>NC_069501.1:677227036-678489536 GCF_027579735.1 Bombina bombina | reverse complement strand
ATTTAGTGTGAATAAAATTAGTGGCTTGTCAAGAGACTGCTAGCAATATTGGGTGATAAGTTATGGAATAAATAAAGCCTGAGTGAAATACTGGATGTGTATCTTCTGCATCTGTATAATAACACCCAGCTCTATACAAAGACACAGAAGTGACACTGGCACATGTGTATGTCTTCAACTCCGCCCTCCACTCTGCGCCGGCTGGTTCCTGGAAGAAGAAAGAAGAGGTAGCCACTTGGAAGAAGACTTCACCGCCTGGAACAGGACCTTCTCCGCTGGACTTCAGGACAGGTGAGGACCACTTGGGGGTTAGACTTAGGATTTTTAAGGGGTTTTGGGGGGGATTTATTTTATTTAGATAGGGTGGGCAGCAAAAGAGCTGAATGCCCTTTTAAGGGCAGGCAATCCCCAACAAATGCCCTTTTCAGGGCAATGGGTAATTTAGCGTTTTTAGTTTTAGTTTTTTTTGGGGGGGTTTGGTTGGTGGGGGGGTTTACTGGTGGGGGGGGCTGTGTGTATGTTTTGTGCAAAAGAGCTGATTATCTTGGGGCAATGCCCTGCAAAAAGTCCTTTCAAGGGCTACTGGTAGTATATTAGATTAGGGGGTGTTTTTATTTTGGGGGGGCTTTTTTATTTTCATAGGGATTAGGTGTAATTTATTTAAAATTTTGTAATTTTATATATTATTTTCTGTAATCTTAGATTTTATTATTTTCTGTAATTCTTGCTTAAAGGGACTGTCTACTCCTGAATTTTGATTAGACTGCCCCTTTAATTTATACTTAGTTTATTTTTATTTTTTAAGTAGTGTTAGTTTTTTTTAAATTTAATAGTAACGTTAGTATTTTGTAAATTAGGTAATTTTAGTTCATTTAGGGGGGGTTAGGTTGTGGGTTAATGGCGGATTAGGGGTTAATGGTTTTAATAGGTAGTTTGCGATGTTGGGGTTGGCAGATTTACTTGCGGTGTGGGTTTGATGGCGGATATAGGGGTTAATAGTTTAAATAGGCATATTGCATTGTGGGGGTTGTCGGTCTAGGGGTTAATACATTTAATATTAGTAATGAGAGGGTGGGTTGCGGATATAGAGGTTTTACGTGTTGGGCTTATTTTTGAGAGGCGTGTTAGATTTTTACGGGAGATTTGTTATTTTTTTTACTTTTCTTAGGCACCGGCAGTTTCTAAAGTGCCGTAAGTCACTGGCAACTCCAGAAATCTGTATTTACGCTCATTTAATATTAGTAATGAGAGGGTGGGTTGCAGATATAGGGGTTTTACGTGTCGGGCTTATTTTTGAGAGGCGTGTTAGATTTTTACGGGAGATTTGTTATTTTCTTTACTTTTCTTAGGCGCCGGCAGTTTCTAAAGTGACGTAAGTCACTGGCGACTCCAGAAATCTGTATTTACGCTCATTTCTGAACATCGGTAGTTTATCAGACTTACGGCACTTTATGAACTGCCGGCGGAGTTTATGTAATACCCTGATGTGAAAGGTGAAATTACGGACGGCGCAGGTTCCCACGCTTGTGCCGAAACCTGCGCCGTATATTTGATCCCGCCCCATATATTCACATTTGGGCAAACCTGACATGAAAATATAAATATTGCATAAATATGTTTTCATCTACTTAAATTCAAAGGGCTCCAATGCACTTGTATATATGTCTAAATATGTGTACGTATGTATTTATGTGTTTACATGTGTATATATGTCTGTAAATACATATATACACATATAAATACATAAATACATATGTACACATATACAGACATATATATATATATATATATATATATATATATATATATATATACATACAGTATATATCCATTATTAGACATGTATCTATATGTATCCCTATGTTAAAGCCCTTTGCCTGCCCTTTTTTTTTCTAACACCTGAGATCTTTGAGCCTTTATACTTTTGTGCAATATTTTTTTTAAATAATTTGTATTAGATGTTGTTATTATGAGTGTAACTGTACTTTGTAATGCATTTTTGATGTGTTTTATGTCACTTTTTTGTTTCACAAGTTAACCACAGCTCTGAAAACACGGTAATCATTCTAACGTAAATCGCGATAGTGCTCACATGATCGCTTTTGCTTTCAACTTGTAATACCAGTGCAATTTAACTTGCGAAAACCCGATATCGCTTGCACGCAAATGTAATCTTGCTCTTAACATTTAGCAAAAGTTATGTTAATTTCAATTTTTCAAAAAAAAAAAAACAGTGCTATCACAAACGCTAATTATGAAGTTGATCACAATCTTGTTCTTGTTTATAACTAGATAACAATTTCTGAAAGTCAGATGGTATTGGAGAAGTAGACTAAAGTCCAGCACACAGGTGCTATCCTGCAAAGTCACAATGACCTGCTTCCAAGGTCAAGGTAATGATATAAAAAAAACAGAGAGTAGTGACAGCATGGATATTTATTTGTGAGACAGCAGGACAAACAGCACAAGCACAAAATTTATAGTACAATATTGAATTCTGAATTCTGAATAAAATTTATAGTACATGCCATAAATCAACTTCGTTTTCAGATCATTGATCATGTCCCCAAATTACGTAGAGGTGGGGACAGAGAGAAAATGCTTAAACAGCGTGAAGCATTCTGGATTCATGAATTGGGTACCATGTATCCCAATGGTATGAATAAGGACTGGGATCTATCAGTGTTTCTATAGGGAAATTATCTCTGTGTTTGAATTCTAGAATTTGAAAAATTAAAAATTTAAAATATTTTCCAAAAGACCCTTGTTAATCTATTCAGAATTCAATATTGTACTATAAATTTTATTTTGTATTGTAGTAAATATCTAGGGAACCATTTCTGAGTAAGTTTTGTACACTGCACTTTAAATTTTGTACATTTTTTCTTAAATTCAATTGTCAATCTCTGAATAACATTATTGAAATGATAATTATGGAGTATCCTTTGTACATAATTTATATGTGTTATATGATAAATATATTTAGTATATAAGAGGTTAATTCTTACCTGTGTTTTTAGCGCCACCTGGTGGTAGATTGCTAAATAAGGTGTTCTAGTTTATTGTACACATTAGCTTGACAAAGAGACAGAAGTCTCGAAACGTTGCTGTTTGTCCTGCTGTCTCACAAATAAATATCCATGCTGTCACTACTCTCTGTTTTTTTAGTCAGATGGTATTGTCAGTATGTTAATCTACTGAGTAAAACTTAAAATGCTTCTGCCACTAATACCTCCTAGAGACAACATAAAATCCTTATCTGCCTCATTAATCTCTTGATTTTCAAACTCAAGAGCCAAAAGACCAGGATTAAGAGCAAAACAAATGGGGATTTAAGAGGTTTTAGGATTACATCACAAGTTAAAGGGCCTGTATATTGACAGAGCCTTCTTAATAGTGTGTGGGGATATTGGTAGGTGATGTGTGCAATTAACCTGGTATGTTCCAAAACCATAAAGATATGTGTGTATTTCTTTTTAAGTGTAATGGCAGAGTGGCCATATGTGTTATTTTATTTAGTCTATTTAGTTATTTATTTAGACTATTTTTTATAACTTTGATAGAGCAGTTAGTGTTTATATATATATATCTGGTGATGGTTCCTAACAACAACCAGAATGGCGGAAGTAAAGTCAGAGTATTTTGCCAATGTTGAAAATCAACGTTCCATTGCAAAACTTTTTTAGCTACTTGTTTATTTTTACAAAATGTGTTGCCCTGGTTTTATCAAGTACTTTTAGCTGTAGAAGTTGATAAATTATTATTTGCCCCTTAAATGTGCTTTTAAGTATAGAGGTTTTTTATCTGTGATTTGTTAAACAGGACTAGCGCACGAAGTAAAACCAGTTTTCACCAACCCAGTAATTAAAAATTGCCACTGATAAACAATGAAAATATCTTATTTTAACTGAGTTGACAATGAAATTGGCCCAACTGCAATATGTTTGCTGAGTTTATAGATACCAAGGGGTTGATTTATCAAGTGTCTGTCCGACATGATCCGCTCAATGGATCATGTCCAACAGACATCGCTGAATGCCGACAGCTTATGCTGTCGACATTTAACATTGCACAAGCTGTTCTGGTGAACTGCTTGTGCAATGCCGCCCCCTGCAGATTTGCAGCCACTAGCATGAGGTGTCAATCAACCCAATCATATACGATTGGGCGGATTGATGTCCACAGCCTCAGAGAAGGCATACGAGTTAAGGAGCAGCGGTCTTAAGACTGCTGCTTATTAACTGCTGTTTCCGGTGAGCTTGAAGGCTCGCGCGGAAACATCCGCATTGGGGCCAATTGACAGATTGCTAAATCGGCCCCCAAATAAGTACATATACAAATAT
Source organism: Bombina bombina (assembly GCF_027579735.1). Taxonomy (NCBI): domain Eukaryota; kingdom Metazoa; phylum Chordata; class Amphibia; order Anura; family Bombinatoridae; genus Bombina; species Bombina bombina. The sequence goes on along the minus strand of NC_069501.1, from coordinate 678,485,193 downwards.
ACAAGTTCTGTGTATAAATGTGATTTATTTATTTTTTGTTGTGTGTGTAAACCCACTATATGCTCTTTAAATTGATGGTAAATTTCAGACTATAAGAATGTTGTAATGAAAAATATATTTGTTTGCATGTAAAACCACATAATTATTTTTTTTTAAAGTGTATATTTATAACCCTTATTGGTATTGCCTGCTCCTCTGCCTCCCTTAATTACCTATGTTTGCTGGGCTGTGATGTATAGAGCAATCACATCCACTGATTGGATGTTCTCTGGAATTGTCATAAAAAAAAGCGTGCATCCAAGTAGACCAGCATAACATTGCAATAGATTTATTACTATATGCAATAATTTAACCTTTTCACAGATGGATTAAAAACAAAAAAGGTACACATATACTTTTTAATGGCAAAATATTAAATATATGGCATTTGATTAGTTAAGGTTTAGCATCACTTTAAGTTATAGAACCAATCAAAACACAAAACCTCAGCAGAACTTAAAACCATATATTTCTTTAAAGTATAGAATATTGATAAATAAAACATAGCTGACAGGTCTCATACTGCAAAATAAAGATTTTTTTATAACATCAGCAAAATATTATAAAGTTTAATTTTTTCATAGAATATGCATTTTCTGATGGAATAGATATGGTTGAAAGCTAAATGGCAAGTGATTATGCTGTCTTTTTCCCCACAGAATATTTTGTAATTATTTAGACATTTTTCATTTCATATGATTTACCAGTATATTAGTCTAAACAATATGGCTCACTGAACAAAATACGCTATTGCACATAACTGTTATGGAGGTTGGAATTTCATTAGCTACAGTTATGATAGAGTTGTTAAAAAGAGGCAAAACTTCACAGCAGTTAAAGTAGAGCACTTTGGTCTATGTTACAAGTCGAGTGCTAAAATGTAAGCATAATGTTAACATTGCTGATGTTCAGTCCATACTGTTTTTTGATGAGTTCTACAAGTAAATAGTTAATCATGTGAGCGTTAGTATTGAGTGCACCTGAGTAATTATGGGCTAGATTACGAGTAGCACGCTAACTGCATGCACAATCAGTAGGGGTTTAACACAACTCTTTGCATGCATCGTAAATAGCGTGCATATTACAACTTAAAAGTAATTTAACACGCATTGGGATAGCAGGACTTCAGAGTTCTGGTGAACTGTTACCTAATCAAAATTTTTCAACAATACCTATGCAGATGCTCCCGTACTGCTGAGCGACATTGGAGGAAATCTCAGAGTTCAGCTGACTTTCTTCACTACAAGTTCATCCTGAGCTCCTACTATTCTGCCCTTAATCTTTATAAGCAACAATATTTTTCTAATCTCATCTCTACTCTTTCCTCTAACCCTAAACGTCTGTTCAACACGTTCAACACTCTTCTCCGCCCACCCCAGCTCCTAACACAACCTCTCTCTCAGCTCAAGATTTTGCAAGCCACTTCAACAACAAAATTGACTCCATCAGAAGTGATATCAGCTCTCAACATACTTCCAATCTCCCACCCCCTCAAAAGCTCACACTCACCCAAAACCCAAATATCCAAAAATGCAGCTCTTTTGCCCCTTTTAATGAGGATGAAGTTTCTGCCCTTATACTGTCCTCCCACCTCACTACCTGTCCCCTCGACCCCATCCCCTCACAGCTACTCCACTCCCTCTCTTCTACCCTCACCCCCACACTCACACACATTTTCAACCTCTCCCTCAGCACTGGTATATTTCCCTCATCTCTAAAACATGCACTGGTCACACCTATCCTCAAAAAACCTTCCCTTGATCCAACCTCCCCTTCCAATTACCGCCCTATTTCCCTACTCCCTCTTGCCTCAAAGCTCCTCGAAAAGCTAGTTTACGCACGTCTATCCCATTTCCTTACACTAAACTCTCTTCTTGACCCACAGCAATCTGGATTTCATCCCATCACTCTATAGAGACAGCAATTGTCAAAGTTACCAATGACCTACTTACAGCAAAATCCAAAGGCCACTTCTCTCTGCTTATCCTCCTTGACCTGTCTGCAGCCTTTGACACTGTTGACCACCCTCTTCTGCTCCAAACCCTCCAATCCTTCGGCATCTGTGACACAGCTCTCTCGTGGTTATCTTCCTATCTGACTAACCGTACATTTAGTGTAGCCTTCTCAGGAGCATCCTCTGCCCCGTTACCACTTTCTGTTGGGGTACCTCAAGGCTCTGTCCTTGGTCCCCTTCTCTTCTCAATCTACACGTCGTCACTAGGTTCCTTAATAAAGTCCCATGGGTTTCAATACCATTTGTATGCCGATGACACCCAAATCTACCTCTCTGCACCAGACCTACCTCCTTCCTTACTAACCCGTGTCACTAACTGTCTTTCTCACATCTCATCTTGGATGTCCTCTCACTACCTTAAGCTAAATCTCTCCAAAACTGAACTCCTTATTTTTCCCCCTTCTTCCAATGTCTCCACCCCCAAAATTTCTATAACTCTTCATAATTCCATCATTACCCCTACCCCTCTCGCCCGATGTCTTGGGGGTCACACTTGACTCAGATCTTTCCTTCACTCCTCATATCCAGTCCTTGGCTAAAGCCTGCCGCTTCCACCTTAAAAACATTGCTAAAATTAGACATTTCCTTACACAAGATACAACCAAGATTTTAATCCACTCTCTCATCCTTTCCCGCCTTGACTACTGCAATTCCGTCCTCTCTGGTCTATCTAGCTGCCGCATAGCTCCTTTAAATCCATTATGAATGCCTCTGCCAGGCTTATCTTCCTTACTCGTCGCTCTTCATCTGCTGCACCTCTCTGCCAATCCCTTCACTGGCTTCCTCTTGCCTCTAGGATTAAACATAAAATCCTCACCCTGACATATAAAGCTCTCAACTACACTGCTCCCCCTACATCTCAGAACTTGTCTCTAGATACTCTCCCTCCCGTCCCCTTCGATAAGCTCAGGATCTCCTCCTCTCCTCTTCTCTTGTTATTTCCTCACATTCACGTTTACAGTACTTCTCCAGACTGGCCCCCATCTTGTGGAATTCCCTGCCTCGCTCCATTAGACTCTCCCCTAGTTTTAACAGCTTCAAGCACTCCCTAAAAACTCTACTATTCAGGGATGCATACAACCAACACTAACCTTTCCTAACGCCATTGCTTTCCCCTTGAACCCCTTAGATTGTAAGCCTATGGGCCCAGCTGTTTACAGTTCGCTTCATAAGAGCTGACTACAACAGTGAAACTCTCGGCATGGCCCTCTACCCACTTGACCCCTAAAAAAGCTATCCTGTACACCGACTATGTTTACAGCGCTGCAGAATCTGTTGGCGCTCTACAAATACCTGATAATAATAACCCCCATTGCAAATCAGGTTTATTGTCAAAATGTACAGACTTTCAGCTGTTTGCAATGAACAAATCAAGCAAAAACAATTAACATAGCTCTACACAATGAATGCTTAAAGTGGGTTCCCCAAATTCAACTGAAAATGCAAGTTTTAATAAATTATTCAGTCTCAAAATGATTCATCCCCTTCATGGCAAGCATCTTTAGTACTTAGTAGAGCACCCTTTTGCTGTTATGATCTGCTGCAAACGAGATGCATAGCCTGACACCAACATCTGGCAGCATTCCTGAGGAATTATTGGTTCAGTAATATTCTTGGGTTTGCGTGACACCAGAAATTTTCAATGGGTTTCAAGTCAGGTGATTGTGATGGCCACTGTAGAATCTTTCATGAATGAATGGAATTTGAGGTATGCTTGGTATCATTGTCCTGTTGGAAGGTCCAATGATGCCCAAGCTTCAGCTACCTCACAGACGGCAAATTGGGCGTCAGTGTGTTGAGTTATTTTGAGGGAACAGCAAATTTACACTGTTATACAGGCTGTACACTCACTACTTTACATTGTAGCAAAGTGTCATTTCTTCAGTGTTGTCACATGAAAAGATATAATAAAATATTTACAAAAATGTCAGGGGTGTACTCACTTTTGTGAGATACGGAATATTAGACCTAAAGTGAAATTATACACCAATTTTCATATAATAGACACTACAATAAAGAATAATATGCACAGACACTGACATAAAATTCAGTATATAACCATTTAAAAACTTACTTAGAAGCTCCCAGTTTAGCTCTGTTGAAAAGGTTAGCAGGAACACCACTGCATTGGTTCCCCCCTTCCGCTGAATATGAAAAGACTCTTTACACAAACAGGAGCATGCTGGAGTAGGTTTACATCAGTATACTTCTAAAACTTTGGGGCTTGGTTAGGAGTTTAAAAATTAGCACAATGTTATTTATAGATATGTGCAATTCGTTTCAGATTGATTCGGAAATTCTGCAAATTCTGCAAATTCGGAGATTTGGATCGAACCGAATTTCCGAATTAAAATACTGCCGAATTTACCGAATAAATCCGAATTAGTTCGGATTTATTCGGTAAATTCAGATGGCCATGGATTACACTAGTATTGTACAGTATATTAGGTTATATCACTCTGCTATGGGTTACAGCTAATATACAGTACATAATACTAGTCTAATACACAGCACACATACCGAAATTCCGAATTTCCGAACCGAATCCAGCCGAAACTAATTAATTAGAAGTTTTTCGAATTCAAATCGATCCGAATTTTTTTTTTAAAAATTCTGAATCGATCCGAACCGAAACAAATTTTTCGATCATTCACATATCTAGTTATTTAAAAATAAGCAAAACTATACATTTAAAAAAAAAACAAAAAAACCTGTATAGGCTATATAAATGGTTCATTTACAAAACATTTATGCAAAGACAAATATAGTGTATAATATCCCTTTTATACACACACATGCATTTACATGCATACACTTTTCTCTTTCCAGCCCCTTTGCTATGTATCTCATTCCTATACCCTTTCCCCAACTCCTCAAGTCTTAATACAACCTCAAAAAATGTATTTCTATAATATTTTAAGACATTTTTGAATCATTTTAACAAGCAATAATAGTTCATTTTAATGTTTTAAAAAAATATTAAAATTGAAAGCAGTACTATGGATTGTGCACCAGTTTAAACTACATTGAAGCCTTGTCATATGAGTAAAATAAGTGAGCTAATGCTGGATACTGAGGCCTAGATTTAGAGTTGGGCGGTAGCCGTCAAAACCAGCGTTAGAGGCTCCTAACGCTGGTTTTGGGCTACCGCCGGTATTTAGAGTCAGTCATTAAAGGGTCTAACGCTCACTTTCCAGCCACGACTTTTCCATACCGCAGATCCCCTTACGTCATTTGCGTATCCTATCTTTTCAATGGGATCTTTCTAACGCCGGTATTTAGAGTCATGTCTGAAGTGAGCGTTAGAATTCTAATGACAAAACTCCAGCCGCAGAAAAAAGTCAGTAGTTAAGAGCTTTCTGGGCTAACGCCGGTTTATAAAGATCTTAACTACTGTGCTCTTAAGTACACTAACACCCATAAACTACCTATGCACCCCTAAACCGAGGTTCCCCCACATCGCCGCCACTCTATTAAATTTTTTTAACCCCTAATCTGCCGACCGCCACCTACGTTATACTTATGTACCCCTAATCTGCTGCCCCTAACACCGCCGACCCCTATATTATATTTATTAACCCCTAACCTGCCCTCCACAACGTTGCTGCCAGCTACCTACAATAATTAACCCCTAATCTGCCGACCGCAAAGCGCCGCCACTTACGTTATCCTTATGTACCCCTAATCTGCTGCCCCTAACACCGCCGACCCCTATATTATATTTATTAACACCTAATCTGCCCCCTCAACGTCGCCTCCACCTGCCTACACTTATTAACCCTTAATCTGCCGAGCGGACCACACCGCTACTATAATAAAGTTATTAACCCCTAATCCGCCTCACTCCCGCCTCAATAACCCTATAATAAATAGTATTAACCCCTAATCTGCCCTCCCTAACATCGCCGACACCTAACTTCAATTATTAACCCCTAATCTGCCGACCTAATCTCGCCGCTACTGTAATAAATGGATTAACCCCTAAAGTTAAGTCTAACCCTAACCCTAACACCCCCCTAAATTAAATATAATTTAAATATAACGAAATAAATTAACTCTTATTAAATAAATTATTCATATTTAAAGCTAAATACTTACCTGTAAAATAAACCCTAATATAGCTACAATATAAATTATAATTATATTATAGCTATTTTAGGATTTATATTTATTTTACAGGTAACTTTGTATTTATTTTAACCAGGTGCAAGAGCTATTAAATAGTTAATAACTATTTAATAGCTAAAATAGTTAAAATAATTACAAAATTACCTGTAAAATAAATCCTAACCTAAGTTACAATTAAACCTAACACTACACTATCAATAAATTAATTAAATAAAATACCTACAATTATCTACAATTAAACCTAACACTACACTATCAATACATTAATTACATGCAATACCTACAAATAAATACAATTACATTAACTAACTAAAGTACAAAAAATAAAAAAGAACTAAGTTACAAAAAATAAAAAAATATTTACAAACATTAGAAAAATATTACAACAATTTTAAACTAATTACACCTACTCTAAGCCCCCTAATAAAATAACAAAGACCCCCAAAATAAAAAAATGCCCTACCCTATTCTAAATTACAAAAGTTCAAAGCTGTTTTACCTTACCAGCCCTTAAAAGGGCCCTTTGCGGGGCATGCCCCAAAGATTTCAGCTCTTTTGCCTGTAAAAAAAAAACATACAATACCCCCCCCCAACATTACAACCCACCACCCACATACCCCTAATCTAACCCAAACCCCCCTTAAATAAACCTAACACTAAGCCCCTGAAGATCTTCCTACCTTATCTTCATCATACCAGGTATCACCGATCGTCCCAGGCTCCAAAATCTTCATCCAAGCCCAAGCGGGGGCTGGCGATCCATAATCCGGCGGCTGAAGAGGTCCAGAAGAGGCTCCGAAGTCTTCATCCTATCCGGGAAGAAGAGGCGATCCGGACCGGCAACCATCTTGATCCAAGCGGCATCTTCTATCTTCATCCGATGATGACCGGCTCCATCTTGAAGACCTCCACCGCGGACCCATCTTCTTCCGACGACTTCCCGACGAATGACTGTTCCTTTAAGGGACGTCATCCAAGATGGCGTCCCTCAAATTCCGATTGACTGATAGGATTCTATCAGCCAATCGGAATTAAGGTAGGAAAATTCTGATTGGCTGATGGAATCAGCCAATCAGAATCAAGTTCAATCCGATTGGCTGATCCAATCAGCCAATCAGATTGAGCTCACATTCTATTGGCTGATCGGAACAGCCAATAGAATGCAAGCTCAATCTGATTGGCTGATTGGATCAGCCAATCGGATTGAACTTAATTCTGATTGGCTGATTCCATCATCCAATCAGAATATTCCTACCTTAATTCCAATTGGCTGATAGAATCCTATCAGCCAATCGGAATTCGAGGGACGCCATCTTGGATGACGTCATTTAAAGGAACCGTCATTCGGCGAGTAGGCGTCAGTTGAAGAGGTTGGATCCACGTCGGTTGGAAAGAAGATGGCTCCGCTCCGCTCCAGAAGAAAGAAGATTGAAGATGCTGCTTGATAGAAGACTTCATCCCGATGATGGACTTCCGACTTCAGCCCGATGATGGAGTTCTTCAGCCGCCGCTTGGATCCAGACTTCAGCCCGAGGATGGACGTCACTCTTCAGCCCGCCACTTGGGCTTGGATCAAGACTTCCGAGGACGGATTGGTGAACCTGGTATGGTGAAGATAAGCTAGGAAGATCTTCAGGGGCTTAGTGTTAGGTTTATTTAAGGGGGGTTTGGGTTAGATTAGGGGTATGTGGGTGGTGGGTTGTAATGTTGGGGGGGGTATTGTATGTTTTTTTTACAGGCAAAAGAGCTGAATTCTTTGGGGCATGCCCCACAAAGGGCCCTGTTCAGGGCTGGTAAGGTAAAAGAGCTTTGAACTTTTTAAATTTAGAATAGGGTAGGGCATTTTTTTATTTTGGGGGGGTTTGTTATTTTATTAGGGGGCTTAGAGTAGGTGTAATTAGTTTAAAATTGTTGTAATATTTTTCTAATGTTTGTAAATATTTTTTTATTTTTTGTAACTTAGTTCTTTTTTATTTTTTGTACTTTAGTTAGTTTATTTCATTGTATTTATTTGTAGATATTGTATTTAATTAATTTATTGATAGTGTAGTGTTAGGTTTAATTGTAGATAATTGTAGGTATTTTATTTAATTAATTTATTGCTAGTGTAGTGTTAGGTTTAATTGTAACTTAGGTTAGGATTTATTTTACAGGTAATTTTGTAATTATTTTAACTATTTTAGCTATTAAATAGTTATTAACTATTTAATAGCTATTGTACCTGGTTAAAATAATTACAAAGTTGCCTGTAAAATAAATATAAATCCTAAAATAGCTACAATATAATTATAATTTATATTGTAGCTATATTAGGGTTTATTTTACAGGTAAGTATTTAGCTTTAAATAGGAATAATTTATTTAATAAGAGTTAATTTATTTTGTTAGATTTAAATTATATTTAACTTAGGGGGGTGTTAGAGTTAGGGTTAGAATTAGCTTTAGGGGTTAATACATTTATTAGAATAGCGGTGAGCTCCAGTCGGCAGATTAAGGGTTAATGTTTGAAGTTAGGTGTCTGCGATGTTAGGGAGGGCAGATTAGGGGTTAATACTATTTATTATAGGGTTATTGAGGTGGGAGTGAGGCGGATTAGGGGTTAATAACTTTATTTTAATAGCGGCGCGGTCCGGTCGGCAGATTAGGGGTTAATAAGTGTAGGCAAGTGGAGGCGACGTTGTGGGGGGCAGATTAGGGGTTAATTAATATAATATAGGGGTTGGCGGTGTTAGGGGCAGCAGATTAGGGGTACATAGGGATAATGTAAGTAGCGGCGGTTTACGGGGCGGCAGATTAGGGGTTAAAAAAAATATGCAGGTGTCAGCGATAGTGGGGGCGGCAGATTAGAGGTTAATAAGTGTAAGGTTAGGGGTGTTTAGACTCGGGGTACATGTTAGAGTGTTAGGTGCAGACTTTCCCAATAGAAAACAATGGGGCTGCGTCCGTAAGCACCGCTGGTATCTAGAATTGCAGTGGCGTTAAATTATGCTCTACGCTCCCTTTTTGGAGCCTAACGCACTGAAAACCCAGCCATTCTGTGAACTCTAAATACCAGCGGTATTTAAAAGGTGCGTGGGAAAAAAAGCACGCGTAGCTAACGCACCCCTTTGGCCGCAGAACTCTAAATCTAGGCGTGAGTTTGCTAAAATGCTTTGTTTAAACAATTTAAAGGGACATGTACTGGAGGTTTTCCCCTATTTAGGGCTAGATTATGAAATGATAACTCTTGCGCGTGAGCAATAAGGGGTGTTTTGCTGCTCTTTTGTGAGTGTCGGAAGTAGCGTGCATATTATGATATAATGAATTGAAAATAAACGCTTTCCCTTGTGTGCAATCAAATCTAACATATGCTGGGTTAGGGCAACTTCAGAGCTCTGGTTAACTGTTACGTGAGACTAAAAAGTTGCACAAAACACATAAAAATACAACAGTTACACTCATAACACTGTCTGTTATTACACAAAAATGACATTAAAAAGTTTTAAGGGCTCAAAGATTTGAAGTCTTAAGTGTTAAAAAAAATAAGGCATGCAAAGGGCTTTGACATACAGATCTAAATATGGACACACAGCTCTGAATATGTATATGCATTTTATATATATATATTATATTTATATATATATATATATATATATATATATATATATGTGTGTGTGTGTGTGTTTGTGTGTGTATGTGTATGTGTGTTTACAGGTGTATTTATGTATTTAGGTGTTTTACTGTTTATTGTATGTACATATTTAACATTCCAATGTTCTTCACTGACAGGATAATGTCCTTTATATTGTAAATACACACACACACATATATATATATATATAAAATATATAACCAGCACTCACTGTACTATTTATCCATCCGGGGTACCTCCCAAACAATACATGGAATAAAAAATACAGAGGGAGCACACAGCGTGATTTTTTTCAATCCGTGCTTTAATATGATGTAAACATTTTCGGGTTATAACCCCCGTCTTCATACATATGAATAAAAAGTAGCCACTTTTCACTCATATGTCTGAAGACGGGGGTTATACCCCAAAAACGTGTACATCACATTAAAGCACGGATTGAAAAAATACACGGTGAGTGCTCCCTGTGGACTGTTTATCCTATATCATATATATATATATATGTGTGTGTGTGTGTGTGTGTGTAAACTTATACCTGTATATCTATTCCTATAGATATATAGGTGTAGATATGTATTTTACATGGGCATTATTATATATATATTTTTTTAAAACATATTTAATATGTAAAATTTTAATAACCTGATTTAAGATTAACAAGTTTACCATGTTAAAATAGAAAACTGTTACATAAAACTCATAACTAAAGTTCTACAAAGTACACTAACACCCATAAACTACCTATTAACCCCTAAACCGAGGCCCTCCCGCATTTCAAACGCCATATTAAAGTTATTAACCCCTAATCTGCTCACCGGGCCAAAATTTTTTATTAACACTTACTCAGTCATTCCCCGACATCGTCACCACTATAATAAAGTTATTAACCTCTAAAACGCTGCCCTCCTGCATCGCAAACAATATTTAAATATTATTAACTCCTAATCTGCTGTCCGCCCACATCGCCCCCACTATACTAAAGTTATTAACCCCTATTCCACCACTCCCCGACACCACCGCCACTATAATAAACCTATTAACCCCTAAAATGCAAGCCCCCCACGACGAAATATTCCAAATTAAACTAATAAACCCTTTGCCGAAAGCCCCCCACACCGCAATAAACTTATTTAAACTAGTAACCCCTAAATCTAACACCCCCCTAACTTTATATTAAAATTACAATTTCCCTTTCTTAAATTAAAATTAAAACTTACCTGTCAAATTAAAAAACTAAGTTTAAACTAACAATTAAACTAATATAACTATTATTATTAGCATGTATTTATAAAGCGCCAGCAGATTACGCAGCGCTATACAAAGAATAAAAACATTATAGGGATACAGTAATACACAAACAAGTACAGTAGGGTAAATAACAGTTGTAGGTGCAATAATTGAGTTATATAAAAGGAAAGGAATGCCCTGCCCTTGAGCACAATCATTAGTAGTTAACTATTAAACTAAAATTAAACTAACTACCAATTAAAGAAAATTAAAATAAAAAATAAATAAAATAAAAAATGTAACAAACACTAAATTACGATGAAATAACAAAGGAAATTATCAAAAATAACGCTGGCGTCTTCTATCATCATCCCTGTGGCGTGGAGCGGATCCATCCTGAAGACATCGGTGCGGAGCATCCTCTTCAAACGGAAGCCACCGTATACTGAATCTTCAATGCAAGGGAGCCTTTTCAAAATGGTGTCCCTTGCATTCCTATTGGCTGATTTGATTTTGGAAATTCAAATCATTCAATAGCATGAGAGCTACTGAAATCCTATTGGCTGTTCAAATCAGCCAATAGGATGAGAGCTACTGAAATTCTATTGTAACTTTAATTTAGTTCTTTTTTAATTATGTTAAAGTTAGGGGGTGTTAGGGTTATGGTTAGGATTAGGTTTAGGTGTTAATATAGTTTAATTTAAGTTGTTGGGATGTGGGGGGCTTGCTTTTTAGGGTTAATAGGTTTATTTAGAGGTTCTGATGTGGGAGGCCAGAGCTTTAGGGGTTAATAACTTTATTTAGTGGCGGTGATGTCCGGGAGCGGCAGAATAGGGGTTAATAGATTTATTATAGTGTAGACAATGTTAGAGTGCAGGGGAATAGGGGTTAATAACTTTAGTATAGTGGCGGCAATATCGGGAGCGGCAGATTAAGGTTTAATATACTTATTTTGGTGGTGGCGATATTGGGAGCGGCAGATTAGAGCTTAATAACTTTATGTAGGTGTCAGGGCGGCAGATTATGGGTGTTTAGACGTGGGGTGTATCTTAGGGTGTTAGGTTTAAACTTAACTTTTCCCCCCCCATAGACATCAATGGGGCTGCGCACAAGCCGGCTTTTTGAAAACTTGTAATGGCAGCGCAATGGAGTGTTAAATAACGCAACTTTTGTTGCGTTCGTTTCGCACCCTGTTGCGCCCATAACTTGTAATCTACCTGATAGAAAATAATGTACTTTCTATTAATAAATATATATTTCAATATACTGTATATCTGATACTATTCATGTAAAATACATATCTATACCTAAAATCTATAGGAATAGAAATATGTATTTAAGAATAAATAGAACATATTCTGCTAATTGGGGAAAACTGGAATGTGAAATATTTGTTTTCCGGGTCTAGTGCCCTTGAATATGCACAGTCGGGAAGTGCACAAGTATGGGTGTTATTTTTTTTTTAATGTTTTTGCTCTCCATCGACTTCTATGGGAGAAGAAGTAAACACTGTTGTGTTTGTTTTTTTCGCATGCGTCGGTCTACGCTAGCATGCAATATTTTTTCTTTCAAGAAACAAAAAGCCTCTTTTTAGTAAAGTTAACTTGCGAGCGGGATCGCTAAATAGCACTTCACACGTAATCTAACCCTTAATGTATTCCCAATTATCATTTTTACCTGCTGGGGTGTAATAAAGTGTTTACAAATAGCTCCTTTATATTTCTGTTGACATTTTTAATAGCTGCTTTTGCCTGTTGTATCCCCACCTACATTGAAAATGTCAGTAATTAAATGGACATAACAACCATATGCTAAATCACTTGAAAGTGATGCATCATAATGGTGAAAAACTCACAAGCTTGAACATTTTTATGTAGAAAAGATATTTTATCTCAAAATTTCTTTAGCTCACAATAGTAAGTGATTTGTGAACAGTTATTCTTCAGATAATGCCAGCTGCATGTTTAAAAAATAAAAATAAACAGACAATCAGCTTCATCAGTACTGATGTCACACTTTTCTTGACCCCACATTTCCCACTACTCGTTTCCTAATCAAAAACCACACAACACCGTCTTGGGAGAGAAAAGGCCGTAGCTCATTTATTAACATAACAAAATAAATTAACATATTAATTAACCTTTACAACATCATTTGTAACCACACCTCCGTGCTTGCTATTGCTTAAGTATAAGCCCCCACCCCTTCCAGGGCGGGGCGTACCTCTACTTCCTTTCTTAATCATTAATAAACACCAGCCATACTCTATTAGGCGTAAGCCTCAATAGGACCTAGCAAGCACTTCCGCCATTGCTGCGACAATTACCACTTTATTCTGGGGAGGGAGGGCGGGACACACCTCCTACCGTTTTGCTCCTGCCAGGACACCTGTGACCTCACTTCCGAATCCAGCTTCTTATACAGATAACCCCCTTTGGAATGTTCCACTCTTGCAGGGGTGAAGTGGGGTCACAGGTGCCCTCCTTCCATGCCTTACATACGGGCCTTTTCTTGACCCCACATTTCCCACTACTCGTTTCCTAATCAAAAACCACACAACACCGTCTTGGGAGAGAAAAGGCAGCAGCTCATTTATTAACATAACAAAATAAATTAACATATTAATTAACCTTTACAACATCATTTGTAACCACACCTCCGTGCTTGCTATTGCTTAAGTATAAGCCCCCACCCCTTCCAGGGCGGGGCGTACCTCTACTTCCTTTCTTAATCATTTATAAACACCAGCCATACTCTATTAGGCATAAGCCTCAATAGGACCTAGCAAGCACTTCCGCCACCACTCGCTCCCTAGCGAGTACCGCCACCTAGAGCTAAGGCCTTTTCTATCCCCTCCCGTAGTGTGAAATTAAACAAATGTAGCCCCACTTCGTTCAAGTGAACTCCATCTTTTAAATAAAAGCACCTGCCTGACTCCCCCTCGAATTCCACGTGGCGCAAGCCAATCCCTCCCAACTTTTTAACATAACCAGTAACTGTCCTATTGACCTTTCGTCTGGAAGCCTCTAGTTTTTTGATGTCCCATGCCGCCTTCCAAGTTGTCCTACTCTCAATCTCCGACCACACCAAGACCACCCCTGGAAACAATTGAACTAGTCTATCCATACTCCTCTTAATGTTCTCTATCAACTCTTTTTGCGGCATGAATCACAGATCGTTTCCCCCCGCATGCAAAATTAACACATTCGGGGGGGAGAAAAGCCTTGCATATTCAACAATCGTACCCACTATCTGTTCCCATTTCATCCCCCTCACCCCAAACCATTTGATCACTAAACAGTCTTCTCTGAAACCTAGCTGAGTCCCATTTGGCTTCACTGCTGCTGCCTTCCTTGCCCAGAACACATAAGAGTGACCAACAATCCAGCACCGTTCAGCATCTGTTAAATGAATGGAACATGTTATGGGACCCCTTTATAACACCAAACCCGGCCTCACATACCCCCTGAATCTCTCCGATCTCCATCTTCCTACCCTCCTAATAACCGTCGCCTCTAGACCCAAGTTCGCCGCCTCTGTTGCCGCCCCAATCCGAAACGAATGCGAACCGAACTCTAAGGCTCCCCAACCCATTGACTCCAATGTTTTTCTCATAACCGCCACAAACTGGAAACGTGACAAAGACGATCCGTCCTCATGAATAAGTAACGGGCCTTCATTATGCCTGGCCACCCTCAAATATTCTCTCACCGTCCCAACTGGGCAACACTCACCCCCAATTTCCCTTAACACCACCGTAGCGCCCCTACCCTCCTGATCCGTCTTAGACCTCCTGACCCACAATTCAACCACCCCTTCGTTCATGACCACATCCTGTTTACCCATTCCGCTCCTATCCTGCCTATTCTTGCCCACCAGCTCCGACACCTGGAATGCCCCAAAAAACGCCAACACAAACGCTGTTTTAAACAACAACTCCTCATATCTTGATGAACATATCCTATGTAAACTCGCCACTAGCCCTTGCAGCACCGCAAACGTAACCGGTCTACGCCGGTCCACTCTCCTCGCCCCCCTGCACATTCCCCGAACCGCCATTCGGGCCACAAAAAGCTTCGTTAGGTCCTCTTTTTCCAACAGCTAAAAAAGAAATGCCATTGCTGCCATTCTTTTTCGGACCTCAGAGGGCTACAGCCCTTCCCTTACCCATGAACCAATCCAGTTCAACCACACCGATAAACCGCTCCTCCCCAGACCCTGCTCCTCCAACAGCCTCTGTTCCCACACCTTCCACACTCGAGCGTAAGCCCTCCATGTGGCAGGTGCAAGTGCTCCGTTCACCAAGCTCAACCTTCCTGACAACCCAGATGCCACAGGTCCTCGGGACATCTGACACCTTCCTGCTCCGCGTCCGGGGCCACCTCTCGAAACCTGTTCCACTGAAACCGTGACAAAGCATCAGCGATATCATTCAACCGTCCCGGAACATGCACTGCTCGAAAAGAGATGTTGCACCTCAGACACTCCAAAACAAACACCCTTAACAACCGTATCACCGCCTGCGAATTTGCCGTTAAACGGTTGATTGCCCAGACCACTCCTTGGTTGTCTGAATGGAAACAAACCATTTTATTGCTCAGGTGCTCCGGCCAGACTCGCAGTGCCACCACCAGGGGGAACAACTCCAAGAAGGTCAAGTTCTTGGTCAGACCCCACTCGGCCCACTCACTAGGCCACTGTCCTGTGCACCATTTTCCCGCCAAGTATGCTCCAAAACCATGCGCCCCTGACGCATCAGTGAACAAGCACAACTGGTCATCCGACCAGCCCTTCTCTTGCATTATGACCTTCCCGTTAAATTCTTGCAGAAAAACTTGCCAAACCTTCAAATCATCTTTTACCTCATTTGACAACCTGATGTGGTGCCTAGGATTCGATACTCCCACTGTTAACAAGGATAAACGACGACAAAACACCCTGCCAATAGGGATGACCCTGCTCGCAAAATTTAATTTTCCTAGCAAGGATTGGATTTCCTTTAAGGTGGCCTTCTTGCTCCCCACCATTTTACCAATAACCATCCTGAGGCCTACCACCTTTTCTTCCGGCAACCTACACTCCATGCTGACTGAATCCAATTGGATTCCCAAGAAACTCAACAGCATTACCGGACCTTCCGATTTTTCTGCCGCAACGGGGATTCCGAAATCCCTGGTCACCTGATCAAAAACTTGAACCAGCCTGTCACACACTCCCGAGCTGGCTGGGCCGACGAACAAAAAATCGTCTAAGTAATGCACCATCAATGAAACGCCCGCCGCTCGCTTGACCACCCATTCCACGAAGGAGCTGAACCTCTCAAAGTATGCACATGAAATGGAACAGCCCATCGGGAGGCATAAATCAACAAAATATTCATTGTCCATCACACACTCCAATAAGTGATGGCATGTCGGATGCACGGGGAGAAGACGAAAAGCTGACTCCACATCCGCTTTCGCCATCATCGCTCCCCTTCCCGCTGCTCTCACCAGCTCCACCGCCTTGTCAAACGATGCATACTTAACCGAGACTAACTCAGGATCGATGCCATCGTTCACAGACATACCCTTTGGGTAAGACAAGTGGTGTATCATCCTGAATTGCCCAGGGACCTTTTTGGGGACTACTCCCAATGGAGATACCCTCAAATCCGGTAATGGCGGGTCCTGAAATGGGCCCGCCATCCGGCCCAACCTCACTTCTTTGAAAATCTTTTCCCTCAATACTTCCGGAGGTTCCCTGGCCGACTTCAAATTACTCACAACCCTACCTGCACAATGACCCCTGTGCGGGATCTGGAATCCCGAACTGAACCCCGTTAAAATCAGTTCAGCATCCCCCGCATGCCCCCATTCATGGGCGTACAACTTTAGCCAAGGAACCATCCTTTCGACCCTCACCGGCGTCCGTGCCCGGTGCACCCACGTCCCCTGGCCTGTTACCCTGCTTACCCTTCCGGAAGCATTTTGTAAAGGAATGGATCCCTCCGCAACCCGAACACTCATGCTTGTATTTGCATGATGCCCCAAATCTGCACTGCCCTTCGTTGAACTGGAAACAGAGCCCTTTACGGATTGCAGTACTTGTTCCCCCCGAAACCCCGCTTCCGGTCCCTTGGCCAGAGCTCCGAAAGGAATGACTCCCCCGTAAGGGAGTCATCATCTCGAGCCATAACCCCATATCTCTGTCGTCCCATCTCATCTCAGGACGCACAGCCATCCGTTGCCGAAACCCCTCGTCATATCTCCACCACGCCATACCCCCATATGTCCCATACGCACCCCCGATTTCATCATAATAACAAAACAGCGAGGAGCCCTGTTCGGGCATCTTTTCGCAAATGACACTGGCCAAAATGCGAAAAGCACACGACCAATTGCCAAAAGTCTTTGGCAGTTTACGCCAACGCTTTTTCCGTTCCTCCTCCTCTTTTTTTCCCTTCTCCTTCTCGTCCTCTTTTACCTCCAATACGTTCTCTAAAGGCAAAAGCGACAATATCTCAATGAATTCCCGTTTCGCGATTTTTTCCCGTAGTTCGCTGGTCAAGTGGATTCCTAGCGGGCCCACTGAGCAAAGACATGGCCTCCTAAGGGCTCCCTCTGGCACTCGAACCACTTCACTCCCGCTTGCTGGAGGGACCTCCGACCCTCTTCCCGTGCTCCCTTGAGGCCCCCCAATGGCTGCAACTGGCCCGGGCGGGACCCATGCCGCTACTACAGACGCCCCCGCCCCCGGTCTCTCAATTGTCGCTAATAAATTCCTCAAACCCGCCACCATCACTTCCCTTTCTCCAATCACCGCCGCATTCACTCCAGGTGCCCCACCAGCCATCTCACCTGCTGGCTGCCGCACCGTCTGCAGCCCCTCTGCCTGTGCTGGCCTCGCCTCCTCTCTGCGACCTCTATCTCTACCACCTTTGTCTCGTCCTCAGCTATTGTCCAGGCGTCTCCTTACCATCTCTCTCCTGACAGGTGATCTCTCCCTGCCGTATCTGCTCCGGTCGCGGCTCCTGTCCAATCGTGCCCACATAGGCGATGCTGGTGGACCTCTTCCCCATGACCTCCGTGGTGATCTAGACCTCCTGCGTCCACCTGCAGTCCCCGTTCTCTCCGGAAGAGCGTCCCTCCTCCCTGTTCTGCTACCGTCACCCGCTGCCTATAAGGGGGACATAGCCATAACCTCTCTTCCCAATGACTCCCCCCTCACTGCAGACCCTCCTCTGTTAATCCCCACTCCATGTAACCCTCCACTCCATTGAGGAGACAATAATTGTAGAATCTGCGCCAAGGCGGACAGATTCCCTACCTGTCCTGCCATCACCGGTCCCGCTGACGTGCCTTTCAGGGGATCCTCATCCTCCACACCAAAGTCTCAGCTGGCGTTGAGCTCAAGCGGTGGCTCCGTCTGCTGCTCCTGCTGTGCTGGAATCACCTCACCACTGGCGTTTAAAGCTTCCTCGCCCCTGCATTCGTCCCTGACTACTCCTGCAACAAGACACAACGTGATTACCAGCCCCTCCAGGAGCCCCCCCTAACCCCTTCCCCTCCTAACCCCCCCGCTACCCCAAGGGAACTGACCCTATATGTCAAGGTACCTCCCCTGCTATCTATATATACTTTATTCTATAAATCTCTATTATTTATATTTTTTTTTTTGAGGGCCGCAATAACGTAACTGGCCCACAAACCCCCCCCCCCCCTAGCCCGCACCCCACCTGCCCCGGTATCATGACGACACCCCCCTCTACCCTTTATCCGGATGCCCACTGCGTTAAAAGAAGGCTCCATGTATCCCCCGGGCACCCAGGGCCCACTACTCCCCGGCCCTTGCTAACCAGGTGTATGGGACGACCCGCTCCCTTAATCCCTATATTCCCCCCCTTTTTTTTTTTTTTTTTTTAAAAATCCCCGCCATGAATTCTGTGGCGTAGTACCCTTCTGTTGCTACTTTATCTACCCGACCGCACGCGGGGCTCCCCACCGCGTGTGGCCTTCACTGGGATTCCCTTATCTGAAAACCATCCCCTCGCGGCTCACCGCCTAAGGCCGTGATCGCGGCCCGCCGTACCTGCCTACTCTTCCCCCCCCCCGCCTGCAATCACTCCTATTCCCTTCGGCCTATTCCCGGCCGTCTAAAAACACCCCACTGCCACCTTCCTAACTGCTAGGCCTCATCCCCGGCCGTTTTTCCCAGAACCAGGTTCCCGCCAGGCCCCTGTCTAACTTGAATACCCCAGTTCCTAACTGCTAGGCCTCATCCCCCGGCCGTTTATCCCAATATTTTAAAAGTCCCGGACTCCCACCCCCCTGTGAAATGTCCCCCCTAGGGCCCGTCTCTATCCCCCTGGGCCAGTCTCTCACCTTAGGCCCCCCTCACAGCCCCCGTCTCCCGTGTTTGAACAAGCCCCCCTTCCCCCCCCCCTTTCCTTAATCCCTTCTTCGATAACTCAGCCGGTATTCCACCAATCTTCGATAACTCAGCTCATCTTACCTGCCTCACCGCCGCTCCTTCTGCTCCTCAGTGTTCTCCCGTGTCCTCTGTTGGCGCCCGGCTCCGCTCCTCGACGCACATCCGTGACGTCATTCACCGGCACCTTTCCAGGCCTCACCTCCGCTGCTGCTCCTGTCCTGCGACCTCTGCTGCCTTCAGATCTCGCTCGCCTGACCTCCTGACGTCCTGGCTGGATCCTCTCCCGACCGGACCTTGTACTGACTCCAGGACTCAGCCGTTCCGGTGGCCTCGACCTCCTGGCCGGCCGTCCTCCGCTCCGGTCCGCTGATCCTTCCGTCGGAACTGCCGTGGCCGCCTCACCAGCCGTGGACAACTGCTGCCGGACCCAGTCTTCTCCATTTCTTCTCGCTGCTGACAGCAACTGCTCCAATAACGCCTCCATCTTCAGGTAAGTCGATGCACCACACACCTTCTACCGTTTTGCTCCTGCCAGGACACCTGTAACCTCACTTCTGAATCCAGCTTCTTATACAGATAACCCCCTTTGGAATGTTCCACTCTTGCAGGGGTGAAGTCGGGTCACAGGTGTCCTCCTTCCATGCCTTACATACGGGCCTTTTCTTTACTGTCTTTTCATGCAATCAGCCAGAAGGATTGACCTCACATTCTATTGGCTGATTGGAACAGCCAATATAATGCAAGCTCAATCCTATTGGCAGATTGGATCAGCCAATCGGATTGAACTTCAATCCTATTGGCTGATTGCATCAGCCAATAGGATTTTTCCTACCTTAATTCCGATTGGCAGATAGGATTCTATCAGCCAATCGGAATTCAAGGGACGCCATCTTGGATGACGTCACTTAAAGGACCAGTCATTCAGTCGCCGGCCGTCGGATGAAGAGGATGCTCCGCGTCAGATGTCTTGAAGATGGACCTGCTCTGCTCCGGAAGGATGAAGATAGAAGATGCCACCTGGATGAAGCCTTCTGCCGGTCTGGATGTCCTCTTCTGGCCGGATAGGATGAAGACTTCGGACCCTCTGGAGGACCACTTGTGCCCGGCTGGGTGAAGACGTTTCAAGGTAGGGTGATCTTCAAGGGGGTAGTGTTTTTTAAGGCAGGATTGGGTGGATTTTAGAGTAGGGTTGGGTGTGTGGGTGGTAGGTTTTAATGTTGGGGGGTATTGTATTTTTTTTACAGGTGAAAGAGCTGATTACTTTGGGGCAATGCCCCGCAAAAAATTGTAATTTAGTATAGGGTAGGGAATTTTATTATTTTGGGGGGCTTTTTATTTTATTAGGGGGATTAGATTAGGTGTAATTAGTTTAACATTCTTGTAATTCTTTTTTTTATTTTCTGTAATTTAGTGTTTTGTTTTTTTCGTAATTTAGTTTAATTTAATTGTAATTAATTGTAGGTAGTTTAGGTAATTAGTTTAATTATAGTGTAGTGTTAGTTGTAATTGTATCTTAGGTTAGGGTTTATTTTACAGGTACTTTTGTACTTATTTTAGCTAGGTAGTTATTAAATAGTTAATAACTATTTAATAACTATTGTACCTAGATAAAATAAATACAAAGTTGCCTGTAAAATAAAAATAAATCCTAAACTAGCTACAATGTAACTATTAGTTATATTGTAGCTAGCTTAGGGTTTATTTTATAGGTAAGTATTTAGTTTTAAATATTAATAATTTATTTAATTTTAGTAAATTTATTTAGATGTATTTAAATTATATTTAAGTTAGAGGGGTGTTAGGGTTAGGGTCAGACTTAGGTTTAGGGGTTAATAAATTTATTATAGTGGCGGTGACGTTGGCGACGGCATATTAGGGGTTAATAAATTTAATATAGTTGCGGCGATGTTGGGGGGGGCAGATTAGGGGTTAATAACTATAATGTAGGTGTCGGCGATGTTGGGGGCAGTAGATTAGGGGTTCATAAGTATAATGTAGGTGGCGGCGGTGTCCAGAGCGGCATATTAGGGGTTAATAATATAATGTAGGTGTCAGCGATAGCGGGGGTGGCAGATTAGGGGTTAATAAGTGTACGATTAGGGGTGTTTAGACTCGGGGTTCATGTTAGGGTGTTAGGTGCAGACATAAAATGTATTTCCCCATAGGAAACAATGGGGCTGCGTTAAGAGCTGAACGCTGCTTTTTTGCAGGTGTTAGTTTTTTTTTTTCAGCCAGCTCAGCCCCATTGTTTCCTATGGGGAAATCGTGCACGAGCACGTTTTGCCAGCTTACCGCTACCGTAAGCAACGCTGGTATTGAGGTGAGATGTGGAGCTAAATTCTGCTCTACGCTCACCTTTTTGCGGCTAAAGCCAGGTTTAAAAAAACCTGTAATATCAGCGCTACTTTAGGTGAGGGGTGAGCTGAAACTAAGCGTTAGCAACGCACCCCTGTTACCGCAAAACTCGTAATCTCGCCGAAAGAATTTGATGGTAGATAAGAGGAAAAAATGCCCATCAAGTCTACCCATACTATATGTTACTTTTTTCTTAGGATAGCTTTATGCATGTCCCAGACATTTATTTATTCCTTTACAGTCTGTGTTTACCACCTCAATTGGAAGTTTATTCCATGAATCCACCAACCATGTCTCCAAAACTATTGTAGTTAAAGAAAAACACTTCCATATAAATTAAGTATGCTGTCCTGAATTTAGGAATACCCCATATGTCTAGCTTTCCAAGTAATTTATAGAAAATATAGACCAAATACAACAAAGATGTAATTATATGTTTAACTCTAAAATTTGCTATGTTTAGACTGCTAAATAGAGGTCACTCAATTCAAAATTGCTACACAGAAGTATATATTTGTAGAAATTAGACACCTCCGTGTATTTATCTAGAGATATTTTCAAACAATGGTCTAGATTACAAGTGCAGTGCTAAGTTAGCAATGGTTGCGATAAGCAATATCGTGACTACGCTAACTTGCACACATATTACAAGTTGAAAAATGTCGCCGCCTGGAAGAAGAGATTCACCGCCGGACTTCAGGAACTGTGAGTACTTATTTCAGGGTTAGACTTAGTTTTATTTTTTATTTTTTTGGGTGGGTTTTTTTTTTAGATTAGGGATTTTTTAATTTTTTTAATGGGCAGCAAAAGAGCCGATTGCCCTTTTAAGGACAATGCCCATACAAATGCCCCTTTAGGGACAATGATTAACTTAGGTGTTTTAGACTTTTTTAGATTTTTTTTATTGTAGGGGGCTGTGTGGGTGGGGGGTTTACTTTTAGGGGGTATTTTGTATTTTTTTTTAGGTAAAAGAGCTGTTTAACTTAGGGCAATGCCCTACAAAAGGCCCTTATAAGGGCTATTTTTAGTTAAGTGTTAGATTAGGTTTTTTTTATTTTGGAGGGGGTTATTTTATAGGGGTATGAGTTTAGGTTTAAAAATTATTATTTTGGATAATTACATTTATTTTTGTAATTGTAGTGTTGGTAATTGTAATGTTTGATCTTTCTCCTTCCTTATGATAGCCCTCCGGTGTACTCAAGCACCAGCTCGGACTGGGCTACACGGGAATAGGCAAAATTCCTTTCTGCTGCACATGAATTAACTATGTTACACATCACCCGGAAGAAGCCCAAGTATTTATGGGTGAAACGTGCGTAGCTGATGTGTAACAAACAGGGGAACAGCTGACCCATTCTCTCTTAATGGGAGCTCGCAATGGATAATTCATGTGTAGCAGAAAGGAATTGTTGCAGATTCATAGTATTTATATATATATTTAAAAGTAAAAAAAGAACATTTTGTTCTATGTGAAGAACATTTGATAGTAAAATATTCATAACTGCCTTTGGGTTTAGGGCTATAGGTCATGAAATTGGTGTACATCTGGTTTTGCTTGCGCACAATTAACTTTCAACTTGTAATACGTGCGCTAGCCCACCCACATTAAAAGTTTACTTTTAGAGTTGTTCGCGTGCAAATTGCTTGCCACTTGCAAGCTGGTCGATTATGTTTAGCCCTTTTATCACCAATGGCTGAAAATAAAATTTAGGGGTAAAAAGCACACAAAAAAATCACTTTATTAAAATAAAATTATGAAAATAAAATAAAATGTATTAATAAAATACATAAAAACACTTTAATAAAATGAATGTTACATTTTTTTTTCACTGTACCTGTTCACTGGGAAGGGGAGGAGCAAAGACAATCAATGGCTTGTCATTTCTAACATGTTATCACTGTAACTGGCTGTTAAAGGGATCAAATAATCATGGGCCACAATTTTGTGTATCACTGGACTGCCTCACTTCTGAGGCATCTAGTGACTGATCGTGATACCAGCATGCACTGGGGCGTGCTAGTATATAGCTCCATTTTAAGTATGCAAGCACTGCTGCTGGGCTGGCTAGCCTCACATGCAGACTTCCAGAAGCACCATGAGATATACGCTGATCATAGCGCGTATCTCATGAATGAAGGCACCCCACTGACAGGTATGGGATTACAGGGACACCCTTTCCATGTGATCACTAGTCTGGGGTGTCCTCCATTATTCTATTTCTGCAATGCCTCAGTCCTGAGGCATACAAAAAAATAGCACAGTCATGCTGACAGCACTGAGAATGGCGTGATATCAGCCCTGCACACAGCCTTAAAGGGACAGTAAACACTTTTAGATGGTAATATAACATGATAAATTGTATATATAAAAAAACTCTGCACTATACTTTCATTATTTAATTTGTCCCCTTTTCCTGTAATTCCACTCTGTAATTGTGAGCTTTTCAGTTCCTGTTAGAAATAAAAGTGCAGAACACTGTTATATTCCACACAGCCATTGGCTGCACACTCTAGTGACCTATTTATAACTGTCCCTAATTGGCCACAGCAGAGATGGTAACCTAAGTTACAACATGGCAGCTCCCATTGTTTTATAGACACTAAACTGTTACACTTATTTTGTCAATATTTAAACAGCTACTGGAAATTTAAAAAATACATCAAAATGATATTCCCAGACTCATCTTTTTTTTGAATTCTTCATTCTATCTGGCATTTGTTTAATGTTTAATGTCCATTTAAGGGCTAAATGACCAGAGTCGTACCCTGTACAGCACTGGTCGTTAAGGGGATAAACTGATTAGGGAAATAACATGCCTGTACATACAAGATACACACTCCTTTACAAGTCCTGGGACACTAGCATCCTGATTGGATATTTAGGGGTAGATTTATCATAGTGCGAGCGGACATGATACGATGTAGCGTATCATGTCCGCTGCACATCGATAAATGCCGACAGTATAAGCTGTTTGCATTTATCATTGCACCAGCAGTTCTTGTGAACTGTTGGTGCAATGCCGCCCCCTGCAGATTCACAGCCAATCGGCCGCTAGCAGGGGGCGTATTCGATCAGGTTGATTTCTGTCTGCAGCCTCAGAGCAGGCAGACAATTTATGGAGCAGCGGTCTTTAGACCACTGCTTCATAACTTCTGTTTCCGGCGAGCCTGAAGGCTCGCGCAGAAACAGGGACATCAAGCTCCATACGGAGCTTGATAAATCGGCCCCATGAAGTCCATTTATAATGGGATGTGACTACTGAGGACATTTTGGTAAAACATCTTCCCTTTTTACATAGAGATGATCAGGTGATACTTTCTCGTCGATTTTTTACAGCAATGCTGCATCGCTTTCAAGTGCTTCAACATGTGGGTATCTTGTCCTTTTAAGTATTGGTTATGAACAATCTATGTTAAAAAATAAAGCTTAATGAAATCACTCTCCAAGAGAGGTTTAGTACAGAAACTAAAATGTAAATTTTCCATTTCCTCTCTAAATACTGGTCTTTGATTATACAGTGAGAGATAAGGCAAGATAATGAGGTATACTTTCCCTACAAACTCAGCCCATTTGATTGGCTTGTGGTTTCAATTAATTAAAAACAGCTATTTCATAAACAAAATATACCTAAATTAGCATTTTTGCCATACATTTTAATCTATGCAGCGGGTAATTCATTGTAAACACATTAGGGAAAACAATTTATAGTACACTGTGCCTTTAACCACAAATTTGCAATAACGTAACTAGCATTATTGATTGCGTGAGGATGGATGCAAATCTCTTGATGTGTAATCGGTGCTTTAGTACGTGCCTGTTGTGATTTATTTAAAAAACACTAAAACTTTTTGGTTTTGTCTTTTTTTAAATTATTTATTCAGGGTAATCAAATGCATGACATGTTTGCCAACTTGTAATAATATTATTATTATTATTATTTCTGCTTATAGATTTTTTGCACATATCTATTACTTTGTTCAGTATTTCCCCATATTAAAGTACTCCAAAATCATTCAACAGCCTATTAACAGTGTTGTGTTCTACACATAAAATAAAGTGTTTCAAATCCCTTAATCTCTTAAGTAAATAATACATGTGGGAGTTTTGCTCCTCAATTATTTCCATGGTGTGGAGAACTAACTTTATATTCATTTAGCAACTAGTTTCCTGTTTCTTGATATAATTGATGACATGCTGTGAAGTGTATACACTAGAGGCAGAGGTATTTCCATATAGGTCTTACTAAAATGAACAAGCACTTTAATCAAGAACCTCACTTTCTAGAGAGTTATGCAAATGTAAGAAAATTGATTATTTAGAGTAGACTACTAGCCATCCAGAAAGTTTATTATTTAGTGTAAAAAATATTAAAGCTTGGTTCTGCCCAATACTCATGAAAATGTAATATGGCAGAAAATGTAAAGTATACAATTAAGGTTCTTAAAGGAATATTAATCACTAAGGGCCCAATTATAAAGGAGGTGCAAATTAACGCTCCCGTTCAAGCATTAACTGTGCTAGATGTAAGCTTTTTTTGCGCTTGTATTATTGCTTGCCTTTTTTTTCTAACACCTGAGACCTCATATCATTGTGTTATTATGAGTTTAACTATACTTTGTATTGTATTTTTTATGTGGTTTGTTACACTTTTTTGTTCCGCGAAACAGTAAAGTAGAGCTTTAAATCATTTAAATCTAGCATAAATCCCGATTGCGCTCAAGTAATCGCGTTTACTTTAAACACTAATACCAGCGGTAAACACAATGAGCGCAAACAACTGCAATAAACCCCTTATCACTTGTGTGCAAATGTTTGCTCTCCATTTATAATCTGGACTTAAATAAATCATTGCTTGAATAATGTATTCAGATGAAAGACTAGCCGGAGAATAATTTGTGCATGTATTCTTAAAAATGATGTGCTAGATCACGAGTGGAGTGCTATTTATTGCTTCCATTCGTGTGTTAACTGCGTTAGGAGTAAGCTTTTTGCACATGTCGGGTATGTTTTATTTATTCATAAAAACATATTTTTACATATGTGAATGATAATCAGAAAGAAGCACCTATAGCAGCACTGGCTTAAAGAGAGTATAGAGGGAGTGGACCCCTACGTTAAAATATAACTTTTAATGATAATCATAACTAATAAAAATCCATAGAAGACGAATAACATACAGGACAAACAAAATTAAAAACGGCACAAAAGGTAACCTACATATAACAACCTATAGGCAGTAGTTATACCAATTGTAACTGAAAACTGTGATGGATAAATGGACCCTCAATAATGGATATATACAATTTTATACCATATAATAGAAGGGACACAGTCCCAAATAACTGATAGAGGGGCAGCTAGCCCAGTATAGGGTTTCCAGTAACCCAGAGTAAATAGCCTAAGCTAAGTGTAGAACAATTTTCACTCAGACGGATAATACTAAGGTAATCCTTAATAAACCATAGTGAGAGGGATATACCCAGAACAATTAGTTAACAAAGTTATAAGTATTAAAGAGCACAGGTATTAGGCTAAATTAGCAACATATGTGGAATACATTTCACACATAAAGTTTGTATATAGTAGGTGGCGGTCGCCTGATGCACATTTCGCTGTAGCTTTCTCAAAGGCGAACAAGATGTAGAGTTACCAAACCTTAAATAGCTTATCATGACCAATCAGAATGGGGTATAGTGCATACACCCATTTTTAAAAACTATGCGATGAGCTAAGGGCCAGAAGTGATGAACATGAGGGCGTCAGATATCATCAAATCATTGGTAGTGGGCATGTACAATACAAAGTAAACACAGAGATGTCATTTGTAATGATGAAACAGCCCAAAATCATGGATGTTACAGAAATACATTGCACACAATATGATGGACATAACAGTGTGCGGCCTCGAAGATTGTGGAGTTTATAAATCCAAGTTTCATTTGAAAAATGAACATTACAATTGTACCGCAGATACGGTAACATGTACCGTATTAAAATGCAATGTGAGCAATGAATACCGCAATTCCCAGTATCGCTACAGTGTTTGATGTAGAATGACACAAAAATGTAATTGCATTTCACATGGTGTTTTTTTCTCATATTATTATATTACTGCAAACTAAACTTATTTTCTAAAGATGCTTAGGCCTAGATTTGGAGTTTGGCGGTAGCCGTGAAAACCAGCGTTAGAGGCTCCTAACGCTGGTTTTAGGCTTTCTCCGGTATTTGGAGTCATTAAAAAATGGGTCTAACGCTCACTTTTCAGCCACGACTTTTCCATACCGCAGATCCCCTTACGTAAATTGCGTATCCTATCTTTTCAATGGGATTTTTCTAACTCCGGTATTTAGAGTCGTGTCTGAAGTGAGCGTTAGAATTCTAACGACAAAACTCCAGCCGCAGAAAAAAGTCAGTAGTTAAGAGCTTTCTGGGCTAACGCCGGTCCATAAAGCTCTTAACTACTGTACTCTAAAGTACACTAACACCCATAAACTACCTATGTACCCCTAAACCGAGGTCCCCCCACATCGCCGCCACTCGATTAAATTTTTTTAACCCCTAATCTGCCGACCGCCACCTACGTTATACTTATGTACCCCTAATCTGCTGCCCCTAACACCGCCGACCCCTATATTATATTTATTAACCCCTAACCTGCCCCCCACAACGTCGCAGCCAGCTACCTTCAATAATTAACCCCTAATCTGCCGACCGCAAAGCGCCGCCACCTACGTTATACTTATGTACGCCTAATCTGCTGCCCCTAACACCGCCGACCCCTATATTATATTTATTAACCCCTAATCTGCCCCCTCAACGTTGCCTCCACCTGCCTACACTTATTAACCCCTAATCTGCCGAGCGGACCGCACCGCTATTATTATAAAATTATTAACCCCTAATCCGCCTCACTAACCCTATAATAAATAGTATTAACCCCTAATCTGCCCTCCCTAACATCGCCGACACCTAACTTCAAACATTAACCCCTAATCTGCCGACTGGAGCTCACCGCTATTCTAATAAATGTATTAACCACTAAAGCTAAGTCTAACCCTAACACTAACACCCCCTAAGTTAAATATAGTTTTAATCTAACAAAATTAATTAACTCTTATTAAATAAATTATTCCTATTTAAAGCTAAATACTTACCTGTAAAATAAATCCTAATATAGCTACAATATAAATTATAATTATATTATAGCTATTTTAGGATTAATATTTATTTTACAGGTAACTTTGTATTTATTTTAACCAGGTACAATAGCTATTAAATAGTTAAGAACTATTTAATAGCTAAAATAGTTAAAATAATTACAAATTTACCTGTAAAATAAATCCTAACCTAAGTTACAATTAAACCTAACTCTACACTATCAATAAATTAATTAAATAAAATACCTACAATTACCTACAATTGAACCTAACACTACACTATCAATAAATTAATTAAATACAATACCTACAAATAACTACAATGAAATAAACTAACTAAAGTACAAAAAATAAAAAAGAACTAAGTTACAAAAAATAAAAAAATATTTACAAACATAAGAAAAATATTACAACAATTTTAAACTAATTACACCTACTCTAAGCCCCCTAATAAAATAACAAAGCCCCCCAAAATAAAAAAATGCCCTACCCTATTCTAGATTACTAAAGTTCAAAGCTCTTTTACCTTACCAGCCCTGAACAGGGCCCTTTGCGGGGCATGCCCAAAGAAGTTCAGCTCTTTTGCCTGTAAAAAAAATCATACAATACCCCCCCCCAACATTACAACCCACCACCCACATACCCCTAATCTAACCCAAACCCCCCTTAAATAAACCTAACACTAAGCCCCTGAAGATCTCCCTACCTTGAGTCGTCTTCACCCAGCCGAGCCAAATTCTTCATCCAAGCGGAGCAAGAAGAGGCCCTCCATCCGGTAGAAGTCTTCATCCAAGCGGGGCAGAAGAGGTCTTCTATCCGATTGAAGTCTTCATCCAAGCGGGATCTTCTATCGTCATCCATCCGGAGCGGAGCGGCAGGATCCTGAAGACCTCCGACGCGGAACATCCATCCTGGCCGACGACTGAACGACGAATGACGGTTCCTTTAAATGACGTCATTTAAAGATGGCGTCATTCTCCCGACGCCTACTAGCCGAATGACGGTTCCTTTAAATGACGTCATCCAAGATGGCGTCCCTCGAATTCCGATTGGCTGATAGGATTCTATCAGCCAATCGGAATTAAGGTTGGAATATTCTGATTGGCTGATGGAATCAGCCAATCAGAATCAAGTTCAATCCGATTGGCTGCCAATCAGAATCAAGTTCAATCCGATTGGCTGATTGGATCAGCCAATCGGATTGAACTTGATTCTGATTGGCTGATTCCATCAGCCAATCAGAATATTCCAACCTTAATTCAGATTGGCTGATAGAATCCTATCAGCCAATCGGAATTCGAGGGACGCCATCTTGGATGACGTCATTTAAAGGAACCGTCATTCGGCTAGTAGGCGTCGGGAGAAGAGGATGTTCCGCGTCGGATGGAAGATGATGGCTCCCGAAGAAAGAAGATTGAAGATGCCGTTGATAGAAGACTTCATCCGGATCATGGACCTCTTCAGCTCCCGCTTGGATGAAGACTTCAGCCGGATCATGGACCTCTTCAGCTCCCGCTTGGATGATGACTTCAGCCGGATCATGGAGCTCTTCAGCCCCCCGCTTGGGCTTGGATCAGGACATCAGAGGAGCTCTTCTGGATCGATCGGTGAACCTGGTATGGTGAAGACAAGGTAGGAAGATCTTCAGGGGCTTAGTGTTAGGTTTATTTAAGGGGGGTTTGGGTTAGATTAGGGGTATGTGGGTGGTGGGTTGTAATGTTGGGGGGGGTATTGTATGCTTTTTTTTACAGGCAAAAGAGCTGAACTTCTTGGGGCATGCCCCGCAAAGGGCCCTGTTCAGGGCTGGTAAGGTAAAAGAGCTTTGAACTTTAGTAATTTAGAATAGAGTAGGGCATTTTTTATTTTGGGGGGCTTTGTTATTTTATTAGGGGGCTTAGAGTAGGTGTAATTAGTTTAAAATTGTTGTAATATTTTTCTTATGTTTGTAAATATTTTTTTATTTTTTGTAACTTAGTTCTTTTTTATTTTTTGTACTTTAGATAGTTTATTTCATTGTAGTTATTTGTAGGTATTGTATTTAATTTATTTATTGATAGTGTAGTGTTAGGTTTAATTGTAGATAATTATAGGTATTTTATTTAATTAATTTATTGATAGTGTAGTGTTAGGTTTAATTGTAACTTAGGTTAGGATTTATTTTACAGGTAATTTTGTAATTATGTTAACTATTTTAGCTATTAAATAGTTCTTAACTATTTAATAGCTATTGTACCTGGTTAAAATAAATACAAAGTTACCTGTAAAATAAATATTAATCCTAAAATAGCTATAATATAATTATAATTTATATTGTAGCTATATTAGGATTTATTTTACAGGTAAGTATTTATCTTTAAATAGGAATCATTTATTAAATAAGAGTTAATTAATTTTGTTAGATTAAAATTATATTTAATTTAGGGGGGTGTTAGTGTTAGACTTAGCTTTAGGGGTTAATACATTTATTAGAATAGCGGTGAGCTCCAGTCGGCAGATTAGGGGTTAATAATTGAAGTTAGGTGTCGGCGATGTTAGGGAGGGCAGATTAGGGGTTAATACTATTTATTATAGGGTTAGTGAGGCGGATTAGGGGTTAATAACTTTATTATGATAGCGGTGCTGTCCGGTCAGCAGATTAGGGGTTAATAAGTGTAGGCAGGTGGAGGCGACGTTGTGGGGGGCAGATTAGGGTTTAATAAATATAATATAGGGGTCGGCGGTGTTAGGGGCAGCAGATTAGGGGTACATAAGGATAATGTAAGTAGCGGCGGTTTACGGAGCGGCAGATTAGGGGTTAAAAATAATATGCAGGGGTCAGCGATAGCGGGGTCAGCAGATTAGGGGTTAATAAGTGTAAGGCTAGGGGTGTTTAGACTCGGGGTACATGTTAGGGTGTTAGGTGCAGACGTAGGAAGTGTTTCCCCATAGCAAACAATGGGGCTGCGTTAGGAGCTGAACGCGGCTTTTTTTCAAGGTGTTAGGTTTTTTTTCAGCTCAAACAGCCCCATTGTTTCCTATGGGGGAATCGTGCACGAGCACGTTTTTGAGGCTGGCCGCGTCCGTAAGCAACTCTGGTATCGAGAGTTGAAGCTGCGTTAAATATGCTCTACGCTCCTTTTTTGGAGCCTAACGCAGCCTTTATGTGGACTCTCAATACCAGAGTTATTTTTATGGTGCGGCCAGAAAAAAGCCGGCGTTAGCTACGCGGGTCCTTACCGACAAAACTCTAAATCTAGCAGTAAGTCTGGTAATAGGTATAATGTTTTTGGGTACCTCACAGAAAAAAAAAGTTTTAAATGTATGAGTAAATGCAATAGGTTAGATTACAAATGGATCGCTATTTTTAGCATGAAGAGCGTAAACCCGATCACAAGATCACAGTGTTTATTTTATGCTCAAAGTGGCACACTGTTTAAATTACTGTGAATTTGTGGTAATTTACGCGCCCTATATTTTCCGGTGTTGAGCGCCAATGTGTGCTCGTGTTACAAGTTGAAAGTAAATTCGACCACAGGAATCGCTTTTAACGCTCAAACCTTTAACGTGACCTGAAAGTTTGCATAATGAGTTTGGCTGGAGGAAACAGTTGCTCTTAACTACACTATTAACCCTTAAACCTTCACACCTCCACATCACAAAAAAACCCTTCTACACTATTAACTCCTAAACCACCACAACCCCATCACAAAATACCCCTCTACGCTAATAATTCCTAAACTGACCCAACCCCCATCGCAAAATACCTCTCTACATTATTAACTGCTAAACCAACATAACCCAATCGCAAAATGCCATTCTACACTATTAACCCCTAAATGCCACAACCCCCATTGCAATATACCCTGCAACCTCTAATCCCCTAACCAGCTAAACCCCCTAACACCCCTAACCTAACACCCACTAACTTACCAAACAAACAACAACCTAAGATTACATGAAAAAAACTAACATTACATGAATAAAAAAAAACAAAAAAATCATTGTAAACTTTCATTCCATCAGCTGATTTGAATTTGAAAATGAAAACCAGTCATTATGAATGCAAGGGTACCCCTATTGGCAATAGGAATGCATGACCACATGAAAAGGACATCGGGGACAGAAGATTAGAAAATAAGAAGAAAAGAAGATGGATGAAGATAGAATACTGCCACCAGGTCTCTGAAGTTGTGCTAACCAGATGCACATTTACTTTCAACTTGTAATAAGCACACTATTTCCAACATGTGCAAAAAACCACAAAATACCCCTTAGTGCTTATGCGGAACAGTTAGTGCTCTACTCGTAATCTAGTCTAAGGGACTGAATTATCAAGCACCGAACGGAACTTGATGCCCCTGTTTCTGCGCAAGCCTTCAGGCTCGCCGGAAACAGAAGTTATGAAGCAGCGGTCTAAAGACTGCTGCTCCATAACTTGTTCACCTGCTCTGAGGCTGCAGACATCAATCTGCCCGATCCTATACGATCGGGATGATTGACACCCCCTGCTAGCAGCCGATTGACCCCGAATCTGCAGGGGGCGGCATTGCACAAGCAGTTCACAAGAACTGCTTGTGCAATGATAAATGCAGACAGCGTATGCTGTCGGCATTTATCGTTGTGCGGTGGACATGATACACTACATCGTATCATGTCCATCTGCACTTTAATAAATCGGCCCCTATGTGTTTATCTAAACATGCTAATAACCTTTTGGCAAATATCTGGTAGAATAAGTTTTGGACATTGGATTGGTTGATTTGGATTGCCAAGTATAGACATGAGGGATTTGATGGGGGGGGGGGGGGGGGGCTCAGCTTCATCTAAACATGCAGCTTAGTAATTGAATTACCAGCAAGAAAGAGTTGTATGATTTATTTTCTTTTTTTCCCATTCCTAGGGTAGCTGGTGTCGTCGCATTGATGCACTTCTTAAGGTATGTTGGAACAAACATATTCCTTGGTGAGAGCAGTGTGATTTCTTCTATATGTTATTTTCCTTGTTATGTTTGTTATTATATTGTGAGACCTATGTTTTGATATAGGACTCCTATCCTGATGGATTTTACTGCACTATAGCCTAGATTTAGAGTTCTGCGTTAGGGTTAAAAAGCAGTGTTAAGGGGTCCTAACGCTGCTTTTTAATGCCCTCTGATATTTAGAGTTAGCCAGGAAAGGGTCTACCACTCACTTTCTTTCCGTGACTACCGCTACCGCAGATCCCCTTACA
The DNA here is from genome assembly GCF_027579735.1 of Bombina bombina. NCBI lineage: Eukaryota > Metazoa > Chordata > Amphibia > Anura > Bombinatoridae > Bombina > Bombina bombina. The sequence continues at coordinate 678,451,022 of NC_069501.1, read as the reverse complement.
TCAATTGCGAATCCTATCTTTTCTATAGGATTTGCCTAAAGCTGGTATTACGAGTCTTGGAAGAAGTGAGCGGTCGACCCTCTACCGACAAGACTCCTACCGCCAAAAAAAGTCAATAGTTAAGAGTTTTATGGGCTAACGCCGGAACATAAAGCTCTTAACTACTGTGCTATAAAGTACACTATAAACTACCTATGATCCCCTAAACCGAGACCCCCCGACATCGCAAACCCTATAATAATTTTTTTTAACCCCTAATCTGCCACTCTGGACACCGCCGCCACCTACATTATCCCTATGAGCCCCTAATCTGCTGCCCCTAACATCGTCGACACCTATATTATATTTATTACCCCCTAATCTGCCCCCCCCAAAGTCGCAGCCACCTACCTACAATTATTAAGCCTTAATCTGCCGACCGGACATAGCTGCCACTATAATAAATGTATTAATTATCAGCCCCCTATCAGCCAATCGGAATTAAGGTAGGGAAATTCTAATTAGCTGATTCAATCAGCCAATCAGATTGAAGTTCAATCTGATTGGCTGATCCAATCAGCCAATCGGATTGACCTCGCATTCTATTGTCTGATCGGAACAGCCAATAGAATGCGAGGTTAATCTGATTGGCTGAATAAGCCAATCAGAATTTTCCTACTTTAATTCCGATTGGCTGATAGAATTCTATCAGCCAATCGGAATTCGAGGGACGCCATCTTGGATGATGTCATTTAAAGGAACCGTCATTCATCATTCAGTCGTCAGCCAGGATGGATGTTCCGCGTCGGAGGTCTTCAGGATGCTGCCGCTCCGCTCCGGATGGATGAAGACAGAAGATGCTGCTTGGATTAACACTTCAATCGGATGGAAGACCTCTTCTTGCCCCGCTTGGATGAAGACTTCTACCTGATGGAGGACCTCTCTTGCTCCGCTTGGATGAAGAATTCGGCTCGGCTGGGTGAAGACGACTCAAGGTAGGGAGATCTTCAGGGGGTTAGTGTTAGGTTTATTTAAGGGGGGTTTGGGTGGGTTAGAGTAGGGGTATGTGGGTGGTGGGTTTTAATGTTGGGGGGTTGTATTTTTTTTACAGTTAAAAGAGCTGATTACTTTGGGGCAATGTCCTGCAAAAAGCCCTTTTAAGGGCTGGTAAAAGAGCTGATTACTTTGTAATTTAGAATAGGGTAGGTCATTTTATTATTTTGGGGGGGCTTTTTTATTTTATTAGGGGGCTTAGATTAGGTGTAATTAGTTTAAACTTCTTGTGTTTTTTATTTTCTGTAATTTAGTGTGTTTTTTTTTTGTATTATAGATTAGTTTATTTAATTGTATTTTAGTTTAGCTAATTGTAGTTAATTTATTTAATTAATTTATTGATAGTGTAGTGTTAGGTGTATTTGTAACTTAGGTTAGGATTTATTTTACCGGTAATTTTGTAATTATTTTAACTAGGTAGCTATTAAATAGTTATTAACTATTTAATAGCTATTGTACCTAGTTAAAATAAATACAAAGTTGCCTGTAAAATAAATATAAATCCTTAAATAGCTACAGCTATATTGTAGCTATATTAGGGTTTATTTTATAGGTAAGTATTTAGTTTTAAATAGGAATAATTTATTTAATTATAGTAAATTTAGTTTGTTTTATTTAAATTATATTTAAGTTAGAGGGGTGTTAGGGTTAAGGTTATACTTAGGTTTAGGGGTTAATAACTTTATTATAGTAGCGGCGACGTTGGGGGCGGGAGATTAGGGGTTAATAATTGTAGGTAGGTGGCGGCGATGTTAGGGAGGCAGATTAGGGGTTAATACAATTTATTATAGTGTTTGCGAGGTGGGAGTGCGGCGGTTTAGAAGTTAATACATTTATTATAGTGGCGGCGAGGTCCGGTCGGCAGATTAGGGGTTATTAAGTGTAGGTAGGTGGCGGCGATGTTGAGGGGCAGATTAGGGGGTAATAAATATAATATAGGTGTCGGCGATGTTAGGGACAGCAGATTAGGGGTTCATAGGGATAATGTAGGTTGCGGCGGTGTCCGGAGCGGCAGATTATTGGTAAATAATAAAATGAAGGTGTCAGCGATATCGGGGGCGGCAGATTAGGGGTTAATAAGTGTAAGTTTAGGGGTGTTTAGACTCGGGTTCATGTTAGGGTGTTAGGTGTAGACTTAGAGAGTGTTTCCCCATAGAAAAAAATGGGGCTGCGTTAGTGGCTGAACGCTGCTTTTTTGCAGGTGTTAGGTTTTTTTTCAGCCACCTCAGCCCCTTTGTTTCCTATGGGGAAATCGTGCACATGCACGTTTTTCCAGTTTACCGCTACCGTAGGCAACGCTGGTATTGAGGGTTGAAGTGGAGCTAAATTATGCTCAACGCTCCCTTTTCTGAGGCTAACGCAGCCATTTAGACAACTCTAAATACCAGCGTTGTCTTAAGGGTGCACTGGAAAAAAAAGGAGCGTTAACACCGCGGGTCTTTACTGACAAAACTCTAAATCTAGGCGTATGTTTGCATTTGTATCCAGATATTGTAAACAATCAAATCAATATATATATATATATATATATATATACTTTTTTTTTTAAAAAAGAAGGGTTACTATACATTTTTGTTCTTGTACTTGCTTGGTGTCCAGTTGTCGGAGTTGTAATTTTAAGACAGCGGACTTCTATCACATGGACACTTTGATAATCAAGTTTCAGAATTAAAGTGGACAAGTTTAAAGGGACACTGAACCCAAATTTTTTTCTTTTGTAATTCAGAAAGAGCATGCAATTTTAAGCAACTTTCTAATTTACTCCTATTATCAATTTTTCTTCGTCCTCTTGCTATCATTATTTGAAAAAGAAGGCATCTAAGCTTTTTTTTGGTTTCAGTACTCTGGACAGCACTTTTTTATTGGTGGATAAATTTATCCACCAATCAGCAAGGACAACCCAGGTTGTTCATCAAAAATGGGCCGGCATCTAAACTTACATTCTTGCATTTCAAATAAAGATACCAAGAGAATGAAGAAAATTTGATAATAGGAGTACATTTGAAATTTGCTTAAAATTTCATGCTCAATCTGAATCACGAAATACATTTTTTGGGTACAGTGTCCCTTTAACTACCATTGTCATACAAAAATAACATGTTTAAACAGAGCTCTTTTAAATGTATTTATAATTTTTGAGTAGAATTGCCTTTAAGGTAACTGTCCTTGTCTTTTGCCAACAGGTCAATATCATTTTATTGATTTTTGAATTTTAAAAATACTTCTTTATACCTCTACAACATGTTGATTTTGTTTCCTAAACAATATGGCCACAGGCTACTGCATTTGTTAATTTTAATTCCTGTTTGTAACAGCAAGAAACTTTGTTGACTTTATTTTAACTAACAGTTAATTGCAATAACATGCAGGCTAATGTCTAGGGGGTATATTCCCTTTGCTAATGCTTTGTAGCAATTGAAAAAAAAATACTGTGTGGTAAATGTATTAAATAAACAGCACTGCTTGGATTTGCTTTAGCCTAAGGCTTTTCATTTACCCGAAGGTAAGAATTTAGTTTTTTTTGTTAATTATTGACTGAACAAGTACAGTTTAGGACACATGAATTGAAAGTGGTATTTGTTCTTGTAGAAACATTTCCAGGGCATAAAATGACAAATTGCGTTAAAATAGGGTATAAAATTACATGTTAACTAGTAAAAATAAAATTAACGCTAAGCTGAGTGGAAGTGCATATTATATACATTTGAACTGATTTCCTGATCCACAGCATCTAGCAAAAGGTGGGAAACTTTCTAGAATTATTTTAACTCCAATTATTCATTCAAAACTGTTTTTACTAATTGATTTATAATGAATAGCATATTTTTATTTTTTTGAATATAGCTGTTCATTTAAAGGGACAGTCTAGTCAAAATTAAACTTTCATGATTCAGATAGGTAATGACATTTTAAACAACATTACATTTTACTTTTATCACTAAATTTGCTTTGTTCTCTTGGTATTCTCTGTAGAAAACTAAACCAAGGTAGGACCATAAACTTATTTCCAAGCCGTTGAAGGCCTCCTTTTATCTCAATGCATTTTGACAGTTTTTCACAGTTAAACAGTAATAGTTCATGTGTGCCATATAGATACTATTGTGCTCCCTCCCGTAGAGTTATTTATGAGTGAGCATGGATTGACTAAAATGCAAGCATGTCAAAGGAACTGAGATAAGGGGCAGCCTGCAGAGGCTTAGATACAAAGTAATCATAAAGGTAAAAAGTGTATTAATATAACAGTGTTGGTTATGTAAAACTGGGGAATGGGTAATAAAGGTATTATATATCTTTTTAAACAATAAACATTTGTGAAGTAGTTATTTAGAATGTTAATGGACTGTTAAAAACAGTAGAATTGCATCATTAATAAGTGCATTATAAAAAAGAAAATGCCATAACACTCTGAAATTTATGTTTAAATCTTTTATTAGATTACATTTTAAAACAATACAAATACAGCATAAACATAGAAACAAAAATATAGAATTCCTTTCTTTCTTTTACAGGGCCAAATCATCGGAAGTCAAATCTCAGAAAAGCTAAACCAAAGAACTCTTCCTTCAAATACAATTTGCCATGGAGAGGTTGAAGAAGTTTAGCATCTAAAAGTCGTAAAAAAGAATATCTTCTTCATTATAGCATAAAACAGAGATGGAAAAGCATGACTAAATAGAACGGTTGTAATAAAATTACATACAAAAAATAAAAAAACAATAAAACTCGCGCTATATTTACTTTTAATAGTATCAGATAAGCAAACTATCATATTTAATCATTTATGTGGTTAGGAAAAGTAAGTGGAGGTTAACCTCTTAGTGGGATGGTTACTTCAAAGGTATTTTTATGGTCATAAATTAGGGGAGCTGCCATTTAGAATCCAATAAAACCAAATTTCGTGAAAATATTCTCTTGCATCTAGTACCCAGGCTGCCGATTAATACATCGTATAAATTCATTTTATTTTGTAGGTCTTTCCATGGAACACTCCAGATTTCCAGTATTTTGCTATGCAAGTTCTAGTAGCTGTACTCAGTATCCTGATAAATGTATTAATTGATTTATTATATGTTTGGATATGTTCGTATAGTAGGGTTATGTATTAGGACCTGGGAAATAGTGTTTTCATCTAAAAGAGAACTAAATAAAGATGTTAAAGATTCTCATGTCTCCTTGACTCTATCACAGTCCCACCACATGTCTGTAAAATGCCCAATTCACCGCAGCCCCTATAACATAGCCTATGGAACATATTCAATGTTTTCATTAGGGTCAAATACCAGTGAAAAATGGTTTTCATGGAGTTTTCTCTTAAGTCTGCACTCAAAAGGTCCTTGCAAGCTGAGCTAAATAATAAACATATACCATGTTTGTTTCTCCAAGGTAACACCTAAATCTTTTCCCCAGTTTAACATGAATAGAGGTTTTAGCATTATTTTTAGCAATCTGTATAGCTATATATAGCCTTGATATGGTGTGTGTGTGTTTTGGCCTATTTTGTGAGCTGCATAGACTTTCCAAAATTGTATTGTTTGAAAAGAAGTATTAGCAAGAAATATTTGCAGGGATGATGACAATTGGAGATAAAGAGGCCGAATTATCAAATTCAAGGGAGCCAATTTAATTTGTAGTTGAGAATACATCATGATTTTTTTTATTTTCTGTTAGGTGTGTATAATCCTTTATTTACCTATTTTTTTTTTTCTCTGTCTTCTATTTTCAAGGTCCTCAAGTTTGTCTTGCAAATCAGAGAGGAGATAGTTTGGGAAACATCAGCTTCTTCTAAAGTCTCAATCCTACCTCCCAAAGTCTCAGTCCTACCTTCCAAAGTCTCAGTTGGAGGATATTAATTGTTTTGAAACCATGGAGCGTGTCATATTTTGTCACAGGCATTCTCTTCTAAATTATTCACCCTAAGTCTGAGTCTAAATCCTCTTCAATCTATATTTAAGCCTGTTCTGCTTGTTTACTAGATTTAGAGGATTTAAAAAACGCACTCATGCAAGAGTAACTTGCTGGGTTTTTCCACCCTGGCAGGTTTTCTTATAACATTTTCTCTTGTATGTTCTCACTTTAAATATAGAGGTGCTGAAATGAGGTTGCTTTCTCATTGCACCTAACTTGCAATAAGAGCGCACATTTGCGTGTGCTGTTATTACTAAGTTCAGCTCAAATATTACTTTTGTGGTAGCGATTTTTGTGTTCATCTTGTAATCTGGCCCAAAATGTTCTTTAAAGTGGATAACATTTTCAGCATAATATGAATATGGAAAATCATATATATCTTAATGTTGAGATATTTCCTCAGTGTGTTTATTATGTTGAGGCATAAGAAGTGTACTGTGCCATGTTGCGTTAACTTTCAGGATGGCTTTGCAGTCTATCATGAGTCAGGTCTGTTCCATCCAGTGATGGTGGTAAACGCTCTTCTACTGAGATGCTGGATGCAACCAGGAGCTCCAGAACTACCGTCAGGATGTTGGCGCTAAGTGTTGTTGATGGAGCCCAAAGTGTAAGGCCAACCATTAGAAGGCTTCTTTATGGTGTGCACTAGGCCTCCAAATAGCGTGGCTCACTTCTGTACACTGCCTGTAATTGTGGGGGCCCCAAAGAACCTGCTGATAATGAAGGCAATAATAAAGTCCACTGCTAAGGGGCTGTGGTAGGATTGTGGCTCTGTCGCTGCTTAGAAGCCGCTGATTTTGCCAGCTGCAGCCCGGAGGCCATAGATCAGTCATCCATCTCTGAGAATGGCTAGGCACTGCCCCCTATTCTGAATTTTGAATGGTCAGTAGATTTTTCTGGCAAATTTAAAAATGTACTTAAATTAGCCATCTCCCTTTATTATGTGACAGTCATTGACCAATCACAGACTCATGTATGTATAAACTGTGAACTTACTGTGCACATTCTCAGTAAGAGGTGTTGTCTCAGAAAGTGTGCATATAAAAACACTGTGAAAATTTTGATAATGGAAGTTAACTGGAAAATATCTTAAAAACTGCATAATCTATCTGAATCATGAAAGTTTAATTTTGACGTTAGATCCCTCTTTTTTACACACAATTCCAAATTACTTTACAGTGATAACAATCACAATAATTGGCATGGATTCATTAAAGCGTTAGTAGCTCTACTACTTAGGATAAAATAATAAATGGAGAGGCTTTCTAACAATAGAGTTTAAAATGTTATGAATCTAGGCCACAGAGAATGAGAGGGCATACTTAGGACAAATAAAGTATGTTATAGAGAGAAGGAGGAGGTGCGTAGAGCAAAGGAATAACAAATGGTGGAAGCTTTGGAAATACAACAGCATTAATATTAATTTTGAATACAAATTATTTTTCATCTTTTCAGGTACTTGACTGTGAATGGCTACAATGAGGCCTATTTATCATATGTCTGTCGGACCTGATCCGACAGTGCGGATCAGGTCCGAAAGACATCGCTGAATGCGAATAGCAATACGCTCTCCGTATTCAGCATTGCACCAGCAGCTCTTGTGAGCTGCTGGTGCAACGCCACCCCTTGCAGACTCGCAGCCAATCAGCCGCCAGCAGGGGGGTGTCAATAGGGTTGAATTCCGGTGATTCCTGTCCGCCTCATCAAAGCAGGCGGACAGGGTTATGGAGCAGCGGTCTTTAGACTTTAAACTGGTGTTTCTGGCAAGCTTGATAGATAGGCCCCAATGTGTATATATATATATATATATATATATATATATATATATATATATGTATGCATATGTATATATGTGATTTTATGTATGTAAATGCACACTTCTTTCTGACGTTTATTTGTAGTGAAAATCTGCATGTATATGCATTAACAGAATATAGTTTTCAATACAAATAGTACATGGAAGAAAGAAAAAAAAAATATAGGAAATAAGTGATTAAGAAGGGGCTTTTTATACATGCAGGGCCAGATTATGAGTGACACGCTATTTATCGCTCCCGCATATGCACTAATTCCACTAACCCGGCGCACATAAAAAGCCGGAGTTAGAATATTGCGACCCCATTATTGTATTCCTCAACATACTTCAATGGAGCGCGAAAAGTAGAAAAAAATCTGACGCCTTACTCGCGCAAAACCGATGGTATTTTTTCAAGTGTGTTAACCTGGCATGAAAATATGAATATTATACATTTCTTCAAATAGCAGAATATCTTATATATATATATATATATATATATATATATATACATATATATATATATATATCAGATGGTATTGTGGTAAAATATATATCTATACCAATATATATATATATATATATATATATATATATATATATATATATATATATATATATATATATATATATATATACACACAAGCCCCCCTTGCACCCCCTATTTCCCAAAGTTTACTTGGGGTAAATGCCAGAAGATCAGTGGGACAAAAATAAAAAAATAAAAATGTAGATGGGGGAATTACAGTACATAGGGCATTAATTAAATATGGAGCTAGAGAGAGTTATCATGCACACTAGGAGACTACTCTTGAGTCTCAAAGAAAAACCTCTATTTTCTTTTTTTGATATACATATAACACATATAATATTATAAGTGATTTAGTAAATAACACTATAGTAAGGTATGGGGGGTTTATCATATATAGGTTGTCAACAAAGTGCAACTTATAACATTCTATGTGAAGTTATGGCGTAATGTGATTAAAGAACTGCAGATAATTTTAGGAAATATTAAGCACCTTTAGGTTTCAGCAGGTGAAAATAGGAATTGAAGTAAACATTTGTGGGCCAACAAACCTGGGTGGTACAGAGGTAACATAAGAAACTCACTATTTTACTAATGTAGTATAATAAGGGACTTATCTTAAGTGCAGGAGTTGTCTTACAGGTCAGTATAATATTATCTGCTACTTGTCACATACACTTAAACAGCCTATCAGGACTCAAATAAAAACAAAAATAATAGTATCACAGAATCACCCCAATCCAAATACAACCTAGGATATCAGACTGTTAGGTCCTCATGAATGGTTGAGTCTCTGAGAATAATGACAAATGAGTCCCGCATACTGTATGAGTGTTCTAACAATAAAAGGCAACTTTGATGAAAGCAGGTATTGTGGAAGGAACATATTAGCAACCATTTACATGTATTACTATCCTAAAAATGAAAGGGAACCCATAGACAAAATGTATGAGGTTGTGCCAGAGATATACATAATGTTTTCCAAGAGTTAATAACCGCTAGAGAAAAAGAATGCACCTGTCCAGATGCACTATTCATAATGTGAATTCTTGAGGGGAGTGATAACACAGGTTAATACTAGTGATGTCCCGAACTGTTCGCCCGCGAACGGTTCACAGCGAACATAGGTTGTTCGCGTTCGCGTTTGTGTTCGATCCGCCCCTATGTGTCATCATTGTGGAAACTTTGACCCTTTATGTCACAGCCGCCTGACACATTAGAGCCAATCAACATCAGACACTCCCTCACAGACACTCCCAGCTACTCGGAATCCGCCATTTTAGACTCATAACGACCTTGCTTTTTTAATGAGAGGACGTGTTGTGTTTTTGCTCCTGACATTAATAGGAAAAACATAGCTAGGCTAGTGTATTTACAGTCCAGAAGGACTCCACTCATCTCTGCTGCAAGCACAGCACCCCAAAAAGCCCTTTTTAGGGCTATATTTCGTGCCGTTTTTTTTTTTTTCTTTTTTTTTTTATTAGCATTTGCCTGGCTTTCAGCTGTGTGTTTAAGGCTCACAGCATATGCTGTGACTACTGCCACCACTGATATCTCCCTAACAACATTAGTTTAAATTTAACTAACCCAAAAATATAATTATTTTTCTAGTGTAATTTTTTTTCATTTTCTATCAGGCCAGTGTCACACAGCATATACTCTGGTTCATTGCTGTGTGCCAGCCAGCAGCCAGCAGTGTTAATATCCGTTTATAACATTATTTTTAATTTAAAAAAAAACACAAAAAAATATTTTTCTAGTGTAATCTAATTACATTTACTATCATGCCTGTGTCTGTCAGGCTCACTCAGCATTAATATACCTCTTTTTTTCAGTCTTTTGGTTAATTGGTCTGTGCCAGGCAGCCACCCAGCACTCATATCTATTTTTCTTTCACCTTAATTTTAATATAAAAAAAAAAAAGTTTAAATTTGTTTGCTAGTGTAATCTAATATAATTTTCTATACGGCCTGTGTGTTTTGCTGACATAGAGAGCCTACTGTGTTTACTTGCTGCCCTCCCTAGTCTATGAGCCACGACTCATATGTGTTTAACCTTTTTTTAATTTCCCCCCCCAAAAAATAATTTCAATCATTTTTCTAGTGTAATCTAATAGTATTTTCTATCAGGCGTGTGTGTATCCGACATACAGAGCCTACTGTTTTTAATAGCTGCCCTTCCAAGGCTATCAGCCACGACTCATATGTATGTGCTTAACCTTTTTCTTAAAATTTCCAAAAAAAAGTCTTTAAATCATTATGCTAGTGTAATCTAATTGTATTTTCTATCAGGCCTGTGTCTAACTGTCTATCTGACTTACACAGCATACTGTTGTTATAATTGCTGCCCTACGTAGCAGCCAGCCAGTGCGACCACTCATAGAGTCATATGTGCATTGCACTTCTTAACATAATTTTAATATTAAAATCTAAAATTTTAAAATATTTTGCTAGTGTAATGTAACTTAATTTTCTATCAGTCCTGTGTTTTTGTCACTTACACAGCATACTGTGTTAAATTGCTGCCCTACCTACCATCCACGACTCATATCTGCCAGCCTGTCTGCCAGGCCCAAGTAGCCAATTAGTGGCACCAATCACAATTCTTGTAACAGTAATAAAAAATAAAAAAAACATAATTTTTTGGACTGCAAATATTCAGTCTCCTAGGGCCATTGAATTTCATTTACCTCCTGCCTGCCACTGCCAGCCTTTTGTGCCAGGCCGTCTAGCCAACTATTTACACCAATCATAATTGTTGTCACAGTCAGACAGTATAGTTATTAATTTAAATAAAAAAATTTTTTAGTGTTGATCTTAATCCTCAGTTTGCTCGTGCCTTTGAATTGCACTTTTCTACAGCCTTCCAAGCCTGTGTGCCAGGCCTACTTAAAAAATATTTACACCAATCATATTTGTTGTGACAGTATTCTAATAATTAAAAATAAAAATTTTTGGTAATAGTTGCTGTGATTTGAATCCTCAGTTTGCTGGTGCCATTGAATAGCACTTTCCTCCTGCCTTGCAGTGTGCTGTGAGCCAGGCCCACCTAGCCAATTGTTGTCAGCAATCATATTTCTGTTAACAGTATTGCAAAAATTGTCAATCATCACTGTTTAGACTGTCAGTAATCAGTCTCCTAGTTTCCTTGAATTGCATCTCCCTCCTGCCTGCCATCCTTTTGTGCCAGGCCGTCTTGCCAACTATTTACACCAATCCAATTTTTTTGTCACAGTATAGTTACTAATTAAAATTAAAAAAATCTTTATTGTTGATGATCTTAATCCTCAGTATAAAATATTTACACCAATCATATTTGTTGTGACAGTATTCTAATAATTAAAAATTAAAATTTTTGGTAATAGTTGCTGTGATTTGAATCCTCAGTTTGCTGGTGCCATTAAATAGCACTTTCCTCCTGCCTTGCAGCCTGCTGTGACACAACCTACTTACCATGGGTCCCAGAGCATATGTTTGGTTGTTATATTTTGTAAGGGTAATCATGCAGGCCATATAGACCTCCACCGATAGTGTGAGTATGAGTAACAGCTATTAAAATGCGAAGGACATTACTAATTAACACAACATAGTTACCATGGGTCGCAGACCAAGAGCAGATGTCTTATTATTATATTTTGTATGGGTAATCATCCAGGCCGTATAGACCTCACCAAATAGGGGGAGTTACAGAGATTAAAGTGCTAAGAATGGTAGTACTTAAAACACAACCTCGTTAAAATAGGTACCAGACCACATGTCTTATTATTATAATTTTTCAGGGTAATCTGGCAGGCCATATAGAACTCCCCCGATAGGGGGGGGGGGGAACAGGGATTAAAGTGCTAAGAAAAGTACTAATTGACACAAGCTAGTTGGGTCCAAGAACGCATGTTTGATTATTAGAATTTATTAGGGTAATTATCTATCTAACAAATCTATCTATTTCTCTTCTATCGATTCTATCTAACTATCAATCTATGTATATCTATCTATCCTATCTATCACTATCAATCTATCTTCTGTCCGGGATGTTTTGAGACAGCCACTTTGGGAATGTTAGTTGATTTAGACCCATTATGGCTTAAAAGCAGACTCTGCATCAACTATGTAATTTTCCATGGGAGTTTTGCCAGGGATCCCCCTCCAGCATGCAACAGTCCAGGTGTTAGTACCCTTGAAACAACTTTTCCATCACTATTGTGGCCAGAAAGAGTCCTTGTAGATTTTAAAGTTCGCCTGCCTATTGAATTCAATGGTGGTTCGCGCGGTTCGCGCGTTCGCGAACAATACCAGAAGTTCGAGTCCGCGGTTCGCGAACCGAAAATTTTAGGTTCGCGGCATCACTAGTTAATACACACATAATGTAATAATCAAATAGCCTTGAGCGTCCATTACAGAGGGTAATACAGGCATTCAAATGACAGTGGTCCTCCAATAAAGTCCCCACATGTACAGTAGCATGGAGGTGTGATGAAGAAAACATGCTGAGTATTTTTGTTTTGTGTAACACTATATTGAACATAAACATATCTATGTTAAACCAGGGAACCCCTCTTAAAACTAACAGAGTTATTATTGTTGGTAAGCTTCTTACTGAAAAAGGTTCCTTATGGAGATGGTTGCAGGGCTCTCAGCCCACCCTCGTCTGCTGAGAAACACTGCCCCTTGCAGAGTGGACTGTCCTCATTATCCGATACCTGTTTTAGAGTCACAGAATGTTAGAGAGCAGTTACTTTCCTGGATTGTGTTAATGATGGAGATGGTGAACAGATGCATCCACTTCATGTCCGGAGTACACATTTTTGAGAAAGTCTCATGAGGCCTCTTCAAAAGTACTGTGGTCTGAGGATCATGGATGTTAAGACCATGTAGGTTCCTGCCTTCTCCAAGAATGTGGATAAAGGAATCCTGCCTTGCCGGGTGTTGTCGTCGGCCTCTGAGTTGTCGGGTCATATAACGCTGGGTATATCATGGAGCACTATTCCAGGTGTAAGTTGTCAGGCTATGTATAGCCACAGTTGAGTCTTCCACTTTCCGATTGCCGGTCCCCTCTGCTATAGTTTGAGAAGCGCTTGTTACAGAGCCGCTCTTTTCAACCGACTCATAGCCAACAGGTTGCTCAGGAGACTCAATGCAATGCATGGTAGCCTGTTAAAGGAGAAAGATCTTCCCCATTACGTGACACATTATATGGAGACATAGTTGTTAAGACTTGGCATAACTGTTTCTCAAGTTGTTCAATGTGTGTAGCCATCAATTGTTTCATCTTCCTCTCCCATGGAGATATCCCCACTAAAGCCTGATCCAAGCTTTTGCTATGCGGTTTTTCTATATCATGGTTTTCCACTGCGTCATATCGGACTCAGCTTAATTAGAGCATTTTAGATGACAGGTTCTTGTAGATATGTTTGCTTACTTGGAATATAAATAAAACAAATCAAACAGCGTATGTGCTACTCGTACCCCCTTTTAATTTTATAGGGGGGGTTGTTGTAGGTCTCTCATTACTTGGGTTGCCATATTCTTCAACGCTCTTGATCAGTAGCACTGTGAAGGACTTGGCGCATCTGGTATCTGAGGATTAAGTTTAATCTGTAGATGTTGAATATCTTAAAAAAAAGAGTAGATGGCTTCATATATTGAAGATAATCGGCAAATGCAATTAATTTTGCTACCGCTCAAGGGGCTGCCCAGAGACATGCCCCATATTGTATTTTTTATATATGTCCAGACCTCAGACAACTGATACATCAATAATGGGGCAAAGTTGTGTATCCCAGCAGGAGATAGGAAAATGATTTTAGGAGAAGGATTTTTTTACACCATTAGCAACTTCCAGATAATCCTTTAATTATGAAATATGCACTCTTCACCTATTTATTGAGCGGTATTGATCTTCCACTATCACACATCATCTATGATTAGTGGTAGAAAGGACTGAAATCCAACTGTGTGTTCAGAACCTTCGAGGTCATTATATCAATTGTATAGATCCACTTCATTTCTCTCCTTAGTAAAGCTTTAGCTCTGTCTCCACCTTGAGTCATAGGTGGGATATGGTCGATAAGCATAATTCTGATACTTGATACTCCAGGTTCATTTTGACAGAAGTGGCGTGCCACCGGTTGTTCAGTCACCTTTCTCAATAGCTTTCCTTATCACCAATCTATGATTGGCCATTCGATCTCTGAATGAGGTTATCATCTTACCTACAGAAAATAGGGAAAACAAGCATATGAGAATGTATATCCCATACTCACTTGAGCATGATAAACGATGATTGATTTTGAACCTCTTGTTAGAATGAGGGTGCTGAAATGAAGCTCCTTAGAGCATGCTGTTGCATGTCACACAATCGCCACATTGGAAGCATCCTTTCTTTCCAGTTTTGAGCCAGGTTGTTTTCTGGTAGCACTTCACCGGATCGGATTCTACCAATATGTCACGTAAATTTCGCGGATCTATATTCTGGAATAGTAAAGACTTATCCACTCTAATCAGTTCCCAAAGTTGTTTCATTGAGACAGCTAACATCCCGTGGGATGCATCAAAAGTGGTCACAAAGTTCATCAGTTCTGGTTTCTAGAGTAGTCATTGATCTCCCGATTAGCTCATCCTGTGTATGTCACAGAACCATCTTTATAGTCTGTTTTATCACTTTTAGATTTTATGGGCTGAAATGAAAGCTACATTTTATGGAATGAAGCCCAGTGAGTGCTTTCCATTCTCGGAATATCTATAACCCCTGATAGCACCTTGGCATGCTTAGAGAAACCAAGGAGTGCAAATCCTATTACACAAATTGAAATATATATATATATATATATAGATAGATAGATAGATAGATAGATAGATAGATAAATGTCTCCGCACAGTGCAGAGACATTTATCTATATTTATAATATTTTGGGGGGTAATGTGGTAGGAGTTTACCCTAGTCTCGAGCACTTCCTATATTCATTATATTTAATACCTATTTTTGGTGCTTATCCTTACATACGCCTAGATTACGAGTTTTAGACCCGTGGTGCTAACGAGCCTTTTTTTTCCAGCGCACCCTTAAGACAACGCTGGTATTACGAGTTGTCTGAATGGCTGCGTTAGCCTCAGTAAAGGGAGCGTTGAGCATAATTTAGCTCCACTTCAACCCTCAATACTAGCATTGCTTACGGTAGCGGTAAGCTGGAAAAATGTGCTCGTGCACGATATCCCCATAGGAAACAATGGGGCTGAGCTGCCTGAAAAAAACCTAACACCTGCAAAAAAGCAGTGTTCAGCTCCTAACGCAGCCCCATTGTTTCCTATGGGGAAACACTCTCTAAGTTTACACCTAACACCCTAACATGAACCCCGAGTCTAAACACCCCTAATCTCACACTTATTAATCCCTAATCTGCCGCCCCCGCTATCGCTGACACCAGCATTATACTATTAACCCCTAATCTGCCGCTCCGGACACCGACGCAACTTACATTATAGCTATGAACCCCTAATCTGCTGTCCCTAACATTGCCGACACCTATATTATATTTATTAACCCCTAATCTGCCCCCCTGCCACCTACCTACACTTATTAACCCCTAATCTGCTGACCGGACATCGTCGCCACTATAATAAATGTATTAACCCCTAAACCGCCACACTCCCACCTCGCAAACACTATAATACATTTTATTATCCCCTAATCTGCCCTCCCTAGCATTGCCACCACCTACCTACAATTATTAACCCCTAATCTGCTGCCCCACAATGTCACCGCTACTATAATAAAGTTATTAACCCCTAAACCTAAGTCTAAACCTAACACCCCCCTAACTTAAATATAATTTAAATTAAACAAACTATATTCCAATCAGCCAATAGAATGCAAGGTCAATCCTATTGGCTGATTGGATCAGCCAATCGGATTGAACTTCAATCTGATTGGCTGATTGAATCAGCCAATCAGATTTTTCCTACCTTAATTCCGATTAGCTGATAGAATCCTATCAGCCAATCGGAATTCAAGGGACGCCATCTTGGATGACGTCATTTAAAGGAACCTTCACTTTTCGGGAAGTCGTCTGATAGGATGGATGTTCCGCGTCGGAGGTCTGCTGGATGCTGCCGCTCTTCTCCGGATGGATGAAGATAGAAGATTCCGCTTGGATGAAGACTTCAATCAGATGGAAGACCTCTTCTGCACCGCTTGGATGAAGACTTCAACTGGATGGAGGACCTCTTCTGCCCCGCTTGGATGAAGAATTCGGCTCGGCTGAGTGAAGACGACTCAAGGTAGGGAGATCTTCAGGGGGTTAGTGTTAGGTTTTTTTAAAGGGGGTTTGGGTGGGTTTTAGAGTAGGGGTATGTGGGTGGTTGGTTGTAATGTTGGGGGGGGTATTGTATTTTTATTTACAGGTAACAGAGCTGATTACTTTGGGGCAATGCCCCGCAAAAAGCCCTTTTAAGGGCTGGTAAAAGAGCTGATTACTTTGTAATTTAGGATAGGGTAGGACATTTTATTTTATTAGGGGGCTTAGATTAGGTGTAATTAGTTTAAACTTCTTGTAATTTTTTTATTTTCTGTAATTTAGTGTTTTTTTGTATTATAGTTTAGTTTAGTTTATTTAATTGTATTTCAGTTTAGATAATTGTAGGTAATTTATTTAATTAGTTTAATGATAGTGCAGTGTAATTTGTAAGATTTATTTTACAGGTAATTTTGTAATTATTTTAATTAGGTAGCTATTAAATAGTTAATAACTATTTAATAGCTATTGTACCTAGTTAAAATAAATACAAAGTTGCCTGTAAAATAAATATAAATCCTAAAATAGCTACAATGTAACTATTAGTTATATTGTAGCTATATTAGGGTTTATTTTATAGGTAAGTATTTAGTTTTAAATATGAATAATTTATTTAATGTTATTAAATTTAGTTTGTTTAATTTAAATTATATTTAAGTTAGGGGTGTGTTAGGATTAGGGTTAGACTTAGGTTTAGTGGTTAATAACTTTATTATAGTAGCGGCGATGTTGGGGGCGGCAGATTAGAGGTTAATAATTGTAGGTAGGTGACGGCGATGTTAGGGGGGCAGATTAGGGGTTAATAAAATTTATTATAGTGTTTGCGAGGTGGGAGTGCGGCGGTTTAGGGGTTAATACATTTATTATAGTGGCGGTGATGTCCGGTCGGCAGATTAGGGGTTAATAAGTGTAGGTAGGTGGCGGCGACGTTGGGGGGCAGATTAGGGGGTAATAAAAATAATATAGGTGTCGGCGATGTTAGGGGCAGCAGATTAGGGGTTCATAGCTATAATGTAGGTGGCAGCGATGTCCGGTCGGCAGATTAGGGGTTAAAAATTTTTATTATAGGGTTTGCAATGTGGGGGGGACCTCTGTTTAGGGGTTCATAGGTAGTTTATGGGTGTTAGTGTACTTTATAGCACAGTAGTTAAGAGCTTTATGTTCCGGCGGCCCATAAAACTCTTAGCTACTGACTTTTTTTGCGGTTGGAGTCTTGGCGGTAGAGGGTCTACCGCTCACTTCTTCCAAGACTCGTAATACCAGCGTTAGGCAAATCCCATAGAAAAGATAGGATATACAATTGAGGTAAGGGGATTTGCGATAGCTTCGAGTCGCGGAAAGAAAGTGAGCGGTAGACCCTTTCCTGCCTGATTCATAATACCAGCGGGCATTAAAATGCAGCATTAGGACCCCATAACGCTGCTTTTTAACCCTAACGCAGAACTCGTAATCTAGGCGATAGTATGTTGATATATATATATATATATATATATATATATATATATATATACAGTATATACACATATAAATACATATGTATGTATCTATATATATATATATATATATATCTAATACACATATTTAGATGTGAGCATGTATGAATCTTACACTTGAGACCTCATATCTTTGAACAGTTATAACTTTTTTGTGCAATTTTTTGCAATTAAAACGTATCATGTGTGTCCGCACTTTAACAAATATACCCCTATGAGTGTAACTGTTCTTTTACATGTAATTTTGATGTGTTTGGTGAATCTTTTATTCAAATTAACCATAGCTCTGAGGTTGCGCTAACCCAACATGCGTTAAATTCAATTGAGCTTGAGTTAACGCGTTTATTTTCAACATCTAATACGCGCACTACTTATGCAAGCACCCGTGACAAACTTTATTTTGCACGTGCATACTTCTTAACACACCACTCATAATCTGGCCAACAATGTTTTAAAACTACATAAGAGAGTTTACATGTTTACCATAAGCAGTAAGCTAAATAAGAATATATTAACAATGTCATTATAAGTTAGTCAACATGGTTTCTACTGGCCAACCTAGCTGATAAATAGAGTTGTGAGCGAGTATAATGATCCTGGCCCTGCAATCCTCCTTCAACAGGCTTATGAAACTGTCAAAAAGGCTGCCAAGTTGAACTCTAAACTTGACAAAATGTCTGGCTGCAGTATTTCCAGTATTTTACAATTCATCTGAGTAATCTGCCAACCACAGGGACACTGTCTCTAAAGACATTTTGGCTGCATGAATTGCATGTGCATGAAAATAATTATAATGAACTGTTTGCAACAACAGCTATATTCATGCTGATGTATGTATGTAATTACTGTTTAAATATTTCACTATAGCAACCACTAGTACAAGACTTGGAGACGTTTTTCTCTAGAAATTCATCATTCATTGTTAAGTTACTTTGACTTAAGGATGGATATTAAAGCCAAAATTTCTTTTTTCCTGAATGTATAAAAGCCACAATTAACATATAAACATTAAATATGTATGTGTAGTTTTCAGGGTTAATTGCTTAATTACTTACTATGAAACATGAAAATCCAATCACTTATTATTATGTTATGTTTGAATGTATGCATGCCTTTTATATGCCCAAAATCCAACCTATTAGATGTTGCAATGTGTAAAAAAAATGTGGCTTTCTTTTCCTATGTATTCCAATCAATTAGAGCACAAGCATTTGACATAGGTAAGCTACCCATAAAAACATATGTAATACAGCTATATGTATTGATGTGCTAGAATTGGGTAAACCAACTATAATAAAAAGACTTCCATTAGTGGTGTTGATAGAGCTTTTTTAGATAACAGATTGGGGTACAATCTCAATATCGCTGGACCACACTAAAATAAGTCCATGGTAAAATAGAATTACTAAGGAAGGTTTAGCATGGCCAACATTGCTTTAGCAAGCCCTATACTTTCAATGGATATTGTAACCATGCTAAATATCGCTTATATTATGTGTTGAAAGTTATAGGTTGTGGTTGAGCGCCAGCCAAAATAGCTCTTGAAGACATTGTTCAACCTGATATCTGAAGTTAAAATAAAAGTTCCAAAGAACACATGTAAAACATATAAAAATAAAGTATTGAAGAGGAATTTTATTCTCAGTCTGAGCTTGCTGCCTTGGCATCCAGATCCCACGGAGTGGGTCAGATACTTTTGTTTCAACTCCATAGGGCTCTAACTGGAACTAGTATTGGGCTGGCTCAGGACTTTGTTGGGCCATTGTCTATTTGAACCCTAATGAGCCATGAAACTTTAGAGGATTCATAACAAGGGTGCTTAGATAGTTCCATTTACTCTGGGTTTATTATAGAAAGTGGCCCTGCTTAAAATCAATGGTCCCCTTATCTTAAAAAGTATTTAAAGAGGTGGGATATTTGTATGTAAAAGCTGCATAAACATGAGCCAAAAGTCTATGAGTTATGAATATATGGTAATGTGATATAGCTTAGCCTTACTGTAGATAACATAAGTATATATTTCTTTAATAGGGCATATTTTTTCACTAAAATAAGGTTTTACTATTCTAAAACCATAGATTCATAATTAGAGAGCAAGTAAATTGTTATTTGGAGATCTGCTTAAGATAATTATAAGAGTTCAACCTTAATTTTTTTGTAATTACAAATACTCTCCTTAAGGTTGGGTTAATGTTTTAATATATATATATTGGTGTCCTTAATAGCTAGTGAAACCAATTGTTTAATAACTAGCTGAGGTCTATATAAACGTTCACTCCATTGTAAGGTTGCTGCCTATTTAAGATAGAGAAGAAGGGGTCATACTGTGTTATATTATTAACCCCTTAATGACCAAGGACGTACGCCACACGTCCTCAAAAAAATACAGTTAATGACCAAGGACGTGTGGCGTACGTCCTTGGTCTGGAAAGCAGCTGGAAGAGATCCTGCTCGCTTCCAGCTGCTTTCCGGTTATTGCAGTGATGCCTCAATATCGAGGCATCCTGCAATAACCCCCCTTGGCCATCCGATGCAGAGAGAGCCACTCTGTGGCCCTCTCTGCACCGGACATCGGTGGCCGGTATCGTTGGTGGGTGGGTGGGAGCAAGTCTGGGAGGCGGGTGGGCGGCCATCGATGTGCCGAGAAGAGTGGAGGCGGGCGCGGGGGGGTTGACGGGAGCGCGCACGTGCACGGGGGGCGGCGGGCACGTGCACGGGGCAGGAGTGGGAGTGAACCGCTACACTACAGAAAAATAAAGCTGTCAAAAGTAAAAAAATTAAAACTTTTGATAGCTGTAAATTAAAAGCTAAGAGATCTGGAAGGGGTGGGGGGTTGATCTTGGGGGGGGGGGGGAAAGCTACACTACAGAAAAGGGCATTTTTGTTTTAAAAAAGGCACATTTTTTTACTAAACTGGGTACTGGCAGACAGCTGCCAGAACCCAAGATGGCGCCCATTAAGGCAGAGGGGGAGGGTTAGAGAGCTGTTTGGTGGGGGATCAGTGAGGCTGGGGGCTAAGGGGGGATCCTACACAGCAGCATATGTAAATATGCTAAAAAAAAAAACCCCACAAAAAAAGCCCAAATATAGCTTTTATTTTAGTACTGGCAGAGTTTCTGCCAGTACTTAAGATGACGGGGACAATTGTGGGGTGGGGGAGGGAAGAGAGCTGTTTGGGAGGGATCAGGGGGTCTCATGTTACAGGTGGGAGGCTGAGCTCTACACTAAAGCTAAAATTAACCCTGCAAGCTCCCTACAAGCTACATAATTAACCCCTTCACTGCTAGCCATAATACATGTGTGAAATGCAGCGGCATTTGGCGGCCTTCTAATTAC
This sequence comes from Bombina bombina, assembly GCF_027579735.1. NCBI lineage: Eukaryota > Metazoa > Chordata > Amphibia > Anura > Bombinatoridae > Bombina > Bombina bombina. Next base: position 678,429,645 of record NC_069501.1, on the reverse strand, counting down.
CAAAAAGCAACGCCAAAGCCATATATGTCTGCTATTTCTGAACAAAGGGTATCCCGGAGAAGCATTTACAACCATTTGTGCCATAATTGCACAAGCTGTTTGTAAATGATTTCAGTGAGAAACCTAAAATTGTGAAAAATTTAACGTTTTTTTTAATTTGATCGCATTTGGCGGTGAAATGGTGGATGAAATATACCAAAATTGGCCTAGATCAATACTTGGGGTTGTCTACTACACTACACTAAAGCTAAAATTATCCCTAAAAGCTCCCTATATGCTCAATAATTAACCCCTTCACTGCTGGGCATAATACACGTGTAGTGCGCAGTGGCATTTAGCAGCCTTCTAATTACTAAAAAGCAACGCCAAAGCCATATATGTCTGCTATTTCTGAACAAAGGGGATCCCAGAGAAGAATTTACAACCATTTAAGCCATAATTGCACAAGCTGTTTGTAAATAATTTCAGTGAGAAACCAAAAGTTTGTGAAAAAATTAGTAAAAAAGTGAACGATTTTTTGTATTTAATCGCATTTGGCGGTGAAATGGTGGCATGAAATATACCAAAATGGGCCTAGATGAATACTTTGGGATGTCTACTAAAACAAAATATATACATGTCAATGGATATTCAGAGATTCCTGAAAGATATTAGTGTTCTAATGTAACTAGCGCTAATTTTGAAAAATAATGGTTTGGAAATAGCAAAGTGCTACTTGTATTTATGGCCCTATAACTTACAAAAAAGCAAAGAACATGTAAACATTGGGTATTTCTAAACTCAGGACAAAATTTATAAACTATTTAGCATGGGTGTTTTTTGGTGCTTGTAGATGTGTAACAGATTTTGGGGGTCATAGTTAGAAAAAGTGTGTTTTTTTCAATTTTTTCCTCATATTTTATAAAAAAAATTTATAGTAAATTATAAGATATGATAAAAATAATGGTAGCTTTAGAAATTCCATTTAATGGCAAGAAAAACGGTATATAATATGTGTGGGTACAGTAAATGAGTAAGAAGAAAATTACAGCTAAACACAAACACCGCAAAAATGTAAAAATAGCCTTGGTCCCAAACGGACAGAAAATGGAAAAGTGCTGTGGTCATTAAGGGGTTAAAAAACTTAAATTGAGATCATATTGTATTTATTTTTATATATTTAGAGAACAAGTAAACTGCTATTTAGAGTTTTGCTTAAAATAATTATAAGAGCCTAACCCTATTATCTTTGTAAATATATATACTTTGCCCAAGGTTAGGATGATGGTTTAATATTTAGAGCAGTGTCTTTAATAGCTTGTGAAACCAATTGTTTAAAATCAGCTGGGGCCTATACAGAAGACCACTCCATTGTAAGATTGCTGTCTACTAAGGATAGAGAAGAGGGGGTCATATTGTTTTATACTATTCAAAGACCCAAACTGAGATTATACTGTATTTACTTTGATATCATTAGAGAGCAAGTAAATTGATATTCAGAGTTCTGCCTAAGATTACAATAAGAGCCTAACCCTATTTTTTTTTTTTTTTTGCAAATATATATACTTAGCCCAAGGTTAGGATGATTTTTAATATACAGATCTGTGTCTTTAATAGCTTGTGAAACCAACTGTTTATATTCAGCTGCGGTCTATATAGAAGACCACACTATTATAAGATTGCTGTCTATTAAGGATAGAGAAGAGGGGGTCATATTGTTTTATACTATTCAAAGACTCAAACTGAGATTATTTTTAATTTACCTTGATAGGTAATCTGTAAAGGTTTAGAGGACAAGTAAAATTGCTTTTTAAAGTCTAGCAAAGTTGGCATGGGCTAAATGTGCTTTTACCAAAGTTCAAAGTGTTAATCTCTATGATTTAATCGTAAGAATCTGGCATCACTGATTTGTTTTTTTACAGCATCTTCCACGATTATCCTGCACCCTTCACTTTTTTTTTTTCTTTTTTTTTTTTTTCTTTGTCCTCTCTCCCTCTTCAATCACTCATCACTAGGGGGCTTAATTCCTTTTCTCCCCCCCCCCCCCTTACCATTTTGTCCTTTTTAGGACCCTCCCCACTGTAGACACTTTCAACTTTACCCATTAATTCTTGATCACATGGACAAATTTCTTACTGCACAAGCCAGAACTTCCGCTTCAGTCATGGCAGCAGCAAGACATTAACTCTTTAACAACTGAAATACGACAGTTTTCTAAAAGAATAACTGAAGCAGAACAAAGAATATCTGATGTGGAAGATATTATAGGGAATCATAACGCAAAGTTAGACGACATAAACTCTAAACTTCTAAAAACCCAGAACAAGCTAGACGATCTAGAAAATCGTGTGAGGAGAAACAACCTTAGGGTAATTGGAGTTCCTGAAGAAAAACAATATGAAGATTTATACAAATTACTAACAGTTACAATTCCACATTTGCTACAGATGCCACAAACCTATCCACAACTTGTAAGAGCTCATAGGCTAGGATGGCAAAAATCAGAGAAAGGGAAAGTTAGGCCAAGACCAATTATTGCTAAAGTTCTAAATTATCAAGACGAACTTACTCTATTTCAATTCTATAGAAAAAATCAACCGATTTTTTTAGGTAGTACTAAAATAATGCTTTTTCAGGATTTTTCGGCCGAAACTGCAGCAAAGAGGAGGGAGTTATCTCCAATATGCACTAAACTGATTAATCAGGGACACCAGGCCACTCTAATATATCCAGCCAAACTGAAGATAACAATTGATAATAATACACATATCTTTGAGTCAGCCAGGGATGCTAAATAATTCATAGCACAGACGATATTTACAAGCTAAGTAATAGAGCCAACTTGCACGATTACAATTTAATATTAAATATTAAGGTCAAGTTTTTTTCTTTTTTTTTCTGCTACAAAGGTCAGTCCATATATAGAAATGTTGCCTCGGCCGTGGAACGGGTTCTGGGGCAATGGGAAGGGGTTTGGGTGATAGGGGTTCTGTTTTTTATGATCCTTCATCTATAATAATTACACAGAATGGGGAGAGAGAGTGGGAGGGGAAGGGCTGGGTTTTTTTAAAACATTTTCCCTTATATTTAAATAATGGAAATAGATAAGAGATGTAAAATGGTCTCCTGGAACATAGGAGGGCTGACATCTCCTATTAAGAGAAAGACAATATTATCCCATCTGAAAAAGATGAACACAGATATTGCCTTCCTCCAAGAAACCCATTTGAAATTAGATGAAGTAATTAAACTTAAAAATTCCTGGGTCCAGGAAGTAATTGCTTCACCGGCAGTTGGAAGGAAGGATGGAGTAGCAATTTTACTAGGGAAAAAATAAGAGCTGAAATGGTGGCTGTCGAAGCTGATACAGGTGGGAGATTTTTACTATTAAAAATTAAAATTACTAAGATTATATACACACTCTGTAACACACTCTGTAACATATATGCGCCAAATATCATCAATTATGATTTCTGGAAAACTTTGCAAACTAAAATACTGTCCAATAAGGAGGGATTCATAATAATTGGAGGAGATTTTAATATGGCCCCACAATATGCTTTATATAGATTAAGGCAAGATGCTTTATTTATAAAAACAAAAAGATATAATCTAGAAGCTAAAATTTTTCTTAAATTGTTCTCCAACCTAAGAGTTAAGGATATTTGGAGATCGCAAAACCCAGATATCAAAAAATATACTTGCTTTTCTAAAGCTCATAAGACTCTTTTGAGAAAAGATCTTTTCTTAATAGATGAAAAATTATATAAATTTAAATAATAATCTGATATCCTCCCGATTACAATCTCGGATCATGCCCTGATAACTTTTGAGACATGCCCATTTGACCTAAAAAACAAAAGTTTTCGGTTTCATTTTCCTCAATATCTAGCTACAGATTTAGAATTCAAAACATGGCTTTGGCACACTATTTATGCTCAACTAAATAGTGAATATACAAATCGACCGATGGTTTTTTGGAAGTGGCAAAAGCAGTAATGAGGGGGGAGATTTTGTCATATAATATTAATAGAACTAGGAATTATAAAAAAATGGAGGAAGAAATTTTGAAAACATTATCAAATGCCTATAATAGAAACATATTAAATAAAACATCTGAAACTTGGAATAAATATACACAAGCTAAAAAGGAAATAGATACTTTCCTTATACATAAATCCACACAAAAAGAGCTGAAATTACAATCGCAATTATATAAATATGGTAATAAAGCAGGTAAACTTCTTGCTAACTTGCGGCTAGATTTGGAGTTTGGCGGTAGATGGGCTGCTAACGCTACGCGTGGTTTATGTCTAACGCACGGCATTGTTTGACTCCGGTATTTAGAGTTCAAACAAAACCTTCTAACGATACTCCTAACGTGTGTATTTCACACGCGGAATCCTGCCCGCGTTAGACAGTCTCCCATAGAGATCAATTGAAAATCAAAAAAACACGCTTTTTTCACCTAACACTCGATCTCGCGAGAAATACGCACAGCTCGGTCATATGACGCATACCACATCATGCACAACAATAACACGCCGCAAATGTCACAACAACAATCACTCAACAAAGCACAGAAGCATTACACATTCACAAGTGGGGGGAATTTTAATAAAATTAAATACAGGGAATACACATATACTTTCAGATGCGGAAATACGCAAAATAACAACAAGGAAAATACAAATAATACATACACTAGCAAAATAATCGCATTCAATATCACTATATATTAGGACAAACATACATATACAACACTTCACTAATACCACACCATCGCAAATTCACATTTAAACATAATACTATTGGACAATGTTATAGAAAACGAGCACTATGACATCATCGCATTCTACACATTCCACAAATACTAACTCAAAATGAGCATGCGCAAATTCACACACCTAATACACATTGCACACATATTAATTGCTAATAAAGCACACCTGAACACAATTTACAACGGAAATCGGTACATCATTAAACATTTACACAGGGTATATAAGCACCACACAAGCATGGCTTCTTTGACTGTGTTGCTGGTGGGTCTTTGGAGATTGGAGGTTTAAGATTAGAGAGTTTGTGCATTATTGTGAGTTAGTGTTAGTGTGAGAGAGTCAGTTGTTAGTGGGAGTGGGAGTTAGTGGTAGTGGGAGAGAGTCAGTTAGTGGGAGCGTGAGTGAGTTAGTGGTAGTGGGAGTTGTTAGTGAGTGGTAGTGTGATAGAGTCAGTTAGGGGGAGCGTGAGTTAGTGGTAGTGTGAGTTATTGAGAGTTAGTGCGAGTTATTGAGAGTTAGTGGTAGTGTGAGTTAGTGAGAATTAGTAGTAGTGTGAGTTAGTGAGAATTAGTAGTAGTGTGAGATAGTGAGAATTATTAGTAGTGTGAGTTAGCGAGCGAGTGATTTTTCTGTACACTTAACACATTTACACGCAAACACATTCAATACATACATACACTTATCAATAACACTACATACACTCCATACCCCATACCCCCTCATACTACACTCCATACCCCATTCCCTGTAGTCCCATTCCCTTTCATCCCATTTACTCTTATCCCATACCCCATCCCCATCCCATACCCATCCTCTGGTTACATTTAGTTTACATATCCTCCTTTTAGTCTTCTTCTTATTTTTGTTTATTTAAATACTCCTTGCCCTCTTTGTTTTTTTAGATCCCTCTCACACTTTCAGCACTTATTTTGTCTTTTTAGTTCTTTATTTTGACCCCCTTTCATTTCATCACACTCACTTTTTGTTTGATTATTTGGGGTTTAGTTTAGGGAACAGATGGAGGGCAGGCAGGGGAGAGGTAGAGGGGGGAGGAGAGGGAGGGGGAGAGGAACAGGGCAGGAAGGGGGGCAGGAAGGGGGGCAGGAAGCGGGGGTGGAAGCAGTGGGTGGACCCAGCCACTTGGTTCAAGATGAACAAGTGGCTGGGCCCAGTGGCGGACAGAGTAGGGCTTCACAGTCCGGGAAACAGAGGGCATCGTCACAGGGGAAGGCCAAGGCAACTAGGGAGGCAAGGTTTTCGATGGAGGAGAAGGAGGCCCTCATCGAGGCCTATATGGCCAGGTATAGGAGGCTGCAGCATCAGAAGACCACCCCGACTGAGAAGAGGAAGCTCTGGCATGAGATAAGGAATGCAGTCAATGCAGTGGGTGGACGGAATAGAGATATGGACTCTATAAAACATCGATACCGGGACTGCAAGATGGATCTCAAGAAAAAGTTAAGCCTGGAGGCCTGACATTCCGCAGGAACCGGTGGTGGCCCCGCACTGGAAATCGAGTACTGCCGATGGGAGGAAATGTTGCGTCCCAGCATCTCCGAGGTGGATGTAGTCGGTATCGGAGGAATTGATACCGGGAACCTGCCATTCTCATCTGACGGTAAGCTCATTTAAGAATGTATTTCAAGGGACACTATATGCAAACCTTTACTTTCATGATTAAGGTAGAGAATACAATTTGACAAAACATTCAAATTTACTTATTACCTAATGTGATTCATTCTTTAGATATACTTTAATGAAGAAATAGCCATGCACACGGTGAACCAATCACAGGAGGCAGCTATATTCAGCTAACAATCAGCATCTTCTAAGCATATTTAGATATGCTTTTCAGCATAGAATATCCAGAGAATGAAGCTAATTAGATAAGAAAAGTACATTAGAAAGTTGATTATAATTGTATGCTTCGAAATCATGAAAGATAAAACATTTGGTTTCATGTCCCTTTAAGGATCAGATTAATGCTATAACGTTGTTTACACGTATTCACAATTACTTTGCGGTTACATCAGTATCTAGGCTATAGGTTAGGTGTGCATTTAAACAGACTGAAAACAAACGCTAAAACATTCAGATTGACCAGAGATATCACAAACACGGTTTAGAAAATGCGCAAATAGTATTGATTGTTAGATTTCAAAGTGGATTAATGAGGCTGCATTTGTAATTGTATCATAAGCTAAGTCATTTAAAGCTTTATTTGGAAATATGCTAATATATACATTTATTTCTTTTTCAAATATACAGAGTCTGGGGAGGAGGCAGCACAGCAAATACAGGCTCCTCCTTTTCCCCGGGATGAGAGTGGTGGGGATCAATCTCCACCTCGGAGGGAAGATGCCCCCCGTGACGAAGAGGCCACGGAAGCAGAGGAAGAGGCCCCGGAACCAGAGGAAGAGGCCGCGGAACCAGAGGCCCCTCAAGGACCCGCACCCCGCCGTGCACGGGCACCCCGCCGTGCATGGGCACCCCGCCAAGCACAACAAGAGGAATTAGCGGAGGTGCGGGTTCTACTAGACTACATAGACCAGATGCGTAACTCCCGGATACAAAATATAGAAGGCCGAACTCGAATTCTTGAAGGACAAAACAAAATAATTGAAGGCCAAAACCAAATAATAAACATACTTACTAGAATAGAAGAAGGGCAAAACAGAACCTTTAATCTACACCAAGAGATGTTAAATATTTTCCGGGAGGCGCATGCTGGTCTGCCTCCTGGTCCGCCTCCTGCTGCTGGGCCTCCTGCTGCTGGGCCATCTTCTTTTGCCGGGTCATCTTCTCCTGCCGGGCCATCTTCTCCTGCTGGGCCATCTTCTCCTGCCGGGCCATCTTCTCCTGCCGGGCCATCTTCTCCTGCCGGGCCATCTCCTCCTGCCGAGCCATCTCCTCCTCCTCACCTTGGTCGTCCCAGTACTCTTCCTTCCACTCTTCCCACAACATATCCAATGAGAACTCGTCTGAGTCGGCAGTTGACCCTCCCAGAGCCTCAGCCCCGTGGGAAGAGGGGAAGGAAGAGGAAGTAAGTATTTGTTTTCATGTTTAATGTTATTTTTATTTAATGTGTAATGGATAGGTATGTAATGATGTGGTTTTCATACACTTGTGGACCACACTCTGTATATAATCTACTTCTATGGGACCGGGTCCATGGAGGCAGATTGTTTGCAGAGTGTGGGTTATAAGTGTGTGAAAACCACATCACATACCTATCCTTGTTCATGATATTGATTGGTTTCTGTGATGTGATGTCCAAACTGTTTCCCGAATCGCAAACAAAATTACCATTACAATTATCCATGATGGCATATTACTGTTTGAATGCCAATAACACAGCTTAAAGGGACAGTCAGAAAATTATTGATTACAAAGAAAACACTGTATTACGCATTATCAAGTTGGAAACAACAAAACATGGAGAAATACGTGTGACTTATGTGCTTACCCTTGTATCTATGACTATGAAAAATGACCACTTATTTGTTGTTCTGACATAACAACATTTTAGACATCAATGATCAATACATGGTAAATAATATGCTGTATGAGCACAAGGTTTTAGATATACAAATGCTATCCAAATGCCCTCTAGTGGTCAAATTGCATAATGATTACATGCACTCTTCAAGCTCTAAGAAATGAGCACACAAACCTCATAGGTTTAGCTAGCAAATTAAAATAAACACAGACAAATGATTAATTGGTGAGAAACCTTTGATATCATTGATATTACAAAATTGACTTTTAGAATAATGCAAAACATTATTTGTTTTCTAAACTGTCCCTTTAACAAAATTACATATGCTAACATATATTTGAAGATTGTTGGTATATCTACATGTACTTGTTCAAACAATAAATATTGAAATCAGATTTATATTGACGTGTTAAATAAAGTCTATTTTCTTAAAGAGACATTATTGTGTTAATTTATTTTTATAAAGACATTTGTTTTAACAATGAATATGGTTTAAAGTCCTTTTAGGAGTGGGGGGTGAAAATATGCTAACAATAATATATTTGGAGATTAACCAATGTGGAACTCATACATGATACAAAAATAAACATTTGCATTAAAGGGACAGTATACTATATTTTTAACATAACTGTATGTAATAGACACTACTAGAAACAACAAGATTAACATATACTGATATCAATATTACAAAGCTTTAAACACTTTCAAAGAAAATCGTGTTAGCTCTATTGAAAATATAGATGAACCCCCATTACAACCGTAAAACAAGACAATACCCCATCATTAACATATGAAAAGAACCTTTACACAAACAGGAGAAAGCTGGAGATGGTACTCACATGAAACTCAGAGGCTTGGCGAGGAGTCTGAAAATTACTTACATTTTCTTTGAACAGAAGCAAAATGAAACGTGTATTTGTTAAACAATGGACTATCTAACTAGAGACAAAATAAAAATTTTTGATATATAATGTGAGTGTCTAATGAACCTTTAATAAAATATACGACGAAATTACATTTAGAAGAAGTCGGCATCATATATTTAGCATATGATAAAGATAAATGCATATTGATTACTTTATTCTAACACAATAGCGCATATTTATGAATTAGATATCTTTAACATTAAACACAACAGTCATTTTTCATAAAAAGGAACATATTGTTGACCAACATATTAAACAACATGGACTATAGAGATTTGCACTTACCTCGAAATATCTTATGCATGAAAACATTTTGCTTTCGTTCGTTTATTCAACCAGACATCCAGCAAAAGAGAATGTGGTGGTCTTTATCAGCTATGGGTCAACAATGTAACATGATGCAAACAATCCATATTCGCAATGTTTTTAAACTTGGCTTCATTCACAAACATGTTTTACGTGCACAAACAAATATTGCGGGACTACGTAATACAATCAGACGTTTTTTTACCTTTGCATGTGACGTCTTAATTAACATGGCGCTTCCTTGATCACGTAAGAACGCAATCCAATAAAAGGCACATTCTTGATCACGTAAGAACGCAAACAAAAAAAAAAGGTGCATCCTTGATCGCGTAAAAACTCCATCCAATAAAAGGTGCATCCTTGATCGCGTAAAAACGTCAGTCAATACAAGGAATCATTGGACAGCCTGGCAGGTGACGTCTTAAGCAACATGGCGCATCCGCGATCGCAGAAAAACCGCAGCCAATACAAGGACTCAGTTGACAGCTTGGCATATTACTAAGAAACGTATTTATATTTTTGTAACTAGTATGTGTCTAGATTGCTATCTAGGAATGTCACGAAATCATGAATCATCTTTTCGGACTTGACTGTCCATTTAACTATAGCTATGGTGTATATCTTTAACATTTAAAATATACACATGAGAAATACATATGCCATTGATGTTTTAAGATATGTTTAGATTGTTTGGGAATAACAATAATGACACATGTATTGATCAAACGTGTCATTTATTCAAGTTGAAATATGGTCAGCCTACCTATAGCCATATATGGGAGGAGAAGTATTTTTTAACAATATTTTGAAAAACATATTCCTCATCTAAAATATGCGCATTACACACAGAGATTGATTTGGTTACACTTTTACAATAAGATAGAATAGAAAATGAAATACATGTGCTGTCAACATTACAATAAGATTGTTTATTATTAAGATTATATGTCCTTGTTCATGTAAAAAGGATAAAACGCTTTAGAAATGGAAATGCATTCATTAACAATTGTGCTCACCATCACTTAAAGGGACATGATTTTTATTTATAAAAAGAGGATACACAGAGACAATACTATTTCAATAAAATGAACACTTTACATTGTATCAATCCTCAGATCATTTGTTAAAGGTGCATCAATTCATGCAGAGTTTATAAATACACACATGGATGTGAAATTTGAAATATACATATATAACAATCTATATATACATATATAAATTAATTACTATGCTAATCATAATCATGCAATGATAAAGCTTTTAGAAAAAAATATAAAGACAAAAATAAAAATTACATTGGAGATGTTAATCTTAAAGTCATTTACAATTGTATTACATATATGATTCAGGAAACAACATTATTTTTGGTAGGTCCCTTTAAGGATCAACCAGATAAAATAGAGATTTCAATCAATGACATGAATAAGGAGGACAAAGAATCGTGCAATGACATGTCTTTTATTAGTATGTCAGAAAACAACAACATTTATAAATAATATGGTAAAGATCAGGAAAATTGGAGCCATATGACAAGGTAACAGAGTGCATCACAGTCCATGAAGAGAGTTGCCAAGGGCCACCATAGCCCCATTGGAGCCATATGACAAGGTAACATAGTGCATCACAGTCCATGAAGAGAGTTGCCAAGGGCCACCATAGCCCCATTGTAGATATATGACAAGGTAACAGAGTGCATCACAGTCCATGAAGAGAGTTGCCAAGGGCCAGCATAACCCCATTGGAGCCATATGACAACGTAACAGAGTGCATCACAGTCCATGAAGAGAGTTGCCAAGGGCCACCATAGCCCCATTGTAGATATATGACAAGGTAACAGAGTGCATCACAGTCCATGAAGAGAGTTGCCAAGGGCCACCATAGCCCCATTGTAGATATAAGACAAGGTAACAGAGTGCATCACAGTCCATGAAGAGAGTTGCCAAGGGCCAGCATAGCCCCATTGGAGCCATATGACAAGGTAACAGAGTGCATCACAGTCCATGAAGAGAGTTGCCAAGGGCCACCATAGCCCCATTGGAGCCATATGACAAGGTAACAGAGTGCATCACAGTCCATGAAGAGAGTTGCCAAGGGCCACCATAGCCCCATTGTAGATATATGACAAGGTAACAGAGTGCATCACAGTCCATGAAGAGAGTTGCCAAGAGCCACCATAGCCCCATTGTAGATATATGACAAGGTAACAGAGTGCATCACAGTCCATGAAGAGAGTTGCCAAGGGCCAGCATAGCCCCATTGTAGATATATGACAAGGTAACAGAGTGCATCACAGTCCATGAAGAGAGTTGCCAAGGGCCACCATAGCCCCATTGTAGATATATGATAAGGTAACAGAGTGCATCACAGTCCATGAAGAGAGTTGCCAAGGGCCACCATAGCCCCATTGGAGCCATATGACAAGGTAACAGAGTGCATCACAGTCCATGAAGAGAGTTGCCAAGGGCCAGCATAGCCCCATTGTAGATATATGACAAGGTAACAGAGTGCATCACAGTCCATGAAGAGAGTTGCCAAGGGCCAGCATAGCCCCATTGGAGCCATATGACAAGGTAAAAGAGTGCAACAGGCACAACAATAAACAGAAAAAAAGGCCAAATGGCAACCATAACAAAAACATCAACATGTGGACGGAGGATTCTTATCTGCGCCCTTGGAGCATCTCCAGATCCTCCACTTACTGGTCATCCTCTTCATCGTCCTGTGCATGTCCAGCTCCAGATTCAGGCCTTGAATTTAATTGCATGATCTGACGCAGAGTCAAATGCTGAACCCGGAGCTGGGCCTGCATGGTGTCGTTCATCCCTCTCAGGACAGCTGCGTTCCTCAACACGGCCTGCTCTACACATGCTATACCTTCTAGCATGAGCCATGTTGAGTCACAGCCTAAAATAAAGAATAAATAAAATATTAAGGATAATTACACAACAGAAGAAAAAATAAGCAAAGATACATTGTCATCATAAAGACAAATCATTCTTTACATCAATTTGTTGAAATTGATTCTTTACACATTAAATATGTTATTCAGAGAGACCGAAATCATTAAAGGGACAGTTTACTCAAACATGTTGTCCCCTTTAATTGGTTTTCGATGATCCACTTATACAGCTTGAGTGTATAAAATCTTGTTAAAGGATTTACATTGTACTTACATTAGCAATTTAAATATTTTAATTATACTGTGGTAGGCACACCTATCCTTAAACATTTTGGCATTGAGGACAAGCTGTGTAAACATAGCAACCTGAAGAAATTACATTCCCACTGGGTTAGACAAGAGATAATGTATCAACATTTGTACATAAATTGTTGGATCCAAGTAGTGGTGATTGGTATATGTAGTGATATCAAATTAAAGGGACACTGAACCTAAATATTTAATTGACTGATTCAGATAGAGCATGACATTACAAATATTAAAAAATTACACATATTCTTTAAATGTTAGAATTCTCTAGCTAGATTTTGAATGCAAGAATGTAGGTTTATAGGGCAGGCCATATTTGTTTATCAACTTTGGTTGTCCCTGCTGGTTGATGGATACATTCATCCAACAATAAAGAAATGATGTCCACAATTATTTTCAATTTAAAATTAATTCTAGGCATTTCTTTGTTTCAATAAAGATAGCAAGAGAATGAAGAATAATTCATAAGAGTAGTAAATTATAAATTTGATTAACATTGCATGCTCTATTTGAATCACAATAGAAACAATTTGCCTTCAGTGTACCTTTAAGTATCTTATAATGTGGATTTTGAATGATACTTACAGCTGTGCCTGGGAAGGACAATCCGACACCCAGGACAATGAAGGTTGAGACAGGGGGGAGGGATGGGATTGGGTTGGGGAGGGATGGGATTGGGTTGGGGAGGGATGAGCTGCTGCTCCGGGGTAAGCCGTACAGCTGGGGAGTGGTGAGTTGGGGTCTGGGCAGCTGGGGTAGCTGTACGGGCCAAAATACGGGGAGAGCGGCGAAGGGGGATGAAGGGCCATTTTTTGGGAGGGACAGGATAGGAAAAATGGGAAGGGCCGGCAGGGGCTGGGCCTGGGCAGGGGTCTGGGCCTGGGCAGGGGTCTGGGCCTGGGCAGGAGACTGGGCCTGGGCTTGGGCAGGGTTCTGGGCCTGGGCAGGGGTCTGGGCCTGGGCAGGGGTCTGGGCCTGGGCCTGGGCAGGGGTCTGTGACTGTCCAGGGGACTGGGCAGGGGCGGAAAACAGATGACCAGAGGTGGAGGATCCATCTGAAATAAATAATACAAATATATTAACATTCATACATCATGAAATCAAATCAACGCATTTAAAATTGATTATGTTTTCAATATACTTAGAAGTGTGTTTGAATTTCTAAACAATTATGAAATGAGGATATGGTATGCATATAGGCACTCAGATGAATATCAATGACTGTCTGTACAATTATAACATTATTATTGTGGTTTGGCCTGGAATATGCATGTGACATAATGATGGCATGAATTAGAAATAAAAAAATTAAAAAAAAACATCCAAGCATATTTTCATGCTGCCTGATATAGAAAAGCGGCAGTAGTGTATTTGAACAGACAAATAATATTCCTTTTTAAAGTGCAAAAGCTGTAGACTTTGAATGTCTTCAATAAAATGATTTCCAATAAAGCAACATGTTGGAAACATGATAGATATATTTCACATACCATCAGACTTCAAGGCAGCCTCTTCCTCCTCCGTCCCACATGTTAAATCAATCTCTGTAAAACATAACATGTTGTGTACACGTTAAGATCAGATATTATAACATATGTTGCTGTTGCTCAAAGACACACATCAATGTTGCATTAAAAATATACACATCCAAAGTTATGATTTACATCATTTTGATGGAGCATACAAATGACATTAGATTTGTTATTCTCAATGATTCAGATTTTCGATGTATTGTTTGTATTAATTTTAAAATCATAAAAGCATAGTACATAGAACATTTAAGATTTCTCATGTGTGTATCACTTGATGACTGTTGTCAAAAATGAACATGTAAACAAACATATGCTATACATCTTCTGAATAACAAAGGTGTAGACTAAGAAAGTTTTAATTATTAATCTTTCAATATTCCAAGAAAATTAATATATAATCAGAGGAGTAAATTATATGTTTGTTTCAAATGTTATGCTTCATGAGAATCATGCTCATAATATTGATTACCAATACACCTTCAATGACATATAAATGAGTCAATGGACTTACCAGAAGACCGCAAAGGCGGCTCTGTGTCAGTGCTGGATTCCTCTGGGCTCCCCACACCAACTCTCTCTATGAATGATATAGATATATATTAGTGAACACATTTGGGATAGCACTAAATCACATCTGTAGCGATTTTTAAGAATAATCAACTTGAAAATGTGAAGAATAGAGCAGTCATTATCCAAAAAAAATGCTTGATTGAATCAAGGGGATTCTGTTAAAAATGATGTATTGAACATATGTTTAATTTCAGACTATATTAGACATCAAACTCATCTCATACGATGCTATTGCATATCTAAATATACCCATTGATCAATGTTCTTAAAAGAATACACACAAACCACATTTTGAATAACAGCTGTTGACAAATATAAACAAAGACATGTGGCACATCGAGCCATTTGTGCAATGTACAGTAATCTTGTTTAGGACACAACACATATTGATCACAATACAAAACCAAATTGATTAGTACAAATATGTAATCATGTATGCTGATATCTATAAAGTAACTCCAACAGTGAATATGTGAATTATATATCAATATTGTCTAATCCAAAGAATGTAAAGATGAATGAATCTATTGTTTATTAAAGGGACACTGACATGATTTATTTCAATCATTGATTTCACTGTTCAAACTGTTCCAAATGATTTTACATTGACTCCTATTATAATTGGAATGTTGCTACATTTTAATCTTAAAGGCAGATAAGCAATATTGTATTCAATAAATATTGTTTGTTGAAGGTATCCACCAATCATCAATCAAAACCCAGGTTTGTCAACCAAAATTGTGCTGCAGATAAACGTACATTCTTGATTTTAAAATACATTTAGCAATAGAATATTTCACATATGATTATAGTATTATATTTAAATGTTGATTAATATTGCATGCTCTATCTGAATGACAACATTAATAATTTTAGCTCAGTGTCCCTTTAATATCAAAATATATTGATTTGACAATGTTGGTGTTAATGAATTCTCTACTCCATATGTTGATGTAATGAATGGGATTGAGCATGCAATTCCAATCTAATATGTTATTTAAGGATATCCTAAGAATTATTTAATTTTCATCTATTAAAGGGATAGAAAAGAAAAAAGCAGAGGAGCGCCGACTCAAATGTAGGGATAAAACAATTTATTAGAACAAAAAATGCGGTTCAATAACACTCACAAGATAAAAGGGGAATAATACATATCTGGGCCGTCTGCCATGAAAAATCCCCCTGCGGTCAGTACACAGTCACTCCGATGTTGGGAGGTAAAAGTTCCGGCTGTTAGAATCTCCCGCTTAGTATTCGGTCCTTACCACACCGCTCTGCAGTCGCGGGTGGTGACGTAAAATTCAGCGTGCAGTATTAGTGGTTGAAAGTAGATCAATACACTACGGATCCCTTGTAGGGACAAACGAAGTTGCGAGCCTGGATCTTTCTTCTACGCGTTTCGTCCTGATCGACAGGACTTTGTCAAGAATACTTGAACGGCTCTGCTGGCACCTTAATATACCAGCTTTTAACCAATGCGGTTCAGGCTCTGGATTAGTGTAACTTAGACAGGTCAAGTATATTCACTAACTTATTAGCGATTATTGTTAAAAAGCTATATACCTTACAAATTTGTGATCTAATAATATACATGATACTAAAAAATATACATATAACAGTGCATATAGATGAATATAGACTTAAAAGGCGAACTGATTGGATATAAAACTAAATATATAAATGTCACAAAATACCAGCGAATGTATACATAACCAGTATTAAATTTGCTATATATACTGCATGAAGTATTAGTATAAAATCATTATATAATATACAAATACATACCTATGGTTCAAATATTAGATCATAGTTTCTCATAAAAACAAGTTTCATAGGAATTTCTATATATTCACTGTAAGATAAAATTGTAAAAGAATAAACTATAACACTTCAATAAAAGCTGTGTATCATATTACTAAAACAGATATATATAGAGCCATTAAAACTGGATATACATATAAGGAGAAACAAGATAAAAATTACTTCTTAAAAAATAAATTATTTCATAAAAACGCTTGTATATCTAGTTCAATGTTTAACCCCTTAGGTTCTAAGCAGTCTAGAGTTTTAATCCAATAGGTTTCTCTTTGTCTTAATTTCAACAGCCTATTAGTGTCCCATTTGTCGGGTGCTACCCATTCAATGATTTTTATACTAAGATCTTTTGGATTTTGATTGTGGCAAACTTTAAAATGATGTGAAACACTATGATTGTCGAAACCTGACTCAATATTTTTAACATGCTCTCTGAGTCTGTATTTGATTTTTCTTTTCGTCCTACCTATATAGATTTTTCCACATTTACAGCTCAACTGATATACAACATAAGTGGTATGGCAAGTGCATCTGAATTTGCACTTGTATGTCCGTTTGCCATTGTAATTGTTAAATGTAGTATGGTTACTATCAATCAAAGGGCACATAATGCATTCAGAGACCTTGCATGGATACAGGCCTACCTTACTACCACACCAACTAGTAAGAGTACCATTTACTGTTTTTTGTCGAAGTTTGGTGGGTGCTATGTAGTTTTTAAGATCCTTATTTTTCCTAAATATGACCTCAGGCTTATCACTAAGTGCCTTCTGTAATACTGGGTCCAGTTTTAACACATTCCAGTGTTTATTGATAATCTTTTTAATGTGGTGATGTTGATTGTTGTATCTTGTAATAAATTTAACAGATCCCTCTTGGAGATTATTTCTATTGTTCTTCTTTTTATTCACATGCTGGTTAGTGAGAAGAGCTTCTCTATCTATATTTAGGGCTCTGATTCTGGCGGTATTAAGAAGTTCTCTATTGTAACCTTTCTCTAAGAATTTATCTGTTAGAACATCAGCTTCTTTGTTATAGTCCTCTATATGTGTACAGTTGCGTCTGATTCTCTGATATTGCCCTATTGGAATGTTGTTTTTCCACTGTTTGTAGTGGCCACTTTTGGCATTTAATAAACCGTTTCTGTCAGTAGGTTTATGATAATTTTTTACACATACTTTATTGGTATGGTTGTCACAGTATATCACTAGATCTAAAAAAGATATGGATTCGGGTGAGCATTCATATGTAAATTTTAAATTTAAAAGATTACCATTGATATGTGAAATAAAATCATCTATTTGATCCCTAGGGCCCTGCCATATAATTAAAATATCATCTATATACCTGAAGTATTTAAAAATGTTATTAAAAAATGGGTTATTGTTCCATATATATCTGTCTTCGAACTGGGACATGTAAATGTTAGCATACGATGGGGCAAAAGTGGTCCCCATCGCCGTACCCTGTATTTGATGGTAGAAGCAACCCTCAAATAAGAAGTAGTTATGTGTTAAGACAAATTGTACAGCATCCACTATAAATTTACATTGTACCTCAGGGAGATGACTATTACATAATGTATCGCTAATTGCCATGGTACCTTGTGAGTGGGGGATGCTAGTATAAAGAGCAGCAGCATCGCAGGTAATCCAGATATAGTCTTCCTGCCAGTCTAAACCCTCCATTTTGTTAATAACATCAATGGTGTCTCTGAGATAGGCTCTTGAGGATATAACAATAGGTTGTAGGTAAGAGTCCACATATTTGGATAAATTATCACATAGAGAGCCTATCCCAGAGACAATGGGTCTACCAGGAGGGTTAAGAGGATCCTTGTGGATCTTGGGTAAGTGATAAAAACATGAGATTTTTGGGGCCACTTCATATAAAAATTGATATTCTTCTGTATTTAAAACGTTCAAGGCCTTAGCTTCATTTAAAAGTATAAATAATTCTTTTTTGAATTTCTCAGTAGGATTAAAGGTTAGAAGAGAATATGTGTCCCTATCGGATAATAGGCGTTGTGCTTCTGCTATGTAATCTATCCGATTCTGCACTACTATGCCACCGCCCTTATCGGCAGCTCTAAATATGATATCATAATTTGCACTCAGTGTTTTTAGGGCTATTCTTTCTTCTTTGGAAAGATTATCATTTTCTAATTTCTTTCTATTTACAGTTTTATGAGAAAGTTCCTCAATATCCTGGCATACTAGTCTATTAAATATTTTGATGTATTCTGTTTGGCTGTGAATGGGATAAAAAACAGATTGACGTTTCAAAGGACAATGTTTCACAGTGAAGTCGTCCATGTCCTCATATACTGATAAGTCTGATAAATTAGGATCTATTCCAATCGGACTGTCATCTAAACTGGCCCCTAAATTTTCTAAGATGAGGAGATCTTCAGTATTAACATTATTTAAATGTTCATGTGTACTGATGTATTTGGAAAAATGTCTTTTTAGTGTGACTTTTCTCACAAATTTTTGAACGTCTATATATAGATCAAAATAGTTAGGTGTATTATTTGGAGAAAAATTTAAACCCTTAGTTAATAGTTTTAATTCACTAGTGGAGAACTCTTTATTAGAAAGGTTAAAAATCATCTTGCTATTAGCTTCTAATATCCTCTCTCTTTGTTTCTTTTGCCTAGATTTGAATCCTCCCCGATTCCCTCTTGATCTAATTCGTCTATGGTTCTTTTGGGGTTTCTCTGGTTTAGAGTTTTGTTTAGAATATTCTCCCTCCCTGAGTAGTGCCCTTCTAAGTGGTGATTGGACTGTGTCTGTTGTTTGTATTGCTGTTGTCCCTGTTTGTGCCCCCCCCCTTGTAGTCTCCAGGGGGGTATCTCTAAAAAATGACGATTTTCTTGGACTTGATTATCAGTTCGATAATTTGCTCTAGGTGTATATGTAGACCTATTATTAGAGTCCTTTTTATTGTGATTCATAGTTTTGGGTTTAGCTCCTTCATATTGCCATCTGGGTGATTGTGGTTGTGTATCAAGGCCAAAAAATCTATTTTGTGTGGGGACATCATGCCATACATTTTCATCCCTATATTGATAATGAGTCCCTACTCTTGAATTGGGGTAATCGTGACTTCTATTGTAATTTCCATTTTGTTTATTTTTCATTTGAAAATTCGGTTTATTCCAATCTCTTCTCGGTGTTTGATAAACACGAGTATTGGTTATATGTGGACCTGTAGAGGTTCTATAGTTGTTATTACTATTACTATTGGATCTTTCAGGAAGTGGTTCCCTATTTGAACTAGACAGGGACTCCGGTTGTGTGGCCCTATTTGACTCATCCTGACCCCTATTTCTGTGTGATGCATTTTTTCTATATGAGTACACCTGGTCTGTTTTGAAATCCTCCAAATCTCTTTGCAATTTTTTGGTTTTATTAATTTGTAATTCACTAGAAAAAGAATCTACCCTTTGTTGGATGTTTTTATTAAGCTCCTTCCATTTCTGGATGTGTTCAAAGGGTTGTATCTTTGTCACTAGGGTATCAATCTCTAATTTTAAAGAATTTAATTTATATTCTCTATATTTGATAAGTAATTTGATGAGTGCCTTAGAGCATGTGTGCAAGATCTGTTCCCACTCAAGTTGGAATTCAACTTCATCTAGATTGAAAGCTGGAAATTTGAAAATCCTAAGTCCCCTAGGAATGATATCATGGAGGATGTAATTATCTAGGAGTATTAGATCCTGCCACTCCTTTGCATCTTTCATTAAAAGTTTTTCTAGATCTCTGAATAATACTATAGGATCTATTAGGGAGTCTTTGACTATACTGTTATTATCCAATAAGTTAGATGACCTTTGTCTATTGTTACGCCAGTTATTATCCCCAAATTGGGTATGAGCCTCAGAAAAAACCTGGACAGGATTGGTTTCAATACTAATTCCTGATTCAGTGTTATCCATTATATAGTATAGTAAAATGTAAAACAATAGTAAAATATAATGAAAATAGTTGAATACTATAAATATTATAAATAATAACAACAGTGAAAATTATAAGCTGCTCTACCTGGAACTAAAAAAACTACAAAGAAACAGGTGTATATATAAAAATATACGGTAAAGCGCTATATACTCGTTCCAAACAGTATGATGTTACAAAACACCCAGTATGAGATTAGTAAACATAAGGGTAAACATCAGGGTACACTGGTAACTGGATTTATCATATAGCCAGTACACAGGTACTCACATAAGTCCAGAGTCAAAGTTACTGGTGTTTAAGTCCAAGAGATGTCTCCCAAATCACGGAGAGAAATAAATAGATGTGTGTGTGGTCTCGCTGCTCCTCCAAACAGGACTTCCGAATTTCCCAAGAAACTGTATAGAAAAGAAAAAAGCAGAGGAGCGCCGACTCAAATGTAGGGATAAAACAATTTATTAGAACAAAAAATGCGGTTCAATAACACTCACAAGATAAAAGGGGTATAATACATATCTGGGCCGTCTGCCATGAAAAATCCCCCTGCGGTCAGTACACAGTCACTCCGATGTTGGGAGGTAAAAGTTCCGGCTGTTAGAATCTCCCGCTTAGTATTCGGTCCTTACCACACCGCTCTGCAGTCGCGGGTGGTGACGTAAAATTCAGCGTGCAGTATTAGTGGTTGAAAGTAGATCAATACACTACGGATCCCTTGTAGGGACAAACGAAGTTGCGAGCCTGGATCTTTCTTCTACGCGTTTCGTCCTGATCGACAGGACTTTGTCAAGAATACTTGAACGGCTCTGCTGGCACCTTAATATACCAGCTTTTAACCAATGCGGTTCAGGCTCTGGATTAGTGTAACTTAGACAGGTCAAGTATATTCACTAACTTATTAGCGATTATTGTTAAAAAGCTATATACCTTACAAATTTGTGATCTAATAATATACATGATACTAAAAAATATACATATAACAGTGCATATAGATGAATATAGACTTAAAAGGCGAACTGATTGGATATAAAACTAAATATATAAATGTCACAAAATACCAGCGAATGTATACATAACCAGTATTAAATTTGCTATATATACTGCATGAAGTATTAGTATAAAATCATTATATAATATACAAATACATACCTATGGTTCAAATATTAGATCATAGTTTCTCATAAAAACAAGTTTCATAGGAATTTCTATATATTCACTGTAAGATAAAATTGTAAAAGAATAAACTATAACACTTCAATAAAAGCTGTGTATCATATTACTAAAACAGATATATATAGAGCCATTAAAACTGGATATACATATAAGGAGAAACAAGATAAAAATTACTTCTTAAAAAATAAATTATTTCATAAAAACGCTTGTATATCTAGTTCAATTTTTAACCCCTTACCTCTATTAAAGGGACATGAAGCTCTAAATGTGTAATTGTATACTTTTTGAAACTATGTACTACTGTTATCTGAACACATGATTTTAACTTTTGTAAAAATGCCAATTTATGCATAAAAAAACAGCCGGATATTACCAGTAATGCATTGTTTAACCTAAACCAAAATCCATTTTTTTTTTAAGAACTAAAACAATAGACTGAACCAATGTAGCTCATAAAATGTTTAAACAAAACAATAAAATCACGTTTAAAAATCATTCTATGTAAAATTTAGTTGGCATGTCCCTTAAATGACGTGATCAATCTCAAAAATGGAATCTATATTTTTAAAATCTAAACATATGCAAAAGTGTGTGTATTTTTTAAAAATGTATACAAATAAGATTAAGCAATACACAAGGGAATAATATAAATTGGACATTCAAAGAATCTTACATTAAAATTAAGACATCCAGAATAGATGGGATATCTTAAATTCCAAACAAAATCAGAGTAGTCTTACAATGTAATCCTATTTTTTTGTTTTATTTATTCTTATTTGCAAAAAGTTTTAAAATCCATTTTGCAGATACATATAAATATTGAACAATGTGGATTTAGTATGTAATGTTCTGTCCATGTTTCTAAGACAAATGTCAATTAAAATGAGACATACCATACTGTGACAAGCCCTGGCTTGAGGATCCAGCACCAACATCCAGATCTGTAATATATTAAATGAGGATTGGATATCATTAATACAAATCATGCCATGTTTAAAATCTTTACATTATTAGCAAATCAATTAAAAACTATTAATCCTTTGGTAGTCCCATGAGTTAATTGTTTCCTCAATTAAATTCATGATAAATATATCCTGTACTCTTCTTTTCAATCAGTTGTGTTGTTTACTGTAGCTTAAATTATTTTTTTGTGTTATTTCATTCTCATCAGTTGATGGGCATATGTTATAATTTATTTGGATTCTGCTTTTTTCTTTTTTTATTATGTATAATATTGAAAATAAGAATACTGTATTCTTCACATATATAATAATTCACATTTCATTTTGACCAACATGTGTAAAGCAATGCCACTTACAGCAAACCCATGTTAACGTGTATGCGCAATTCCATTTTCGCGATCATTGCGCAATGATTCCAAGCGGAATTACGCATCCGTCATTTGACCAACATGTATAAAGCAATGCCACTTACAGCAAACCCATGTTAACGTGTATGCGCAATTCCATTTTCGCGATCATTGCGCAATGATTCCAAGTGGAATTACGCATCCGTCATTTGACCAACATGTATAAAGCAATGCCACTTACAGCAAACCCATGTTAACGTGTATGCGCAATTCCATTTTCGCGATCATTGCGCAATGATTCCAAGCGGAATTACGCATCCGTCATTTGACCAACATGTATAAAGCAATGCCACTTACAGCAAACCCATGTTAACGTGTATGCGCAATTTCATTTTCGCGATCATTGCGCAATGATTCCAAGCGGAATTACGCATCCGTCATTTGACCAACATGTATAAAGCAATGCCACTTACAGCAAACCCATGTTAACGTGTATGCGCAATTCCATTTTCGCGATCATTGCGCAATGATTCCAAGCAGAATTACGCATCCGTCATTTGACCAACATGTATAAAGCAATGCCACTTACAGCAAACCCATGTTAACGTGTATGCGCAATTCCATTTTCTCTCTGTGACGCATATTCTGTAGAGCGCAAGAAACATCATTCCTATTTCATGTGTCACTAATCTAAAATCAGATATCTAAAGATCATATGTAGTGTATGTTGTGAGATCTGTATAGGTTTAGTATCTGACTATATACACATTTTTTAAAAATAAATCAAATATTAAGATATTATATGAAGTTGGATAGTTACCTGGTTCAGATTCTCCATCAGCTCCTCCCAGGCCACCGGACGGAGAAGCAGCTGCCCTGGCCCCCGCATCAGGACTTTCAGATCCCGCAGCTGGGAGGGAAGAAGAGGAGGCCGAGGATGGCGAGGATCTAAATCTTTTGGGGACCCGGAGATTGAGGAGCTCGCATAAAGTCACCTCATAAGGGAGTAGGTATAGTTTCTGCGGGGCCTTTCTTTGGCCCCCTCTTTTACGGGCTTGTACCCAGTCCCTTATGAGGTTGACTTTTTTGTTAAGCGCAACCTCATATCTCCGAATCTCCTCATGATTTGATCCTGGCTGCTCTGGACGTCACACACCAATTGAACCACATTGGTGATAGACTCCCAGAGGGCCTTCTTAACAGGCGCATCTGTCGACCTCCTCTTGTTCCCAAACAGCTGGGGATAAAAGTCCTTGACGGCGTGGACCAATGCAGCGCTCTCCTGCTTGGTGAACCTGGGAGGTTTCATGCCTGCTGGGTTGTATAATAATCTAATAATTATAATAATAATATATATATATATATATATACGCCTGCAGGCATTAGAGAACTGACAAAGATGGCAATGTGTAATGGACTTTTATATGGTGAAGTAAACATGAGATGCACCATGGGACAAGTTATCTGTACATCTGATTGGATAAAAGTTTGAAATATTGTTAGATTGTCTGTGAGACCATCCTGACTCAAGTTGTGTTTGTGTGATGAACTCTGATTGGCCGTTCCTTAATGTTTCATATCTTAGTAACTTCCTTACTTACACATACCTCCTGGTGGTGCTGTTACTTCATTTTTCATGTAGACTTATTTGTAACTCATGGGCCTGTCATGCGGATATGTGTGACGCAGATTTAATATCCGTGATCCGTTAAATATTAATGTTTAAATTCTCTTTAAAATCTAATACTGTCACATTATTAAATGTTGTATACATTTTTCGGTTTAATAACGGTCTGTTTCTTTAATACAAATACACATTTAATATTGTATGTCTTTATTGTTCATAAAATCAATTTGTTGACTTATTGTGAAGTATTGATATTGCTCTATTAAATGTATTTCATAATGCACATTGATTGTGTGCTATTGCGTGACATTAGACTCTAATGTTTAAAGATGCAAATCTGGTGTTTCAAGATCAGTTTCCCACGCAATATTTCTGAATGTTCAAATTCAGGTTATAATGTCAGTAACTTGGTTAATCTGTTTATAAATGTTAAACTACAGGTTTGTTTGTTATTAGTAAATAAACCTTGAGCTTGTATGTGTCTGAACTGCTCATATATGTTATTGTGCAATGGCGTCTTTATTTTTAAATAGACATTACAAACAAACAATTGTATCAAATGATCTGTAGAGATAGAAAAATTTTTAGACTTTAAAATGTAAATCAATTTATCTTAGTATTTAGATATCCTCAACAGAAGAAATTTAAATGCACATGGTTGAGCCAATCACATAAGGCATCTCTGTGCATCCACCAATCTTCATCTACTGAGCCTATCTCGATATGCTTTTCAAGCAAACTATGTCAAGATAAGAAGAGAAGTAAATACACTCTTTAAATCTCTTAAAGGGACACTGTCCAAACAAATTTAGCGTTCGTGATTCAGATTGAGCATGAAATGTTAAGCAACTTTATAATTTAATCCGATTCTCAAATGTTAAGAATTATCTTGTTATCTTTCTTTGCAAATCAATAATGATATTTTAGATTACGGACAATTGTTGCAAAAAACCTGGGTTGTCCTTGATGATTGTTGGATAAATTAATCCAACCAAAAAAACCAAGTTCTGTCCAGAGTACTGAAGCAAATAAATTATCTATTTAATGCCTTATTTTTAAAGTAATGATAGCAACATCACGAGGAACATTCATAATATGAGACAATTTTTAAAGTTGCTTAAAATAGAATACTCAGAATTCAGAATGTATAAATCATTAATTTTTTAACTGTCTCTCTTTAAGTATATTTTGAGTTCATGTCCCTTTAAAGAGACATTTCACAATAATGCTTGAAAAATCAGAAACCTAGGCACCTTCCTTTTGCTAAATTAGTATAACAAATGAGTAAAGCATATTTAGATTACCTTCTGGATTGTTTTACACACTGACTGAAATATATATTGTAAAGGATTTATTTCGCAGTCTTCAGCTTAGAAGGACATTAAGCTATATGTTATGTATGCATTTTGGATAAGATTATAATATTTGAACAACTTAATATGTTTTGGTATTCAATCATTAGATTGTAATTATATATATTCTTGGATTAAATACATATCTACATAGGCTATTTTGATGCTGATTGTTGGTTGCACATAGATGCCTTATGTAATTGACTAAGATATGTGCATTGATGTATCTTTTTCGAAGTATATTTAAAGACTGAATGTAATTCTATAGTACTTTCTAAATATGTTTAAATTCTTTTATGAATTTTTTAAAAATCAATACACAATATACTTTGTGAATGTCCCTTTAAGGACCAAAACATTTGGAATGTTGATTTAACATTGTCAAAATAAACTAAAGGGGAATGAAAATTATATATAGATATGTGATGTCTAACCCAAGAGGTAAGATTTTAAAAACTACATAATATTAATAACTATAGTTAAATGTCCCTTTAAATGACTCCACTAGAAAATAAAATCTATTAACCTGGCATCCAATAACTAGCTTGTGAAAAATATGAAGTTAAATGACCTACCATTTATAAATGTAAAAATTAAAAAATGTAAGAAAATAATGTTTTGAGATACCTAAGGAAGATACAAGATCTTATAAAATTAATTTTACATTCAGCAACACTGTCACTTTAATGTAATTGAACCACTTCCCCTTCTTAAAAGTGAAACAAAATAATTTATGTCAAATTTTGACTACATATCCGAAATTATTTTAACATCTAAGAATTTCGAAAGAAAAGCATCGATGGATCTCACTCCCCAATTAATTTAAAAAAGATAGTTTAATTTAATATTCTCTGAATCAGTGGATTTTCTAAAATTAATGCATTATTTGATCTTATGCATGTGCTTGTCAAATAGACAACTACCAGTCATGGGAGTCAAATTGTTTTTTATTGACAGATTATATGGATATTTATTATAATCTGTTCAAAAGAGTGTATTTAATAATAAAATGTTTATTATTACCATTTAAAAAATTAAAAGTTTCTGAAACAAAAACAAAAAAATATTCCTGGAAGTCATCAGATGACAATCTGAAATTAATTTTTTTTTTTTTTAACAAAGTTAATACACACATTGTCAAATATTCATAAAATACATTTACAATCATCTTGTGTCTATGCTCTAACTTTGTTCAACATTTTATCAAGATATTTATTAATTACATTTAAAAATAAATAAAATAAACATACACCATTATATTGTGTAATAAAAATTAAATTTAAATATCTGAATTTCTAATTATACATAATAATGTATATCACATTTCAATAATATATATGTATGCTGAACATAAATGTAATATTTCATGTCCATTCAAATACCTCTATATCAACTATAATATGTATTCCTTTTTCTGATTGTGATCCCTAAATATCTAATTATGAACTAAATATGACTAATGTATGTAAGCTACTAATAATTCTTTGAAAGTCAATTCAGGGGTAAACAGTTGATCTTCAATAGGTGTCTTATTCATCAGTTCATAAAATAGAGGACTGAAATACCATCTAAAAAAGTAAAATCATCTAAGTGTCTGATTGTGATCCCTAAATATCTAATTATGAACTAAATATGAATAATGTATGTGAGCTACTAATATTCAACATTCTTCCTGTGATTCTTAACTAGCATGCATTGGTACACCAACCTGGATAATGCATGGTCTTTGAAAGTCAATTCAGGGGTAAACAGTTGATCTTAAATAGGTGCCTTATTCATCATTTCAAAAATAGAGGACTGTGAAATACCATCTAAAAATTAGAAAATAATCTAAGTGTCTCCAATAGGATGCCTCCACAGCCTTATTCTATCAAATAGTTGGCACTTACCATGTGAACATGTCTTTGTATGTTTTTCAAGGTCAGCAGATTGGAAAGATAATGCCAGACATGATCCCATTGGTATACTTCAACTTCAATCTTGGCTTTTTCCACTGTCAGTCTGGGCAATCTTCACTGTCAGGCTTCTAATTCTTCCCTTTCAGTCTTTAGATTAAGTCAGCTCCCTAATGGCAGAAAAAGTTTAATAAAAATTACTACAAGTGTGTGAATCAGTTCTGTACCCCTCTACCACCCCCCATTTCAGAATAAATTTCTGTCACTAGCTTACTAAGCGTGTGTAGCATCTTGTGTTATGTTCTATCAAGTGTGAAGATGAGTCATATTGAGCAGAACGAACCTCTAATGTGTGACATTGAACCATAGTCATGCCAGAGGATAGTTATGCTAGAGGATCCCTTTCTGAGTATGTACATTTTAAGTAATGTGTAAACTAAATACTAGTTTTGAAAATGTATGCCATATGATGTATTTGTGTACAATTCATGCCAGCAACAGTCCATACATTTATACTTACCAGCTGATGTCCTCTTTAAAAACCAGGTGGCAAAGACTCGCTACAGGACCCAATGACCAGAGCATCACCTATATTAATAAATGAAACACATTTTTAGCATTTGATGAACAATCCTAACCTGTTTGCACAATTCTCTACTTGTCATTTCCCTAGAGTTCACATCTATTGACAATACTCCAGTCTAACTTCTGTTATTTACCGTCTAAAGTGGCGGTTGATGATGTCTGCTCTAACATTGAGCCCCTCGTCCCGGAATGGCCCCTCTAGAACCATCTCTGAGGAGGTTTCGTTGCGCCTGGACGCCCTGCAGCATCTCAGCCCGCTGTGCAATATTATGCAGGACACTACAGGCTACAACGATCTTAGCCACCTTCTTTGGGTTGTACTGGAGGGCTCCTCCCGACCGGTCAAGGCACCTGAACCTCATCTTCAGGAGCCCGAACATTCGTTCAACCACCGCCCTGGTTCTCTTATGAGCCCTATTGTAGCGCTCCTCAGACACATCAGTCGGGCTACGCAAGGGGGTAATAAGCCAAGGCCGGCTCATGTACCCAGAATCACCTATAAATTATGAACAGAACATAATTCAAACTGAATCCTTAAAATATTATTTTGATTCCAATAAAAGTTTTTGTACACGATAATCCACTAACAAATGTTTATTTTTGAAAAGAATAATCTAGTTCAATCTTATTCTCTATCTTCCCATTTCAGCTAAGACATGCTACATATGCGTATTTCTCCTAAACCAAACCTTGTGTAAAATGCAAACTAAATGGTTACATTGCATTCTCTATCTGAGCATTTAAGGTAAGACATGCTACATACCTGCATTGAACTAAAAGTAGACATTAGCGGAAAGAGACAATGACATGGTTAAATTGCATTAGCTAATATCTTCCCATTTCAGCTAAGACATGCTACATATGCGTATTTCTCCTAAACCAAACCTTGTGTAAAATGCAAACTAAATGGTTGCATTGCATTCTCTATCTGAGCATTTAAGGTAAGACATGCTACATATCTGCATTGAACTAAAAGTAGACATTAGCGGAAAGAGACAATGACATGGTTAAATTGCATTAGCTAATATCTTCCCATTTCAGCTAAGACATGCTACATATGCGTATTTCTCCTAAACCAAACCTTGTGTAAAATGCAAACTAAATGGTTACATTGCATTCTCTATCTGAGCATTTAAGGTAAGACATGCTACATATCTGCATTGAACTAAAACTAGACATTAGCGGAAAGAGACAATGACATGGTTAAATTGCATTAGCTAATATCTTCCCATTTCAGCTGAGACATGCTACATATGCGTATTTCTCCTAAACCAAACATTGTGTAAAATGCAAACTAAATGGTTACATTGCATTCTCTATCTGAGCATTTAAGGTAAGACATGCTACATATCTGCATTGAACTAAAAGTAGAAATTAGCAGAAAGAGACAATGACATGGTTAAATTGCATTAGCTAATATCTTCCCATTTCAGCTAAGACATGCTACATATGCGTATTTCTCCTAAACCAAACCTTGTGTAAAATGCAAACTAAATGGTTGCATTGTATTCTCTATCTGAGCATTTAAGGTAAGACATGCTACATATCTGCATTGAACTAAAACTAGACATTAGCGGAAAGAGACAATGACATGGTTAAATTGCATTAGCTAATATCTTCCCATTTCAGCTGAGACATGCTACATATGCGTATTTCTCCTAAACCAAAACTTGTGTAAAATGCAAACTAAATGGTTACATTGCATTCTCTTAGCATTTAAGGTAAGACATGCTACATATCTGCATTGAACTAAAAGTAGACATTAGCGGAAAAATAAAATTAATGGTTAAATTGCATCCTATAGCTGAACATTACGCTAACATTTTAAAACTACAGTGGCAATTGTCAAACTAATTAACCATGTTGTGCACAAATACTCACCAACGAGATAACCAGGGGGCATTTGTCTTTCCTCAAACGGTCTCCACAGGGACGACAGAGAGAGGATGCGGGCATCATGACTAGCCCCTCCAATATTCACACACACATGCATAATCCTCATCTGTGCGTCACAAACATACTGCACGCTGAGGCTATGAAAATGTTTGCGATTTCTGAAGGGCAAGTCATCAATTAGAGCACGCAGCGCAATGTGGGTACAATCTATGGCTCCCAAGACATTGGGCAATTGAGCAATATCAAAGAATTCCAGCTTCAGGCGCCTCCAATCACCATCATTCTGTGGGAATCCTATGTATTGCTTACTGATACGTACCATGGCGTCCAGAAAGTTATCAAACACCACAGAGAATGTACCTTGAGCCAGGCCATGCATGTACAGTTCTCCGGATTGAAAACTCCTGGAGGCCAGGACGTATAGACAACTTAGCATCTTACTCATGGCGGGAACAGCAGTCCTTATTCTTATACGTGGCTCCAAATTAGGTTTAAGAAGATCGTAAAGGCCAATGAGCTGTTCGCGATTGAGCCGATACTTATCATAAACCTCAAAGTCGCTCATGTTTTCCAAGGTGGGTCTCACCCTGTAGACAGGAGGACCTCGAACCAGATGACCCCTTCGTCTCAGTCTGAGCCGCTGAGGCTGCCTGATTCGACCAACAGCTAGTTCGCCAATAGCAGCACCAGCAGCGTCTACCATGTCATCGTCATCCATCTTTCAAAACAGCGTAACAAGGTATGCACTTGATCTGATGTGGATCACAAGTGATGCTTTGGCCATGTTGTTTGGTGGATTTATAGTACAATTAGTCCAATGGTATTGAGTTTGTAATGATTGCTGATTGTATTCACTTGTTTGTATGTGAGCGGCGCAAATGCTTTCACAGTGGGCGTTTTTTTGTTGTTTGCTGAAATGTTGTTTTCCAACAATGAATCTCAATGTGAAAGTGTCAAATATCACACATACAGTGCATGTTTGTAATGTTTGATCATATGCGTAATCAATATTTCTTAAACGCGATCTTATAGTAACGAGCACACGTCCAGGCTAACATGAATGAAAGTGCATAGTTGTGTATAATGTGCATCGAATGTGATCGATCAATGTTGCTGCAACATTGTTTGTAAACGATAAAGTAACATCTGCCATCTGTAGTATTGTATATATAAGTGATTGCCGAGCTGTCAATATTGTACTCGTCCATTTAAAATGGCACTAATACTGAAGAACTTCCGGCTGTCATCTGTAGTATTGTATATATAAGTGATTGTCGAGCTGTCAATATTGTATGCGTCCCATTAAAATGGCACTAATACTGAAGAACTTCCGGCTGTCATCTGTAGTATTGTATATATAAGTGATTGCCGAGCTGTCAATATTGTATGCGTCCCATTAAAATCGCACTAATACTGAAGAACTTCCGGCTGTCATCTGTAGTATTGTATATATAAGTGATTGCCGAGCTGTCAATATTGTATGCGTCCCTTTAAAATCGCAATAATAATTCAGAACTTCCCGTCTGCCATCTGTAGTATTGTATATATAAGTGATTGCCGAGCTGTCAATATTGTATGCGTCCCTTTCAAATTGCACTAATGCTGAATAACTTCCGGCTGTCATCTGTAGTATTGTATATATAAGTGATTGCCGAGATGTCAATATTGTATGCGTCCCTTTCAAATTGCACTAATGCTGAATAACTTCCGGCTGTCATCTGTATTATTGTAGATATAAGTGATTGCCGAGCTATCAATATTGTATGCGTCCCATTCAAATGGCACTAATACTGAATAACATCCGGCTGTCATCTGTAGTATTATATATATAAGTGATTTGCGATCTGACAATATTTATTAATTGTCCCATTCAAATCTCCCTAATAATGCTGTTCCAAACTGTTATTTACGTATATGTTGTATTGTAGTATTGAGTGTTTAAGTTCAGAAAGGGGCGGTACAGTCGTGAATCTGTGATGTGTATGGTTGAATCTTCTAATGACATCATCATATTATTAACCTGCCTATGTAGTTCAGAAATCCTCATTGTGTTGTTGTATTGTGCTACATTGTTATTGTGTGCGGAATAAAATCTAAATGTGTGCTTTGAGGTTGCGTGATGGGTGATGCGTGTTATGTACATCTACGTATATATTGTGATTGTGTCCCACATATGCTGACTTCTATATAGCGGTCTGGCATTGTTGTTCCTTCCCATAAAGTGACATCTGTAATCTGGTGTAATGATGTTCTTCTTGTATGTAATTCCTAATGGTTTATTGTGATGGAATCATGATGTTAAAAGTACATTAAAATCCATATGTTCTGTTTTGTGATTCCTATAAAGAATGTAATGTGTTTTTCCCCCATCATTTGAATACACATGTATGAGTGAATGGTAAAAGTAATGTATGTGCATCCATGACTGATCATGTGTTAAGCCTATGTAGATATGCAGTTGCTGCAAGCATATGAGTTGAATAAATGAAATGCAATAATAAAGGTAAATGAGAATTGTTTCCCATTGTGTACTGTTTGTGAATCCTGAAAAGTTTAAATTATTTTTGTGTCCGTTTAAATGTAATATTTTGAAAAAAAAGTTTGTTACTAGTGATGTTGATTTGTAGTTGATGTAATATAAAAGTCTGAAACAATTTAATGGTGTTGTGAATATTCAATAAGTACAATCCATAAGTCCACCATAGGGAAATAGTCATTTCTTGATCTATTTATCATAGCTGGGTCTAACGCAGAAAAGCATGTATTTTCTAGAGCTGGTATTTGGAGTTTTTCGGTCTACGCTATTTGCGTGCGTTAGGGAAATCTGTGTTTCGCGTGCACGAGCACGTCTTCCCCATAGAAGTCAATGGAGGCTCTAAAATATGGTAATTTTTTTTTTCAAAGACTGATTTTCCTCGTAAAGTGAGTGATGTCATGAGCTTGTGTGAAAAAGTAACTAAATCGTGTTCATTTTGTAATAAATAACTTTTTTTGGTATGTCATGTGGTGTATATTGTTTGTATGCATCGATGAGTGTATATTTGTGATAATCTTATTAGTTAGATGTAGGTATATGAGGGTCTTTTCCCGTGTGTCAATGTAAGTCAATGGGAAAATGGATTTGTGTTGGTTGTTTTCTAACACAACTTTGATCCTTTGTATTTTGATGAAAAATTATTAAATCTGAGAAATAAATATAGTGTAGTGTTTGTATGAGTGTAAGTGTACTTTGTGTAATATTTGTTTTGTGATTCGTGGATGTTTATTTTGTCGGTATATGTTAACTACTGGGTTTGAGCTGTCGGTAGAGATTTGTGCGTTGGGTGATTTTTGAGTGTCGGTAAATGAACTCTAAATACCGGAGTCCATAAGAAACCAGCGTTAGGAGCCTCTAACGCTGGTTTTCACGGCTAACGCCAAACTCCAAATCTAGGCCTTAGTTAAGCAAGACAGAGGCTCAGAGCCGATTGAAGCTATTCAGAAGGATGATACATTATTCACAAATCCAGAAGAGATCTTAAATATTTTGGGTGATTATTATCAAACTCTTTATTCTTTAAGATCATCAAATAGGACGGAACGTGCAGACTTCTGGAAAAAAATCCCTTGTCCCAACATAACAGAAGAACTGAATGCAATATTGAATCCCCCTATCACCGAGGAAGTGGTTATTAAAAGTATTAAGGATATGCCTATTAATAAGGCTGCAGGCCCTGATGCCTTGCCTAATGAATTCTATAAAATTCTGTCATCATCTGTTGCCCCCTATTTAACTACACTATTTAATGACATGTATATCGAAGGCAATACAGCCACCCCTAATTTGGCGGCATCTTTTACCACACTTATCTTAAAATTGGGAAAAGATCCAGCCCAGAAAGAATTTTATAGACCAATAGCCCTGTTAAATACAGATTATAAATTGTTGACCTCAATTCTGGCTCGTAAATTACAAATTCTCCTCCCATCTATAATACATAAAAATCAAGCTGGATTCCTAATACATAGGAATTCTTCGGCAAAAATCCAGGAACTATCCCTTACTATTGATTATTTCAAAACAGAAATGAAGGAGATACAGGAGGGAGGACAAGAAGACCCAAATTTGGTAGTAATTCCAATCAACTCTGAAAAAGCATTTGATTCAGTCCATCATGATCATATCTTATATACCTTATCCCAATTCAGGTTTAAAGGCCAATTCTCCAAATTTATTGAGAACCTATATAATAAAGCCCATACAAGGCTGGTAGTTAATGGTAGATTGTCATCAGACATAAAGTTAGCCAGAGGCACAATACAGGGATGTCCTCTTTCTCCTTTGCTTGATATGGCAATCAAACCCCTTGCGATTTTAAGATATCAAGATAAGGAAAAAAGAGCTCAAGATAGCTCTGTATGCTGATGATATTTTAATTTATATGAGAAATACACAAATAAATATACCAAAGTTGTTGCTAAATATTAATCAATTTAGTTCATTTTCGGGTTATAAAATGAATACTAATAAATCAGAATTATTATGGATAAAACAAACTAAACAATCTTGGGAAAATATACCTTTTAAAATCGTTAAGGATTCGTTTACATATTTGGGTATTGCAATCTTGTTGAATCCAGAACAATGGTGCAGTCTTAATATACCTCCGATAATTAAATCAATAATAGGTGCAATGAAAAATTGACAGAATCTGCCTCTCTCATTATAAGGCTGTATTGCATTATATAAGATGGTATTATTCCCGAAAATTCTTTACATTTGTTAAAATATTCCAGTATTCCTGAAAGGGAAAGATATTAAAGGGACACTGAACCCAATTTTTTTCTTTTGTGATTCAGCATGCAATTTTAAGCAACTTTCTAATTTACTCCTATTATCAATTTTTCTTCATTCTCTTGCTATCTTTATTTGAAAAAGAAAGCTCAGTACCTTGGACAGCACTTGTTTATTGGTGGAGGAATTTATAAACCAATCAGCAAGAACAACCTAGGTTGTTCACCAAAGTGGGCCGGCATCTAAACTTACATTCTTGCTTTTCAAATATAGATACCAAGAGAATGAAGAACATTTGCTAATAGGAGTAAATTAGAAAGTTTCTTAAAATTGCATGCTCTATCTGAATCACAAAAGAAAAAATTTGGGTTCAGTGTCCCTTTAAGATTTTAAACACGGCCCTGAGAAAATTTATATAGCAAGGTAAAAAACCTAGAATATCACTGACAAAGCTCTGCTTACCCAAGAAATTTGGGGGCTGCGCTTTACCAGATCTTAAGTTATATAACTTAGCATTTCTAGCCTGTTTAGTAACGGACTGGATATGTGTTAAGGATTACGTATAATGATAATGAGTTAGAAAATAATATAACCTCTCCATATCTCCCTATAGCGTTAATACATACAAAATTTGAAGAAATTTCACCGGAAATAAAAAACTTAGAACTATATCCAATCCAATTAAGGCATGGTCGAAGATCTGTAATATATTAGAAATAGATGGAAGAGTTTCTAAACACTTACCATTAAAAGGGAATCCTCAATTTCAAGCCGGCCTAAAATCATTACTTTTTCAAAGGTGGCAAGTTCTAGGTTTAGAAAAGGTGGTACAATTATTGGACATACCAGAGAGAGCTATCAAAACATTTATGGATCTTAGATTTTTACGCTTATTTGCAGGCAAGACATTATACCTGGAAATTAATAAATCCCTCTGGTTGGAATTGGTCATTGGGACCCTTAGATAATTGGTTGACTTTAGTGAAAAATGGGAAGACGTCAATTTATTCTTGTTATCAAATATTGAATTCATGTAAAAGCCCCAACAATATAACAAAAATATAATCTAAGTGGGCACCGGTTTTAGCTTCGGCTTCAATAGAGGACGGTATTATACAATCATCTATTACGGAAGTTAACCGCACTACTTTTTCATCTACATAGAGAGAATCCCATATTAAACTTCTTCATATGTCATATTTTACTCCTGATAAGGGGCATAAATGTGGGAATCCCCACTTTAATAAATGCCCGAAATGTTCATCAAGTGCGGCTAACCTCAAGCATATGCTATGGGATTGTCCAAAGATTAGATCGGTGTGGAATAAACTAGAATACTGGCTGCTTAAAAAGGTGGAAATCTCCCATCTGGCTCTGTCGTATGCAAATATAGTATTTCTTAGAATAGAAGAAAGAATTCCTTCCAGTAGGAAAAAAATTGTTAATGTTGCTATTTTAGCAACCAGATATTTAATATTTAAAAAATGGAAAGAATCTTCAACACCTAGTATATCAGAGATTAGAAATTGCATGAAAAAACTATGCATAATGGAACAATACAATGCAAAATTACATGACACTCGAGATGTTTGCAACGTTTTTCAGAAATGGCCATCATTGATAAAAACCTTTCCAAAAAAAGAAATAGATTATTTAATATACCCATTTAGATATTCAGAAATGGTGTTACTAGGAATATGGTAAAAATAATATACCCAGTAGCTCTCAGAAATTTCTTCTTATCATCCCCTATATTGACTGCACAGGGGCCTGTCGGGGTTTTTTTTTTCCCCTACTCTCTCGTCCCCTTTCATATTGCTTATGGCGATTGTTTAAAGATACCTAATGTGATTAACATTAAATTACCCCTATCGCTCTAGAAAATTCAAAGAAAAAAATCCAATATAGTAACAAAGAATAATGGGAACTTTTCTTTTGGCGATGTATTGATGTTATATGAAATGTTAAAATATCATGCTATGTTTCTTTTTCTTTTTTTTTTTTTTTTTAATATGCCCCAGGAGGCGTAATGTAATTCAGTATGAGATATGATTTATCAGTTCTTTTATTTTTGATGCACGGATTATTAATATGCCTCACAAAGCATAATGTAATTTTGCGTGAGATATGATTTGTTTTGTTACAATATTGGATATTGAATAAAAATAAATTTATAAAAATAAAATAAAAAGTATTGAAAGTTATGGCTTGCACTCAAGCTCAAGACAAAATAATGCTGGAAGCATAAGCTAGACCTGAGACCTAAAGTATAATTTAAATATTGTTTAAAAAGTTTTAAAAAGGTTTAAAAAGATATGATATGAAAAAGGTGTTTGACTGGGAAGAGTTCCAAAGTATATATATATATATATATATATATATACTGTATATATATATATATATATATATATATATATATATACAAAAGCAGAAAGCCATAATCAGACAAAAGAGTCTGAGACTGAGCAGTGTTTGCCTTCTGCTTTTGTATTGGATAATTTGGCGGTTACTGAGAGCCACTTTGTCACGCTGCCTGTACAACAACTCCCTAACAGCTCAACTCTTGGAGGACTGTCTATCTCTTCACTCACCTTTGACATTGCCAACCCTACGGATTTCTGCTTTCCTTGGCCGGTCACGCACTCAATTCCTGGTCAGACTTGGAGGACCCACCCCCGAGATGCAGGCGCATTGACGTCAGTGTGACGAAACGGCAGCCAGTGTAGAAGAAACCGGGGCCATACCTGACGACTCCATACTGGTGAGGGACGCTACTCTTTCAATCAATTTTTGGCTAATGGTGGGTGAGAGCCTGCTCTACCTGGATAGAGAATACTACTATATGACACAACGAGCACTTGTTTCCTTGTGACTGCCAAATATACACATTTACTCTTACTACTACTCCTGTTCCATGAACTGGCTAATACTGTGTTTGGATTACACTCATTTTTTGCAGTTCCGGATTTCATCTTACATATATCCGCTATATTAAGACTTAAGCTACCTAGTCACGGACCTACTTGCTTGGATATATTTGGGGCTTTCTGTACATGACTTTTGGCTTAAACTTATATATACCTTTTTCTATCTCAGTTTACAGCTTTGGACTGACCCTCATCTACTAAGAACTGTTATCTGTATTTGGGATTATACTAGAGCATTTCAATAAGTGTCAAAACCCTTTCTTTATTTTGTATATATAAATATATATATATATATATATATATATATATATATATATATATTCATTAAAATTATGGGGGGAGATAAAAAACTGAAATAAAAATCCTCCATGTCTCATAATTAAATCAATGTAAATATTTGCATAGGAAATTAGCACATCTAGGCAAGTATCCCCGCTTGCTTTTCCCCAGAAATTCTTAATATACAGTGTTACCAATGCACAAAAGAATTGTGGGTAAGATATGCAAATTAGATATGCAAATTCTCAGTTTTTTGCTTCAAAATACTGTTTTGACACAGCGATCCTTTTAACAGGATTATTACAGCAAACCAGAAATCACTCACTAGACAGGCCTGTTTCGTTCTT
This sequence comes from Bombina bombina, assembly GCF_027579735.1. Taxonomy (NCBI): domain Eukaryota; kingdom Metazoa; phylum Chordata; class Amphibia; order Anura; family Bombinatoridae; genus Bombina; species Bombina bombina. The sequence continues at coordinate 678,390,906 of NC_069501.1, read as the reverse complement.
TTTGGAACTCATCAGTAGGAGATAGATTTCTGGTTGCTGACATGGAGACATGGAGGATTTTAATTTCAGTTTTTTATCTCCCCCCATAATTTTAATGAATTTTGGTTTAACCATGAAAATAGCTTTAACAATGCAGCAACCAGAAATCTATCTCCTACTGATGAGTTCCAAAAAGAACGAAACAGGCCTGTCTAGTGAGTGATTTCTGGTTTGCTGTAATAATCCTGTTAAAAGGATCGCTGTGTCAAAACAGTATTTTGAAGCAAAAAACTGAGAATTTGCATATCTAATTTGCATATCTTACCCACAATTCTTTTGTGCATTAGTAACATTGTATATTAAGAATTTCTGGGGAAAAGCAAGCGGGGATACTTGCCTAGATGTGCTAATTTCCTATGAAAATATTTACAATGAATATATATATATATATATATATATATATATATATATATATATATAAAAACAGGTATTGTCCACACCTCTCAAAATGAAGGAAATCCCAAAATGGTAAAATTTTTATATTTATTTTAAACAGTTTAAAAATAAAAATTCCATAAAATCATTAGAAAAATTATGTGGTCTGGTGGAAAAGAGTGCCAAACATGTTTTGTGCCTAACCCTAGCCCTTGTTCACTGGCATACCATATACATAAATATATACATACATATAAACTAAACACATATTTATACACTTTTGTCACTTCCAGGTTAAATATCTGGAAATTTGCAATATTATTTTAAAACTATTTGAATATGTGTTTATGTGTTTTAATAATATTTCAAATCTGTTTATATTCATATAGATATAAAGCTATTGATATATATAAATAAAATGAAAAAAATTTCTAAGTTAAAAACATACGGCTAGATTACAAGTCTTGCATTATGAGTATAAAAGCAGTGTTAAGCCTCATAACACTGCTTTTTTACTACCGCTGCTATTACGAGTCTTGTAGGTACAGCTGTCCCACACACTTTTTTTGCCTTATAGCAAATCAAGTTAAGCAATTTATGTATAGTCTATTTTCAATAGGACTTCCATAGCGCCGGTATTACAAGCTTCTTTTTTAGGCCAAAAAGTGAGCGGTACAGCCTATCCCGCAAGATTCGAAACGCATTCTAAATTCAGTAGTTATTAGTTTTACGCTACAAAGCTGTAGCATAAAACTCATAACTAAAGTGTTAAAAAGTACACTAACACCCATAAACTACCTATTAACCCCTAAACCGAGGCCCTCCCGCATCGCAAACACTAAAATAAAATTATTAACCCCTAATCTGCCACTCCGGACATCGCTGCCAATATAATAAACATATTAAACCACCGCACTCCCGCCTCGCAAACATTAGTTAAATATTATTAACCCCTAATCTGCTGTCCCTAACATCGCCGCCACCTACCTACATTTATTAACCCCTAATCTGCCGCCCCCAATGCCGCCGCCACTATACTATATTTATTAACTCCTAAACCTAAGTCTAACCCTAACCCTAACACCCCCTAACTTAAATATAATTAAATTAAATCTAAATCAAACCTACTATTAATAACAAAATAATTCATATTTAAAAATAAATACTTACCTATAAAATAAACCCTAAGCTAGCTACAATATAACTAATAGTTACATTGTATCTAGCTTAGGGTTTATTTTTATTTCACAGGCAAGTTTGTATTTATTTTAACTAGGTAGAATAGTTACTAAATAGTTATTAACTATTTACTAACTACCTAGCTAAAATAAATACAAATTTACCTGTAAAATAAAACCTAACCTAAGTTACACTAACACCTAACACTACACTACAATTAAATAAATTACCTAAATTAAATGCAATTAAATAAATTAAAAACAAATACCTAAACTACAAAAAAAACAAACACTAAATTACACAAAATAATTTTTTTTACAAGATATTTAAACTAATTACACCTATTCCAATAGCCCTATCAAAATAAAAAAGCCCCCCCCCCAAATAAAAAACCCCTAGCCTAAACTAAACTACCAATAGCCCTTAAAAGAAATCAGCTCTTTAACCTGTTAAAATACAAACAACCCCCCAACAGTAAAACCCACAACCCACACAACCAAACCCCCCAAATAAAACCTTAACTAAAAAAACTAAGCTCCCCGTTGCCCTGAAAGATGGGCATTTCCCTTAAAGGGGCATTTAGCTCTATTGCAGCCCGGAGCCCTAACTTAAAAATAAAACCCACCCAATAAACCCTTAAAAAAACCTAACACTAACCCCTGAAGATCCACTTACAGTTTTGAAGATCCGACATCCATCCTCATTGAAGCGGCAACAAGTCCTCAATGAAGCTGGGAGAAGTCTTCATCCAAGCCGGGAGAAGTGGTCCTCCAGACGGGCAGAAGTCTTCATCCAGACGGCATCTTCTATCTTCATCCATCCGGTGCGGAGCGACTCCATTTTCAAGACATCCGACGCGGAGCATCCTCTTCCTTCTGATGACTAACCACAAATTAAGGTTCCTTTAAGTGACGTCATCCAAGACGTCGTCCCTTAGATTCCAATTGGCTGATAGAATCAGCCAATCGGAAATTAAGGTTGAAAAAATCCTATTGGCTGATGAAATCAGCCAATAGGATTGAACTTCAATCCTATTGGCTAATCGAATCAGCCAATAGGATTGAGCTCACATTCTATTGGCTGATTGGAACAGCCAATAGAATGTGAGCTCAATCCTATTGGCTGATTGGTTTAGGGGTTAATAAATTTAGTATATTGGGGGCGACGTTGGGGGCAGAAAATTAGGGGTTAATAAATGTAGGTGGCGGCGATGTAAGGGACGACAGATTAGGGGTTAATACTATTTAACTAGTGATTGCGATACAGGAGTGTAGCGGTTAAGGGGTTAATATGTTTAGTATAGTGGCAGCGATGTCCGGAGCGGCAGATTATGGGTTAATAAGTATAATGTAGGTGTCGGCGATGTCTGGGGCGGCAGATTAGGGGTTAATAAGTGTAAGTTTAGGGGTGTTTAGACTCAGGGTTTATGTTAAGGTGTTAGGTGTAAACATAAATTTTGTTTCCCCATAGGAATCAATGGGGCTGCGTTACTGAGCTTTACACTGCTTTATTGCAGGTGTTAGACTTTTTTTCAGCCGGCAATCCCCATTGATGTCTATGGGGAAATCGAGCATGAGCACGTACAACCAGCTCACCGCTGACTTAAGCAGCGCTGGTATTGGAGTGCGGCATGGAGCACTATTTTGCTCTATGCTCACTTCTTGTCTTTTAACGCCAGGTTTCTAAAAACCTGTAATACCAGCGCTGTAGGTAAGTGAGCGGTGACAATAATGTGCAAGTTAGTACCGCACCCCTCATAACGCATAACTCGTAATCTGGCCTAAAGGTATTTGAATTATTCCTAACGCACCTTCAGTTTTAGCGCTGTTGGTTTTGAGAACATTTGTGTTAGCATGCAAGCGATAAAAAGAATAGGCTTTTTTAGTGTAGCCCATAGTCTATGGGTAAAGGGAGTTAGCACTGTTTTGATCTTTGACCTCCAGATTCTTTCACTTGCACGCTAAGGCCTAGATTATGAGTGGAGCGCAATATTGCACTTTCACAAGCATGATATTTGCGCTCCACTCAGTAATACCAGCTCACGTAAATGTGTGCTGTTATTACAAGTCAGGCCTAATGCGAATGTGACCTAGTTTTTGCATTGCCTGGAAGCCTTGTGCTCATGAGAGTGTGCTTCCATAGGCTCCAATGGGAGCCTTGTTTTCATGCCGTGAGACATGGCAAACCACCTAGTGCAGCACAGGGGGAAAATAGTTGGGATGAAAAAAAATAAATAAAATTAAAAAAAATATAAAATATATATATAAAGTATAGAGAGCACTCTCACTTTCAAAGTTCCTTGGTGCCAGGGTGCCAGCAGTTAAGTATACAAGGTAAAGGAAGGCACTCACTGGTCTTTTCATCAAATATTTATTATCAAGCGTTGGGCCTTCCTTTACCTTGTATATATATATATATATATATATATATATATATATATATATATATATATATATGTGAATAAATACATATACAGGGAGTGCAGAATTGTTAGGCAAGTTGTATTTTTGAGGATTAATTTTATTATTGAACAACAACCATGTTCTCAATGAACCCAAAAAACTCATTAATATCAAAGCTGAATAGTTTTGGAAGTAGTTTTTAGTTTGTTTTTAGTTATAGCTATTTTAGGGGGATATCTGTGTGTGCAGGTGACTATTACTGTGCATAATTATTAGGCAACTTAACAAAAAACAAATATATACCCATTTCAATTATTTATTTTTACCAGTGAAACCAATATAACATCTCAACATTCACAAATATACATTTCTGACATTCAAAAACAAAACAAAAACAAATCAGTGACCAATATAGCCACCTTTCTTTGCAAGGACACTCAAAAGCCTGCCATCCATGGATTCTGTCAGTGTTTTGATCTGTTCACCATCAACATTGCGTGCAGCAGCAACCACAGCCTCCCAGACACTGTTCAGAGAGGTGTACTGTTTTGCCTCCTTGTAAATCTCACATTTGATGATGGACCACAGGTTCTCAATGGGGTTCAGATCAGGTGAACAAGGAGGCCATGTCATTAGATTTTCTTCTTTTATACCCTTTCTTGCCAGCCACGCTGTGGAGTACTTGGACACGTGTGATGGAGCATTGTCCTGCATGAAAATCATGTTTTTCTTGAAGGATGCAGACTTCTTCCTGTACCACTGCTTGAAGAAGGTGTCTTCCAGAAACTGGCAGTAGGACTGGGAGTTGAGCTTGACTCCATCCTCAACCCGAAAAGGCCCCACAAGCTCATCTTTGATGATACCAGCCCAAACCAGTACTCCACCTCCACCTTGCTGGCGTCTGAGTCGGACTGGAGCTCTCTGCCCTTTACCAATCCAGCCACGGGCCCATCCATCTGGCCCATCAAGACTCACTCTCATTTCATCAGTCCATAAAACCTTAGAAAAATCAGTCTTGATCAGGCTTTCGAGCCTATACAGCTTGGAGTAAGACAACATGCATAAAGAGGATGATGTGGTCAAAATACTCATTTGCCTAATAATTCTGCACTCCCTGTATATATTTATGTGTTTATATGTGTATATACACATATTAACATATATATATATATATATATATATATATATATAACCATATACATATATATTTAGAGTAAAAACACAGTCCCCATTCACCTCTATGTAAATGTACTTTCATTGCTTTTCTTTTTTCAAACACCCCACATCCCCTCACTTTAACCCCTTATAACTGCGTTGGGCAGTTTTTTATTAAACAAAATAAAATTGCTCATATTTTTTATATATATTAATGAACTGTCCACTTTATTGGGGGGCAATTGGGGTAACCTTTTATCATTAACCATAGGTCTAATTGACCTCTAGTTAATGATAAAGGTTAATTGCGCTTAGCACAAACTGAAACCCCAAGCTCCAGGAGCATTAACTAGCCACTTGGTAATGACTGGTTATTTAATGTGCGCCTGTAAACGTGGAAATTTGCTTCTTTACAGGCACATGTTAAAATAGTGCTCCACTTGTAATCTAGCCCTAAATGTTTACTTTCAACTTGTTATACCAGCACAGACATGGGGGCACCTTTGATTTACCTTGAGCGCAGTTAGCACTCAAAAGCGATAAAAATGTATTGCTAAACCCTATATGGTTCTAAAGAACATGGAAATTAGAATATACTATAAATAAAAGATAAGGCTCTAAAATGAAAATAAAATAACAATTTCCTAAAATATTGCTAACAGCTGCCTAATGTGTTTGTATGGAAAGTTTTAAAACTAACTATCAATCCAGGGCATGAATAAACAGCCATGAAAATGTCTCTCAAAACAGTTAGAAATGACATTGCAACAGGTGTAGATGTGGGCTGTGGGTGTAGAACCTACTTGCTTATATCTGTCACTAATAAGCCGGGTGAAGCAAATACAGTATATCATGCTGAACATAACTGAATTCACCTCTGGTGTACCTAAGTCATGGTTCTGGTGTCTGGACTATTCTGGCTGATCATTAAAGTACCATGTTCAGAAGATCACACATATCATCTTGGCATCTTACGCCTGTGCTTTACTCTAATCATAGGCAACATCAGATGTAAGTGAGAGTAGGATCTGAGGACAACCAGGATTAGGAGCAAATAATTTGTGAGTTGTTCCAAGGAAAATTGTTACTAAAAATATAAAAAAAAATGAAAAGAAATGTTAAACAATGTTTGGATCATACACATAATGCACACCTTTATTTATTGTTTTAACTTTATAAATTAATACACATTTAAAACATTTTTAAAAGTTTTTACCTTCGCTTAAATAAGAAACAAACAAATGTGTGTATAGGAGTGCCCTATATATACAGGTTATATCTACAGCAGTGATATTTGTGACAGCATGTAAACATATACTATACTTAAAGGGCCATAATTCCCAAATGTTTAAACACTTGAAACTGATGCAGCATAGCTGTAAAAAGCTGACTAGAAAATATCTCCTGAACATCTCTATGTAAAAAAGAAAGATATTTTACCTCAAAAGTTCCTCAGTAGCCACCTCCCATTGTAAAGGATTTTTGAAGCAGCATTTTAGTGTGTCTGTCCTGGGACATCTGAAGGGATGAGCATCGTGCACTCTCATATTATTTCACCAATCAGGTAAAGGAAGCTTACTATGAAATCTCATGAGAGTTAAGTCAAATCTCAGGAGATCACAGTAAGAGTTCATGACCTCAGCACTGCTGATGCTGATTGGCTGCTGTTCTTTTTTTTTATTTTATTTTTATTTTTACCTGCAACTGGAAGCAGCTGAGTATAACTTTTTACACAGAACTTACTCTGCTGAGCTGAGGAGATTGTGAGGTAAAATATCTTCCTTTTTTACATAGAGATGCTCAGGTGATATTTTCCTGTCAGCTTTTTACAGTTATACTGCATCAGTTTCAAGTGATTTAGCATATGAGTATTATGTCCCTTTAAGTGTAGATAACAGCAATGAAAAAGGATATATTGTGTGTCAAAACGATCCTGTGAATCAATACATCAGTCAGGGGTTGCAGCCTTCTCACATAACACAGCACTGGAGGCTGGATGAAACTGAATAACAAAAATAGAAGAAAAGAGGCGCAAACCCCTCTAAGTGCAGTTTTATAAACACAGCAGATATTTTATTGATAACGATAACACACTCACACTTGATACCCTCAAACATATGAGGTATGTGCAGACACAGTAAAACCAAAAGCCATGGGAGGCCTCTGACGAAGTAGGAAGACGTCCTACGAAACGCGTTTGGCCCCGCCCACCGTCTTCATGCCACGCCGCTCACACCAGCTGTATAGGAGCCGGCTTTTTACCTGACAGTTTCGGTGCAGTATTGGTTTGGCGTGCTTTATCATTTTTTATTACTTTATGTGACTTTTAACGAATATGGGAAACCAGTGAACTCTGTGACTCTTGCTACCTCATGTGAATCATATCGCTTGGGAGAGAGAAAGACTGGTGGTGATTTACAACAGATCCCATGGCTTTTGGTTTTATTGTGTCTGCATATGTTTGAGGGTATCAAATGTGAGTGTGTTATCGTTATCAATAAAATATCTGCTGTGTTTATAAAACTGAACTTAGAGGAGTTTGCGCCTCTTTTCTTCCTATTTCCCTCCCCTCTGACTTCCTTTGCCTTCTTTATTCTTTCTGACCACTCTTTCTTGTAAAGAAAAAAAGAAAAATCAAACTAAAAAAAAAAGCGTAGTGTGTTGAAAATAATAAAATGGAACATTAAGGGCTAGATTACAAGTGGAACGTTAATTTATTGTTCTCCCGCAAATAGGAAAATTTGCCCGTTTACGGGCGTGCAATAAATAACCAGAGATTACAAGTGAGCTTGTGGTAGCAAGCGCTCCGAAAATAAACTAGTGCTCAGACCTCTGGTTCATTTTTTAAATGTGCCCCAACTGCCCCCCCACTCCAACAAATGAGTAGTGCATTTTGTAAAATAAAAAATTGTAGCATCTTTTGTTTTTAACAAAATAACTGCACAAAGCATTTTTTAGGGGCTGAAGTTGGCAGGTGTGGGATGTTAGAAAAAAGCATCACTGAAAAGTGCCTTTATATTGCTGTCTATGGGGACTTTGGGGCCTAGTTATCAAGCCGTCAACCTCAAATACGCTGCGTATTCCGCAGCGTATTTGTGGCGAGGCTGATTCGCCTTAGTTATCAAAGGCTCGAGACCGGCAAAAGTAGAATTTTGTGACGTAAACTTCGATCCGCCGGACTCAGTCCGACACAGATCGATTCTTACGTCACTCCAGATGTTCCGCACACAAGTACGGCACAATCTCACTACTTTTGCTAGTTATCAAAAAACTAGCAGGTACGCTCGGCACTTTTACGGCCCAGCGTACCTGGTTTTCAAAGCGCCAGCCTGGAGGCGGCGGATCCCATAGGAATCAATGGGAGTCTGACCATAGCGAAAGTACAAGTTCGCTGCTGACAGACATCCCATTGATTCCTATGGGAGCTGTCTACACCTAACACCCTAACATGTACCCCGAGTCTAAACACCGCTAATCTGACCCCCCCTACACTGCCGCAACTAAATAAAGTTATTACCCCCTAAACCGCCGCTCCCGGAGCCCACCGCAACTATAATAAATGTATTAACCCCTAAACCGCCGCTCCCTGAACCCGCCGCAACCTATATTAAATGTATTAACCCCTATCCTGCCCCCCCTACACCGTCGCCACCTATAATAAATTTATTAACCCCTATCCTGCCCCCCACTACGCCGCCGCCACTGTAATAAAATTATTAACCCCTAAACCTAAGTCTAACCCTAACCCTAACGCCCCCCTAACTTAAATAATTAATTAAATAAATCTAAATAAATTAACTCTTATTAACTAAATGAATCCTATTTAAAAATAAATACTTACCTGTAAAATAAACCCTAAGATAGCTACAATGAAATTAATACTTATATTATAGCTATCTTAGGATTTATATTTAGTTTACAGGTAACTTTGTATTTATTTTAGCTAGTTAGAATAGTTATTAAATAGTTATTAACTATTTAATAACTACCTAGCTAAAAGAAATACAAAATTACCTGTAAAATAAATCCTAACCTAAGTTACAATTAAACCTAATACTACACTATCATTAAATTAACTAAATAAACTACCTACAAATAACTACAATTAAATACAATTACATAAACTAACTAAAGTACAAAAAATAAAAAAAGCTAAGTTACAAAAAATAAAAAAATAAGTTACAAACATGTTAAAAATATTACAACAATTTTAAGCTACTTACACCTAATCTAAGCCCCCTAATAAAATAACAAACCCCCCAAAATAAGAAAAATCCCTACCCTATTCTAAATTAAATAAATTTCAAAGCTCTTTTACCTTACCAGCCGTTAAAAGGGCCATTTGTGGGGGCATGCCCCAAAAAGTTCAGCTCTTTTGCCTGTAAAAGAAAAATACAACCCCCCCCAACATTAAAACCCACCACCCACATACCCCTAATCTAACCCAAACCCCCCTTACAAAAACCTAACACTAATCCCCTGAAGATCATCCTACCTTGAGTCGTCTTCACTCAGCCGAGCCACCAATGGAACTGAAGAGGACATCCGGAGAGGAAGAAGTTAATCCTCCAAGCGGCGCTGAAGAAATCTTCCATCCGATGAAGTCATCATCCAGGCGGCGCTGAAGAAGTCTTTGATCCGGCCGATGTCATCTTCCAAGAGGCGCTGAAGATGTCTTCTATCCGGGTGAAGTCATCTTCCAAGCCGGGTCTTGAATCTTCCTTCCGCCGACGCGGAACCACCTTCTTCACCGACGGACTACGATGAATGACGGCTCCTTTAAGGGACGTCATCCAAGATGGCGTCCCCTCAATTCCGATTGGCTGATAGGATTCTATCAGCCAATCGGAATTAAGGTAGGAAAAATCTGATTGGCTGATGGAATCAGCCAATCAGATTGAGCTCGTATTCTATTGGCTGTTCCGATCAGCCAATAGAATGCGAGCTCAATCTGATTGGCTGATTGGATCAGCCAATCGGATTGAACTTGAATCTGATTGGCTGATTCCATCAGCCAATCAGATTTTCCTACCTTAATTCCGATTGGCTGATAGAATCCTATCAGCCAATTGGAATTGAGGGGACGCCATCTTGGATGACGTCCCTTAAAGGAGCCGTCATTCGTCGTAGTCCGTCGGTGAAGAAGGTGGTTCCGCGTCGGCGGAAGGAAGATTCAAGACCCGGCTTGGAAGATGACTTCACCCGGATAGAAGACATCTTCAGCGCCTCTTGGAAGATGACATCGGCCGGATCAAAGACTTCTTCAGCGCCGCCTGGATGATGACTTCATCGGATGGAAGATTTCTTCAGCGCCGCTTGGAGGATTAACTTCTTCCGCTCCGGATGTCCTCTTCAGTTCCATCGGTGGCTCGGCTGAGTGAAGACGACTCAAGGTAGGATGATCTTCAGGGGATTAGTGTTAGGTTTTTGTAAGGGGGGTTTGGGTTAGATTAGGGGTATGTGGGTGGTGGGTTTTAATGTTGGGGGGGGTTGTATTTTTCTTTTACAGGCAAAAGAGCTGAACTTTTTGGGGCATGCCCCCACAAATGGCCCTTTTAAGGGCTGGTAAGGTAAAAGAGCTTTGAAATTTATTTAATTTAGAATAGGGTAGGGATTTTTCTTATTTTGGGGGGTTTGTTATTTTATTAGGGGGCTTAGATTAGGTGTAAGTAGCTTAAAATTGTTGTAATATTTTTAACATGTTTGTAACTTATTTTTTTATTTTTTGTAACTTAGCTTTTTTTATTTTTTGTACTTTAGTTAGTTTATGTAATTGTATTTAATTGTAGTTATTTGTAGGTAGTTTATTTAGTTAATTTAATGATAGTGTAGTATTAGGTTTAATTGTAACTTAGGTTAGGATTTATTTTACAGGTAATTTTGTATTTCTTTTAGCTAGGTAGTTATTAAATAGTTAATAACTATTTAATAACTATTCTAACTAGCTAAAATAAATACAAAGTTACCTGTAAAATAAATATAAATCCTAAGATAGCTATAATATAATTATTAATTATATTGTAGCTATCTTAGGGTTTATTTTACAGGTAAGTATTTAGTTTTAAATAGTAATAATTTATTAAAGTATAGTGTAGTGTTAGGTGTAATTGTAACTTAGGTTAGGATTTATTTCACAGGTACATTTCTCTTTATTTTAGCTAGGTAAGCTATTAAATAGTTAATAACTATTTAATAGTTATTGTACATGGTTAAAATAAATTGAAAGTTACCTGTCAAATAAATATAAATCCTAAGATAGCTAGAATATAATTCTTATTTATATTGTAGCTATATTAGGGTTTATTTTAAAGGTAAGTATTTAGTTTTAAATAGGATTCATTTAGTTAATAAGAGTTAATTTATTTAGATTTATTTAATTAATATTTAAGTTAGGGGGGCGTTAGGGTTAGACTTAGATTTAGGGGTTAATAATTTTATTACAGTGGCGGCGGCGCAGTGGGGGGCAGGATAGGGGTTAATAAATTTATTATAGGTGGCGACGGTGTAGGGGGGGCAGGATAGGGGTTAATAGGTTTAATATAGGTTGCGGCGGGTTCATGGAGCGGCGGTTTAGGGGTTAAACTATTTATTTAGTTGCGGAGATGTGCGGGATCAGCAGGATAGGGGTTAATAATTTTATAATAGAGGGCGACGGTGTAGGGGGGGCAGGATAGGGGTTACTAGGTATACTGTAGGTGGCAGCGGTGTCCGGGAGCGGCGGTTTAGGGGTTAATACATTTATAAGAGTTGCGGCGGGGTCTAGGAGCGGCGGTTTAGTGGTTAGTAACTTTATTTAGTTGCGGGGGGCTCCGGGGGCGCCGGTATAGGGGGTAGAACAGTGCAGTTTAGTGTGGGTGCTTAGTGACAGGCTAGCAATAAAGCTGGGAAAAAGCCGAAGGGCAGCGAGATCGGATGAGTGATAACTGTCACAGTCCGCTGCTCATCGCCCCGCGGCTTTTTGACAGCTTTATTTGATAATTTAGGCGAACGTATTCAAGGTCCGCGGTGGCGAAGGTAGGCGAGCTTAGGCGGACGTATTGGGCCGGCGAAGCCAGAAAAGTAGACGGCTTGATAACTAGCCCCCTATGTGTTCTCAATAAATATGTATATAAGCATATAAATATATATTTATATTTGCTGCCCATCGCTGCACAACTTTACCCCTTCGTTGCATTAAGGGAGCCTATGGAAGCACGCTCTCACAAGCACAATGCTTTCCTGCAATGCAAAAGCGAGGTCACATTCGCATTGCACCTCACTTGTAATACTAGCACACATTTGCATGCGCTGGTATTTCTAAGTGATATTTTGCGCTCCACTTGTAATCTAGCCCTAAATTTATGTATGTGTGTGAGTATGTGTGATATGCAGTGTGTAGTGTTGTGTATGTTGTATGTATACTGTCCACGCAAAACAAAGCAAAAACAAAAAAAACACACATTTTAGTAACTAACTGTAACCTTCTTGTCCCTGCCTATACATAAAATTCCAGTGCTTGCAATGATCTTATATAGTGTAAAAGAATGTATCAATTGCATGATAATGAAATGTTCTCTATTGGTCTGTAGCAACTTCCTTTTATTACATATGTATGCAACTTTAATGTTTTTTCCCCCTAAGTAAACTGCTACACAATGTTTTTGTATATGAATTTGTATTTTGTAATAAAGGTCTTAAAGGGATGTTAAAAAAAGACTTTTTTGAATTATGTCTATGCAGCATAGCTCACATTTTGTTATTTGCAGTATCCTGGAGTTTATTTTTTTAATAATATTTCTAGTAGTTACCTTTCTATTACTCTTATTTTCCACTGCCCATTGGCAGTTCATTAAACCCCTCCAATAAATGCTGCACCAAGGGCGACGAGTTAGGGCTCTGGAAACTGTCACATGCACTTTAAGCACCTGTGATGTAAGACTGGTTATAAACAAATGCCAATCACAGAAGTAAACCAAATCCTCACATGTGAGCGTACCAAACTCTGTCAGGCAGTACTGTAAACCTTTAAAATAGCAGAGAAAAAATACATTTTTATGGAAAAATGAAAATAAAAAAGCTATCTTTATTTAAAAAAACAACAACTATGTGGACATGAGCAGTGTTTACTTGCACTGTAATACAGCTATTCAAACCCATACAATGTATAAAAATAGGGTTTCAGCTCTTTGGTTCTTTCTGGTTTTGAGGAATCCATAAAACCAAGATATTGAGGAAAATATAATATACCAATAACTTTATTAACCCCTTCAGGACAGAGGCAAGTGTTGAAGATTGGAAAGAACTTCCGATGTAAACATTTGAAGGAAAAATTAAATCACATGATCGTCGATTTAATCACATGATTTCACTGTCAGGATCGGATCATTGGCGACTGCCTAAGACGCTAGGCATGTCGCTCAGTTGGATTTTCTATTACCTGAAAGCAGGAGGAAGCAGAACGATGAAAAGTTAGGTCTATCAATGCAAAAGTTAGGACGTTCCCTGTCATCCTAAAGGTGTTTAAGCCCAGCGCGTTTAGGATGGCATGTAAGGTCCTGACGAAGACTAGAGGTTAAAAAAGGCAACTTAAGTCAAACATTATTATTATAATCTTTATTTTTAATACATCCTCCAATTATGCAGTGCTGTAGGGGGTACAATAAATAAAGATAATACAGGAAAGGCATACAGGGAGAGAAAAAAATATAAGGCCCTGCTCCCTAGAGTTATTCTTATTAATAATAATAATAATAATAATAATAATAATAATAATAATAATAATAATAATAATAATAATTATTATTATTATTATTATTATAATTATAATAACTACAAAAAATAATTATGATTTGCTCAATAAAAAAAAACTATGTTTCATCCTTGTACACTAAAGTTGAGTAGCACAGCTTTGATTAGACTCCGATATTTAATATTGCATTGCAGATTATCTTTAGAGGATTGTATAATTTCATTAACTAATCAAAATCAATACACCAATTGATTTAGAATACATTATGTTTATTCAGGCATAGTTTTAAGGTATAATAAAATGGTGACCCAATAACAGCCAACATTGTCAAAAAGAGACAGAATGAAAGATGAGTATAGAGACCACCATGAAACTAATATAAAAGGTGTTAAACCAGAAAAGCACAAGACAGAAAATTGTCACTTTAATATTACTTGCTCTCTTGCAACACTAAATAGCTGTCATTGTAAAGGAACAATTGTTTTAGCTAGAATCCTCTGTGATTGCTCAGCATTTTTATTTCACATGCATTCTTTATTTGAGATGATTTATAGGCAATGACGAAATGGAGGCTCTCTTATACGTATATATATATATAAATAGTTATTGGTCTGTCTTTCTAAGTCTTTTTTGCTTTATGATTCTCCTGATTTATATTTATGTGACAACTCTTAAAATATATGTGATCCTGCAAGGATGCCATTAACATAATACAATTGCATAATTTGCTGAAAAATTTGTACATTTAATCACAACCTGAAGTTAAACTAAATAGGCAATATTTAACTGTAAGTATTACTTTTAAAAGAAGCAAGTTGAAAAAGATTTACAACCAAAGAAAGGCACTTGTATAAACTTTATGGATGAGTGAGCTAATCCACTATTCTTTTGCTCATATTACAATTTAAAAAAAAAAAGTTAGTGTGCAAGGACAATACTCAGGTATGCTAACATCTTGAGGTTGGATAGTGTGACTGCACAATCTCCATTTCCCCTATATATCCATGGGGTGTGCTACAAAAGCCTTCTGGTTTTCGCTTGTGCAGTAACCCAAAAGTGTGCTTTGCCAACTGCACTAAATTCTTAAGGTGTGTTAAGAAATACTTTAAATTCCTTTGTTCTTCACTTAGAGGAAAATGTTATTTTAATTATTTAAATATATAAATATTTATAGTATGGTACTTAAGTAGTGCCTATAAAACCAATACAATTTGTAGGAGGTGCTTCAAGAAGCATGCAGTGAAATTTCTTTAGATTACCTTAACAAATTGACAACTAGAATGCAAAAGGTCTGCAAAGCTATAATTGCTGCATATGGAGGATTCTTTGGCAAAAACAAAGTTTGAAGGACACAATTATTTCACTTAAAATTCATTATTTCTAACCTTTACAATCACTATATTTCCTATTCAAACTTATTGCATGTATGATGACATGGAAAATAAGGAAATGTCTAAGTGACTCCAACATTTTGAATGCCAGTGTATGTATATACTGTATTTATGTGTATGCATGTATATATATATATATATATATATATATATATAAACCACAACCTCTGCACTCCCTGTATCAGCAAATGAAGCTGGTGCTGAGTCTACAAAATATAATTTAAGAAATAATCAACTTACACCTGGTTTGTCAATCAAGTAATCACCACTTTATTATCTGTCAAGGTGCCAGGAATCAGACTGAGACGAGAAGTGCAAAAATAATTACACCTTTATTAATAGCAAAAAATAATAAAAAGTCCACAAGTCAAATAACAAGCCAGGAATCAAAACCAGAGCCGGTAGTCAGACGAGCCGAGTCAGGAGCCAAAGTGAGTAGTCAGACGAGACGGAATCAGGATCAGGAACAAGGAAAACAGCAGAGTCAGGAACAAGCCAGAGATCAGGAACCAGGAGGGACGTCAGACAGCCAGATAATACACAGGAGCTCTTACAAACATGTCTTAGACAACGCAAGGGCAAAGCATACTGAACAGAGGCCCTTTAAATAATAAGTGATGACATCACAATTCTGAGACTGCATCCTGTCTCACATGGATGATGTACACCAGTCAGGAAATGAGCAGCATCACACAGTATGCACCAGAGTCAGCAAGAGAGGTGAGTAAAATGGCTGCCAGCAGCACATGGCAAACAAAACAGGGAAAAAACCCTTACAATTATCACATTGTGGTGTTCCTTACATTCTTTATTATCACATTGTGGTGTACTTTACATCCAATGTTTCGATCCTCCAACTGGGACCTTTGTCATGGATACTGTAATAACATATACACTCACCCTAAATAATATCCTCAACTGACTAACACCACACAACGTGCAGCTCAAAACCAGAACAGCAGGCACCAACTTGCAATGATGATGTCACCGCAGCTTATACAAAAAATAAATGTAAAATAAATTTCAACATAATTTATCTGGTAATAGAAAAATGTTAACCACTATAAGCATGCACTATAATAGAGATGCCATACTCAGTGCATAATACAAATTATAACCATGGGAAAATATGCAGCAATCCGTTGCCATGGAAACCCAAATACAAAAAACGAAACGTATCACATCAGGCATAATACTGTCATAGACCGTGTAGTTATCAAACATAAAGGAAGTTGATGCCTCCAGTTCCCTTCTATAAATATACATATATACAATGCTGAGTATTTGCTACTCCAAATATATTTAATCACCCAAATTTATTATACAGCACTGTAGACTATACTGATGTATCATATTCTTAATGTCACTACTCTGTCTAAACTACTTAACTTAGTAAGATGACCAAGAAATAAAGGGTATTACTACATTATTAATAAAATAACATAAGCAGCAACATTATCTCTCATCTAGGAAACATGATAGCCAGATCTGTTTATTGAGACCCCAGGGAGCCATTGTTTGCACTTTGTAAATTCACTCAATCTCTCTTCTGAGCAATTATTTGTTTGCATCACCTCCCCTAGGGGTTCTTTTGACTTGATTGATAGGCATACAGCGCAAATCAGCCACTGTCTGTTTTTCTTGTACAAAATGCAATGCCACTGGGTGATCATTATTACCATTTTTCAATGCCTGTCTAATTGTTGACCTATGGTTGGCCATTTTATCCTTCAAGGGGCATTCTGTTTTCCCCACATAGGTAAGCCCACATGGTCATTTGATGATGTAAACCACCATTTGAGAAGAGCATAAAAGTCTCTGTTTCCAGTATATCCTCTTGCCTGTCCTTGGATGACCAAAGGAATTTCCAACGATCAAACTATTACAGGTAATGCACCTATTGGACCTGTGGCACCCTGGGGTAATTTCCCAACTTTTAGCATCATAACTATCCACAGGATCAGTGCAAACCAGGAGGTCCTTTACATTTTTTCATCTTCTATATCCAATTAGAGGGTGGGTCTTAAAAACACAATTCAGGGAGTTATCAGTGGATAGAGTCCCAATATTTATACACCAACTGTTTCAATTGTTGAGTAACCAAGGTTACAGCTTGCAGCTCTCTTGATCATCTTACTCCTAACCTTAGCACCCTTAACACATTTAACTGAATAGCCTCTCTCAAGGAATTAACTAGTCATCACATCCTCTCTCATCATTTGCTGCCTCTCATCAGAGACTATTCTATTTATCCTTGAAAACTGGCTAATAGGTAAACTGTCCAACAATGTCCTAGGATGAAAGCTAGGAGCTTTCAGTAACGAGTTTCTATCAGTATCCTTAACATAAAGATCTGTCTGTAATCCCCCCTCCTTGCTTCACTACAATCACATCCAAATATGGAATGTGAGTATAACTCACATTCATAGTAAACCTAATTTTAGAGGGGAGCCCATTTAATTTATTGATAAACTCTGTCAGTCTGTCCATAGTGTCAGTCCACACAAAAATAGGTCATCAATATAGCGGCAATAACCTTGTATCTTGCCACCAAACTCATTTTACATTTATTTTTTGTATAAGTGGCAGTGATGTCATCACCGGAAGTTGGTGCCTGCTGTTCTGGTTTTGAGCTGCATGATGTGTAGTGTTGGTCAGTTGGGCATATTATTTAAGGTGAGTGTATATGTTATTAATGCATCCTTGACAAATGTCCCAGGTGGAGGACCAAAACATTGGATGTAAGGTACACCACAATGTGATAATAAAGTATATATATTGATAGCTATATATCTATATGAATATATATATATATATATATATATATATATAGATATATAGATATGTGTAGATAGATAGATAGATAGATAGATAGATAGATCTCAGGCTGAAGGGTAGTTGATTCAGGAGTAATTTGAGAAAGCACTTCTTTACAGAAAGAGTGATTGATTTATGGAATAAACTTCCTCAAGAAGTAGTAATGACAAACATTGTGGGGGACTTTAAAAATGCCAGGGACAAGCATAAGGCTATCCTAGGAACTAGATAAGTTTATACTGTTAGGTAATATCGGGCAGACTTGCTGGGCCTATGGCTCTTATCTGCTGTCAATATCTATGTTTCTATGTTTCTATATTTAAAACAAAAAGTAATAAAAAAATTAATTGAAGGACAAAGGTTTTTGAAGCATTTCTATTAAAAAAACAGGATATAATATAATATTAAAAATGGAATATAATATATGTCAAGGTCTTTGACTGAGAAGGGCTCAAAAGTATATATGTATGTGTATGTTTATATGTGATTTTATGTATGTATGTTTTCTTTTTTAAATACATTTTTATAATTTTTTTCAATAACAAACATATTTTACATTTAATATGTTTATACAGTGGAGCTAGGAGTTCCGGAGGAGGAGCACAGGTGCGAGGTCATGTGAGACACCTGCTCTGACTTACCTACCTACAAGCCTGCTGGCGGGAATCCTGCGCCTCAAACCCCTGACCTAGGGGGGCTTGTATAGCCCATAATATATCGCTACTGGAACTTGCATTTGTGCCTATACAATGCACTAAAGCTGTATACAAGCAGCAACCATAAGGACACAACTTGCAATAAAACACTGGTATGAATATTGCTTGTTTTGGAACTTAAACGTAAAGGGAAAAAGGAACAGAGTCTCTCCTGCTGAGAGTACATGACTTGCCTAACAATTATTCTACATACCTTTTTGCAAATTTCAAGAGGAAGCTTATAGTGCTCATAGACACCGCAGAGCTCACTGCCGAAGGAGAAGAGGAGAGGAGAGCGCTTTGCCTAGGGTTGCTGGCGATTTCTGATACAGATGGTTTTGCGGTTTACACCGTGTCAAATGGCCCTGAGGTGAAGGGGCATGCCGATTGGTTCTTACCTGTTTGGATATCGCTCACTGATGAGAGAGACGCGGCTTCCTTAGTGGAGAGAAGGAGTGAAAACGTCGGTAGTGCAACCTTCTATGATCCGGTTGTTGCCCTCCCACCGGTGCTGCGAGAGGGGCACAGATCTTCTTTTTTGTTGCGCTGCTCTTTCAGCCAAAGAGGCGGCTCTCCTTGCTACATTACCTGCTGGGCCTACACTCCTGGGCAGGTTACTCCAGGACGCTTGACTCTACCTGTCTGTCCTGCACTCCCCCTCCCACTGGTGTTGCGTGAGGGGGGGCTAGCTCCCATAGGCAAGACTGTTGGCAGTGGGTAAAGTAAAAAGTTATGCAGCTGATATATATCTGAACTAGGAGCATTACTTCTCTTTTGCTTTTTATCACGGCTTCTTCATTTATATGGTATTATTTAAGGTAAATGGTGTTCTATAGAATTTAAAATATTGACATAACTTTGTCACAAGATAATTGAATATCACTACAAACACCATAAAATCTATATACTTTCTACCCCCGCTAACACAGAAACGGACTTATGTCTGGACTATAAGAAAAAGTAGGGTAATAAAGGGAAGAGAGAGGAATAAGATCTATGTTACTTGAACTTTCTAAAGAAGGGGAGAGAGAAAGCAAATGGAAAAAGAAAACGAACTTCTTCTACTCTCATCATAATATTATAAGATCACATGTATATATGGCAATTTAGGAGTTGATTTGTAGGTTTAATTATACAAACAACAAAGAGATTTCTCTTACTTTGGTAAAAAGCCACTTGGCTGCTTCTGTACTTGCAAATTAATCAATTCCTGTGTGTTTTTTTATGTTTGATACTATGTTGTTGAAACTGGCATGTAACAATTAGATATTACTATTGTTAATACTTAGAGTTGTTTACAGATATTTAGTGTCCCTAAACACACCTCAAACTAACTTATACTATGCTGGAAAATATGATACATTGTTGCCACTGTAAATAGCATAGAAATTATCTGATACTGATATAAAGTTTAATATTATAAGGCTGTCTAACCTGAAAGGAATCTGCCTTAAAAGCAGTTAAGTAACGTTCCAGAATATATTTAAACTTCACATAACAGCTAGAGTCTCTGTCTATGCATTAATTTTCCAAGGAGTAATTTCACTCATTTGATATAACCTGATAAATTTAACCTAGAAAACCCCAACACTACCCTATTGTGTTTAAATTAAGTACAATAAGCTGACTCTGTTAGCACTAGCATCTAGAAGTTGAATTTAAAACTATTTCTTTTGTTATAAAAGTTTTCTGCAAGTTTCTTAGAATATAAGTTAAAACTGAATTTCTCCTTCCTCTGCCTACCCCCCTAAAATTCACTTCCCTGATCTGATTAAAAACATCTCATGATTACTTGCACTTCCTCACCTCTCACCTTTTCTTATCACATTATTCACGGAGGTTAATTCATACATGGGAATAACCTCAACCTAATCAAAGAATTCACTCCTTTTCACTACTTTTTCACTGTATCAAGCCACTTTTTCACAGATCACAATTCGTATGGTTACAACTATATGGACACATTTTTATACTCTCACTCTAAAACAACACCCCCCCTATGGCGGCCAGGAAGAGAGATAGGCGAAATAAAAGCATTCTAGATCCTCCTGCTGAAGCGCAGCCACCTATTACTAGCACTCAAATATTAGCAGAACCCATGGATACCCAAGCATTCGTTTTCAAAATAACTGAAGCCCTTACGCCCAAATTTGAAATCCTGAAAAATGAAATCAAAGTAGATATTGCGCATTTAGCATCAGAAGTGAAGCAATTTGCTAATAGGCTCACAGAGGTAGAGGAAAGGGTTTCCGATCTTGAAGATGCCATAATAGAGAATAATATCAGGTCTGAAACCTCCTCCAACATCATATCTAAATTACAGAATAAAATCGAGGATTTCGAGAACCGCACACGTAGAAATAATTTAAGAATAATTGGGGTTCCTGAAGAGAAACAGTATGAAGACTTATTTAAACTACTCACAATCACAATTCCCCAGCTTTTAAAGATCAATGAAGAGTTTCCTAAAACTTCGATAGAAAGAGTGCATAGAATAGGTACTTTTTCCCTTACCAGAAACAATGCAAAACCTAGGCCAATTATTGCAAAATTCCTCAATTACCAGGACAAGGTTACATTTATGGAATCATTCCGAAAACATCAACCTATATTTTTAGGGGACAATAAAATTCTCCTGTTTCAAGATTATGCATTAGAGACAGTTACAAAGAGGAGGGAAATATCCCCAATATGCACAAAATTTATTCAAAAGGGAACACGAGCAACTATTTTACATCCAGCTAGACATATTTTTTTGATTCAGCCGCAGAGACAGGAAGGTTCTATGCCAAGAAGTTCCCTCCAGAATAAGAAATTGTCTATTTATTACCAGAAATGTAAATGATTTAATGTGTGACAAAATCAAAGGTAAAGAAAAGCTCTGCTCACACTGGGTACCAGAAAGTCGAGATGATACGAGTTCTTTGAGTTTTTTTAAATATCCCTCCCCTTCTTTCCTCCCCCTTTTTTTTCTTTTTTTTTTTTTCCCATACCTTTTTCCTCTCTTCCCCTCTCTCCTCCACCCTCTCCCAAGTTCCTACAACCTTGTATAGATAATACCTATGCTTAACAAACTTAAAATTACATTGTGGAATATTGGAGGCCTAACATCCCCCATTAAAAGAAAAACAATAATAACATATATAAAGAAAATTAATACTTCACTTGCATTTTTGCAAGAAACTCATTTAAAACCTGAAGAAATTCTCAAACTTAAGTCCTCTTGGGTGGGAGAAGTTCTCTTCTCCACAGGCACTAACAGAAAGGGGGGAGTTGCTATTTTAATAGGTAAAAAGGTCAATTATGAAATAATTCAAATAGATCCCGATTCTGAAGGGAGATTTATAATTGTAAAAATTAAAATTGATAACATCCTATACACACTTTGTAATCTGTATGCCCCAAATGTTTTTGATTTGAGGTTTTGGGAAAATCTACAAACCAAGTTTATGACATGTGTCGAGGGTTATCTTGTTATGGGAGGGGATTTCAACATGGCACCTAAATGCCCGCTCGACAGGCTCAGAAAAGGTACTGCCCTAAAGAAGACGAAAAGGGACAAACTAGAGTCAAAACTTTTTACTAGACTATTCACTAATTTAAAAGTCAGGGATGTGTGGAGGTTGCATAATCCTGATACTCGTAACTATACCTGCCTCTCAAAAGCCCACAAATCGCTTTCAAGAATAGACATATTTTTACTTGATGAAAGGTTATGTAAAACACAAGTCCACCCACAGATATTGCCGATTGCTATATCAGACCATGCCCCTATTTGCTTGGATTTTAGTGCTAATGATGCAACAGGAGGTTCTAGACGATTTTTCTTCCCCACTTTTTTAGTGAATGATCTTAAATTTAAAAATTGGATGGAAACTAAATTTAAAGAATATATCCACTTTAATCATGAATTTGTTTCGCGCCCAATGCTATTTTGGGAAACGGCAAAGGCAGTGTTAAGGGGAGAAATCCTAGCCTATTGTGTAAAAAGATCTAGAAGAATTAAACAAAGAGAGGGGGAGCTAGCACGAGCAGTCTCAAATGCTTACAATTTGCACTTAATTGAAAATTCTCCTCAAAGCTGGGTTAAGTATAATACAGCTTTACAAAACAGAGATTCCTTTTTACTATATAAAACAACTCAAAAAGACACTAGGGTTCAATCTAAATTATATAGGCATATTAATAAGACAGGAAAATTACTTGCAAACCTCCTAAAAATTGAAAAAGGTTCTCAATTGATAGATTCCATAAACAAACTTCGGTAGTGTTAAATCGAGAGGAATTTTGGAGTAAAATCTCTTCTCCCTCAATAGATCCAGAGGCTAAGACCTATATCTTCCTATAACTGACATAGAAGTAAAAAAAGCAATAAAAAATCTCCCCCATAACAAAGCACCAGGACCGGATGCTTTACCCAATGAATTATTCAAATACTATACTCTTCTATCACACCATATCTAACCTTGTTATATAACGAAATATACATAGAGGGAAAAGAACCTTCAGCCAATTTTACAGCATCTCATACCTCTTTAATACTGAAACCAGGAAAGGATCCAACAAAAAAAGAATCCTACAGACCTATCGCATTGCTTAACATAGACTACAAAATTTTAACATCTATATTAGCACACAGATTACAAGTCATTTTGCCATCTCTCATTAACACAGATCAAGTAGGCTTCATACAGAATAGAAACTCAGCTGCTAAAATTTGTGAACTTTTTCTTGTTATCGATTATTTTGAATCTCTGAAAACTCAGGGGATGGCGGTGGGAGAGGGCATCCCTGACAGGGTAGTAATATCTATTGATGCAGAAAAAGCTTTTGACTCAATACACCATGATCATCTTTTATTTACATTAGATAAATTTGGCATAAGGAAACATTTTGCTAGGTTTCTAACTAATTTATACCAGAATGCCTCCACGAAATTAGTAGTTAATGGTTATTTATCACCGGTTATAAAGTTACAGCGAGGTACTAGGCAGGGATACCCTCTCTCCCCATTGCTGTTTGTATCTATCGAACCCCTTGCCATTTTAATAGACAACAACTTGATGGCATAAAGATAGGCAAAAAGGAGTTAAAGATTTCTTTATACGCGGATGATGTCCTTATATATATGACCAACACAAAACCAAATATACCCAAGTTAAATTGTATAATACAACAGTTTGGATCCTTCTCAGGTTATAAAGTTAATAACACAAAATCTGAGTTATTTTGGATTACTTGTGCAGTAGATTCTTTGACAAACATACCATTTTCTATAGCTCAGACCTCTTTCTGTTTCCTAGGTATTAATATCTCATCTACCCCAGACACCTGGTATTCCCTTAATATTACTCCTTTATTAAAAAAAAATAAGAACACACTTAAAAATTGGCAAAATCTGCCTCTTTCTTTATCCGGACGGATAGCAGCTTATAAAATGATGATTCTGCCCAAACTGCTTTATATTTTACAAAATATTCCTCTCTTCATTAAGAAAAAAGATGTTGACCACCAGAATTCTATTCTGAGATTATTTATCTGGCAGAATAGAAAACCCAGAATATCCCTTTTCAAACTATCGCTTCCTGTGAAATTCGGTGGTCTTGCTCTACCAGACATACAGGCTTATAATCAAGCCTTTTTGGCACGTACAGTTATAGATTGGATATATTCACAGGATTATGTAACAGACAATGAACTTGAAAAAAGTATATCACACCCTTTTCATCCACTGGCACTTATACATTGCGATACCAATAGGATATCGCCTGAAATAAAGAAATTAAGGCAATATATAATCCAATTCTTGCCTGGAAGAAAATTTGCAAGTTATTAGAGGTGGATTATCATGTTTCCAGGTTTATACCATTTCTGGGCAATCCACAATTCCAAGCAGGACTCCAAACAAGAGAATATTTAGAATGGGAAGCAGTAGGACTCAAATATGTATATCAGATCCTAGACTTTGAAAGATGGTGTATCAAATCATTTGATTCTTTGAGATCAGAATTTAATTTATCTCATAAGAACTTCTTTGCATATTTGCAGGCACGACACTATGCCTTAAAGCTTATTCATGATTATAAATGGGATTGGTCCTTGAGAAAGGTTGGAGATTGGCTGACTATCGCTAAAACGGGTAATATGTCAAATACTCCAGGATATGCAATTATGGTATCAGTGAAGGGTTTAAATAATTTGGAAAGAATACATAATAAGTGGGCTACATTGATTAATCAAACACTTGATCCCCAAATACCCGAAAAATCAATACAAGAAGCTGCGCGTGTGACTCTCTCCTCTACATGGAGGGAATCCCATCTTAAATTATTGTATATGTCATACTTTACTCCAAAGAAGGGATCTAAATATAGGAATTCTAGTTTTGCTTGTTGTCCAAAATGTTCCTTCCCAGCAGCAGATCTTCGGCACATGTTATGGGCTTGTCCAAAAATTACGAACTTCTGGTTGAAACTTCAATATTGGTTAAACAAGATATTAAACCCCACTTCGGTGATTTTTTCATTTAAAACTATAGTTTTTCTATTTCACACAGGGGATAAACTAGGCAATAACAAAAAAATTATCAATATGACCATATTAGCTGGAAGGTACCTTATTTTCAGAAAATGGAAATTAAGATCTATACCTAGTATAAATGAAATTCAAAATTATTTAAAGAAACAGTACATTCTTGAACAAATAGATACCAACGTGGAAAATGAACAAGAAATTAGGAAACTTTTCATAAAATGGTCCCTCTTTATTAAGGATATGACACCCACTGAAATCGAGTATATGATCTTTCCTTTTAGAAATTCAGAATTAATTGAGCTTGGTATATGGTGATGCAGAATGGGCGTCCTTTTCTTCTCTTCTTCCCTGCCTCCCTTCCCCAATTTTTTTTTCTCCTCCTTAGGTTGTTGTCTATTGTGGTGTATGGTCGGGGACCATACAGGGTATAGAATATAAAAAATGGAAAAAATCCAATTCAGATACAGCAAAAAATTGTTAGTGGTAATTGCTTTGTTATTTAACTGTCATATTGCAATGACTTTTTCATTTTTTTTTGTTTTTTTTACATAAGAAATATTGTTAGAAGTTTAATTATTGTTGTGAAATAAGCTGTAATTCTGAACTGGAATAAATAAAATATATATATAAAAAATATGTTTATATAGTATATGAGTGTAATGTCTGTTTATATATGCATACCTTTCTTTGGTTGGAAAGCTTTTTTCCTTTATGTTATTGGCTGATTTTAATTTGAAGATTCAAATTAGCCAATAGTAATGCAAGGGTACCCCTATATAAAAGGGGTATCTTGCTTTTACTATTCAGTGTGCAGTTGGAAACCGCATGAAGAGGGAGCTCTGTGTTGAAGATCAGAAGAGGACCACCGACATCACCGCCGCCATTGCTGCCAACCTCGCCACCGGGATGAAGATAGAAGATGGCCCGCTGCCACTGGGATGAAGATGGACCTGCGATGAAGATGGAATGCTGCCCTTCATCATTGATGAGTACCAACTTTGGGGTTAGTGTTAGTTTTTTGTATATATTTTGTGTTGTTTTTTTTTTTTAGATGAGGGTTTTTTATTTTTTGGGGCAATGCCCATCTAAATGCCCTTTTCAGGGCAATGGGTAGTTAAGGATTTTTTTAGTTAGGTTTTTTATTTTGAGGGGTTGGGGGTGGGCGGTTGTAATTTTAAGGGGTTAGTGTTTATTATTAAACAAAATAGCTGATTGCTTTAGGGCAATGCCCTACAAAAGGCCCCTTTAAGGGCTATTGGAAGTTTATTTTTAGAAAAGTGTTGTTGTTTTTTTGGGGGGTATTAGAATAGGATTATTTAATTTTTTTTGGTAATTTCGTTTGCTATTTTTTAAGGGTAGTTTTTCTTATTTTTTGTAATGTTAGTTTTTTTTATTATAATTTTTTTTTTTTTTTTTAGTAATGATAGGTTGTTGTTTTTTTAAGGTAAGATTAGGTTTTTATTTAATTTTACAGGTAAGTTTTTATTTTATTTTAAGGTAGTTAGGATTTTTTTTAATATATTTATCGATATTTTAATTTGGGCTAAGTTAGGGAGTGTTAGGTTGAGGGTTTAGATGTTAGTTTATTACTTTGCATTGTGGGGGGATGTCGGTTTAGGGGGTAATAGTTTATTTAGATACTTTGCATTGTGGGGGATGGTGGTTTAGGGGTTAATAGTATTAGTTAGTGTTTACAATGTGTAGGGATGGTGGTTTAGGGGTTGATAGTATTATTTAGTATTTGCAATGTAGGGAAATTGCAGTTTAGGTGTTAATTGTGTAGTTTAAGGGTGTGAGTGTACTCTGTAATGTATTTTTGTTGTGTTATGTGCAACTTTTTATTTTTGGAACCCAGTTAACCACAGCTCTTAGATTGCAGTAAGAATATCAGAGGAAGGCAAATGGCTGGCAAAATTGCGATTGAGCTAGTGTAAAACCATTTGCGCCGCACTTGTAATCTATCCTTATTAGTATATTCTCCTTGTATAACAATAGTCAAAATATAATAATGCAGTAAATGTTAAATAGATTGTGTATGTTGCATTAGTGTTAAAGTAATAAAGTGGAGAGAAAAATAGAAATAGAAAGATAATCTGTTCTGTTTAAATATGTGTGTATATATTTGTGTATTTTTACTACTCAGTTTGTGAGATCTTGGATAAAAAAATCTATCAAATGTTGGGATTTCCTCAGAAAATATGTATTTCATATACATTGAGTAAATTATATTTTTTATTTCATACCACTAGTGGGTGTATATTCATTATTTTGTATAACAAACATGAAGATATGTTATAAAACAAATAATAGTATTTTGCTAATTTGTTAGAGAATCATGTATACAAGTATCTTAAAAAGATTAGCATTTACCCAATATATCCAAAAATATGTAAATTGCTAGGTTTTAAAATGTTAATCTATTTTGGTTTATTAAAATTCTTGGTTATTGTGGTTTTCAAGAGCCTTTGCAAGGTATTTACAATATCAATAATTTTAATTAACACATTCAACAGCTGTATTCCATTTCATTAGATTACTTTTTGAAAAACTATTTTAGATTAATTCAAATGACTAACTTTGATTTATTTATTTATATATATACATATATATATATATATATATATATTCAAAACGCGTAAGGTTTTAAACTTGATTATAGAAGTGGAAAACCTCTTCTTAGACCTTGGAGTTTTTTTGGAAATTCTACATTATAATTAAAGCACTGTTCAGCTCCACCTGTATATGCGCTGTTACCATACCTCATGCTTTGAGGGTTTTAAATGTGAGTGATATTTCACCGTTTTTTATTGTTTTATGTGCATATTAAACAGTATTACACTATGAGCCTCTCTCTGGTTTTCTCTCTTGTATAACGGGGAATGAGAGTTCCTACCAATCAAGAGTGCAAGTGACAAGACGTTGTCTGAGTGCTGAGAATCTCTTCAGGTTTCGATAATTAACCAGGGGGTTCTGGAATTCCGGTTGTTCTATACTCTAAGAGGTGCCAAGCATTTCATCGATACTGACTCATCCTTACCTCATATGATTGAGGTTATTTGAAGTAAGTGTACATCTGAGTGCAATTGTGCTTTCTCTAGCTTCTGTTGGACTTTAACTATATATGGAATATTGTGCTTTTCTAAGATATTCTTGTTTGTGATTAGTGATGTCCCGAACTGTTCGCCCGCGAACGGTTCCCTGCGAACATAGCTTGTTCGCATTCGCAGCCACTGGCGAACATATGCGATGTTCGATCCGCCCCCTATTAATCATCATTGAGTAAACTTTGACCCTGTATCTCACAGTCTGCAGACACATTACAGCCAATCAGCAGCAGACACTCCCTTCCAGACCCTCCCAGGTCCCGGGCAGCAGCCATTTTAGAATCATTGTGATGCAGCTTTTGAAGAGAGAGGAGGTTTTTTGTTGCAGCTCCTGATTTTATTTGGAAATTGATAGCTAGACTAGTCTATTCAGTCTCCACTAAAGTCCTGAAGTACTCATCTGATCTCTGCTGTAAGGACAGCACCCCAAAAAGCCCTTTTCAGGGCTACATTTTTTTAATTTTTTTTGCATAGGGCTAGAACTCCAGTCGTTTTTTTTTTTTTTTTGCATTTTCCTGCCTGCCACCAGCCTGTGTATGAACCTCACAGCATATATTGTGCCAACTTGCTCACTGCCACCACTCATATCTGGTGCTTTAACATTATTTTAAATTTAAAAAAAAACAACTTTTACATTAGTTTTCTAATTGCAAGTTTAATCTAATTTTATTTTCCATCAGGCCTGTGTGCCAGGCCTACAGCAAGCATATACTGTTATTAATTGCTCTGTGCAACCACTAATACTTGTTGTTTTAACATTATTTTAAATTTAAAAAAAAAACTTTAACATTAGTTTGCTAATTGCAAGTTTAATCTAATTTTATTTTCCATCAGGCATGTGTGCCAGGCCTACTGCAAGTATATACTGTTTTTAATTGCTCTGTGCAACCACTCATACCTGTTGGTTTATCATTATTTTTAAAAAAATAAAAAAAAACTTTTACATTAGTTTGCTAATTGCAAGTTTAATCTAATTTCATTTTCCATCAGGCCTGTGTGCCAGGCCCACTGCAAGCATATACTGTGATTAATTGCTCTGTGCAACCACTCATACCTGTTGTTTTAACATTATTTAAAAAAAAGTAATAAAAACTTTTACATTAGTTTGCTATTTGCAAGTTTAATCTAATTTTATTTTCCATCAGGCCTGTGTGCCAGGCCTACAGCAAGCATATACTGTTATTAATTGCCCTGTGCAACCACTCATACCTGTTGGTTTATCATTATTTAAAAAAAAATAAAAAATGTTTTACATTAGTTTGCTAATTGCAAGTTTAATCTAATTTCATTTTCCATCAGGCCTGTGTGCCAGGCCCACTGCAAGCATATACTGTTATTAATTGCCCTGTGCAACCACTCATACCTGTTGGTTTATCATTATTTAAAAAAAATAAAAAAAACTTTTACATTAGTTTGCTAATTGCAAGTTTAATCTAATTTTATTTTCCATCAGGCCTGTGTGCCAGGCCTACAGACAGCATATACTGTTATTAATTGCTCTGTGCAACCACTAATACTTGTTGTTTTAACATTATTTTAAATTAAAATAAAAAAAAAACTTTTACATTAGTTTGCTAATTGCAAGTTTAATCTAATTTTATTTACCATCAGGCCTGTGTGCCTGGCCAACAGCAAGCATATACTGTGATTAATTGCTCTGTGCAACCACTCATACCTGTTGGTTTATCATTATTTTAAAAAAAACAAAAAAAAAACTTTTACATTAGTTTGCTAATTGCAAGTTTAATCTAATTTCATTTTCCATCAGGCCTGTGTGCCAGGCCCACTGCAAGCATATACTGTGATTAATTGCTCTGTGCAACCACTCATACCTGTTGTTTTAACATTATTTAAAAAAAAGTAATAAAAACTTTTAAGTTTAATCTAATTTTATTTTCCATCAGGCCTGTGTGTAACAGGGATTAAAGTGCTAAGAATAGTACTACTTAACACAACCTTGTTACCATGGGTCCCAGAACGCATGTTTTGTTGTTATACTTTGTCAGGGTAATCATGCAGGCCATATAGACCTCCCCCGATAGGGGGAGTAAGAGGGATTAAACTGCTAAGAACAGTACTACTTAACACAACCTAGTTACCATGGTTCCCAGACCGCATGTTTAATTATTATACTTTGTCAGGGTAATTATATATCTAACAAATCTATCTATTTATCTTCTATCGATTCTATCTAACTATCAATCTATGTATATTTATCTATCCTATCTATCTATCTATCTATCTATCTATCTATCTATCTATCTATCTATCTATCTATCTATCTATCTTGTGTCCGGACTGTTTTCAGACAGCCACTTGTGTTTTTGACAAATTTGAAGTAGGAGGACAGACCAATCACAGGGATTAAACTGCTAAGAATAGTAATACTTAAGAAAACCTAGTTATACCAGTACAACCATGGGTCCCAGACTGCATGTTTTGTTATTAGACTTTGTCAGGGTAATCATGCAGGCATATAGACCTCCTCTGATAGGAGGAGTTACAAGGATGAAAGTGCTAAGAATAGTACTACTTAACACAACCTTGTTACCATGGGTCCCAGACCGCATGTTTTGTTGTTATACTTTGTCAGGGTAATCATGCAGACCATATAGACCTCCCCCGATAGGGGTAGTAAGAGGGATTAAACTGCTAAGAACAGTACTACTTAACACAACCTAGTTACCATGGGTCTCAGACTGCATGTTTAATTATTATACTTTGTCAGGGTAATTATATATCTAACAAATCTATCTATTTATCTTCTATCGATTCTATCTAACTATCAATCTATGTATATCTATCTATCCTATCTATCTATCTTCTGGCTGGACTGTTTTGAGACAGTCACTTGTGTTTTTGACAAATTTGAAGTAGGAGGACAGACCAATCACAGGGATTAAACTGCTAAGAATAGTACTACTTAAGAAAACCTAGTTATACCAGTACCACCATGGGTCGCAGACCACATGTTTGGTTGTTATACTTTGTCAGGGTAATCATGCAGACCATATAGACCTCCCCCGATAGGGGTAGTAAGAGGGATTAAACTGCTAAGAACAGTACTACTTAACACAACCTAGTTACCATGGGTCCCAGACTGCATGTTTAATTATTATACTTTGTCAGGGTAATTATATATCTAACAAATCTATCTATTTATCTTCTATCGATTCTATCTAACTATCAATCTATGTATATCTATCTATCCTATCTATCTATCTTCTGGCTGGACTGTTTTGAGACAGTCACTTGTGTTTTTGACAAATTTGAAGTAGGAGGACAGACCAATCACAGGGATTAAACTGCTAAGAATAGTACTACTTAAGAAAACCTAGTTATACCAGTACCACCATGGGTCCCAGACCACATGTTTGGTTGTTATACTTTGTCAGGGTAATCATGCAGGCCATATAGACCTCCCTTGATAGGGGGAGTAACAGGGATTAAAGTGCTAAGAATAGTACAACTTAACACAACCTAGTTAACATTAACAGTGGTTCCCAGACCGCATGTCTTGTTGTTATATTTTGTCAGGATAATCAGGCAGGCCATATAGACCTCCCCTGATAGGGTGAGTAACAGGTATTAAAATGCTAAGAACAGTACTGCTTAACACAA
This sequence comes from Bombina bombina, assembly GCF_027579735.1. Classification (NCBI taxonomy): domain Eukaryota; kingdom Metazoa; phylum Chordata; class Amphibia; order Anura; family Bombinatoridae; genus Bombina; species Bombina bombina. The sequence continues at coordinate 678,358,866 of NC_069501.1, read as the reverse complement.
CCTTGCCATGGGTCCCAGAGCGTATGTTTTATTATTATATTTTGTAAGGGTAATCATGCAGGCCATATAGACCTCCCCCGATAGGGTGAGTAACAGGTATTAAAATGCTAAGAACAGTACTACTTAACATAACCTTACCATGGGTCCCAGAGTGCATGTTTTATTATTATATTTTGTAAGGGTAATCATGCAGGCCATATAGACCTCGCCCGATAGGGTGAGTAACAGGTATTAAAATGCTAAGAACAGTACTACTTAACACAACCTTACCATGGCTCCCAGAGGGAATGTTTTATTATTATATTTTGTAAGGGTAATCATGCAGACCATATAGACCTCCCCCCGATAGGGTGAGTAACAGGTATTAAAATGCTAAGAACAGTACTACTTAACACAACCTTACCATGGCTCCCAGAGCGCATGCTTTATTATTATATTTTGTCAGGGCAATCATGCAGGCCATATAGACCTCCCCTGATAGGGGGAGTAACAGGGATTAAACTGCTAAGAACAGTACTACTTAACACAACCTAGTTACCATGGGTCCCAGACCGCATGTCTTATTATTATATTTTGTCAGGGTAATCATGTAGGCCATATACACCTCCCCCGATAGGGGAAGTAACAGGGATTAAAGTGCTAAGAATAGTACTACCTAACACAACCTAGTTACCATGGGTCCCAGATTGCATGTGTTGTTGTTATACTTTGTCAGGGTAATCATGCAGGCCATATAGACCTCCCCCGATAGGGGGAGTAAGAGAGATTAAACTGCTAAGAACAGTACTACTTAACACAACCTAGTTATCCTGGGTCCCAGACCGCGTGTCTTGTTGTAATACTTTGTCAGGGTAATCATGCACGCCATATAGACCTCCCCCGATAGGGGGAGTAACAGGGATTAAAGTGCTAAGAATAGTACTACTTAACACAACCTAGTTGCCATGGGTCCCAGAACGCATGTTTTGTTGTTATACTTTGTCAGGGTAATCATGCAGGCCATATAGACCTCCACCGAAAGGGGGAGTAAGAGGGATTAAAGTGCTAAGAAAAGTACTACTTAACACAACCTAGTTACCATGGGTCCCAGACCGCGTGTCTTGTTGTAATACTTTGTCATGGTAAGCGTGCAGGCCATATAGACCTCCCCCGATAGGAGGAGTTACAGGGATGAAAGTGCTAAGAATAGTACTACTTAACACAACCTTGTTACCATGGGTCCCAGACTGCATGTTTAATTATTATACTTTGTCAGGGTAATTATATATCTATCAAATCTATCTATTTATCTTCTATCGATTCTATCTAACTATCAATCTATGTATATCTATCTATCAAATCTGTTTTGAGACAGCCACTTGTGTTTTTGACAAATTTGAAGTAGGAGGACAGACCAATCATCTTCTTCCATCTCCCTGTTCCAAAAATGCAGGCCATATAGGGGGAGTAACAGGTAGTAGTAACTGCATGTCTTATTGTTATACTCTGTCAGGGAAATTATATATCTTTCAAATCTATCTATTTATCTATCAAATCTATCTAACTATCAATCGTATCTATCAAATGTATATTGCATCTATTGATCAATGTAATTCGTATCTATAAAATGTATATTGCATCTTTTGATCGATGTAATTCGTATCTATCGAATGTATATTGCATCTTTGGATCGATAACATTCGTATCTATCAAATGGTCTGTCACTGTGAAGCGGGCGTAACCCTTACACTACCTGATCGATACGACATCATAACTGATGTTTTAAAGCACGTTATTGCAAACAATTTATTAATGTTAGGTAATTTAGGCCCTTTATGGGTTAAAAGCAGGCTCTGCATCAACTATGTAATTTTCTATGGGAGTTTTGACATGGATCCCCCTTCAGCATGCCACAGTCCAGGTGTTAGTCCCCTTGAAACAACTTTTCCATCACTATTGTGGCCAGAAAAAGTCCTTGTGGGTTTTAAAGTTCGCCTGCCTATTGAAGTCAATGGCGTTTTGTGCGGTTTGCCGGTTCGCGAACAATACCGGATTTTTTAAGTTCGCGACATCACTATTTGTGATACATATATACTTATTTATTTTGGTCAATATCCCAATATCCCATTGTCTAGTGCCATCCTACAGCTCTTTTTTATATATATATACAGTGGGGCAAAAAAGTATTTAGTCAGTCACCAATTGTGCAAGTTCTCCCACTTAAGAAGATGAGAGAGGTCTGTAATTTTCATCATAGGTATACCTCAACTATGAGAGACAAAATGTGGAAACAAATCCAGACAATCACATTCCCTGATTTGGAAAGAATTTATTTGCAAATTATGGTGGAAAATAAGTATTTGGTCAATATCAAAAGTTCATCTCAATACTTTGTTATATATCTTTTGTTGGCAATGACAGAGGTCAAAGTTTTCTGTAAGTCTTCACAAGGTCGTCACACTCTGTTGCTGGTATGTTGGCCCATTACTGCATGCAGATCTCCTCTAGAGCAGTGATGTCGCTGTGCAACACGGACTTTCAACTCCCTCCAAAGGTTTTCTATGGTGTTGAGATCTGGAGACTGGCTAGGCCACTCCAGGACCTTGAAATGCTTCTTACGAAGCCACTCCTTCGTTGCCCGGGCAGTGTGTTTGGGATCATTGTCATGCTGAAAGACCCAGCCACATTTCATCTTCAATGCCCTTGCTGATTTTGCACTCAAAATCTCATGATACATGACCCCATTCATTCTTTCATGTACATGGATCAGTCGTCCTGTTCCCTCTGCAGAGAAACAGCCCCAAAACATGATGTTGCCACCCCCATGCTTCACAGTAGGTATGGTGTTCTTTGGTTGCAACTCAGCATTCTCTCTCCTCCAAACACGACGAGTTGTGTTTCTACCAAACAGTTCTACTTTGGTTTCATCTGACCATATGACATTCTCCCAATCCGCTTCTGGATCATCCAAATGCTCTCCAGCATACTTCAGATGGGCCCAGACATGTACTGGCTTAAGCAGGGGGACACGTCTGGCACTGCAGGAGCTGAGTCCCTGGCGGCGTAGTGTGTTACTGATGGTAGCCTTTGTTACGTTGGTCCCAGCTCTCTGCAGGTCATTCACTAGGTCCCCCGTGTGGTTCTGGGATGTTTGCTCACTGTTCCTGTGATCATTTTGACCCCACGGGGTGAGATCTTGCAGGGAGCCCTAAATCGAGGGAGATTATCAGTGGTCTTGTATGTCTTCCATTTTCTAATTATTGCTCCCACAGTTGATTTCTTCACACCAAGCAGCTTGCCTATTGCAGATTCAGTCTTCCCAGCCTGGTGCAAGTCTACAATTTTGTTTCTGGTGTCCTTCGACAGCTCTTTGGTCTTCACAATAGTGGAGTTTGGAGTGTGGCTGTTTGAGGTTGTGGACAGGTGTCTTTTATACTGATAACAAGTTCAAACAGGTTCCATTAATACAGGTAATGAGTGGAGGACAGAGCAGCCTCTTAAAGAAGAAGATACAGGTCTGTGAGAGCCAGAAATCTTGCTTGTATGTAGGTGACCAAATACTTATTTTCCACCATAATATGCAAATAAATTCTTTCCAAATCAGACAATATGATTGTCTGGATTTGTTTCCACATTTTGTCTCTCGTAGTTGAGGTATACCTATGATGAAAATTACAGGCCTCTCTCAACTTCTTAAGTGGGAGAACTTGCACAATTGGTGGCTGACTAAATACTTTTTTGCCCCACTGTATATATATTATTATTACTATTCTTTATTTATAAAGCACCAACAAATTCCGCAGCGCTACCCATGGGTACAAGGATAACAGTACAATGGAGAAACAATACGATAAAAGACACAATTTTACAGACAAATACAGGGGGAATTGAGGGCCCTGTTCCTGTGGGAACTTACAATCTATATATATATATATATATATATATATATATATATATTTCTTACTTTTTTTGCAATATTAATTTGTATAAAATTTTTAAGCATGGTCTCACCACTTCTTTTTTTTTGTATTTATTTAAATTAAGTTTTTACTTGTGCTCTATTCTATATGTAGGAAACATTTATTTTCTTTGTATATTTTTCTTGTTCCTTGAATAAAATATTCAGCCACTTAAAATTAACATTTAAGCAAAACTACTTTTAAGATACCACTCTGATCTCAGATTGAACGTGCATGTATAAACTATATTACATTTTGAAGTACCATGTAATTATAAGAAATGGGTTAAAATCATTAATTATGCTAGCTAGGGCAATCAAATCCCATCACTGAAATGAAAAACTTAAAGGGACACTGAACCCAATTTTTTTCTATCATGATTCAGATAGAGCATGCAATTTTAAGCAACTTTCTAATTTACTCCTATTATCAAATTCTTTTCATTCTCTTGGTATCTTTATTTGAAATGCAAGAATGTAAGTTTAGATGCCGGCCCATTTTTGGTGAACACTCTGTGTTGTTCTTGCTAATTGGTGGGTAAATTCACATACCAATAAACAAGTGCTTTCCATGGTCCTGAACCAAAAAAATAGCTTAGATGCCTTCTTTTTCAAATAAAGAAAGCAAGAGAACGAAGAAACATTGATCATAGAAGTAAATTAGAAAGTTGTTTAAAATTGCATGCTGTATCTGAATCACGAAAGAAAAAATTTGGGTTCAGTGTCCCTTTAACCAGTTTCAAGATGGTTTTTACTTTTATGGATAATCGGACATTATTATAGCAAGAATGATAAGCTTTCTACATGTCTTTGAGAAATTTTGGCCTTCTATAGAGGCCAATGAATGTTTCAGCTCACTTTTTCTGGTGCTTAGCAGGTCTTAAAATTAGGTAAATAAACCTCAGATGAACAACAACACATGGCATACTACACTGTGTCATGATTTATTTAACAAAAATAAAGCCAAAATGGAGAAGCCATGTGGGAAAAACTAAGTACCCCTTATGATTCAATAGCTTGTAGAACTACATTTAGCAGCAATAACTTGAAGAAATAATGGCCTAGATTTAGAGTTTGGCGGTAGCCATGAAAACCAGCGTTAGAGGCTCCTAATGCTGGTTTTAGGCTACCGCCGGTATTTGGAGTCAGTCAGGAAAGGGTCTAACGCTCACTTTTCAGCCGCGACTTTTCCATACCGCAGATCCCCTTACATCAATTGCGTATCCTATCTTTTCAATGGGATCTTTCTAACGCCGGTATTTAGAGTCGTGTCTGAAGTGAGCATTAGAATTCTAACGACAAAACTCCAGCCGCAGAAAAAAGTCAGTAGTTAAGAGCTTTCTGGGCTAACGCCGGTTCATAAAGCTCTTAACTACTGTGCTCTAAAGTACACTAACACCCATAAACTACCTATGTACCCCTAAACCAAGGCCCCCCAACATCGCCGCCACTCGATTCAATTTTTTTAACCCCTAATCTGCTGCCCCTAACACCGCCGACCCCTATATTATATTTATTAACCCCTAATCTGCCGCCCCCGCTATCGCTGACCCCTGCATATTATTATTAACCCCTAATCTGCCGTCCGCACGCCGCCGCCAGCTACATTATAGCTATGTACCCCTAATCTGCTGCCCCTAACACCGCCAACCCCTATATTATATTTATTAACCCCAAATCTGCCCCCCACAACGTCGCCTCCACCTGCCTACACTTATTAACCCCTAATCTGCTGAGCGGACTGCACCGCTATTATAATAAAGTTATTAACCCCTAATCCGCCTCACTAACCCTATAATAAATAGTATTAACCCCTAATCTGCCCTCCCTAACATCGCCGACACCTAACTTCAAACATTAACCCCTAATCTGCCGACTGGAGCTCACCGCTATTCTAATAAATGTATTAACCCCTAAAGCTAAGTCTAACCCTAACACTAACACCCCCCTAAGTTAAATATAATTTAAATCTAACGAAATTAATTAACTCTTATTAAATAAATTATTCCCATTTAAAGCTAAATACTTACCTGTAAAATAAATCCTAATATAGCTACAATATAAATTATATTTATATTATAGCTATTTTAGGATTTATATTTATTTTACAGCTAACTTTGTATTTATTTTAACCAGGTACAATAGCTAAAATAGTTAAAATAATTACAAAATTACCTGTAAAATAAATCCTAACCTAAGTTACAATTAAACCTAACACTACACTATCAATAAATTAATTAAATAAAATACCTACAATTACCTATAATTAAACCTAACACTACACTATCAATAAATTAATTAAATAAAATACCTACAATTACCTACAATTAAACCTAACACTACACTATCAATAAATTAATTAAATACAATATCTACAAATAACTACAATGAAATAAACTAACTAAAGTACAAAAAATAAAAAAGAACTAAGTTACAAAAAATAAAAAAATATTTACAAACATTAGAAAAATATTACAACAATTTTAAACTAATTACACCTACTCTAAGCCCCCTAATAAAATAACAAAGACCCCCAAAATAAAAAAATGCCCTACCCTATTCTAAATTACTAAAGTTCAAAGCTCTTTTACCTTACCAGCCCTGAACAGGGCCCTTTGCGAGGCATGCCCCAAAGAATTCAGCTCTTTTGCCTGTAAAAAAACACATACAATAACCCCCCAACATTACAACCCACCACCCACATACCCCTAATAAAACCCAAACCCCCCTTAAATAAACCTAACACTAAGCCCCTGAAGATCTTTCTACCTTATCTTCACCATACCAGGTTCACCGATCGATCCAGAAGAGCTCCTCCGATGTCTTGATCCAAGCCCAAGCGGGGGGCTGAAGATGTCCATGATCCGGCTGAAGTCTTCATCCAAGCGGGAGCTGAAGAGGTCCATGATCCGGCTGAAGTCTTCTATCAATCTTCTTTCTTCCGGATCCATCTTGCAGACCTCCGACGCGGAACATCCTGCTGGCCCGACGGACTACCGACGAATGAAGGCTCCTTTAAGGGACGTCATCCAAGATGGCATCCCTCGAATTCCGATTGGCTGATAGGATTCTATCAGCCAATCAGAATTAAGGTAGGAAAATTCTGATTGGCTGATGGAATCAGTCAATCAGAATCAAGTTCAATCCGATTGGCCGATCCAATCAGCCAATCAGATTGAGCTCGCATTCTATTGGCTGATCGGAACAGCCAATAGAATGCGAGCTCAATCTGATTGGCTGATCGGATTCTATCAGCCAATTGGAATTAAGGTAGTAAAATTCTGATTCCATCAGCCAATCAGAATTTTCCTACCTTAATTCCAATTGGCTGATAGAATCCTATCAGCCAATCGGAATTCGAGGGACGCCATCTTGGATGACGTCCCTTAAAGGAGCCTTCATTCGTCGGTAGTCCGTCGGGCCAGCAGGATGTTCCGCGTCGGAGGTCTGCAAGATTGATCCGGAAGAAAGAAGATTGAAGATGCCGTTGATAGAAGACTTCAGCCGGATCATGGACATCTTCAGCCCCCCGCTTGGGCTCTTGGATCAAGACATCGGAGGAGCTCTTCTGGATCGATCGATGAACCTGGTATGGTGAAGATAAGGTAGGAAGATCTTCAGGGGCTTAGTGTTAGGTTTATTTAAGGGGGGGTTTGGGTTAGATTAGGGGTATGTGGGTGGTGGGTTGTAATGTTGGGGGGGGGTATTGTATGTGTTTTTTTTACAGGCAAAAGAGCTGAATTCTTTGGGGCTGGTAAGGTAAAAGAGCTTTGAACTTTAGTAATTTAGAATAGGGTAGGGTATTTTTTTATTTTGGGGGTCTTTGTTATTTTATTAGGGGGCTTAGAGTAGGTGTAATTAGTTTAAAATTGTTGTAATATTTTTCTGATGTTTGTAAATATTTTTTTATTTTTTGTACTTTAGTTAGTTTATTTCATTGCAGTTATTTGTAGATATTGTATTTAATTAATTTATTGATAGTGTAGTGTTAGGTTTAATTGTAGGTAATTGTAGGTATTTTATTTAATTAATTTATTGATAGTGTAGTGTTAGGTTTAATTGTAACTTAGGTTAGGATTTATTTTACAGGTAATTTTGTAATTATTTTAACTATTTTAGCTATTGTACCTGGTTAAAATAAATACAAAGTTAGCTGTAAAATAAATATAAATCCTAAAATAGCTATAATATAAATATAATTTATATTGTAGCTATATTAGGATTTATTTTACAGGTAAGTATTTAGCTTTAAATAGGAATAATTTATTTAATAAGAGTTAATTAATTTCGTTAGATTTAAATTATATTTAACTTAGGGGGTGTTAGTGTTAGGTTTAGACTTAGCTTTAGGGGTTAATACATTTATTAGAATAGCGGTGAGCTCCAGTAAGCAGATTAGGGGTTAATGTTTGAAGTTAGGTGTCGGCGATGTTAGGGAGGGCAGATTAGGGGTTAATACTATTTATTATAGGGTTAGTGAGGCGGATTAGGGTTTAATAACTTTATTATAATAGCGGTGCGGTCCGCTCGGCAGATTAGGGGTTAATAAGTGTAGGCAGGTGGAGGCGACGTTGTGGGGGGCAGATTAGGGGTTAATAAATATAATATAGGGGTCGGCGGTGTTAGGGGCAGCAGATTAGGGGTACATAGGGATAATGTAAGTAGCAGCGGTTTACGGAGCGGCAGATTAGGGGTTAATAATAATATGCAGGGGTCAGCGATAGCGGGGGCGGCAGATTAGGGGTTAATAAGTGTAAGGTTAGGGGTGTTTAGACTCGGGGTACATGTTAGAGTCTTAGGTGCAGACGTAGGAAGTGTTTCCCCATAGCAAACAATGGGGCTGCGTTAGGAGCTGAACGCGGCTTTTTTGCAGGTGTTAGGTTTTTTTTCAGCTCAAACAGCCCCATTGTTTTCTATGGGGGAATCGTGCACGAGCACGTTTTTGAAGCTGGCCGCTTCCGTAAGCAACTCTGGTATCGAGAGTTGCAGTGGCGGTAAATATGTCTGTACGCTCCCTTTTTGGAGCCTAACGCAGCCATTCTGTGAACTCTCAATACCAGAGGTATTTAAAAGGTGCGGCCAGAAAAAAGCCAGCGTTAGCTACGCAGGTCGTTACCGACAAAACTCTAAATCTAGGCCAATGTTCTGTATGACTTTATCAGCCTCTTACATTGTTGTGGAGGAATTGTGGCCCACTCTTCTTTACAACGTTGCTTCAGTTCATAGAGGTTTGCGGGCATTCGTTTATTTTTATCAATTAACAAAATGCAATGTGAGTGAACAGAAATAAAAACAAAATCAAATACATTTTTTGGTGTGGCCACCTTTTTCCTTCAAAACACCATTAATTCTTCTAAGTACACTTTCTGAATCATGAAAGTTCAATTTTGGCTTTAATGTCATTTTAAGTTTTAATTTCTGTTAAAGTAAAGGGACAAGATACCCAAATGTTGAAGCACTTGAAAGTGATGCAGCCTATCTGTAAAAAGATGACTAGCAAATATCACCTGAACATCTGTATATAAAAAAAGGAAGATATGTTAACTCAAAAATTTTTCTTGCAATGGGACTTTAAGCAGCCAATCAGGATGCTAGTCCGGGGACCAATTGAATAAGTCTCACATGATTTTTATCCGCCCCCTCTAAGGTTTTGAAGAGGTTAGTTAATGCACAGTTCTCTTAAGGTTCCACCACAGCATTTCAATCAGTTTGAGGTCTGGACTTTGACTGGGCTATTGCAACACCTTGATTCTTTTCTTTTTCAACCACCCTGTTGTAGCTTTGCTGGTGTGCTTGGGATCATTGTACTGTTGCATGACCCGATTTTGGATATGTGAGTAAAAATATAAACTGACTGGAATTAGCAAATGTTTTTGCTAGTGAATGTATTATATGTTGCAAAACAATTTTGTAAATTATTACAAAAAAATGTATTTGAAAAATGTCTACAATGTGAAGTAAAATAGAACAAATTTAATATGTTAAAGTTTTAAGGGGGAAAGTATTCCTTATTGACTGAATCTCAATGAATCAGTGTGGTTATCTCATATGTTGAAGTAATAATTCTTAAAATTAAAAAGGTGGGAAAGAGATGGTATGGGCCATTATAGGTTAAGACTCTTGGTTAAAGAGACTTTAAACCCCCCAAACATATTTCATGATTCAGATAGAGCATGTAATTTAAAAAAAAAATCTGTCCTCAATTATCAATTTTTTTGTTCCCTTGGTATCTTTTGTTGAAACTCAGGGACGTAATCTCAGGAGCATGAACGTGTCTTGAACACTACATGGCAGCAGTTTTACAAGAATGTTATCCATTTGCAAGAGAACTAGATGGCAACACTATTTTCTGCGCTGTATTGCTCCAGAAACCTATCTAGATATCTATACTATAAGAATTAATCAAATTTGATAATATAAGTATATTGGAAGCTTTTCTTATAAAAGTCTGAATCACAAAATAACATATTTGGATTTCATATCCCTTTAATGTATTTGGTAAATTATTTGAGGTCATTCTTCTGAGACTGAAGTTCATCACAAAACCCTTTAGTTTCCCTTGTTAAATCAATGTACCTAATATTCCTATTTTTTTATTTTAATTCTAACTAAAAGACACTATTATCATTTACCACATCAAATATATTGTAGCAAAATTGGCATTCATGTTTTATAAACATTGCAAAATTGTTATATAGAGTATCTGAGTACATCCCTGTATAAATTATCGGTTTTGCTAGAAGCCGTTTTACTAATAAAAGTATATTGCATGAAAATATTTGTATTTGAAAATGAAATGCACTTACGAACATTTACATTTTGACTGTTACATCCCTTTAATAAAAATAAATTAAATTTTTAAATTTTTATAAAAATCATGTGCAGTGTTTTAATTTTTTGATCTGAACAATTTGCAACATATTTTATAACACTAGTAAAAAGGCTGACCCATGTTTCATGATGATCTAAAATTTCAATGTAATTCTTGCCCATAAATAATATTATTCAATGTATGCAGAAGGAATGCTGTGTGTTCAGTAAGGTGTAAGTATAATCTGCTTTTATTTACAATATATGGTTCATGTCTCAGCATTCACTGTTCATTATTTGAAGTTTGAATTACTGTTTCACCTATAAATACCTTAAACATACTTCCTTACAAAGTCATATCAATCATAAAGCTCTTTAGCTTCTTACGTTTTGATTAATATATAATGTAAATGATATAACTTAATATCTACAGAGTAATCCTTATTTTTCTGACAGTGTTAAATTAGGGCGAAGAAATGACTGAATCTTTAATGTAATCATTGAAGTTTACCTATTGATTATTTTGTTTAACACATCAATATTTCAAGCCCTTAAGGTATGCACATTCACAAAATAAATTATTGTTATAAGTATATTATACTTGTATGAATAATTGAGAAATATTGATTTTAATATTCTTTACAAATTCCCAAGAAACAAATAGGTTTCTGAAAATGCCAACAGGTTATACTTGCTGTCTGTGGGTTCTTTGTAGTATGTCAATGATGATTTTTTATAATAATATTGTAAATAATAAGTGTTTGAACTACATGTAATTGTTGGAACAATTTATGCTCTCGTGTAGATGTTTGGGTGTTGTAGAACGTGTGTATGTGTGTCCTCTCACTACCTTACGCTAAATGTCTCAAAAACTGAGCTCCTTAATTCCCCCCCTTTAACAAAAATTCCCACTCTCCAACCTTCTCTAACTGTTGATAATACCACCATTACCCCAACCCTGCATGCCCAATGTCTTGGGGTCACACTGGACTCCGATCTCTCTTTCACTCCCCACATCGAGTCTTTGGCCAATTCTTGTTGCCTGCATCTCAAAAACATCTCCAAAATTCACCACTTACTGATACAAGACACAACTAAGACTTTAATCCACTCTGTCATCATTTCCCGTCTTGAGTATTGCAACTCCATCCTCTCCGGCCTCCCTAGCTGCAGTCTATCTCCCTTACAATCCATAATAAATGCCTCTGCCAGGCTGATCTTCCTTACCATCGCTCCTCATCTGCTGCACCTCTCTGCCTGTCCCTTCACTGGCATCCTATAACCTACAGAATTAAACATAAAATCATATCTATATCTTTTAAAGTTCTCAATAACACTGCACCTCCCTATATCTCCAACTTAGTCTCAAGATACTTGCCCTCCGGTCCCCTTTGCTCTGCTTATGACCTCCTTCTCTCCTCCTCTCTTGTCACCTCACCTCACATTCCCATTTACAAGACTACTCAAGACTGGCCCCTATTTTGTGTAACTCTCTGCCTCGCTCTACACAACTCTCCCCTAGTTTTCAAACTTTCAAGCACTCCTTAAAGACGCTACTGTTCTGGGATGCATATAATTTTCACTAATATTTTTCTATCTCATTCCCTCTCCTCCTTTAGTTATCCCCCAGAACCCCCTTAGCATGTAAGCCTTCGAGCCTAGCTGCTTTGTAGATCACTTTTATGAGAGATCATTTACAAAAGTGAAACTCTTGACAGGGCCCTCTATCCCTTTGCCTCTGATCACTGTCACCTTGCATATTAGACCCATGTCTTTAGCGCTGCGGAATCTGTTGGCACTCTACAAATAAATGATAATAATAATATGATAATATATATATTTATATATACACACACATCAAATAAATGGTCCCGCACTCTCCGTTTAGAATATTCACAAACTTCTATTGCTATGTTGTGTGTACTAACATACAAAGTTGTTCCATGGACTCATCTCCAAAACTTTTTCTCACCTGGATTCATATTCACATGTAAACACCAATGCATAAGAAAGCACTCAAATGGCTAGGATACCAAGAGGGCAGAGTCATTGATGTGGTCCTGGGCTTAAACTGTTTGGCACCATATACAACTGACTCTTTTGCTATTAAACATTGCTGTGTGTTGTGTTGATAATTTTTGTAAGTTTCCTTATGGGCCTGTCACCCAGGGAGCTCATGGGTTAATTGCCTGGGTTGATGGGAACTGTTAGTTTTCAGGGCTGTGGAGTTTGCATTGATGTAGCATGTGTACTCTGTCCAGTCTGAGAGTGCATTATTAGTATACATGCAAATAATAAATCAGATGGGCTGTTATTCGTCAATGCTCAGTGACATGTTTATTCAGTCATCAAAAGGTGTTATACAAACAGTGTACACGGATAGCAGCACTAAAACTGACGCATTTCACACATGCACAAATGCGCTTCCTCAGAGATTACTAACTGCTTTCTCTGAGGTCTATTAACCACTGCTTTATCCAATCAGTGGTACAATCATAATTATTGTTGTTAACAATTTGATCAGATATACACAAGGGTCAAGTCAAGCAGGAACACATGGGAACGGAGTTCCTGCACTATTTTTGCAGGAGCAACTAAGTTCCCTCTGGACAGAAAAAAGAAGCGCTTTCGTAAACACTGCTGCTGCTGGTGGTAGGAGCTGTAGTATAGTCTGATTAGAGGGATAAGGATATCCTCTAGTAATGGGCAGTAACACTTCCTACAATACACTAAATACAAGCCTGTCAGTGGTCCTGCTGTGTGATCACCCTGTACTCTGTGGAACACATGGTGCTACATTTCTGCTTGGCCTGCTTTGGGGTTAATTATCGCCCCTCAGCAGAAATAGGACTATTGCACCTTATGTGGGTGAGACTCTGTGACAGAGGAGGATTCTCAGGCCCAAAGGCAACCATTCAACACTTCATTTGATTTGATTTGCTTTCATTAACCAAAGTGTATAGATTATATACATACAAATACAGTGTGTGTGTGTGTGTATATAAAACAATATTAATTGTGAGGGGGGGTGGAAGTCTTGGTAAATTCCCACACTTTTTTGTAGGACTTGACCCCTGGTTATACACAAATTGATATACAATATGTAATAGTAACTTAAGCTAAATTAATTTATACCTGCTTTATCCAATCAGTAGTGCACTCAAACTTATTGTTAGCTATTTGACAAAATTCTTATACACAAAGTAATATGCAATAACTTATAATAACATTAGCTGAATTAAATTATACTCAGTCAACACCATTATTTTTGCTCAAAAAAATGACTCAATTAAAAATGAATACAAATTAAAAAAAATCAGTAATAATAAAATGGTAATGAAATAAAATTAAATTAAATGTAAGGATTAAGTAATCAAATAAAATGTATATTCACATTATATAAAATAAATTGAAATTAATTTAAAAAGAATGGATAATTATGCTAGTTCAAAATAAAAACCACCAAGAACTAATTATAACTCTAATAATTATTATATAATCCCTTAAATCTTAATGATAGGACTCGCACTGAAAACAAAGTGCCTACAATTTTTAAAGGGATATGGTCCTATAATTTATTTAAAATAAGTAAGCAATCTAAATCTACTAAATGTAGTTACATGAGGAGTCTACCCCACGTATAAATTACTGTATGCTGGGAAAAATGTCACAGAAAAAATGTATCTGATTTTTCACTGTCACAATCACAAATTAGTTTACTCAATAAAGATTTGACATTTGCACCCAGCACAGATTTTGATTTATTTGGCACCATAATAGATGTTAATAGACTAGTGCATACATTTATACTTAAGAAACACTAGTTTAATGAAGACAGAAGATTAGAAGTTCATAAGAATATATCTCACATACCACACACAGAGATAGGATTGCTTTATAAGGATCTATGTGCCTTAAATAATCTAATTACAATTCAAGCCACCAACATTACTTCATATATTGTCCCTACAAAAAATGTCCAAAAGAAGTTCCACAACACCGAAGGTTAGCTTCAAGTATATTCCTTTATTTTACCATACATCATGCAATGTTTTCGGCCCCACTGGCCATAATCATGCATGATTTAAAGAATAATACTTGAAGATAATCTTTGGTGCTGGGGAACATTCTTTGGACATTTGTATGATTTAGGGGTAAGCAGTAACCCCTTCCTCGTGCACCTTTATAAGAAACTTGGTAAATATCTACACAGTGCTGAGCCCAGCTTATACATTATGTTCCCTACAACAAAAGGATTTAAAAGGAAAGATTAATCCTATTTTTATCCAGTAAATATAGAAACCAAAATGTTGAAATGTTACAGGAAGTGGTTCATAAAGAGTTGATACATTTACATGAGATTACGAAGCAAGAGCGTTAAAAATATAGAGATAATCTAACTAAACAACAAAGAATAGCTTTAAATTCCAAGACAATGACCTGCTGGTAATTACTCAGGCAGATAAAGGGGGCGCAATAGTTGTGCTCAGTAAGAGAGATTACTTATATGAAGCACAGTCTCAGCTGACTGTTAAAAAGACATACGAAAAAATTGATCCCACTGCTGTTTTCAGAGAACATCTTTTTTCCTTCCTGGAAACTGCAGTGCAAAAATAATTCTTACCTGAAGACCTAGCAGATTACTTTGTAATGCAATATCCAGTAATACCTATATTTTGGGGTGTGGTGACATTTATCACTGGAATATTAATCTAGCTGTTATTAAAATATAGCTCACAGATTTTATCCCTGGCAATTCACATAGCTAGTTTTATTCAAGTAGTTAATTCTTATTATTAATTATTTGGCCTAGTCTCTGTCTAAGAAGGACACAACAAATAGCTTTTGAATGGCATTTGATAAACCACTCCCTGTTGAATTGGGGTATAAAAAACTGTAACACCAAAACCTCTCCCTCTTCTTATCCTGTTCCTGAAAGGATGGCTGATGTTGGACACATTGGATAATTTGGCTAAGTATATTCCTTTGGGATAAAATTCTGTGATTATTTTAGCAGTGTTGCACAAATTGTGGTTGTGGAAGAGTTGCCCTGTATTCTATGGCCTCTAGTTATCAAGCCGTCAACCGCAAATAAGCTGGAATTCCACAGCGTATTTGTGGCGAGCCTGATTCGCCTTAGTTATCAAACCCTACAGACCGGCAAAAGTAGAATATAGTGAAGTAACATACGATCCTCCGGACTCAGTGCGACACAGATCGATGCTTACGTCACTCCAGATGTTCCGAACGCAAGTTCGGCACAATCTGACTACTTTTGCTAGTTATCAAATAACTAGCAGGTACGCTCGCCACTTTTCCGGCCCAGCGTACCTGGTTTTCAATCTGCCGCCATGGAGGCGGCAGATGCCATAGTAATCAATGGGAGTCTGAAAGCAGCGAAAGCTCATGTTCGCTGCTGCCCGATATCCCATTGATTTCTATGGTAGTGTCTACACCTAACACCCTAACATGTACCCCGAGTCTAAACACCCCTAATCTGCCCCCCCTACACCTCCGCCACCTACATTAAATTTATTAACCCCTAAACCACCGCTCCCGGAGCCCACCGCAACTAAATATAGTGTTTAACCCCTAAACCGACGCTCCCGGAGCCCACCACCACCTACATTATACATATTAACCCTTAATCTGCTGCCCCTATACAGCCGCCACCTACATAAAGTTATTAACCCCTAAACTGCCCCCACCTACATTATATTTGTTAACCCTTAAAATGCCCCCCCTACACCGCCCCCACTATAATAAACATATTAACCCTTAAACCTAAGTCTAACCCTAAACATAACACCCCTAACTTAAATATAATTTAAATAAATCTAAATAAATATTCCTATAATTAACTAAATTATTCCTATTTAAAACTAAATACTTACCTATAAAATAAACCATAAGATAGCTACAATATAACTAATAGTTACATTGTAGCTAGCTTAGGGTTTATTTTTATTTTACAGGCAACTTTGTATTTATTTTAACTAGGTACAATAGTTATTAAATAGTTATTAACTATTTAATAGCTACCTAGTTAAAATAAATACAAAAGTACCTGTAAAATAAAACCCTAACCTAAGTTACAATTACACCTAACACTAAACTATAATTAAATTAATTACCTAAATTAAAATAAATTAATTACAATTAAAAAAAATTAACTAAAGTACATAAAAAAACAAACACTAAATTACAGCAAATAATAAAATAATTACAAGAATTTTAAACTAATTACACCTAATCTAATCCCCCTAACAAAATAAAAAAGCCCACCAAAATAAAAAAAAAATCCTACCCTATACTTATACTAAATTACAAATAGCCCTTAAAAGGGCTTTTTGCAGGGCATTGCCCCAAAGTAATCAGCTCTTTTACCTGTAAACAAAATTACAATACCCCCCAACATTAAAACACACCACCCACACACCTAACATTACTCTAAAACCCACCCATTCCCCCCTTAAAAAAACCTAACACTAACCCCCTGAAGATGACCCTACCTTGAGACGTCTTCACCCAACCGGGCCGAAGTCCTCAACGAAGCCGGGCGAAGTGGTCCTCCAGACGGGCAGAAGTCTTCATCCAAGCCGGGAAGAAGAGGTCCATCAGACGGGGAGAACTCTTCATCCAGACGGCATCTTCTATCTTAATCCATCCAGAGCGGAGCGGGTCCATCTTCAAGACATCCGACGTGGAGCATCCTTCCAGGCCGAGGACTACCCGATGAATGAATATTCCTTTAAATGACGTCATCCAAGATGGCGCCCCTTGAATTCCGATTGGCTGATAGAATTCTATCAGCCAATCGGATTAAGGTAGGAAAAATCCTATTGGCTGATGCAATCAGCTAATAGGATTGAGCTCACATTGTATTGGCTGTTCCGATCAGCCAATAGAATGCAAGCTCAATCCTATTGGCTGATTGGATTCAGCCAATCGGAATTCAAGGGGATGCCATCTTGGATAACATCGTTTAAAGGAATATGCATTCGTCGGGTAGTGGTCATCCTGGAAGGATGCTCCGCGTCGGATGTCTTGAAGATGGACCCACTCCGCTCCGGATGGATGAAGATAGAAGATGCCGTCTGGATGAAGACTTCTGCCCGTCTGGGAGAACCTCTTCTGCCCGGCTTGGATGAAGACTTCTGCCCGTCTGGAGGGGCCACTTCTGCCCGGCTTCATTGAGGACTTCGGCCCGGTTGGGTGAAGATGTCTCAAGGTAGGGTGATCTTCAGGGGGTTAGTGTTAGTTTTTTTAAGGGGGGATTTGGTGGGTTTTAGAGTAGGGTTGGGTGTGTGGGTGGTGGGTTTTAATGTTGGGGGGGTATTGTAATATATTTTTTACAGGTAAAAGAGATGATTATTTTGGGGCAATGCCCCGCAAAAAGCCCTTTTAAGGGCTATTTGTAATTTAGTATAGGGTAGGGCTTTTTATTATTTTGGGGGGCTTTTTTATTTTATTAGGGGGATTAGATTAGGTGTAATTAGTTTAAAATTCTTGTAATTATTTTATTATTTTCTGTAATTTAGTGGGGGGTTTTTTGTGCTTTAGTTAATTTTATTTAATTGTAATTAATTGTAGTTAATTTAGGGAAGTAATTTAATTATAGTGTAGTGTTAGGTGTTTTGTAACTTAGGTTAGGTTTTATTTTACAGGTACTTTTGTATTTATTTTAACTAGGTAGCTATTAAATAGTTAATAACTATTTAATAACTATTGTACCTAGTTAAAATAAATACAAAGTTACCTGTAAAATAAAAATAAACCCTAAGCTAGCTACAATGTAACTATTAGTTATATTGTAGCTATTTTAGGGTTTATTTTATAGGTAAGTATTTAGTTTTAAATAGGAATAATTTAGTTAATTATAGGAATATTTATTTAGATTTATTTAAATTTATATTTAAGTTAGTTGGGTGTTAGATTTTAGGGTTAGACTTAGGTTTAGGGGGTTAATATGTTTATTATAGCGGGCGGCGGTGTAGGGGGGAGCAGATTAGGGGTTAAGAAATATAATGTAGGTGAGTGGTAGGCTCCAGGAGCGCGCGATTTAGGGGTTAAACAATTTATTTAGTTGCGGTGGGGTCCGAGAGCGGCAGGATAGGGGTTAATAACTTTATGTAGGGTGGCGGCTGTATAGGGGGCGGCAGATTAGGGTTTTAATATGTAGAATGTAGGTTGGCAGTGGGCTCGGGGAGCAGCAGTTTAGGGGTTAATACATTTATTAAAGTTGTGGCGGGGTCCGTGAGCGGCGGTTTAGGGGTTAATACATTTATTAGAGTTGCGGCGGGGTCCGGTGAGCGGCGGTTTTAGGGGTTTAATACATTATTAGAGTTGCGGCGGGGGTCCGTGTGTGGCGGTTTAGGGGTTAATAACTTTAGTTGCTGGGGGGCTCCGGGAGCTGTGGTATAGGGGGGTAAAACAGTATATGTATAGTGTGGGTGCTTAGTGACTGGGTAGCAAGAAAGCTGTGAAAAAGCCGAAGAGCAGCGAGATCGATGACTGTCAGTTAACAGCAGTCCACTGCTCATCGTCCTGTACTTGGTGTGCAGCTTTTTGACAGCTTTTTTGATAATTTTGGAGAGTGTATTCAGGTCCACGACAGCGATGTTAGGTGAACTTAGGTGAGCGTATTGGTGCAGTCGAATGCAAGTAAGTTGACGGCTTGATAAATAGACGCCATTTTTTGGACTGTTTTGCTGTAAAATAGATGTGTATATATACCTGTAAATATTTCTCTTATTATTAACATATATTGATTCCTAATAAAACTCTTTACTCTTTGGAAACAATGGAAACCCTCTCAAAGAGTTTATTTCACAACTTACTTGTATTGGTTTAGTGGTTTTACAATAGAATTAGATTTAGTAATAAATTATAATTATATTTAGTAAAAATTAAAAATTCATCAAACTAATTAATAACCACATTTTGGCGGCCACAAAGTTTTTAGACAAATCCATATGCCAATTAGTTTTGCAGGAATCAGATATGTTGATTTAATTTTAGAATATTGCAGGTTTATCTTTTTAATGTTTCTCAAGAAAAGCATGGTTTTAAAAACCTGTATTTCTGGTCTGTATAAATTTTCATTTGGCATAGAGTTACATGGGGAATGGCCTCAAAGAAAATTTCTCAATTTAGAGCAAATAATACAATTGTGTGTTACTGCAAAATGTTTTAAATTTAACTGCAGTAAAAGTAGATTTGGTGTTTTTATAGCAAACTTTTTGTATGTAGTATTTAAAACAGAGCACCTCTGGTTGGCTCCAGCAGACCTGTTGGAGACTTGACAGAGCAAAATAAAGATCTGAAATTAAAGTTAGATAAAACACAGTCTGATAGAGATTGTATTAAGCTTTCTGCTTTAACTAACACCATACAGATCAGTAAATTACAATGTCAATTAAAATGAACAGAACACCACAGAAATGAATACTCAAATAAAATTACTGTTACAGATTAAAATAAAACAAGAAGAAAAAAATAATTAGTGATATTCTGATAACAATGCATATTGTGATTACTTACTGTCACAACATGAGGGAGCCAAAACAAGATAATATGCCACTGGTGTCCAACTAAAAACCCAAGTTCTGTTCCATTGCCCCTGTCACAATATCTGAGCATTTAACACCCCAAAAGTTCCTACAGGTATTTTCAAATCAGACTAGGCCAATGACTGTAGCAGATAAAGATTTTTTTCAGAAATGGTGGGGACAATCCCCACAAACAGCTTTAATAACTTTTCACATTGGTTTCACAAGGGGTATGAAATAGCCATAAAAGTAGGTATAATAATGCAGGAATGGACAGAATTGCTTCAAGATGCCATGGGCCCCTATGCCAACAGGTTATTTAGGATTCAACTCAAGCATATCTGATCAGGCTGGGAGAATAGTTAAAACCTTTTTCAATTTTTACTAGTCTAGAAAAATAAATTAGTGAGACCTTTAGATGGGCCATTTGAAAGTAGCAAAAATAGTTTTTTTTCTGGTGGTGTGCTGCGCCAGCCACAGATTCAAATGGTCTGGAGGTCACCAGTTCATATACAGAGTGTACTTGAAGCTCTCCCTAGAAAATATCAGAAGTTTGTAAAGCTGTATGATCCAAACTCCACAAACTTAGAAATGGTGCTCACTAGAACTGAGAAGTGGTGGTGGAATTATCACCCATAACACACCATTAAGGCAATTTCTGCAGTGAAACAGTCAATGAAGAAAAATCTGAATATTCATAGGCAGGAATCAGAGAGGGGGGCGACAGGAGACATGTTTGGGGATATCATAATAGTAGAGGATCAAATACAGGAGACTGGAGAGACAGTAATGTGTACTTAGTTTTATGTTCAATTATAATTTTAAGTGTTTTTATTATCAAGTTTTAAATATGCCAATATTAGAATGCATAGTTAATTGATGTATTTTCTTTCTAAAAAAAAATAATAACAGATACCTCCATTGTGATTACTTTTGGGAGGCCACGTGCAAGAAAATTTGCCATGTAAACTGTCTGAAGTCTTATCTTGCAGGAAGAAAACCAATGAAGATAGAAGGCTTCTCACTTTTCCTTTCCAGCTTTTCTCAATAACACATATTATAGATTGTTGTTTTTCAGGTGTCATCAGGACCTGATCTAACCAAGAATCTATGATGGTGGCATTGGACAAATAAAATAAGTAAAAAATGTATTACAATGGAGATGTAAAATGGGGCATTAGGCCAAAATAATATATAGCATAAAGGGGGTAAATAATCATATAGGACAATCAACATAAGTTTAAGTAAGGGGACAAGTGGGACTTGAAGTTAATAACCATGAATGTGGTTTCTACTGCAGATGGAGTGTTGTAGCGTGAAGTAAATATATACCTGTTTTAATCTATTTTCATTCCTTTAAAGTCCTGAAAAAAAACTAAGTGGTTCAAAGAGAGATGATTGGTAAAGCAAAAGCAAGGACCAGATATCAAAAGCAAGGACCAGATGCCAAAAGATGACAACAAAGTAACTTCAGTGACCCATTATAACTTTTTAACCGGCACAATTCACACTTTATAAATAAAGGTTTACTATACACATACTCCATCTGGTGTACCCACACTCACGCACTCATACATTAACTTTTAATTTTTTCCAATTTTAAGACCATTGTATA
Organism: Bombina bombina; assembly: GCF_027579735.1. Lineage (NCBI taxonomy): Eukaryota > Metazoa > Chordata > Amphibia > Anura > Bombinatoridae > Bombina > Bombina bombina. The sequence continues at coordinate 678,336,953 of NC_069501.1, read as the reverse complement.
AATGTTGCTAATGGGGTTTAGCATAGGATTTTGTGTCTATGCATAATATTGAGTGAATTTTTTTTAATGAATTGTATAAAGTTAGACTAGGAATTGACAGTCCTAGGAAAGTACAGAAGAGCTCGTATCGCAGAGGAAATGATATTCCGAAGGGATGGTGGGAGAATTTTCCCTGTAAGGTTTTCACTCCCACTGTGTTCTTCTGTACTAGTGGGTATAACTAGAAAATGGGGGCAACATAGGGCCTAGATTTGGAGTTTTGGCGTTAGCCGTGAAAACCAGCGTTAGAGGCTTCTAACGCTGGGATTTAGGCTACCTCCTGTAATTGGAGTCACTCAAAATAGGGTCTAACGCTCACTTTTCAGCCGCGACTTTTCCATACCTCAGATCCCCTTACGTAAATTTGCGTATCCTATCTTTTCAATGGGATTTTTCTAACTCCGGTATTTAGATCGTGTCTGAAGTGAGCGTTAGAACTCTAACGACAAAACTCCAGCCGCAGGAAAAAAGTCAGTAGTTTAAGAGCTTCTGGGCTAACGCCGGTTTATAGATAAAGCTCTTACTACTGTACTCTAAAGACACGAACACCCATAAACTACCTATGTACCCCTAAACCGAAGTCCCCCCCATCGCCGACACTCGATTAATATTTTTTTAACCCCTAATCTGCTGACCCGCCCCTACGTAATACTTATGTACCTCTAATCTGCTGCCCCTAACACAGCCGACCCCTATATTATATTTATATAACCCCTAACCTGCCCCCCACAACGTCGCAGCCAGCTACCTACAATAATTAACCCCTAATCTGCCAACCGCAAAGCGCTGCCCACCTACGTTATACTATGTACCCCTAATCTGCTGCCCATAACACCGCCGACCCCTATATTTATTAACCCCTAATCTGCCCCCTCAACGTCGCCTCCACCTGCCTACACTTATTAACCCCTAATCTGCCGAGCGGACCGCACCGCTATTATTATAAAGTTATTAACCCCAAATCCGCCTCACTAACCCTATAATAAATAGTATTAACCCCTAATCTGCCCTCCCTAACATCGCCGACACCTAACTTCAAACATTAACCCCTAATCTGCCGACTGGAGCTCACCGCTATTCTAATAAATGTAATAACCCCTAAAGCTAAGTGTAACCCTAACACTAACACCCCCTAAGTTAAATATAATTTAAATCTAACGAAATAAATTAACTCTTATTAAATAAATTATTCCTATTTAAAGCTAAATACTTACCTGTAAAATAAATCCTAATATAGCTACAATATAAATTATAATTATATTATAGCTATTTTAGGATTAATATTTATTTTACAGGTAACTTTGTATTTATTTTAACCAGGTACAATAGCTATTAAATAGTTAAGAACTATTTAATAGCTAAAATAGTTAAAATAATTACAAAATTACCTGTAAAATATATCCTAACCTAAGTTACAATTAAACCTAACACTACACTATCAATAAATTAACTTAAAATAAACTACCTACAATTACCTACAATTAACCTAACACTACACTATCAATAAATTAATTAAATACAATTCCTACAAATAAATACAATTAAATAAACTAGCTAAAGTACAAAAAATAAAAAAGAACTAAGATACAATAAAATAAAAAAATATTTACAAACATAAGAAAAATATTACAACAATTTTAAACTAATTACACCTACTCTAAGCCCCTAATAAATAACAAAGCCCCCCAAAATAAAAAATGCCCTACCCTATTCTAAATTACTAAAGTTCAAAGCTCTTTTACCTTACCAGCCCCTGAACAGGGCCCTTTGCGGGGCATGCCCCAAGAAGTTCAGCTCTTTTGCCTGTAAAAAAAAACATACAATACCCAAGCCCCCCCAACATTACAACCCACCACCCACATACCCCTAATCTAACCCAAACCCCCCTTAAATAAACCTAACACTAAGCCCCTAAAGATCTTCCTACCTTGTCTTCACCTCACCGGGTTCCACCGATCTGTCCAGAAGAGCTCCTCCGATGTCCTGATCCAAGCCCAAGCGGGGGGCTGAAGAGGTCCATGATCAGGCTGAAGTCTTCATCCAAGCGGGGCAGAAGAGGTCTTCCATCCGATTGAAGTCTTCATCCAAGCGGGTTCTTCTATGGTCATCCATCCGGAGTGGAGTGGCAGGATCCTGAAGACCTCCCGACGCGGAACATCCATCCTGGCCGACGACTGAACGACGAATGACGGTTTCCTTTAAATGACGTCATCCAAGATGGCGTCCCTCGAATTCCGATTGGCTGATAGGATTCTATCAGCCAATCGTAATTAAGGTAGGAATATTCTGATTGGCTGATGGAGTCAGCCAATCAGAATCAAGTTCAATCCGATTGGGCTGATCCGATTCCATCAGCCAATCAGAATATTCCTACCTAATCCGATTGGCTGATAGAATCCTATCAGCCAATCGGAATTCGAGGGACGCCATCTTGGATGACGTCATTTAAAGGAACCATCATTCGTCGTTCAGTCGTTGGCCAGGATGGATGTTCCGTGTCGGAGGTCTTCAGGATCCTGCCGCTCCGGATGGATGACCATAGAAGATCCCGCTTGGATTGAAGACTTCAATCGGATGGACAGGTGGAGGCGACGTTGTGGGGGGCAGATTAGGGGTTAATAAATATAATATAGGGGGTCGGCGATGTTAGGGCAGCAGATTAGGGGTACATAGGGATAATGTAAGTAGTGGCGGTTTACGGAGCGGCAGATTAGCGGTTAATAATAATATGCAGGGGTCAGCGATAGCGGGGGTGGAAGAATAGGGGTTTAATAAGTGTAAGGTTAGGGGTGTTTAGACTCGGGGTACATGTTAGAGTGTTAGGTGCAGACGTAGGAAGTGTTTCCCCATAGCAAACAATGGGGCTGCGTTAGGAGCTGAACGCGGCTTTTTTGCAGGTGTTAGGTTTTTTTTCAGCTCAAACAGCCCCATTGTTTCCTATGGGGGAATAATAAATATAATATAGGGGTCGGCGGTGTTAGGGGCAGCAGATTAGGGGTACATAGGGATAATGTAAGTAGCGGCGGTTTACGGAGCGGCAGATTAGGGGTTAATAATAATATGCAGGGGTCAGCGATAGCGGGGGTGGCAGAATAGGGGTTAATAAGTGTAAGGTTAGGGGTGTTTAGACTCGGGGTACATGTTAGAGTGTTAGATGCAGACATAGGAAGTGTTTCCGCATAGCAAACAATGGGGCTGCGTTAGGAGCTGAACGCGGCTTTTTTGCAGGTGTTAGGTTTTTTTTCAGCTCAAACAGCTCCATTGTTTCCTATGGGGGAATCGTGCACGAGCACGTTTTTGAGGCTGGCCGCTTGCGTAAGCAACTCTGGTATCGAGAGTTGAAGCTGCGTGTAAATATGCTCTACGCTCCTTTTTTGGAGCCTAACGCAGCCTTTATGTGGACTCTCAATACCAGAGTTATTTTTATGGTGCGGCCAGAAAAAAGCCGGCGTTAGCTACGCGGGTCGTTACCGACAAAACTCCAAATCTAGGCCTAGGAGAATAAAAAGTGAGGGAATGTGGTGACATTTTATCACTGGAATATTAATCTAGCTGTTATTAAAATATATCTCACAGATTTTATCCCTGGCAATTCACATAGCTAGTTTTATTCAAGTAGTTAATTATTTTTATTATTCTTTGGCCTATTCTCTGTCTAAGAAGGACACTCCCAATAGCCTTTGAATTGCATTTGATAAACCAAAACCTCTCCCTCTTCTTATCCTGTTCCTGAAAGGATGGCTGATGTTGGGCACATTGGAGAATTTAGCTAAGTATATTCCTTTGGGATAAAATTATGTGATTATTTTAGCAATGTTGCACAAATTGGGGTTGTGGTAGAGTTGCCCTGTATTCATTACTTGGACTGTTTTGCTGTAAAATAGATGTGTATATATACCTGTAAATATTTCTCTTATTATTGATATATATTGATATATTGACATATATTGACATATTGATTCATAGTGAAGTCGCGAACGACGGACGCGGACTTCCACAACTGTTCGCGAATGGGCGAACCGGGCGAACCGCCATAGACTTCAATAGGCAGGTAAATTTTAAAACCCACAGGGACTCTTTCTGGCCACAATAGTGATGGAAAAGTTGTTTCAAGTTTACTAACACCTGGACTGTGGCATGCCGGAGGGGGATCCATGGCAAAACTCCCATGGAAAATTACATAGTTGATGCAGAGTCTGGTTTTAATCCATAAAGGGCATAAATCAACTAACATTCCTAAATTGTTTGTAATAACGTGCTTTAAAACATCAGGTATGTACACTACTGTTACACCAGATATGAGTTGCAATGGGGTGACAATGTGCTCTGGCAGGCAGGCACTAAAACGCACACATGTGAAGGAAACTGACTGCTATTATTTAACACAGTCAAAAAAGTTTTTTATTTTTAAATCTACACTAATGTTACACCAGATATGAGTTGCACTGGGGTGACACTATGCCCTGGCAGGCAGGCACTTAAACGCACATTTGTGAAGGAAACTGACTGCTATTATTTAACACAGTCAAAAAAGTGTTTTTTTTTTTAAATCTACACTACTGTTACACCAGATATGAGTTGCACTGGGGTGACACTGTGCCCTGGCAGGCAGGCACTTAAACGCACACGTGTGAAGGAAACTGACTGCTATTATTTAACACAGTCAAAAAAGTGTTGTTTTTTATTAACTCTACACTACTGTTACAACCAGATATGAGTTGCACTGGGGTGACACTGTGCCCTGGCAGGCAGGGCAGGCAGGCCACTGAAACGCACACGCGTGAAGGGAAACTGACTGCTATTATTTAACACAGTCAAAAATGTGTTGTTGTTTTTTTAAATCTACACTACTGTTACACCAGATATGAGTTGCACTGGGGTGACCACTGTGCCCTGGCAGGCAGGCACTGAAACGCACACGTGTGAAGGAAACTGACTGCTATTATTTAACACAGTCAAAAAAGTGTTGTTTTTTTTTTAAATCTACACTACTCTTACAACCACATATGAGTTGCACTGGGGTGACACTGTGCCCTGGCAGGCAGGCACTTAAAACGCACACGTGTGATGGAAACTGACTGCTATTATTTAACACAGTCAAAAAAGTGTTGTTTTTTTAAATCTACACTACTGTTACACCAGATATGAGTGGTGGCACTGGGCAAGTGGGCACAGTATACGCTGTGAGCCTGACACACACGCTGGCAGGCAGGCAGGCAACTGCAATTATATTACACAGGAAAAAAAAAAGCAGCCCTAAAAAGGGCTTTTTGGGGTGCTGTCCTTACAGCAGAGATCAGATGAGTCCTTCAGGACTGTAGTAAACACTGAATACACTAGCCTAGCTATAGATTTCCCTACTAAATCAGCAGCAGCTACACTGTCCCTCCTCTCACTAACAATGCAGCTTCCGAATGAATCTAAAATGGATGCTGTCCAGGAGGTAGGAGGGTCTGGGAGGGAGGGTCAGCAGCTGATTGGCTGGAATGTTCCTGCTGACTGTGAGGTACAGGGTCAAAGTATTACTCAATGATGACGAATAGGGGGTGGATCGAACATCGTATATGTTCGCTCGCCGCGGCGAACACGAACATGGTATGTTCGCCGGGAACTATTCGCCGGGCGAACAATTGCGACATCACTATTAATTCATAATAAACTCTTTGGAAACAATGGAGACACTCTCATAGAGTTTATTTCACAACTTACTTGTATTAGTTTAGTGGTTTTAACATAGAATTAGATTTAGTACTAAATTAATTATATTTATTAAAAATTTAAAATACATCAAATTAATTAATAACCACATAGGGTAGAACCAAAAATACAGAAGACTCTACAGAACCCTCCTGGACTTCCCATAGTGACCAGTATCGGGTCACTGTGTGAAAGGATGGGGTGCATGACTGGACTTCATACTCCAACCGATAGTAACATCACTTCCAGGATATATAAGGGATAGCTCACACTTAATAACAACAACTAGAGGGCATAACTTGGCAGCCAGATGTTTTTATGGCTGTCGATGGATGTGACAGTCATATATTCAAGTATACCCAATACATTGGACCAAGAAACTATTGATCGATATGGTCAGGAGATACACAGACTATACAGATTACGTTATACAATTCTTAGTGTCAACTGCACTATTTTGTTTTGGAGGTTGGTTCTTTCTGCAAAAGTGTGGGACAGCAATGGGGGCAAAATTTGCCCCAGAATAAGCTAACTAATATATGATATGGATGAACTGGACTGAATTTTTGCAGAGGATTTCCCTTTCAGGGACAATGTAGTACTCTTTGGTTGTTTTATATTTGACCTAATCATAATTTGGCAAAAATAAGAGTGAAAATACAATGGAGTCATTTTTTAGACCTTCATTTCTTTTTCGATATAAAAAAATAGAATAAATACGTCATTATATAGAAAACCCCTGGCCTGCAATACTATATTAAGGGCAGATTTCTTTCATATCAGACACATTAAAAAAGGCATACTGGAGGGCCACTATATACAAATACATAGAAATTGTACTAGTGACCATGTAGTATACCTAATTATGTGCCAAAAATGCCTTTTTCAATATCTAGTGATAACGACACGTTCACTGAAGAAAGAATAAGACAACAATGGCTGTTATCAGAAAAGAATATACCAAAAACTCTGGTGGCCAAAGACTTTCATATACATAGATATAATGTAAAAAATCTATTTTCTTTTGTAGGTATAGAGCAAATTAAAAAGGATATAAGAAGGAGAGACTCCTAACGCTGGTTTTAGGCTACCTCCGGTATTTGGAGTCACTCAAAAAAGGGTCTAACGCTCACTTTTCAGCCGCGACTTTTCCATACCGCAGATCCCCTTACGTAAATTGCGTATCCTATCTTTTCAATGGGATTTTTCTAACTCCGGTATTTAGAGTCGTGTCTGAAGTGAGCGTTAGAATGCTAACGACAAAACTCCAGCCGCAGAAAAAAAGTCAGTAGTTAAGAGCTTTCTGGGGTAACGCCGGTTTATAAAGCTCTTAACTACTGTACTCTAAAGTACACTAACACCCATAAACTACCTATGTACCCCTAAACCGAGGTCCCCCCACATCGCCGCAACTCGATTCATTTTTTTAACCCCTATCTGCGACCGCCAACTACGTTATCCTTATGTACCCCTAATCTGCTGCCCTAACACCGCGACCCATATATTATATTTATTAACCCCTAATCTGCCGTCTCCGCCGCAGCAAAGAGCCGCCAGCTACATTATAGCTATGTACCCCTAATCTGCTGCCCCCTAACACCGCCGACCCTATATTATATTTATTAACCCCTAAGCTGCCCCCCTCAACGTCGCCTCCACTTGCCTACACTTATTAACCCCTAATCTGCCGAGCGAACCGCACCACTATTATTATAAAGTTATTAACCCCTAATCCGCCTCACTAACATCGCCGACACCTAACTTCAAACATTAACCCCTAATCTGCCGACTGGAGCTCACCGCTATTCTATAAATGTATTAACCCCTAAATCTAAGTCTAACCCTAACACTAACACCCCCTAAATTAAATATAATTTTAATCTAACGAAATTAATTAACTCTTATTAAATAAATTATTCCTATTTAAAGCTAAATACTTACCTGTAAAATAAATCCTAATATAGCTACAATATAAATTATAATGATATTATAGCTATTTTAGGATTAATATTTATTTTACAGGTAACTTTGTATTTATTTTAACCAGGATACAATAGCTATTAATAGTTAAGAACTATTTAATAGCTAAAATAGTTAAAAATAATTACAAATTTACCTGTAAAATAAATCCTAACCTAAGTTACAATTAAACCTAACACTACACTATCAATAAATTAATTAAATAAAATACCTACAATTACCTACAATTAAACCTAACACTACACTATAAATAAATTAAATACAATACCTACAAATAACTACAATGAAATAAACTAACTATAGTACAAAAATAAAAAAGAACTAAGTTACAAAAAATAAAAAAATATTTACAAACATAAGAAAAATATTTTTTAAACTAATTACACCTACTCTAAGCCCCCTAATACAATAAAAAAGCCCCCCAAAATAAAAAAAATGCCCTACCCTATTCTAAAATTACTAAAGTTCAAAGCTCTTTTACCTTACCAGCCCTGAACAGGGCCCTTTGCGGGGCATGCCCCCAAGAAGTTCAGCTCTTTTGCCTGTAAAAAAAACATACAATACCCCCCCCAACATATACAACCCACCACCCACATACCCCTAATCTAACCCAAACCCCCTTTAAATAAACCTAACACTAAGCCCCCGAAGATCATCCTACCTTGTCTTCACCTTACCGGGTATCACACCGATCCGTCCTGGCTCGATATCTTCATTCCAACCCAAGCGGGGGCTAGACATCCACTGAAGAAGTCCAGAAGAGGGTCCAAAGTCTTCATCCTATCCAGGAAGAAGAAGTAGATCCGGACCGGCAACCATCATCTTCCAAGCGGCATTGAGCTTGCATTCTATTGGCTGATTGGATCAGCCAATCGGATTGAACTTGATTCTGATTGGCTGATTCCATCAGCCAATCAGAATATTCCTACCTTAATTCCGATTGGCTGATAGAATCCTATCAGCCAATCTGAATTCGAGGGACGCCATCTTGGATGACGTCCCCTTAAAGGAACCGTCATTCTTCAGTTGGACGTCGCCGGATGAAGATGGGTCCGTGGTGGAGGTCTTCAGGATGGAGCCGGTCCTCATCGGATGAAGATAGAAGATGCCGCTTGGAAGATGATGGTTGCCGGTCCGGATCTACTCTTCTTCCCGGATAGGATGAAGACTTTGGACCTTCTTCTGGACTTCTTCAGTGGATGTCTAGCCCCCCGCTTGGGTTGGATGAAGAATCGGAGCCAGGACGGATCGGTGTGATACCCGGTGAGGTGAAGACAAGGTAGGATGATCTTCAGGGGCTTAGTGTTAGGTTTATTTAAGGGGGGTTTGGGTTAGATTAGGGGTATGTGGGTGGTGGGTTGTAATGTTGGGGGGGGGGGGGTATTGTATGTTTTTTTTTACAGGCAAAAGAGCTGAACTTCTTGGGGCATGCCCCGCAAAGGGCCCTGTTCAGGGCTGGTAAGGTAAAAGAGCTTTGAACTTTAGTAATTTAGAATAGGGTAGGGCATTTTTTTTATTTTGGGGGGCTTTGTTATTTTATTAGGGGGCTTAGAGTAGGTGTAATTAGTTTAAAATTGTTGTAATATTTTTCTTATGTTTGTAAATATTTTTTTATTTTTTGTAACTTAGTTCTTTTTTTATTTTTTGTACTTTAGTTAGTTTATTTCATTGTAGTTATTTGTAGATAATTTTATTTAATTAATTAATGATAGTGTAGTGTTAGGTTAATTGTAACTTAGGTTAGGATTTATTTTACAGGTAATTTTGTTATTATTTTAACTAGGTAACTATTAAATAGTTCTTAACTATTTAATAGCTATTGTACCTGGTTAAAATAATTACAAAGTTACCTGTAAAATAAATAATAATCCTAAAATAGCTATAATATAATTATAATTTATAGTGTAGCTATATTAGGATTTATTTTACAGGTAAGTATTTAGCTTAAGATAGGAATAAATTTATTTAATAAGAGATAATTAATTTCGTTAGATTTAAATTATATTTTAACTTAGGGGTGTTAGTGTTAGGGTTAGACTTAGCTTTAGGGGCTAATACATTTATTAGAATAGCGGTGAGCTCCAGTCGGCAGATTAGGGGTTAATAAATGAAGTTAGGTGTCGGCAATGTTAGGGAGGGAGAATAGGGGTTAATACTATTTATTATAGGGTTAGTGAGGCGGATTAGGGGTTAATAACTTTAATTATAGTAGCGCTCAGGTTCCGCTCGGCCAGATTAGGGGTTAATAAGTGTAGGCAGGTGGAGGCGACGTTGTGGGGGGCAGATTAGGGGTTAATAAATATAACATAGGGGTCGGCGATGTTAGGGCAGCAGATTAGGGGTACATAGGGATAATGTAAGTAGCGGTGGTTTACGGAGCGGCAGATTAGGGGTTAATAATAATATGCAGGTGTCAGCGATAGCGGGGGCGGCAGATTAGGGGTTAATAAGTGTAAGGGCTAGGGGTGTTTAGACTCGGGGTACATGTTTAGGGTGTTATTTGCAGACGTAGGAAGTGTTTCCGCATAGCAAACAATGGGGCTGCGTTAGGAGCTGAACGCGGCTTTTTTGCAGGTGTTTTTTTCAGCTCAAACAGGCCCCCATTGTTTTCTATGGGGGAATCGTGCACGAGCACGTTTTTGGAGGCTGGCCGCATCCGTAAGCAACTCTGGTATCGAGAGTTTAAAGCTGCGTTAAATATGCTCTACGCTCCTTTTTTGGAGCCTAACGCAGCCTTTATGTGGACTCTCAATACCAGAGTTATTTTTATGGTGCGACCAGAAAAAAGGCCGGCGTTAGCTTTTCGTGTCGTTACCGACAAAACTCTAAATCTAGCCGTAAGGTTCCCTAGAAGAATTACATGATAAATTATTTGGATTTATTTATAGACTGATCCATCTTTCCTCCCAACCAGTCTCCATTTATTGAAAGTATAAAAGAAGAAAGCGACCTCACTACAGCACTCTTGTCAAATATTCATCCAGTTTTAATCACTGGTGGGACAATAACCCAGATACAAGTGAACATAAACACTATCAGTGGATAATGATAATTTACAACAAAGTTGAAAATATATTCTGTACGAGAAAAACACATATGAACATAATAAGAATGCAGTTAAGCTGAGAGCTTTGGGTGTGCTCCCCAAAGGTGTGAATAACAATGCTAAATCAGAATCTAAAGCATAATACTTAGCTCTATATCCGGCAAAACAAACAAGTATGCAATCTGTCCTCTATGAAATGAGAGTCCAATCCTTGTCCTCCTGTATGTATTTCAACAATCTCCACAGGTAAGTCAATAGGAGTCCATCCATATCAAAAGAAGTTTGTAGCTAAAAGATAATGGTCAGGACATAAACAGGCAATCTTCTTACTTATCAGCCCTAGGGGAGTGAACTAATTCTCTAATGCAGTTGGTAGCCAATCAAACTCATCCAATCCAAACTGCAGAGAAGTCGGAACTATTAACCAACGCTTGCTCCTACAATGGGCTTCAAAGAAATGGCAGAGTAGCTATTCGTCTTAGTGAGAGTGTAGCTCTGATGTGTTAAGGGAGTGTGCTAGATCTCAGACGCAGTCGGCAGCCGAGTTTCCTCAGCCAAACCAAACTGCGGAGAAGACGGGTAAGATAGCCAGACGCCTTCTCCCATAACAAACATACAAAGAGCGGTTGCTTAGATAAGCGTACATCACCAATCAACGGTAGTGAGTCATAATGATGCCAGTTAGCTGAAGTATGTCCTATAGGTGTAAGCGGGATAGCCTATGTACATTTCACCTTTCAAAGGCTTCTTCCGGGCATTTGTATGACCTCCGGAAATGTGTGCCAGTGAATATTTGTTTCCTCCTTAAGTAAGAGAACATTAATAAGCCAAACAGTAACATATTTACATGTATAAGAACCATTTAGGCTATTGACTGAATATTTGCATTACAAATACAAAGTTTATACAGTACTATTGACAGTGTCTTTAATAAATATTTTCACTACAAAGAAATTATATTAGAGAAAATTACCAAGATTCAATTCTTCATTTAGACCAATGGGAGTAAGGGTGTCAAGGTTGAATATCCACCTACTTTCATGTTGCAGTAGGATCCTATCCAAATCTCCACCCCTAATACCCATCTGAACCCGATCTATACTAATTACTTTAAAATCAATGGGTTTTAGAATTGTGGGCCAGTTTAAAATATCTCGCTATACTAGAGCCCTTATCTTCGTTTTTTATGTCCAATGAACAGTCAGAGGTATATCAGAGCGCCAAGTGTGGAGGCGGGGTCCTAATGGAGTCAAATACAAAGCCTCACTGGATAAAGTTCACTGAATAAAATTCATGATACAATTTAAAATTCAAAATTCACAGAATAAAATTCTTAACGATTTATTCTGAATATAATTTAAAATACACGGGATAAATACTGAGAATGTGAATACAATGTAAATGGTTTTACATAAACATATAAATGGATTACAATTTATGGTCAGATACTCATGGATCCATGTGCTGACAGTTAGTAATAGGTTGACAGTATATATTAAAACATGTTAACAATAAAATCCTTTAACAATAAAAGCTAATAAATAAATATCGATATCAATGCAGTAAGTCGTATTTCAAACGCTGATAACTGACAAGATTAATATCAGTCACAATTAAAAAGTATGTTGGCTGCAATAAATCTAAAATTGGCTTCTGACTATATGTGAGAATAAGTGATTCCTCACAACGATTGCGTATGGAATGTGCGATAGGGTCTGAGTGTAAATACTAAAGTGTCATGGTGAAACAGAGCAAAAACAATGTCTATGCCGCTGTTGTAGTATAAGATTAAGATGAAAACCTCTGTAATAAAAGGTTCCTAATATTGGCCTTACAGCATGAAACTATCTGTGCTCGTGTGTAAAGCTGTGTACATGGTCAATTAGACCTCAGTGTGTGTACGTGAGTGTTGGCCTAACACAGTGTGCTTGATGCTGGTGTCTTGGTCCCACCAGAATTTAAATCAACCACATATAAAAGTAGTATGATTTGTATAAAAAGTGGTATGATTTGGATAAAAAATGGTGTTAGCAAATCTAAAATTTACGAAAAAGTCTGTGAAAAAAATTTTGTTCTGAAAAAACCTTGTGTGTAAAAAAATTCTTTGTGTATAGTTGAAAACAATATGTGGAAAAATCAATATGTGGAAAAAAAAAACAATATGTGAAAAAAAGGCAATAAGAAAAAATTAGAAAAAAATCCCTTAAAGATAATGGTGAGGTCAACGTCTTGGATTTACTCCTGAAGTTTCTTGTGAATGTGAAAGCAATCCACGAAAAAAAGAGATGCTTATCCAAACAGTGTAAAAGTATTTTTCACTGGAGAGGGTGTGAGGATATGTATCAGTAGTGTACTCACCAGCCAATGCGTTTCGGTCATGCACTGACCTTTATCAAGACTCCAGTCTTGATAAAGGTCAGTGCATGACCGAAACGCGTTGGCTGGTGAGTACACTACTGATATTAGATTATATACAAAAACCATCTACACTATATTTGTTTTCGTTTTTGACAGAGAGAAGATCTCCTGTATTAACGACGAAAACTCGTAGCGCTATGTGAAATAAAACATTAACTTCAGAATTTACATTGCCGTCTGAAATACAAACATTGACATTCTTTCTGAGCGGACAGCTGACTTTTGGTGGACCGCATAAACCTTTTGCACATATCCTCACACCCACTCCAGTGAAAAATACTTTTACACTGTTTGGATAAGCATCTCTTTTTTTCGTGGATTGCTTTCACACTCACAAGAAACTTCAGGAGTAAATCCAAGACGTTGACCTCACCATTATCTTTAAGTGATTTTTTTCTAATTTTTTCTTATTGCCTTTTTTTCACATATTGTTTTTTTTTTCCACATATTGATTTTTCCACATATTGTTTTCAACTATACACAAAGAATTTTTTCACACACAAGGTTTTTTCAGAACAAAAATTTTTTCACTGACTTTTTCGTAAATTTTAGATTTGCTAACACCATTTTTTATCCAAATCATACCACTTTTTATACAAATCATACTACTTTTATATGTGGTTGATTTAAATTCTGGTGGGACCAAGACACCAGCATCAAGCACACTGTGTTAGGCCAACACTCACGTACACACACTGAGGTCTAACTGACCGTGTACACAGCTTTACACATGAGCACAGATAGTTTCATGCTGTAAGGCCAATATTAGGAACCTTTTATTACAGAGGTTTTCATCTTAATCTTATACTACAACAGCGGCATAGACATTGTTTTTGCTCTGTTTCACCATGACACTTTAGTATTTACACTCAGACCCTATCGCACATTCCATATGCAATCGTTGTGAGGAATCACTTATTCTCACATATAGTCAGAAGCCAATTTTAGGTTTATCGCAGCCAACATACTTTTTAATTGTGACTGATATTAATCTTGTCAGTTATTAGCGTTTGAAATACGACTCACTGCATTGATATCGATATTTATTTATTAGCTTTTATTGTTAAAAGATTTTATTGTTAACATGTTTTAATATATACTGTCAACCTATTACTAACTGTCAGCACATGGATCCATGAGTATCTGACCATAAATTGTAATCCATTTATATGTTTATGTAAAACCATTTACATTGTATTCACATTCTCAGTATTTATATTTGACATATTTGACATATTTTCTCAAAATATTTCTCATTACCATGCCAAAGCAACAGCACATCATCAATGTAGCGTAGCCACATTGAGATGTGTGTTGTAGCTAATTCTATATTGAGGACACAATTATGTTCCCAATAACCAAGATAGAGACAGGCATGTGAGGGGGCAAATTTTGCCCCCATCGCTGTGCCTCATATTTGGATATAGTATTTGTCACCAAATACAAATAAATTATTTGTTAGGGCAAAAGATTATAGCTCACAAACAAAATTAGCACGTGAGTTTAAAGATACTCCACATTGTTGTAGATAGAATCTAGCAGCCTGTATCCCCTTGTCATGTGGCATACAAGAGTATAGAGACTCAACATCGATAGTTGCCAACATGGTATCCTCATCTATTGCTAAGTCATTTACCTTCCTCAATAGATCCGGTGTATCTTGGACAAAAGAGGGTAAATAGCTCACAAAAGGTTTTAAGAAATGGTCAATATATTCACCTATACCTACAAAAGGCTAATATCGGTCTGCCGGGGGGATATATTTGTCCTTCTATGTGAACTGTTGATATGGTATAGGATGTTGGTATTTTGGGATATCTTGGTAGGAAGAATTCAAATTCTTGCCTGGTAACTATTTGGTTCCTCTTGTCATTGTCTAGAATGTTTTTTAGATCCCACATTGTTTGGTCTAGAGCAGTGATTTTTAACCTTTTTTCTTTGCCGTGGCACACTTTTTTACATTAAAAAATCCTGTGGAACACCACCATCCCAAATTTTAAAAAAATCACACATTGTAGCCTAATGCAGCATATATATATATATATATATATATATATATATATATATACACATACACACAAACACACACATACTTTATGTATTGTGCTGTTATGCCAGGCCTCCTACAAACTACCCCTGCACTGGGAGTAAAAAACAAGCAAAGTTTAAAAAATATGTCACACTGTTGTCAGTCTGCCGTGGCACACCTGAGGATCTCTCACGGCACACTAGTGTGCCACGGCACACTGGTTGAAAAACACTGGTCTAGAGGATTTGATTTAAATATTTTATATTGTAGGCTATCAGTAAGTTTTCTATAGCATTCCTCCATGTATCTAGACCTCTTTTAATGACAATGTTTCCTCCCTTGTCTGACAACTTGGTCCCTATATCCTTATTGGAATTAAGTTAAACTAGAGCTTGTCTTTCACTTGTGGTCAAGATGTCTGACTGAGAGGAACAGTAATTTATTAATGGGACTTTGCTTAAGTTAGGCATAAAGGTAGAGCGTGGTTTAAGACCACTACTCAATGTACGGAATTACATTAGTGTCTGTTGTATTAGATTCAGTTTCAAGTACTTTATCTAGCATTATTTCAAAGGTTCCATCCTCCTCACCTGCAAGCAGTTTCTGACAGGCTAGTTTCCTAAATGTAGGTCTTTTGCTGCTTCAAATTTATCAAGTGGTTTTGTAACCAAAAAGGATAGACCTTTCCTCAAAAATTTAGTCTGATCGTCAGTTAAGTTGATAACCAATCTATCCTCTACGTTTTGTTCCTCAGTGTGTACCAATTGTGCATTTGATTTCCAGACTTTTTCTTTTTCCCTTTTCCCTCTCCTCTTTCTAGTTTTTGTGTGGTTATTTCCCCTTCTTGTTGTTGCCATAAAGAGGCCTCCCTATGATTTTCATTACCTCTATTTTTTTTTACTTAGGTTTTGCTCCACCTTCATCAGAAGCACTGTCTACATTTATTTTTGTATTAAGTTTTAATCTAGTAGACTCCTCATGTAACTACATTTAGTAGATTTAGATTCCTTACTTATTTTAAATAATTTATAGGATCATATTCCTTTTAATATTTTAGGCACATTGTTTAGGTATTACAGAATAATTATTATTTATAGTTAGTTCTCGATGGTTTTTATTTTGAACTAGAATAATTATCCATTCTTTTTAAATTGAATTCAATTTATTTTATATACTGTGAATACATATTTTATTTGATTACTTAGGGCTTTCATATCATTTAATCTTATTTAATTACCATTTTATTATTATTATTTTTTTTTATTTGTATTAATTTTTATTTGCGTGCATTTTCTGGGCAAACATAATGCTGTTGACTGAGTATAATTTAATAACTTTTTGCTCAAAAATTAAAAATAAAATTTTAATTGAGCTAATGTTACTTTTACTTTTTGCATTTTACTTTGTGAATAATAAGAATTTAGTCAAATAGCTAACAACAATAAGTATGAGTGCACTACCTACTGTATAAAGCAGGTATAAGTTAATTTAGCTAATAATACTATTACTGATTGTATATTACTATGTGTATAACAAGTATCGAAATGCATCAGTTCAAGCGCTGCTGCCTGTGTACACTGTTTGTATAACACCTTTTTATGATTGACTAAACATGCCACTGAGCATTAAAGGATAATGACCTATCTGGTTTATTATTAGTGTTTATACATTGGCTAAGGAGAGCCGTATTTGGACTGTTTTCCTAATACTTACTACCGGTGAGAATTACAACCGTATACAGCACTCCTATGAGGATGTTCCTGATTGCGCTATCCAATTGAGTCCCCCTTGAGCACCTGGCCCGCTGTGTTATCACAGAATTGAAGGTCACAGAACCAAAGGTCAGAGGAGTCTAAACACCATCCCAACAAAGGAGCTGATCTGTCTGATATAGCCACAAGGCGGTAGGTGTTATTGTTTGGGAGACTTTCCCCCTTCCAACACCTGTTACTCTACTCGGTGTGAGCAATACTAAATACACAGTATTTGTACATTTAAACAACTGGATAAAAAAAAATTCTGTTGGAACTTTCCAGTACACAGCTACAAAGAAATCTTATAAAGGAACATTTACTTACTTTACAAGTTGGAGTGTGGACATAACCCATATAATATAAACAAGTGACTATATCTTAGCATTATACTTGATTTTTTACTTTTTCAATACTGGACTGTACTTACAGACTGTTCTCGTTTGGAACATTTTTTATTATATATATATATATATAAACTCAGACTGTATCCAGGTTCAGCAGCTCCTATATGAATACAAAGCAGGCAGACACAGGCAATGAATCTTCAAAGTGCACATTGAAACCCCTTAAATCATCTGTGATAACTTAACCTAAGTCCATCAGCTGTTCGGACCATCAGATGCATCAAGAAGCGCATCAGCATCTGTCCCACTAGAGTCTGCGCACAACAGTCACGTCACAGACATTTGCCGGGATCGTTATAGCAACCTGAATACACAACCAGTGTTAATATGTCAGTCATGCTTACTATACTGCCAACAATGTGCAGAACAGCTGATGTGATAGTATGCATAAAAACAGAGTATATACAGCATATCTAATCCATGTGTATGAAACACTGCAGCTACACAAATGTCCTCTAATAGTGTTTCATCTGTGATGCCCACTTAGTCTCACTAGGAGTAAATAAAAAATATACATATAAGTCATCAGACCAAGGCATACACTTATATTGATTTTCAATATATTTACAGCAATAGAGGTTCAACATGCGTAGTATAGTACATCAATCTATTATGAACCCAATATAGTACTCTATACACAAATGTATCAATACCACAAATGGAATAAATTATACATTGGATTGAGTATAAAGCTTGAGCTTAGTGGCTCAAGAATAGGTAGAAAGTCATACAATCCTTTGAACAGAGGAGGAGAATACACGCATATGTCCATATTAGTAGTGTTTAGTATTGTCCTTGTCAGCTTCCCAATATAACAAAGAGAACAGGGACAAATGATCATGTAGCTCACATATTCCGATAAGCATGTTAACCTATGTTTAATATTGAATAGTTTGTTCATATGTGGATGATGGAACTTGCTGCCTGTGATAAGACAATTACAAGTCACACAGTTACCACAATAATAGCAACCCAGTTTGCCTTTAGGTAGCAATGATTCCTTCCGATAACAATGGGATGGCTCTGTCAAGACCAAAAGATCCCTCAGATTTTTGGATCTCTTGTACACCCTCCTAGGGGTAGGAATCCCTCCAAATGGAAGACTGTTGTCTGTCGACATAATAGACCAGTGGTCTATAAGCACAAACTCAACATATTTAGCTGCCGGTGTATATGTAGTGATGAAGTTCATACGGACATCTGGATCATTATTCACCCTTCGAGTAATAGTGTATGCCTGTGTCAGATCTTTCACTCTGATGCATTGCTGGTAATTTAGCCTATGTGGATATACTCTAAATAAGAATTTTTCAGACATCTCATCAAGTTATGTAATTTTGCGGGTATTCTCGGTGATATTATACACCACCCACAGCAGCTGCAAGGAGCTGACCCTATCTTTCTGAAAACGTGGATGAAAACTAGTGTAGTATAAAATGGAGATCTTATTGGTTTGTTTATTGTAAAGGGTAGTATGCAATTGGCCTCCATCTACAGAATGGACGTTATAAACCTTACGATCCAGGAAGTGTATCACATTTTTATCAGATTCAATTTTAAAACATATAGTAGAGTCGAAAGCATTCAAAGCTTCAAACCAAGTCATTAGTGATTCAGAGGTTCCTCTCCAAAAAAGCAACACATCATCAATATAGCGGTGTTACAAGCGAATAGAGGGATGTGTGGAAAATAAAATGTTCAGTTCCTCATACATTGCCATGTAAATATTAGCATATGCCAGGGCTATATTAGACCCCATGGCCGTACCCAACATTTGAAGAAAGTATTCCTCTTCAAAACTGAAAAAAATATTTTGCACACAAACTTTGAATAAATGTATAATGAATTCTATCGCAGGGACACTATATTGCTGGTTTCCAGCCATCTCAATACCATGTTGATGTGGTATAGGCTTACCACATCCATGGTAACAAGTAAGTCTGATTCAGTGATGTCAGTTTCAGATTTTAGTAGATTAATCAGTTCAAATTAATCTTTTAAGTATGAGCAGGCTGTAAAAAGCAATCTATGAACTCTGCTAAGGGCTGTAATAAAGATCCCTGTGCACAGACTATAGGGCATCTAGGTGGATGTGTCAAAAACGTATGTATCTTCGTCAATAGATATAGGATAAGAAAAAAACTTTTTTCCACCATTAAAAAAAAAAAAAAAATATGAACATCCTCATCAATGCTTTTAGCCAAATATGCCAGACTTGATAACTCATCCACCTGTTTCTTAAAGATACCAGTAGGTTTGGATGCCAATTTGAAGTATGTCACCACATCATGTAATTGGTATAGTGATTCTGCTCGATACTGTGCATAGTCCAATACCACAATAGCCCCACCCTTATCGGCGGGTCTAATAACAATAGTATTATCTGTAGCTAGATCTTGTATGGCATCCCTTTCACAGGGTTTGAGATTATTCCAAGCTCTGACAGTTTTACTGTGAGTATTGGTCACTGCTGTAGTGCACATGTGATGAAAAGTTTTAAGAGATGTGTGGTTATTGGCAGGTTCAAAGGTGCTAAGATCTTTAAATGAACATAAAGCTCCGGGTCCTTAAAAAAATCCCTTAGCTTCAGCTATCTCTGAAACCTGCCAAGATCCACACATAAATCAAATAAGTCAACCTTAGTGGTGTGAAAAAAATATAACCCTTTATTTAGAACAGCCAATTCATCACTACTCAATACTTGTGAGCTGAGGTTGTAGACTATTGTTTTGCATTCTTGGGCATTGCCTTTGTGTTTCCTCCTCCTCCTGCAGTGTCTCCTTCTGTACCCTGGGGTAAAGGGGGCTCCTGTGCGGACCAAGTGATAACGCCAGTTCCCATTTGAGTAACAGTTGGTGTTGTGCTTTCATTTTTGGAAGAGTCAACTCCTCTGCTATCTACAGCGGTAAGATTAATAAGTCTATTTTTATTGGTAGGGTGTCTATAGTTGGAAGGTAAAAAATTATCCTTCCCATACAGCCAGTAATAAACCCTTTAATACAGATAATCTCAACAGTAGTATATTTTTTGTTTTTAAAGACCAATAGCTCCTGTTTATACTTAGTAATCTGCATGAAGAGTTTAGTACCCAATCAGTGCTAGCCTAGAATCCTCTAGTAAAATCCCTAGAAGATTTTGCTTCACTGAGGCAATTTCATTTTTCACTGTTTGCTTAAGTCTAGTTACCTCCTCAATCACTAGTAGCATAAGGTCAAGTGAGCATTTATTTAAAATGCGACACCAACGCCTACAAAACTCCAAATATGTTCTACCAAGGGTGGGTATATTTTTAACCCTGAAACCTTGTGGAATATTTTACTGTTTATGATATTTAGATAGCTATATTGCATGTAAATGGAAATCAACTTCCTTTTTCTCTAGATGTAAAAGTTTGTGGGCCTCACCTTTGGTCTCCTGCAGCTCCTGCAGGTCGGCTTCACACCCGATGCCTCCTTGCCATGTTCCTGTATACCAGTTTGGACTTCCATTCCAGCAATGTAGTAAATCATCTAATATATAAGGGGGTGCTCATTTAAAATAATCTAATAATCCAATCCAGCAAATCCTTGTAGAATGACACATACAATCAAATTCAACACCCTGGTGCACTGCTATTAGCCATACAACAACTCAGATTGTATCCAGGTTTGGCAGCTCCCATATGGATACAAAGCAGGCAGACACAGGCAATCAATTTTCAAAACACATTTAAAACATTAGCAAATGAATCAGGTCCAAAGCCATAAAGTTTCAGCTCACACAGAATTTTTTATCAAATGGAGGCCAAACCAGATATAACATTGCGCACATTTAAACATATACTGTATATACAAACACACACACAGACACATAAGTATAAAACATAGCATTCCATTGAGTTTGAAAAACCAGTGAATACAGAACTTTGGTAAATGTGTGTGGGGGTCAAGTTATGTACTTTTAGGAATTAGATTTATAGGTTATTCTTTGTACCAGTGCACTCAAAATGCAAAAATAAACTACACATAGATGCACATGAGGCTCTGATACTTGCGTTAAAAGAGTAGAAGAAAGTCACAAAGTATAGTCACTTCTTAATGTTAATTGTTTTTCCTAAATAAAACTTAATTTTGTAATTGTCACTGCTAAATTTTAGAGCTATCTAGTTTTTATATTAATCTGATCTGTTTGGTTTACCTCCACAGGAATGTAAATCGTGTTACAGAATATTAAACCCAAAGCAAAAATGTCTAATTTACTCTAAAGGCCATTATTAACCCCTTTAGGACTGTGAATTTCTGAAAAAATGAAATTCCCGGAGAATATTTTTGCCATCACTCAATTTAAACAGAAATATTGCCTTTTTAATTTATTTGTTTACCTATCAAAAGTGTATATATATATATATATATATATATATATATATATATATATATATATATATATATATATATATATATATATTTATTTAGTAGACAACCCAAGTTATTTATCTAGGCCTATTTTGGTGTATTTCATGCCACCATTTTGCTGCCAAATGCAATCAAATTTAAAAAAAAAATATGTTAACTTCTTCACAAAAATTGTGTTTCTCACTGAAATTATTTAATACCAATTGTGCAGTGGTTGTAAAAGCTCCTCTGGAATCCCCTTTGTTCAGAACTAGCAGCCAATGTTTTTGCCATTGCTTTTTTATAATTAGAAGGCCACTAATTGCAGCTGTGCACCACACTTCTTATATTCCCAGCAGTAAACAGGTTAATCAGGTAGCTTATAAGGTTAATGTTAGCTTTAGTGTAGAGATTACCCTCCCACCTGACACCTTCCTTCCAATGATCTCTATCTGATCTCTCCCAAACAGCTAAATCTATTTCTTTCTTCATCTATATATCCTCCTCCAGTATTAAATCTGTTTTTTTCCACTTCAGTAATAAATCCAAAGAAAGTTATAACACCTTTTTTTATATTGTGCATGCTATTATCTGCTTTTGATTTTACACATGTAATTATGTCCTTAGTCCTTCTCTGTTTGCTTGTAAGTACATCCATATACTTTTCTTGCTGAGTATGTATTACATAAAAGCTAAAAGCATAAAAAAGGTTTTCTCTTACAAACACATATTATAGAGAAAGAAGAAAAAGACAGACTGGAATAATACAAAAAAAGGGAAAGAAGAGGCAAAGGGTTGATAGGACAGTCAAATAAAAGCCAATTATGTATGTGTGCGCATACGTAATTATCTTCATGCTTCTGTGTATATTATACATATTTGGCTGTATATATTTATGCATATGTATTGATGTGCTTGAACGTTAATGTAAATGATATTATGCAAGTATGTTTGTGTTCATAAATATATGTGTGAATAGATAAATCTATATTTCAAACATTAAGAAGAAAGGAAGTTTCAAGGGCTGCTATCAAGGCAGTATTTCACTCGCATGGCAGGCATATTTA
Source organism: Bombina bombina (assembly GCF_027579735.1). NCBI lineage: Eukaryota > Metazoa > Chordata > Amphibia > Anura > Bombinatoridae > Bombina > Bombina bombina. The sequence goes on along the minus strand of NC_069501.1, from coordinate 678,314,149 downwards.
TGGTTTAGGTCTATATAGATAAAAAAAGAATACATATGAAATAAAGTGCATGTTATAGTGAAACTTATAAGTGTGTTGGAATCACAATTCTGTATAATTATTTATGCAAATGAATGCTCAATATTATCTCCTGAAAGTTTTGATTTCATCAGTTTCTTAATGAAAGTTTGAATAATTTAAAACTTAAAGGGGCAGGAAACACTTTGAGATTTTAATATATGGGAGTCTATTTATGATAGTGCGGACGGACATGATACGATGTAGGCATTTATCATTGCACCAGCAGATTCGCAGCCAATCGTTCGCTAGCAGGGGTGTCAATCAACCCAATCATATTCGATCGGGTTGATTTCTGTCCGCCGCCTCAGAGCAGGCGGACAGGTTATGGAGCAGTGGTCTTTAGACAGACGGGGCATCAAGCTCCGTACGGAGCTTCATAAATTGACCCCAAAATGTTTAATTATGTATAATATAAATTCAATATAGTTTTATTATTTGTGTTGCCACTTTTCCTTTAATTTTAAGAAACAGTTTACTTGATTTTTCTTATTGTTTAAAAAGATAGATAATACCTTTACTTCCCATTCCCCAGCTTTGCACAACCAATATTGCTATATTAATACACTTTCTAACCTCTTAGATTTTCTTTTTCTAAGCCCCTACCGCTCCTTATCTCATTATCTTTTTTCTAGCTTTTTACAATCTTGCACTACAGCCTGACACTGATAGTTCATGTGTACCATATAGATAAGATTGTTCTCACTCCCGTGGCAAATGAATATGGGTTCACAACACTGATTCGCTAAAATGCAAGATAGACAAAAAGCTAATAAAAATCACTTAGAAAAGGGGCTGTCTGCAGTGACTTAGATACAGGTAATCATAGAGATAAAAAAAAATATTAATATAACCCTGTTGGTTATGCAAAACTGGGGAATGGGTAATAAAGCGAGGGGGGGGGAAGGGAGGGAGTGGGAGGGCCCTACACTGCAGAAAGTAAAAATAAAGGGTGATGGAGGGAAGGGTGGCTAAGCTACAGAAAAAATGTGGGTTGTGGGGGTCCCAAACTATAGAACGAACCACTACACTACAGTAAATAAACAAATAAAAAAAAAATATATATATATAATGACATGTTGCAGGTACTGGGGGGAGGGTTAGAGAGCTGTTTGGGAGGGATCATGGAGGTTAGAGGGTAAGGGGGGATTCTACACTGCAGAAAATTAATTTAAAAATAATAATAATTAATTTAACAAGAATAGCCTAAAAACCTTATATGGGAAGACTGTTTGACAGTACCTAATATGGTGGTGACCAGTGGGGGGTGAGGGAGTTAAGAGAGCTGTTTGAGAGGGATCAGTGGGTGTGAGGTGTCAGGTGGGAGGGTAATCTCTGCAATAAAGCTAAATTTAATCTTACAGATACCTTATCAACCCCTTGACTGCTGGAAATAATAAAACTGTGGTGCACAGCTGCAATTAGCGGCCTTCTAATGACCAAAAAATAATGGTAAAGTCATGCCTGTCTGCTATTTCTGAACAAAGGGGATCCAAGAGAAGCTTTTACAATAATTTGTGATATGATTGCACAATCAGTAAGTAAATAATTTCAGTGAGAAATCCAAAGTTTGTGAAAAAGTTAAAGGGACACTAAACCCAAATTTTTTTCTTCCATGATTCAGATGCAACATGCAATTTTAAGCAACTTTCTAATTTACACCTATTATCAAATTTTTTACATTCTCTTTTTATCTTTACTTGAAAAAAAGGCATCTAAGCTAAGGAGTAGCCACTTTTTGGTTAAGTACCCTGGACAGCACTTGTTTATTGGTGCTGTCCAATCAGCAAAGACAATCCAGGTTGTGAATAAAAAATGGGCCGGCTTCAAAACTTAAATTCTTGCTTTTCAAATAAAGATAGTAAGAGAATGAGGAAAAATTGATAATAGGAGTAAATTAGAAAGTTGCTTAAAATTGCATGCTCTTTCTAATTCATGAAAGAAAAAAATTGGGTTCAGTGTCCCTTTAACAACTTTTTTATATGATCGCATTTGGTTGTGAAATGGTAGCATGAAATATACCAAAATGGGCAGAGATCAATAGCTTGGGTTGTCTACTTAAAATAAATATATCTATAGTTTTGATAGGTAAATAGAAATAAACAGGGTACTATTTCTGTTTAAATAGAGTGATAGCAAAAATGCTAAAAATTCTTCGGTATTTTGGGCAAGTTCTTCTCTGAAAGTCCCAGTAGTGAAGATGTTAATGCAAAATGAACACTTAGAAATTCTGAGTGTAACCATTGCCTTTAAAAAGATAATAAAGATACCATTATAAAACTTAACTTCTACTGTCACATGAGTTTTGCAGTAAAAGTCCTTTACTAAGAATGAGCAAGAAACTTAATGAAGCTAGTGGAGTTGATTTTATTTATAAAGAAACTCATTTGCTCAAATTGTAAAAATGTAACTTCTGAAAACCTGTATTTAATTTATCCTCCAAAGATTGAAATCTACTAATTAAATTACCTTCAAAACTTCCTGCCTAAACAGTTTATCTAGAGAACATTTAGATAACAACACCCCCTGTGGTGAGGGAGACAGTAAGTCCAAAGATAAATGCATGTTCTCTGATGACAGGGATAAACTAATTTGTATATATACAGTATGATCAAGAAAGTAAGTAATAATCCTGGAAATTGTTGAATATACAGTTCTGTCTGTAAAATAATTGCTAACTCATAAACAGCTAGATTACGAGTTTTCAGCGCTATAGGGAAATTAACGACCGCCATAAAAAATGGCGTTAATTCATCTCCCTATAGTGCTGCTATTACAAGTTTGTAAAAAGCAGGCTTGTGCGGGTGATATAGTGGCGTTGAGCTCCATACCACACCGAAATACAAGCACTGCTTTGACATGCTCGTGCACAATTTCTCCATAGACATCAATGGGGAGAGCCGGCAAACAAGAAGCCTAACACCTGCGATCGCGGAAACAAAAGCTCTGTAACGCAGCCCCATTGATGTCTATGGGGAAAGAAAAAGTTATGTTTAAACCTAACACCCTAACATAAACCCGATGTCTAAACACCCCTAATCTGCCGCCCCTGACATTGCCGCAACCTACATAATGTTATTAACCCCTAATATGCCAGCCTTAATAAAAATATGAACCCCTAATCTGTCGCCCTTAACATCGCCGCCACCTACATAACAGTTATTAACCCCTAATATGCCGCCCCCAATGTCGCCGCCACTATACTAAAGTTATTAACCCCTAAACCTCTGGCCTCCAACATCACTAACACTAAATAAATATATTAACCCCTAAACCTAACCCTAACCCTAAGCATAATCCTAACGTAACCCTAACATGACCCTAAACCTAACACCCCCTAACTTAAATATAATTAAAAAAATATAAATAAACCTATTCCTATTTAAAACTAAATACAAACTTACCTGTAAAATAAAACCTAAGCTAGCTACAATATAACTAATAATTATATTGTAGCAATCTTAGGTTTTATTTTTATTTCACAGCTAAATTTGTATTTATTTTAACTTGGTAGATTAGTTAGTAAATAGTTATTATCTATTTACTAACTTCCCAGTTAAAATAAATACAAAGTTACCTGTAAAATAAAACCTAACCTGCCTTACACTAGAAACTAACATTACAATAAAATAAATTAGATTATTAAAATACAAAATTACAAAAAATAAATAACGAAATTATCAAAAATAAAAATGAATTACTCCTAATCTAATAGCCCAATCAAAATAAAAATCCCCCCAAAATAATAAAACCCTAAACTACACTAAACTACCAATGGCCCTTAAAAGGACCTTTTGTGGGGCATTGCCCTAAAGAAATCAGCTCTTTTACCTGTAAAAAAAAAACCCCCAACAGTAAAACCCACCACCCAACCAACCAACCAACCCCCCAAAATAAAAACCTATCTAAAAAAGCCTTAGATAACCATTGCCTTGAAAAGGGCATTTGGATGGGCATTGCCCTTATAAGGGGATTTAGCTATTTTACATTGCCCAAACCCTAAGCTAAAATAAAACCAAGAACATAAATCAGTAATGCTCACCTCAAATATATAAACTTATAGTGCAACCTAGAGAGCAATTTAATTACAAACAGTAAAAAGAAAGTAGACTACACAAATAAGTGCAGTCTAAAAGTCTAGGAAAATAGCACATATAAGAAAGCAATTCATAAAAAGAAAACCAAACAAATATATATAGTGCAAAAAATACTTTATATTATATCAAAATAAGTACAATAGAAAATAATAAAATCTTTCATATACACACATACACACACTACGATGGGGTCCCCCAATTGCAAACAGAGCAAGGATGATTAAAGTGATGCACCACATAAAAAGTCCAGAAACTGCAGATAAAGATAAGCAAAAAAGCAAAGCCAAGCAATGAAAAGTTAATGCATGAATATTGCACAGACACAGTAATCAGGGCTTAACAGGTGTTCCAGACAGATGCAAAGTAAAGCCGTCATGAAGTAAACCGATTACTGTCAGTTTCCAATCAAACACAGTTGCTCTGTAAGCAAATCAACATTTCATAAAACACAGTTATGTATCCTGGTGCTTCATAAGTTGCCCTCAGTGAATGTGAGCCAAGGTTAGACACTTATAGCTAAGACATATGAATGTTCCATAAACAGAGTGCCACAGTTGCTGCGGATTATCACATACCAACCGCATCGAGCGGTATATCCGGTATTTCAAGCAGAAGTAATACTTATCCACATGGGAAATTCGCTTGCAGGCACCGTTCCACTGGTCACAGAGGGTCAACATAATAAGAAGGGGTTTTCCCAACAGTGTGAGGTAGCGACCGAGCAACACGTCCCTGTGCGCGTTTCGCTCCGCTTTCGTGGTTGCTCGGAGCTTCTTCCATGTTCTGACGTCACTTTGCTGAACAGCTCCTTTAATTGGACACTAAGAACACCTGACTTCAAAGAATGCCATTATTCAAAAAGGGCCCGTCTGTTATTGCACAAATGCGAGCTTCTTATTGGTTAAGTCCTTAGAGAAAGGGCAAGATGTCAGTAATCTCTTAAACAGCTGATAAACTCGATGTCAGACAAATAACCTAAAAACAAACAGTCACAACACCATTCTTACAAAATTGTTAAAATATTATAATATCGCTTTCTGTGACAAACAGGAACAGCTTAGTTTCACATAATAATGTATATTTTTCATTTCTTCATAACATAATAAAGTATTACTGCTGCCGATATCCCAGAACACCATGGCAATATACTAAACTTGTTACAGAGATCAAAAACAGAGAGTGTAAGTTCAAAAAGGAGGCAAACTCCAATTTTTCATTTAACCCATTAGGGGACAATGTATTAAGATAATACATCCAACGGGTTTCTTTTTGTAGAAGTATTGTGTCTATATTACCACCTCTTTTGCTAGCTTTTACAGACTCAATCGCAACAAATTTCATACTTTCCGTTTTAGATTGATGGTACTGGGCAAAATGCCTAGCAATGGGGCTGTCGATGTTAAAATCTTTAATATTGTCACGGTGTTCAGTTATACGAGAGCGAAACTCTCTGTATGTTTTTCCCACGTAAAAGAGGGGACATGAACATGACGAGAGGTATATAACCCCTGTTGTTGAACAATTAATAAAAGATTTGATTTGATAGGTCTTATTAATGTTGCTTGCAAACATTTTTGTTTACCTAACGAATTGACAACACACACAGTGATTGCAAGGAGAGCATCCTACAATTTTTTTGAGAGTGCACATCCAACCAATTGATATCTCTAACCTGATTAAATTCACTATTAACCAAAAAATCTTTCAGATTTTTTGCCCTTTGTACCGTCATAAGGGGATACTCCCCAACATATTCCTTTAAAACAGGATCAAATGAGAGAAGGTGCCAGTTTCTTTGTAAAATATTTTTGATCTTATCCCAATGGGAATTGAATTTAGTAATTAATCTGATTTTAGTAGCTGCAACATCACTTTTGGGTACCTTATTTTGAAAAAGAAGTTCTCTCCTATTAGTATTCCTTACTCTGTAAAGGGCCATTTTTACACATCTTCTAGAATACCCTCTGGCATAAAACCTATCAGCCATCTCAACAGCCTGTTTGTTGAAAATCTGTTCATCAGTACATATTCTACGTAATCTCAAAAATTGCCCATAAGGGATACTTTTCTTTAGATTTTCAGGATGATGGATAGATCTCAACAAAAGGCTATTAGACGCTGTAGGCTTACGATATACCTGAGTTACCACCATGTTCCCTTTTCTGCCAACAAGGAGATCCAGAAAGCTGATTTCATTAACATCATAGTTACATGTGAGAAAAATATTTAATCATTTTGATTAAGAATAGAGACAAAGTTCAACAACTCCTGTTCTGTTCCATCCCACAGGATGAATATATCGTCCACATACCGGATCCAGAGGGCCACATGTGAATCGACCTACTCAATATGTTCACCAAACACAATGTTGTCTTCACACCAATCAAGATGGAGGCAGGTGTAGGTCGGAGCACATGTGGCCCCCATGGCTGTACCACGTTTCTGTCTGAAATATTTTCCATTGAATAGAAAAATATTGTTAGTCAGAACAAACTCCAGAAGATCAACAACGAACTGTGTATGTTTTAAATAACTTGGTCCTCTAGTTTCCAAAAAAGATTTACATGCCTCTATGCCAACAGAATGGGGAATAGAGAAGTACAAAGATTCAACATCTTGGGAAACTAATAGTGTGTTTTCAGATATAGTTACTCCATCTAATATTTTAATGACATCAGTTGAATCTTGTACAAAAGTTTGAAGTTCAAATGGTTTAAGGAAATAATCAACGTATCTGCTAATACCCTCTGTTGGACCCCCAATCCCAGAAATAATGGGACGACCAGGTGCATTTAACAATGACTTGTACAATTTTGGTATCCAATAAAATACTGGGATTATGGGTTTAGCATTGTACAAATATCCTTATTCTTGACTGGTAATCAAATTTGATCTCCTTGCATCATTAAGAAGAAATAAAAGTTTGTTATGAGATTTCTGAAAATCGTCAAAAGTCACTGAAAATCTGTGCAAACAGTTCAGTCACACTCTGCACAAACACAGCAATATTAGGAATTGATGAAAAAGATGGCATATACGTCGATCTTTTCTTAAGCCCAGTTCGCGAACAAATAGCTATTTGTTCCCCAGGTTGTTCATAGGCTAGACTCTCCAGATCATGCATAGCCTCCCTATCACCACTACTACTAAATCAATAGTGGTGCGAGGAGTCATTATCTTTTTTAATGCAAGTTTGCATGCAAAAAGATGCAGATCTTTAGTCATTTCAAATAGATCTAGTCTGTTACAGGGACAAAAGCTTAGACCCTTTTCAAGGAGTTTAATATGTTGCTGGTTTACAGGAAAAGAGGATAAATTAACAATATTTGATTATTGGTCAAACGGAGGATCTCCCAAAAGGGATAATGCATCAGGTGCTAGTTGTACCTCAACCTGTTCCTGGTGTACCTCTCTGTTTTTTGATCTCTGTAACAAGTTTAGTATATTGCCATGGTGTTCTGGGATATCGGCAGCATGTGGGTTAATACTTTATTATGTTATGAAGAAATTAAAAATGTACATTATTATTTAAAACTAAGCTGTTCCTGTTTGTCACAGAAAGCGATATTATAATATTTTAACAATTTTGTATGAATGGTGTTGTGACTGTTTGTTTTTAGGTTATTTGTCTGACATCGAGTTTATCAGCTGTTTAAGATTACTGACATCTTGCCCTTTCTCTAAGGACTTAACCAATAAGAAGCTCGCATTTGTGCAATAACAGACGGGCCCTTTTTGAATAATGAAATTCTTTGAAGTCAGGTGTTCTTAGTGTCCAATAAAAGGAGCTGTTCAGCGAAGTGACGTCAGAATCCGGAAGAAGCTCCGAGCGACCACGAAAACGGAGCGCATGGACGCGTTGGTCGGTCGCTACCTCACACTGTTGGGAAAACCCCTTCTTATTACGTTGACCCTCTGTGACCAGTGGAACGGTGCCTGCAAGCGAATTTCCCATGTGGATAAGTATTACTTCTGCTTGAAATACCGGATATACCGCTCAATGCGGTTGGTATGTGATAATCCGCAGCAACTGTGGCACTCTGTTTATGGAACATTCATACGTCTTAGCTATAAGTGTCTAACCTTGGCTCACATTCACTGAGGGCAACTTATGAAGCACCAGGATACATAACTGTGTTTTATGAAATGTTGGTTTGCCTACAGAGCAACTGTGTTTTATTGGAAACTGACAGTAATCGGTTTACTTATTGACGGCTTTACTTTGCATCTGTCTGGAACACCTGTTAAGCCCTGATTACTGTGTCTGTGCAATATTCATGCATTAACTTTTCATTGCTTGGCTTTGCTCTTATGCTTATCTTTATCTACAGTTTCTGGACTTTTTATGTGGTGCACCACTTTAATCATCCTTGCTCTGTTTGCAATTGGGTGACCCCATCATAGTGTGTGTATGTGTGTGTATGAAAGATTTTATTATTTTCTATTGTACTTATTTTGATATAATATAAAGTATTTTTTGCACTATATATATTTGTTTGGTTTTCTTTTTATGAATTGCTTTCTTATATGTGCTTTTTTCCTAGGCCTAGATTTAGAGTTGGGCGGTAGCCATCAAAACCAGCGTTAGAGGCTCCTAACGCTGGTTTTTACTGCCCTCTGGTATTTGGAGCCAGTCATTAAAGGGTCTAACGCTCACTTTCCAGCCGCAAATTTTCCATACCGCAGATCCCCCTACGCCATTTGCGTATTCTATCTTTTCAATGGGATCTTTCTAACGCCGGTATTTAGAGTCGTGGCTGAAGTGAGCATTAGAAATCTAACGACAAAACTCCAGCCGAAGAAAAAAGTCAGTAGTTAAGAGCTTTCTGGGCTAACGCCGGTTCATAAAGCTCTTAACTACTGTGTTCTAAAGTACACTAACACCCATAAACTACCTATGTACCCCTAAACCGAGGCCCCCCCCACACCGCCGCCACTATATTTAAATTTTTTAACCCCTAATATGCCGCTCCGTACACCGCCGCCAACTACGTTATCCCTATGTACCCCTAATCTGCTGCCCCTAACACCGCCGACCCCTATATTATATTTATTAACCCCTAATCTGCCCCCCACAACGTCGCCGCCAGCTACCTACAATTATTAACCCCTAATCTGCCGACCGGAGCTCACCGCTAGTATAATAAATGTATTAACCCCTAATCCGCCTCACTCCCGCCTCAATAACCCTATAATAAATAGTATTAACCCCTAATCTGCCCTCCCTAACATCGCCGACAGCTAACTTCAAGTATTAACCCCTAATCTGCCGATCGGAGCTCACCGCTACTCTAATAAATTGTTTAACCCCTTAAGTTAATTCTAACCCTAACACTAACACCCCCCTAAGTTAAATATAATTTTTATCTAACGAAATAAATTAAGTCTTATTAAATAAATTATTCCTATTTAAATCTAAATACTTACCTGTAAAATAAATCCTAATATAGCTACAATATAAATTATAATTATATCTTAGCTATTTTAGGATTAATATTTATTTTACAGGTAACTTTGTATATATTTTAACCAGGTACAATAGCTATTAAATAGTTAAGAACTATTTAATAGCTAAAATAGTTAAAATAATTACAAAATTACCTGTAAAATAAATCCTAACCTAAGTTACAATTAAACCTAACACTACACTATCAATAAATAAATTAAATAAACTACCTACAATTATCTACAATTAAACCTAACACTACACTATCAATAAATTAATTAAATACAATAGCTACAAATAAATACAATTAAATAAACTAACTAAAGTACAAAAATTAAAAAGAACTAAGTTACAAAAAATAAAAAAATATTTACAAACATTAGAAAAAAATTACAACAATTTTAAACTAATTACACCTACTCTAAGCCCCCTAATAAAATAACAAAGACTCCCAAAATAAAAAAATGCCCTACCCTATTCTAAATTACAAAAGTTCAAAGCTCTTTTACCTTACCAGCCCTTAAAAGGGCCCTTTGCGGGGCATGCCCCAAAGAATTCAGCTCTTTTGCCCTTAAAAAAAAAACATACAATACCCCCCCAACATTACAACCCACCACCCACATACCCCTAATCTAACCCAAACCCCCCTTAAATAAACCTAACACTAAGCCCCTGAAGATCTTCCTACCTTGTCTTCACCATGCCAGGTATCACCGATCGTTCCAGGCTCCGAAATCTTCATCCAAGCCCAAGCGGGGGCTAGACATCCATCATCCGACAGCTGAAGAAGTCCAGAAGAGGCTCCAAAGTCTTCATCCTATCCGGGAAGAAGAGTAAATCCGGACCGGCAACCATCTTCTTCCAAGCGGCATCTTCTATCTTCATCCGATGAGGACCGGCTCCATCTTGAAGACCTCCACCGCAGACCCATCTTCTTCTTCCGACGACTTCCCGATGAATGACGGTTCCTTTAAGGGACGTCATCCAAGATGGCGTCCCTCGAATTCCGATTGGCTGATAGGATTCTATCAGCCAATCGGAATTAAGGTAGGAAAATTCTGATTGGCTGATGGAATCAGCCAATCAGAATCAAGTTCAATCCGATTGGCTGATCCGATCAGCCAATCAGATTGAGCTTGCATTCTATTGGCTGATCGGAAAGAAAAGAGCTGAATTATTTGGGGCATGCCCCGCAAAGGCCCCTTTTAAGCGCTGGTAAGGTAAAAGAGCTTTGAACTTTTGTAATTTAGAATAGGGTAGGGCATTTTTTTATTTTGGGGGTCTTTGTTATTTTATTAGGGGGCTTAGAGTAGGTGTAATTAGTTTAAAATTGTTGTAATTTTTTTCTAATGTTTGTAAATATTTTTTTATTTTTTGTAACTTAGTTCTTTTTTAATTTTTGTACTTTAGTTAGTTTATTTAATTGTATTTATTTGTAGATATTGTATTTAATTAATTTATTGATAGTGTAGTGTTAGGTTTAATTGTAGATAATTGTAGGTAGTTTATTTAATTTATTTATTGATAGTGTAGTGTTAGGTTTAATTGTAACTTAGGTTAGGATTTATTTTACAGGTAATTTTGTAATTATTTTAACTATTTTAGCTATTAAATAGTTCTTAACTATTTAATAGCTATTGTACGTACCTGGTTAAATTAAATACAAAGTTACCTGTAAAATAAATATAAATCCTAAAATAGCTATAATATAATTATAATTTATATTGTAGCTATATTAGGGTCTATTTTACAGGTAAGTATTTAGCTTTAAATAGGAATAATTTATTTAATAAGAGTTAATTTATTTCGTTAGATTTAAATTATATTTAATTTAGGGGGGTGTTAGGGTTAGTGTTAGACTTAGCTTTAGGGGTTAATCCATTTATTACAGTAGCGGCGAGATTCGGTCGGCAGATTAGGGGTTAATAATTGAAGTTAGGTGTCGGCGATGTTAGGGAGGGCAGATTAGGGGTTAATACTATTTATTATAGGGTTATTGAGGTGGTAGTGAGGCGGATTAGGGGTTAATAACTTTATTATAGTAGCGGTGCGGTCCGCTCGGCAGATTAGGGGTTAATAAGTGTAGGCAGGTGGAGGCGACGTTGAGGGGGCAGATTAGGGGTTAATAAATATAATATAGGGGTCGGCAGTGTTGGGGCAGCAGATTAGGGGTACACAGGGATAATGTAGGTAGCGGCGGTTTACGGAGCGGCAGATTAGGGGTTAAAAAAAATATGCAGGTGTCAGCGATAGCGGGGGCGGCAGATTAGGGGTTAATAAGTGTAAGGTTAGGGGTGTTTAGACTCGGGGTTCATGTTAGGGTGTTAGGTGCAGACGTAGGAAGTGTTTCCCCATAGAAAACAATGGGGCTGCGTTAGGAGCTGAACACTGCTTTTTTGCAGGTGTTAGGTTTTTTTTCAGCTCAAATGGCCCCATTGTTTTCTATGGGGGAATCGTGCACGAGCACGTTTTTGAAGCTAGCCGCGTCTGTAAGCACCGCTGGTATCTAGAGTTGCAGTGGCGTTAAATTATGCTCCACGCTCCCTTTTTGGAGCCTAACGCACTGAAAACCCAGCCATTCTGTGAACTCTAAATACCAGCGGTATTTAAAAGGTGCAGGGGAAAATAAGCATGCGTAGCTAATGGACCCCTTTGGCCACCAAACTCTAAATTTAGCCGCTAGACTTTTAGACTGTACTTATTTGTGTAATCTACTTTCTTTTTACTGTTTGTAACTAAAATAAAACCCCATCCAAAAAAACCTTAAAAAACCTATCACTAACCCCTGACAATCATCTTACAGTTATTGAAGTCTGGACATTCATCCTCATCCAGCCGGCCAAATCATCATTCAGGCAGCAAGAAGTCTTCATCCGTGCGGCCTCTTCCATCTTCATCCAGCTGGTGAAGTCCTCATCCAGACGGCATCTTCTATCTTCATTTAGACGGCATCTTCTATCTTCATCCATCCTGCGTGGAGCGGGTCCATCTTTAAGACATACGGAGCAGGGCATCCTCTTCTTACGATCTTCGCTGAAAAATTAGTTTCCCTTAAAGTGATGTCATCCAAGATGGCGTCCCTTACATTCCTATTGGCTGAAATATTTCTATCAGCCAATAGGAATTAAAGGGGAAGAATCCTATTGGCTGTTGCAATCAGCCAATAGGATTGAGCTCTTATTCTATTGGCTGATTAGAACAGCCAATAGGATTTTTCCCCTTTAATTCCTATTGGCTGATTGAAATCTTTCAGCCAATCGGAATGTAAGGGACGCCATCTTGGATGACTTAAAGGGAAACTTATTTTCCAGCGACAATCGCAAGAAGAGGATGCACTGCGCCAGATGCCCATCCAAATGCCCTTTTCAGGGCAATGGTTAGCTTAGGTTTATTTAGATAGGTTTTTATTTGGGGGGTTGGTTTGTTGGGTGGTGGGTTTTACTGGTGGGGGCTGTTTGTATTTTTTTTACAGTAAAAGTGCCGATTTATTTGGGGTAATGCCCCACAAAATGCCCCTTTAAGGGCCATTGGCAGTTTAGTGTAGGCTAGGATTTTTTTTATTTTGGGAGGGCTTTTTATTTTGATAGGGCTATTAGATTAGGAGTAATTCATTTTTATTTTTTGCTATTTAGTGTTTTTTTGTAATTTAGAAAATTGTATTTTAATAATTTAATTTATTTTATTTTATTGTAATGTTAGTTTTTAGTGTAAGGCAGGTTAAGTTTTATTTTACAGGTAACTTTGTATTTATTTTAACTAGTTAGCTAGTAAATAGTTAATAACTATTTTCTAACTAGTCTACCTAGTTAAAATAAGCTCAAACTTAGCTGTGAAATAAAAATAAAACCTAAGATAGCTACAATATAACTATTAGTTATATTTTAGCTAGCTTAGGTTTTATTTTACAGGTAAGTTTGTATTTAGTTTTAAATAAGAATTATTTAGTTAATAATTGTAAGGTTTGTTTAGCTCAATTTTAATTATATTTAGGTTAGGGGGTGTTAGGCTTAGGCTGACGTTAGGGTTAGACTTAGGGTTAGGGTTACGTTAGGGTTAGGGGTTAATATATTTATGTAGAGTCAGTGATGTGGGAGGTCAGAGGTTTAGGGGTTAATAATTTATTTTAGTACATTTTGTTGTAGGGGGCTTGCGGTTTAGGGGTTAATAGGTTTATTATAGCAGCGGTGAGCTCGGACGGCAGATTAGGGGTTATTATTATTATAGATTCTGAATACATCCATGGAGATTTAACATAAATAGGAAATATATATATATATATATATATATATATATATATATACATATATATTTATTAATTTTAATTAAATATCACATATAACTTTTGACCCAAAGTTCCTTTATAACTATAAGATCAATAAGTGTGTTAAATAATCACTTTATAAAAATATCTTAGAAATTAAACCCTAAGGTATAGAGAAAGAAAGAGTTTATTTTATCTAAAATAAACTTTTCACACAGATCCTGCGACCCCCAATGTACAAACTAGAATAATGCAACCTAATGTATTTAACCTTGAAGAAATTAAAGTCACATCAAGGGGACAAGTCTTGACCAATGAGAGCTGTTGCTCACATCTTAAATATTTTCACTGGATGATTAAAAAGGAGGGTGGAGCCAATCAGCAGAAAAAAAAGACTCACACTAACGGAGAAAAAAATGAATAGAAAAAAACAAACAAAAAATAAACACTTGAGAAGACAGAGCTGGCTTTTGAGGGTGTTCATGATACCTTTTTTCTTTTCTTTTCTATGCTGTGGAATATTCTCCTGCATAACAGTGAAGATCTCTGAGGTGAAAGCAATTCTCAGATCTTGCTAATGCTCTAAAAAAATATGACCTGATTTCTATAATTTTAACAATCTTTATTACTTTCCATTTTGCCTTTCCATCTACAGTTCTAGAAATCAACAGAGAAGCAAATCCATTCCCATGCGTCACAACCTGACTGCATTTTCACAGAAATTGTTCATGATACATAAGTTGAAAATTGTGCTTTAAGTCAAATGCTTTCAGCTTTTAGCAAATAACCTTTTTACCACTAATAACTTTTCTTCCTTAAGGAAAGAACTTTGTTGACTGCACAAAGTATATAGCATTCAATGCATTAAAACAGTTATATTTTAGTTTTCATCTTCATGCTTATAATAGATCAAAAGATATGCAACAGCATTTTGATAATAATTAAATATTTGCGGAAATTATGTTTGAATTAGAGAGGAAAATATAATAGTCAAGCAGGTAAAATGAAAGCTGTCACAAAAAGTATTTCTAATGTTGTTTACAGAACAATACACATTTTGAACGATGTGCTCAATAATTTAAATTCCTCTTTTTCTAACCAACTACGGTACTATTTTGAAAGTATAATTTCTTTCTTTTTAGTTTAAAGGCATTTTAAAATGAAAAGATAATTAAATACAGCTTACAAACAAGTGCGCTTAGAGTTATTCATTTTGTTTTTATTCCAGTTTTCAAAATGTGCTATTCCTGCATTTATTTTCTGAAAAAAATGTTATTTCAATCTGAAAAAAAAAAATCTAAGATTTATTTATTTTTAATATGTGAAAAATCCAAAAATGGTGGTGGGAGTTGTCCCATGTTTTTGGAAAAATGAAATCCCTTCTTAAATAACATTCACCCCTCCACAACAGTAAAACCCAGCACCCAACCAACCCCCCAAAATAAAAAACCTAACTCTAACAAAAACCTAAGCTACCCATTGCCCTGTAAAGGGCATTGATTGGTATGGGCATTGCCCTTAAAAGGGCATTCAGCTCTTTTTCTTGCCCTGAAAAGGGCTTTTAGCTCTTTTAAGAATGCCCAAACCCTAATCTAAAAAAAAAACACCCCAAAAAAGTTTTAAAAAACCTAACATTACCCCCTGATGATCCACTTACAGTTTCTGAAGTTCAGACATTGAGGTGGCAAGAAGTCTTCATCCAGACGGCGAGGTCTTCATCCATCCAGGCGGCGTCTTCTATCTTCATCCAGGCAGCATCTTCTATCTTTATCCCGGCGGCGTGGAGTGGGCCCATCCTGAAGACATCTGGAGTGGAGCATCATCTTCATGTGGTTGGCGCCATACACTGATTTTTCAATGCAAGGGAGCCTTTTCAAAATGGTGTCCCTTGCATTGCTATTGGCTGATTTGATTTTTTTTATATTCAAATCAGCCAATAGAATGAGAGCTACTGAAATTCTATTGGCTGATTTGAGTCTGCAGAGATCTATAAATCAAGACAATTACTGTAGCCAAACCAAGTAAGATTGCTGAAGTCCACACTAAGTTTTTAGGCTCTGCTATATAGCTTTTTTTATTGCTAATAAAAGTTAGTTCTAATATTTTATTCCTTGCTCTGAATTTTTTTTTTTTTTTCTATGTATACAAGTCAGAGATGACGTTTTCAGTGGTGGGTGAAGGTTAGATCATTATGTTTACAGGAGATGGTGGAGATTCAATCATAGTGAAATTGTAGAATGCACAGAACTTGGATCTCTAGACACAGCTATTTACTATCTTGGAGCCCGTACTGCTAATCTGTTGATAGTCTGAAGTTAGGCGCTTTTTGCTCTGTAACTTACTAGATAATTTTGATGATATCCACTGCTGAAATATTATCCAGCTGTATTGTGTTTTGTTCTTAGAAACCACAAAAATGTTATAATTTTTAAAAGGATATTTTTTATTTTTATAAGAAATTTAATGTTATGTGAATAGTTTTCAAAATATGCTGAACGTTACAGTAGGGGGTTGTTTTAAAAAAATAAAATGGAGTATTCTCAACTAAGAATACAAATGACACACTTTTTCACATAAAAAAATACGTTTAAGGTTAAATTTGATCATGTCAAAATAGCATTTTTAATACATTGGCCCTGATTTATGAAGATATGTATTCAGCTTTGGGGCTGTTTTGGTGCAGTCTCGCTCATGAGATGTTTCCGCATCCTTAGACTTTTAGGGTGTTAGGCAACCAAAATTAATTTGTCCAGGATGACTGACAAGTCCTGCTCTCACACAATTGGTTGTATGACTGCAGGGGTAGTGGTTCCACAAGAAATTGCTTATGCAATCTTTAATTCCAGCAGACAATGCTCCTACTGAGGACCCAAAGGTGTGAGGGCAGGTTCTATTTCTGAGAACTTTTTCTGCATGCAGTTTGATAAATGGACGGCCATAAAGTAAATATTTAGAATCATATGTGAGGGGACTAAAATCTGTAACTAGCATACTTTTTTGCATTGCTGATGTTAAATTCAAGGAAAAGGGAGGGGAAGAGACAAGAGCGCCGATTGGTTTATACCCAGAGAAAAGAGAAAAATTGCTGTTTTTAAAAAAAATCATTGCAGGAATAATTTTATTTATAAAGCATATGTAAAATTTTCATAAAAGGGGTAATATACAATATCAAGATTGGAAATAACTTTTTTACATTAGATGTTTCTTAAAACCATATAGGTAACACCTTAAAAATCTTTTGGTAACACCTTAAAATCTCTTTTTATAAGTCCAATGTTTATAAGAATATAGCAGATCTTATTGTTGCTAGACTTTGTATTGTTCGCTTAGCTTCAATTAGAGATGATCATGTTAACACATAGTAGAGATATTTTTTAAAATAGTAAGTGGTATTTTAAAAAAGGGTAATTTAAAAGGAAAATGCCAATTTCAGAAACCAAGCTGCAATATAAATACCTACAATGGCTAAAAATGGGTAACATACGAGAAAATCAATAGCCCAAAATAATCAATATGGTTGGCCACCCTTATCACCATAAAACACAATAAATATATTAGAAAGATATCCTTATATAAAATTTCTAGTACTTTGCAAAGAACGTATCGCAAATGGCACACTACTTCGTTAATATCAACAGTAACTAGTGTTGCACATTTATGCCAGTATTCACTTCTACTGCTGTTAATGCCACCAGATTTTTTTATGGCACTCGCTGTACAGCTGTAACAGTTCTAAAAAACATATACAGTCTCTTTTTATGAGATCATTTAGACAATTTCTCTTATGTACTGTCTATTCCTTAGAAAATGTGTCCCAGTGTCTCAATTATTAACAAGTGCACTTGTTGATATAGGTGGAATTCTCACCTTCTTCTATTCAATAATATATGATCTTTGGACCTATGTTGTTGGTTTAGGTATATTATTGAATAGAAGAAGGTGATTATAATCAGTGAAAATAATCAGTGCCTATAAAAGAAAAGAAAAGAACATAAACCATGGGGGAGCTGCATAAAAACATATGTTGCAGGTATACAGACAAAAACAAAAATATCTCTTTATGCAAAATACTTATATACCTTGCAAAATTAGCTCCCTAACTGGATATGTAAATAACGAATCAACTAAAAGAGTTGATTATTTTCCTTAATAAGTTAACCCTAAATATAAGATAGTAGTTGTAACAAAGTATCTATATGTGTAAAAGTAATGCCTCAATGAAAGTGGAAACATATATATAATACAATTCAAATTGTTACATTTAAATCTCTTATGATATATATATATATATATATATATATATATATCATAAGAGATTTAAAATATATATACATTGTATGGGAGAATACTTAAAATTTAAGCAATTGGAATTTACTCGTCATGGTTTTTACATTATTCCCAATAATTCATAATGTCCATATCGGAGTTATAACCTTTGGGTATTTGGGTTTCTAATTTATGTATCCAATATACAGTGGGGGAAAAAAGTATTTAGTCAGCCACCAATTATGCAAGTTCTCCCACTTAAGAAGATGAGAGAGGCCTGTAATTTTCATCATAGGTATACCTCATGGTGGAAAATAAGTATTTGGTCACCTTCAAACAAGCAATATTTCTGGCTCTCACAGACCTGTATCTTCTTCTTTAACAGGCTCCTCTGTCCTCCACTCATTATCTGTATTAATGGCACCTGTTTGAACTTGTTATCAGTATAAAAGACACCTGTCCACAACCTCAAACAGTCACACTCCAAACTCCACTATGGTGAAGACCAAAGAGCTGTTGAAGGACACCAGAAACAAAATTGTAGACCTGCACCAGGCTGGGAAGACTGAATCTGCAATAGAAAATGGAAGACATACAAGACCACTGATAATCTTCCTCGATCTGGGGCTCCACGCAAGATCTCACCCCGTGGGGTCAAAATGATAACAAGAACGGTGAGCAAACATCCTAGAACCACACAGGGGGACATAGTGAATGACCTGCAAGAGCTGGAGCAACGTAACAAAGGCTACCATCAGTAACAAACTACACTGCCAGGGACTCAGATCCTGCAGTGCCAGACGTGTCCCCCTGCTTAAGCCAGTACATGTCCGGGCACGTCTGAAGTATGCTAGAGAGCATTTGGATGATCCAGAAGCTGATTGGGAGAATATCATAAGTAGAACTGTTTGGTAGAAACGCAACTTGTTGTATTTGGAGGTGAGAGAACACCATACCTACTGTGAAGCATGGGGATGGCAACATCATGCTTTGGGGCTGTTTCTCTGCAAAGGGAACAGGGTGACTGATCCGTGTACATGAAAGAATGAATGGGGCCATGTATCATGATATTTTGAGTGCAAACCTCCTTCCATCAGCAAGGGCATTGAAGATGAAATGTGGCTGGTCTTTCAGCATGACAATGATCCCAAATACACCGCCCGGGCAATGAAGGAGTGGCTTCGTAAGAAGCATTTCAAGGTCCTGGAGTGGCCTAGCCAGTCTCCAGATCTCAACCCCATAGAAAACCTTTGGAGGGAGTTGAAAGTCCGTGATGCCCAGCGACAGCCCCAAAACATCACTGCTCTAGAGGAGATCTGAATGCAGGAATAGGCCAACATACCAGCAACAGTGTGTGACAACCTTGTGAAGACTTACAGAAAACGTTTGACCTCTGTCATTGCCAACAAAGGATATATAACAAAGTATTGAGATGAACTTTTGATATTGACCAAATACTTATTTTCCACCATAATTTGTAAATAAATTCTTTCCAAATCAGACAATGTGATTGTATGAATTTGTTTCCACATTTTGTCTCTCATAGTTGAGGTATACCTATGAAGAAAATTACAGGCCTCTCTCATCTTCTTAAGTGGGAGAACTTGCACAATTGATGGCTGACTAAATACTTTTTTTCCCCACTGTACCTCTTGTTTACAGAGGGTACAAAATGTATTGCCCCCTCAAGGATGGTTTTTAACCTCTTCTATAGCAGACCAAGAAAAGGAGTTCACATTTTGAGAATGCACATCTATAAAATGTTTGGAGAGTGCAGAGTATCTAATTTGTGATATATGATAGGTGCTCTCTAATATGGTTACGTATGTCTCTTGTGGTCATTCCAATGTATTGACCCTTACAAATAGAGCATTCTATCAAATATATCACAAATTTGGAGGTACAATTTATGCAACCTTTAGTTTCAAAAAATTTCTCCTGTGGAGTAAGACATAAATTGATCTGTGATGTTAATATAGTCACATGCCTTACATCTTTTGTTGCCACATTAATAAGTTCCTTTATGAATAAGCCATGAACCTATAAGGGGAGGAGCCTTAAGCATATTGGGAGAAAGAATACTTTGTAGACTAGGGCCTTTGGAATACACAAATCTAAATCCCTTACTCACTATATCTTTCAATGCATCATCTCCGTATACCAGAGGAATATATTTCTTTACTATTTTACAAATTTCCTGATATTGATTGGAATATTGCGTTGTGAAAATAGGTTGTGTGTCCCTCTCTTTGATGTGTTTATCTTTTAAAAGGGACCTCCTATCCATATAGGATACCTCTCTTTCAGCTCTATCAAATATAGGTAGTGAACTTACTTTGGTTAAGTCGATGCGTTTCGGCCTCTGTATAGGCCTTTATCAAGACTCATAAGATAAAGGCCTATACAGAGGCCAAAACGCGTCGACTTAACCAAAGTAAGTTCATTACCTATATTTGATTCTATTTGTGAACATATTCTACAGCATTGTTTATATTTTTTTCACAGGTTTTTTATTTTTATTTGGATATATTTTAACACATTTTTTTGGAGATCTTCACGTACTCTAATGGATTAAAGCACCTACCACTACATTCATTCACCAGAGTCACATTTTTTCCACAATGACTTTGTAACTTTTTTATCACTTCATTGGATGTTTTTTTTACTGTTTTCACTGATATTTTGTCACTTTATTGGAACTTTTAAAAGTTTTTTCCAATTTTTTCACATTTTTCTTCCACTTGTGATTCATCTAGTACCATTCAATTTTTGTTTCAACAACCTTGGATACATTAGGATATGACTATTTAGGATTGTAATTTGGACTTACCTCTGAACGTCCTTGTTGTTTTCACAACAGGACAGTAACCATTTCAAGACATTTTTTCAATTTGTTTTTTTATTTTATTTGTTTTAACCTGATTTTCTATAACCATTGTTACATGGATCAATGATATATATTGTATATTGTATTTCTCTTTGTTATGTATTAAACCCTACATTCTTGTATACTTCACACTAACACTGTTTTAATCTGTTACTCCACCACCTCAGCCTTTCTGGCGCTCGCCTCTCCACTATATTAACTAATAATTAATCTACCATAACTGTTATACTAAAATTACATTAAATTACATTAAACTATATTATACTATTAATTAATCTACCCTAACTGTTATACTAAAATTACATTAAACTACAAATTAAATTAAATATATTATATAGTTAAAAACCTAACCCTACTCAAATAATTTAAATCTTCTATTAAAAATTACAAAGTTACAAAAAACTAACAACTAAGTTACACAAAATAACAAACACTAAGTTCCACAAAATAACAAACACTAAGTTACAAAAAAATAAACACTAAGTTACACAAAATAAAAAATAAATGATCAAATATTTAAACTAATTACACCTAATCTAATTGCCCTATCAAAATAAAAAAGCCCCCCAAAATAAAAAAACCCCCAGCCTACAATAAACTACCAATGGCCCTTAAAAAGGCCTTTTGCGAGGCATTGCCCCAAAGAAATCAGCTCTTTTACCTGTAAGAAAAAATACAAACAACCCCCCCAACAGTAAAAACCCACCACCCACACAACCAACCCCCCAAATAAAAACTTAATCTAAGAAACCTAAGCTCCCCATTGCCCTGAAAAGGTCATTTAGCTCTTTTTCCTGGCCCAAACCCTAATCTGAAATTAACCGCTTAAGGACCAGCGACGTACCCTGTATGTCACTGGCCTTTTTTTTGGGACGTGATTGTTTTATAGCGCGGTCTTGCCACCAGCGTTGAGACTGCTCTTTTCCACAAAGCCTGCTGGAGGGAGGGCATTCATAGCGTGTTCTTGCTAGACTTGTGCTATTATGTCCTGAAAAAACACTTAACGACCAGTGACATACAGGGTACATTGTGGTCATTAAGGGGTTAAAACCCACCCAAAAAACCCTTAAAACTTAACACTAACCCCCGAAGATCCACTTACAGTTTCTGAAGACCCGACATCCATCCTCAACGAAGCGGCAGAAGTCCTCATCGAAGCCGGCAGAAGTCTTCATCCAAGCGGGTCTCAGTCTTCATCCAAGCAGACCAAAGTCTTCATCCAAATGGCCTCTTTTACCTTCACCCATCCAGCGCGGAGAGGCTCCATCTTCAAGACATCCTGCGCGGAGCATCCTCTTCTTTCGACATCTTCTTTAAAATGTGGTTTCCCTTTAAATGATGTCATCCAAGATGGTGTCCCTTAGATTTCAATTGGTTGATAGAATTCTATCAGCCAATCTGAATTAAGGTTGAAAAAATCCTTTTGGCTGTTGCAATCAGCCAATAGGATTGAACTTTCATCCTATTGGCTGATCCAAACAGCCAATAGGATTGAGCTTGTATTCTATTGGTTATTCCAATCAGCCAATAGAATGCAAGCTCAATCCTATTGGCTGATTGGATCAGCCAATAAGATGAAAGCTTAATCATATTGGCTGATTGCAACAGCCAATAGAATTTTTTCAACCTTAATTCCCATTGGCTGATAGAATTCTATCAGCCAATCGGAATCTAAGGGATGCCATCTTGGATGATGTCATTTAAAGGAACCTTCATTATTGAAGAAGACTTTGATTGAAGAGGATGCTCCGCGCCGAATGTCTTGAAGATAGAGCCGCTCTGCGCCGGATAGATGAAGATAGAAGAGGCCGTCTTGGTGAAGACTTCTGCTGGCTTGGATGAAGACTTCGGCCCGCTTGGATGAAGACTTCTGCCGGCTTCGATGAGGACTTCTGCCACTTTGTTGAGGATGGATGTCGGGTCTTGAGAAACTGTTAGTGGATCCTTGGGGGTTAGTGTTAGTTTTTTTTAAGGGTTTATTGGGTGGGTTTCAATTTTAGATTAGGATTTGGGCAAGAAAAAGAGCTAAATGCCCTTTTAAGGGCAATGCCCATCCAAATGCCCTTTTCTGGGCAATGGGGATCTTAGGTTTTTTAGATTAGGTTTTTATTTTGGGGGGTTGGTTGTGTGGGTTTTACTGTTGGGGGGTATTTGTATTTTTTTTTTTACAGGTAAAAGAGCTGATTTCTTTGAGGCAATGCCCTGTAAAAGGCCCTTTTTAGGGCCATTGGTAGTTTATTGTAGGCTAGGTTTTTTTTTTTTTTTTTGGGGGGGGGTTATTTTCATAGGGCTCTTTGATTAGGTGTCATTTAAATATTTGATCAATTATTTTTTATTTTGTGTAACTTAGTGTTTATTTTTTTTGTAACTTAGTGTTTGTTATTTTGTATAACTTAGTTGTTGTTTTTTTGTAACTTAGTAATTCTGTATTGTAGATTGAAATAACTTAAGTAAGGTTAGTTTTTTAAATATTTAATATAGTTCATTTAATTTGTAGTTTAATGTAATTTTCGTATAACAGTTAGGGTAGGTTAATTATTAGTTTCATATAGTTTATTGTAATTTTAGTCCAATAGTAAGGGTAGATTAATTAATAGTTTAATATAGTTTAATGTAATTTTAGTATAATAGTTAGGATAGGTTAATTAATAGTTTAATATAGTTTAATTTAAATCTACTAAAGGTAAGTTTAAATTTATTATACGATAGGGATGAGTTAATATGTAATGTAAAGTTAAGTGTTTGTTAGGTTTAGGGGTTAATAGGTTAATTTAGTTTATGGCAATGTGGGGGCTGGCGGTTTAGGGGTTAATAGGTTTAGTAAGTGGTAGTGATGTGGTTAATAACTTTATTTAGTTGTGGTGGGCTCTGGGAACGGCGGGATAGGGGTTAATACTTTTATGTAGGTGGTGGCGGTGTAGGGGTGGAAGATTAGGGGTTAATAAGTATAATGTAGTATGCGGCGGTGTCGGGGCAGCAAATTAGGGGTTAATAACATTATGTAGGTGGCAGCGGTGTAGGGGGTGGCAGATTAGGTGTGTTTAGACTCAGGGGTTATGTTATGGTGTTAGGTGTAAACGTTACTTTTATTCTCCCATAGGAGTCAATGGGATATCGGGCAGCAGCGAAAATGTGCTTTCGCTGCTTTCAAACTCCCATTGATTCCTATGACTATGAAAACCAGGTACGCTGGGCTGGAATAGTGGCGAGCATACCTGGTAGATATTTGATAAATAGCAAAATTAGTCAGATAGTGCTGAATTTGCATTTGGAACATCTGTAATGACGTAAGCATCCATCTGTGTTGGACTGAGATCGGCGGATCCTATGTTACGTCACAAATTTCAACTTTTGCCGCTCTGTAGGCTTTGAAAAATGAGGCGAATCAAGCTTGCCACAATTACGCTGCAGAATTCCAGCATATTTGCGGTTGACAGCTTCATAAATAGGCCTCTCTATCTGAATTGTGAAAGAAAAAAATTGGATTTCATGTCCCTTTCAGTGTATTAAGATTGAACTAAATTGGAGGATTGGACAAACCACTGGGATCTAAAGTTTAACACAGCAAAGTGTAAAATAATGCATTTAGGGAAGAAAAATCCAAATGTTAATTACAGACTCAATGACACTTTACTGACTGTTACAGACGAGGAACAGGACTTGGAAATTATTATTTCAGATGATTTAAAACTTAGTAAACAATGTAGTAATGCAGCGAGTAAGGCTAGCAGAATGCTTGGATGTATTGGTAGAGGTATTTGAAGCAGAAATAGTAAGGTTCTTATGCCACTTTATAGATCATTAGTTAGGCCTCATCTTGAGTATTGTGTGCAGTTCTGGAGGCCATATCTTCAGAAGGATATTAACAAACTTGAATCTGTGCAAAGGAGGGCTACCAAAATGGTACATGGTCTAAAAAATAAAACTTACCAGGATAGGCTCAATGACCTAAATATGTATAGCTTAGAGGAGAGAAGGGAAAGAGGTGATATGATAGCAACTTTCAAGTACATTAAAGGGTTTAGTAAAACTGAGGCTGGGGGTATTTTACATAAAATGGAAAATTCAAGAACAAGGGGTCATGTGCTCAAGCTAAAGGGTAGTAGATTCAGGAGTAATTTGAGGAAGCACTTCTTTACAGAAAGAGTGATTGATTTATGGAATAAACTTCCTCAAGAGGTAGTAGCAACAAACACTGTGGGGGACTTTAAAAATGCATGGGACAAGCATAGGGCTATCCTACGAACTAGATAAGTTTATACTGTTAGGTAAGGTCGGGCAGACTTGCTGGGCCTATGGCTCTTATCTGCCGTCAATATCTATGTTTCTATGTTTCTATGTTACTCTTGTTTACTATATGTAAATTAAAAAAATATTAGAAAGTCTTTTATTTTCCCTTTGTTAGAGTCTACCTTGACATGGTGGCAGGCTTGATCATTTTTTTGCCCAAAGTATGAATAAGGAGGGGGGGGGTGTCTGGACATTGCTTTAGTAAAGGGCCCCAAATTTTCTAGTGAAGGCCCTGCATATTACCCAGCCAACCTCGGGGCGCCAACCTCAGGGTAGCAGTGCTGGTGTGGGATGCAGTGAGTACTTTGTATGTACTTTCATATATTATATTATTTACTGTTTATTATGTTAGAATACATGTGGGGCTCCTCTTTATGTCTCATTGGCATCCAGTGATTGTAGCAGTCAAGGTGTTAATACAAGAGATCGGTAATTTAAATATGAAAGCAACATGGCTTGAGGTGTATATGAGGGCTGCACACACTCCATGCAGCATGAAAAATAATAGGTAACATGTGAATGCTCTAACTGTAGGCTATATTTAGTTTAGAAGAAATTTTAGATTTTTTTTTTTATTTAGTTGTGAATCCAGTGTGTACAGACCTTCAATTCTACCAGCCTACATGGTCACCGTATTTTTAAAGAGTCAATGAATGTGCTAAAAAAAACATTTAAAAAAAACCAATTCTGTGGTTTAAAATCATTGCAGAAAAAAATGCTCAAAAGCTTTCCTTTAACCCCTAGAAAAAAATCGCCTGGCTGACACATTCCACCAGCCCACATTTTTTAAGGAATGTAAACACTTTGAGATTACAATACAACATTTTAGATAACGTCTAGTAAAACAACTTTGCAATAAACTTTCATTATTTTGCACCATTTTCTGCAATTAGACCTTAAAAACAAAGTTTTTTTCTAATTCCAAGAATTGTTCTCAGTTGGCTTCAGTAAAGGTTATTTCTGGTGGGTTCTGCTGGCTATGGGTCTTGCTGTGGCCTGCAGGGGTCCTGCTGGTTATGAATCCTATGGCTGTGAGCTGACTCAGTGGTACAATGGGTCACTTGACTGGATTTGCCCCCCAGGCCTAAGGCTGCCAGCCCCCCCAAATCAGCTGATTAGTAAACATGGTTATTTTACCTGCTCTCATCCAAAGTAAACTAGAAAACCTGGCCTGTTGGAAGGCCTAAGAACAGGTTTTAAAAAACAGTGCATTAAAGTGTCTAGTTTAAGAAACAGACGTCTCATGGGTACTCAACTGGCAGCTAAATAGTACCCACAAAACATTAGTCTCAATGTCAACAGTGAAGAGGGCACTCTGGGATGCTCATCTTCTATGAAGAGTTGCAAAGAAAAAGCCATATCTGAGACTGGCTAATAAAAAAGAAAAAAATAAGATGGGAAAAATAACACACTGGAAAGACCAAGACTCTAAAAAAAGTGTTTTGAAAGACAAATCTAAGTTTTATGTGTTCGGATCACAAAGAAGAACATTTATGAGATGCAGACCAAATAAAAAGATGCTGGAGAAGTAGCACAATCTGTCAAGCATGGTGGAGGCAATGTGATGGTTTGGTGGTGATAAAGGGTGGTGATAAAGTGGGAGATGTGTTCAGAATAAAAAGGACCTTGAAGAAGGAAGGCTATCACTCCATTTTACAATGCCATACCCTGTGGACAGTACAACAGGACAATGACCCAAAGCATATCTCCAAACCATGCAAGAATAATTTATGGAAGGAGTATTCTGTTTTTAATGGACTGGCAAGAACAGTCGCCAGATCTCAACACCATTGAGCTTGACCGTATGGTATGTAAGAAATGCCCATCAAGCCAATCCAACTTGTGGAAGGTGCTACAGGAAGCATGGGGTGAAATCCATTCAGAGTACCTCAACAAATTGACAACTAGAATGCCAAAGGTCTGCAAGACTGCAATTGCTGCACATGGGGGATTATTTAACAAAAGCACAATGACTATATATAGTATATACTGTATATATATATAATATATATATATATATATATATATATATATATATATTTCCTATTCAAACTAATTTCATGTGTGTTTTCATGGAAAATAATGAACGGTCTAAGCAGCCCCAAACTTTTAAATGTCAGTGCATATATACTTCTTTTTTAACCCTTACACTTTACACTAAATATCCAAGTGCCCTCATCTGTTGAGCAAAAATTATGTTTGAGTACAATCATTTACTTTCAACTTGTAACATGCACACAAGTTAGCACAGTTGTGATATTGCTTATCATGTCCCATGCTAACAATTGTAATCTTGCCCATACTTGTCAGGAATGAGGTTGGTTATGTTACTTAGTATCACAGACACAAGCACTCCAGCAGCTGAGCAGAGACCGTGAAAGCAGCTCTTACTTACACACCAGAGTTGAGATCCTCTTTGCCTACACTATGTACTAAGGCTATGGTAGTAATTCATGGTATATGTTGGGCTATATACCATATGGACTCTGATGTGATTGGAAATATAATTCAAAGGACTTTGTAGCCTCCACATTGTGTCAGATTTCATGTGGTGAACTTTCGCAACATTGTCTCTTATTTGCTGTTGTTAAATTGCTGATTGCTAGGGGTCACTGATGTACCTCATACACACCCAACTAAAGTGAAGGAATTACTGAATGATTAGCTTGCCTAAAACCTATCACCTAGATTACAAGTTTTGCTCTAAAAAAGGGTGCAAAACTAACGCAACAAAAGTTGTGTTATTTTACCCTACATAGCGCTGCCATTACAAGTTATTAAAAAGCCGGCTTTGAGTGCGATATGGTTGCATTGAGCTCCATACCGCACAAAATACAAGTGCTGCTTTGACGTGCTTGTGCACGCTTTCCCCATAGATATCAATGGAAAGAGAGTGTTAGAAAAAACACCTGCAATCGCGGAATGAAAATCTCTGTAATGCAGCCCCATTGATGTCTATGGGGAAAAAAAAAGTTACGTTTAAACCTAACACCCTAACATAAACCCCAGATCTAAACACCCCTAATCTGCTGCCCCCGACATCATTGACACCTACATAATATTATGAACCCATAATCTGTCGCTCATGACATCGCCGCCACCGAAATAAATCTATTAACCTCTAATCTGCCGCTTTTGATATCCCAATATCGCCCATACTATAATAAAGATATTAACCCCTATTGCACCTCTCCCCGGCATCGCTACCAATAAATAAAGTTATTAACCCCTAAACCTCGGGCCTCCCACATCACTACCACTAAATAAACCTATTAACCCCAAAACTGCCAGCCCCCCACATCACAACAACATAAATTAAACTATATTAACCCCTAAACCTAACCCTATACCTAACCCTAACCGTAACCCTAAACCTAACACCCCCTAACTGTAACATGATTAAAATAGACCTAAATTAAAGTTACAATTACTAACTAAATAATACCTATTTAAAATAAAAAACAAACTTACCTGTGAAATAAAAATCAAACCAAAGCTAGCTACAATATAACTAACTGTTATATTGTAGCTAAGCAGGGCATTTTTGGAGAGAGGATATGAAGAAAAGATAGAAAGAAAAGCATATGAGGAAGCCAAAATTAAGAATATAGAAGAACTATTAGTATATAAAACTAAAAAAGAAAATACAGGTGAGGAAAATTTACAATCTAAAATTAAAGTTCCTTTTATAACCAACTATAATGGACAACATAAAACATTTGAAAAAATTATTAATAAACACTGGAACTTAGTGAGAGAAGATCCTATCATATGTGACAAGTTAACTATCAAACCTTTATTCATATATAGGAGACCAAGGAATTTTAGAAATATCCTAGCCCCCAGTGAGTTTTTAAGATAGGAAAAAATCAACTAAGCAATTAGATCTTTTTAGAAAGGAAGTTATGGGTTTTTATCCATGTTTTTGCTGCAGATAATGCCATCATAGTAGTAAAATAAAAGAAGTTATATCAAGCTATACAGGAGAAAAATGTAAAATTACTGACACAATTCTCTGTATAGATAAAGGGGTGATTTATGTAATTGAATGCAGTTGTAAAAAACAATATATAGGCTAAACCTCTAGAAATCTCTGAGAAAGAATAAGAGAACACCTATAATATATATAATTGAAATAGGCAATCGGGAAACTCAACTATACAAACATTTCAGTAAAGTCCATAACAACAGATTAAAAGATTTTTCATATTGGGGCATTTGCAAAGTAAAACTCAACTGGAGGGACGGAAACTTTGAAAACAAACTTTTAAAAAGAGAAGCAGCACTTATTTATAAAATAAAGACCCTGTATCCAAAGGGTCTCAACTTAGAATTAGATGTGACTCCTTTTATGTATGATTAAGTAAAAAAGAGCACTATATATATTACAATTCTCTTTCCATATATTAATTTCACAAAATACACGTATACTATCACATATATGCTGCATTACTATTCATACCATCTCCTGCTATTATTAAGGGCCACTATAATTTTCTCATGTTTATGAAGTACATAACATTTTTATAAAGATAATTTCATATGTGTATAGATAACTTTTTTGAATGTTCACTATGCAAATGTTTTAAGGTAGCATTCATTATAATATGTTACTAAATCATTAAGAGAAGTCTATGTGAATATCTTTTTAGTGAACATTTAAGGATAATGTGTATATCCTTAAATTACCACCCCTCAACAATCACCAATGGAAATCAAGAAAGGGGTTTAAAAGATGCGCCAGAAATAAGACTTGGATCAGTCTTGAAAAAGCCTCTGGGGCCTATCTATCAAGCTCCGAATGGAGCTTGATGCCCCGTGTTTCTGGCGAGCCTGCAGACTCGCCAGAAACAGCAGTTATGAAGCAGCGGTCACAAAGACCGCTGCTCCATAACCTGTCCGCCTGCTCTGAGCAGGCGGACAGACATCGCCGGAAATCAACCCGATCAAGTATGATTGCTGGTGCAATGCTGAATACGGCGGCCGTATTCAGCGAGGTCTGGCGGACCTGATCTGCACTGTCGGATCAGGTCTGCCAGACTTTCTTAAATAGGGGCCTCTTGGTGAAACATGTTGACTACTGTTACAAGTCTCAGTGGATATATATCCTAACACAACGGATCATACATTGAAGTACTGAGAGCTGAACTCAGGAAGAATCACTGATACAAGTCACAGCAGAAGAGTGTCTGCAAATAACGGAACTATCTGTGGAGACACTAGGGCCTAGATTTAGAGTTCGGCGTTAGCCGTGAAAACCAGCGTTAGAGGCTCCTAACGCTGGTTTCTTACGCACTCCGGTATTTAGAGTTTATTTACCGCGACTCAAAATACACCTAACGCTCAACTTTCTACCGCCACCTCAGACCCAGTAGTAAACATATACCGACAAAAAAAACATCCACGAATCACAAAACAAATATTACACAAAGTACACTTACACTCATACAAACACTACACTATCTTTATTTTTCATATTTTTTTTGTTTTCGTTAAAATACAAAGGATTAAAGTTGCGAGATCTCGGGTGTTTGAAATAAATCCACAAAAATCCATTTTCCCATTGACTTACATGGACATACGGGAAAAGACCCTCATATACCTACATCTAACTAATAACATTATCACAAACATACACTCATCGATGCATACAAACAATATACACCACATGACATACACAAAATATTTATTTATTACAAAAAGAACACGATTTAGTTACTTTTTCACACAAGCTCATGACGTCACTCACTTTACGAGGAAAACCAGTCTTAGAAAAAAAAATTAGAAATCTTTAGAGCCTCCATTGACTTCTATTGGGAAGACGTGCTCGTGCACGCGAAACCCTCATTTCCCTAACGCACGCAAATAGCGTAGACTGAAAAACTCCAAATACCAGCGCTAGAAAAAACATGATTTCATGCGTTAGACCTAGCGATGATAAATAGATCAAGAAATGACTATTTCCCTATGGTGGACTTATGGTTTTTAATTATTAAATATTCACAACACCATAAATTTGTTTCACACTTTTAGATTACATCAACTACAAATCCACATCACTAGTAACACATTATTATTTCAATAAAATTACATTTAAAATTAAAATAAAATTCTATACACATTTCTGGATTCACAAACACTACACAATGGGAAACACCTCTCATTTACCTTTATTATTGCATTTCAGTTATTCAACTCATATGCTTGCAGCAACTGCATATTTACATAGGCTTAACACATAATCACTCATGGATGCACATACATTACTTTTAACATTCACTCATACATGTGCATTCAAATGATGGGGGAAAAACACATTACATTCTCTAGAGGAATCACAAAACACAACATATGGATTTTACTGTACTTTTAACATCATGATTCCATCACCAGAAACCATTAGGAATTACGTACAACAAGAACATCATTACACCAGATTACAGATGTCACTTTATGGGAAGGAACAACAATGCCAGACCGCTATATAGAAGTCAGCATATGTGGGACACAATCACAATATATACGTATATGTACATAACACGCATCACCCATCACGCAACCACAAAGCACACATTTAGATTTTATTCAGCACACAATAACAATGTAGTCAAATACAACAACACAATGAGGATTTCACAACTACATAGGCAGGTTAATAATATCATGACGTCATTAGAAGATTCAACCATACACATCACAGATTCACCACTGTACCGCCCCTTTAGGAACTTTAACACTCAATACTACAATACTACATATACGTAAACAACTGTTTGGAACAGCATTATTAGGGAGATTTCAATGGGACAATTAAGAAATATTGTCAGATCGCAAATCACTTATATATATAATACTACAGATGACAGCCGGAAGTTATTCAGTATTAGTGCCATTTTTATGGCACGCATACAATATTGTCAGATCTAAAATCACTTATATATACAATACTACAGATGACAGCCGGAAGTTCTGATTTTTTATGGCGATTTGAATGGGACGCATACAATATTCACATCTCGGCAATCACTTATATATATAATACTACAGATGACAGCCGGAAGTTATTCCGCATTAGTGCGATTTGAAAGGGACGCATACAATATTCACATCTCGGCAATCACTTATATATACAATACTACAGATGACAGCCGGAAGTTATTCAGTATTAGTGCGATTTTAATGGGACGCATACAATATTGACATCTCGGCAATCACTTATATATATATAATACTACAGATGGCAGACGGGAAGTTCGGAATTATTATTGCGATTTTAAAGGGACGCATACAATATTGACATCTCGGCAGTCACTTATATATACAATACTACAGATGACAGCCGGAAGTTCTAATTTTTTATGGCGATTTTAATGGGACGCATACAATATTGACAGCTCGGCAATCACTTATATATACAATACTACAGATGACAGCCGGAAGTTATTCAGTATTAGTGCGATTTTAAAGGGACGCATACAGTATTGACAGCTCGGCAATCACTTATATATACAATACTACAGATGACAGCCGGAAGTTATTCAGTATTAGTGCGATTTTAAAGGGACGCATACAATATTGACTGCTCGGCAATCACTTATATATATATATATACAATACTACAGATGGCAGACGGGAAGTTCGGAATTATTATTGCGATTTTAAAGGGACGCATACAATATTGACAGCTCAGCAATCACTTATATATATAATACTACAGATGACAGACGGGAAGTTCTGAATTATTATTGCGATTTTAAAGGGACGCATACAATATTGACAGCTCTGAAATCACTTATATATACAATACTACAGATGTTACTTTATCGTTTACAAACAATGTTGCAGCAACATTGATCGATCACATTCGATGCACATTATACACAACTATGCACTTTCATTCATGTTAGCCTGGACGTGTGCTTGTTACTATAAGATCACGTTTAAGAAATATTTATTACGCATATGAACAAACATTACAAACATGCACTGTATGTGTGATATTTGACACTTTCACATTGAGAATCATTGTTTGAAACTAACATTTCAGCAAACAACAAATAAACGCCCACTGTGAAAGCATTCGCGCCGCTCACATACAAACAAGTGAATACAATCAGCAATCATTACAAACTCAATACCATTGGACTAATTGTACTATAAATCCCCCAAACAACATGGCCAAAGCATCACTTGTGATCCACATCAGATCAAGTGCATACCTTGTTACGCTGTTTTGAAAGATGGATGACGATGACATGGTAGACACTGCTGGTGCTGCTATTGGCGAACTAGCTGTTGGTCGAATCAGGCAGCCTCGGCGGCTCAGACCGAGACGAAGGGGTCGTCTGGTTCGAGGTCCTCGTGTCTACAGGGTGAGACCCACCTTGGAAAACATGAGTGACTTTGAGGTTTTTGATAAGTATCGGCTCGATCGCGAACAGCTCATTGGCCTTTACGAGCTTCTTAAACCTCATTTGGAGCCACGTATACAAATAAGGACTGCTGTTCCCCCCATGAGTAAGATGCTAAGTTGTCTATACGTCCTGGCCTCCGGGAGTTTTCAATCCGGAGAACTGTACATGCATGGCCTGGCTCAAGGTACATTCTCCGTGGTGTTTGATAACTTTCTGGACGCCATGGTACGAATCAGTAAGCAATACATAGGATTCCCACAGAATGATGGTGATTGGAGGCGCCTGAAGCGGGAATTCTTTGATATTGCTCAATTGCCCAATGTCTTGGGAGCCATAGATTGTACCCACATTGCGCTGCGTGCTCCAATTGATGACTTGCCCTTCAGAAATCGCAAACATTTTCATAGCCTCAACGTGCAGTATGTTTGTGACGCACGGATGAGGATTATGCATGTGTATGCGAATTTTGGAGGGGCTTGTCATGATGCCCGCATCCTCTCTCTGTCGTCCCTGTGGAGCCAGTTTGAGGAAAGACAAATGCCCCCTGGTTATCTCGTTGGTGAGTATTTGTGCTCAACATGGTTAATAATGTTGACAATTGGCCCTGTATTTTTTAACTGTTAGCGTCATGTTCAGCTATAGGATTAAATTTAACCATTTGTTATTTACCGACGCTAATGTCTATTTTTATTTAAATGCAGATATGTAGCATGTCTTACCTTAAGTGTTCAGATAGAGAATGCAATGTAACCATGTATTTAGCATTTTACACAAGGTTTGTTTTCAGAACAATACGCATATGTAGCATGTCTTAGCTGAAATGGGAAGCTATTATCTCATGCAATTTAACCCTGTCATTGTCTCTTTCTGCTAATGTCTATTTTTATTTAAATGCAGATATGTAGCATGTCTTACCTTAAGTGTTCAGATAGAGAATGCAATGTAACCATGTATTTAGCATTTTACACAAGGTTTGTTTTCAGAACAATACGCATATGTAGCATGTCTTAGCTGAAATGGGAAGCTATTATCTCATGCAATTTAACCCTGTCATTGTCTCTTTCTGCTAATGTCTATTTTTATTTAAATGCAGATATGTAGCATGTCTTACCTTAAGTGTTCAGATAGAGAATGCAATGTAACCATGTATTTAGCATTTTACACAAGGTTTGTTTTCAGAACAATACGCATATGTAGCATGTCTTAGCTGAAATGGGAAGCTATTATCTCATGCAATTTAACCCTGTCATTGTCTCTTTCTGCTAATGTCTATTTTTATTTAAATGCAGATATGTAGCATGTCTTACCTTAAGTGTTCAGATAGAGAATGCAATGTAACCATGTATTTAGCATTTTACACAAGGTTTGTTTTCAGAAC
This sequence comes from Bombina bombina, assembly GCF_027579735.1. Lineage (NCBI taxonomy): Eukaryota > Metazoa > Chordata > Amphibia > Anura > Bombinatoridae > Bombina > Bombina bombina. Next base: position 678,279,053 of record NC_069501.1, on the reverse strand, counting down.
AATACGCATATGTAGCATGTCTTAGCTGAAATGGGAAGATACAGAATAATATAGAAATTTTTTTATTGGTATGTTTCTGACAAGTTTTAATATGGATTATGGTTTTTAAATAAAAAAAAATTATACAACAATATACTAGTTTAAGTATTCTGTTTGAATTATGTTCTGTTCAAAATTTATAGGTGATTCTGGGTATATGAGCCGGCCTTGGCTCATTACCCCCTTGCGTAGCCCGACTGATGTGTCTGAGGAGCGCTACAATAGGGCTCATAAGAGAACCAGGGCGGTGGTTGAAAGGATGTTCGGGCTCCTGAAGATGAGATTCAGGTGCCTGGACCGTTCTGGAGGAGCACTCCAGTACAACCCAAAGAAGGTGGCGAAGATCGTTGTAGCCTGTAGCGTCCTGCATAATATTGCACAGCGGGCTGGGATGCTGCAGGCCGTCCCGGTGGACAGAGACCTCCTCAGAGATGAGGAGGATGATCCTGTTCTAGAGGGGGAATTCCAGGACGAGGGACTTGATGTCAGAGCAGACGTCATCAACCGCCACTTTAGACGGTAAAGAATAGAAGTTAGACTGTGTAGTATTTTCAATAGATGTGAACTCTAGGGGAATGACAAGTAGAGAATTGTGCAAACATGTTAGTATTGATCAAATGTTAGAATAATTTTTAATTTTCATAATATAGGTGATGCTCTGGGCATTGGGTCCTATAGCGAGTCTTTGCCACCTGGTTTTTAAAGAGGACATCAGATGGTAAGTAGAAATGTTTGGACTGTTGCTGGCATGATTTGTACACAAAAACATCATATGGCATACATTTTAAGAAATAGATTTTTGTTTACACATTACTTAAAATGTACATAATCAGAAAGGGATACTCTAGAATGACTATGGTTCAATGTCACACAGAGGTTTTTTATGCTCAATATGACTCATCTTCACACTTGCTAGAAAATAACACAGGTTCATACACAGGCTTAGTAAGCTAGTGACAGATATTTATTATGAAATGGGGGGTGGGAGAGGGGTACAGAACTGATTCACACACTTGTATGATTTTTTTTTTATTAAATTTATTACATTAGGGAGATGACTTAATCTAAAGACTGAAAGGGAACAATTTGAAGCCTGACAGTCAAGATTGCCCAGACTGACAGTGGGGAAAAAGCCAAGATTGAAATTGAAGTATACCAATGGGATCATGTCTGGCATTATCTTTCAATTCTGCTGACCTTGAAAACCATACAAAGACATGTTCACATGGTAAGTGCAAACTATTTGATAGAATAAGGCTGTGGAGACATCCTATTGGAGACACTTAGATGATTTTCTATTTTGTAGAGGGTATTTCCCAGTCCTCTATTTAATGAACTGATGAATAAGACACCTATTGAAGATCAACTGTTTACCCCTGAATTGACTTTCAAAGACCATGCATTATCCAGGTTGGTGCATGCTAGTTAAGAATCACATGAAGAATGTTGATTATTGTTAGCTTACATACATTAGTCATACTTATTTCATCATTAGATATTTAGGGATCACAATCAGAAAAAGGAATACATATTATAGTTGATATAGAGGTATTTGAATGGACATGAAATATTACATTTATGTTCAGCATACATATATTGTTGAAATGTGATATACATTATTATGTATAATTTGAATTTTGGATATTTAAATTGAATTTTTAATCAACAATATAATGGTGTATGTATTTCATTAATTTTAAATCAATTTAATGATTATCTTTAAAAAATGTTGATCAAAGTTAGAGCATAGACACCATATGATTTTAAATGTATTTTATGAATATTTGACAACGTGTGTATTAACTTTGTTCCATTTTTATTATTTTTCTTTTCAGATTGGCATCTGATGACTTCCAGGAATATTTAATTTTTTTCGATTAATTATATTTTGACATGTTAATACTAAACATTTTATTATTAAATACATTATTTTGAACAGATTCTACTAAATATCAATATAATCTGTAAATAAATCAAACTTGGACTCCCATGACTGGTAGTTGGCTATTTGACAAGCACATGCATAAGATAAAATAATGCTTTAATATTAGAAAATAAAATGCTTCCGAGAATATAAATATATATTTTATAACATTAATTGGGGAGTCAGATTCTTCAATGCTTTTATATTGAAAATGTATATATTACAATTATTTAGGATATGTAGTAAAATAATTTTTTTTTTAACATATAATAAGGTGAAGTGGTTCAATTACATGAAAGTGACAGTGTTGTTGAATGTAAAAATAATTGTATAAGATCATGTATCTTCCTTAGGTATCTAAAAAAATTAATAGAAATTATTTAAATTATTACATTTATGAATGGTAGGTCATTTAACTTGATAATTTTTAAAAATTAGTTATTGGATGCCAGGTTAATCTATGTAATTTTCTAGTGGAGTCATTTAACTATACTTAGTAATATTATGTATTTATTACAATCTTACCTCTTGGGTTCGACATCAAATATCTATATAGAATGTAAATTCCCCTTTTGTTTATTTTGTCAATGTTAAATAAAAATACCAAATGTTTGGGTCCTTAAAGGGACAATCACAAAGTATATTTTGTATAGATTTTAAAAAATATCATACAAGAATTTAAACATATTTAGAAAGTACTATAGAATTACATTCAGTCTTTAAATATACTTGTTTATGCACATATCTTAGTCAATGATATAAGGCATCTATATGCAAACAACAATCAGCATCAAAATAGCCTATGTAGAGATGTATTTAATCCAAGAATATATATAATTACAATATAATGATTGAATAACAAAACATATTAAGTTGTTCAAATATAAGAATATTATACAAAATGCATACATAACATATAGCTTAATGTCCCTCTACACTGAAGGCTAAAAAAGACATCATTTAATAAATATATTTCAGTCAGTGTGTAAAAAAATCTAGAATTTAATCTTAATTTGCTTTACTCATATGTTAGACTCATTTAGCAAAAGGAAGGTGCCTAGGTTTATGATATTTTAAGCATTATTGTGAAATGTTTATTTAAAGGGACCTGAACTCAAAATATACTTAAAGGTAGACAGTTAAAAAATTAATGATTTATACATTCTGAATGAGTATTCTATTGGAATCAACTTTAAAACTTGTCTCATATTATGAATGCTCATTGTGATGTTGCTATCATTACTTTAAAAATAAGGCAGTAAATAGCTAATTTATTTGCTTCAGTACTCTGGACAGAACTTGATTGTTTGGAATAATTGATGCAACAATCGTCAAGGACAACCCATGTTTTTATAAAACAATTGTCCGTAATATAAAATATCATTATTGATTTGCAAAGAAACATAACAAGATAACTGTTAAAATTTGATAATCTGATTAAAGAATAAAGTTGATTAACATTTCATGCTCAATCACCAATGCTAAATTTGTTTGGACAGTGTCCCTTTAAGAGATTTAAAGAGTGTATTTACTTATCTTGATATCTTCACATACTTTGCTTGAAAAGCATATCGAGATCGGCTCAGTAGATGAAGATTGGTGGATGCACAGAGATGCCTTATGTGATTGGCTCAACCATGTGCATTTAAATTTCTTATGTTGAGGATATCTAAATACTAATGGAAAATGATTCACATTTTAAAGTCTAAACAATCTTCTATCTCTACAGATCATTTGATACAATTGTTTGTAATGTCTCTTTAAAACTAAAGACGCCATTGCACAATAACATATATGAGCACTTCAGACAAATACAAGCTCGAGGTTTATTTGCGAATAACAAAGCTGTAGTTTAATATTTATAAACAGATTATCCAAGTTACTGACATTCTAACCTGAATTTTAACATTAATAAATATTGCGTGGGAAACGCATCTTGAAACACCAGATTAGCATCTTTAAACATTAGAGTCTAATGTCACGCAATAGCACACAATCAATGTGCATTATAAAGACATTTAATAGAGCAATGTCAATACTTCACAATAAATGTATTTAAAGAACAATAAAGACATACAATATGAAATGTGTATTTGTATTAAAGAAACAGACCGTTATTAAACCGAGAAATGTCGACAACATTAATAATGTGACAGTATTAGATTTTAAAGAGTATTTAATCATTAATATTTAACGTATCACGGATATTAAATCTGCGTCACACATATCCGCATGACAGGCCCATGAGTTACAAATAAGTATACATGAAAAAAGAAGTTACAGCACCACCATGAGGTATGTGTAAGGAAGTTACTAAGATATGAAACATTAAGGAACGGCCAATCAGAGTTCATCACACAAACACAACTTGAGTCAGGATGGTCTCACACACATTCTAACAATATTTCAAACTTTTATCCAATCAGATGTACAGATAAATTGTCCCATGGTGCATCTCATGTTTACTTCACCATATAAAAGTCCATTACACGTTGCCATCTTTGTCAGTTCTCTAATGCCTGCTGGTGTATTTGTTTTTATATATTAAATATATATTATATATACGCAACTCGGCAGGCATGTCAGTTCCCAGGTTCACCAAGGAGGAGAGCGCTGCACTGGTCCACGCCGTCAAGGACTTTTATCCCCAGCTGTTTGGGAACAAGAGGAGGTTGACAGATGCGCACGTTAAGAAGGCCCTCTGGGAGTCTATCACCAATGTGGTTAGATTGGTGTGTGACGTCCAGAGGACCCAGGATCAGATCATGAGGAGATTCGGAGATATGAGATTGCGTTTATCAAAAAAAGTAAACCTCATAAGGGACTGGGTACAAGCCCGTAAAAGAGGTGGCAAAAGAGAGGCCCCGCGGAAACTGTACCTACTCCCTTATGAGGTGACTTTATGCGAGCTCCTCAATCTCTGGGTCCCCAAAAGATTTAGATCCTCGCCATCCTCGGCCTCCTCTTCTTCCCTCCCAGCTGCGGGATCTGAAAGTCCTGACGCGGGGGACAGGGCAGATGCTTCTCCGTCCGGTGGCCTGGGAGGAGATGATAGAGAATCTGAACCAGGTAATTATCCAACTTCATATAATATTCTTATTTTTTTTATTATCCAAAAATGTGTATATAGTCAGATACTAAACCTATACAGATCTCACAACATACACTACATATGATGTTTAGATATCTGATTTTAGATTATTGACACATGAAATAGGAATGATGTTTCTTGCGCTCTACAGAATATGCGTCACAGAGCGTAAATGTAATTTCTCATCCACGTTAACATGGGTTTGCGGAAAGTGGCATTGCTTTATACATATTGGTGAAATGACGGATGCGTAATTCCGCTTGGAATCATTGCGCAATGATCGCGAAAATGGCATTTCTCATCCACGTTAACATGGGTTTGCGGAAAGTGGCATTGCTTTATACATGTTGTTAAAAATTAAATGGGAATTCTTAGATTAGTGAAGAATACAGTATTCTTATTTTCAATATTATAGCTAATAAAAAACCAATAATACAAAACAATTATAACATATGGCCATCAATTGATGATTATGTAATAACAAGCAGATATTCTTAAAGATACAGTAAACAACACAACTGATTGAAAATAAGAGTCCAGGATATATTTTTAATTAATTTAATTGAGGAAACTATTAACTCATGGGACTACCAAAGGATTAATATTTTTCAATTGATTTGTTATTAATGTAAATTTTTTAAACATGGCATGATTAGTATTAATGATATGCAATCCTCATTTAATATATTACAGATATGGATGTGGCTGCTGGATCCTCAAGCCAGGGCTTGTCACAGTATGGTATGTCTCTTTTTAATTGACATTTGTCTTAGAAACATGGACTGAACATTACATACTAAATACACATTGTTCAATATTTAGATGTAATGTCTATTTAATAGATGAAAATTAAATAATTATTCGGATATCCTTAAATAACATATTACATTTTAATTGCATGCTCAATACCATTCATGACATCAACATATGGAGTAGATAATTCATTAACAACAACATTGTGGAATCAATTTAATTTTACATTAAAGGGATACTGAGCTACAATTATTAATATTGTCATTCAGATACAGTATGCAATATTAATAAACACAAAAATATAATACTATCATCATATGTGACATATTCTATTGCTAAATGTATTGTAAAATAAAGAAAGTACGTTTATGTGCATCTAAATTTTGGTTGACCAACCTGGGTTTTTATTGATGATTGGTGGATACCTTCAACAAACAATATTTATTGAATCCAATATTCCTTATCTGCCTTTAAGATTAATATCGAGCAACATTCTAATTATAATAGGAGTCAATGTTAAATCATTTTTTACAGTTTGAACATAGAAATCAATTATTTAAATTAATCATGTCAGTGTCCCTTTAAGACAAAATAGATTCATTCATCTTTACATTCTTTTTATTAAAAACTATTGATATATAAATCACATTCTCTGTTGGAGTTACTTTATAGATATCTGCATACTCTAACAGCACCATGATTACATATTTGTAATAATCAATTTTGTTTTGTATTGTGATAAATATGTGTTGTGTCCTAAACAAGATTACTGTACATTGCAAAAATGGCTCGATGTGACACATGTGTTTGTTTAGATTTGTCAACAGATGCTACTCAATATGTGGTTTGTGTGTATTCTTGTAACTTCTTAAGGACATATGACGGAATTATTCCGTCATAAAACAATTGAGCAAAGTGAAAGGCGTGTCCTTAAAGGGTTAAGAACATTGATCATTGGGTATATTTAGATATGCAATAGCAGCATCTGAGATGACTTTGATGTCTAATGTAGTCTGACATTAAACATATGTTCAATACAGATATTTTTACAGAATCCCCTTGATTCAATCAAGCATTTTCTGGTGTAATGACTGCTCTATTCTTCACATTTTAAAGTTGATTAATGTTAAAATTCTAGACAGATGTGATTTAGTGATATCCCAAATGTGTTTAATAATATATATCTATATCATTCATAGAGAGAGTTGGTGTGGTGAGCCCACAGGAATCCAGCAGTGACATAGAGACGCCTTTGCGGTCTCCTGGTAAGTCCATTGACTCATTTATATGTAATTGAAGGTGTATTGCTAATCAATATTATGATCATGATTCTGATGAAGCATAACATTATAAAAATTTAAAATATTTATCTTCTGATTATATATTAATTTATTTTTCATATTGAACGATTAATAATTTCTACTTTATTAGTCTACACATTTGTTATTCATAAGATGTATAACATATGTTTGTTTCCATTAGATTTTTTGACAACAGTCATCAAGTGATACACACATGAGAAATCTTAAATGTTCTATGTACTATGCTTTTATGAATTTAACATTAATACAAACAATACATTAAAATTAATATTCATTGACAATAACAAATCTATTGTCATTTGTATGCTCCATCAAAATGATGTAAATCATAACTTTGTGTGTGTATATCTTTAATGCAACATTGATGTGCGTATTTGAGCAACAGTAACATATGTTATAATATCTGATCTTAACGTGTACACAACATGTTATGTTTTACAGAGATTGCTGTCACATGTGGGACGGAGGAGGAAGAGGCTGCCTTGGAGTCTGATGGTATGTGAAATATATCTATCATGTTTCCAACATGTTTTTTTTTTGGAAATCATTTTATTGAAGACATTAAAAGTCTACAGCTTTTGCCCTTTAAAAAGGAATATTATTTGTCTGTTCAAATACACTACTGCCCCCTTTCTATATCAGGCAGCATGAAATTCTGCTTGTATATTTATTTTGAAAAATTTCTAATTCATGCCATCATTATGTCACATGCATATTCCATGCCAAAAAACAATAATAAGGTTCAAATTGTACAGACAGTCATTGATATTCATCTGAGTGCCTATATACATACCATATCCTCATTTCAGAATTGTTTAAAAATTCAAACACACTTCGAAGTATATTGAAAACATAATCAATTTGAAATGCGTTGATTTGATGTCAGGATGTATGAGATGTTAATATATTTTCTTTACATTTTCAGATGGATCCACCACTTCTGGTCATCTGGTTTCCGCCCCTGCCCAGTCACAGACCCCTCCCCAGGCACACACCCCTGACCATGGCCACACCCCTGCACAGACCCAGAACCCTGCCCATGACCAAACTCATGACCATGCCCAGACCACTGCCAGCCCTTCACATATTTCATATCCTGTCCATCCCAAAAAACGCCCATACACCCCCCTTCGCCGCTCTCCTCGTATTCTGGCCCGTACAGCTGCCCAGACCCAAACTCCCCACTCCCCAGCTGTACGGCCTACCCCGGAGCGGCAGCTCAGCCCTCCCCAAGCCATTCACATCCCTCCCCAAGCCAATCCCATCCCTCCCCCCTGTCTCAACCTTCATTGTCCGGGGTGTCAGATTGTCCTTCCCAGGCACAGCTGTAAGTATCATTCTAAATACACTTTATAAGATACTTAAAGGTACAGTGAAGTTAAATTGTGATTCAAATCCAGCATGCAATGTTAATCAAATTTATAATTTCATACTCTTATTAATTATTCGTCATTCTCTTGATATATTTTTGTAAAAAAAGTAATTACTATAATTAGTTTAAACAATAAAATAAATCTGGCCATCATTTCTTTATTGTTGGATGAATGTATCCATCAACCAGCATGCACAAACAAAGTTGATAAACAAATATTTGCTTCCATAAAAAGCAACATTCTTGCTTTCAAAATATAGCTTGAGAATTAAAACATATAATGAATATGTGTAATTTATAAAGATTTGTCATGTCATGCTCTATCTGAATGAGTCCATTAAATATTTAGGTTCAGTGTCCCTTTAATTGGATATCACTACATATACCAATCACCACTACTTGGATCCAAAATTTTATGTACAAATGTGGATACATTATCTCTTGTCTAACCCAGTGGGAATGTAATTTCTTCTGGTTGCTATGTTTACACAGCTTGTCCTCAATGCAAAAATGTTTAAGGATAGATAGGTGTGCCTACCACAGTCTAAATTTAATTTTTAAATTTCTGATGTAAGTACAATGTAAATCCTTTAACAAGATTTGATACACTCAAGCTGTATAAGTGGATCATCTAAAACCAATTAAAGGGGACAACATGTTTGAGTAACATGTCCCTTTAATGATTTCTGTCTGTCTGAATAACCTAATTCATGTGTAAAGAATAAATGTAAACTAATTAATGTAAATAATTATTTGTCTTTATGATGACAATGTATGTATTAAAATTTTTAGTCTGTTGTGTAATTATCCTTAATATTTAATTTTATTTTATTTTAGGCTGTGACTCAGCATGGCTCATGCTAGAAGGGATAGCAAGAGTAGAGCAGGCCGTGTTGAGGAACGCAGCTGTCCTGAGAGGGATGAACGACACCATGCAGGCCCAGCTCCGGGTTCAGGACTTGACTCTGCGTGAAATTATGCAATTACGTTCAAGGCCTGAATCTGGAGCTGGACATGCACAGGACAATGAAGAGGATGACCAGTAAGTGGAGGATCTGGATATGCTCCATGGTGGCAGATAAGAATCCTCCGTCCACATGTTGAATTTTTATTGTTAGTGTTGCCATTTGGCCTTTTTTTCTGTTTATTGTTGTGCCTGTTGCACTCTTTTACCTTGTCATATGTCTCCAATGGGGCTATGCTGGCCCTTGGCAACTCTCTTCATGGACTGTGATGCACTGTGTTACCTTGCCATGTGTCTCCAATGGGGCTATGCTGGCCCTTGGCAACTCTCTTCATGGACTGTGATGCACTGTGTTACCTTGTCATGTGTCTCCAATGGGGCTATGCTGGCCCTTGGCAACTCTCTTCATGGACTGTGATGCACTGTGTTACCTTGTCATGTGTCTCCAATGGGGCTATGCTGGCCCTTGGCAACTCTCTTCATGGACTGTGATGCACTGTGTTACCTTGTCATGTGTCTCCAATGGGGCTATGCTGGCCCTTGGCAACTCTCTTCATGGACTGTGATGCACTGTGTTACCTTGCCATGTGTCTCCAATGGGGCTATGCTGGCTCTTGCCAACTCTCTTCATGGACTGTGATGCACTGTGTTACCTTGTCATATGTCTCCAATGGGGCTATGCTGGCCCTTGGCAACTCTCTTCATGGACTGTGATGCACTGTGTTACCTTGCCATGTGTCTCCAATGGGGCTATGCTGGCCCTTGGCAACTCTCTTCATGGACTGTGATGCACTGTGTTACCTTGTCATGTGTCTCCAATGGGGCTATGCTGGCCCTTGGCAACTCTCTTCATGGACTGTGATGCACTGTGTTACCTTGTCATGTGTCTCCAATGGGGCTATGCTGGCCCTTGGCAACTCTCTTCATGGACTGTGATGCACTGTGTTACCTTGCCATGTGTCTCCAATGGGGCTATGCTGGCTCTTGCCAACTCTCTTCATGGACTGTGATGCACTGTGTTACCTTGTCATATGTCTCCAATGGGGCTATGCTGGCCCTTGGCAACTCTCTTCATGGACTGTGATGCACTGTGTTACCTTGTCATATGTCTCCAATGGGGCTATGCTGGCCCTTGGCAACTCTCTTCATGGACTGTGATGCACTGTGTTACCTTGCCATGTGTCTCCAATGGGGCTATGCTGGCTCTTGCCAACTCTCTTCATGGACTGTGATGCACTGTGTTACCTTGTCATATGTCTCCAATGGGGCTATGCTGGCCCTTGGCAACTCTCTTCATGGACTGTGATGCACTGTGTTACCTTGCCATGTGTCTCCAATGGGGCTATGCTGGCCCTTGGCAACTCTCTTCATGGACTGTGATGCACTGTGTTACCTTGTCATGTGTCTCCAATGGGGCTATGCTGGCCCTTGGCAACTCTCTTCATGGACTGTGATGCACTGTGTTACCTTGCCATGTGTCTCCAATGGGGCTATGCTGGCTCTTGCCAACTCTCTTCATGGACTGTGATGCACTGTGTTACCTTGTCATATGTCTCCAATGGGGCTATGCTGGCCCTTGGCAACTCTCTTCATGGACTGTGATGCACTGTGTTACCTTGCCATGTGTCTCCAATGGGGCTATGCTGGCCCTTGGCAACTCTCTTCATGGACTGTGATGCACTGTGTTACCTTGCCATGTGTCTCCAATGGGGCTATGCTGGCTCTTGCCAACTCTCTTCATGGACTGTGATGCACTGTGTTACCTTGTCATATGTCTCCAATGGGGCTATGCTGGCCCTTGGCAACTCTCTTCATGGACTGTGATGCACTGTGTTACCTTGCCATGTGTCTCCAATGGGGCTATGCTGGCCCTTGGCAACTCTCTTCATGGACTGTGATGCACTGTGTTACCTTGTCATATGGCTCATAGATTCCTTATTTTTACAAGATTATTTATAAACGTTGTGTATGTTTTCTTACATACTAATAAAATACATTTTATTTCACAAATAATTGTCCTCATTCTTCCTGTTATTTTTTGAAAGCTCTAGTTTATGTTGTTGATCCTTAAAGGGACCTACCAAATATATTTGTTATACTGAAATCATATATGTAAGACAATAGTAAATGACTTTAAGATTAACATCTCCAATGTAATCTTATTATTTGTCTTTATATTATTTTCTCTTAGCTCTATCATTGCCTGATTATGATTAGCAGAGTAATTTCTTTATATATGTATATATAGATTGGTATTTGTGTATATATGTATATTTAAATGTTCAGATCCATGTGTGTATTTAGAAAGTCTGCATGAATTGATGCACCTTTACCAAATGATCTGAGTATTGATAAAATGATATAATCCCTGTAAAGTCTTCATTTTATTGAAATAGTATTGACTATGTGTATGCTCTTTTTAAAAACAAAATAATGTCCCTTTAAGTGATGTTGATCACAATTGTTAATGAATGTATTTCCATTTGTAAAGCGTTTTTGTCCTTTTTACAAGAACAAAGACATATAATTTTATTAATAAACAATCTTATTGTAATGTTGACAGCACCTGTATTTCATTTTCAAATCTATATTAGTGTAAAGGTGTAACCAAATAAATCTCTGTGTGTAATGCAAATAATTTAGATGATGAATATTAGTTAACTAATATGTTAACAAAATACATCTCCTCCCATATATGGCTATAGGTAGGCTGACAATAATTAAACCTGAATAAATGACACGTTTAATCAATACATGTATAACTATTGCTATTCAACAACAATCCAAACATATCTTAAAACATCAATGGCATATGTATTTCTCATGTGTATCTTTTAAATGTTAAAGATATACACCATAGCTATAGTTCAAGGTACAGTCAAGTCCGAAAAGATGAATCAGGATTTGTTGTCATTCCTAGATAGCAATCTACACACATACTAGTTCCTAAAATATAAATACGTTTCTTAGTGATATGCCAAGCTGTCACTGAGTCCTTGTATTGTCAGCGGTTTTTCAGCGATCTCGGATGCGCCATGTTGCTTAAGACGTCACCTGCCAGGCTGTCCAATGATTCCTTGTATTGACTGACGTTCTTACGTGATCAGGAATATGTAGAGATTGACAGGTAAGAGAACCTAAAGTTAAGGGTTTAATATAGCACTCATTCCTACTAATGTTAGTTATATAAAAAATTGAATTTTTATTACTTAAAGTTAAAATAATAAAGGGGATTCACCCCTTATTGTACCCGCTAACTCGCTGTACACCTTGCCCCCCTGTTTCCTGGCCGATAGCAGCTCCCTCGGCTTCAGGTGACAGGGACAAGGGACAGCAATTAAAACCAATATAAATGTGCACCGAGGTGCTTACAAATTCCACAAACGCGTTTCGGCTGTGTAAATCAGCCTTTATCAATGTGTAAGAGCAAACCGAGGCCCGGGTGCCACCCTCTTATATAGTGCTAACACAAACTGTCTCCACCAATCCACTTCGGCCTTTGACAACGCCCCTCACCGCACCAATAGGACACTGTGCATTCGAGGCGTATCCTAATGCATGCATTTGATAGGATAGCCTGGAGCGGCTTCGTCTCTGCTGGTTTTTGATTGGTGGCGCATAATAACAACTTGTACTCGATCAATAAACAAATACAATTCCTTACATTAAAACATATTTGGTTATTTGTAATGTCCATCGTCTCATGATACTCACTAGCTGAAATCATCATTGCTATATATGACTGTTCGATTTTAAGTCTGTTAGCGAATGTATGTTGCAATTCAGTGTTAGGCTGTCCTGTCTGCACGAATAGTCGTAATCTGATTAAGCAGACTTTATCATTATTCTGTGTTCATGCATATGGTAATACATAGTCATTAATCACAGACAGTATATTACCTTTGACATATATGCACTGCATGTATCAGGATTTTCAAACAAAGGAAAGGAAAATTACTCTCACTGACATTTAGCTCTATATCACAGTGGTATTATTGTTCTTAATGCTTCATTTCGATGCTTTGAGTCAGATCTATTAACTGGTGGACAGAGTATTGCCTAGCTGGAGTATAAAGACAAATATGTTTATATCATCTCTTAGGTAAAGATGTATAGTACTCCTGTTATAATCTTAGCATATTATCTTAGTATGGTAAGACTTAAATAATTACTTACAAACATAGATAGATAATCCACACATATTAGTATTAGTATGAAAATACATATACATTGTGTTTAGAATTAATTGTATATGCTGTTTATGAACGGAGGCTGTTTATGAGAGTAGTTGTTAAATTATAGTCGTAGTTGGCAACTAACAGGGGAGAACAGATAACGCACTATGGGCGGCACATTTAAGACAAAACAACTTGTTACTTATATGCATGATGTACTATATGAGTGTTGATTTTATATTGACAGTATTAATCATCTTGTATTCCCTTTCGAGCATTGTAGATGTGTTTAGTTGTCATTGATTGTTATTTAAACTAAAATCAACTTTTTCATTTAACATTTATACTACATCATAAAGTATTGTTTTAAATACAGATTCTGAAAGATGATAAGATTCCTCTTCCTCCTACTTTACAAGAAAACCCAATAATTATTTGCTTCATTCATTCCGTGTGGCATTACTGTGTTCAGTTTGAATATCCAGCTCGTTTCTTTTTGTAACAGAGTATTCTCAGTGCTACCACCTCTAATGCCCGGTTTAACCTTTTCTAAACCCCAACACTCGAAGGATGTAGTTTTACCTGCATGGTTAAGCAGGAAATGTTTTGCTACACTTGTGATTTTTTTGCCTTCTTTCATATCTTTTTTGGCATTACGTATGTTACTGAGATGTTCAGTTATTCTGGTACCCAATTTACGAGTTGTCATGCCTGTGTATATTAAATTGCATGAACATGATAGACAGTAAATGACATTCTCACTCTGACAGTTAATATGAGTTTTAATTTTCCAATTTTTTGAAAATCTGTCAGTTATAGAGTCTTTTTTGGTCATGAATTGACAGATTTTACAATGGCCACACGGAGTGGAGCCTTGATATATTGGCTTTTTATTTCTATTTCTGTCAAAGTGACTTTGTGTGAGATTGTCTCTTAAATTTCTGGCACGTCTGAACGTAAAAGATGGTCTTTCCGGTATCAATCCTTTTAAACGTTCATCACTTTGGAGGATGTGCCAATGTTTTTTAACAATAGAGCTCACTTTTTCACTTTGGTTATTGTAGGTGGATATGAATCTCATGTTATTCTCATCTGATTCACATTTTTTGTTTTTCGGTTTTAGAAGATCCGACCTATTTTTGGCTAGTGCTTTTTGGTACGCCTTGGCTAGTAATTTCTTCGAGTAGCCCCTTTGAAGTAGTCTGTCTCTTAATTCTCTTGCAGCTTGTTTGAAAGAGTTTAGGTCTGTGCAATTTCTCCTTATTCTAAGGTATTCACCATATGGTAAACTGGTGATTGTAGACGGATGATGGTTGCTATGTGCATGCAGAATATTGTTTGTTGCAGTAGCTTTTCTATATGTGTCCGTCACTAGTTTGTTATTATATTTAGAGATGGTTAGGTCCAAAAACTCAACTTTTTCACAATTAGCATTGTAAGTTAGATATAATCCAAATGGATTGATATTAAGCAATTCAATGAATTCATTGAGTATCTCCATTGGACCTTCCCATATAAGGAGAATGTCATCTATATACCTGGACCAGTGGGAGATGTACTGTGTATACTGGTTCATATGTTCATTGAACACAATCATCTCTTCCCACCAGCCCAGGTATATATTGGCATACGTTGGCGCACAAGATGTGCCCATTGCGGTGCCACAGACTTGTAAAAAAAATTTGTCATCAAACACGAAGTAATTGTGTGTGAGAACAAATTTCAGTAGTTTAATGATAAACTCTTTGGTAGCTAAATCCATATCAGTATCTAGCCAAAAATAGGTCGGATCTTCTAAAACCGAAAAACAAAAAATGTGAATCAGATGAGAATAACATGAGATTCATATCCACCTACAATAACCAAAGTGAAAAAGTGAGCTCTATTGTTAAAAAACATTGGCACATCCTCCAAAGTGATGAACGTTTAAAAGGATTGATACCGGAAAGACCATCTTTTACGTTCAGACGTGCCAGAAATTTAAGAGACAATCTCACACAAAGTCACTTTGACAGAAATAGAAATAAAAAGCCAATATATCAAGGCTCCACTCCGTGTGGCCATTGTAAAATCTGTCAATTCATGACCAAAAAAGACTCTATAACTGACAGATTTTCAAAAAATTGGAAAATTAAAACTCATATTAACTGTCAGAGTGAGAATGTCATTTACTGTCTATCATGTTCATGCAATTTAATATACACAGGCATGACAACTCGTAAATTGGGTACCAGAATAACTGAACATCTCAGTAACATACGTAATGCCAAAAAAGATATGAAAGAAGGCAAAAAAATCACAAGTGTAGCAAAACATTTCCTGCTTAACCATGCAGGTAAAACTACATCCTTCGAGTGTTGGGGTTTAGAAAAGGTTAAACCGGGCATTAGAGGTGGTAGCACTGAGAATACTCTGTTACAAAAAGAAACGAGCTGGATATTCAAACTGAACACAGTAATGCCACACGGAATGAATGAAGCAAATAATTATTGGGTTTTCTTGTAAAGTAGGAGGAAGAGGAATCTTATCATCTTTCAGAATCTGTATTTAAAACAATACTTTATGATGTAGTATAAATGTTAAATGAAAAAGTTGATTTTAGTTTAAATAACAATCAATGACAACTAAACACATCTACAATGCTCGAAAGGGAATACAAGATGATTAATACTGTCAATATAAAATCAACACTCATATAGTACATCATGCATATAAGTAACAAGTTGTTTTGTCTTAAATGTGCCGCCCATAGTGCGTTATCTGTTCTCCCCTGTTAGTTGCCAACTACGACTATAATTTAACAACTACTCTCATAAACAGCCTCCGTTCATAAACAGCATATACAATTAATTCTAAACACAATGTATATGTATTTTCATACTAATACTAATATGTGTGGATTATCTATCTATGTTTGTAAGTAATTATTTAAGTCTTACCATACTAAGATAATATGCTAAGATTATAACAGGAGTACTATACATCTTTACCTAAGAGATGATATAAACATATTTGTCTTTATACTCCAGCTAGGCAATACTCTGTCCACCAGTTAATAGATCTGACTCAAAGCATCGAAATGAAGCATTAAGAACAATAATACCACTGTGATATAGAGCTAAATGTCAGTGAGAGTAATTTTCCTTTCCTTTGTTTGAAAATCCTGATACATGCAGTGCATATATGTCAAAGGTAATATACTGTCTGTGATTAATGACTATGTATTACCATATGCATGAACACAGAATAATGATAAAGTCTGCTTAATCAGATTACGACTATTCGTGCAGACAGGACAGCCTAACACTGAATTGCAACATACATTCGCTAACAGACTTAAAATCGAACAGTCATATATAGCAATGATGATTTCAGCTAGTGAGTATCATGAGACGATGGACATTACAAATAACCAAATATGTTTTAATGTAAGGAATTGTATTTGTTTATTGATCGAGTACAAGTTGTTATTATGCGCCACCAATCAAAAACCAGCAGAGACGAAGCCGCTCCAGGCTATCCTATCAAATGCATGCATTAGGATACGCCTCGAATGCACAGTGTCCTATTGGTGCGGTGAGGGGCGTTGTCAAAGGCCGAAGTGGATTGGTGGAGACAGTTTGTGTTAGCACTATATAAGAGGGTGGCACCCGGGCCTCGGTTTGCTCTTACACATTGATAAAGGCTGATTTACACAGCCGAAACGCGTTTGTGGAATTTGTAAGCACCTCGGTGCACATTTATATTGGTTTTAATTGCTGTCCCTTGTCCCTGTCACCTGAAGCCGAGGGAGCTGCTATCGGCCAGGAAACAGGGGGGCAAGGTGTACAGCGAGTTAGCGGGTACAATAAGGGGTGAATCCCCTTTATTATTTTAACTTTAAGTAATAAAAATTCAATTTTTTATATAACTAACATTAGTAGGAATGAGTGCTATATTAAACCCTTAACTTTAGGTTCTCTTACCTGTCAATCTCTACTTATACATATTTTAGGGTAGCACCGGATTCATTATCCATTTATTCCTCTATACACTATATCTAGTGCCAGTTCTCTAATCTTTAATCTTAAGTGATCAGGAATATGCCTTTTATTGGATTGCGTTTTGACGCGATCAAGGATGCGCCTTTTATTTTGGGCGTTCTTACGTGATCAATAATGTGCCTTTCATTGGATGGCGTTCTTACGTGATCAAGGAAGCGCGATGTTAAGACGGCACATGTAAAGGTAAAAAAACGTCTGATTGGATTACGTAGTCCCGCAATATTTGTGCACGTTAAAAACGTTTGTGACTGCATCCAATTTTAAAAAGCTTGAGAATATGTATTATTTGCATCATGTTACATTGTTGACCCGTAGCTGATAAAGACCACCACATTCTCTTTTGCTGTATGTCTGGTTGAATCAACGAACTAAAGAAAAATGTTTTCATGCATAGGATATTTCTAGGCAAGTGCAAATCTCTACAGTCCATGTTTAATATGTTTGTCAACAATATGTTCCTTTTTCTTAAAAAATTAATGTTGTGTTTAATGTTGAATATATCTAATTAATAAATAAGCGCTATTGTGTTTGAATAAAGTAATCAATATGCATTTATCTTTATCATATGCTAAATATATGATGCCGACTTCTTCTAAATGTAATTTCGTTGTATATTTTATTAAAGGTTCATTAGACACTCACATTATAAATCAAAAGCTTGGATTTTGTCTCTAGTTAGATAGTCCATTGTTTAACTAATACGTTTATTTTTTCTTCTGTTCTAAGAAAATGTAAGTAATTTTCTTACTCCTCGCAAAGCTTCTGAGTTTCATGTGAGTACATTCTCCAGCTTTCTCCAGTTTGTGTAAAGGGTCTTTTCATATGTTAATGATGGTGTATTGTGTTGTTTTACGGTTGTAATGGGGGTTTCGTCTATATTTTCAATATAGCTAACCCTATTTTATTTTCAAGTGTTTGAAGCTTTTTAAGATTGATATCAGTATATGTTAATCTTGTTGTTTGTAGTAGTGTCTATTACATACAGTTATGTTAAAAATATAGGATACTGTCCCTTGAATGCAAATGTTGTTTTTTGTATCATGTATGAGATCCACATAGTTTAATCTTCAAATATATTATTGTTAGCATATTTTCTCCCCCCCCCCCCTCCTAAAAGGACTTTAAACCATATTCATTGTTAAATAAAAATGTCTTTACAATAAAATATTAACACAATAATGTCTCTTAAAGAAAATAGACTTTATTTAACACGTCAATATAAATGTGATTTCAATTTTTTTTTATTTGACAAAGTACATGTAGATATACCAACAAGTTTAAAATATGTGTTAGCATATGTAATGTTGTTAAAGGGACAGTTTAGAAAATATATAATGTTTGTCATTATTCTAAAAGTCAATTCTGTAATATCAAGGATATCAAATGTTTCTCAACAATTGAACATTTGTCTGGGTTTATTTAAATTTGCTATCTAAACTTATGAGGTTGGTGTGCTCATTTCTTCCATCTTGAAGAGTGCTTGTAATCATTATACAATTTGAGCACTAGAGGGCATTTTGATAGCATTTGTATATGTAAAACCTTGGGCTCATACAGCATATTATTGACCATGTATTGATCATTGATATCTAAAATGTTGTTATGTCAGAACAACAAATAAGTGGTCATTTTTCATAGTCATAGATACAAGGGTAAGCACATAAGTCACACATGTATTTCTCCATGTTTTGTTGTTTCAAACTTTATAATGCGTAATACAGTGTTTTCTTTGTAATCAATAATTTTCTGACTGTCCCTTTAAGCTGTGTTATTGGCATTCAAACAGTAATATGCCATCATGGAAAATTGTTATGGTAATTGAGTTAGCGATTGGGGAAACAGTTTGGACATCACATCACAGAAACCAATCAATATCATGAACAAGGATAGGTATGTGATGATGTGGTTTTCACACACTTATAACCCACACTCTGCAAACAATCTGCCTCCATGGACCCGGCCCCATAGAAGTCGATTATATACAGAGTGTGGTCCACAAGTGTATGAAAACCACATCATCACATACCTATCCATTACACATTAAATTAAAAAAAGCAGTGAAGATGAAAAAAATACTTACTTCCTCTTCCTTCCCCTCTTCCCACGGGGCTGAGGCTCTGGGAGAGGCAACTGCCGACTCCGAAGAGTCCTCCTTGGAGCTGTTGTGGGAGGAGTGGAAGGAAGAGTACTGGGACGACCAAGGTGAGGAGTAGATGGCTGGGGAGGAGAAGATGGATGAGGAGGAGAAGATGGCTGAGGAGGATGAGTAGATGGCTGAGGAGGAGGAGGAGTAGATGGCTGAGGAGGAGGAGTAGATGGCTGAGGAGGATGAGATGGGCCGGCAGGAGGAGATGGCCCAGCAGCAAGAGGCCCAGCAACAAGAGGCACAGCAACAGGAGGTAGACCAGCATGCGCCTCCCGGAAAAAAGTGAACATTTGTTGATGAAGATTAAATATTCTTGTTTGGCCTTCTTCTATTCTATTCAGTATGTTGATGATTTAATTTTGGCCTTGAATAATCTGATTTTGGCCATCAAGTATTCTGTGTCGTCCTTCTATATTTTCTATCCGGGAGGTACGCATCTGGTCTATGTACTCCAGTAGAACCCGCACCTCCGCTATTTCCTCTTGTTGTGCATGTTGAACCCATGCACGGCGGGGTGCCCGTGCACGGCGGAGTGCGGGTCTTTGAGGGACCTTGGGTTCCGCGGGTTCCGCGGGTTCCTCCTGTGCTTCCGGGGCCTCTTGATCATCTCCCGTGCGCTGTTCGTCACGGGGGGCCTCTTCCCTCCGAAGTGGAAATTCCTCACCACCACTCTCATCCCGGGGAGATGCAGGAGGCTGTGCTGCCTCGTCCCCAGACTCTGTATATAAAAAAAAAATGAAAAAAAAATGTATATATTAGCATATTTGCAAATAAAGGTTTAAATGACTTAGCTTACGATACAATTACAAATGCAGAATCATTAATCCACTTTGAAATCTAACAAACAATCAATACTATTTCCGCTTTTTATAAACCGTGTTTGTGATATCTCTGGTCAATGTGAATGTTTTTGCGTTTTTTTTCAGTCTGTTTAAATGCACACCTAACCTATAGCCTAGATACTGATGTAACCGCAAAGTAATAGAATGCGTGTAAACAACGTTATAGCATTAATCTGATCCTTAACACATGAAACCCAATGTTTTATCTTTCATGATTTAGAAGCATACATTTTGTATCAACTTTCGAATGTACTTTTCTTATCTAATTCGCTTCATTCTCTGGATATTCTTTGCTGAAAAGCATATCTAAATATGCTTATAAGATGCTGATTGTTAGCTGAATATAGCTGCCTCCTGTGATTGTTTCACCGTGTGCATGGCTATTTCTTCATTAAAATATATCTCAAGAATTAATCAAATGAGGTAATATAAGTACATTTGAATGTTTTGTCAAATTGTATTCGCTACCTCAATCATGAAAGTAAATGTTTGCGTATAGTGTCCCTTGAAATACATTTGTATGTGAAATTATTGTTCAATAAGCTTACCGTCAGATGAGAGTGGCAGGTTCCCGGTATCGATTCCTCCGATACCGACTACTTCCACCTCGGAGATGCTGGGACGCAACATTTCCTCCCATCGGCAGTAGTCCATTTCAATGGCAGGGCCGCCACCGGTCCCTGCGGCATGTCGGGCCTCCAGGCTTAACTTTTTTTTCAGTTCAAGTTTACAGTCCCGGTACCGATGTTTGATAGAATCCATATCGCGGTTCCGGCCACCCACTGCATTGACTGCATTCCTAATCTCGTTCCAGAGCCTCCTATTGTCAGTCGGGGTGGTCTTTTGGTGCTGCAGCATCCTATGCCTGGCCATATAGGCCTCTACGAGGGCCTCCTTCTCCTCCATCGAAAACCTCGCCTCCCTGGTCGCCTTGGCCTTCCCCTGTGATGATGCCCTCTGTTTCCCGGACTGTGAAGCCCTACTCTGACCGCCACTGGGCCCAGCCACTTGGTCATCTTGAACCAAGTGGCTGGGTCCACCCACCGCTTCCACCCCCGCTTCCTGCCCCCCTTCCTGCCCTGTTCCTCTCCCCCTCCCTCTACTACCCCCTCTACCTGTCCCCTGCCTGGCCTCCATCTCTTCCCTAAACTAAACCCCAAATAATCAAACAAAAAGTGAGTGTGATGAAATTAAAGGGGGTCAAAATAAAGAACTAAAAAGACAAAAAAGGTGCTTAAAGTGTGAGAGGGATGTAAAAAACAAAGAGGGTAAGGAGTCTTTAAATAAACGAAAAGAATAAGACTAAAAGGAGGATATGTAAACTAAATGTAACTAGGGGATGGGTATGGGATGGGTATGGGGTATGGGATAAGAGTAAATGGGATGAAAGGGAATGGGACTACAAGGAATGGGGTATGGAGTGTAGTATGAGGGGGTAGGGGGTATGGAGTGTATGTAGTGTTATTGATAAGTGTATGTATGTATTGAATGTGTTTGCGTGTAAATGTGTTAAGTGTACAGAAAAATCACTCGCTCGCTAACTCACACTACTTCTAATTCTCACTAACAAACACTCCCACTAACGCTCACTAACTACCACTAACTGACGCTCACACTAACAACTCTCACTAATAACTCCCACTAACTCACTCACGCTCCCACTAACAGACTCTCTCCCACTCCCACTAACTACCACTAACTCACTCACTCTCTCACGCTAACACTACCAACTGACTCTCTCACGCTAACACTAACTCTCAAAAATTCGCAAACTCTCTATTCTTAAACCTCCAATCTCCAAAGACCCAAGAGCAACACAGTCAAAGAAGCCATGCTTGTGTGGTGCTTATATACCCTGTGTAAATGATGTACCTATTTGCGTTGTAAATAGTGTTCAGGTGTGCTTTATTAGCAATTAATATTATTGCAATGTGTATTAGTTGTGTGAATTTGCGCATGCTCATTTTGAGTTGGTATTTGTGGAATGTGTAGAATGCGATGATGTCATAGTGGTCGTTTTCTCTAACATTGTCCAATAGTATTCTTTTTAAATGTGAATTTGCGATGGTGTGTTCTTTGTGAAGTGTTGTATATGTATGTTTGTCCTAATATATAGTGATATTGAATACGATCTTTTTTCTAGTGTATGTATATCATTTTTAATCCTTGTTGTTATTTAGCGATTTTCCGCATCTTAAAGTATATGCGTATTCCCCGTATAAAATTTTATTAAAACATCCCCCGCTTGTGAATGTGTAATGCTTGTGTGATTTGTTGATTGATTGTTGTTGTGACATTTGCGGCGTGTTATTGTTGTGCATGATGTGGTATGCGTCATATGACTGAGCTGTGCGTATTCTCGCGAGATCGAGTGTTAGGTGAAAAAAGCTATTTTTTTGCTTTCCCATTGATCTCTATGGGAGACTGTCTTACGCGGGCAGTATTACGCGTGTGACATACACGCGTTAGGAGCATCGTTAGATGGTCTTATTTTAACTCTAAATACCGGAGTCAAACAATGCCGTGCGTTAGACATAAACACGCGTGGCGTTAACAGCCCTTTTACCGCCGAACTCTAAATCTAGCCGTAAGGTTGCTCTGACCTCAGGGATCCTAACTTATCTTACAGCAAAGAATGGCATTTGAAACATCGTCTATTTGTATCAGTGATGGTGGTTGCTAGTGTTTACACGATACAAAGTAAACATCTGATGCATATTTTGTAAAACCCCCTGTTCAGTGACATCACAAGGGATCATCTAGATGGCGTGTAGATACTCACACACTGCACTTCCATCACAACACAGAGCCTCAATGTGGGAGTTCTCTGACATATAAATGATACCACTTTTACACAGGGTAACTATTCTAACCAAACGTACGTTCTCACAAATACTTTGTGCACAATACTTCTGAAATAGTGAGTGTGTTAAAATCAACTACTTCATCAACAAAGACTTTTTGGCCATTTTTTAAATTTCATATTTTGATTAATTTTTTTAGGTGTACACCATATTCATTATATGCATAAGGACATCCTTAGATTTTTTTTACGTTTTAATTTTTGATGTCTATTATTAAAATGATATTTTTGTAAAATATTTCCTACAGAGATTTTCTTTCTCAAACTTATGTTTAAATTTATAATACCCAATTACCCACTAGTATATCTATTTCTGTTTCTTGCTTCTTTTTTACCTGTGTGATCCATTTGGAGAGGAGATCACTTTATATTAGCCTGTGATTAAGGGGATAGTACTGGATTTTATCTCTTTTCTTACACATACTAAATTGACAACTGCCCATTTAGTTCATACCGAACTGTGCACAAACAAAGCTAGTTGCCATCCTAAAAATTTATGTCAAAATATGTGAACCTGCAGGGATGACAGGCAGGCACATCGCACATGAACACCTTTGGAAACGGGTTGCAGCGCGGCATCATTAAAATAATGGTTAGTGGTCACTACCTTCTCCTGCATGATTACTGACAGAACAGGGAACCAGGGAAGGGTTAATATTTGCAAGAGCAGGTAGCCATTATTGGTCACACACAGCAGGCTGACATGAAAAAGGCAATGCTCTGGGCTACAATTTGTTTCAATCAGTCCATTGTTGATATATTTGTGGTACAGAACAGTGTTATTTGACAAGCCCTAACACTTAACTACCTCAGATATCACAGCTGTCAAAGCAACTCCTCTCATTCTAGTGGTAAAATATTCCGACAAAAAGTCTGTCCATCTTTCACATCCAGCAGCAGCCAATTGTTGTGCTGCACCAAATTGATTGTCAGAAATATTAAGCTATTAGAAGCCTTACCGGTCATTGCTAAGCATTAGGAGAGCAAACAACATCACTGCCAATCATTGAACAGAGTTAGAAAATGACAGGTGGGTGAAATAAACTGGATCTTGGGATCATTCTCTGTGCAACTGACCTGCTGTTATTTCTGATGACATCGCAAATCGCAGCATGTTCTGCCTTGGGGAATTGGATGTTGTTGATAACATCCCGATTATAGGCCATACCCCTAATTTAAAGATTTATGTTAGGGGGAAAAAGTGTGGCCTATACTTGGGAAAAAAAGATATACTGTATATATATATATATATATATATTCAAAATTAATCTTTTACTGTGAAAAGTAGTGACGTTTC
Source organism: Bombina bombina (assembly GCF_027579735.1). Classification (NCBI taxonomy): domain Eukaryota; kingdom Metazoa; phylum Chordata; class Amphibia; order Anura; family Bombinatoridae; genus Bombina; species Bombina bombina. Next base: position 678,254,222 of record NC_069501.1, on the reverse strand, counting down.
GGGAATAAAGTATCCCCTTCCTCAGACACAGTGTATAAACATTGCAAACAATTTATAGTGCAAACACATCAAAACCCCACCCCCAAAAAAATGCCAAATGTTAGTCATAGTAACCACCAAGTCACCTAGTAAACAAACAATGTTTATATCATATTACCAAAAATCTGTCTGAGCATGGTTATAAGTGAATAATTGTGACATGTAAAAGTTAACCAGAACTACACAAATACAGAACTTTAATGAAGGAACAAATGTGATAATATGAGATAAGCTTAAAGACAGAAAATGCAAAAAATGCATAGCATGTCTAACTTAGACTGCAGCATAAAAACAACATGCCGGTTAAAGCATGGATAACGTATTAACAGAACAATGCCGAGTTTCATAACCCTCTATGGGCAAAATGTATCAAACTTGAGCCCAATATGTGTACATAAGTTTATAAGTGGTTACTAACAGGGCCAGGATGATACACGCCATAGCAAGAGTCCCACTGGCCTGCAGGAAGAGGTGAGTCACGTGTCATCCCTACCCACTCCAAAGCTGGGGTCTGCATTGCTATGGTAATGCACCATTTAATGCCGTAGTGTACTCCATTAGGTAAACCACCCAATCAAAAGAGCGGGTCCGACTGGCGATGTGCTGTCATAGCAAGACTTAGCCTCTAAACAGGTTAAGCAAAGAAGAGATTGTGGTTATTTCATCATGTCATCACCATATGATATTAATAGCCCAGAGGCCCTGCTGTTAGAAACCCCCTAACTCCACCACTTAAATACCACCTAAAGTGTATAAATATGCATGAAGATGGGGAATATTAGTAACGCTGCCCAGGGAAATATAACACATTGGATGGGCAATGCGCAAGAAAGGTTTGTCCAGGAAAAGTAATCTATGCTAAAAATAGGTAGTAGACACCTAGGCCATATTATCAAGTTTAGAGAAAAGAGAAGTATAATTAAGTAAGAGAGGGGGGGGGACACTATGTTACAAGGTCAAAGGTTCAAATGTGAAAAATGAACCCCTCAGAAATTGTGCATAAGAATAATACTAACTATCCACTCTAGTACACCTAGGTATATTGGAAACAGCAACCAGTAAGGTTCCTGTGGTAAAACAGCTCCAATAATGAAAAGAGTCTCTCATATAAAATGTAACCGATCATGGACCTTCATTGTCAAGGCAAAAAAAAACAAGATATCATAAGAAGCAGTGCCAGTCTATAACCGTATTCAGTCCATTCGGTTGCATAGTATTCAAATGGTGGATCCATCTTGCTTCTGTTTGCAGGAGTATCTTGTTCTGATCACCCCCACATTTCAGAGGGGGGACATGGTCTATCAGGTTGAATTGTAGGTCATTTAGAATATGGCTGGCCTCAAGGAAATGCCTTGCCACTGGCTGGTCACTCTTCTTATTCTGGCGGTCCTGATAGCTGATCTGTGATTGTCAAACCTTACTCGGGCGTCATCAGTGGTTTTGCCAACATGAAATCTCCTGCAGCTACAGTTTAACAAATATATCACATGAGTGGTGGTGCAGGTAATAAAGTGTTGAATCGTGACTCTCTTGTTGGTATGTGGATGACCAAAGGTGGAACCAGGTACCATTGCACTACATGTTGCCAACCCTGCACATCTAAAGCAACCATTTTTTTTATTAAGTTGCCGCCAATTTACTTTGCTGTAGCAGTGGGAGGGGTCCGTGATCATCAAGGTGTCTTTTAGATTCTTATTCCTTTTGTAGCCCACCCTGGGATGTTGCCATTTATCAAATAATAAGAGTAGAGTCTCTCTTGATGATGTGCCAATGCTGATTAAGGCACCTACCCAGATTACTTATGGTTGGGCTATACACTGTGGTAAATGTCAGTCATTGTGTGCTGTCATTGTCTGTATCTGGAACCATCATTGCAGAATCTTCAACCATTCTTATGCTTTGATCAATGAGTCGTGGGTTATAGCCTCGCTGTACAAATTTGCAAGCCATTTCAGATAATTGGGACAGTCTCGTTTGTGGTTCACTGTTGTTTTTTGCCATGCGCATCAGCTGGGCTTTAGGAATAGCCTTCAGTAAAGAAGTTGGATGGTTACTAGTTGCATGCAACAGTGAATTCCTGTCCGTTGGTTTATAGTAAAGGAATGTTCCCAATTGATTCTGTCCTTTCTTAAAGATCTTCAGATCCAGAAATTCAATCGCCCTCTCATCATAATTGAGTTTGAATTTCACTGGGTTATCCAAGGCATTCAAATCATCAAACCAGGTCTTTAGTTCTTCAGCTGTACCTCTCCACACTATGAAGAGGTCGTCTATATAACGACAATAAAAAAATCACTTTTGGTTTTTCAAAGACACCCATCACAGAGACCTCATACTTATCCATGAATCGATTGGCCAGGGATGGGGCCACATTTAAACCCATGGCCGTTCCGGATAGTTGTTGATAGAAGGAATTCTCAAAACAAAAGTAGTTAAGTCGTAGGCTTAAATTAAACATCTGTAGGAGGAAGTCTCTTGGGGGACCAATGTAGGGATATCTGTCTAATGCCTCCATTACGCATATTTTACCACTTTCCATCACTTCTTTAATTAACTGAAATTAATCTCGTAAATAAGATTGTATGTTTCTGATCAAAGGTTGCAAAAAATGATCAACAAAAACTGCTAATCTAGACATCATTGAATTGCGTGCTAAGACAATCGGTCTCCCAGGGGGTCTCTCTATGTTCTTATGGATTTTCAGCAGTGTTTACAGTATGGGACAGGACAGAAAATCTAACTTTAAATCTTTGGAAGTATTCTCATCAATTAATCCTGATGTGTAACCCTTTGTTACAGCTTCATCAATGATACTTTTAAACTCCTCTGTTGGATCACGCTTCAATGGCAAATAGGTGGTTAAATCACTCATCTGCTGGAGTATCTCCTCCCGATAATAGGAATAGTCCAGGACTACTACCGCCCGCCCTTGTCTGCTGCCCTTATGACAATGCCAGGGTCAGAGGACAAGGATGTGATGGCTTGCTTCTCATCTTCAGAGAGGTTGTTATGTTATTTCAACTGTTCCAAACTCTTGATATCCTGAGAAACCAATCTCATGAAAGTCTTTATACTTTGATTCAGGCTGTGTGGATCGAAAGAACTTTTGCACTTGAAAGGATGGCTTGATGCCTTGGTATCTGTATCTTTAAAAATTTGTTTAATCTCAAAGATCTCTGGATTTTCTGGCAATCAATATAGACATCAAATTTGTTGTTTCTGCGAGTGGGGACAAAGCTTATTAAGAAGGCTTTGTTCGGCAGGAGTCAGGGGCCGATGGCTGATGTTCACAACCAAATCTGTCCCCAAATTTGAGGTTTGTGTTACCTGAAGGGTATTGGTGGCTTTCTCTCGCCAGCTCCCCCCCCTCGTAGGTGGGGCCTCCCCCTCGTTTTCTTTGGCCAGCCCTTGTGGTGACCCCTAAAAAAAACTGTTGTGTACTTCCAGATGTATCTGCAGGGCCACTACCACTCTGAGGCAAGTCAGTATCAGAGCCTGAACTGATCTTCACAGTTTGGAGTGATTGCTTGGTTTTATAGCGTTGACGTCTCATCCTCTGTGTGAATGGTCTCCGGTTATCACCCCCAATCAACCACCGATACAAACTTTTGTCTTTGTGATCCTTGCATACTGTCTGTAATTTCCTATTTTTAAACTGGGTAAGATTATACTTATATTCCTTGATCTGAGTAGCTATTTTTTCAAGCCATGGTTCCGTAGTGTCATCCCTCAGGGTCTGGATATTCTTTGTCTCACATTCCTGTATCTCATGTTTCACTTTGTCCAAAAGAGCTCTCACTTCTTCTGTGACAAGTAGTATCAAATCTAGTGAGCACTTATTAAGTATTGCGCACCAGCGCTTGCAGAAATCAGGGTTCAGTCATCCAATTGTAGGCAGGTTTCTTATAAGGAACCCTCTAGGGATTAACTTCCTTCTATAATACTCTGAGAGGTATATGCCAAGGAGTTTCCGCTCAACCTCCTTTTTCTTCAATTTTAATAGTGCCAAATAAATGGCATTAGTTGAATCCTCATTTACCATATCCTCATCAAGAGCAAAAAGGATTCTAGCCACATCATTCTCTGTAAAAGTCAACAGTTCTGTGTCCTCCACATCAGTATCCATGTTAAATTTTGGTTAAACTTAGTGAAGTGCATGTGAAAGTGCTATAATGCAGAAAAGGTCCCTGGGGAAGAGGTTAACTGCTTGTGGGTGCATTAACAAAACAAGTAGAGTATCAATGGAGAGCATTTTCACTCACAACAACTGCTAGGGTGCTAGTGCAGAATTAGTACAGCAAAACAAAAAACACTCTCTCTGGTCAAAAATTAATAATTTCAAAATTATTCTTTTGCTGTGAAAAATAGTGACGTTTTGGGGACAAAGTATCCCCTTCCTCAGACACAGTGTATAAACATTGCAAACAATGTATAGTGCAAACATATCAAAACCCCACCCCCAATTTGGACCAAAAAAATGCCAACTGGTAGTCATGGTAACCACCCAGTCACATAGTAAACTAACAATGTGTATATCATATTGCCAAAAATCTGTCTGAGCATGGTCATAAGTGAATAATTGTGACATGTAAAAGTTAACCAGAACTACACCAATACAGAACATCAATGAAGGAACAAATGTGATGATATGAGATAAGCTTGAAGACAGAAAATGCAAAAAATGCATAGCGTGTCTGACTTAGACTGCAGCATAAAAACAACATGCCGTATAAAGCTTGGGTAACATATTTACGGAACGATGCTGAGTTTCATAACCCTCTGTGAGCAAAATGTATCAAACTTGATCCCAATATGTGTACATATCTTCTATCAACAAATATCCAGGACGGCCATGGGCTCAAATGTGGCTCCTTCCCTGGCCAATCTGTTCATGGATTAGTATGAGGTCTCTGTGATGGGTGTCTTGAAAAATCAGAAGTGATATTTTATCTTTGTTACATAGACAACCTCTTCATAGTGTGGAGAGGTACAGCTGAAGAACTAAAGACCTGGTTTAATCATTTGAACGCCTTGGATAACCCGGTGAAATTTAAACTCAATTATGATGAGAGGGCGATCAAATTTCTGAAGATCTTTAAGAAAGGACAGGAAACCAACAGACAGGAATTCACTGTTGCACGCAACTAGTAACCATCCAACTTCTTTACTGAAGGCTATTCCTAAAGCCCAGCTGATGCACGTGGCAAGAACCAATAGTAAACCACAAATGAGACAGTCCCAATTATCTGATATGGCTTGCAAATTTGTACAGTGAGGCTATAACCCATGACTCATTGATCAAAGCATAAGAATGGTTGAAGATTCTGCAATGATGGTTCCAGATACAGACATTGACAACAACTGACATTTACCACAGTGTATAGTCCAACCATAAGTAATCTGGGTAGGTGCCTTAATCAGCATTGGCACATCATCAAGAGTGACTCTACTCTTCCATTTGATAAATGGCAACATCCCAGGGTGGGCTACCAATGGAATAAGAATCTAAAAGACACCTTGATGATCATGGACCCCTCCCACTGCTAGGTGTACTAGATTGGATAGTTAGTATTATTCTTATACGCAATTTCCGAGGGGTTCATTTTTCTCATTTGAACCTTTTGACCTTGTAACATAGTGTTCTTTCCCCCCCTCTCTTACTTGATGATACTCCTCTTTCCTCTAAACTTAATAATATGGCCCAGGTGTCTACTACCTATTTTTAGCTTAGATTCCCTTTCCTGGACAAACCCTTTTTGCGCATTGCTCATCCATTGTGTTATTTTTCACTTGACAGCATTACTAATATTCCCCATCTTCATGCATATTTATACACTTTAGGTGGTATTTATGTGGTGGAGTTAGTGGGTTTCTAACAGCAGGGCCTCTGGGCTATTAATAACGTATGGTGATTACATGATTAAATAACCACAATCTCTTCTGTGCTTAACCTGTTTAGAGGCTAAGTCTTGCTTTGACGGCACATCGCCAGTTGGACCCGCCCACCTGATCCTCTCTTTTGATTGGGCGATTTACCTAGTGGATTACACTACGGAATTGAATGGTGCATTACCATAGCAATACAGATGCCGGCTTTGAAGTGGGTCGGGATGACACATAACTCACCTCTTCCTGCAGGCCAGTGGGACTCTTGTTATGGCGTGTATCGTCCTGGCCCTGTAAGTGACCACTTATGTACACATATTGGGCTCAAGTTTGATACATTTTGCACATAGAGGGTTATGAAACTTGGCATCGTTCTGTAAATATGTTATCCAAGCTTTATACGGCATGTTGTTTTTATGCTGCGGTCTAAGTCAGACACGCTATGCATTTTTTGCATTTTCTATCTTTAAGCTTATCTCATATCATCGCATTTGTTCATTCACTGATGTTCTGTATTTGTTTAGTTCTGGTTAACTTTTGCATATTACAATTATTTACTTATAAATATGCTCAGACAGATTTTTGATAATATGATATTCACATTGTTTGTTTACTATCAACCGTTTCAAAATGACGTCCCTTACATTCCTATTGGCTGAAAATTTTGAATCAGCCAATAGAATGAAAGCTGCTTAAATCCTATTGGCTGATTTGAAAAGTCAATAGGATTTTAGCAGTTCTAATTCCTATTGGCTGATTATAAATTTTCAGCCAATAGGAATGCAAGGGACGCCATTTTGAAACGGCTCCCTTACATTGAAGATTTAGTGTATGGCGGCGACCATATGAAGAGGATGCTCTGTGCCGGATAGAAGATGCCGCCTGGATGACGATAGAAAAGGCCGTCTAGATGAATACTTCTCGCCACCTGGATGAGGACTTCGCCACATGTATAAAGATAGAAGAGGCTGCCTTGATGAAGACTTCTCAGTGCCTGGATGAAGATAGAAGAGGCCATCTGGATGAAGATCGTTCAAGCGGGACTTCAAAAACTGTAAGTGGATCGTCGGGGGTTAGTGTTAGATTTTTTTAAGGTTTTTTTGGGTGGGTTACATTTTTAAAATTAGAGTTTGGGCAGCAAAAAAACTAAAACACCCTTTTAAGGGCAATGCCCATACAAATGCCCTTTTCATGGCAATGGGTAGATTAGGTTTTTTTAGAATTAGGATTTTTATTTTGGGGGGTTGGTTGGGTGTTGGGTTTTACTGTTGGGGGGGTCTTTGTATTTTTTTTTTCATGGAAAAGAGCTGATATCTTTGGGGCAATGCCCCACAAAAGGCCCTTTTAAAGGCTATTGGTAGTTTATTGTAGGCTAGGTTTTTTATTTCGGGTGGGATTTTTTATTTTTATGGGGCTATTAGAATAGGTGAAATTCTTTTTTATTTTGGATAATTTCGTTTGTTATTTTTCGAAATTTAGTGTTTTTTTGTAATTTAGTCTTTTTTATTTTTTGTAATTTAGTCTTTTTTATTTTTGTGTAATTAGATACTTTGTAGTGTTAGGATTTTTTAATGTGTTTAGTTGTATTTAATTGGTGGTTAGTTTAATAATTATATTAGTTTAATTGTTAGTTTAAACTTATTTTTTTTAATTTAACAGGTAAGTTTTAATTTAATTTAAGATAGGGAAATTTAAATATAAAGTTAGGGGGGCGTTAGGTTCAGGGGTTACTAGTTTAAATTAGTTTATTGAAATGTGGGGGCTTTCGGTTTAGGGTTTAATAGTTCATTTTAGTATATTTTGCTGTGGGGCCTGTGGTTTAGGGTTTAATAGGTTTATTATAGTGGCGGCGGTGTAGGGATTAATAACTTTAGTACAGTGGGGGCGATGTGGGTCGGACGGCAGATTAGGGGTTAATAATATTTAAATAGAGTTTGCAATGCGGGAGGGCGGTGGTTTAGGAGTTAATAACTTTTTTATAGTGGTGATAATCGGGGAGAGGCGGAATAGGGGTTAATAATTATTTTTAGTGGTGGCAATGCCGGGAGTGGCAGATATGGGGTTAAAAAGTTTAATATAGTATTTGCGATGCAGGAGGGCCTCAGTTTAGGGGTTAATAGGTAGTTTATGGGTGTTTAGTGCACTTTGTAACACTTTAGTTATGAGTTTTATGTTACAGTTTTATTGCATAAAACTCATAACTACTGCTTTTAGATTGCGGAACGCTAGTTTTTTAGCCTCACCGCAAAACTCGTAATGGCAGCGCTATGGAAGTCCAATGCAAAATTGTATTTTTTACGTGTGCAGGACTGACGTTGCGTTACAGGCTTAAAGGCTTGCGGTACAACTATACCGACAAGATTTGTAATGGCTGTGGAGCTGTTTTAACGCTGAAATGGCCATTTTTTTCAGCATTAAAACACAAACACAAAACTCGTAATCTAGGTGTTAGTGGCTGGGTGGTTACCATGACTACCATTTGGCATTTTTTTGGTCCTAATTGGGGGTGGGGTTTTAACAGTAAAAGATTAATTTTGAAAAAGACCAGAGAGTGCAAGTTTTTTGTTTTGATATATTTATATACACATATATATATATATATATATATATATATATATAGTAAATATATATATAAACATATATATACAGGGAGTGCAGAATTATTAGGCAAATGAGTATTTTGACCACATCATCCTCTTTATGCATGTTGTCTTACTCCAAGCTGTATAGGCTCAAAAGCCTACTACCAATTAAGCATATTAGGTGATGTGCATCTCTGTAATGAGAAGGGGTGTGGTCTAATGACATCAACACCCTATATCAGGTGTGCATAATTATTAGGCAACTTCCTTTCCATTGGCAAAATGGGTCAAAAGAAGGACTTGACAGGCTCAGAAAAGTAAAAAATAGTGAGATATCTTGCAGAGGGATGCAGCACTCTTAAAATTGCAAAGCTTCTGAAGCGTGATCATCAAACAATCAAGCGTTTCATTCAAAATAGTCAACAGGGTCGCAAGAAGCGTGTGGAAAAACCAAGGCGCAAAATAACTGCCCATGAACTGAGAAAAGTCAAGGGTGTAGCTGCCAAGATGCCACTTGCCACCAGTTTGGCCATATTTCAGAGCTGCAACATCACTGGAGTGCCCAAAAGCACAAGGTGTGCAATACTCAGAGACATGGCCAAGGTAAGAAAGGCTGAAAGACGACCACCACTGAACAAGACACACAAGCTGAAACGTCAAGACTGGGCCAAGAAATATCTCAAGACTGATTTTTCTAAGGTTTTATGGAATGATGAAATGAGAGTGAGTCTTGATGGGCCAGATGGATGGGCCCGTGGCTGGATTGGTAAAGGGCAGAGAGCTCCAGTCCGACTCAGATGCCAGCAAGGTGGAGGTGGAGTACTGGTTTGGGCTGGTATCATCAAAGATGAGCTTGTGGGGCCTTTTCGGGTTGAGGATGGAGTCAAGCTCAACTCCCAGTCCTACTGCCAGTTTCTGGAAGACACCTTCTTCAAGCAGTGGTACAGGAAGAAGTCTGCATCCTTCAAGAAAAACATGATTTTCATGCAGGACAATGCTCCATCACACGCGTCCAAGTACTCCACAGCGTGGCTGGCAAGAAAGGGTATAAAAGAAGAAAATCTAATGACATGGCCTCCTTGTTCACCTGATCTGAACCCCATTGAGAACCTGTGGTCCATCATCAAATGTGAGATTTACAAGGAGGGAAAACAGTACACCTCTCTGAACAGTGTCTGGGAGGCTGTGGTTGCTGCTGCACACAATGTTGATGGTGAACAGATCAAAACACTGACAGAATCCATGGATGGCAGGCTTTTGAGTGTCCTTGCAAAGAAAGGTGGCTATATTGGTCACTGATTTGTTTTTGTTTTGTTTTTGAATGTCAGAAATGTATATTTGTGAATGTTGAGATGTTATATTGGTTTCACTGGTAAAAATAAATAATTGAAATGGGTATATATTTGTTTTTTTTGTTAAGTTGCCTAATAATTATGCACAGTAATAGTCACCTGCACACACAGATATCCCCCTAAAATAGCTATAACTAAAAACAAACTAAAAACTACTTCCAAAACTATTCAGCTTTGATATTAATTAGTTTTTTGGGTTCATTGAGAACATGGTTGTTGTTCAATAATAAAATTAATCCTCAAAAATACAACTTGCCTAATAATTCTGCACTCCCTGTATATATATATATGTGTGTGTGTGTGTGTGTGTGTGTGTATATATATATATATATATATATATATATATATATATGTGTGTGTGTGTGTGTGTATATATATATATATATATATATATATATATATATATATATATATATATATATATATATACTATAGCTGAAAGTATAAATAAACTGAACAGTTCATGTAAGTCCTTAGGATATAATCAGTCAATTATGAATCGCCATATATCAGCTGGTATAAGATAAAAGATGGTATAAAATACCCTTACCAGATATTACCCCAATCTAATGAGGTAAGTATGCCGCACTGGGGGTATGTGTAGATAGTAGAATCTCTTTCTAAAAGCCGAATCGAGTGGCTATTCCGATTTCGTCAGCCTCCTGGTGTATGTGGGGATGTACTTCTTGTAATAAAGATATCCCACAAGCTTCCTGTGCAGGTGTGTAATTAGCCTCTTGGAGTGCTTCTCTGTCCCGGTATAAAAGGCAGTCTGTCTGGGGATTCTTCCTCATGGGAGAGATACAATCTGTACTCTCAGAGCAGCCTTTTGCTAGCGAGACTCTCTACTATCTGAGGTTATATATCTCATACAGTATCTGTCTTGTATAGCTGCCTTATACATCCTACTCCTCTCAGACGAGCGCTACTCGCAGAGTATCGCTTGATTCTACTCAGTACTCTGAGTAGTCTCATTCTACTTGTATTTCTATATATATATATATATATATATATATATATATATAAATCAGCCTATATTCCGGATTTTAAAAAAAATATGTAAATTTACTATTTTGATTTTAGCATATTTAAGATGTATAGTTTTAAATTCTCATCAGAAAAGACAAGACAATACCTGACAGACAGACCAATATATATTTGTAGTTAGGTAATGTAATTGTGTGTATAAGGAAATCACATATACAATTTTGTGTTTCCTTAAACTGTTAGTACAATTGAGGATTGTTTAAAAAAAATTCAGGTTTGAGTGAAAACTTGAAATATAAGGGTAAAAGATCTATTCGGTCACTCCCCAGTCTAAGACTTAACCAACTTAACTAATAATGAATAAATGAGACTGACACACTTTTTGTGGATATAAAAAACAGGCCACCACAGCCAACTTTATTGAATACAATTCTATAACTCGAGCTGACAAGCCCAACTATGGCGGCATATTTACATATCTATAGAAACCCAGGACAACAAGAGGACAGTGGCTTTCGGACTACTGCAGAGGGCCATCTGCTCGGTAGGAAATGATACTTAGGGTTTTTCGGAGATCTTCTGGCCTACCTACACGGGGGGAAGGGCACACAGGTGAAACTGTTGGGGACCACCCCTCCCGTTAGCCTGGCCATGACTTTCCCTGTTCTCCATTTCCTTTCTCACAACTAGCCACTGCCTGTCGCCACCAGAGATCTACATCTCGCCGCCACCTTACTCTGACTTAAAGGAAGAACTAAAACCCAGCCTTTGTCTCATAGCAGGGTGCAAATCGCTGTTCTAATATCCTGTAAATATAAGTCTATACCATTATTCGATAGATGTATGGCGGCCCAATGTACAAAGGAGTGTCCCACAATCCGAATCCTGGTGGGACCACGAACAGAACCTGCAATTGTTGTCCCCAATTTATGTAACTACAGGCGCACATAAATTTAATATTTGTTGGAACGCCAGCAACCCAGATGCCTGATGACTTCTCCTGTAGATCCCTGCATTGCTGCTGACATAGCAGCCCCTATTCAAAATGAATGTGGGGCAATTCTGCTAACATCTAAGCCTGCCTGGTTCACTGCACGTGACAACAGTTTATGAAATTGGAATTTAGACAATGTATTAACAACGTGCCCAGCTTTGCTGGATGCATGGTTAGAAACTGGCTTAAATTATGAACTGGGCATGCTAACTTCCCTGGATTTGCTGCCAACGTTAACCAAATTCCTTTTGATTCCAGGTCTGTCTTGGACCGAGGTATAAACAACAACACCGGACTATCTGTTAGCTTAACATGTTCCTTAAGAATCCCTTATCGAATATTGTTTTTTGAATTAGACACCAGTTCTCCTATTCTCAAGGCTGCTGCGAAAGCTAATGTAAATGCTAACTTGAACAATGAAACATCATAATGCGAAGTTAACGGCCCAGTATGTAAGTGACCATCTGGTGAGGCTGAATGTACTTGTGCAGTAGTCATGTGGGTGACAGCAGAGTATACCGAGCCCACTATGCTAGGTAGTGAGGGATGTATAGTCGCTGCAATCTGCGTAAATAATGCAGAGATTGCTAAAATATTGTGATAATTGTTCTATCACTGAGGCAAACTGCCTTGAAGGGGTTAATGGCATATTAACTGTTGGGACTGCTTGATTTTGTGTGTCATTTACAATATATATGTGAGACTGGGCCCCATCTACCCTTTCCCCCATAGACATTTGAGTTGGAGGTATAATATCCTCCTCTTCCTCCATAATACTTATCGTGCCTTCTTTCCTCCTAGAAGGTAAGAACTCCAATGACTTTTTGAATCTTTTTGGTGGTGCCACCTTTCTTTTTGATCTCTGCATTCTGAAGAAAAACCATTCAGCTCAGGATCACAGGAAGAAGAGGCTGGGAAACACACAGGCTTTTTAAAGGTAAAGGTAGGAAGCCTCCTACCAATCTGCAACACTGTTGCTAACTATGCACCACCTCTTATTCAGTCCCTTTCCCTAATGCCTATACCCTTAGAACGCTACAGGCCCATTAAGGTCCCTACACTAACTTTATGTGAAATATTTTAAAATAATAACTACTGTATGTTTGCATGTATGTATGTATATATTATATATTTGATATGGGATTATGTACAAGTTATTTTTTTCCCTTTTGTTTTGTAGTTTTGTAGTTTGCAGTCAGTGTTAGCTACCCACACAATCTTCTGAAAAGATTGAAGGTTATAAACTATGTTAAGATTTTATAAAAAATTCACCAAAATTACTTTTATATATACCAGTGACAGAATGTAATTCAGAGAGGAAGGTCAAATTTCAATTCTCTGGCTGAAGTTTCTTTGCTGACACAAATCATTTCTGTCTGTTAGATAGTCATTTAAAAGGCTGTTGAAAAAAAACCCTCATCCAGTAGTTTACAAGGCTGTCAACGTTTTGTTTTGCACTAGTTAAAGCATGGCAGTAGGAAGTTGATTTCAACTCCAAGGGACCGATTTATTAAGCTGCGAATGCAGCTGTTTCCATGCAAGCCTTTAGGCTCGCCGGAAACAAAAGTTAAGACCGCTTCTCCTTAACTCAGATACAATCAGGATGATTGACACTTCCTGCTAGCAGCCCAATTGGCCACAAATGTACAGGGGGCAACATTGCACAAGCATTTCACTAGAAATGCTTGTGTAATGTTAAATGCAGACAGCGTATGCTGTTGGCATTTAACAATGTCGAGCGGACATGATCTGCTACAGCAGTTCATGTCCGTCCATCATTTAATAAATCTACCCCCAAGTCTTCATTGAGCTTTTGGCTTTTCATATTTAGCTAAACTCACTTGTCTAGGATTAAAGGGTCAAAATGCAATTTAGGCAAGTGAAATGTTGGCCTCTGAACCTTTAAACACACACACATTAAGGGACAGATTATGAGTGGTGCATTATCAGTTACACGTGAGATAAAAGGAGTTTATCGCAGCTGTTTATGTGGGGTGTTTGAGTGCTTCAGGTTTATCGCTCATATTACAAGTTGAAAGTAAACGCTAATGTGTGAGTGCAATTGCTATTTACTCAAGAATGATTACCATGTCCTCATTGCTCTGGTTAACTGTTTCTCGAAACAAAAAGTGTCACAAAACTGCACAAAAAAGTTATAAGGGTTCAAAGATATGAGGTCTCTGGTGTTAGAGAAAAAAAAGGCAGGCGAAGGGCTTTAACCTAAAAATACATACATATACATTTCTAAATTTGTATATATATATATACAATTCTGTGCAAACGTCTTAGGCCACCATTAGCTTCTATAGGCTAAATTGGCAAGTATTTAGTGTGACCTCCCCTTACACTTGAGCAATAGCAGGAACCTAGCTTTCATAAACCTAAATGGAATGGAACCCTAATTAATGTTATTGCTAACACTTGTATTTGTCTTACAATTTCATGTCAAAATGACTGCTGTAAAATAAGCTCTATTATACCAGGTTTGTGCACGACATTCTTTAGCATTACATGCACATGTTGTAGGAGTTTAATTTATTGGAAGATTGCTAATAAGACCAAGTTTCAATCACACTTATACTGTATATACACATACACACATACAAATATATACACATATATACTTTTGTTGTAGCCCTAAAAACTTACTTCAGGTCTCAAATTCTCTTAACTGGTTTAGAGCTGCAATATGCATGAGCAACATTGAACTAGCATAGGGGAGGCGCCGAGAGGCAGGGGCTGGGACAGGCGGTAGCTCGCCTCGCGGCAGACCGCCAGCTCGATCCCGAGATCCAACTACAAGCTTTTTAACTGCAGCAATTTTAATATACGCTATTGGAGCTGGAATTACCGCGGCTGCTGGCACTAATATGAGTAATGTTTAGATTGCACACTATTTGTAGCGCAGTTCAGGAATATTAATTTCACACTTTGTGCTATTAATAGCCCTCCACTTGTAATTTAGGCCATAGCTGGAATGAGAAGAGGAAAGACACATTTTATAGATAAGTAAATAAATTAAGGAACATGTATGTTAAGGAAGAGAAAACAGAATAGATAATGTAGATAAATATCTTGGTTAAAATGTGAGACAAGCATGTCAAGTTAGAGAGTAATGAGATGAGGTATAATGTAAACAAAGCTATTATCATGCAAACCTTCAATCTCACTGATACCTCTGAACTTGCAGTTAAAAATCACTCCAGATTTATCCGACCTGGGTGATTGACAGCCCCTGTTCTTGCATGATTGATTGCGTGAGAGCAGGGGGCAGCGTTCTATTACTGCAATTACGAGCAGACAAGTTCCCTTACTAGGAACCTTAATTGCCTGCATATTGATTAATGGAGCCCAAACCATGTTTTATAATGAAACAGGGAAAGCAGTGGGATATGAGGAAGAGAGACATATAGCAAGTTAGAGAAAAAGCTTGATTAGACAAACAGACTTAGAGGAAAGGTGTATAACAAATTAGAAAATAGGCAGAGAGAGAGAGAGAGAGAGAGAGAGAGAGAGAGAAGGAAAGAGAGAGGGCGAGAAGCATAGGATGACATAGAGAAGCCAGACAATGAAAGGGGGATGGCAGCTATGTAAGAACATCAAGAGATCTAAATTAATGGACTGCAAGATCAACTTTTAATGCACAAGTAATTGTGATATTTTGGCAAGAAAAAATGTTTGAAAAAGGAGACACATGAAACAAGCATAAGGAAGGATACATACCAAGGGCAAAGAGGCAAATGAAAAGAGACAGCCAGAGAATATAATTACAATTTGTTTATAGATATAGGACAAGAAATAGAGAGACAGAGCATGATGGAGAGACATCTAAGTGAAATGGAGAGATAGCAAGGGTGAGAGAGATAAGAGATAGATTGAGAACAAATGTGATATAGAGGGACAGACAGTATAATGTTAAGAGAAAGCTAGTTAAGTGAAATAGCTGGAAATAAACATTAGAGTCAGGTTGAGAGCTCTGGGAGTTTGCTATGTCTGTATTTTTCCATTGTTTTTGTCATATCTTTTCAAGAAGAATAAGTGCAAAGGTGACAGGAGGAAAGTGAGCTGGAGTTTGTATTGTCTTATTGGAAGTCAAACTGTCAGAGTTTCTGTTTTATATTTGAGCTTATCTGGTGCATGGACTGGAGATTTTTATTTTGTTCACCTTTCAGTAGAATCAAGAGTGGATTTTAATAAACAGGGCAATGAAAAGAGATTACCTAGCGACATATAATCCCAGGACAAAAAGGAAAATAGTATGTACCCCCCAAAAACAAGGAAAATAGTATGTACCCCCAAAAACAAGGAAAATAGTATGTACCCCCAAAAAACAAGGAAAATAGAAGATTTATGACAGTAGCTGTTGTGAAAAAATCCAATCATAACAGCAAACAGATGTTTCTTCCACCTCTGTTTGTCCTCACGCTGTGCTGACAGCTGTACTATGCACTGAATTAGATCATAGATTTCTGAAGCTTTGATTTCAGATTTCCTTGCATATACAGTATATGCCCCTTATTAGAGTCCTATAGGTTAAAACTGCAGGTGTACCAAGCATGCAGCATTTAAACTGTTGTATAATTATGTTAAATACTTAGCTGTTGCGACGATGTCTGCGAGTCTGTGCATGTCTGTCAGTGGGTAGTCACAAGTGGCATATACTCATATATTACACATTGCTGTCATATGTACATGATCTTCAGTCATTTTCTCTCAGCGGAAGACAAACACATACTGGCAGCATCATCTGCTTCAGGGACATCACATAAGTTTTGTTTTGTAAGTCAGACATTGCATGAGCTTTTACTCAATAACACAGACTTTCCAAACTTCTTAGGAACGGACTATTTATTTGTGGACATCCGATTTTTATTAAGCAGAATCCCAAATGTATTTTATTAAGATTGTTGGCCCTAAAGCTGTAACTCACACTTATTATAGTGATATAACATTTTATATTATCTTCAATTAATGGAAACACATAAAGTGATCTGGAATCAGATAAAATTAAATGTTTGGCAGCATGACTGTGATAGCTGACTACTTCCTTTAGTCTGGTTTTTAATTATTCATCCTAGTTAAATTGTCTGTGTCTATATAAGCACACCTTGTCAGCAATTGCATCATAATTGTTTAGTTTGCATAGTTATCAACAGTTGGAATTAAAGGGACATACAGATTTTGAGATTTATAAATAAAATGTTTAGTTTTGTGTCATGAAACAACTTTGTAATATACTTTCATAATCTACTGTGCTCCCTTTTTATGTAATTTAGCTCTGAAAATAACAATTTTCAAATCGAACTTGAAATGCATCTGCTGACATCTCAAGGCTAACCCTTGTACATATATTTCCCTATTTGGCTTTAACTGATATCAGCTGCAAAACAATGCACTTTATACTAAAATTATGACAGTAGCTTGCCTTGCTGTCTGCAGACTAAAGTCCAGATTGGCTCATCCAAAAAATGCCAATGGTAGGTGGAGTTTGGTTTCTGAAAACCAAGTGCAGTAAAAATTATCTTAATTTGTGTTAAAAACATTTAGACTTGGCTTTTATGTCATTCTATAGCAACACAAAAGAAGTGTAATTAGACTATTCTACGGAGCCCCTGAGGTGCCACACAAGATTCTTTTATAAATCGTGCATACATTTTGTCTGGAGGATAAGCTCCCGCCCACCAGATACTAGTACTTTCAGTTCAGTTCAGTGTGTCAGTACAGATGGGAACTCTGATTCATCTTGATGAATCCGTTCATTTCAGACGGTTCATTTAACTGAACCAGTTCATGAACCAATTAATCAGTTCACTTGTTGGGCACGTGATACATGAGGGACGAGCCTCAGATTCTCCTCCTATTACGGATGCTCCACCAATCCGATTCCTGACTCCTGAATCATATGGATAACCAGTCTTGTTGTATATGAATGACCAAGGCAAATACATACATCATGGTGCATAGAACAGAGTATGCTGCATTTTGTACTGTTGTATTTGCCTAATAGTTGCATATCTTACAAAAGACTGGTTATCCATGATCATATACAGGGAAGTGATACTCACTTTATTTACCTAATAAGTATTATAATAAATTTACATTAACACAATAACTAATATCACAGAGCTCCACAGCAATATTAATGGGGTTAATTTAGGGGCAGTTAGGGTTAACAGGGGTCCTTAGGGTTAAGTTATGGTGAGGAGTATTTATAGTAAGGGATAGCAAGCGATAATTTAAGGTGGAGTTAGGGGTAAAGGCAGGGGTCTATTGAGAACTGCTGTGACCTTATATTTGAATTAGTGTACTGTTAACTGAGTGTTTCATTGCAAAGGAGTTAGTTAAATGGGACACTCAAGTTAAAATAACATTTTATGATTCAGACAGAGCATGCAGTTTTAGGACACTTACCAATTTACTTCCATTATCAAATTGTTCACAGTCTTTTTATATTTACACTTTCTGGGGAACAAAATCCTACTGAGCATGTGTACAAGCTCACATGGCATACATATACTAGTCTGTGATTTGCTGATGTCTGTTACCTGATACCGGAGGCTGGAATAGGAGAGAAAAAATTAATTTGTCCGAAAAAAATCTACTGCTAATTTGAAAGGTGTTTTTGCATTGTCTCTTTATTATGCCCTTGTTAATTATGTAATTCTACTGCATCGTTCATGAACTGGACATTACTATTGGCTCGATTTATGAAGCCCTTCTCCTCCCTATGACTGCAGGTTCTCACAAGAGAACGTACAGTCACGATTTATCAAGCAGCGGCCATGAGACCGCTGCTTTCCTACCCTCTTCTCCTCGTACCACCAGGGAGATTGACAGCTCCTGCCTGCGCGTGATTGACTGTGTGTGGGTAGGTAGCGGGATCGCAGGCGAGCACAAAATAGCGCTCATGTGCAATGTAAAATTTTGGCTGCAGGCGCCCGCGTATAGCAGGCAAAATATTACAGGCACCACTAGACAGAGGGGGATTAGGCCTTCCTAACCTTCGAACATACTACGAAGCCGCCATACTTATGCATGTAGCGGGTTGGGGTTCCAAAGGGGAACTTCCCCGCTGGTATGATATGGAGCAAGCTTCCTTGCCGCACGGTATCCTATTGTCAGACCTAATTTGTACAGTACTGTAGACTTCTTCCCTCCCCACCTAATCTGGTGATAAAACACTGCCTTTACATGTGGCACAAATTGCGCCACTTCCCTCAGGTAACCCCTCATCCGTCCCCTATACATGGTATACAGGGCCTTCTAAAGGGCAAGCCGGACTCATGCCCATCTGGCTGGTCTGCTCTCTCCATCATGACCATACAAGACATGCATATAGGTAGTACCTGGGCCTCAGGCCCTGAACTTATTCAACACTATAAGATCCCACATAAACTACACTTTGAAGTCACCCACTTTAGATCCATACTACATAGTTGGAATTTCCTCAAAACTACACCATGCAACTTAACAATATGGGAATCTAGGTGGAAGATTGGACAACAGGACCACAGACCACTCACAACGCATTAACAGAGTCTACTAAATTGTTATATTTTGCAGAAGACACACAATGTATTAGCTTGGGTATTTGACGTTCAGACTTGGATGAAAGCAATAGCTGACACCAGACAGACAATACATAGAATAACGTTTTTTGAATTGTACTACAAACTCTTAACGAGATGGCATTGGGTCTCGAACAGGCTACATAGATTCTCCCTAGGCACCTCAGATAGGTGCTGGAGGAATTGCAGCCACAAAAGAGATGATATCCACACTTGGTGGAGTTGTCCAGAAATAAAGCTGTTATGGTCCAAAGTCCTAACCCTGGTAAAACTCCTTTCTATACCTGTGAAATGGAGCCCTGAGATTTGCCTGCTACACCTGAATGTGTCTAAAATCCCGAGACCATAGAAACAGCTCCTTATCTCCCTCTTGATGTCCACCAAACTTGCTATAGCAAGGTGTTGGAAACAACTGAAAGCCCTTACCTTAGGAAAAGTCCTTGAAATTATGTCTCATATTAAAATGATGGAAGAGGCGGTCAGTATAAATAAGGGAACTATAGACCTACATACCACCACATGGGCCCCATGGGAGACGCTACCTCAAAAAGTAATGTCTGAAGTTTAAACCCTTATACTGTTCCTCCACTCCCCTCCCCCTCCTTCACTTATGTTCTCCTTACCTTTATCTCTCCTCCCTTCTTTCTTTCTCTCCTTCTTTCTATATTCCTGATATCTTCTCTTTATCTTTTATACTTACTCCCATGATTACTTTTGATACAGTATTCCCCCCCTCCCTCATGTATACTGAGGGGCGATAAAATATATTGTGCAGTGTATTTTCTGAAATATCTGTTGATGTGACCCAATGTTATTTCAATGTTTTAATTATGATATTCTTGTTTATGGAGCAGTGGTTTATAGATCCTATAAGTTTCGTAATGGACACTCCCCATCAATGAGACGGATACAGAAACTGTTAAAAACTTCTATGAGGGTCCAGAAATCTGTATATCTATGTTATTTGGAAAATATTTGAGGTCTACAACAACTGGCTAGACTCATGTAAGAGTCTGGAGACTATATTTTCTTACACTGTTTTCTGTTTACTTTGTATTATGAATACGACCACCTAAATACGTCTTATTGCTGTATCATTGATTATGTTGTACCCTCAGTAAAAATTATATGGAAAAAAAAAAATTGGCAGCAGATTGCTGCCCACCAGAGGAGAGCTGGGGTAGACAGGGGCGAATATGTACGCTTCTGTCCACCCCTTGATTAATAAATTGAGCCCTATGTGTCAGGGAGGATCAGCACAAACTGGTAAGTAACTGTGCACTTATCAAATTCAACAGATATAAGGAAATATAGAAGAAAAAGGGATAAGGAGGAACAAGATAGGGAATGAGAGATTTGGCGCACTATCTTACTCAAATAATAAAACCTATCACTTTATTGTGATTAAGTTAAAAGCTAGTATCTAAAATAGGTCAATATTAGTTATATCACCAGTCCCCTCTGCCAGAAATTAAACTAGTGTATAAGAAATGATAAAATAACATAAACTGCAATGGAGTTGGACTCCCAAATCAATGGAGACCATAACGGCAGCACTGATTCCACTCATACAAACAAATCATGCCGTCATGTTCCCATAGCATGATCTTCCAATTACTCATATAGTACCAGTGAATAATTTATTTTTTGCAAGTAACTATGCACCTCAGCTTCCGTCACATGGATTTCTAAAAGCCCAATGTTAGCATTATGTTATGTGACAAACAGTACATTTAGTATTGCAATGCTAACAAACCATAGTTATCCTTTCACAATACAATGCTTAATAAGCTGTGATTACCTTGTATATAAGGCTTTGGACCATTCCCCCTTATCTCCGAGGTGTGTGCATACTTGAATTTAGCCAATCAGTGATCCATCAGCAATTCAGCAATTACCTTTTATTTACTTTGCAAGTTAAAATAGCAGTAAAGAGAGAACATGGAAAATACTAGTTAGCTATAGTTATAATGAACACATTTGTGCAGAGAATAAATAATTTATATCCTCACTATATTCGGTAAAAATATTAGTATTATTTTCTTTCAATCATTTGTATATTCTTCCTTTATGTTTCGATATGTTCTTCATTATAGCCTCTCTCTAAAAACTTTTCTTTGAGAGCCAGTGACTGAGTTATGTAGTCTTCATCCTTTTTACAATTACGCTTCAATCTAAGGAATTGACCTTTGGGGATATTATGTTTCCATCTATGTAGATGGCAACTAGTTTCATGGATGAAATTGTTAGCGTCCACTTTTTTGAAATATGTATTCGTCATGATCTCATTATTTTCAATTTCAATGTCAAGATAGTGGACTTTTTGTGTACTTTATTCTGCAGTGAATTTAAGATTTAGTTGGTTAATGCTAATTTCTTCTATGCATTTTAAGAGGTCCCTCTCTGAACCTTGCCAGATAAAAGAGGTCATCTATATACCTTTTGTACATAATTAAATTATTTTTAAATGGACTTGTTTCCAAGAAATGAGATTTCCACATTCCCATGAACAGAATTGTGTAACTGGTAGCAAATTTGGTACCCATTGCTGTCCCGCAAATCCTTTCATAGAAGATCCCTTCGTACATGAAAAAGTTGCGTGAGGATAAATCTGATAACATATAATATGAAATCATTATGTTCTTTTTTATGCTAGAGTCTGTTTTTAGATAATGGTCTACAGATGTTAGGCCATCTTCATGTCTGATACATGTGTATAGTGATTGGACATCAGTAGTGACTAATATATAGTCTTGTTGCCATTTCATATTTTACTGAATTCACAGTATACACTTTTTTTTAAACCAATCTAAAAGAGGGATTAAAGGGACACTGAACCCAATTTTTTTATTTCATAATTCAGATAGAGCATGCAATTTTAAGCAACTTTCTAATTTACACCTATTATCAATTGTTCTTCATTCTCTTGCTATCTTTATTTGAAAAGAATAAATGTAAGTTTAGAAGCCGGACCATTTTTGGTTCACAATCTGGGTTGTCCTTGCTCATTGTACAGCACCAATAAACACATGCTGTCCAGGGTACTGAACCAAAAAATTGTCTGGCTCCTTATCTTAGATGCCTTCTTTTTCAAATAAAGATAGCAAGAGAACAAAGAAAAAATGATAATAGGAATAAATTAGACAGTTGCTTAAAATTGCATGCTCTATCTGAATCATGAAAGAAAAAAAATTGGTTTAGTGTCCCTTTAATAACATATATTTAAATGTTTGCATTATGTTTTATGAGTAAATTGGTGACTATACTTGAACATATATAAAAATTAATATTGCCTTGCATAATGAAGGGTCATAAGAAACATGAATACATTAAGTAATCCAAATGCTTCCTGCTTTTAAATGGATCATAATAAGAAATTACATTGTATTGAAGATATATATTTAAATACAAAATGTACCAAAAATAAAGAAGTACAAAGCATAAATACATAGGTAAAACCAGAAGAAAAACTGTCTCAAAGGAAAAGGAAAGGTTGTTGCTTCACAGACTAATGGACAATAAAAATTTACAACTATAAGCTGTCGTATTCCTCAGTCTAGGGGTTGTCACTAAATGAGTGTTTAGCAACTCCACAAAAGACCTCAACTCAGGAATACTGCTCACAAGTCTATGTTCAAATAAGGAATAACACAGCCCCATTTTGACATAGTTATAAAAAACAATTAACAAATGGTACTGACAGAGGCCACTGCAATCAACTTGAATACATAAAGCCTGCAACAAAGCTCACAAGTCTATGCTTGAGAAAGGCTGTCATCAGCCGAAATGCATTGCATAATTCACTTGAGATCAGGGAAACGAAGTCTGTGTCATTTCTGATACCACCGCTTTGCCCTAGAGCTGAATTACGTGACCGTAAACAGGAAAAGCAAGATCCTACACTCTTTCGGATAGCAGCTCCAGGACTGGCAAGCTTTTGAGAAAGAAAAACACAGAAAGACAAGGGAAGAGGGTGGATTAGAACCCCAACGGACTTTAACTAAGGTCAGAACGCTATCCATTGAGCGCAACACACCTGATCGGAAGGTCACTAAGGTTAGAACACTTTTCAATAAGTGAAACACACCGGACACAGTTGGGATTATTTACCCAATTTACACAATTTTTAAGTTGGCCAACCTTTTTAGCTTTTATGCTGTCTTTGCCTATTATGTACTGTTTTGTTTTAAAAAAATGTTTTAATCTGCTTATGCAATTTTTTATGAGATAGAATATAATAAATCTGCTATTTTTGAGATAAATAGTGTGATATCCTTTTTTGAGATAAATAATCTGATATCCTTTTTTGAGATAAATAGTGTAATATCCTTTTTTGAGATAAATAGGGGCCTAGTTATCAAGCCGTCAACCTCAAATACGCTGGAATTCCGCAGCGTATTTGTGGCGAGGCTGATTCGCCTTAGTTATCAAAGGCTCGAGACCGGCAAAAGTAGAATTTTGTGACGTAAGCTTCGATCCGCCGGACTCAGTTCGACACAGATCGATTCTTACGTCACTCCAGATGTTCCGCACACAAGTGCGGCACATTCTCACTACTTTTGCTAGCTATCAAAAAACTAGCAGGTACGCTCGGCACTTTTACGGCCCAGCGTACCTGGTTTTCAATCCGCCACCCCTGGAGGCGGCGGATCCCATAGGAATCAATGGGAGTCTGACCATAGCGAAAGTACAAGTTCGCTGCTGACAGACATCCCATTGATTTCTATGGGAGCTGTCTGCACCTAACACCCTAACATGTACCCCGAGTCTAAACACCACTAATCTGACCCCCCCTACACCGCCGCAACTAAATAAAGTTATTACCCCCTAAACCGCCGCTCCCGGAGCCCACCGCAAGCTACTCTATACATATTAACCCCTAAACCGCCGCTCCCGGAGCCCACCGCAACTATAATAAATGTATTAACCCCTAAACCGCCGCTCCCTGAACCCGCCGCAACCTATATTAAATGTATTAACCCCTATCCTGCCCCCCCTACACCGTCGCCACCTATAATAAATTTATTAACCCCTAATCTGCCCCCCACTACGCCGCCGCCACTGTAATAAAATTATTAACCCCTAAACCTAAGTCTAACCCTAACGCCCCCCTAACTTAAATATTAATTAAATAAATCTAAATAAATTAACTCTTATTAACTAAATGAATCCTATTTAAAAATAAATACTTACCTTTAAAATAAACCCTAATATAGCTACAATATAAATAATAATTATATTCTAGCTATCTTAGGATTTATTTTTATTTTACAGGCAACTTTCTATTTATTTTAACCATGTACAATAACTATTAAATAGTTATTAACTATTTAATAGCTTACCTAGCTAAAATAAAGAGAAATGTACCTGTGAAATAAATCCTAACCTAAGTTACAATTACACCTAACACTACACTATACTTTAATAAATTATTCCTATTTAAAAATAAATACTTACCTGTAAAATAAACCCTAAGATAGCTACAATATAATTAATAATTATATCATAGCTATCTTAGGATTTATATTTATTTTACAGGTAACTTTGTATTTATTTTAGCTAGTTAGAATAGTTATTAAATAGTTATTAACTATTTAATAACTACCTAGCTAAAAGAAATACAAAATTACCTGTAAAATAAATCCTAACTTAAGTTACAATTAAACCTAATACTACACTATCATTAAATTAACTAAATAAACTACCTACAAAGAACTACAATGAAATACAATTACATAAACTAACTAAAGTACAAAAAATAAAAAAAGCTAAGTTACAAAAAATAAAAAAATTAAGTTACAAACATGTTAAAAATATTACAACAATTTTAAGCTACTTACACCTAATCTAAGCCCCCTAATAAAATAACAAACCCCCCCAAAATAAAAAAATGCCCTACCCTATTCTAAATTAAATAAATTTAAAAGCTCTTTTACCTTACCAGCCCTTAAAAGGGCCATTTGTGGGGGCATGCCCCAAAAAGTTCAGCTCTTTTGCCTGTAAAAGAAAAATACAACCCCCCCCCAACATTAAAACCCACCACCCACATACCCCTAATCTAACCCAAACCCCCCTTACAAAAACCTAACACTAATCCCCTGAAGATCATCCTACCTTGAGTCGTCTTCACTCAGCCGAGCCACCGATGGAACTGAAGAGGACATCCGGAGCGGAAGAAGTTAATCCTCCAAGCGGCGCTGAAGAAATCTTCCATCCGATGAAGTCATCATCCAGGCGGCGCTGAAGAAGTCTTCGATCCGGCCGATGTCATCTTCAAAGAGGCGCTGAAGAGGTCTTCTATCCGGGCGAAGTCATCTTCCAAGCCGGGTCTTGAATCTTCCTTCCGCCGACGCGGAACCACCTTCTTCACCGACGGACTACGACGAATGACGGCTCCTTTAAGGGACGTCATCCAAGATGGCGTCCCCTCAATTCCGATTGGCTGATAGGATTCTATCAGCCAATCGGAATTAAGGTAGGAAAAATCTGATTGGCTGATGGAATCAGCCAATCAGATTGAGCTCGCATTCTATTGGCTGTTCCGATCAGCCAATAGAATGCGAGCTCAATCTGATTGGCTGATTGGATCAGCCAATCGGATTGAACTTGAATCTGATTGGCTGATTCCATCAGCCAATCAGATTTTCCTACCTTAATTCTGATTGGCTGATAGAATCCTATCAGCCAATCGGAATTGAGGGGACGCCATCTTGGATGACATCCCTTAAAGGAGCCGTCATTCGTCGTAGTCCGTCGGTGAAGAAGGTGGTTCCGCGTCGGCGGAAGGAAGATTCAAGACCCGGCTTGGAAGATGACTTCGCCCGGATAGAAGACCCCTTCAGCGCCTCTTTGAAGATGACATCGGCCGGATCGAAGACTTCTTCAGCGCCGCCTGGATGATGACTTCATCGGATGGAAGATTTCTTCAGCGCCGCTTGGAGGATTAACTTCTTCCGCTCCGGATGTCCTCTTCAGTTCCATCGGTGGCTCGGCTGAGTGAAAACGACTCAAGGTAGGATGATCTTCAGGGGATTAGTGTTAGGTTTTTGTAAGGGGGGTTTGGGTTAGATTAGGGGTATGTGGGTGGTGGGTTTTAATGTTGGGGGGGGTTGTATTTTTCTTTTACAGGCAAAAGAGCTGAACTTTTTGGGGCATGCCCCCACAAATGGCCCTTTTAAGGGCTGGTAAGGTAAAAGAGCTTTGAAATTTATTTAATTTAGAATAGGGTAGGGATTTTTTTTATTTTGGGGGGGTTTGTTATTTTATTAGGGGGCTTAGATTAGGTGTAAGTAGCTTAAAATTGTTGTAATATTTTTAACATGTTTGTAACTTAATTTTTTATTTTTTGTAACTTAGCTTTTTTTATTTTTTGTACTTTAGTTAGTTTATGTAATTGTATTTCATTGTAGTTCTTTGTAGGTAGTTTATTTAGTTAATTTAATGAGAGTGTAGTATTAGGTTTAATTGTAACTTAAGTTAGGATTTATTTTACAGGTAATTTTGTATTTCTTTTAGCTAGGTAGTTATTAAATAGTTAATAACTATTTAATAACTATTCTAACTAGCTAAAATAAATACAAAGTTAGCTGTAAAATAAATATAAATCCTAAGATAGCTATAATATAAGTATTAATTACATTGTAGCTATCTTAGGGTTTATTTTACAGGTAAGTATTTATTTTTAAATAGGAATAATTTATTAAAGTATAGTGTAGTGTTAGGTGTAATTGTAACTTAGGTTAGGATTTATTTCACAGGTACATTTCTCTTTATTTTAGCTAGGTAAGCTATTAAATAGTTAATAACTATTTAATAGTTATTGTACATGGTTAAAATAAATTGAAAGGTACCTGTAAAATAAAAATAAATCCTAAGATAGCTAGAATATAATTATTATTTATATTGTAGCTATATTAGGGTTTATTTTATAAGTAAGTATTTAGTTTTAAATAGGATTCATTTAGTTAATAAGAGTTAATTTATTTAGATTTATTTAATTAATATTTAAGTTAGGGGGGCGTTATGGTTAGGGTTAGACTTAGGTTTAGGGGTTAATAATTTTATTACAGTGGCGGCGGCATAGTGGGGGGCAGGATAGGGGTTAATAAATTTATTATAGGTTGCGGCGGGTTCATGGAGCGGCGGTTTAGGGGTTAAACTATTTATTTAGTTGCGGAGAGGTGCGGGATCAGCAGGATAGGGGTTAATAATTTTATAATAGAGGGCGACGGTATAGGGGGGGCAGGATAGGGGTTACTAGGTATAATGTAGGTGGCAGCGGTGTCCGGGAGCGGCGGTTTAGTTGTTAATACATTTATAAGAGTTGCGGCAGGGTCTAGGAGCGGCGGTTTAGGGGTTAGTAACTTTATTTAGTTGCGGGGGCCTCCGGGGGCGCCGGTATAGGGGGTAGAACAGTGTAGTTTAGTGTGAGTGCTTAGTGACAGGCTAGCAATAAAGCTGGGAAAAAGCCGAAGGGCAGCGAGATCGGATGAGTGATAACTGTCACAGTCCGCTGCTCATCGCCCCGCGGCTTTTTGACAGCTTTATTTGATAACTTAGGCGAACGTATTCAAGGTCCGCGGCGGCGAAGGTAGGCGAGCTTAGGCGGACGTATTGGGCCGGCGAAGCCAGAAAAGTAGACGGCTTGATAACTACCCCCCATAGTGTGATATCCTTTTATGATTTACAATTGCCTCCCATCATCCCGCTGATTATTATTGTTGTTTAAATCCACATATTGAACCTTTGGGGAGCATATAGAGATTTAAGAGATTGGTACTTATGTTTACAGTCTTATATACTAAGATATATACTCCACCACAATATTCCTAGTTACATATACACCTATTAGGGTATATATTCCATCTTTCTTTCAGTATATACACACCTTATAGCAACACTCTACTAGTTGGTATTTATTGTAAGCCCTCTCTTCTCCTTCCTACTGTCCTTTTGCAAATTTTTAGGTCCTAGGTTTGATTCTGCCTCTTTACAGACATTTTGTTGTTGTTTTTCATTATCATCACATATCCATTGAAATATAAATATTTCGTAAGTTTTTCCCTTTCAGGGCCTCCTTTCATCTAATAACAAGAGAAAGAATATTTTTTGAATATAAAACCCCTTGTCTGTATTTTCTGGGTCCGGGGAGACGCCCTTGTTTGTTTTAGCTCTCTCAAATAAAATTAGTTTAGGATCTGCATGCTTTTTAAATGCACTACTTATTTATTATTATTATTATTTTTTATTATTTATTTCATTCAATATTGTTGTATATAAATTGCAATTAAATTTAAATGTAATCTTTTGGTGAATATGTTCATCATTTCTTGGAGGCGTGTTTTGTTTAGCCTATAAAAGGCTTAGGACTTTACAATGACGTCAGCCCTGAGGAAGTCCCTGTCAGTCAAGGAGATGAAACACGCATAGTCAAGGGAATGAAGCTCAAATAGGCAGAAGCTGATCTCTCTGATGAGACGCCTACCTGTGGGATTCATTATCTTTTTCAACAAACTTCATGGAGTCTGAGTGTTTGGAACAAATGGCTGCTTGATTGCACTTCATATTTCCGATGCAGCTGTCGATGCAGCTTGGAGTCACAGAGTTTTTGTCTTCTTACATCTAAGACTGTGAGTACTTGGATTGCTTTTTCAAAGGCAGAGAATTCTTTTCCTACCACTCAATAAGTGGATGCCTGGACATTTGCTTATCAATATCACGATAACAAAGAAAGACTGATTATTTGCAAGAATTACTACACTAATTATGTGTTCTTTTTGTTTAAGACTTTCTTTAATACCACTAATGCCATACCCATTTCTAAACACATAGATCCTCTATCTTAATCATGACAGTTATAACCCTTTTCTTTGGGACTGCCCTCTGATTTTGGTGTTGTGTTTAGTTACCGGTATAAAACTTTCCGTGTATTGCTACATCTGTTATTACAACATACGTTGAAGTTTGTTCATTTATGTATCTGTGTGCATTGATAGTCTTGTATTTACTATTTTTCTTCACTTTGGAGCTCACTACATAGATCATCAAATCATTATCATGACAACATATCCCTTATAATCTTGTCCTCTGATAGAGGTGTTGTAGTTCTTTCCTCTCTGAAGCCTATTTAATTATCTATCAAATTTCACATGTACAATTTATCCCCAAGAGACGTCTCTCATTGATATCTGTTTTTTCTCCTTTTTATTATTATTTTTAGGTGTTATTTTTTATTATTCATTTTTTGGTGTTAAGCTAATAAAATTGCAGTGCTTTAAACGCATGCTGGTTTCTTAAGTTTCTGTTCTCTATCTCCATCCAGTCCCACACTTGGCACTTAAACTAGTGTTTGCGATTCTATATATATACATATATTTTTGTGTGCTTTTGAGTTCTCGTAAGTTAATAGTT
Source organism: Bombina bombina (assembly GCF_027579735.1). Classification (NCBI taxonomy): domain Eukaryota; kingdom Metazoa; phylum Chordata; class Amphibia; order Anura; family Bombinatoridae; genus Bombina; species Bombina bombina. The sequence goes on along the minus strand of NC_069501.1, from coordinate 678,224,404 downwards.
TTTTTTTTTTTTTAGTGAGCTCTGAACATTCTCTACTGTTTTTAATGCTATGCGGAGATATACTTTGACTCATATAATGTAAAACATTTAGATATTGGTTTATGGATGCCAAACACTATTTTGTACATAATAATATCACCCTTATTAGTATGATAAACAATGTGCATGATAGACTTTTACATAACAAGCTCCTGTTCAAATTTATATTTTTTCAGATTGTCTTATCATTTGTTTTTAGTCTGTGAAGAAGAGCTCTATTTAAAGTTAGATAAATGAAAGATAATAAAATCTAACTAAACCATGATATAGCAGTCCAATATATCTTTGAAGATATATCTCAAGGAAAACTGGAAATGGAAATGTGCTGTAGCACTGCAGAATTCACATGAAGTAACCAAATCAGTGTCTGATACTGTTCCACTAATCTCTTCTGAGGGTATTGAGATTGTAATGTCCAAGAAGATACATGTTAGTAAAGATAGTGGGTTGTTTGAGTTGAGAAAATAGTTGAGAAATAAATGGTAAGACACACACACATATCTATCTATCTATCTATCTATCTATCTACCTATTTATCTATCTATCTATTATCTATCTATCTATCTATCTATCATCTATCTATCATCTATCTATCTTTGCTCTTTTATTTGATTATAAATACGAAGCCAAAGTAATCCATTATTCTTTACATCAAAGAAGAATCCATTAATTATTCATCTTTGTATGTTTTCTTTAATGCAGCTAAACTTGGCTAGAGTCACTGGTACAGCAGGCAGTTTATTAACCAGACTGAAATTAAGGGGACATTCTACTTTTCTCGTTATAGGGTAGGTTATGAATGGCACGCTAATTGTTGTATGCAAGCAATAAGGGGTTTATCATGGCTCTTTGCGTGTGCCAGAAGTATAGTTCATATTACGAGCTGAAGGTAAACGCATTTGCTTGAGTGCAATCAATTTAATTTAATGGAAAAGCACAAATTCCCAGCCCTTGTCAACTGTTACGAAAGACAAAAAAGTTTCACAAAAGACATCAAAAATAGATTGTACAGTACAGTTACACTTATAATATAACCCTCTAATAAAAATTATTAAATTAAAAATGACATACAAAAGTTATTAAGACTCAAAAATCTCAGTGCTAGAAAACAAAATTAATGCAAAGGGCTTTAACACAGAGATACATACATATACATCTCTCTCTCTCTCTCTCTCTCTCTCTCTCTCTCTCTCTCTCTCTCTCTCTCTCTCTCTCTCTCTCTCTCTCTCTCTATATATATATATATATATATATATATATATATATATATGTTTATATGTGTGTACATATGTATTTATGTATTTATGTGTGTATATATGCGTTTACAGACATATACAGGGAGTGCAGAATTATTAGGCAAGTTGTATTTTTGAGGATTAATTTTATTATTGAACAACAACTATGTTCTCAATGAACCCAAAAAACTCATTAATATCAAAGCTGAATAGTTTTGGAAGTAGTTTTTAGTTTGTTTTTAGTTATAGCTATTTTAGGGGGATATCTGTGTGTGCAGGTGACTATTACTGTGCATAATTATTAGGCAACTTAACAAAAAACAAATATATACCCATTTCAATTATTTATTTTTACCAGTGAAACCAATATAACATCGCAACATTCACAAATATACATTTCTGACATTCAAAAACAAAACAAAAACAAATCAGTGACCAATATAGCCACCTTTCTTTGCAAGGACACTCAAAAGCCTGCCATCCATGGATTCTGTCAGTGTTTTGATCTGTTCACCATCAACATTGCGTGCAGCAGCAACCACAGCCTCCCAGACACTGTCCAGAGAGGTGTACTGTTTTCCCTCCTTGTAAATCTCACATTTAATGATGGACCACAGGTTCTCAATGGGGTTCAGATCAGATGAACAAGGAGGCCATGTCATTAGATTTTCTTCTTTTATACCCTTTCTTGCCAGCCACGCTGTGGAGTACTTGGACGCGTGTGATGGAGCATTGTCCTGCATGAAAATCATGTTTTTCTTGAAGGATGCAGACTTCTTCCTGTACCACTGCTTGAAGAAGGTGTCTTCCAGAAACTGGCAGTAGGACTGGGAGTTGAGCTTGACTCCATCCTCAACCTGAAAAGGCCCCACAAGCTCATCTTTGATGATACCAGCCCAAACCAGTACTCCACCTCCACCTTGCTGGCATCTGAGTCGGACTGGAGCCTCCACCTTGCTGGCGTCTGAGTCGGACTGGAGCTCTCTGCCCTTTACCAATCCAGCCACGGGCCCATCCATCTGGCCCATCAAGACTCACTCTCATTTCATCAGTCCATAAAACCTTAGAAAAATCAGTCTTGAGATATTTCTTGGCCCAGTCTTGACGTTTCAGCTTGTGTGTCTTGTTCAGTGGTGGTCGTCTTTCAGCCTTTCTTACCTTGGCCATGTCTCTGAGTATTGCACACCTTGTGCTTTTGGGCACTCCAGTGATGTTGCAGCTCTGAAATATGGCCAAACTGCTGGCAAGTGGCATCTTGGCAGCTTCACGCTTGCCTTTTCTCAGTTCATGGGCAGTTATTTTGCGCCTTGGTTTTTCCACACGCTTCTTGAGACCCTGTTGACTATTTTGAATGACACGCTTGATTGTTCGATGATCACGCTTCAGAAGCTTTGCAATTTTAAGAGTGCTGCATCCCTCTGCAAGATATCTCACTATTTTTTACTTTTCTGAGCCTGTCAAGTCCTTCTTTTGACCCATTTTGCCAAAGGAAAGGAAGTTGCCTAATAATTATGCACACCTGATATATGGTGTTGATGTCATTAGACCACACCCCTTCTCATTACAGAGATGCACATCACCTAATATGCTTAATTGGTAGTAGGCTTTTGAGCCTATACAGCTTGGAGTAAGACAACATGCGTAAAGAGGATGATGTGGTCAAAATACTCATTTGCCTAATAATTCTGCACTCCCTGTACACACATATAAGCACATAAATACATATGTATACATATATAGACACATTGGAGCTCTTTGCAGTGAAGTAGCTGAAAATATGAAGAAAAAAAATCACATTAAAGAATATTCATACTTAGCAAATTGTTTATCCCCTTAAGGACCAAGGGCGTACAGGGTGCCTCCTACAAAAAATGTCAGTTAATGACCAAGGATGTGCCCTGTATGTCCTCAGGGGTTTCAAGCGGTGGAAGTGATTTTGATCTCTTCCAGATGCTTTTAGGGTATTGCAGTGATGCCTTCTGCAATACTCTTTCTTAAGCATTCGATGCAGAGAGAGCCATGCTCTGCATCGATACCAGAGTATGTTCTCTTCCTTGGGTCTGTTTTTTCAGACTATTTTCCAAGATAGTCTGCGTGGGATACTTGCTTCATATGGTATGTTTGGACTCTTTATTTAATCTTTCATATTGTGGTGAGAATCTTGTCCTCCTCCAGAGTGTGGAATATGGGGTAGATATCCCCAATGTAGAAACATATGAGAAGAAAAAAGATGACATAGTGTAATACTGTATGGTGAAAGATAAGAATTTTTATTACCCTCAATATGTATTACACTTACATCAAGTACCCTCAATCCATGATGAGGTAAGATTAAGGCTTAAAATAAATGACAAGTATATTCCTTATACGTTGTTCTCAGTCACTGGTCTAGATGACATATATATTTCTTATACGTTACTCCCAAACAGTGTTCCCAATACATTTACATATAAAAAAGGAGGAGAGGATTGTACCAGTAACAATTCCTGGTAGGGAGTATTGGTTGTAGCGGATAACCACCTATACCTTGTAAGCAGGTCTTTTATAAGGACTCAGTGTGGCCTATTAGTGCCTATAATGTCCTTTAAGGGTTGCACTGATAGAGTGCCTGTACTGGTAAGCTTTTGCAACTCACCATAGGCCCAGTGCCTTAGAGTATATACATAAAAGCAAAAGGGTAGTTAAAAGAAACCTCTTATAGGTACAAATGTTTAAAAATTAAACCACAAAAGATGACTGCCGATATAAATGAGTCCCTATTTTGCCCACTATAGCTGTCCTTACACATTTCGAAGTTGTGCTGTACTTCTTCTTCAGTGGATTGTGGACTGACAGGGTATCTGGCTTTCAATTTAAATGGTGCTAAGTGGGCATATTTTTTCTTTTTTATCCTAAGCGTGTGACGTCACTCGTCAAGCTCGCTCCGGCAGCCATTCTGTTTTTTTATGTTACTATGACAACCCGTATAGAATGTAATGTGCTAACAGACACTGATCTGTCATGTCTCCTATTAATACTACATGGTCTTAGTGTCCTCCACTGTGTATTTTATATCTCGGTTTCTATCTGTTCAATTTGTGAACCGCTCTTTTTGTGTCGCTTATGTCATGTATGTCTTTAGAAAGTCTTTTAACTTTTATATTAAAAAACTTTTTTGCCTCCAAAATGATTGTGCTATACATTGTGAAATACATATTTTTTGTAATGTATGCTCTATGTGTCCATATTTCCTGTTTAAGAAGTATGGTCCAGATATTCATTTTTGCAAGTTCTAAATTAATTCTATTTTATCAAGTTTTTGTCATTAGCCCATTTGTGTTCTCTATGTATCTATTCTCTTTCCTTGCAGTTACTTTGAACTTATGATCAACTATGAAATATATTGGTCCATATGTTCACTGTCATTTACATCATTACCTTAATGTATGTGAATGTGTGTATACCTGTAGATGACAGTACCTTACATATACAGGGAGTGCAGAATTATTAGGCAAGTTGTATTTTTGAGGATTAATTTTATTATTGAACAACAACCATGTTCTCAATGAACCCAAAAAACTCATTAATATCAAAGCTGAATATTTTTGGAAGTAGTTTTTAGTTTGTTTTTAGTTTTAGCTATTTTAGGGGGATATCTGTGTGTGCAGGTGACTATTACTGTGCATAATTATTAGGCAACTTAAAGGGACACTGAACCCAATTTTTTTCTTTTGTAATTCAGATAGAGCATGCAATTTTAAGCAACTTTCTAATTTACTCCTATTTTCAATTTTTCTTCGTTCTCTTGCTATCATTATTTGAAAAAGAAGGCATCTAAGCTTTTTTTTGGTTTCAGTACTCTGGACAGCACTTTTTTATTGGTGGATGAATTTATCCATCAATCAGCAAGGACAACCCAGGTTGTTCACCAAAAATGGGCCGGCATCTAAACTTACATTCTTGCATTTCAAATAAAGATACCAAGAGAATGAAGAAAATTTGATAATAGGAGTAAATTAGAAAGTTGCTTAAAATGTCATGCTCAATCTGAATCACGAAAGAAAAATTTTGGTTACAGTGTCCCTTTAACAAAAAACAAATATATACCCATTTCAATTATTTATTTTTACCAGTGAAACCAATATAACATCTCAACATTCACAAATATACATTTCTGACATTTAAAAACAAAACAAAAACAAATCAGTGACCAATATAGCCAACTTTCTTTGCAAGGACACTCAAAAGCCTGCCATCCATGGATTCTGTCAGTGTTTTGATCTGTTCACCATCAACATTGCGTGCAGCAGCAACCACAGCCTCCCAGACACTGTCCAGAGAGGTGTACTGTTTTCCCTCCTTGTAAATCTCACATATGCAACCTTTTTTTTTATTATTTTATCTTTGCAGGTTGCATATCTCTTTGATTGTTTAATTAAATTTAATTTTATTTACTTAACAAGTTACTTTATTCTATCGCAATCCATTTGCACAGCAAACTATTTTACTCACTATTTACTCAATTTTTATTGTAGCACCTTTAGCTTTTACTAGCACTTCTCCTATTTTTTCATTCTTTTGCATATCTTTTTTCCCTATTGTGAGGGACTTTAGGGTTGGAGCAGCTTGGTGCCTCTTGCACACACTTTAACACACCTACACACACCTAGTATTTGGACATGTTCCAAGATGGTTCCCTTCAGAAATTTTGGGTCCTGGTTATGTACTTTCTTAAAGTGTCTGGACACATTGTGCCCTTTGAAACCTGTTTCTATATTTTTAAGGTGTTCTAACAGACGCTTTTTATAAAGACGTGTTGTACGTCCTATGTATTGAAGTTTGCAAGTACATTCTAGTAGATATACTACAAATGTAGTCTTGCAGTTTGTTAAACCATTGATAGAACAATTTTTGTGAGAGTAGGTGTTAGAATTCACTATCTTAGTTGTTTTTTTAGGATCATACGCATATTCGCATCCTTTGCAATTGGCCCTATTACATTTGAAGAACCCTTTAGTTGCAGATGTAAGCCAATTAGTTTTAGTGGTTGGTTGTCTTAGTTTACTAGGTACCAGTATTTGCTTTAGATTTTTATTTTTTCTTAATGATATTTTTGGTGTTAGTCCTATACTGTCTTTTAGGAGCCTGTTCTGTTGTAAATTGGGCCAGTATTTTCTCAGAATTTTCTTTTTTTATTCAGGAGCTGCTTCATTATATGTTGTTATCACTCCTATAGATTTTGTAGGAATGTTCTTTTGACTCTCTTTCTTGAATATTAATAAATTGGTTCTATCCATATTCTCCACTTTACTTAGTGAGTTTTCTATTAGTTTTTTAGGATATTTATTTTGTAGAAGTTTATTTTTCAATATTTTGGCCTCTTTTTTATAGTCACTTTTTTTTTAACAATTTCGTTTTAACCATTGTAATTGTCCATATGGTATATTTTGTATCCAAGGTTTGTAGTCATCACTGTCTGCTCTCAGATAGCCATTACAATCTGTTTCTTTACAGTATAGTTTGTACAGATTTTGTTTTTTCATGAAATAAGATAAGGTATAGAAATTCAATACATTCTTTAGATATTTTAGTTTTCATTTATATAGTCTATAAACGTGGTGCTGGCAGATTCATCCCCATTCCATATTAGGATGATATCATCGATGTATCTGCCGTACCAGATTATATTCTCCTTGAATGGATTATAATGGTAGATATATTTTTTTTCCTATATACCCATATATAGATTTACGTATCTGGGTGCCCTGGTCGTACCCATGGCTGTTCCACTGATTGTTCCACTGATTTCCAAGTAAAATTGGTTTTCAAATTCAAAGTATTTTTAAAAAAAAAAAACAAATCGTATGATTCCAGAATAAACTCTTGATGTTCTTTTAATTCTTCTTAATTCTGTTTCATTTAGAAAATATTTCAAAGCTGTTATTCCCAGCTCATGGGGTATACTGGTATAAAGGGATGAAACATCTAGTGTCATCCATTTATAAGAGTCTTTCCATTCTATTTGACTAATTTTACTAATTGTGTCGGTTAAATCTCTGAGATAGGAATTTAGAGTGTGAACTATAGGTTTCAAAAAGTAGTCTAGTATAGATATTCTCACTGTAAGTGAGTCTATCCCGAACACAATGGGGTGGCCTGGTGGATTTACTTGATTTTTGTGAATTTTGGGCAAATTATAAAATACTGCCCATTTTGGATATTCATGTATTAGGTATTAAAGTTCGTTTTTATTGAGTAGTTTATGAAAATTTGCTGTGTCTATGAACGAATTGTATTGTCTTTGGAATACTTTAGTTGGATCTCCTTGAAGTTTTCTGTATGTGTTTGTACCATTGAGTAATCTTTCTGCCTCTGAAAGATAGTCTGTTCTTTTCTGTATCACTAGTCCTCATCCTTTGTCCGCCTCTCGGAGGACACTGTTATCCATTTCTTTAATGGAGTTTAGGGCCAATTTCTCTTTTTTTCTGAGAATTACCTTTTTTGATATCATAATTTTCACATAAGGTTTGGTGATCTTTTTGAACTAGATCGCTAAATGTTGGAATAGAGTTTCCCTTAGACTGCGTAGGGAAGAAGATTGAGGATGGTTTTAGGTTGGAGTGGCTTTTAGTATACAATGACCTGTTTTGAAGATATAAAATACACACATCTGGAGGACGCTAAGACCATGTAGTCTTAATAGGAGACATAGTGACAGATCAGCATCTGTTAGCACATTACATTCAATACGGGTTGTCATAGTAACATAAAAAAACAGAACGGCTGCCGGAGCGAGCGTGACAAGTGATGTCACATACTTAGGAGAAAAAAAGAAAAAATATGCTCACTTAGCACCCTTTAAATTGAAAGCCGGATACCCTGTCAGTCCACAATCCTCTGAAGAAGACGTACAGCACAACTTCAAAACGTGTAAGGATGGCTATAGTGGGCAAAACATTGACTCATTTATACCGGCAGCAATCTTTTGTGGTTTAATTTTTAAACATTTGTACCTATTAGAGGTTTCTTTTAACTACCCTACTGCTTTTATGTATATACTCTAAGGCACTGGGCCTATGGTGAGTTGCAAAAGCTTACCAGTACAGGCACGCCATCAGTGCAAACCTTAAAGGACATTATAGGCACTAATAGGCCACACTCAGACCTTATAAAAGACCTGCTTACAAGGTATAGGCGGTTATCCGCTACAACCAGTACTCCCTACCAGGAATTGTTACTGGTACAATCCTCTCCTCCTTTTTTATATGTAAATGTACTGGGAACACTATTTGGGAGTAACGTTTAAGAAATATATATGTCATCTAGACCAGTGACTGAGAACAATGTATAAGGAATATACTTGTCATTTATTTTAAGCCTTATTCTTACCTCATCACGGATTGAGGGTACTTGATGTAAGTGCAATACTTATTGAGTGTAATAAAAATTCTTATCTTTCACCATACAGTATTATGCTATGTGATCTTTTTTCTTCTCATATGTTTCTACATTGGGGATATCTACCCCATATTCCATACTCTGGAGGAGGACAAGATTCTCACCACAATATGAAAGATTAAATAAAGAGTCCAAAGATACCATTTGAAGCAAGTATCCCACGCAGACTATCTTGGAAAATAGTCTGAAAATAAAGACCCAAGGAAGAGAACATACTCTTGGACTGGAAGATAAAGGTGTATTTAACCATAACCACTCCCACAAAGTTGCAAACTTACCTCATAGGATTGGGGTTAGTTTTGGTAAGCAGAAAATCTTACTGTCATAATTTATTTGAAGCAGGACTACATCCAGAAGTGAACTATATTAACTGTTTTCAATCAACATTTGAGAAATATCTATCTATTTAAAAAGACATAATATATCTGTGCACTTTTTGCCTATTATTGATTTTCTCTTTCCATCAAATAACTTTTAACAGTGACACGGGTACACTATATCAATACCAAGGCAGCACAGTTAGGCATTGTATTGAATTATACTATATTTTACTGTGACTTTACATCATAGTAGGGACATAGGGAAATCTGTAATAACTCCCTAAACGAAAGGAATATTACCCCATTGTTTCAAAATAACATATACTCTACAAACCAAGTTATCATATAAGCAGGTTTAGCGCTGGTGACGTTTCTTGACATTCATATATATATATATATATATATATATATATATATATATATATATATATATATATATATATCAGTGTCCCAGTGGGATAGGCACAGTCCTCCTTATATGTAACTGCCAGGGTGCATATCAAACAAACAATATGATAGTATAGAAAAAGATAGGCACTCACTGGACTTATGAAAAATATATAACTTTTATTAACTTAGATTAAAAATGGCATAACGTTTCGGGATCAGCCAGTCACAAGACATTGCTTACAGATGAAGCATAGCGTATCTAGTATATGTACTATGATCATAGATCATGTTCCACCTCTGATACGAGGGGCAATAGGAGCAATTTATTACTACATTGGGAGTCAAGATGGATTTACAATCTGGATACAGTAATACCAAGAGGTATGAATACACATATATATTATAGCCCTTTCTATGGCAATTAATTTATACTACTGTATGGACATACCAGCAGGATTGTACATGATTGGTCGATCTTGTAGAATCTCACTGGTTTCTACCATTCTTTAATTGGCATGGAAGATAAGTAATATATAAGGGTGGTGGTTAGCTTTGGTGGTTTAATTTGGGATCTATACTGTGAACATATTGGGAGTTATAAATTATAATGAATCATATGTAGATTTTTTGCTCTGTAAATGAATATGTCTACTCCTGTTTGGCTCATATTTTGTTTAAGTTTCGTCTTTGGGAATCTGCCTTCTAGATAAGGTATATATATAACACAATACACAGTGTAAGAATGTATATAACTCAATGTGTATACAGTATTATATGGTCAGTATGGTTACCTATTGTCTGTTTGAAAATATAATTGTAACCAGATATCCTTTGCTGAAATATGTATAATATATGTATAGCCATGTTTATTGGCTACAAGCAGTGTTAATGCAACATGTTGCTATGGTAACCGCTTTGTCATTGGTTTTCGCCTCCCTTCTGGGGCGTCACATTTGAGACGGTGCCATTTAGGGTAGACGTAGCCGATGATGATGCACGCGCATAAGCACATGTGCAGGCGGTACGGCGTCTGTTTGGTTTGAAGTGTTTCCAAGGTAACCGGTCTCCATGTTGGTGCGTGAGTGAGAGGCATCACGTGATGACGTCAAATGCATGGGACGCTGGTGGAGTTCGCGGGTCTCCAAGGGGCATTTTAATTGAGCAGGTGGTTCAGGTAAACATAGGTTTTTAGATTCACTGCGGTGGATCATTGGGGCATTTGACAAAGGGATTGGAATAATCCCGAAATGTTGTGCCTATCTTTTTTTATACTACTATATTATATATATATATATATATATATATATGGGGTGAGCAGAAGAAAGGAAGGGTGCACAGAGAAGCCAGATCTGGGTGTAGTATGTTATGGTACCAGGATTAACAATCACGCTAAAAACACACTCACTTGTTCAAACCTCAATCGGTATGAGGTAAGGTGCTGGCATGGAGGCTATTTCAAGCCCTGTAAGACATCCTGCGATCCTTTTCAGTGCTTGGTACTTCTTCACAGCATTGTAGTGCTATTCCAAAAGCAAAACTTCTTTACATCTGTCTTGTCAGCCTGTTTTTAACTCCTTAATCCCACAGAATTTATATGAAAAAGGGGGATGGATAGGGGCCAGCAGCAGCTGCACAGGAAGTAAATGGGAGGGGAACAAAGGCCATATATATATTTAAGAATAATTAGAACATAGTTTGCTTTTTGGTTAAACGCAAGGTGTTTTTGCACTTTTCACACTCCATTGAAATCTATAGGGGAATACATTAATACGTTCGTGATATTCGGTGTTCATGTCTTTGTTCACACTAGATTAGTACTCGTGCGAAAACCTTTTACTTTCAACTTGTAATAAGTGAGCTACCAGATGCTCCTAAAAACGTACTTCTAGCAAAGTTAACGAGTGGGCAGGAGCGCTAAATAGTGCACCACTTGTAATCTAGCCAATGATCCATTGCACCTGCTGGAGTAATAGTTCCTCTATTTTGTCATTTAAAATAGCTGTTTTGACTGTTGAATTAACCACCTATGATAAAAATTGCAATGCTACAGTTTTGACTATAGAAAAACTATTTAAAACAACATACAGAAATTATCTAAGTAGGGGAGGGAGATAGAAAAAGCCCAGCCCTTTAGAAAGTGTGTTCCTGCAGCTTCTTACAACAAATTCTTATTAGTAACCATCCACCGACATAACAAACAAATTGCATCTTTTTACTAAACTCTGACTATTTTCAAGAGAGCAAAGTCTAGGTATGGTAAGGTAAGATTCATGTTATCACTGAATACACAAAACCTTTGTAATCATATAATACATCTTTCATATATATAAAGCCTATACATTCTTTCAATGAGGAGGGTATCTATGTTTACTGGTGCTCTTCCATTGGGATTTATACATTTATCCACAATGTATAGTGCACATAAAATCTAAAGATATACCCCATTTTTTTATGGTGCCAAAACCACTCCAACCCTTGAATGCAAACTGTACATTCCCATGCATTATTGAACCGGAGATAGCCACTACGTCACTTCAGGTTTGGCGATAACAACAATAAAATATTATCTTTTGATTTTATTTATACTTTAAATTGTTGATAAACACTTGTTTGAAGAGGATAGTTTAGTCCCCAAAATGTCAATACTTTTTGACACTGCTTTGTCACATAAATCTTGTGAATGCTTCTATATAGAAACATAGATATTGACGGCAGATAAGAGCCATAGTCCCAACAAGTCTGCCCGATATTACCTAAAAGTATAAACTTATCTAGTTTGTAGAATAGCCCTATGCTTGTCCCAGGCATTTTTAAAGTCCCCCACAGTGTTTGTCATTACTACCTCTTGAGAAAGTTAATTCCATAAATCAATCACTCTTTATGTAAAGAAGTGCTTCCTCAAATTACACCTGAATCTACTACCCTTCAGCTTGAGATCATGACCCCTTGTTCTTGAATTTTCCATTTTATGTAAAATACCCATAGCCTCAGTTTTATACCCACAGTTTTATGTTCTCTCTCTCTCTCTCTCTCTCTCTCTCTCTCTCTCTCTCTCTCTCTCTCTCTCTCTCTCTCTCTCTCTCTCTCTCTCTCTCTATCTATCTATCTTTCTTTCTATCTATCTATCTATCTATATCTATCTCTTTCTGTTACTCCATACTCACATATATTGATGCAACAACACAGGGGGCTCTTTAAATATCTGTATAACATCTCAGTAATAACAGTAACAGAAAAAGAAATATAGAGGAACTAAAGGAGGAATACAAACAAAATAAAAAAAGATGGAGGTAGATGATAGAGGTATTTTCAATTTAAGTAAAATCAAATTGTCACAAGAGGGAAAAAAAGTACTCAAAAAAGGTTTAACTTTTGCACCAACACAAAGAATGAATACATTTTAGACTCACATTCATATAAATCAGTTTGTCCGCAAGTTAACATTATTTTTTTAAGAACCCAGTAGAAAGAGAAATAAATAATACGAGACAAAATATAAATATCAATCAAATTCCAGGTAATACATATCCAAGTATTATACATACAGATCTTAAACCCAGGTCTGCGTTCTACCCCCTTCAGGATAAAGGTATAGAAGTCTTTCAGAAAATGCTCCAAAAAGATTTGGCAAAATTTCAATACACAAAAAATAAAACTAGATATAATCTAAATAAAAATGAGAAACTAGTATTGGAAAATTTGAAAAATAATAATAATATAACGATAAAACCTGCGGACAAAGGAGGTGGGATCGTAATAATTGATACAGAATAGTATCTCAATTAATCAAACAGAATATTAAAAGACCAAACCACCTACCAAGAACTCAAACTTAATCCAACAAAACAGATATCTGAAAAACTTTAAACTATTACCGATAGAAGCAAAGAAAAATAAAATATTGAATAATAAAGAATTTAATTTTCTTAATCAAGAATATCCCAGAAAGGACATATTTTATTTCTTGCTCAAGATACATAAAAATATCACACTACCTCCCGGTAGACCCATTATATCTGGGATTGGTTCAGTTACAGTCATTTTATCTCAATATATAGACATTCGATTACAAAAATATGTAAAAAACAAAACTGCCTACTTATCTAAAAGATACCGGAAATGTACTATCTATCAGCTAGATTACAAGTTTTGCGTTGCGACTTGTAACGCTGAAAATATGGCATTTTCAGCGTTAAAACAGCACATCAGCCATTACAAGTCTTGTCGGTATAGGTGTACCTTTTACACACCTTTTAGCCTGTACCGCAACATCAGTCCCGCACACGTAAAAATTATGTTTTTTCATGGGATTCCCATAGCGCCGGTATTACGAGTTTTGCGGTGAGGCTAAAAAGTAAACGTTACAGCCTAAAATGACAAGATCCCTACCACCATCTAAAGTCAGTAGTTTTGAGTTTTACACTACAAAGCGGTAGCATAAAACTCTTAACGAAAGTGTTACAAAGTACACTAACACCCATAAACTACTTATTAACCCCTAAACCGAGGCCCTCCTGCATAGAAAACACTATAATAAATCTATTAACCCCTAATCTGCCACTCCCGACATCGCCACCACTACAAAAATGTATTAACCCCTATTCTGCCGCTCCCTGACATCTTCACCACTATACTAAAGTTATTAACCCCTAAACCACTGTCCTCCCGCATCAAAAACACTATTTAAATATTATTAACCCCTAATCTGCCATCGGCCCACACCACCGCTATAATAAACCTATTAACCCCTAAACCGCAAGCCCCTAAACTGCAAGCCCCCCACAACAAAATATACTAAAATAAACTATTAACCCCTAAACCGAAAGCCCCCCAAAACAAAATAAATTAATTTAAACTAGTAACCCCTAAACTTAACGACCACCTAACTTTATATTAAAATTACAATTTCCCTAGCTTAAATTAAATTAAAACTTACCTGACAAATTAAAAAATAATTTTAAACTAACAATTGTATGTATGTATGTATGTTTTGGGTACTTGTAAAGCGCAACTAATCACCCATAAGTTTTAATTATAATTAAACTATTATAATTATTCAACTTAAATTAAACTAACTACCACTTGTAATCTAGCCAATGATCCATTGCACCTGCTGGAGTAATAGTTCCTCTATTTTGTCATTTAAAATAGCTGTTTTGACTGTTGAATTAACCACCTATGATAAAAATTGCAATGCTACAGTTTTGACTATAGAAAAACTATTTAAAACAACATACAGAAATTATCTAAGTAGGGGAGGGAGATAGAAAAAGCCCAGCCCTTTAGAAAGTGTGTTCCTGCAGCTTCTTACAACAAATTCTTATTAGTAACCATCCACCGACATAACAAACAAATTGCATCTTTTTACTAAACTCTGACTATTTTCAAGAGAGCAAAGTCTAGGTATGGTAAGGTAAGATTCATGTTATCACTGAATACACAAAACCTTTGTAATCATATAATACATCTTTCATATATATAAAGCCTATACATTCTTTCAATGAGGAGGGTATCTATGTTTACTGGTGCTCTTCCATTGGGATTTATACATTTATCCACAATGTATAGTGCACATAAAATCTAAAGATATACCCCATTTTTTTATGGTGCCAAAACCACTCCAACCCTTGAATGCAAACTGTACATTCCCATGCATTATTGAACCGGAGATAGCCACTACGTCACTTCAGGTTTGGCGATAACAACAATAAAATATTATCTTTTGATTTTATTTATACTTTAAATTGTTGATAAACACTTGTTTGAAGAGGATAGTTTAGTCCCCAAAATGTCAATACTTTTTGACACTGCTTTGTCACATAAATCTTGTGAATGCTTCTATATAGAAACATAGATATTGACGGCAGATAAGAGCCATAGTCCCAACAAGTCTGCCCGATATTACCTAAAAGTATAAACTTATCTAGTTTGTAGAATAGCCCTATGCTTGTCCCAGGCATTTTTAAAGTCCCCCACAGTGTTTGTCATTACTACCTCTTGAGAAAGTTAATTCCATAAATCAATCACTCTTTATGTAAAGAAGTGCTTCCTCAAATTACACCTGAATCTACTACCCTTCAGCTTGAGATCATGACCCCTTGTTCTTGAATTTTCCATTTTATGTAAAATACCCATAGCCTCAGTTTTATACCCACAGTTTTATGTTCTCTCTCTCTCTCTCTCTCTCTCTCTCTCTCTCTCTCTCTCTCTCTCTCTCTCTCTATCTATCTTTCTATCTATCTATCTATCTATCTATATCTATCTCTTTCTGTTACTCCATACTCACATATATTGATGCAACAACACAGGGGGCTCTTTAAATATCTGTATAACATCTCAGTAATAACAGTAACAGAAAAAGAAATATAGAGGAACTAAAGGAGGAATACAAACAAAATAAAAAAAGATGGAGGTAGATGATAGAGGTATTTTCAATTTAAGTAAAATCAAATTGTCACAAGAGGGAAAAAAAGTACTCAAAAAAGGTTTAACTTTTGCACCAACACAAAGAATGAATACATTTTAGACTCACATTCATATAAATCAGTTTGTCCGCAAGTTAACATTATTTTTTTAAGAACCCAGTAGAAAGAGAAATAAATAATACGAGACAAAATATAAATATCAATCAAATTCCAGGTAATACATATCCAAGTATTATACATACAGATCTTAAACCCAGGTCTGCGTTCTACCCCCTTCAGGATAAAGGTATAGAAGTCTTTCAGAAAATGCTCCAAAAAGATTTGGCAAAATTTCAATACACAAAAAATAAAACTAGATATAATCTAAATAAAAATGAGAAACTAGTATTGGAAAATTTGAAAAATAATAATAATATAACGATAAAACCTGCGGACAAAGGAGGTGGGATCGTAATAATTGATACAGAATAGTATCTCAATTAATCAAACAGAATATTAAAAGACCAAACCACCTACCAAGAACTCAAACTTAATCCAACAAAACAGATATCTGAAAAACTTTAAACTATTACCGATAGAAGCAAAGAAAAATAAAATATTGAATAATAAAGAATTTAATTTTCTTAATCAAGAATATCCCAGAAAGGACATATTTTATTTCTTGCTCAAGATACATAAAAATATCACACTACCTCCCGGTAGACCCATTATATCTGGGATTGGTTCAGTTACAGTCATTTTATCTCAATATATAGACATTCGATTACAAAAATATGTAAAAAACAAAACTGCCTACTTATCTAAAAGATACCGGAAATGTACTATCTATCAGCTAGATTACAAGTTTTGCGTTGCGACTTGTAACGCTGAAAATATGGCATTTTCAGCGTTAAAACAGCACATCAGCCATTACAAGTCTTGTCGGTATAGGTGTACCTTTTACACACCTTTTAGCCTGTACCGCAACATCAGTCCCGCACACGTAAAAATTATGTTTTTTCATGGGATTCCCATAGCGCCGGTATTACGAGTTTTGCGGTGAGGCTAAAAAGTAAACGTTACAGCCTAAAATGACAAGATCCCTACCACCATCTAAAGTCAGTAGTTTTGAGTTTTACACTACAAAGCGGTAGCATAAAACTCTTAACGAAAGTGTTACAAAGTACACTAACACCCATAAACTACTTATTAACCCCTAAACCGAGGCCCTCCTGCATAGAAAACACTATAATAAATCTATTAACCCCTAATCTGCCACTCCCGACATCGCCACCACTACAAAAATGTATTAACCCCTATTCTGCCGCTCCCTGACATCTTCACCACTATACTAAAGTTATTAACCCCTAAACCACTGTCCTCCCGCATCAAAAACACTATTTAAATATTATTAACCCCTAATCTGCTATCGGCCCACACCACCGCTATAATAAACCTATTAACCCCTAAACCGCAAGCCCCTAAACTGCAAGCCCCCCACAACAAAATATACTAAAATAAACTATTAACCCCTAAACCGAAAGCCCCCCAAAACAAAATAAATTAATTTAAACTAGTAACCCCTAAACTTAACGACCACCTAACTTTATATTAAAATTACAATTTCCCTAGCTTAAATTAAATTAAAACTTACCTGACAAATTAAAAAATAATTTTAAACTAACAATTGTATGTATGTATGTATGTTTTGGGTACTTGTAAAGCGCAACTAATCACCCATAAGTTTTAATTATAATTAAACTATTATAATTATTCAACTTAAATTAAACTAACTACCAATTAAAAAATCCTAACACTACTCTAAAAATTACAAAAAGTATCTAATTACAAAAAATAAAAAGGAACTAAATTACAAAAAAACACTAAATTACAAAAAATAACAAACAAATTATCAAAAATAAAAAGAATTAAACTTAAGCTAATAGCCCTATCAAAAAAAAGACCACCCAAAATAAAAAAACCTAGCATACAATAAACTACAAATGGCCTTTAAAAGGGCCTTTTGTGGGGCATTGCCCCAAAGATATCACCTCTTTTACCTGTAAAAAAAATACAAACACCCCTCCAACAGTAAAACCCACCACCCAACCACCCCCCAAATAAAAAAAAAACTATCTAAAATAACCTAAGCTAATCATTGCCCTGAAAAGGGCATTTGTATGGGCATTGCCCTTAAAAGGGCATTTAGCTCTTTTACTGCCCAGACCCTAAATTAAACAACTGATCTACTTACAGTTGTTGAAGTCCCGCTTGAAGGATCCATCCAACTGGCGAAGTCTTTATCCAGGCGGCCTCTTCGATCTTTATCCAGCCGGCGCGGAGCAGGTCCATCCTGAAGACATCTGGCATGAAGCATCCTTTTCATATGGTCTCAGCCGTACACTGAATCTTCAATGCAAGGGACACGATTCAAGATGGCGTCCCTTGCATTCCTATTGGCTGAAAATTTTGAATCAGCCAATAGGAATTAGGGCAGCTAAAATCCTATTGGCTATTCAAATCAGCCAATAGGATTTAAGCAGCTCTCATTCTATTGGCTAATAAGCCCTTGGTAATTTGGGGGGGTTTGTATAGTGTTAGGTGGTGTTTGTATTCTTAATGTAAAGTGCTGTTTATCTCAGGGCAATGCCCTACAAAGGCCCTTTTAAGGGCCCTTGGTAGTTTATTCTAGAGTAGGGTTTTTCATTTTGGGGTGTTTTTTATAAGGGTATTAGAATAGGATTAATCTTTATTTTTTGGGGATAATTTCTTTGTTTTCTGTAATGATAGGTTTTTTATTTTTGGTAATGGTAGGTTTTTTATTTTTTTCATTAAGTTTCCCTATCAAGATAAGGAAACGACCTTCCTCATCCCTTTCCGCATGAACCAAATGGAATGCAACCCTTTTATTAATCAGGATAGAAACGCCTCTCGTTTTGTTTTTGTAGGTAGGCAAATAGATTACATCAGGATTACGAGATTTAAGAAAATTTCTTAACAGACTACGCTTGTTGGGGGAGTTCAGACCCTTCACATTCAGAGTGAGGAAGGTTAGCGCCATAGTAGGCTTACTTCTATTTTGTAACGCTCAGGAAAGGGAGGGAGAAAAAAAAAAAGGGAGACCCCAAGGTGGGAAGAGAAAGGGGTAAGCAAAGGGTAAGAGAAAAACAGGGAGAGAGAGGTAAAGTACTGGAGTACAGAGGAAGATGTGTTATCCAACAGCTAGACCCCTTCAAGGAGTGAGGGGCCAGCCAATGGAGTACTGACCAAATATGAAACTACGTCTGGACACTAGCTAATAATGTAGGGAAATAAGGTAGAAATTTAGAATCTGTGTTCACGTGTTTACAATGTAAACTACAATTCTGGGGGGGCGAGAACCCGTTGGGTGGGGTTACTTAAGTTTTTAAGTAGATAATCGTGGTAGCCAGCAGCTACGGGGTACTTAACATAGATGAATTCTAAAACTTCCTGACAAAAACCTTACTAAGAAGTAAGAAACAATTAACTAGTTAAATTAGGGGCATGGGGGGGGGGGGGCAATCAATATGCAATAATAAGCCTGGACCCATGTTTATGGCGGGAAACATCCTGCTGGACTTGTCGTGATGGATGTAGAGGTTTACTAGGGTAGTTAAACTCAAAGGGTAAGGAATTTAGGGAGGAGTGAGTAGGTCATGACCTATGTCTGAATGGACTAAGAAGTCATAATACTAGAATAAACAATTACTAGTTGGTGTACAATAATATAAACAGAGAAAACATATAACTGTATAACCTACATAAGAGTAAAAACACATACAAGTCAATGCATTACAGAAAAAAAAAAAAAAAGGGGAAAGGGAGGGGGAAGGAGGGAGGGAGGGAGGGAGGGAGGGAGGGGAAGGGGTTACTCTCTGGGGGTGCCATACATGATATTCAAACCTTGTCAACTGTGGGGTGTTGGTATATCCTACATATGGAGTATCTTGTGAGAAAGCTTAAAGATATGGTCTATACGTCAATAATAGGGGGGAGAGGAGAGAAAAAAAAAATTTGAGTTAAATTCAAACCTTGGCATTTAAATCAGAAAATGAAGTACATCACATCCCAAAAGAAAGAACTTTTACATTTCTCAAAACATTTCTTTTCCCCCCGGACATTCCCTCCACACCCCTCTCCCCA
This sequence comes from Bombina bombina, assembly GCF_027579735.1. Lineage (NCBI taxonomy): Eukaryota > Metazoa > Chordata > Amphibia > Anura > Bombinatoridae > Bombina > Bombina bombina. Next base: position 678,204,415 of record NC_069501.1, on the reverse strand, counting down.
CAACCTGGTGGACCTCAGGTCCCGGGGAGTCATTATGGTCCATGGACTGTTGAGAGACTGGACAAGGTCCCAAAGTATAATATAAGGGGGTTTTCTATGACCAAAGATAAACAGTCTATGGAGTTGCAAGCCACCCTGTCAGGGAAAAAGAAACATGGATCCAAGCAATAACATAACAAAGGAAGATACAGTCCCCCCTTTACCAACTAAGATACTTATCGTCCTGGGTTAATCAGTCATTCAGAATCTGGAACAGGAGACTCCGGCCGGAACAGACCAGCCGTAGAAGATGAAGTAGGGTCTGAAGGTAAACTAAAGGCCAAAGATGGTGTCTTATGGGTAGGTGATCTCTGTGGTAGAGGTTGCCACTCAGAAGCAGGTCTGATAAGTGTAGACTGGGACTTTAGTGGAGCAGCTAGTGGAGTTGCAGAAGGCTTCTCCCCTGAAGGTGGAGGGTGACCCCTGGGCCCCGGTGTGTGGAGTAGATCCAATTCTTTGAGGTATTGACGGGCTCTATCCGGGGAGTTAGCAGCCAAAAGGTGGTTATCTTTGTGGATGAGGAGCTTAGTTGGGTACCCCCATCTGTATTTAATTCCCTGCTGTCGGAGGATTTTAGTAACCTCTCTAAATGTGGCTCTCTTTTGTATAGTAAACTGAGAGAGGTCTGGAAAGACTTGAATGTCTCTGAATTTTTCGGGTAAAGCAGGATTGGAGAACATCGCCTTGGCAATCTGCTCTTTATTTGTGAAAAAAATGGAAGCGGGCTATCACATCTCTGGGTTTTTCAGATGGAATATTTCGCCCTCTGGGTAGCCTGTGAACTCTGTCAAGCAAATTTTCGTTAGGCAGTGATTTGAGGTGGCCACAGAATTCAGCTAAGAAAGATTCTAAGTCGGCAGCAGGGATTTCCTCAGAGATTCCCCGAAATCTGAGGTTGTTGCGGCGGAAGCGATCCTCAATGTCAGCCATCTTTGCTTCCACTGTGTCTAGCATATCAACCACTACATGAGAATGGTTAGAGAGGTGCGCCTGTTCTACCACCAAATCTTCCTGTTTTTGCTCCAAGGCCTCAACTCTCTCGCTGATTGTGCCTATGTCTTTTCGCAGATCTGCTATGGAACTTTTGAAAGTCTTAGTAAGAGAGTCTTGCAGGTTAGTGATTTTTTGGGTGATTGTGTTGACAATTTCAGATGCCATAGTAGATTGAAGTTCTCAAGTTGTCTGAGAATAATGATCAAACAGCTCACTTTCGGTGGGTGGAAGAACATTCAAGGACTCTGAACTTAGCTGTCTATCCACCTGGGATTTAGGCTTAAAGTGATCAGACATGGACTTTTTATATTCAGCTTGGTTTACAGTCTTTCGTCTAGAGCCCAGTGGCATGATAAATAACTGCCTGCGGCTTCTTCCCGCTCAAGCTGTATACAGTATATACAATTATAAATGATCAGAGACCCAGGAAAAAAGTAGTTGTCAGGTGTAGAAGTTTAAGACATAGTAAAAGGGAAGAGGGACCAGGCCCCCTTAACTATTTCCCCCTGTCGTCAGACTGCCTGCAGGTTTACATAGTGGCAACTATAAGGGCCTTTTAGCCCTGCTTAGACAATTTGTAAACTGTCCAGAAGAATTGTATACTTATGGCATAGAGCTCACACCTTCAGTATGCAGTTGTTGAAAATTAATTGTTATTAACCATCTTCACACAGGATACATTTATATAGCACCACTATCAGGGAAAGCAGCTTAGAAATCAGGTCTGTATGCAATTTACGGTAAATACCAATCCAAATTTTTATCTCTGGTTCATAGATGAAGAGAGAAACACGGTAAATACCAATCCAGCTATTGCATATGAGACAGTATCTGCAGCTTGTATGTTATTAAGTAAACACCCATGCAGGGAAAACACATGTGGGGCAGTGGTATATGTTGATATATAAAAGTCCTTGTGAGTTTGTTTCAGTAGCCTATGGTACCATAAAGTACAGTATGCTATATTGTTGATAAAAGCACAGGTTGAGTGACACTTATATCAGAGGCTAACAACTTTCTACTCACATACTGCCACGTGGGATGTTGCTGATTATATTATGTCTGCCCCACTTCTGGAAAGAGAAAAAGGATTGTCCATCAATTCTTACCATCTCCTTTAGAGTGTATGTTGGTCCGGAGGGTTAGTCAGAGGGTTTGCTGGTGTTGGGAGAAATTTTGGAAATGCAGGCTCAGAATCGAGTGCCGATGTAGGCCGCAGCCGCGGCCTTTCCTGTAAAACGTACCAGTACTCCCAGGCGGCCTAAATTCGCGCTGCGAAATGTCCAAAAAAAAAGGTAAGGGGCAACTCCAGATGACCCCACAAATTGTCTGAGGTGGTTTGTGAGCAGTTTCGTTGCTCTTAGTTGGTGGATAGGGCCTAAATACACTTTTTTAGGAGCAGAGCTCTGTCTCTGCACGTCTTGCCAATTCAGCTGCTGGCTCCACCCCCGAGGTTTTTTATTTTTTGCAATGTTAGGTTTTAGTGTAAGGCAGGTTTAGTTTTATTTCACAGGTAAGTTTGTATTTATTTTAACTAGGTAGTTAGTAAATAGTTAATAACTATGTACGAACTAGTCTACCTAGTTAAAATAAATACAAACTTACCTGTGAAATAAAAATAAAATCTAATCTAGCTACAATATAACTATTAGTTATATTGTAGCTAGTTTAGGTTTTATTTCACAGGTAAGTATTTAGTTTTAAATAGGAATTATTTAGTTAATAATTGTAAATATAGTTTAGATCTAATTTAATTATGTTAAAGTTAGGGGGTTAGGGTTTGGTTTAGGGTTAGGTTTAGGGGTTAATATAATTTAATTTAGCTTGTTGCGATGTGGGGGGCTGATGGTTTAGGGGTTAATAGGTTTATTTAGTTAATTGTAACTTAAATTTAGCTATATTTGTATTATGTTATAGTTAAGGGGTGTTAGGGTTACGTTTAGGGTTAGGTCTACGTTAGGTTTAGGGGTTAATATAGTTTAATTTAGCTTGTTGCGATGTGGAGGGCTGGCGGTTTAGGGGTTAATAAATGTAGTATAGTGGTGGCGATATCAGGAGTGGCAGATTAGGGGTTAATAATTTCATTTAGGTGGCGGCAATATCGGGAGCGGCAGATTAGGGGTTAATAACTGTAAGCAGGCATCAGTGATTTTGGGGGCAGCAGATTAGGGGTGTTTAGATGTAGGGTTTATTTTAGGGTGTTAGGTTTAAACTGTCTTTTTATTTCCCCATAGACATCAATGGGGCTGCATTACGGAACTTTTGTTTCCGCGATCGCAGGTGTTAGTTTTTTTTTTGGCCGGCTCTCCCCATTGATGTCTATGGGGAAATCGTGCACGAGCACGTCTCAGCAGCGCTCTGATTGTGTGTGGTATGGAGCTCAACGCAACCATATCGCACGCAAAAGGCGAATGTTTTAAAACTTGTAATAGCAGCGCTATAGGAAATTAAATAACGTAACTTTTGTTGCGTTCATTAATTTCTCTACAGCGCTCAAAACTCATAATCTAGCTGTATATTAGAAAATTTAGAATGAGATGACACTTACATGTTAGCTACATGCAATGCCACTTCCCTATATACAAGCATTATACATGAAAAAGGTTTGGAAGCTATCAGATTTTATTTAGATGGTGACACTAATATGTTACAGAACCAAAAAGACTTCATCCTAAAGGGGGTAGAATTCATACTTATGAATAACGTATTTGTATTTAACAACAAAATATATATTCAAATTAAGGGAACAGCTATGGGCACGAGGTTTGTGCTCAGTTATGCAAATCTCTTTATGGGCCTTTGGGAACAAAGATTTTTGAAGTCACATGACTTGGGCGTGAGCCTCGTGCTCTTCAAGTGTTACATAGATGGCGTATTGATTAAATGGAAGGGAGATAAAAAAATTATTTTGACATTGTTTGGTGATCTGAATAGAAACACTGATGGTTTACAATTTAAAAGTAAAGATAATATAACATTTTTAGATCTAGATATTTTTGTAGAAGATAAAATTCTATACACAAAAAATTATTTCAAGAACGTAGACGCAAATGGGTATGTACATTCAGACAGTTGCCACCTTCCAAGGTGGATTAATAATATCCAAAAAGGCCAGTGCCTAAGAATCAATAGGAATTGTTCTAGGTTGACAGATTATGAAACTCAAATAAAAATCTTTGAAGAAAGGTTCTTAGAAAGGGGATACAATGAAGAGATAATAAAAACAGCTATAGAGTATGGCAGAGATATGAATGGAAAATGTAGGCAAAGAACAGCCAAAAAAGAAGAAATTAAAACGAGGCTAAAAGTACCTTTTATCCCCAATTTCAGTAGTGATTATAAAATAGTCGAAAAAATAGTCAGAAAACATTGGCATCTGATAAAAGAGGATCCAATTATAGACGAAAAAATAACAGACAATCCAAATTTCATATATAGAAGGGCAAGGAATATGAAGAGTATACTAGCCCCAAGTGAATATACACAGACAACAAAGAAATCAGATAAGGATTTAAAGGGCCAGTAAACCTAGGAAATAATGTTTTATAATTCTGCACATAGTGCAGAATTATATAACATTAGCTTAGCTCCAGATTTCAAAAGTGAATAGTTAAAAAGATATCACGCAAAGAAAACAGAACACTGCTCTTGGCTCTACTGAGCGGGTCTGTTTTCTTCTGCTAAGCGCATCTGCATATTTCCTAGGTTTACTGGCCCTTTAAGAGGAAAGTTAATAACTGGGTTTTATCCTTGTGACAGTTGCAAAAGAAAAGAATAGAATCAAAAAGTAATACTTATAAATTCAAGATAACTGAAACTATTAGATGTAGTGATTATGGGGTTATATAAATATACTCCAATGCAGTTGTAAATTACAATATTTAGGTAAAACGACTAGATGTCTCCATTAGTGATGTCGCAAACCTAAAATTTTCGGTTCGCGAACGGCGGTCTCGAACTTCTGGTATTGTTCGAGAACCCGCGAACCACGTGAACCGCCATTGAATTCAATAGGCAGGCGAACTTTAAAACCTACAAGGACTCTTTCTGGCCACAATAGTGATGGAAAAGTTGTTTCAAGGGTACTAACACCTGGACTGTCACATGCTGGAGGGGGATCCCTGGCAAAACTCCCATGGAAAATTACATAGTTTATGCAGAGTCTGCTTTTAAGCCATAATGGGCCTAAATCAACTAACATTCCCAAAATGGCTGTCTCAAAACATCCCGGACAGAAGATAGATTGATAGATAGGATAGATAGATATACATAGATTGATAGTTAGATAGAATCGATAGAAGAGAAATAGATAGATTTGTTAGATATATAATTACCCTGATAAAGTCTAATAATTAAATATGCGTTCTTGGACCCAACTAGGTTGTGTTAAGTAGTACTGTTCTTCGCACTTTCAGCCCTGTAACTCCCCCTATTGGTGGAGGTCTATATGGCAGTTATGATTACCCTGACAAAGTATAACAACAAGACACGCGGTCTGGGACCCATGGTAATTTTGTTGTGTTAAGTAAAACTTTTCTTATCACTTGAATCCCTCTTACCCCCCCTTTTGTTGGAGCTCTATATGGCCTGCATGATTAGCCTGATAAAGTATAATAATAAAACATCTGGTCTTGGACCCATGGTAATTAGGTTGTGTTTAAGTAGTACTATTCTTATAACTGTAATCCCTGTTACTCCCCCTATCAAGGGAGGTCTATATGGCCTGCATGATTACCCTGACAAAGTATAACATCAAGACACACGGTGTTGGACCCATGATAACTAGCTTGTGTTAATTAGTACTTTTCTTAGCACTTTAATCCCTGCCCCCCCCCCTATCGGGGGTGTTCTATATGGCCTGCCTGATTACCCTGAAAAAATATAATAATAAGACATGCGGTCTGGTACCCATTTTAACTAGGTTGTGTTTTAAGTTCTACTATTCTTAGCACTTTAATCTCTGTAACTCCCCCTATTTGGTGAGGTCTATACGGCCTGGATGATTACCCATACAAAATATAATAATAAGACATCTGCTCTTGGTTTGCGACCCATGGTAACTATGTTGGGCTAATTAGTAATGTCCTTCGCATTTTAATAGCTGTTACTCATACTCACCCTATCGGTGGAGGTCTATATGGCCTGCATGATTACCCTTACAAAATATAATAACCAAACATATGCTCTGTGACCCATGGTAAGTAGGTTGTGTTAAGTAGTACTAATCTTTGCAGTTTAATACCTGTTACAACACCAAATGGTGGCAGGTTTATCTGGCCTTCATGATTAGCTGCACCCAAACCCAAAAAAAAGCAGAGTGGTCTTAGACTAACACCCATGGCTAACTCGGATGTTTAAATTTGTACTATTCTTAGCACTTTCATCCCTGTTATGGGTGGTCTACATGGCCATCAGGATTAGCCGAACAAAATACTACAATCCAACCTTGGCTCAGTCTTCATAAGGCCCTTCATTGGCTGTATTTTGGCAGTACTGTTCTTATTAGTTTAATACCTGATACAACACCGAATGGTGGCAGCTCTATATGGCCTGCATGAATAGCCGCACCCAAAGCCAAAAATAAGCCAAGCGGTCTTGCACTAACACCCATGGCTAACTCTGTTGTTTCAAGTTCTACTATTCTTAGCTCTTTCATCTCATCCCTGTTACTTCCAGGACTCTCAGTGGTGGTGGTCTACATGGCCATCATGATTACCCTCACCAAAATATAACAACAATACGTGCATGCAGGGAACCATGGTAAGGTTACTTCCTTTCGCAAAATCGAGTATAACAGTTGCAGGCAGAGGTTCTGACCCTGCATTATGGCTGCACCTCTCCCTAAAAGAGGCATGTGTTACAGAGTCTGTGGGCATGTATGCAAAGAGCTGGCCTGCCTAAAAAGAGGAGCAAGGCTGTACAGGTTGTTCTCCTTCAGCCGTTTTATACGCTGTCCCAAGGCCATGACCCTCAACAACTACAACAGAATGAAACACCACATATGCCATCCTTTTGAACAACAGAGTACAGGTATGGCATTGATTTTAGTTACACAGCGATATTTATTATGAACCGTGAAATTGAAAACAAAAACATGATTGGACACCCAGTACATTACAGGTCGTTCTCCTTCGGCCTTTTTAGAATAGTGTTCCGGACCCCCAACAAAAACAACAGCAGGAAAGAGGACATATGGCATCCTTTTGAACAATAGATGACAGGTAAGGCATAGATTTTACAAAGCCATAGATAATTTTTTTGCAACTGTGAAATAAAAAAAAACATTGATTGGACACCCAGCACACTTCTTTATCCTTAGGCCTTTTTATAAGAGGCTCCCGGAGCCTCAACAGAAACAACAGCATGAAAGAGGACATATGGCATCCTTGTGAACAATTGATTACAGTTAAGGCATTGATTTTAGAATCCCAGAGATCATTTATATGACCCGGGAAATAGAAAAAAACATTGATTGGACACCCAGTACACTTCTTTATCCTTAGGCCTTTTTAATAAGAGGGTCCCGGAGCCTCAACCGAAACAACAGCATGAAAGAGGACATATGTCATCCTTTTGAATAATAGATTACAGGAAAGGCATTGATTTTAGAAACCCACAGATCATTATTTGCAACCGGGAAATAGAAAAAAAACATTGATTAGACACCCAGTACACTTATTTATCCTTAGGCCTTTTTAATAAGAGGGTCCCGGAGCCTCAACCGAAACAACAGCATGAAAGAGGACATATGGCATCCTTGTGAACAATTAATTACAGTTAAGGCATTGATTTTAGAATCCCAGAGATCATTTATATGACCCGGGAAATAGAAAAAAACATTGATTGGACACCCAGTACACTTTTTTATCCTTAGGCCTTTTTAATAAGAGGCTCCCGGAGCCTCAACAGAAACAACAGCATGAAAGAGGACATATGTCATCCTTTTGAATAATAGATTACAGGAAAGGCATTGATTTTAAAAACCCACAGATCATTATTTGCAACCGGGAAATAGAAAAAAACATTGATTAGACACCCAGTACACTTATTTATCCTTAGGCCTTTTTAATAAGAGGGTCCCGGAGCCTCAACCGAAACAACAGCATGAAAGAGGACATATGTCATCCTTTTGAATAATAGATTACAGGAAAGGCATTGATTTTAGAAACCCAGAGATCATTAGTTGCAACCGGGAAATCTAAAAAAACATTGATTAGACACCCAGTACACTTATTTATCCTTAAGCCTTTTTAATAAGAGGGTCCCGGAGCCTCAACCGAAACAACAGCATGAAAGAGGACATATGTCATCCTTTTGAATAATAGATTACAGGAAAGGCATTGATTTTAGAAACCCAGAGATCATTAGTTGCAACCGGGAAATCTAAAAAAACATTGATTAGACACCCAGTACACTTATTTATCCTTAAGCCTTTTTAATAAGAGGGTCCCGGAGCCTCAACCGAAACAACAGCATGAAAGAGGACATATGTCATCCTTTTGAATAATAGATTACAGGAAAGGCATTGATTTTAGAAACCCAGAGATCATTAGTTGCAACCGGGAAATAGAAAAAAACATTGATTAGACACCCAGTACACTTATTTATCCTCAGGCCTTTTTAATAAGAGGGTCCCGGAGCCTCAACCGAAACAACAGCATGAAAGAGGACATATGTCATCCTTTTGAATAATAGATTACAGGAAAGGCATTGATTTTAGAAACCCAGAGATCATTAGTTGCAACCGGGAAATAGAAAAAAAACATTGATTAGACACCCAGTACACTTATTTATCCTCAGGCCTTTTTAATAAGAGGGTCCCGGAACCTCAACCGAAACAACAGCATGAAAGAGGACATATGTCATCTTTTTGAATAATAGATTACAGGAAAGGTATTGATTTTAGAAACCCACAGATCATTAGTTGCAACCGTGAAATAGAAAAAAACATTGATTAGACACCCAGTACACTTATTTATCCTCAGGCCTTTTTAATAAGAGGGTCCCGGTCCCGGAGCCTCAACCGAAACAACAGCATGAAAGAGGACATATGTCATCCTTTTGAATAATAGATTACAGGAAAGGCATTGTTTTTAGAAACCCACAGATCATTATTTGCAACCGGGAAATAGAAAAAAAACATTGATTAGACACCCAGTACACTTATTTATCCTTAGGCCTTTTTAATAAGAGGGTCCCGGAGCCTCAACCGAAACAACAGCATGAAAGAGGACATATGTCATCCTTTTGAATAATAGATTACAGGAAAGGCATTGATTTTAGAAACATAGAGATAATTAGTTGCAACCGGGAAATCTAAAAAAACATTGAATAGACACCCAGTACACTTCTTTATCCATAGGCATTTTTAGCAGAGGCTCCAGGACCCTCAACAAAAACAAGAGCAGGGAGCTGGGCATAGGAGTACAATGGAGTATGACAATAATAATGTGAAGGGGAAGATTGCGGAGTTGTGGCATTTTAATTTTGTTATCGTGGGAAGTACTTGCAATGACCTTGCTCTGGTGAATCCATATCACAAATGTGTTTTTTAAGGCACTGTTTGTCTATTTTTTGAATATCAGCATTTGGTAAATGAAGCTCAACTTAAGGCTGGTGAGAACCGACCTTTCTTCTGGCTGTTTGCAAATGTTGTGGCTCTGGACAAACATGTGAATAGGGGGCCATCAGCCATATTCTGCACGCAACCCCTTTGATGATTGACGATAAACATGTGTCACCTGGAAGCAGAGCTCGTTACTTCTGTCTAAATCATCTTCCTGGTATGGACAGGCCACTGTTTCCCACAGCAAGTCCGAAGCTTGAACTACAAGATTGTCTTGAGTATGGTAGGAAACCAAAGTTTATTTAATTCTGTACTATCACCACAAAAGCTGAACTTCTTGAAGCAAGGAAAATGCAAGCAATTTCATGTGCTTATGGATGACAAGGACGTCCTGTCCTGTGGTGCACAGAGATGGAGAGGATTTTGGGCCTCCCTGTACACTACCTAGATGTCTCCAACATCACCAGAAACACAAGACAGCGACTCTTGGGAAGTTCCTGGAGTGTTCCGGTAGCCATTTCTTTGCGCCCCAAAAGGAATACTTTATAATTTTTTTTGTATACATCCGACAACAGCTTCGGAGACTGTGGTGATGCACATGTTATTTACTGTTGTTCCAGCTGTGGCAATATCAATTGGCATTAAAAAAGTAAGATTTGGGGGGGCGGAGCCTATAGCTGTTGCGGTAGGACGTGTGTTTGAGGAGCTCCAGGTCTTACAAGTTACTTTGGAGTTAGTTTTCAACCTTAATTTAATTTTCTTTTTGGGATTCAGAGTCACACTTTCTGGGGCTATCCAAGAGGAGCCTGGAGATACCTTACTCATATCGGCTTACCTATGTTCCTCAGCTGACTGCGTTACAGCTAGCCGCGAGACTGAGAGGACTCTCTAGCCTGATAGTGCTGTCAAAGCTGCCGCCAATATACCCCCCCAGGACCCTGGGTTATCAAACCAGTTCTATAGTAACTGGACAACTCGTTAATCACAACTATTGACAAAGAGAAGGAAAAGCACTAGTCAGTGGTCACCCCTTATATCAACGGGTACGGAGACCTGTATTTTGTCTTTCCAATATGGTGCTGGACACCAAACTAATCCTGAATGAAGTGAAAGCCATGCTAGATTCGCACTTCCTCAGCCTGCATGAAGCACTACAGGAGGAATTCACATCCCTAAAGGGGGCTTGCGCTAAAGCAGTAAGAGGAGCACAACCTTTGCCTGAACCACACAAGCACTCGACCCAGGCACCTGAAATCTACAAAGTTGACACAATCCATCTGACCCTGTCAGAAGATGGTACCGGCCCACATACAGAAGAGGCGATGGAGCAAGCAGCTCACTGGGAGCAGGGAGCTGCGGTGCATATAGGCGCTGAGTGTGTGGGGGTGAGCCCTTCAAGAGGAGTGGAACACCAGATACTTTGGCAGCAAGTCACAGCTTACCCTGACAGACAGAGGGCCAGAGGGCCGTACACCAATGGAGCACCCCACAGTGTTTGGGAGCCGCAGCCCTTGTTTAAACATCTCCCGACCATCTTTTCTCTTATCGGGGATGCATCTGGGGCTTGTCTACCTAAACTAAGCTGTGACAACTTTCACACATGTTATGGTGAACCAAAGAAGGAGAACACTGTCAAGGACATTGCGCTACAGGCATTGCAGCTCAACGTGAATAACAGCCTGGACCCATGGGCCAATTGGTCGACCGAGATCATTAAGGTGCCTGCTCTCGATACCTGTGGCCCAAAACCATCATTCCTTCAGTACGGCTTTACCCCTCCATTGGAACCTGAACAGTTAGAGGCTTGCAGCCCTCTCAGAAAGCAGCTTCCTTACCTTGTGCTTACGGCTCGGGCTAGCACGAGACTACTTGACAGACACGGAGTGGGCTGGAGCTTCAGTCATAGCTGCCGACTAGATGAGGTACAGTACAGCCGTTGGGGAGTGTTTGACCCTGGGGGCTTATTTTGTCCATCTGAACCGAGGGTTGTGGACGCTACCTAAGCAAACTTTATTTGGAGACTAGTGATGCACATTTTATGCACGCTGTGGCAATTGCAATTTGCATTAAAAAGAATCTGCTAACAACCACTACCTAGGACCACACCTGACTCCTGAAGTCATGCTTCAGTTAGTAACTCAAGTTAAATTAATTTTTTATTTTTTTTATTATGCTCAGCAGATTCAAAACATACCATTAGTCTAGTCATATCACACAACATGTCAAAATGCTGCATGGAAAATGGCAGTGTGCAAAGTCATAATCTTAGTGAACCTATAAGTGCATTAAATTTTCTAAAATAAACAAAAATACAGAGAAAAAAAAAAAAAGGAAAGAGGACATATGGCATCCTTTTGAACAATAGATTACATTTAAGGCATTGATTTGAGAAACCCAGAGATAATTTGTTGCAACCGGGAAATCTTAAAAAAACCTTGATTAGACACCCAGTACACTTATTTATCCTTAGGCCTTATTAGCAGAGGCTCCAGGACCCTCAACAAAACCAGCAGCAGGAAAGAGGACATATGGCATCCTTTTGAAAAATAGATTTCTGGAAAGGCATTGATTTTAGAAAACCGGGGATAATTTGTTTCAACCGGGAAATCTAAAAAAACATTGATTAGACACCCAGTACACATATTTATCCTTAGGCCTTTTTAGCAGAGGCTCCAGGACCCTCAACAGAAACAACAGCATGAAAGAGGACATATGGCATCCTTGTGAACAATTAATTACAGTTAAGGCATTGATTTTAGAATCCCAGAGATCATTTCTATGAACCGGGAAATAGAAAAAAACATTGATTGGACACCCAGTACACTTCTTTATCCTTAGGCCTTTTTATAAGAGGCTCCCGGAGCCTCAACAGAAACAACAGCATGAAAGAGGACATATGGCATCCTTGTGAATAATAGATTACAGGAAAGGCATTGATTTTAGAAACCCGGGGATAATTTGTTGCAACCGTGAAATCTAAAAAAACATAGATTACACACCCAGTACACTTCTTTATCCTTAGTCCTTTTTATCAGAGGCTCCCGGAGCCTCAACAGAAACAACAGCATGAAAGAGGACATATGGCATCCTTGTAAATAATAGATTACAGGAAAGGCATTGATTTTAGAAACCCGGGGATAATTTGTTGCAACCGTGAAATCTAAAAAAACATTCATTAGACACCCAGTACACTTATTTATCGTTAGGCCTTTTTTGCAGAGGCTCCAGGACCCTCAACAAAACCAGCAGCAGGAAAGAGGACATATGGCATCCTTTTGAAAATTAGATTACAGGAAAGGCATTGATTTTAGAAACCTGGGGATAATTTGTTGCAACCGTGAAATCTAAAAAAACATAGATTAGACACCCAGTACACTTCTTTATCCTTAGGCCTTTTTATAAGAGGCTCCCGGAGCCTCAACAGAAACAAGAGCATGAAAGAGGACATATGGAATCCTTGTGAATAATAGATTTCAGGAAAGGCATTGATTTTAGAAACCCGGGGATAATTTGTTGCAACCGTGAAATCTAAAAAAACATTGATTAGACACCCAGTACACTTATTTATCCTTAGGCCTTTTTAGCAGAGGCTCCAGGACCCTCAACAAAACCAGCAGAAGGAAAGAGGACATATGGCATCCTTTTGAAAATTAGATTACAGGAAAGGCATTGATTTTAGAAACCTGGGGATAATTTGTTGCAACCGTGAAATCTAAAAAAACATAGATTAGACACCCAGTACACTTCTTTATCCTTAGGCCTTTTTTATAAGAGGCTCCCGGAGCCTCAACAGAAACAACAGCATGAAAGAGCACATATGGCATCCTTGTGAATAATAGATTACAGGAAAGGCATTGATTTTAGAAACCCGGGGATAATTTGTTGCAACCGTGAAATCTAAAAAAACATTGATTAGACACCCAGTACACTTATTTATCCTTAGGCCTTATTAGCAGAGGCTCCAGGACCCTCAACAAAATCAGCAGCAGGAAAGAGGACATATGGCATCCTTTTGAAAATTAGATTACAGGAAAGCTATTGATTTTAGAAACCCGGAGATAATTTGTTGCAACCGGGAATTTGAATCAAACAAATGATTCGATGGACACCCAGTACACTTCTTTCTCCTTCGGCCTTTTTATAAGAGGGTCCAGGACCCTCAAAAAAAACACCAGCAGGAAAGAGGACATATGGCATCCTTTTGAACAATAGAGTACAGGTACAGCATTGATTTTACAAACCCAGAGATAATTTTGGTCAAATGTGAAATAGAAAAAAAAATTGAGTGGACACCCAGTACACCTCTTTCTCCTTAGGCCTTTTTATAAGAGGGTCCAGGACCCTCAAACAAAATACCAGCAGGAAAGAGAATATATGACATCCTTTTGAACAATAGAGTACTGGTACGGAATTGATTTTAGAAACCCACAGATAATTGTTTGGAAAAGTGAAATAGCCCCAAAAACCATGCTTGGACTCCCACTCCAGGTCGTTCTCCTTTAGCCTTTTTATAAGAGGGTCCAGCACCCTCAACAGAAACAAGTGCAGGAAACACCACCACATATGCCATCCTTTTGCACAAGTGAGTACAGGTATGGCATCCATTTTAGAAACCCAGAGATAATTGAGAGGAACCAGGAACATTTTTCTAAAAATTTGATGGGGCACCCATTACAGGTCGTTCTCCTTTAGTCTTTTTATACCATGGGCCACGACCCGCAAAAGGCACAACAGCATGAAACACCACATATGCCACCCTTTTGCACAATAGAGTACAGGTATGGCATAGATGGAACACAGAGATAATTTAGAGCAACCAAGAGACGGATAAAGATGCTTGGTCGGTCCTCCTCCTTCAAATTTGTGGCATTTTGCGTTCAATTTAATGGTCCACCAGATATGAGTGGTGTGCTAAGTTGTACAATTCGTAACAGTTTAATCACTAGTGTTATGTGCCTTATTTTTTTTATTTGAGTTTTGTACCCACAGAGCTGCAGCAGAGGCCAGAAAAATTAGGAATGTACAAATGACTGAAAAATTTGGGTATTGTTGTAGCAACTGCTGTAGCAGCGGCCAGAAAAATTGATGTTTGTAAAACATTTATAAAGTGCCCTAAAAGCTTGTGGCTTGAACACTAGTTGTTGGCGGATAAATCAAGCAAGTCCTCCGGCTTTATAACAAAAAAAAAGGCCAGCCTGTGTACCAGTTGTAGCCCAAGCCAGCTCATCTCATCAACAGGCCTTTTTTATTCAAATGTATCGCCCAATGTCAGTCCCTTCGGGATCCAGCCCTCATTCATTTTTATAAAAGTGAGATAGTCAAGGCTTTTTTGACCTAGGCGACTTCTCTTCTCAGTGACAAAACCTCCTGCTGCACTAAAAGTCCTTTCGGACAGGACATTTGAAGCGGGGCAGGCCAGAAGTTCCATTGCAAATTGGGATAGCTCAGGCCACAAGTCCAGCCTGCACACCCAGTAGTCAAGGGGTCCATCGCTCCTGAGAGTGTCGAGATCCGCAGTTAAAGCTAGGTAGTCTGCTACCTGTCGGTTGAGTCTTTCTCTAAGGCTGGATCCCGAAAGGCTCTGTTGGTGCATGGGAGTTAAAAAGGTACGCATGTCCTCCATCAACAAGATGTCAGGAAAGCGTCCTGTCCTTGCCGCCGTGGTCGTGGGAGGAGGAGGAGGATTAATTTCATCTCTTCCCCTGTTACATTCCCGTGGTGCTGTGACATCACCCTTATATGCTGTGTAAAGCATAGTTTTTAATTTATTCTTAAAATGCTCCATCCTTTCCGACTTGCGGGAATTTGGTAACATTTCAGGCACTTTATGCTTATACCGGGGGTCGAGGAGAGTGGACACCCAGTACAGGTCGTTCTCCTTCAGCTTTTTTATACGAGGGTCCCTCAACAGGCACGACAGCATGAAAAAACCCATTTGAACAAGGTTGGATGTCGAGCTAATCATGTCCCGTTCCTCCTCCTCACTGATCTCACTGATGGTATCTTCTTCCCCCCAGCCACGTACAACACCACGGGTACCAGAGAGGTGACAACAACGAGTACCCTGGGATGCCTGTTGTGCTCGGTCTTCCTCCTCCTCCTCAAAGCCACATTCCTCCTCTGACTCCTCTTCCTCACAATCCTCTTCCTGCGTTGCCGCAGGTCCAGCAAGCGATGCTGATTCGGCTGTTTGTGGGGGGTGATGGACACCACAACTCTTCCGCTTCCTCTTCACGCTCATCTACTGCCTGATCCAGCACTCTTCACAGGGCACGCTCCAGGAAGAAAACAAATGGTATGATGTCACTGATGGTGCCTTCGGTGCGACTGACAAGGTTTGTCACCTCCTCAAAAGGACGCATGAGCCTACAGGCATTGCGCATGAGCGTCCAGTAATTTGGAAAAAATTTCCCCAGCTCCCCAGAGGCTGGCCTAGCACCCCGGTCATACAAATACTCATTAACAGCTTTTTCTTGTTGGAGCAGGCGGTCAAACATTAGGAGTGTTGAATTCCACCGTGTCGGGCTGTCGCAAATCAAGCGCCTCACTGGCAGGTTGTTTCAACGCTGGATATCGGACAAGTATGCCATGGCTGTGTAGGAAAGCCTGAAATGGCCACACACCTTCCTGGCCTGCTTCAGGACGTCCTGTAAGCCTGGGTACTTATGGACAAATCGTTGAACAATTAGATTACACACATGTGCCATGCACGGCACATGTGTCAACTTGCCCAATTTCAATGCCGCCACCAAATTACTTCCATTGTCAGAAACAACCTTGCCAATCTCCAGTTGGTGCGGAGTCAGCCACTGATCCACCTGTGCGTTCAGGGCGGTCAGGAGTGCTGGTGCGGTGTGACTCTCCGCTTTCAGGCAAGTCAACCCCAGGACGGCGAGACACTGCCATACACGGGATGTAGCATAGTACCTGGGGAGCTGGGGGGGGTGCCATAGATGTGGAGCAAGACTCAGAAGTTGAAGAGGACTCAGCCGAGGAAGAGATTATGGAAGAGGATGGAGTAGGAGGAGTAGAGGAGGTAGCAGCAGACCTGCCTGCAAGTCGTGGCGGTGTCACCAACTCTTCTGCAGAGCCACGCATTCCATGCTTGTCAGAAGTCACCAGGTTTACCCAATGCGCAGTGTAGGTGATATACCTGCCCTGACCATGCTTTGCAGACCAGCTATCCGTGGTCATATGGACCCTTGCCCCAACGCTGTGTGCCAGACATGCCATAACTTCCTTTCTCACAACAGAGTACAGGTTTGGGATTGCCTTTTGTGAAAAGAAATTTCTGCCAGGTACCTTCCACTGCGGTGTCCCAATAGATACACATTTTTTGAAAGCATCAGACTCCACCAGCTTGTATGGTAAAAGCTGGCGGGCTAAGAGTTCAGACAAGCCAGCTGTCAGACGCCGGGCAAGGGGGTGACTTTGAGAAATTGGCTTCTTACGCTCAAACATGTCCTTGACAGACACCTGACTGTGGGCAGATGACCAGGAACTGCTACGTAAGAGAGGCTGAGTGGAGGATGGTTGAGAGGGGGCAAGGAGGACAGCACTGGTTGACGTGGCTGAAGATGCTGGAGCAGGAGGAGGAGGGCGGCTTTCACTTTGTGTGCTGCTTCTACTCATGTTTTCTTCCCATCGGCGTTTGTGATGGGAGACCATGTGCCTTTGCAAAGCAGTTGTACCTAGGTGGGTGTTGGACTTCCCACGACGGCACAGGTTGCAAATGGCATCGCTGTTGTCAGAGGCAGACACACAAAAAAAATGCCACACTGCTGAGCTCTGCGTTGACGGCATTCTGGTGGTGGCAACAGCATGCGTTGATGGGTGTCGGCGTGCTGTCTGGCTGACCCCTGGTGACGATGCATGCTGTCTGACTGTGCCACTAGCTCCTTGAGACGACCTCCCCATGCTTCCAAATCGTCTCCTCCTCCTCTCTGTCTCCCCATCTGAACTTTCCCCCTCTTCTTCTTCTCTTCTAGCAGGCACCCACGTTACATCCACCGACACATAATCATCAACCGCTTCACTTGTATCTGAAACATCAAGAAAGGAAGCAGCAGCGGGTACAACATCATCATCATCATCATCACACCGTACCTCCATGTCGGTAATGCTGCCTGACTGAGACTGATCACTATTATCTACATCCTCTGTCAATGATGGTTGCGCATCACTCATTTCTTCCAAATGATGTGTCAATAACTCCTGTGACAGATCAAGTGAAGCAGCTGTGGTGCTAGTGTTGGTGGTGGCGACAGGTGGGGAAGTGGCACAGGTCACTTGAGACCTGCCCAAATCACAGCTGGACTTAGATGGTGCGTCAAGGTTAGGAGGATTAGCGGAAGCTGAAGAAGATTGGGTGTCCTGTGTTAGCCATTCAACTAGGTCCTCCTCAGAAGTTTTTGCGTCCCCCCTGGCACCCGGCATCTGAACAATGTGCATATTTGTAGGGTCTAAAGGAAACACAGCACCACGACCACGGAACCTGCGGGGTGGCCTGTCTCTGCCTGTCATTTTTTTTAAAATGGACACTAACAATACTATTACACCAATTGAGTGGTGGCACTGTGAAAGTGGGCACAGTATACGCTGTGAGACAGACAACAACAAAAAAGACAGATGTTTTAAAAATCACAAATAGTTAATTTTTTAAAATATTACAAGTACTGTGACAACAAATATGATTGTTTGGCACTAGTTGGCAAATGGGCCTGTCTGGCACACATGCTGGGAGAAAGGAAACTGCAATTCAATGGCACTAGGAGACTGAAGAATCAAAGTCAAAACAGTTATGATTAACAAAAATTCCAATCCTGTTACAATAAATATGATTGGTGGCACTAATTGGCTAGTTGGGACTGGCACACAGGCAGGCAGGCAGGAGGAAAATGCAATTCAAGGGCACTAGTAGACTGCAGATTGACAGTCAAAACAGTGATGATTGACAAATTTTGCAATACTGTTAAAAGAAATATGATTGCTGGCACTAATTGGATAGTTGGGCCTGGCACACAGGCTGGCAGGCAGTAGAAAAGTGCAATTCAATGGCACGAGCAAACTGAGGATTAAGATCAACAATCAAATTTTTTTTAATTTTAATTAGTAACTATACTGTGACAACAATTATGATTGGTATAAATAGTTGGCAAGACGGCCTGGCACAAAAGGCTGGCAGGCAGGAGGTAAATGCAATTCAAGGACAATAGGAGACTGAATACTGACAGTCAAAACAGTGATGATTGTCAATTTTTGCAATACTGTTAAAAGAAATATGATTGCTGGCAATAATTGGCTAGGTGGGCCTAGCACACAGCAGGCTGCAAGGCAGGAGGAAAGTGCAATTCACTGGCACCAGCAAACTGAGGATTCACAACAACTATTACCAAAA
The DNA here is from genome assembly GCF_027579735.1 of Bombina bombina. Lineage (NCBI taxonomy): Eukaryota > Metazoa > Chordata > Amphibia > Anura > Bombinatoridae > Bombina > Bombina bombina. The sequence goes on along the minus strand of NC_069501.1, from coordinate 678,185,420 downwards.
ATTTTAATTTTTAATTACTAAGAATACTGTGACAACAAATATGATTGGTGTAAATATTTTTCAAGTAGGCCTGGCACACAGGCTTGGAAGGCAGTAGAAAAGTGCAATTCTAGGGCACGAGCAAACTGAGGATTAAGATCAACAATCAAGAATGTTTTAATTTTAATTAGTAACTATACTGTGACAACAATTATGATTGGTGTAAATAGTTGGCAAGACGGCCTGGCACAAAAGGCTGGCAGGCAGGAGGTCGATGCAATTCAAGGACACTAGGAGACTGATTACTGACAGTCAAAACAGTGATGATTGACAATTTTTGCAATACTGTTAAAAGAAATATGATTGCTGGCAATAATTGGCTAAGTGTGGGCCTAGCACACAGCAGGCTGCAAGGCAGGAGGAAAGTGCAATTCACTGGCACCAGCAAACTGAGGATTCACAACTATTACCAAAAATTTTAATTTTTAATTACTAAGAATACTGTGACAACAAATATGATTGGTGTAAATATTTTTCAAGTAGGCCTGGCACACAGGCTTGGAAGGCAGTAGAAAAGTGCAATTCTAGGGCACGAGCAAACTGAGGATTAAGATCAACAATCAATAATTTTTTAATTTTAATTAGTAACTATACTGTGACAACAATTATGATTGGTGTAAATAGTTGGCAAGACGGCCTTGCACAAAAGGCTTGCAGGCAGGAGGTAGATGCAATTCAAGGACACTAGGAGACTGATTACTGACAGTCAAAACAGTGATGATTGACAATTTTTGCAATACTGTTAAAAGAAATATGATTGCTGGCAATAATTGGCTAGGTGGGCCTGGCACACAGCAGGCTGCAAGGCAGGAGGAAAGTGCAATTCACTGGCACCAGCAAACTGAGGATTCACAACAACTAATACCAAAGATTTTAATTTTTAATTATTAAGAATACTGTGACAACAAATATGATTGGTGTAAATATTTTTCAAGTAGGCCTGGCACACAGGCTTGGAAGGCAGTAGAAAAGTGAAATTCTAGGGCACGAGCAAACTGAGGATTAAGATCATCAACAATCAAGAATTTTAAATTTAATTAGTAACTATACTGTGACAAAAAATTATGATTGGTGTAAATAGTTGGCAAGACGGCCTGGCACAAAAGGCTGGCAGGCAGGAGGTCGATGCAATTCAAGAACACTAGGAGACTGATTACTGACAGTCAAAACAGTGATGATTGACAATTTTTGCAATACTGTTAAAAGAAATATGATTGCTGGCAATAATTGGTTAGGTGGGCCTAGCACACAGCAGGCTGCAAGGCAGGAGGAAAGTGAAATTCAATGGCACCAGCAAACTGAGGATTCACAACAACTATTACCAAAAATTTAAATTTTTAATTATTAAGAATACTGTGACAACAAATATGATTGGTGTAAATATTTTTCAAGTAGGCCTGGCACACAGGCTTGGAAGGCAGTAGAAAAGTGCAATTCTAGGGCACGAGCAAACTGAGGATTAAGATCAACAATCAAGAATTTTTTAATTTTAATTAGTAACTACACTGTGACAACAATTATGATTGGTGTAAATAGTTGGCAAGATGGCCTGGCACAAAAGGCTGGCAGGCAGGAGGTAAATGCAATTCAAGGACACTAGGAGACTGAATACTGACAGTCAAAACAGTGATGATTGACAATTTTTGCAATACTGTTAAAAGAAATATGATTGCTGGCAATAATTTGCTAGGTGGGCCTGGCACACAGCAGGCTGCAAGGCAGGAGGAAAGTGCAATTCAATGGCACCAGCAAACTGAGGATTCACAACAACTATTATCAAAAATTTTAATTTTTAATTATTAAGAATACTGTGACAACAAATATGATTGGTGTAAATATTTTTCAAGTAGGCCTGGCACACAGGCTTGGAAGGCAGTAGAAAAGTGCAATTCTATGGCACAAGCAAACTGAGGATTAAGATCAACAATCAATTTTTTTTTAATTTTAATTAGTAACTATACTGTCTGTGACAACAATTATGATTGGTGTCAATAGTTGGCTAGACGGCCTGGCACAAAAGGCTGGCAGTGGCAGGCAGGAGGTAAATGCAATTCAATGGCACTAGGAGACTGAATATTTGCAGTCCAAAAAATAATGATTTTTATTTTTTAATATACTGTTAGAAGAATTATGATTGGTGCCACTAATTGGCTAGTTGGGCCTGGCACACAGGCTGGCAGATATGAGTTGTGGATGGTAGGTAGGGCAGCAATTTAACACAGTATGCTGTGTAAGTGACAAAAACACAGGCCTGATAGAAAATTAAGTTAGATTACACTAGCAAAATATTTTAAAATTTTAGATTTTAATATTAAAATTATGTTAAGAAGTGCAATGCACATATGACTCTATGAGTGGTCGCACTGGCTGGCTGCTACGTAGGGCAGCAATTAACAACAGTATGCTGTGTAAGTCAGATAAACAGTTAGACACAGGCCTGATAGAAAATAAAATTAGATTACACTAGCATAATGATTTAAAGACTTTTTTTGGGGAATTTAAAGAAAAAGGTTAAGCACATACATATGAGTCGTGGCTGATAGCCTTGGAAGGGCAGCTATTAAAAACAGTAAGCTCTGTAAGTCAGAAACACACACGCCTGATAGAAAATACTATTAGATTACACTAGAAAAATGGTTTAAATTATTTTTTTGGGGGGGAATTAAAAAAAGGTTAAACACATATGAGTCGTGGCTCATAGACTAGGGAGGGCAGCAAGTAAACACAGTAGGCTCTGTATGTCAGCAAAACACACAGGCCGGATAGAAAATTATATTAGATTACACTATCAAACAAATTTAAACTTTTTTTTTTTATATTTAAATTAAGGTGAAGAAGATATGAGTGCTGGGTGGCTGCCTGGCACAGACCAATTAACCAAAAGACTGAAAAAAAGAGGTATATTAATGCTGAGTGAGCCTGACAGACACAGGCCTGATAGTAAATGTAATTAGATTACACTGGCAAAATATATATATATATATTTTTTTAAATTTAAAATAATGTTATAAACGGATATTAACACTGGTGGCTGGCACAGAGCAATGAACCAGAGTATATGCTGTGTGACACAGGCCTGATAGAAAATGAAAAAAAATTACACTAGCAAAATAATTAAATTTTTTGGTTAGTTAAATTTAAACTAATGTTGTTGGGGAGATATCAGTGGTGGCAGTAATCACAGCATATGCTGTGAGCCTTAAACACACAGCCTGAAAGCCAGGCAAATGCTAATAAAAAAAAAACGAAAAAAAAAAAAAAACAGCACGAAATATAGCCCTAAAAAGGGCTTTTTGGGGTGCTGTGCTTGCAGCAGAGATGAGTGGAGTCCTTCTGGACTGTAAATACACTAGCCTAGCTATGTTTTTCCTTTTAATGTCAGGAGCAAAAACACAACACGTCCTCTCATTAAGAAAGCAAGATCGTTATGAGTCTAAAATGGCGGATTTCGAGTAGCTGGGAGGGTCTGTGAGGGAGTGTCTGATGTTGACTGGCTCTAATGCGTCAGGCGGCTGTGACATAACGGGTCAAAGTTTCCTCAATGATGACACATAGGGGCGGATCGAACATCGCCATGTGTTCGCCCACAAACGCGAACGCGAACAAGCTATGTTCGCTGTGAACCGTTCGCGGGCGAACAGTTCAGGACATCACTAGTCTCCATACATGGATTCAAAACCACCTATGGAACATAGAAAAGGGAAAACAAGAGACTCACCCATATGAACATTTTAGACAAGTACACAATAATAATGTCAATGATTTATCATATTAGGGCATTAAAAAGTGAAAAAACAATGGAGAGGAGGTAATTTTGAATTCAGAATTGGACCTCAGTCCATTTATATTGGACTAAATAAGTTGGTATCAGGATTGATAAAACACTTTTTTGTTCTCACTATCTAAAGTTAATATAGCTAAATATAGGCATACCCTGTAAGCCAATTACATCTTACTATAAATTGAAACTCATTTTTATACATTTGGTTAGACCCTTCTGTATCAATGAGGGATATCATAAGTAGTAATATTAAATTTCCTTACATACACATAAATGTTAATACTGAGCAATTTAGGTTAATTAAATAATTCTTGATATCTATATATATAGGTTTATTTAAGTTGTGTCTAATAAGTCAAATTAGGTCATTAAATATCAGTAGGCTACCACCTTAAAACAAATAAAGCAACAATACCACCTTAAATTCCAAAGAAATAATTGATGACTTTCTTGAAGAATGAAAACTCGAGGAGGGGTATTTAAATTCAAAAAACTTTCCCATGAATATCAGTCTTGAAAAAGCCTAGTTACAGGTGAAACACGTTGACAAATATTCAGGGGTCCAAAGAAATTTAACACCATTGAAGAAATACAAGCACCTTTACCAGCACAAGCCGACACTCTGCGCAGAGTAAAATAGAAACCGCTGGTGTTATCACTTAAAACGGACGAAATAAGAGTTAAAGAAACCGGTAGCCCTGTTCAATCTGCCACCCACGTAAGATCTCTAAAATCGATAATAAGATACATGCTGATACACTATAACTTAAAAGTCAATTGTCACTTTCTCACATATAAACTTCCAATCATATTGAACATATTAACTATATACCATTACAGGGAAGAGAACTTTCAAAGCCTCTACAATCACAATAGTGTTGTATCAATTATACAAGTATTTATCAAGTAACCAACTGTGAGGCGGTCCCCAATTTTAAGGTGGTATTTAGTGTGTAGACCCTTGCATATACGATGAGACGTCCTTGTGTATACATTAGCTTATTGCTTATATATTCTGAGGGATATGTTTTAGAAATCTATATTTTTATTGCTTGTTTAATTTTTTTTGAGGGTTATATGTTTTAGAAATTTATATGTTTTAGATATTTTACTATATTAAATACTATTGATATATTGAAAATTGTTGGATACTTTTTTTTTATTTTGGAATGATACAATTGATTTAAATGTATATTAGTTAACAATACCTTAATTTATATCAACAATTTCTCCAGTTGTGTACTGTGTGATGTTTAACCCTTAGCTTTCTAGTACATTTAGTACTTTTTAGCGCTGTTTTAATCCATTCTTTGTGTATCTCAGTAATAAAAACAAGCTCTCCTTAATTTTATTCCATATGACATTTTTAGGTTTTAACCTGCCTCATGCTCAGGCATAACATACAAATGCAAACTCACACATAAGTAGGATCATATCCCCAAGTGAAGGCTGCACCAAACCGTTACCGGGAACCTTTTGTCCCCAAAGTGTGTATCATTTTAAATACATTTCCACTGGATTTATCGTTATTGGTAGTGGAAGAAATAAGACCTCTATTACAACATGCTGCCAATTAAATTAAGCAATTTGAATAAACAATCTGGGTAATTTAAGAATGATAAGGATGAAAAAAGGCTAGATAAATAAAAGCAACAATTGACTGAATATTATAAAAAAATGGGTATATAGACAGATGTTGGGTCTTGAAGAAAGACAGAAGACATTAGCAACCCTATGTATGCAAACCTACGGCTAGATTTGGAGTTTGGCGGTAAAAGGGCTGTTAACGCTCCGCGGGTTTTTTTCTGGCCGCACCATAAATTTAACTCTGGTATCGAGAGTTCAAACAAATGCTGCGTTAGGCTCCAAAAAAGGAGCGTAGAGCATTTTTACCGCAAATACAACTCTCGATACCAGAGTTGCTTACGGACGCGGCCGGCCTCAAAAACGTGCTCGTGCACGATTCTCCCATAGGAAACAATGGGGCTGTTTGAGCTGAAAAAAAACCTAACACCTGCAAAAAAGCAGCGTTCAGCTCCTAACGCAGCCCCATTGTTTCCTATGGGGAAACACTTCCTACGTCTGCACCTAACACTCTAACATGTACCCCGAGTCTAAACACCCCTAGCCTTACACTTATTAACCCCTAATCTGCCGCCCCCGCTATCGCTGACCCCTGCATTACACTTTTAACCCCTAATCTGCCGCTCCGTAAACCGCCCCACCTACGTTATCCCTATGTACCCCTAATCTGCTGCCCTAACATCGCCGACCCCTATGTTATATTTATTAACCCCTAATCTGCCCCCCACAACGTCGCCGACACCTACCTACACTTATTAACCCCTAATCTGCCGAGCGGACCTGAGCGCTACTATAATAAAGTTATTAACCCCTAATCCGCCTCACTAACCCTATCATAAATAGTATTAACCCCTAATCTGCCCTCCCTAACATCGCCGACACCTACCTTCAATTATTAACCCCTAATCTGCCGACCGGAGCTCACCGCTATTCTAATAAATGTATTAACCCCTAAAGCTAAGTCTAACCCTAACACTAACACCCCCCTAAGTTAAATATAATTTTTATCTAACGAAATAAATTAACTCTTATTAAATAAATGATTCCTATTTAAAGCTAAATACTTACCTGTAAAATAAATCCTAATATAGCTACAATATAAATTACATTTATATTATAGCTATTTTAGGATTAATATTTATTTTACAGGTAACTTTGTATTTATTTTAACCAGGTACAATAGCTATTAAATAGTTAAGAACTATTTAATAGTTACCTAGTTAAAATAATTACAAATTTACCTGTAAAATAAATCCTAACCTAAGATATAATTAAACCTAACACTACCCTATCAATAAAATAATTAAATAAACTACCTACAATTAACCTAACACTACACTATCAATAAATTAATTAAACACAATTGCTACAAATAAATACAATTAAATAAACTATCTAAAGTACAAAAAATAAAAAAGAACTAAGTTACAGAAAATAAAAAAATATTTACAAACATAAGAAAAATATTACAACAATTTTAAACTAATTACACCTACTCTAAGCCCCCTAATAAAATAACAAAGACCCCCAAAATAAAAAATTCCCTACCCTATTCTAAAATACAAAAATTACAAGCTCTTTTACCTTACCAGCCCTGAACAGGGCCCTTTGCGGGGCATGCCCCAAGAATTTCAGCTCTTTTGCCTGAAAAAAAAACATACAATACCCCCCCCCCAACATTACAACCCACCACCCACATACCCCTAATCTAACCCAAACCCCCTTAAATAAACCTAACACTAATCCCCTGAAGATCTTCCTACCTTGTCTTCACCATCCAGGTATCACCGATCCGTCCTGGCTCCAAGATCTTCATCCAACCCAAGCGGGGGTTGGCGATCCATAATCCGGTGCTCCAAAGTCTTCCTCCTATCCGGCAAGAAGAGGACATCCGGACCGGCAAACATCTTCTCCAAGCGGCATCTTCTATGTTCTTCCATCCGATGACGACCGGCTCCATCTTGAAGACCTCCAGCGCGGATCCATCCTCTTCTTCCGACGACTAGACGACGAATGACGGTTCCTTTAAGGGACGTCATCCAAGATGGCGTCCCTCGAATTCCGATTGGCTGATAGGATTCTATCAGCCAATCGGAATTAAGGTAGGAATATTCTGATTGGCTGATGGAATCAGCCAATCAGAATCAAGTTCAATCCGATTGGCTGATCCAATCAGCCAATCAGATTGAGCTCGCATTCTATTGGCTGATCGGAACAGCCAATAGAATGCGAGCTCAATCTGATTGGCTGATTGGATCAGCCAATCGGATTGAACTTGATTCTGATTGGCTGATTCCATCAGCCAATCAGAAAATTCCTACCTTAATTCCGATTGGCTGATAGAATCCTATCATCCAATCGGAATTCGAGGGACGCCATCTTGGATGACGTCCCTTAAAGGAACCGTCATTCGTCGTCTAGTCGTCGGAAGAAGAGGATGGATCCGCGCTGGAGGTCTTCAAGATGGAGCCGGTCGTCATCGGATGGAAGAACATAGAAGATGCCGCTTGGAGAAGATGTTTGCCGGTCCGGATGTCCTCTTCTTGCCGGATAGGAGGAAGACTTTGGAGCACCGGATTATGGATCGCCAACCCCCGCTTGGGTTGGATGAAGATCTTGGAGCCAGGACGGATCGGTGATACCTGGATGGTGAAGACAAGGTAGGAAGATCTTCAGGGGATTAGTGTTAGGTTTATTTAAGGGGGTTTGGGTTAGATTAGGGGTATGTGGGTGGTGGGTTGTAATGTTGGGGGGGGGGGTATTGTATGTTTTTTTTTACAGGCAAAAGAGCTGAAATTCTTGGGGCATGCCCCGCAAAGGGCCCTGTTCAGGGCTGGTAAGGTAAAAGAGCTTGTAATTTTTGTATTTTAGAATAGGGTAGGGAATTTTTTATTTTGGGGGTCTTTGTTATTTTATTAGGGGGCTTAGAGTAGGTGTAATTAGTTTAAAATTGTTGTAATATTTTTCTTATGTTTGTAAATATTTTTTTATTTTCTGTAACTTAGTTCTTTTTTATTTTTTGTACTTTAGATAGTTTATTTAATTGTATTTATTTGTAGCAATTGTGTTTAATTAATTTATTGATAGTGTAGTGTTAGGTTAATTGTAGGTAATTGTAGGTAGTTTATTTAATTATTTTATTGATAGGGTAGTGTTAGGTTTAATTATATCTTAGGTTAGGATTTATTTTACAGGTAAATTTGTAATTATTTTAACTAGGTAACTATTAAATAGTTCTTAACTATTTAATAGCTATTGTACCTGGTTAAAATAAATACAAAGTTACCTGTAAAATAAATATTAATCCTAAAATAGCTATAATATAAATGTAATTTATATTGTAGCTATATTAGGATTTATTTTACAGGTAAGTATTTAGCTTTAAATAGGAATCATTTATTTAATAAGAGTTAATTTATTTCGTTAGATAAAAATTATATTTAACTTAGGGGGGTGTTTGTGTTAGGGTTAGACTTAGCTTTAGGGGTTAATACATTTATTAGAATAGCGGTGAGCTCCGGTCGGCAGATTAGGGGTTAATAATTGAAGGTAGGTGTCGGCGATGTTAGGGAGGGCAGATTAGGGGTTAATACTATTTATGATAGGGTTAGTGAGGCGGATTAGGGGTTAATAACTTTATTATAGTAGCGCTCAGGTCCGCTCGGCAGATTAGGGGTTAATAAGTGTAGGTAGGTGTCGGCGACGTTGTGGGGGGCAGATTAGGGGTTAATAAATATAACATAGGGGTCGGCGATGTTAGGGGCAGAAGATTAGGGGTACATAGGGATAACGTAGGTGGCGGCGATTTGCGGTCGGAAGATTAGGGGTTAATTATTTTAAGTAGCTTGCGGCGACGTTGTGGGGGGCAAGTTAGGGGTTAATAAATATAATATAGGGGTCGGCGGGGTTAGGGGCAGCAGATTAGGGGTACATAAGTATAACGTAGGTGGCGGTCGGCAGATTAGGGGTTAAAAATTTTAATCGAGTGGCGGCGATGTGGGGGGACCTCGGTTTAGGGGTACATAGGTAGTTTATGGGTGTTAGTGTACTTTAGGGTACAGTAGTTAAGAGCTTTATAAACCGGCGTTAGCCAGAAAGCTCTTAACTCCTGCTTTTTTCAGGCGGCTGGAATCTTGTCGTTAGAGCTCTAACGCTCACTGCAGAAACGACTCTAAATACCAGCGTTAGAAAGATCCCATTGAAAAGATAGGCTACGCAAATGGCGTAGGGGGATCTGCGGTATGGAAAAGTCGCGGCTGTAAAGTGAGCGTTAGACCCTTTAATCACTGACTCCAAATACCAGCGGGCGGCCAAAACCAGCGTTAGGAGCCTCTAACGCTGGTTTTGACGGCTACCGCCGAACTCTAAATCTAGGCCCTAGAAAATTAGCTATAGTGAATAGCTCAGATCAGAGCTCTGATTCAAATGATCAGGTGGAACAGCCCCAAAACTGTACAGAATCGGGACAAAGTTGCATGTTAGATGTAGGAGCTACAAGAACAAATACAAATCCACCAAGACCACAACTGAAGTAGTGAGTAGCAACATTATTATAAATCTGAATGATTATGTACTCAATGAAGAGGAGCGTCTTTAACAAAATGATTATCATTTGTGCCCACTGGTTTTACTAACAAATTTGACTCTACAGTTAAAAAAAACACTTTTGAGGCAGTTTCCAAAGTATTGAAACCATAAACTTGATATAACCTCAGCCTTTGGTCCAAAATGCTGAGAAATCTGTTGGCACTCTACAAATAACTGATAATAATAATGATAATAATAATAATCCAAATATTAAAACATTGTCATATCTTATTACACAAAAAAATAGAACAGTCTATTGTTTTGAAGAAGAATTGTGTGAGACATAACCTGACAAGAATGAGAGGTCTGCTCTAAAGGATCTAATATCTAATCCACAGATTGTGATCAAGAAGGCTAATTAAAGGGACACTGAACCCAAGCTAAGGAGCCAGACAATTTTTGGTTCAGACCCTGGACAGCATTTGTTTATTGGTGGGTGAATTTATCCACTAATCAGCAAGAACAACCCAGGTCGTTCACCAAAAATGGGCCAGCATCTAAACTTTCTTGCTTTTCAAATAAAGATACAAAGAGAATGAATAACATAGGAGTAAATTAGACAGTTGCAAAAAATTGCATGCCCTATCTGAATCACAAAAGAAAAAAAAAATTGGGTTCAGTGTCCCTTTAAGGTGGTGCTCTTGTAATTTAGAATTATTCTGATTACAGTTGTCTGAAAGACTTGCATAAAATTAATTAACAGGTGATCCTACCTGAATGTCTAAAAATTAATTATGTGAATTTTTACAGAAGAAACATTGGAAGGATTTAGCAATCATCTATTGTAAAATTTAATTGTAAAATATTTCATAATACCATTTCTACCAAAAGTCCATAAACACCCTAGTACCCTACCTGGTAGAAAGATAGTTTTAAAGGATATCTCAGATAATGTTCTTTGATGGATTTGTTAATAAAATCTGATTACAATCTCAGTTATATTCTATTCTTTGCACAAGCTTGCGCTAAGGATAACACAACCTGCGCTATCAGTTGCTCTCCACCAATCTAGCACTTATTTAAAAATGTTTTTGCTTATATTTGCAAGTGGATGTTCCATAATATCTCCTGTTTTGTGTAACTATTTGTTCTCATTGACAGCACCCCCAAATATGTAGCTAAACTCTATTTTTGTAAGGTGTGCTTAAAGAGACAGTAAACACTAGTGATGTCGCGAAATTTCAGTTCGCGAACTGCGGACACGAACTTCCGCTATTGTTTGCGAACCAGCAAACTGCGTGAACCGCCATTGACTTCAATAGGCAGGTGAACTTTAAAACCCACAAGGACTCTTTCTGGCCACAATAGTGATGGAAAAGTTGTTTCAAGGGTACTAACACCTGGACTGTGGCATGCTGAAGGGGGATCCATGGCAAAACTCCCATGGAAAATTACATAGTTGATGCAGAGTCTGGTTTTAACCCATAAAGGGCCTAAATCACCTACCATTCCTAAATTGTTTTGAATAACGTGCTTTAAAACATCAGGTATGATGTTGTATCGATCAGGTAGTGTAAGGGTTACGCCCGCTTCACAGTGACAGACCAAACTCTCCATGTAACGCACCGCAAACAACCGCAAACAGTCCATTTGCACAACCACGAGATAGATTTGATAGATAGATACATAGATTACATAGCTCAATAGATGCAATATACATATGATAGATACAAATTACATAGATCAATAGATGCAATATACATTTGATAGATACGAATTACATAGATCAATAGATGCAATATACATTTGATAGATACGAATTACATAGATCAAAAGATGCAATATACATTTGATAAATACGAATTACATAGATCAATAGATGCAATATACATTTGATAGATACGATTAATAGTTAGATAGATTCGATAGATAAATAGATAGATTTGAAAGATATATAATTTCCCTGACAGAGTATAACAATAAGACATGCGGTCTGGGACCCGTGGTGTGTTAAGTAGTACTATTCTTAGCAGTTTACTACTACCTGTTACTCCCCCTATCGGGGGAGGTCTATATGGCCTGCATTTTTGGAACAGGGAGATGGAAGAAGATGATTGGTCTGTCCTCCTACTTCAAATTTGTCCTAATCACAAGTGGTTGTCTCAAAACAGTCCGGCCACGAGATAGATAGATTTGATAGATAGATATACATAGATTAATAGTTAGATAGAATCGATAGAAGATAAATAGATAGATTTGATAGATATACAATTACCCTGACAAAGTATAATAATAAAACATGCGGTCTGGGACCCATGGTAACTAGGTTGTGTTAAGTAGTACTATTCTTAGAACTTTAATCCCTGTTACTCCCCCTATCGGGGGAGGTCTATATGGCGTGCATGATTACCCTGACAAAGTATAACAACAAGACACGCGGTCTGGGACCCATGGTAACTAGGTTGCGTTAAGTAGTACTGTTCTTAGCAGTTTAATCCCTCTTACTCCCCCTATCGGGGGAGGTCTATATGGCCTACATGATTACCCTGACAAAGTATAACAACAAAATATGCTGTCTGGGACCCATGGTAACTAGGTTGTGTTAAGTAGTACTATTCTTAGCACTTTAATCCCTGTTACTCCCCTTATTGGGGGAGGTGTATATGGCCTGCATGATTACCCTGACAAAATATAATAATAAGACATGCGGTCTGTGACCCATGGTAACTAGGTTGTGTTAAGTAGTACTGTTCTTAGCAGTTTAATCTCTCTTACTCCCCCTATCGGGGGAGGTGTAATTGGCCTGCATGATAACACTGACAAAATATAATAATAAGACATGCGTCTGGGACCCATGGTAACTAGGTTGTGTTAAGTAATGGCTGGCACAGATCAATTAACCACAGTATATGCTGTGTGAGCCTGAGACACAGGCCTGATAGAAAATGAAATTAGATTACACTAGCAAAATGATTTAAAAGTTTTTTTTTTTTTAAATTTACAATAATGTTAAGCAGACATGAGTGGTGGCTGCTGGCACAGCAATTAACCACAGTATATGCTGTGTAAGCCTGACACACAGGCCTGATAGAAAATAAAATTAGATTACACTAGCAAAATGATTTAAAAGTTTGGTTGTTTAAATTTACACTACTATTAAGCAGATATGAGTGGTGGCTGCTGGCCCAGAGCAATTATCCACAGTATATGCTGTGTGAGCCTGAGACACAGGCCTGATAGAAAATGAAATTAGATTACACTAGCAAAATGATTTAAAAGTTTTTTTTTTTTAAATTTACAATAATGTCAAGCAGATATGAGTGGTGGCTGCTGGCACAGCAATTAACCACAGTGTATGCTGTGTAAGCCTGACACACAGGCCTGATAGAAAATGAAATTAGATTACACTAGCAAAATGATTTAAAAGTTTTGTTGTTTAAATTTACACTAATGTTAAGCAGATATCAGTGGTGGCACTAATCACAGTATATGCTTTGAGCCTCACACACAGGCTGAAAGCCAGGCAAATGCAAATAAAATTACAAATTAAAAAAAAAAATGACTGAAGTTCTAGCCCTAAAAAGGGCTTTTTGGGGTGCTGTCCTTACAGCACAGATCAGATGAGTCCTTCAGGACTGTAGTGGACACTAAATACACTAGCCTAGCTATCTATTTCCCTATAATGTCAGCAGCAGCAACACTAAAGCTCCTCTCACTAAGAAAGCAAGATCGTAATGAATCTAAAATGGCTGCTGCCCAGGAGCAGGGAGGGTCTGTGAGGGAGTGTCTACTGCTGATTGGCTCAAATGTGTCAGAAGGCTGTGAGATAAAGGGTCAAAATTTAATCAATGATGACAAATAAGGGGCGGATCAAACATTGCATATGTTCGCCCACAGCGGCGAACGCGAACAAGCTATGTTTGCCGGGAATTGTTCTCCGGCGAACTGTTTGCGACATCACTAGTAAGTACCTTTACTAATGACAAATGGAAAATATATTTTCTGTTGTTAAATTCATTAAAGTGGAACTGTAAAATAAAATGCAAACAAATGACAATGTAATCAGGGCTCGAAATTTCAGGTCGTAAGCTGCTACTATCCGCTCACACCCACTCCTCCACCCCCTATTTGCATATGTTTTGACATTATTGTGCAGACATTTTTAATATTTTTTTATTTTATACCATAACAAGTTAAATAATACTACACACAGCAATATATTAACAAAATTAAGTGCATAAACGTTAGCAACAGGAATGTGGTGGTTTGGCGTAAAACAAAAGCTGGATAGAATTAGGAAATTGTTGAAGTGAGAGAGTGGAGAAAGAGAGTGTTGATAGCCATGGAAGGTTTTAGCAGACCTGAAGATTTTCTTTTAATAATTATCATCTCTCTGTTCTATCTTTCTCCCCTCCCTCTTCTCTTCAATCTCTCTTTTTACCCTCTCCCTTATCTCTCAGGCCATATTTTCTCTTTACACTATTTCTTTTCTCTCTCTCATATCTCTTTACTCTTTTTTTCCCCCACTCTATCGTAAAGCTCCACTTTTCCTTTTTCTCTCCATTCTGTCTCTCTCACTCGACCCCCGTCTACCCTCTCAGAAATAACAGTCTAAGCACTAATGTTGTTCCTACAGCCCTAGAGGAATAACATATCCTTGCACTTTTTAAGATATATAATATCCCTTCAGATAATATTATTAGCACATAGTCCATAATTTGTGTTTCTGCAATAGGAGTGTACATTTTGCAAGTGTGCTAACTTTGCTACTTAGAACACGCCACCAGAAATTTTGAGCCCTGATGTAATGATACTAATAAGTGACGTTTACCTTTAATATATTGTGTTACAAAACAATTAGGGTATGTTTTTAGGACTTTTTATGGCTTTTCAACAGAGGGATAATGGTTGGCATTTACGTTTACTGGGTTATGTTGATAATAGTGTAAAAGTGCTTATTATACAGTTTAAGGTTTATTAATCAAGCAGGAAGCATTTCTGTCTTTTTCGTGCAATTCGATTAAAATCAACCTGTGTCTCAGCTCTACAATAGCGGCTTTCAAAAAGATACCGCACATCATCAGAACTGTCCCATGTTAACTATAGGGCCATTTCTTAGCCATTCAAAAATAAATTATTGGTGCTAATAAACAATGGAAAATGACTGTTTGTGATCACATTGACAAACACTAGATTGTGATCAACCTCTATGTTTCAAAATGTCTGCATAGAAAATGTTTAAATGTGTGTGTGTGTGTGTGTGTATATATATATATATATATATATAGATATATATATATATGTGCAGTTTTTAAACCTTCTCTATCAAACACCTTATCATTTGCCTTTAAAAAATGTTTATACATTTATTTCAATAATACACTTATATATATATATATATATATATATATATATATATATATATGTGTGTGTGTGTGTGTGTGTAATACTTTATTATAAATTGTTTTACATATGTTTTGTTATACTTTTATTTTATTTCTAACACCTTAATTCAAGTCTCAAGCTAACCTTTTTAGTGCTATTAGGTTTTGCTCTCATAATCAACCTCTACATTACAAAATGTCTGCATAAAAATGGTTTAAAAGTATTTAAACAGTGCAGAATTTACAGTCTAGGGTTATAACCTTTTAAAAAAAACACTTATCTTACCCTTTCTGCTATGGCCAATCAGGGACAGATATAAATGAACTAGTACAATGATCAAACAATCAGTGCTTACACATGATTCTTGAATTCGGCTTCCTGTATTTTTTATGGCAGGATTCATGGATTTCTGATTAACCAGCTGTTGTTGGCCATATTCTGTAGCTCCCTCATTTATCCCACTGGTCTTTGCTCTCTTCCTCAATTGCTCATGCTCCCAGCCAGCCAGACCTTCTGTCTCATTTTTTTTAACTTCTTCCTTAAATAAATATACAATTTTGTTGGATCTGAAATATTTTCTGTCAAGTTTTCTGAGAAGATTTAATTTGCAATGGCATAAGCTTTTTTATTTATGAAATAGCATAGTGACTTGTTTATTGTGGTCACTGTACTGGTGGAATATTTTATACATTGTATAAGCTTTTTATTTATGAGTCAGCACAGTGTCTGGTTTATTAATCTTGCTGAAGATGCAGAACAGTTTACACAAAGTGTTAACAATATATTTACAAAGTCTGGAAAAGTGTTGTGACTCATGCATAACTGACCAAAAGATCTGTTTATTTTATTTAAATTCTTTTATTGGTATAGAATCTGTGCATAGTTCACAACAATATTGTATAATGATTTGGTTGATTCAAAAGTTACATTTCTTAAACAGTAGTACAGATTCAAACATTTTATTTAACCCCTTAATGACAACTGACGTACCAGGTACGTCATGCAAAAACAACCAGTTAATGACAATAGACGTACCTGGTACGCCAGTTGTCTAACAGAGTGCTGGAAGCGATCGCAATTGCTTCCAGCAGCTCTCAGGGTATTGCAGTGATGCCTCCATATGGAGGCATCCCGCAATACCTTTTTAGAAAACTCAGATGCAGAGAGAGCCACTCTGTGGCCCTCTCTGCACCGGTAGCGATGGTGCCGTTCGTTGGTGGGTGGGAGCGTAACAGGGAGGCGGGTGGGCGGCCCATCGCTACCCGGCATCCGGTTCCTGTAAGTGCAATGTGCATGCCGGGTGCCGGGAGCGTGCGGGGGGCGTGCGCACGCGTGTGTGCGCGCGCGCATTAGCTGGCCACTGACACCAATGAGGAGGGAAGAGGGGGGAAAAAAGATTTTAAAAAAATTAATATAAAAGGATCTGGGAGGGGGAGAGGGGTGGGGATTGAGGGGGGCTGCTACACTACAGAAAACATTAAGAATTGCAAAAGAGAAAAAAATACTTTTGTTTTTGGGGCAAATTGGGTACTGGCAGACAGCTGCCAGTACCCAAGATGGCGGCAATTAGGTAGGGGAGAGGGTTAGAGAGCTGGGGGGGGATCATGGAGGTTGGGGCTAAGGCAGGGGTCCATCACAGCTAAAATATTTTATTTTTTTTATAAAAAAAAAAAAAAACTCCTTTTATTTAGTACTGGCAGACTTTCTGCCAGTACTTAAGATGGCGGGGACAATTGTGGGGTGGGGGAGGGAAGAGAGCTGTTTGAGAGGGATCAGGGGGTGGGATGTGTCAGGTGGGAGGCTGATCTCTACCCTAAAGCTAAAATTAACCCTGCAAGCTCCCTACAACCTACCTAATTAACCCCTTCACTGCTGGGCATAATTTATGTGTGGTGCGCAGCAGCATTTAGCGGCCTTCTAATTACCAAAAAGCAATGCCAAAGCCATATAAGTTTGCTATTTCTGAACAAAGGGGATCCCAAAGAAGCATTTACAACAATTTGTGCCATAATAGCACAAGCTGTTTGTAAATACTTTCAGTGAGAAACCTAAAATTGTGAATTTTTTTTTTTTTTTTTTATTATTTGCTCGCATTTGGCGGTGAAATGGTGGCATGAAATATATCAAAATGGGCCTAGATCAATACTTGGGGTTGTCTACTACACTACACTAAAGCTAAAATTAACCCTACAAGCTCCCTACAAGCTCCCTAATTAACCCCTTCACTGCTGGGCATAAAACACGTGTGGTGCACAGCGCCATTTAGCGGCCTTCTAATTACCAAAAAGCAATGCCAAAGCCATATAAGTCTGCTATTTCTGAACAAAGGGGATCCCAAAGAAGCATTTACAACCATTTGTGCCTTAATTGCAGAAGCTGTTTGTAAATAATTTCAGTGGGAAACCTAAAGTTTGTGACAAAATTTGTGAAAAAGTGAACTTTTTTTTTTATTTGATCACATTTGGCGGTGAAATGGTGGCATGAAATATACCAAAATGGACCTAGATCAATACTTTGGGATGTCTTCTAAAAAAAAATATATACATGTCAAGGGTTATTCAGGTTTTCCTGACAGATATCAGGGTTCCAATGTAACTAGCGCTAATTTTGAAAAAAAGTGGTTTGGAAATAACAAAGTGCTGCTTGTATTTATTGCCCTATAACTTGCAAAAAAGTAAAGAACATGTAAACATTGGGTATTTCTAAACTCCATTTTTTCCTCATATTTTATAATTTTTTATAGGAAATTATAAGATATGATGAAAATAATGGTATCTTTAGAAATTCCATTTAATGGCGAGAAAAACAGTATATAATATGTGTGGGTAAAGTAAATGAATAAGAGGAAAATTACAGCTAAACACAAACACAGCAGAAATGTAAAAATAGCCTTTGTCATTAAGGGTAAGAAAATTGAGAAATGGTCTGGTCATTAAGGGGTTAAACAAAAAATAACTAGATAACATTAAAAAGTAATATAGTAAATAGTAAAAAGTGTCCAATCTCGGAATATAATTTATAATGGTATATAGCAAGTAACTATTGTTTCGCATTGTAATCCTTGAGTAATACAATCGTGGTTTTCCCAATTAATTCGCATTTGCCCTAAAGGGATTGGCTGTGGTCCTGATATAATCATCCCAGACTGCTTGTATCATTATGTTACTATCTGGGTTCCCTTTCTTAAAAGCGGAGTATTCCTCCAACTCTAACAGTTCAGAGACCTTAGCTCTCCACATTCCCAAACAGGGAACATCCTTCACCCTCCAATGTTTAGCTATTAGCATTTTAACACTATTTGTAAATATCCGAAACAGGGAGAGAAGAGACCTACTTGGCATTTGGGTCTACTTATTCAGTAACCATATTAGGGGATCTGGTGGTATGGAAATTTGCAAGATTGTTTCCACTTCATGTATAACCTCGTACCAGAGATGGTTTATTCGAGAACACCACCACCACATATGTCCCATTCCACTCCCTACGTGGCCACATCTCCAGCATTTATTGTAAGTTTTAGGGTATAGCCGATGCAATTTTCGTGGGGTTAAATACCAGCAGTGTAAGATTTTATAGTTAGTTTCTAAAATAGAAGCTGAGGTGGAGGATTTTTTAGTGTTCAGAAATATGTTAGTTGCTGTTTGCGGGAGAATTATCATCCCCAGCTCTCTTTCCCACATCTCAATGGAATATGGTAAGTTACCCGGGAGAGGTTGGAGGAGAAATTTGTAAATGGCGGAAAGGGAGTGTTTTATTGGTGTGTTTGATAGGTATAATTTCTCAATATTAGTGTGGGGGGGGGGGCGGACCCTGTTGTTTTTATGTTTGTGAGTGTTGATGTAGTTTTGTAGTCTTCTATAAGAGAACCAATTACGCACCCAGTCATATCCTCTGTCCACTAATTGGTCTTGAGTGCATAAAGTTTTGTTAGTAGTTACATTATATATTTGTACCTCTTCAACCGTCGGGGATTGGGGGCGCAAATTTACCAATAGCTTTAGGGAAAATTCAGAGTTGTGTAGTAGGGAAGTAAGGGGACCCGGGTTGGAGGAAAGACATGAGTAATATCTAGAGGCTAATTCCCACTGTAGGGTGGTTTCTTTAGTGATTGGGTTAAGTAGCATTCTGTTTTTTTCTGAGAAGTCTGAGCTCCAGCAGACGCTGACAAGTGGAAAATCGGGGTTCAAGTGTTCCTCCAATCGTACCCACCTCCTCTGCCCCCCACCAACTCTCCAATATAGAATCCTCTGCAATAATATGGATGTTCTGTATTTTTCTAAGTCAGGCAATCACAAACCACTGTGTGTTCTTGATAGGAACATAGTGTTTTTATTAATTCTTGGTGGCTTCTTCTGCCATACAAAAGTGCTGAATACATTTTTAATTTGGGGAAGGTATTTAAGGGGCAGAGGAATTGGCAGTGCTCCAATGATATAAAGAAGCCTTGGGAAAATATTCATTTTTAGAGTATTAATCCGTCCCCACCAGGATAGTTTCTTTGAACCCCAGGATGACAAGTTTAAGTTTAATGTTTAAGTTTACTTTAAATAATTTTAGAGGGCAACTATTTTTAATTAGACTTATGGAGTGCTCCGGGAGCCCAAAATCTAGAATTTCAGGTTTACTCTGGTTTACCAAGAAGTCTGTTAGTATGTGGAAGGTGGAAAGCTCTGTCAATAGCGGAGGCACTGATTTCTCTGGGTTGGTCAAGGTGAATAGAATGTCATCAGCGAACAGTGATATCTTGTAGATATCCTGTCCTACTGAAATACCTGTAATTTCAGTGTTGTTCCTGATCTTGGAGGCGAAAGTTTCAATTAGGAGCACAAAAAGGAGGGATGAGAGGGGACAGCCCTGGCGCGTACCGTTTTTAATTTCTATTGGGGGGGATAGGGAACCATTGACTAATATACGAGCACTGGGAGATGTGTATATTGCGAATATCCATTTTAGAGTAATAGAGCCTAAACCGAAGGCCTCCATGGTTGCTCTCAGGTATAACCAGTTGACATGGTCGAAGGCTTTTTCAGCGTCCGTTGAGATTAATACTGAGGGGATATTTTCATTAGTGATATGCCAAATTAGATGTATATTACGGACAATGTTATCCCATGCTTCCCAACCCGGTACGAAGCCGGCTTTGTCATTGTGGATAAGAGTGGGGAGGAGCCTTTTAAGGTGACAAAGAAATTAAAAGATAGAGAGAGTAGAAAATATTGCTGTATATTTAATATTCGGTGCTACCCTTGAATAGTAAATTTAAACAAACAAAAAGGTAGACAAATATTGGGGCATCTGTAAATGTAGCAAGGGATAAAAAAAGCACACGAAAAGTTATTTTGAAAAAAATCCAATTTCTTTATTTAACTGTCCCACTTCACATTCAGTGTTTAATCTGTTCCGCCGGGCCGCAGTAGTTAGAGGAACCTCTTACAATTTAAAATACAAATTCAAAACAGAAGCAGTACATAAAGCTATCAAAAAATCTCAATCCCTATGCATACGTATGCAGACTAAAGAAATACAAGACTATAGGATAACATATGTGAAAATCATACAATGTCTAAGTACAAGACACTACTAAATTATCCTAAAATGTCAGACTTACAGCATACCATATTGAAAATGAACAAGAACAACTTAACAGTCCATTTTACCACTGTTTAGTGTATATATGAAAGCCATATACTGAAAATACACAGCATGTGTCGGTAGATAATAGACCGCAACAGGATCTGCTGCACACTAGGTCAAAAAAACCGATCCACAACTTGTATAATTTTAAGACAGTACTTATCTTCCAAAGTATAGTTGCGATGGTGCTTTTCCTTGCTGATCCGTGATTCCTCGGCGTGTGACGTAATCCCCAATGGGGGTGGTCAACTCGTCACTGCAACTCCAATTGGTTCCTAGTACCTGAATCTGTATCCATTGGTCCAGGAGAAACCAAGTGAGAATAGACCAACCGCAACTCTGTATCTCCTTGTCAGGACACCCACGATGGGTATCAAGCTTTCTTGTTGACAAGTGAAAGTACTTGGGAAATAAAGCACCGCTTCTTGTAAGCTGTCCTCAGGCTCCAAAAGTCGATTCCAAAATCAGTTCACAGATACGACATCCATGCGCTATTGTTTCAGCGCAGATGCACAACTCCCAGGCTTGTTCTGTTTATTAGGATACTTCCAAAGACAGCAGTATAGGCTTGATTAAATGCTGGATTGAGACTTCAGCTTTAATGTATCACCACAGATACCTCAGACAGTGTTTAGCTTATCCAAGGTGTAATACACATAGTGCCATGTCTTAAAATTATACAAGTTGTGGATCGTTTTTTTTGACCTAGTGTGCAGCAGATCCTGTTGCGGTCTATTATCTACCGACACATGCTGTGTATTTTCAGTATATGGCTTTCATATATACACTAAACAGTGGTAAAATGGACTGTTAAGTTGTTCTTGTTCATTTTCAATATGGTATGCTGTAAGTCTGACATTTTAGGATAATTTAGTAGTGTCTTGTACTTAGACATTGTATGATTTTCACATATGTTATCCTATAGTCTTGTATTTCTTTAGTCTGCATACGTATGCATAGGGATTTAGATTTTTTGATAGCTTTATGTACTGCTTTTGTTTTGAATTTGTATTTTAAATTGTAAGAGGTTCCTCTAACTACTGCGGCCCGGAGGAACAGCCTTTTAAGGTGGTTCGTTATTATTTTTGCAAAGATCTTATATCTGTATTAATGAGTGAAATCGGGCAATAGTTAGTTATTAGTTCAGGGGATTTGCTGGGTTTTGGTATAACAGAAATATGTGCCTGGAGTGATATGGGGATAGCAGTTCCTTAAATTGTGAGTAATAAGAATTCCCAAACCCATCTGGGCCGGGCCTTACCAGTAGGGAGGGAGGAGATAGCCCCAAGAAGCTCCTTTTCGGAGTATGGGGCATCTAGTTCTTCTCTTTGTTCTTTGGTTAACTTGGGGAGATTTAAGTCAGCTAAATAAGCTGCTATGTCTTCAGGGTTGGGGTCCTCCGAGCCCTGTCTTATATTATAAAGGTTATCATAGTAGTCCTTAAAGGCTAATGTAATTTCTGTGGAGGTGGATTTCATGGCCCCATCCGGTCCCCAAATCCCCATTATATATTGCTTGTTAGTTATTTTTTTAAGCTGTCAGGCCAGATTCCTAGCCTGCTTGTTTGCTCCCTCATAATAAACCTTTCTGAGGTACAAAGCCTTATTTTTAACTTCAGTGCCCAAAAAAAGGCGGAGTTGGTTTCTTTTATGTGTAATACTATCTGAAAGAGATGTATTAGAGGGGTATGTTTTATGTAGCTCCTGCTGTTTAGTTATATCCTCTAGGAGAGAATTAAGATTTATATGCTGTTGCTTCAATTTAGCGGCCGTAAGTGCGACCAGTTCCCCTCTTATTACGCATTTGTGTGCATTCCAAATATTATGTATGTCTACGTCAGGGGTATCATTTCTTTGAAAGTAGTAATTTAGTGTTTTTTGTACCTGGATTAAAGTTGGGGGATCCCTAAGGAGGGAGTCATCAAACCTCCAGACGGTGGAAGAAGGGTTGATGGGGCCCCATTGGAACTGGCAGCTGATTATAGCGTGGTCCAACCACGTTATAGGGTGTATGTTAGTGAAAGTGATAGAAGATAAGCTGGTTACGTCTGTGAAGATGTAATCAATTCTTGTGTATAAGTGATGGGGGTTGGAATAAAACGTGAAGTCTTTTTTGTCTGGATGCTGAAAACACCAAGTATCGTGGATTGTCAATTGCGATAGAGATTGTTTAATTTGTCTTAACGTTTTATTAGGTACTGAGGACGTGCCTGTTGAGCAATCTAATGTTGGGTCAATTGCAAGGTTAAAGTCACCCCCTAGGACCAGACCACCTCTGGTGACCTCTAAGATTTTTTTACTAAGGAGGTGGAAAAAAGGGGCAGGGTTTACATTGGGGGCATAAATATTCACAAGTGTTATGGGTTTATGATAAAGATATCTCACCAAGATTATATATCTTCCTTCTCTGTCCTCATGGATAGAGGACACACCAAAGGGCAACTTTTTATTCATCAAAATCCCTACACCATTATGTTTAGTAGTGTGTGATGAGCAAAAGACCTCACCAAATTTCTGAAAGCTAGCCTTGGGCTCAAATCCCCTTTTAAAGTGGGTCTCCTGGATAAAGAGGATATCACCCTTATAATCCTTTTTTTGTGGGCTATTGAGACCTTTGGTATTGTGGGAAATAAACTTAATATTAGTCAGCATGTTATTCATTGGGTTAGGTAATTGACAGGTGTTAGGAATGCTTATACCATTTATCCCCCATATTGAGGATGTCTTTTCCGGAGTTGGACAAAGCTTCAGATTAAAATAAACATCAGAACATGAAAATACATTAAATGCAAACTTACATAAACAGTATATATTAGTAACCATAACTTTTGTAAGAAGTGTATGAGTCATTTTACAATACACCTTACTAGAGGGGAAGGAGTATCGCCTAGCTAGCTCTCAAGTTAAAATTATTCTAGCTAAATCAGGATAGGGATGATAAATGAGTGTTACATTTTCCCAGATAATAAGCTTGCTAGGTAATTAAAAAGAAGCTAAAAGAGATCACTAGCCATCTTATCCATTAAAGGACCACCCACCTCGCACCCTAGGCGCAGGGACGGCGCCCCTCCTGGTTCAATTTAGTTAACTAAGAACGATTAAGTTGGCAGTTTTATGGCCTTAAAGAGTCCCATAGCAGGAAAATATCTAAGTCATTCAATTAAGGGCAGGTATGGTTTACAAATTTGCAAGGGGTCCTTAATATTATGGGTGAGGTACTGAGACCACCATATGGTGATCAAATGAGGAGGCAATCCATGACACCCAACTACTCTGTGAGCCCGAGGCATAGAAGCAAAATTACAACAACAAGTTATTCTATTACATATGGCACAGCTCAAACAATTATCTACATAACAACTCGTGTAGAGCATATCAGTGTTCAATACGTTACCAGGACATGTTCAGCCATCACTCTTCTGTTACTGCTATGACAAATTTGAACAGAAGAAATATAAAGAAATAACATTGTGTCCATGTGTCCCGCTGGACAACTCAAATCCGGGCTAGGTCTGGTGTACAGTGAAAACAAAGCAGGGCAGACAGATGTCAGAAAGTGGTGCCACGTCATGGTGGTGGAGCACCCTCTCTTGATGGCAAGTTGTCTGTCTTCCTCCTCTTCGGTTGGACTCTTTGCCACTGAGGTCTCTGTTCAACTGGGCGTGAAGGCCCCGGCTCTGCTGGCATTGGAGGTGTGGCAATAATTGTGGTTTATTATCAAAATAAAGGGAAAGCCCCAAATGTATTTTATATGGTTCTCTTGTAATGTACTTGTGATAAATCTCCTTGCGCCTCTGGATCGTGTAAGGGCTGAGATCCTGATATATTTGTAGTGAGTGTCCTTGGTATGATATAGATTGCCGAGCTCTTGCTGCCTGCCAGATGGTGTCTTTTGCAGTGAAGCGTAGGAATCTGATAAAGATGTCACATGGAGGTAGTGGGGGTTTAGGCAAAGGGCGTAATGCTCTGTGTGCTCTGTCAATATCTTCATTGAGTAGCGGTGGGGAATTAGGTGATAAGTGGTGAAACAACCCTTTGATATAGTTTTTTAACTGGTCTTGAGGTATATCTTCAGGAATACCACAAATTCTCAGGTTGTTTCTGCGGCCACGATTATCCAAGTCCTCTACTTTATCCTGTAGGGACTGCACCACGGAGTCTTGGATGGACAGCTGTTGCGTATTGGAGCTGACCAAGTTGTTCAAGGTCTCCTGGCCCTCCTCTAAGTATCCCATCCTTGCCCCCATCTCATTCAGATCCCTTTTCAGATCTCTCATCTCCTCCTTAATAAAAGATTTTAGTGACTCCAGATCTGATTTGGAGGGTAGTGTCGCCAGCTTCACTTGTATAGCCTGCAGTGAGTCCTGTTGATTATTTGATGTCTCAGAAGGACATGGTGTCCCTGGCAGTTCGGGTGTCCCTACTGGCGCCATTTATGAGTTGTCTGTTGCTTGAAAAAAAGAGGAGACTGATGGGGTCTGTGATTGCGTTTTCACAGGCTTGTCTGATTTTTGTCCAATTTTGGGGGTCATCCTGAATCCCTTTAACATGTAAATTGGCCACTGCTGAATGGGGCAAATTACCTCTAAATATGGTTTGTAAGCAAGAGTGATCCTTCTTGCTTGTGAGCAGGATTATTTTCAATTCTGTTCTTTGTGGCAGTTGGCTTATGGAAACGCCGTTCTTTTAAGGCCTTGACTGAGAGTGATTGACAGGTCTTGGGGGCCCCGGTGCTTCACTTAATCTAACCCACCTCCTCTATGCTAGGTTTAGGCCACGGTACCTGGACTGACACAACTGATTTCTGTGTAGTGACCAGCAGCTACATGTACAGGGGTGAGGCCATCTACCTATTGTGTCCGGTTATGTTATGTAGCCATTTCAGCTCGACCACGTGGGTAGCGTGCCTTGCAAGCAGCGTTTGTGAGAGCGGGTATATAGCAGTGTCTCCCTTAGTCTCCGGTCCTATGACCCAACCAACAGGTTAGTACCTTATCCTCCGCTGGCTGTATTTTTGTACGTGCGTGGCTGGAGCTGAGAGGACGTCAGTTCTTGCGATTGCAGTTAGGCGAAGATGGCGTCGTCCCAAGAGAGTCCCTGCTTGCACCTCCAGCTGCCGCCATCCTCCACACTTCAGGGAACCGGGTAGTTAGGTCATCTGTCACTGCGCTGCTCTCCTGTGCCTTTTTTTCTTAACTGGGGCTATCTCCTGACCTCGTTGTTAATGCTGAGAGTGTAGGTTGATACGGAGCTTAACTAACGTGCAGCCATGTTCCTGCACGGCTTGGCTCCGCCCCTAAAAGATCTGTTTATTTTAATTCTATTAGTGGCTTTATTAAGTTTTTCTAGCTTTAGATTAATGTGATGCTGAGCACCCATTTTTTTCCTATTTAGGGCCAGATTAAGAGTTAAGATCAAAATATCGCTTACAAAATGATGGGCAGCAAATGTAAATATATACCGTATGTATATGATTATGTACATAGATATTTATGTGTTAATATGTGTATAGTGCAGCTTTGGTGAGCCAGGCATGTCATTTAGTGACTTCCGGCTGTAGGCAGTTAGGGAGTGAGGAAAAAACAATATCTCAGTAATTAGAGTATAGTACTTAGATATACATTTTCAGTGAACCACCCTGCATGGTTTATCCCATCTTTAGGAGAGTTAGCTGCAAAATAGGTAATGCATGTCAATTGCAAATTTTATCTACACCTAATGCTTTATTTAAATAGCTTATAATAATTTTGGTATATAATGTCCCTTTAAATTAAAAATTAGAAGTAAATCAGTTTTGAAAAGATATTTAAATGGACATTCCAGCCTAAAATTGACTTTAAATGGTAGCATTTCAGTTTTGAATAGAAGCATATTTGTAATATACATGCATTAGCAAAAATGCTTCTAATGAAAACTATAGTTGTTTCAAAGGTGTATTTAAAGGGACAGTCTACACCAGAATTTGTATTGTTTAAAAAAATAGATAATCCCTTTATTATCCATTGTACAGTTTTGCATAACCAACACAGTTATATTAATATATGTTTTACCTCTTTGGTTACCCTGTATCTAAGCCTCTGCAGACTGCCCCCTTATCTCAGTGCTTTTGACAGGTATGCAGTTTAGCCAATCAGTGCAGACTCCTAAATAACTCCATGGGAGTGAGCACAATGTTATCTATATGACACACATGAACTAGTACTGTATAACTATCGGCTAGATTTGGAGTTTTGTCAGTAACGACCCGAAAAGCTAACGCCGGCTTTTTTCTGGCCGCACCATAAAAATAACTCTGGTATTGAGAGTCCACATAAAGGCTGCGTTAGGCTCCAAAAAAGGAGCGTAGAGCATATTTAACGCAGCTTCAACTCTCGATACCAGAGTTGCTAACGCAAGCGGCCAGCCTCAAAAACGTGCTCGTGCATGATTCCCCCATAGGAAACAATGGGGCTGTTTGAGCTGAAAAAAAACCTAACACCTGCAAAAAAGTCGCGTTCAGCTCCTAACGCAGCCCATTGTTTGCTATGCGGAAACACATCCTACGTCTGCACCTAACACTCAAACATGTACCCCAAGTCTAAACACCCCTAACCTTACACTTATTAACCCCTAATCTGCCGCCCCCGCTATCGCTGACCCCTGCATATTATTATTAACCCCTAATCTGCCGCTCCGTAAACCGCCGCTACTTACATTGTCCCTATGTACCCCTAATCTGCTGCCCTAACATCGCCGACCCCTATATTATATTTATTAACCCCTAATCTGCCCCCCACAACGTCGCCTCCACCTGCCTACACTTATTAACCCCTAATCTGCCGAGCGGACCTGAGTGCTACTATAATAAAGTTATTAACCCCTAATCCGCCTCACTAACCCTATAATAAATAGTATTAACCCCTAATCTGCCCTCCCTAACATCGCCGACACCTAACTTCAATTATTAACCCCTAATCTGCCGACTGGAGCTCACCGCTATTCTAATAAATGTATTAACCCCTAAAGCTAAGTCTAACCCTAACAATAACAACCCCCTAAATTAAATATAATTTACATCTAACGAAATTAATTATCTCTTATTAAATAAATTATTCCTATTTAAAGCTAAATACTTACCTGTAAAATAAATCCTAATATAGCTACAATATAAATTATAATTACATTGTAGCTATTTTAGGATTAATATTTATTTTACAGGCAACTTTGTAATTATTTTAACCATGTACAATAGCTATTAAATAGTTAAGAACTATTTAATAGTTACCTAGTTAAAATAATTACAAAATTACCTGTAAAATAAATCCTAACCTAAGTTAGAATTAAACCTAACACTATACTATCATTAAATTAATTAAATAAAATACCTACAATTACCTACAATTAAACCTAACACTACACTATCAATAAATAAATTGTTCCGATCAGCCAATAGAATGCAAGCTCAATCAGATTGGCTGATTGGATCAGCCAATCGGATTGAACTTGATTCTGATTGGCTGATTCCATCAGCCAATCAGAATATTCCTACCTTAATTCCGATTGGCTGATAGAACCCTATCAGCCAATCGGAATTCGAGGGACGCCATCTTGGATGACGTCCCTTAAAGGAACCGTCATTCTTCAGTTGGACGTCGCCGGAAGAAGATGGGTCCGCGGTGGAGGTCTTCAGGATGGAGCCGGTCGTCATCGGATGAAGATAGAAGATGCCGCTTGGATCAAGATGGTTGCCGGTCCGGATCGCCTCTTCTTCCCGGATAGGATGAAGACTTTGGAGCCTCTTCTGGACCTCTTCAGCAACCAGATGATGGATCGCCAGCCCCCGCTGGGTTGGATAAAGATTTTGGAGCCAGGACGGATCGGTGATACCTGGTGAGTTGAAGACAAGGTAGGATGATCTTCAGGGGCTTAGTGTTAGGTTTATTTAAGGGGGGTTTGGGTTAGATTAGGGGTATGTGGGTGGTGGGTTGTAATGTTGGGGGGGTATTGTATGTTTTTTTTTAGGAGAACTTCTTGGGGCATGCCCCGCAAAGGGCCCTGTTCAGGGCTGGTAAGGTAAAAGAGCTTTGAACTTTAGTAATTTAGAATAGGGTAGGGCATTTTTTATTTTGGGGGTCTTTGTTATTTTATTAGGGGGCTTAGAGTAGGTGTAATTAGTTTAAAATTGTTGTAATATTTTTCTTATGTTTGTAAATATTTTTTTATTTTTTGTAACTTAGTTCTTTTTTATTTTTTGTACTTTAGTTAGTTTATTTCATTGTAGTTATTTGTAGATATTGTATTTAATTAATGTATTGATAGTGTAGTGTTAGGTTTAATTGTAGGTAATTATAGGTATTTTATTTAATTAATTTAATGATAGTATAGTGTTAGGTTTAATTGTAACTTAGGTTAGGATTTATTTTACAGGTAATTTTGAAATTATTTTAACTAGGTAACTATTAAATAGTTCTTAACTATTTAATAGCTATTGTACCTGGTTAAAATAATCACAAAGTTGCCTGTAAAATAAATATTAATCCTAAAATAGCTACAATGTAATTATAATTTATATTGTAGCTATATTAGGATTTATTTTACAGGTAAGTATTTAGCTTTAAATAGGAATAATTTATTTAATAAGAGTTAATTTATTTCGTAAGAATAAAATTATATTTAAGTTAGGGGGGTGTTAGTGTTAGGGTTAGACTTAGCTTTAGGGGTTAATCCATTTATTAGAATAGCGGTGAGCTCCGGTCGGCAGATTAGGGGTTAATAATTGAAGTTAGGTGTCGGCGATGTTAGGGAGGGCAGATTAGGGGTTAATACTATTTATTATAGGGTTAGTGAGGCGGATTAGGGGTTAATAACTTTATTATAGTAGCGCTCAGGTCCGCTCGGCAGATTAGGGGTTAATAAGTGTAGGTAGCTGGCTGCGACGTTGTGGGGGGCAGGTTAGGGGTTAATAAATATAATATAGGGGTCGGCGGTGTTAGGGGCAGCAGATTAGGGGTACATAAGGATAATGTAAGTAGCGGCGGTTTACGGAGCGGAAGATTAGGGGTTAAAAATAAAATGCAGGTGTCAGCGATAGCGGGGGCGGCAGATTAGGGGTTAATAAGTGTAAGGTTAGGGTTGTTTAGACTCGGGGTACATGTTAGGGTGTTAAGTGCAGACGTAGAAGTGTTTCCCCATAGCAAACAATGGGGCTGCGTTAGGAGCTGAACGCGGCTTTTTTGCAGGTGTTAGGTTTTTTTTTCAGCTCAAACAGCCCCATTGTTTCCTATGGGGGAATCGTGCACAAGCACGTTTTTGAGGCTGGCCCCTTGCGTAAGCAACTCTGGTATTGAGAGTTGAAGCTGCGTTAAAAATGCTCTACGCTCCTTTTTTGGAGCCTAACGCTGACATTATATGGACTCTCAATACCAGAGTTATTTTTATGGTGCGGCCAGAAAAAAGCCGGCGTTAGGTTTTCGGGTCGTTACCGACAAAACTCCAAATCTAGCCGTAAGTGTCTTGGAAACTTGGCAGACACAGACAAAGAGGACGATTTATGAAGATGCCGGCGGACATGATCCACTGTAGCGAATCATGTCTGCCCGACATCATTAAATGCCAACAGCATACGCTGTTGGCATTGATCATTGCACAAGTATTTTGTGTGAAATGCTTGTGCAATGCCACCCCCTGCAGGGGGTTTCAATCATCCTGATCGTATCCGATCGGGATGATTGCTGTCTGCCACGTCAGAGGTGGTGAACAAATTAAGGAGCAGCGGTCTTACGAAGCGGAAACAGCTGCATTCGCATCTACATAAATAGGCCCCAAAGTGCTGACCGTGAGAATTTGAGGGCATTCTACAGACATGGGCCTCTATTTATCAAGTTTTCTACTTACCTGCATTCAACGGCCCCAATACGCTCGCCTAAGATCGCCTAACATCGCCGCCGCGGACCTGAATAAGTTCGCCAAATTTATCAAGAAAGCTGTCAAAAAGCCGTGCACCAAGTATGGTGCAATGAGCAGCTGACTGTTGTTACCTAACAGTCATTGATATCGCTGCTCATCGGCTTATTCGCAGCTTTCTTGCTATACTGTCACTAAGCACCCACACTAAACTATACTGTTTTACCCCCTAAACCGCCGATCACGGAGCCCCCCCCGCAACTAAATAAAGTTATTAACCCTTAAACCGCCGCTCCCGGACCCCTCCACGTTAAATAAAATGTTTAACCCCTAAACCACCGCTCCCGGACCCCGCCACAACAAAATAAAATGTTTAACCCCTAAACCGCCGCTCCCAAACCCCGCCACAACTAAATAAAATGTTTAACCCCTAAACCACCGCTCCCGGAGCCCACCGCCCCCTACAGTAAACTTATTAACCCCTATCCTGCCCCCCCTACACCCCCGCCACCTACATTAAACTTATTAACCCCTATCCTGCCCGCTTTACACCGCCGCCACAATATTAAAGTTATTAACCCCTAAACCTAAGTCTAACCCTAACCCCCCCTAACTTAATTATTATTTAAATTAATGTAAATAAAATTACTTTTATTAACTAAATTATTCCTATTTAAAACTAAATAATTACCTATAAAATGAACCCTAAGATAGCTACAATATAACTAATAATTACATTGTAGCTATCTTAGGGTTTATTTTTATTTTACAGGCAACTTTGTTTTTATTTTAACTAGGTACAATAGTTATTAAATAGTTATTATACCTAGCTAAAATAAAGACAAATTTACCTGTAAAATAAATCCTAACCTAAGTTACAATTACTCCTAACACTATACTACAAGATATAGAATCCAAAAGATGACATCACGATTAAAGGAGGAGTAAGAACAGACACCATCCAATACACATTCCCAAATAGGATGACGTTAGATAAGTAGGCGTGGAGTCTACACTATTTAAAGCCGATACCCAAGCGGCGCAATCATCCCTTGAAAAAGCCGGTTCACAGCGAAACATGTCGGGTAGATTAGGGTCTTGGTGAGGAGTCCTAGGAGCTCCTGTGTTTTTAGCCAGCCTTATGCTATCCTCAAAATTACTGTAGTCATTAATTATCGCTAACTAACTGATACTTTGATAACTTCAAAACGCACTATGTGTGTCAGACAATATATCTGCATGAACTACCAAACATATCACTTTCAAAACTTAACCTGAACCACCGATACAAATTGGGGTAAAATAGATGTAATTATAGATTCACATTGTGTTTCTTTACAACATATGATACCCGAACATAATTACTGGTGGCAAACAAACAGCTGTTGCATTATATTGTAGCACAACCAAGGACACTTTGTTATTTTAAATTATATTGGATAACAAAAACATGACACTGTAGCGCGCTTCCTAAAAAATTATAGCGTGTTTCTTAAAAATACCTGATACCTTAATTTACTATTGATGGTTAACAAATACATTTATAACATTTCTTGATACTGTGTTATTTTAAACTATACTGGATAAGAAAAACACGGCAGTATAGCGTGCTCTTTAATAATACAAGATGCCTTATTTTAGCACTAATGGCAAACAAATACGATCATAACATTTGTACTTTATTTAAATTCTGGTAAGAGTTTTTCTGTTAGTTACAACTTCATCTGACAAGATTAACAGCACATTGTATAGACACCCTAACACGCTTTAATGATAAGCAAATGGAGTTATATGAGTCACATATATTCAAATTGTGCCAATATCTTGTTAATATTTTGATATTTCAGACTATTTAAGGCAAAACAATAGTATTTTAATGCACAATAGAGCATGAAATTCTAATTGGATACCAAGAAAGTATTAAAGAATACACATCAGTGTCAAAATAGCACCATAAATACCTCAGCAAAAGGACATACTCAATTTATCCTAAGTGTTAAGTGTGAGACTTCTGTTCATAAGTGCTACCACCATTAAATAAAAGGTGTCATATTTAATATATCCCAATTCCCAAACACAAATGGTACTAATTCTAACAATAAAGAGCTACAAGTTATCTTTACCCTAAGGTGTTCTAAGTAACAAACGAATGTTAAATGAGACTCACACATAGAAATGACCTTCCTTGTGTACAAAGCAAATTCAATCCTTTACTGATATAGGTACTTAATGTTTAACCCTGGTGGTTGATTTGAAATAATTATATATATATATATATATATATTTACATTGTCCACTTGCAAAGTTGCAACTAATGGTTAACCTCAAGCATACACAAATGCATGTATAGCAAAACATTTACTCAAACTTAAACTCTGACATCTAAATATTAAAGGGCAAGTAACAGTCCTGTTGATAAACTAAATAGAGACACAACATTGCCACTTTTTCACGTGTTGTCAATGTGAGGTTTGAACATAATGGAGCAATGCATATAACAATCCATAGCAACTGACAAATGTGGATACAATTTTCCAACAATTAACCCTTGAGTTAATTTCAAGCAAGATACAGAGATTAGAACTGTTCAGTAAAGGAGATTTTATTGACTCATATGTACATATATATTCTAGGAAGATATCTCAATATAAGTATCATCCATTAATCCTAGTGAGGATACATAAGTGTGTTTTTGAGAAATTTTCCTATTTTACAATATAACTAATAAAAGTAAAATTTTAAGTCCACTCCACAAGCTCAAACTAGTGTCATGATTAATTGTATTTACTTAAAGCCATCTAGAGTGCTATAAGTGTATTCTTTTCAGAGTAAGTGTCTTCTTGCTCTCCCAATAGTCATTGAAAGGAACCTTCATTCAGTGTTAGGACGTCGATGGAAGAGGATGCTCCGCATCGGATAGATTGAAGATAGAACCGCTCCTCTCCGCTCCAGATGGATGAAGATAGAAGATGCCGCCTGGACGAAGCCTTCTGCCGGTCTGGATGTCCTCTTCTGCCCGGATCAGATGAAGACTTCTGCCGGTCTGGAGGTCCACTTGTGCCCGGCTAGGTGAAGACGGCTCAAAGTAGGGTGATCTTCAGGGGGTTAGTGTTAGGTTTTTTTAAGGGGGGATTGGGTGGGTTTTAGAGTAGGGTTGGGTGTGGCTGGTGGGTTGTAATGTAGGGGGGGTGTATTTCGTTTTTTTACAGGTAAAAGAGCTGATTACTTTGGGGCAATGCACCGCAAAAAGCCCTTTTAAGGGCTATTTGTAATTTAGTATAGGGTAGGGAATTTTATTATTTTGGGGGGATTATTTATTTTATTAGGGGGCTTAGATTAGGTGTAATTATCTTAAAATTCTTGTAATTTTTGAAACTTTCTGTAATTTAGTGGGGGGTTTTTGTACTTTAGTTAATTTTATTTAATTTTATTTAATTGTAGGTAATTGTATTTAATTAATTTACTTTATTTAATTGTAGTATAGTGTTAGGTGTAATTGTAACTTAGGTTAGGATTTATTTTACAGGTAAATTTGTCTTTATTTTAGCTAGGTAGTTATTAAATAGTTAATAACTATTTAATAACTATTGTACCTAGTTAAAATAAATACAAAGTTGCCTGTAAAATAAAAATAAACCCTAAGATAGTTGCAATGTAATTATTAGTTATATTGTAGCTATCAAACACCTAGATTTAGAGTTTTGCAGCCAAAGGGGTGCTTTAGCTACGCGTGTTTTTTTCCCCCCGCACCTTTTAAATAACGCTGGTATTTAGAGTTGTCTGAATGGCTGCGTTAGGCTCCAAAAAGGGAGAGTAGAGCATAATTTTCCACCACTTCAACTCTAAATACCAGCGTTGCTTACGGTAGCGTCTAGCTTGAAAAACGTTCTCGTGCACGATTCCCCCATAGGAAACAATGGGGCAGTTTGAGCTGAAAAAAACCTAACACCTGCAAAAAAGCAGCGTTCAGCTCCTAACGCAGCCCCATTGTTTCCTATGGGGAAACAATTTCTAAGTCTGCACCTAACACCCTAACATGAACACCGAGTCTAAACACCCCTAACCTTACACTTATAGTTATATTGTAGCTATCAAACACCTAGATTTAGAGTTTTGCAGCCAGAGGGGTGCTTTAGCTACGCGTGTTTTTTTCCCCCCGCACATTTTAAATAACGCTGGTATTTAGAGTTGTCTGAATGGCTGCGTTAGGCTCCAAAAAGGGAGAGTAGAGCATAATTTTCCACCACTTCAACTCAAAATACCAGCGTTGCTTACGGTAGCGTCCAGCTTGAAAAACGTGCTCGTGCACGATTCCCCCATAGGAAACAATGGGGGGGTTGAGCTGAAAAAAACCTAACACCTGCAAAAAAGCAGCGTTCAGCTCCTAACGCAGCCCCATTGTTTTCTATGGGGAAACAATTTCTAAGTCTGCACCTAACACCCTAACATGAACCCCGAGTCTAAACACCCCTAACCTTACACTTATTAACCCCTAATCTGCCGACGCCGCTATCGCTGACCCCTGCATATTATTATTAACCCCTAATCCTCCGCTCCGGACACCGCCACAACCTACATTATCCCTATGAACCCCTAATCTGCTGCCCCTAATACCGCCGACCCCTATATTATATTTATTAACCCCTAATCTGCCCCCCAACGTCGCCACTACCTTACCTACACTTATTAACCCCTAATCTGCCGACCGGACCTCGCCGCCACTATAATAAATTTATTAACTCCTAAACCGCCGCACTCCCATCTCGCAACCCCTATAATAAATTTTATTAACCCCTAATCTGCCCTCCCTAACATCTTTGACACCTAACTTCAAGTATTAACCACTAATCTGCCGACCGGACCTCGCTGCTACTCTAATAAATATATTAACCCCTAAAGCTAAGTCTAACCCTAACACTAACACCCCTAAGTTAAATATAATTTAAATCTAATGGAATAAATTAAATCTTATTAAATAAATGAATCCTATTTAAACCTAAATATTTACCTGTAAAATAAATAATAATGAATAATTATATTGTAGCTATTTTAGGATTTATATTTATTTTACAGGCAACTTTGTATTTATTTTAACTAGGTACAATAGCTATTAAATAGTTATTAACTATTTAATAGCTACCTAGCTAAAATAATCACGAAATTACTTGTAAAATAAATCCTAACCTAAGTTACAATTAAACCTAACACTACACTATCAATAAATAAATTAACTAAACTACCTACAATTACCTAAAATTAAATCAACTAAACTAAATTACAAAAAAAAACAAACACTAAATTAAAAAAAATTAAAAAAGATTACAAGAATTTTAAACTAATTACACCTACTCTAAGCCCCATAAAAAAATAACAAAGCCCCCAAAATAAAAAAATGCCCTACCATATTCTAAAATAAAAAGTTAACAGCTCTATTACCTTACCAGCCCTTAAAATGGCTTTTTACGGGGCATGCCCCAAAGAAATCAGCTCTTTTGCCTGTGAAAAGAACCATACAATAACCCCCCAACATTACAACCCACCACCCACATACCCCTAATCTAACCCACCCAAACCCCCCTTAAAAACCTAACACTAAGCCCCTGAAGATCTCCCTACCTTGTATTCACCCAGCCGGGTATCATCGATCCGTCCAGAAGAGGGTCCGAAGTCTTCATCCTATCCAGCAAGAAGAGGTCCTCCAGAGGGTCCAAAGTCTTCATCCAGGTGGCATCTTCTACCTTCTTCCATCCGGAGCAGAGCGGGTCCATCTTGAAGCAGCCGATGCGGAGCTATCCTTCCTCACCGACGGACTAACGACGAATGAAGGTTCCTTTAAATGACATCATCCAAGATAGGATTCTATCAGCCAATCAGAATTAAGGTAGGAAAAATTTGATTGGCTGATTGAATCAGCCAATCAGATTTAAGTTCAATCGGATTGGCTGATCCAATTAGCCAATTAGATTGAGCTTGCATTCTATTGGCTGATCGGAACAGCCAATAGAATGCGAGCTCAATCTGATTGGCTGATCCAATCAGCCAATCCGATTGAACTTGAATTTGATTGGCTGATTCAATCAGCCAATCAGATTTTTCCTACCTTAATTCCGATTGGCTGATAGAATCCTATCAGCCAATCGGAATTCGAGGGATGCCATCTTGGATGACGTTATTTAAAGGAACCTTCATTCGTCGTTAGTCCGGCGGTGAGGAAGAATGGCTCCACGTCGACTGCTTCAAGATGGACCCGCTCCGCTCCGAATGGAAGAAGATAGAAGATGCCGCCTGGAGCGAAGACATTGGACCCTCTGGAGGACCTCTTCTTGCCGGATAGGATGAAAACTTCGGACCCTCTGGAGGACCTCTTCTTGCCGGATAGGATGAAGACTTCGGACCCTCTTCTGGACGGATCGGTGATACCCTGCTGGGTGAATACAAGGTAGGGAGATCTTCAGGGGCTTAGTGTTAGGTTTTTTAAGGGGGGTTTGGGTGGGTTAGATTAGGGGTATGTGGGTGGTGGGTTGTAATGTTGGGGGGGTATTGTATGTTTTTTTTTACAGGCAAAAGAGCTGATTTCTTTGGGGCATGCCCCGCAAAAAGCCCTTTTAAGGGCTGGTAAGGTAATAGAGCTGTTAACTTTTTATTTTAGAATAGGGTAGGGCATTTTTTTTATTTTGGGAGGCTTTGTTATTTTTTTTAGGGGGCTTAGAGTAGGTGTAATTAGTTTAAAATTCTTGTAATCTTTTTTTTAATTTTTGTAATTTAGTGTTTGGTTTTTTTTGTAATTTAGTTTAGTTGATTTAATTGTAGGTAATTGTAGGTAGTTTAGTTAATTTATTTATTGATAGTGTAGTGTTAGGTTTAATTGTAACTTAGGTTAGGATTTATTTTACAGGTAATTTTGTTATTACTTTAACTAGGTAGCTATTAAATAGTTATTAACTATTTAATAGCTATTGTACCTAGTTAGAATAAATACAAAGTTTCCTGTAAAATAAATATAAATCCTAAAATAGCTACAATATAATTATTTGTTATATTGTAGCTATATTAGGGTTTATTTTACAGGTAAGTATTTAGTTTTAAATAGGAATAATTTATTTAATAAGAGTTAATTTATTTCGTTAGATAAAAATTATATTTAATTTAGGGGGGTGTTAGGGTTAGGGTTAGACTTAGCTTTAGGGGTTAATACATTTATTAGAGTAGTGGCGAGGGTCCGGTCGGCAGATTAGGGGTTAATAAGTGTAGGTAAGGTAGCAGCGACGTTGGGGGGCAAATTAAGGGTTAATAAATATAATATAGGTGTCGGCAATGTTGTAGGCAGCAGATTAGGGGGACATAGGGATAATGTAGGTTGCAGCGGTGTCCGGAGCGGCAGATTAGGGGTTAATAATAATATGCAGGGGTCAGCGATAGCGGGGTCGGCAGATTAGGGGTTAATAAGTGTAAGGTTAGGGGTGTTTAGACTCGGGGTACATGTTAGAGTGTTAGGTGCAGACTTAGGAAGTTTTTCCCCATAGGAAACAATGGGGCTGCGTTAGGAGCTTAACGCTGCTTTTTTGCAGGGGTTTTTTTTCAGCTCAAACTGCCCCATTGTTTCCTATGGGGAAATCGTGCACGAGCACGTTTTTTAAGCTGGCCGCGTCCGTAAGCAATGCTGGTATTTAGAGTTGAAGTGGCGGTAAATATGCCTCTACGCTCCCTTTTTGGAGCCTAACGCAGCCCTTCAGAGAACTCTAAATACCAGCGGTATTTAAAAGGTGCGGGGGGAAAAAAACATGCGTAGCTAATGCACCCCTTTGGCCGCAAAACTCTAAATCTAGCCGAATATTATTTATATGAAACACATGAACTAACTCTCTCTAGCTGTGAAAAACTGTCAAATCCATTCAGATAAGAGGCGGCCCTCAAGGACTTAGAAATTGGTGTCAAACAGTCTCAAAGCAAATGGAAAGGATGGTCAGTATTTAATTTTCTTGGAATTGCACCTTTATGAACAGGATTTACTTATGCAGTTTGCCTTTTGTTTCATGGAGATGAACTTAAATGTTTTGACCAAAATACAGTTCTGAAAATCCCCTTTCTGTTAAAAGATGCTGAGGTATTCACATTCTTTTATTTGTAAAAGGCAGATAAAATCTTTCCTTATAGATGCCTAATATAACTGGCATCATCTACAGGATTTTTTCTTTTTTCTTTTTGAATTATGTCTTTGGGGTACCACCTATTAAAACCTAATGTCATTTACAAAGATGAATATATAAAGAATTTATGCACTTGAATGTTATCCCACATGTATAATTTTAGTGTAAGTCTTCATGGAAATCTCTTATCTGCAGGAAATTACACATCAGACATATCTATCATGAATATTGTAGAATGCTCTATACTACTGTGTGCTCCCTAGATATTTGCACCATTGACTTGTTTTCTGAGCACAAAAATGCAAGCAGCAATAATTGCAAGCAAGCGATACTAGTCTTTCATACTGCTTGTGTTTTTGTTCTCAACTAATTCAAGCCTTTTTCTGTGGTGACTGCTAATACAATAGATAACTTTTAAATGTCTAAAAACAATAACCAAGATTATAACTTTTTGTGTTAAATGGTTATGGATTTTTTTGTAAATATATTTCAGTCACATTTCAGTTTTTATATTATAAAAACTGTGATCAAATTGGATCCGGGAAAGTTGAACTCGATGGCCCGTTTTGCCTTCTTTCAAACGCATCTTCTTTCACTCTCAGTTTCAGGAAATAGTAACAGGAGAATATATTTGTATCTTGTAATTTTGATGTTCAGCATGCTCAGAATATTCACAGTGACACTCAAAGGGAAAGTAAACACGCGTTTAACATTCTGAAACAATCTCTCTGGACAAGGAGGATTTTCAAAAGTAAACAACCTGCAATTCTTTACCTACTGGAGTATTGATTGCTTTTGTTGGATTATAGAAACATAATCTTGAAAAGTATTCACAAAAATCAATTGATGCAGTGTTAGTTCATAATTAGAAAACAATAGTATCCTTCTTTTATATGAAATTGTTTTAAATCAATACATCTTTAACTCCATTTACAGATGGATGAAGCTAAAGTAAACTGCACATATTTATTTTCTCAGCAATATACATAACATTGACATAGCATATTGTTGAGATTTCTGGTTGCTCTGCAGCACGATATTGCATGGACACGAGACCACACATTTTTCATTCTCAATTATAATAGAACATACAGTTTTAAATAACTTTTCAATGTATTTCTATCATGAAATGTGCTTCTTTCGCTTGTTATTAGACATGCGCATTTGCTTAATTATAAATGCATATTCATAACGAGAAAACATATAAAATCATTTTGTGAAAACAAAATTATATCCAAACAAATGCACAAACTAACTTTAAAGAAATTCATTTGTACATGTTTGTATCCTTTAAAATACCTTTAAAAGGTAAAGGGCCAGATTACAAGTGGAGTGCTAAATATTGCTCAGGTGAGCATGCTTCCATAGGCTCCAATGGGAGCCTCGTTCTCATGCTGTGGCAGCAAATATTAATGTATATGATTATATACATATATATATTTATGTGTTAATATGTATATACACATATATTAGCACATAAATATATACAGGTATGTGTATATTCATATACATATATATATATTTATGTGTTAATATGTGTATATACATATATTAGCACATAAATATATACAGGTATGTGTATATTCATATACATATATATTTATGTGTTAATATGTCTATATACATATATTAGCACGTAAATATATACAGGTATGTGAATATTCATATACATATATATTTATGTATTAATATGTGTATATAGATATATTAGCACATAAATATATACAGGTATGTGTATATTCATATACATATATATTTATGTGTTAATATGTGTATATACATATATTAGCACATAAATATATACAGGTATGTGTATATTCATATACATATATATTTATGTGTTAATATGTGTATATACATATATTAGCACATAAATATATACAGGTATGTGTATATTCATATACATATATATTTATGTGTTAATATGTGTATATACATATATTAGCACATAAATATATACAGGTATGTGTATATTCATATACATATATATTTGCAGGGAACACACAGCTCCCATAGACTGCAATATAAAGGCACTTTTCACCCCACACCCACTGTTTTTAACCCTTTAAAACTGCTATTATGCATTTGTTTTTCTTAGTAAAAAAACATAATACCCTCTATTTTTAAGGCATTTAGGGCACTTTTTGAAAATTAATCAGAGAACTGATCTTGTAAATGTCTGGTAATTTATACGCTCCCGCTCATGAGCTATAAGTTGAAAGTCATAGGTTTCCGCTCACACCCTAACCTGAAGCGCTCATAAAGCTGAACTTTAAATATTGCAATCGCATTTACATATTCTCTCATAGAAGTGAATTGAGCAAAAAAGTCCGACATGAAAATATAAATATTTCACATTCCAATGTTCTTCATGTACAAGAATATGTTCTATTTATTCATAAATACATATTTCTACATATATCTGATGGTATTTTGGTACAATATATAGATGATTATATATAGGTATAGATATCTACAGATATTTAAATATCTTTATAAAAATACTTAGAATATATATAAATACATACATCTTTAGACATATATATGTATGTATCTCTGTTAAAGCCCTTTGCCTGCCTTTTTCTCTAACACCTGAGACATCATATGTTTGAGCCCTTATAACTCCCTTGTATTTTGTATGTGTTTTGTGAC
This sequence comes from Bombina bombina, assembly GCF_027579735.1. NCBI lineage: Eukaryota > Metazoa > Chordata > Amphibia > Anura > Bombinatoridae > Bombina > Bombina bombina. The sequence goes on along the minus strand of NC_069501.1, from coordinate 678,143,790 downwards.
ACTTTTTTGTTTTGTGAAACAGTTAACTCTGAGTATCCAGTAATCTTTCTAGCATAAATTGTGATTGCGCTCAAGTGCTCACATTTACTTTCAACTTGTAATATGAGCGCTAAACCTGATGCATACAAAAACTTTTTTCACTTGCACATAGCTGTTAGCTCGCCACTGTAAATCTGGCCCACAATGGGCTATACTTGTAGCAAGAGAATACCTCATTGTGTTATCTGTCTAATTATTTACACAAAGTTCTCCTTACCTTTTTTATTACTGTTTACTCAAAGGCCAGTTCTTAGGCCCTGATGTTTGAACCTTTCGCAATGCTGCAAAATATTCAAAAGAGATCCATCTCCATAACTAGACAGCTGGTATTAAAAATTAAAATCAATGTCTGAATGCAATCTCACTGGGGGAAGTTTTATTATACATCTCTGTGGTGGTGATGCTGGCTATATATTCCAAGCAGCATCGCCACCTACATTTAAGATGTAAAGTAAACAATCCATTTTAATTATTATTATTATTGGTTATTTGTAGAGTGCCAACAGATTCTGCAGTGCTATACACAAATGCGTACATGAGTACAACAAAACGATTATAGGGATCAAATGGGTAGAGGGCCCTGCCGAGAATTGCACTGTTGTAGTCAGCTCTTAAGAAGGTGATCTACAAACATCTGGACTCTTAGGCTTTCATGCTAAGGGGGTTCATGTTATAGCAATCTACTGTATGCATCCCTGAACAGTAGAGTCTTTAGGGAGCACTTGAAGCTTTCAAAACTAGAAGAGAGTCTTGTGGAGCAAGGCAGAGAGTTCCACAAGATGGGAGCCAGTCTGGATAAGTCCTGTAAACGGGAGTGTGATGAGGTGACAAGAGAGGAGGAGAGTAGGAGGTCATGAGCAGAGCGAAGGGGATGGGAGGGATAGTATCTGGAGACAAGGTTTGAGATATAGGGGGGAGCAGTGCAGTTGAGGGCTTTGTATGCCAGAATGAGAATTTTGTGTTTGATCCTAGAGGCAAGAGGAAACCAGTGAAGGGATTGGTAGAGAGGTGCGGCAGATGAAGAGCGACGTGTAAGGAAGATGAGTCTGGCAGAGGCATTCATTATGGATTGTAAAGGAGCTAGGCGGCAGGTGGGGAGACCAGAGAGGACAGAGTTGCATTAATCGAGGCGGGAAAGAATGAGAGAGTGGATTAAAATCTTAGTTGTGTCTTGTGTAAGGAAGTGTCTAATTTTAGAGATGTGTTTAAGGTGGAAGCGGCAGGCTTTAGCCAAGGACTGAATGTGAGGAGTGAAAAAAAGATCTGAGTCAAATGTGAGCCTGAGACATCAGGCATGTGGGTAGGGGTAATGATGGAGTTGTCAACAGTTATAGAGAGATTGGGGGTGGAGATTTTTGAAGAAGGGGGAAAAATAAGGAGCTCAGTTTTGGAGAGATTTAGCTTGAGGTAGTGAGAGGACATCCAGTTAGACATGGGAGAAAGACAGTTAATGACACAGGTTAGCAAGGAATGAGATAGGTCTGGTGCAGAGAAGTACATTTGGGTGTCGTCTGCATTCAAATGATATTGTAAACCGTGGGACTTTATTAGGGAACCTAGTGATGACATGTAGATTGAGAAGAGAAGGGGACCGAGGATAGAGCCTTGCGGTACTCCAACAGAAAGTGGTGACTGGGCAGAGGAGGCCCCAGAGAAGACTACACTAAAGGTACAGTTTTACAGGTAGGAACAGAGCCACGAGAGGGCTGTGTCACAGATCCCGAAGGGTTTGGAGCAAAAACAAAATTTATGCTTACCTGATAAATTCCTTTCTCCTGTAGTGTGGTCAGTCCACGGGTCATCATTACTTCTGGGATATTAACTCCTCCCCAACAGGAAGTGCAAGAGGATTCACCCAGCAGAGCTGCTATATAGCTCCTCCCCTCTACGTCACCTCCAGTCATTCGACCAAGGACCAACGAGAAAGGAGAAGCCAAAGGGTGTAGTGGTGACTGGAGTATAATTCAAAAATTTTTTACTTGCCATAAAAAACAGGGCGGGCCGTGGACTGACCACACTACAGGAGAAAGGAATTTATCAGGTAAGCATAAATTTTGTTTTCTCCTGTTAAGTGTGGTCAGTCCACGGGTCATCATTACTTCTGGGATACCAATACCAAAGCTAAAGTACACTGATGACGGGAGGGACAGGCAGGCTCTTTATACGGAAGGAACCACTGCCTGAAGAACCTTTCTCCCAAAAACAGCCTCCGAAGAAGCAAAAGTGTCAAATTTGTAAAATTTGGAAAAAGTATGAAGAGAAGACCAAGTTGCAGCCTTGCAAATCTGTTCAACAGAAGCCTCATTCTTAAAGGCCCAAGTGGAAGCCACAGCTCTAGTAGAATGTGCTGTAATTCTTTCAGGAGGCTGCTGTCCAGCAGTCTCATAGGCTAACCGTATTATGCTACGAAGCCAAAAAGAGAGAGAGGTAGCCGAAGCTTTTTGACCTCTCCTCTGACCAGAATAAACAACAAACAGGGAAGACGTTTGTCGAAAATCCTTAGTTGCCTGTAGATAAAATTTCAGGGCACGGACTACATCTAGATTGTGTAGCAGACGTTCCTTCTTCGAAGAAGGATTAGGACACAAAGATGGAACCACAATCTCTTGATTGATATTCCTGTTAGTGACCACCTTAGGTAGGAACCCAGGTTTAGTACGCAGAACTACCTTGTCTGAATGAAAAATCAGATAAGGAGAATCACAATGTAAGGCAGATAACTCAGAGACTCTTCGAGCCGAGGAAATCGCCATTAAAAACAGAACTTTCCAAGATAACAGCTTGATATCAATGGAATGAAGGGGTTCAAACGGAACACCCTGTAAAACATTAAGAACTAAGTTCAAACTCCATGGTGGAGCAACAGTTTTAAACACAGGCTTGATCCTAGCTAAAGCCTGACAAAAAGCTTGAACGTCCGGAACTTCTGACAGACGTTTGTGTAAAAGAATGGACAGAGCTGAAATCTGTCCCTTTAAGGAACTAGCGGATAAACCCTTTTCTAAACCTTCTTGTAGAAAAGACAATATCCTCGGAATCCTAACCTTACTCCATGAGTAACTCTTGGATTCGCACCAATATAAGTATTTGCGTCATATCTTATGGTAAATCTTTCTGGTAACAGGCTTCCTAGCCTGTATTAAGGTATCAATAACTGACTCAGAAAAACCACGTTTTGATAAAATCAAGCGTTCAATTTCCAAGCAGTCAGCTTCAGAGAAATTAGATTTTGATGTTTGAAGGGACCCTGGATCAGAAGGTCCTGTTTCAGAGGTAGAAACCAAGGTGGACAGGATGACATGTCCACTAGATCTGCATACCAAGTCCTGCGTGGCCATGCAGGCGCTATTAGAATCACTGATGCTCTCTCCTGTTTGATTCTGGCAATCAATCGAGGAAGCATCGGGAAGGGTGGAAACACATAAGCCATCCCGAAGGTCCAAGGTGCTGTCAAAGCATCTATCAGAACCGCTCCCGGATCCCTGGATCTGGACCCGTAACGAGGAAGCTTGGCGTTCTGTCGAGACGCCATGAGATCTATCTCTGGTTTGCCCCAACGTCGAAGTATTTGGGCAAAGACCTCCGGATGAAGTTCCCACTCCCCCAGATGAAAAGTCTGACGACTTAAGAAATCCGCCTCCCAGTTCTCCACTCCCGGGATGTGGATTGCTGACAGGTGGCAAGAGTGAGACTCTGCCCAGCGAATTATCTTTGATACTTCCATCATTGCTAGGGAGCTTCTTGTCCCTCCCTGATGGTTGATGTAAGCTACAGTCGTGATGTTGTCCGACTGAAACCTGATGAACCCCCGAGTTGTTAACTGGGGCCAAGCCAGAAGAGCATTGAGAACTGCTCTCAATTCCAGAATGTTTATTGGTAGGAGACTCTCCTCCTGATTCCATTGTCCCTGAGCCTTCAGAGAATTCCAGACAGCGCCCCAACCTAGTAGGCTGGCGTCTGTTGTTACAATTGTCCAGTCCGGCCTGCTGAATGGCATCCCCCTGGACAGATGTGGCTGAGAAAGCCACCATAGAAGAGAATTTCTGGTCTCTTGATCCAGATTCAGAGTAGGGGACAAGTCTGAGTAATCCCCATTCCACTGACTTAGCATGCACAATTGCAGCGGTCTGAGATGTAGGCGTGCAAAGGGTACTATGTCCATTGCCGCTACCATTAAGCCGATCACCTCCATGCATTGAGCTACTGACGGGTGTTGAATGGAATGAAGGACACGGCATGCATTTTGAAGCTTTGTTAACCTGTCTTCTGTCAGGTAAATCTTCATTTCTACAGAATCTATAAGAGTCCCCAAGAAGGGAACTCTTGTGAGTGGAAAGAGAGAACTCTTCTTTTCGTTCACCTTCCATCCATGCGACCTTAGAAATGCCAGTACTAACTCTGTATGAGACTTGGCAGTTTGAAAGCTTGAAGCTTGTATCAGAATGTCGTCTAGGTACGGAGCTGCCGAAATTCCTCGTGGTCTTAGTACTGCCAGAAGAGCACCCAGAACCTTTGTGAAGATTCTTGGAGCCGTAGCCAATCCGAATGGAAGAGCTACAAACTGGTAATGTCTGTCTAGAAAGGCAAACCTTAGATACCGGTAATGATCTTTGTGAATCGGTATGTGAAGGTAAGCATCCTTTAAATCCACTGTGGTCATGTACTGACCCTTTTGGATCATGGGTAAAATTGTCCGAATAGTTTCCATTTTGAACGATGGAACTCTTAGGAATTTATTTAGGATCTTTAAATCCAAGATTGGCCTGAAAGTTCCCTCTTTTTTGGGAACCACAAACAGATTTGAGTAAAACCCTTGTCCTTGTTCCGACCGCGGAACCGGATGGATCACTCCCATTAATAAAAGATCTTGTACGCAGCGTAGAAACGCCTCTTTCTTTATTTGGTTTGTTGACAACCTTGACAGATGAAATCTCCCTCTTGGGGGAGAGGATTTGAAGTCCAGAAGGTATCCCTGAGATATGATCTCTAACGCCCAGGGATCCTGGACATCTCTTGCCCAAGCCTGGGCGAAGAGAGAAAGTCTGCCCCCCACTAGATCCGTTCCCGGATCGGGGGCCCTCAATTCATGCTGTCTTAGGGGCAGCAGCAGGTTTCCTGGCCTGCTTGCCCTTGTTCCAGGACTGGTTAGGTCTCCAGCCTTGTCTGTAGCGAGCAACAGCTCCTTCCTGTTTTGGTGCAGAGGAAGTTGATGCTGCTCCTGCTTTGAAATTACGAAAGGAACGAAAATTAGACTGTCTAGCCTTAGGTTTGGCTCTGTCTTGAGGCAGGGCATGGCCTTTACCTCCTGTAATGTCAGCGATAATTTCTTTCAACCCGGGCCCGAATAAGGTCTGCCCTTTGAAAGGTATATTAAGCAATTTAGATTTAAAAGTAACGTCAGCTGACCAGGATTTTAGCCACAGTGCTCTGCGCGCCTGAATGGCGAATCCGGAATTCTTAGCCGTAAGTTTAGTTAAATGTACTACGGCATCCAAAATAAATGAGTTAGCTAACTTAAGGGCTTTAAGTTTGTGTGTAATTTCTTCTAATGGAGCTGATTCAAGTGTCTCTTCCAGAGACTCAAACCAAAATGCTGCTGCAGCCGTGACAGGCGCAATGCATGCAAGAGGTTGCAATATAAAACCTTGTTGAACAAACATTTTCTTAAGGTAACCCTCTAACTTTTTATCCATTGGATCTGAAAAGGCACAGCTATCCTCCACCGGGATAGTGGTACGCTTAGCTAAAGTAGAAACTGCTCCCTCCACCTTAGGGACCGTTTGCCATAAGTCCCGTGTGGTGGCGTCTATTGGAAACATCTTTCTAAATATCGGAGGGGGTGAGAACGGCACACCGGGTCTATCCCACTCCTTAGTAACAATTTCAGTAAGTCTCTTAGGTATAGGAAAAACGTCAGTACTCGACGGTACCGCAAAATATTTATCCAACCTACACATTTTCTCTGGTATTGCAACTGTGTTACAATCATTCAGAGCCGCTAACACCTCCCCTAGTAATACACGGAGGTTTTCCAGCTTAAATTTAAAATTTGAAATATCTGAATCCAGTTTGTTTGGATCAGAACCGTCACCCGCAGAATGAAGCTCTCCGTCCTCATGTTCTGCAAATTGTGACGCAGTGTCTGACATGGCCCTAATATTATCAGCGCACTCTGTTCTCACCCCAGAGTGATCACGCTTACCTCTTAGTTCTGGTAATTTAGCCAAAACTTCAGTCATAACAGTAGCCATATCCTGTAATGTGATTTGTAATGGCCGCCCAGATGTACTCGGCGCTACAATATCACGCACCTCCCGAGCGGGAGATGCAGGTACTGACACGTGAGGCGAGTTAGTCGGCATAACTCTCCCCTCGTTGTTTGGTGAAATATGTTCAATTTGTACAGATTGACTTTTATTTAAAGTAGCATCAATGCAGTTAGTACATAAATTTCTATTGGGCTCCACTTTGGCTTTAGCACATATAGCACAGAGATATTCCTCTGAATCAGACATGTTTAACACACTAGCAAATAAACTAGCAACTTGGAAATACTTTTCAAGTAATTTACTATAATATGAAAACGTACTGTGCCTATAAGAAGCACAGAAAAAGTTATGACAGTTGAAAATTAATAAACTGAAAAGTTATAGCATCAAATCTTTATAAAAAACACAATTTTAGCAAAGGATTGCTCCCATTAGCAAAGGATAACTAACCCTGATAGCAGAAAAAAAATACAGAAATAAACGTTTTTTTATCACAGTCAACTACAATCTCACAGCTCTGCTGTGAGTGATTACCTCCCTCAAAACAAGTTTTGAAGACCCCTGAGTTCTGTAGAGATGAACCGGATCATGCAGGGAAGACAATAAACTTCTGACTGAATTTTTTGATGCGTAGCAAAAGCGCCAAAAAAGGCCCCTCCCCCTCACACACAACAGTGAGAGAGATCAGTAAACTGTCATAAATTAAATAAAACGACTGCCAAGTGGAAAAAAATAGTGCCCAAAACATTTTTTCACCCAGTACCTCAGAAAATTAAACGATTTTACATGCCAGCAAAAAACTTTTAACATTAAATAAATTAAGTGTTATTAAATAGCCTGTTGCTAGTCCCTGCAAATTAGGCTAAAGTCTTATGCATACAGTATAATTCCAGTGAAGTGCCATTCCCCAGAATACTGAAGTGTAAAATATACATACATGACAGCCTGATACCAGTTGCTGCTACTGCATTTAAGGCTGAGTTTACATTATATCGGTATGGCAGAATTTTCTCATCAATTCCATGGTCAGAAAATAATAAGCTGCTACATACCTCTTTGCAGATTAATCTGCCCGCTGTCCCCTGATCTGAAGTTTACCTCTCCTCAGATGGCCGAGAAAGAGCAATATGATCTTAACTACGCCGGCTAAAATCATAGAAAAAACTCAGGTAGATTCTTCTTCAAATTCTACCAGAGAGGGAATAACACACTCCGGTGCTATTATAAAATAACAAACTTTTGATTGAAGGTATGAAACTAAGTATAATCACCACAGTCCTCTCACACATCCTATCTATTCGTTGGGTGCAAGAGAATGACTGGAGGTGACGTAGAGGGGAGGAGCTATATAGCAGCTCTGCTGGGTGAATCCTCTTGCACTTCCTGTTGGGGAGGAGTTAATATCCCAGAAGTAATGATGACCCGTGGACTGACCACACTTAACAGGAGAAAGAGGGTGATCAACAGTGTCAAAGGCTGCAGACAGTTCAAGAAGGATAAGCAGAGAGAAGTAGCCTTTTGATTTTGCTGTAAGTAGGTCTTTGGTAACCTTAACAATTGCTGTATCTGTGGAGTGATGGGGACAAAATCCAGATTGCAGTGAGTCAAGGAGGGAGTTTATTGTAAGGAAATGGGATAGGCGTGTATAAACTAGTTTTTAGAGAAGCTTTGAGGCAAGAGGGAGGAGGGAAATAGGGCAGTAGTTGGATGGGGAGGTAGGATCAAGGGAAGGTTTTTTGAGGATAGGTGTGACCAATGCATGTGTCAGCGATGAGGGAATATACCGGTGCTGAGGGAGAGGTTGAAAATGTGTTTGCGTATAGGGGTAAGGATAGCAGAGAGGGAGGGGAGTAGCTGTGAGGGGATAGGGTCAAGAGGACAGGTAGTGGGGTGAGAGCGCAGTATAAGTGCCGAAACTTCTTCCTTAGTAACAGGAGAGAATGAGCTAAGTTTAAGGTTATGTGGGTTGTGGTTGATTGAGAGCATTTGAGGGGGTGAGAGAATGGAATTATGTTGAGAGCTGATTTCATTTCTGATGGAGTCGATTTTGTTATTGAAGTGGCTGGCAAAGTCTTGAGCTTACAGAGAAGTTGTATTAGGAGGTGGGGGAGGACGGAGAAGGGTATTGAAAGTGGAGAACAGATGTTTTGGGTTTGAAGAAAGATTAGAGATAAGAGTAGAGAAGTAGTGTTGCTTATGGAGATTATGGGCAGAATAGTAGGAGTTCAAGATAAATTTGTAATGTTGAAAATCAGCTGAACTCCTAGATTTTCTCCAGTGCCGCTCAGCAGTACGGGAACATCTGCCACATTAGATGCAACCAAATAAACTAACGGCAGCCTACAAAAATTAAAAGAATAAAGAAACAATGTACTAATGAAAACCATTAATACTGTGTTTACTCCTTAGTCTTTTATTGTGAAAACAGCAACCCAATAAAACTGCTACACAGCCTTACACTATTAATACCATTTGCACCAATACCCCCACTTCAGTCTAACCCCATTACACTATTAAACCTTCATGTGCTCGCTCCTCTACTGCACACAAACCCCACTACACTATTAACCCCTTATCCACCAACACCCCTACTGTACCCAAACCCCAATACACTATTAAACCCTTATGTGCCTCACCCCTACCGCACACTAACCCCACTACACTATTAAACCATTATGCACCCTCCCTCCACTGTTAACCCCTCACCCCCACCGTACCGTAATCCAATACACTATTAACCCCTCTTGTGCCCTCGCCCCACCACACACTAACCCTACTACACTATTAACCCATTATGCATCCTCACTCCACTGTTAACCCCTTATGCACCCTCACTCCACTGCACCCTAACCCCACTGCTCTATTAACCCCTTATGTACCCTTACTCCACTGCACCCTAACCCCACTACATTATTAACCCCTTTACTAAACTAACAACAATGCAGAAAATTAAATAAAAACAAACAGCAGTTAAATAAAACAAAGTAATTAAATACACAACAATAAATAAATCAACAAAAAAACATAACAACCAAAAGACACCATAAAACAAAACAACTACAACCAAATAAGTACCACACAACCAAAGAACCATAAAAAAAACCCACATAAAGAACCAAAAACAGCACAACAAAAAAGCAGGGGGGGGAAAACATAAAAAGGACATTACACTGTAAAATTGTTTTTCCATGAATGTATTGCATTTTCAGGTTTATTTGTTTATATGAAGTAGCTGATTTGTGCTTTTAAACCACATCCTATTACAAAGGATTAAACTTAAAGGTAATATCAGATCTCATTATGTTATCACTTTAGGGTAAATTTATTAAGTGACGAACGGACATGATTCGCTATAGCGAATCATGTCCACTCAACATTGCTCTATGCCGACAGCATACACTGTCGGCATCTATCATTGCAGTAGTATTTCTAGTGAAATGCTTGTATAATGTCGCTCCCTGCTCACTAGTGGCCAATCGGCCGCTAGCAGGGGCTGTCAATCATCCCTATCATATCGGAACGGGATGGTGGCAGACAGGTTAAGAAGCAGCGGTCTTATGATGCCTGAGGAAATGGCGCAGTAGCCGCCGAGAAATGCGTTGCAGTGTTTGTGCTAAGTTTCAGTATTGATTTTGCATTGTAATTCTTTTTTTATGTTCTTATAAATACATTTATTTTTAATATACGATATTGGTATTTCTGGAGTCTTTTTACCATTTTTTGTAAGCTGTTGAACAGCGCTTAGTTGCATCACCCGCTGGAAGTATATTGAGCAGGGCCACTAAAATAGCCCTGCATGCGATACTAGCACTTGAATGTGCTTCACAAAGTGTGAGTATTAAATCGTAAACTCGTTCATTATAGGACCCATATCACATTATCAGCACTATCTGCACTATGAGGTGCCCTTTTTTATCTGCTTGCTTTTAGATTCTGTGTTCTATTTGTGGTATCGAAAGGAGCAGCCATTATATGAGTGCAGTGCGCTGGGACACTGAAAGTTCCCAGTCTGTGTTACTAGGCATTATCTTTGCCTTTGGAAATAGTGAGTACCCCTTTTTCCTTGTACTATAAGAAATTATCAATTGGCTACACTAGGAGGAACAATCCCTGTTCCCTTCTTGTTGTTTCAGACATTATTTGAAGTATTCCTACACAGAAACCATTTTTTGTTTCATCAAATGCAAAGTCTATGTTGTATAGGAACAGATATCGCAGATGAGTTGTCGGCAGAGTTTTTGCAGAAGCTGCAATCCCTATTAATTTGTATGGGAACAGAGAGGTTCAACCCATTTTTTTTTAATATATCGTCAGACCCACAGACTGCGAGTCTGGTGAGTTCACAAAAGCAGTTGCTTGTGGGTCTGACAATGTTTTGAATATCAGGACCTTAGAAAGAATAATTAAAAATTTACATTTTAGTATATCTCTATCACAGTCCCCCAGCGGGAGCATTATTTTATATAAACCTTCTTGTTTACATGCTTTTTATGTAACCAGAATCTAAATTCAGAAATGTTTAGTATGGGTGGGGTATAATAGGTAAGAGAAATCAATTACTTGGACTTATTGTACAATAGGAAAAATCAACAATTTCAAGTGAACAAATAAAAGTGAAGGAGCCATTTGTAAATAATTTAATAAACTCCAGTAGGTAAAAATGGATCATTGGGAACACATTAACAAGGAGAAAATATTAACGTTCACTGTTCATTTAAATAAAGCTAAAGTAGTAACTAGGATTTCTGCCAGCATCTTGTTTATTTTTTAATGGTGTCAAAATTGTTAAGAACAAAAGTATAGCTTAGATATTTATTGGCTGACACAGTAATCAATCATCCGACCGACAAGCACAATTTTATAAAACTGTAAATATAAAGCCTTCCCTGTCTGCAGAAAAGAACATTCCCACCTTGAAAAAATCAAATAAATCTTTGTGTCTCTTGTATGGTTTGTTTATTCATTAAAAGTCACTTTTCTTAAAATTTCTTGCTAGCCCACAAATACTTCCTGTTTTCTAGTATCAATACATGATTATGTCTGGTGAACTCCTTTATTCATTTCACCATTTCAGTTGCTATCATTGCAAGGAAGTAAGAGCGCTTTTGGACACATAAGGGAGAAGAAGCACTTTTAGGTTAGGACAGGAGGGATGGTACTTGCAGAAGAGAGTTATAAATATCAAAATAATAGTGATGCAGTGCATTTAAAGAGAGTGACAGGTAGGTAGCACCACTAGTATTTGGCATTTTATTTGTTATTTTCTGACTTTGCAGCCGTTTCATCCTTCACCTTCAAACCTTATATTATCTTGACAAGGGTTGTTTGTTAATGGGTAAACTCCTTATGGTGTGGGAGAGCTTGGTTCAACTTCTTGGGCAAGGGATCTTTGAAGTGGCACTTTTGGATGATCAAATGGGTTATGACATTGATGGAAGGGAGTTTAACAGGAAGAATAGCAGCTGTAGAAAAATGAGAAGTTGCATCAAATTTAGCAACAGTACTGTACAAAAGTCTTAGGCCACCATTTAATTTGTTGTTTTAGCAAAGTTTAATGCCCATCCATATATATTTTTCTGTCTCTTTATTAAGATACAAACAACAAATACAGGAAATATGTACACAAAATATAAAAAAAACACAATTTTTAGAACAAAATAGCTTCTTCAGGCAAAAGTCAGTATTTAGTGTGACCTGTCTTGGCACTAAGCCCATCTTGAACTCTTTTGGGGAAACTGTCCTGAAGTTTTTTGAAGTAATTTTCTGGTATATTATACCAGGCATATTTCAACACTTCCCAGAGTTCTTTTTTAGATTTAAATTATCTTTTATTTATTTCTATGTCCAGGTGGTCCCATACTGCCTCTATAATATTCAAGTCTGGACTCTGTGGAGGCCAGTTCATGACTGTCAATGTTTTATCAGCTGTTTTCCTCTCCAAATATGATTTCACTGCATTAGCAGTGTGCTTGAGATCGTCACCATGCTTAAAAATAAAACCATTTCCAATCAGTCATTTTCCAGAAGTAATGGCATAATGAATTTAAACCTGTCTGTACTTTTCAGCATTCATGATCCCATCAATTTGGACAATATCACCAACACCACTGTCAGAAGTGCAGCCCTACACCAGAACAGACCCTCCACCTTGTTTCACTGAAGGCAGCAAATTCTGTGATCTTTGGCATTTTGGATGGAATAATGTGATTGAAAGTAGGTCTTATTAGCAAGCTTCCAATTAATTAATTGCTCAAGCTTGTCTACACAAACCTGATGAAATATATCTTTTTCATAGCAGTAATTTTGACATGAAAAAGTAGGACAAATACTGATGTTAACAATGACATTAATTAGGGTTCCATTCCATTTAGGTTATTGCTCAATTGTAACAAAAGGTCACACTAAATACTTGCCACTTTAGCCTCTAGAAACTGTTTTTTTTCTGATTTTTTTTCTGATTTTTGATACTGCATACAAATATCCTGTATTTTCTAGTTGTATTCTAATAAAGAGACTGAGAAATAATTAGATATGGTCATTATACCATTGCTAAAACAACAACTCTAATAGTGGCCTAAAACTTTTGCACAGTATTATATATTGTTATAAGTGTAAGGTGTTAACATTTTTAAAATATTGAGTTTATTAAAAAAAAAAAAAAAAAAGAACTGCAGTATTCAATAGTACATATTTTTCCAAAAAGTATATATTTTGTTACAAAATTCCTACTCACAATTTCAGACTTAAAATGCACGTGGAAAAAAATTAAGCTTGGACCTTTCAACATAAAATGGATAGTCAAATATATAACCAGGTTATAGTGCAGAATTTTATTTTACTTGGTTTAACCATGATGGCCATCTTTGTGTCATGGCGCACGGCAAATATTGATTATACAGATTTTTGCAGAAACCTCAATATCTCGGACCAGGATGGTCCTAGCTCCTTAGAAAAAAACTGATCTCTAGAGGACATTAAAAGGTACATGTACATGTTTAAACCTTTTGCACATCTTTGTTCCTTAGAGTTAGAACTTCAGTTGTAATCTAATGATCAAGATCACTGAAAGTTCTACTTTTGGGTCAATTTATGATAGAAAGAGTTCAAGGCTAAATCCTATTTTTTAGGGGGTACCTAGGTATGTGTAGTGTGCATGCAGAACATTTCAGATATGAGACTTCTCTTATGCATAGTGCAGAATTATGTAGCATTAATAACAAATGTTGACTGGCCCTTTAAGGTTCCCACCCCACCATATTTATTTAAATAAAAAGTCATAAAGAAAAAGTAAAAAAATAAATAAAAAAAAAACGCCACATTCTTCAGTTTGGAGGCTAATTGATTTACAATTGTCCCTGTTAGAACTGAAAACTGTATCACATTAAATCACTTTTTTTAAGAAAGCAGAAATCATTAACATGAAAGTTCTAGAGAAAAATATGTGGGCAGACAGATAGTGTTAGAATGATGTAGATTTTTGTCTCTCCATTACCTGATAGGAACGTAAATGTTGGTAAATGTTTTTACATATTTATAGTACAAATCTTTTAATTCATGGTACATACAGTACTTTACATAGTTTAATTGCTCTCAAACCAACTATTTTTCTTTTTTATAGTTACATTATACTTTTTTGTATTACCTGGTGTGAGGAGTTTAGTATTATTTTACAATACAGTATATGCTGGGAATCACTTCTTGTTTTTCTTTTTCTTTTCCTTTTATTCTTTATAGACATGGAAATCATCAATTCCTAATGGACCTATATATTTATTTATTTTGTACAGCATTGATGGCCTCATTTACCATTATGGGTTTCTGTTTTACAACAAAATAATTGATTGTCCATATTTCCATTCTTTTTGGTTCATAGCTTTTTTACAATGCTTGATTTTTTATTTAATAAATATTAATAATAAATAACAATTGGGGGTGGCGGAACTAGTGCCTAACTGGAGCAGTCACATAGTACAGGAGCTCCGGTGCAAAGTACTCGCTCCAACTCCAGTCCAGTGAGCCCTAACTAGACTCTGGAATACACAGTGAGTTTGCTGCGAGCTTTGAGAGCAGAATCGGCTGCCTGAGAGCACAAGACTACTTGTGGCATAGTTTGGGTCTTGCCTGCAGTGTGATACTCCGTGAGCAGAGCTCTGCATGCCATCAGCTGTAATCAGCTAGTGGTGCATCAAACCTATCGAGTGGGGACCTGAGAGGTGGTGGACACTGAGTTAGTCTAAATTGGAGCCAGTGGGTTATAAACCGAGCCTCTGCAGTTTCTTGAAAACCACTTGAAGGACGCAATCTGCAAGACATACACAGACAGCCACTATAGGAGTAAGGTAGTGGTTCCAGTGTGCCTGAAACTATGTGTGAGAGGATTTCCGGTAAGCTTGAGTTACTCACCTCCCCGTGCTGCCATAAAGCACTAAGAGCTGCAAGATAGAGCTGGGGGTGGGGGTACAGAAGAGTAGGCCCAAAGAGGTTATGTGTATCTGATATCACTGCCCATGTACTAAGGCCATAAACCCCATCCTTCCACACATTACATACCTATTTTACACGCTTAGGCGTGCTGGGCCGGCTCTTATAGCACCTGACCTTCAGCCTTTTACTGAACTGTGCATTAATAGATAGAGGCTTAAAAAAAAGAAAAAAACAATTCACTGCAATATAGTGCCCATATAAAGGGATCAGTTGGGATTGCGCTCCAGGAGCTTGGACTGTTGATCTGACATTCAAATTATCTGAGCTATGCGATAATTACCACCACCGCCTCCTGGGACCTTTTTTACTACAAGTATCTAGAAACCTTGACATGCAGGAGTGACGGGCCTAGTTCTCCCTCCCATCAGTGGGTATAGTTTGGCCAAACACAGCCCTGGCACTAGCAGGTGTCAAATACAAGAAGATAAAAGCATTATTGAACTACGATAGCTTTGATCTATATCACACAGTCTGTAATCAACATGTCACAACAATCCAGAAAAAAACACAAGCAAAGCTGGGGGGGGGGGGTTAAAAAGACAGTCATAGACCACTTCCAACCGCTGAGAGATCAGGACTTTGCAAGGTCTGACAACGAAAGATCATATTCCCCTGACTTTGGCGATGAGTGTTTGGACACCAGACCCTCCCAGTCGACATTACTTGGAAGGGGAAGTAGGGGAGACCTCTGCTCTCACCTGTGACACTATACAAAAGCTGTTTGACAAACAAAATCTCACTAAAAGTTTTGATAAGTTGGAAAGGTCATTTAAAGACTTGAGAAGGGACATTTCCTCAGTAAAGGAATGCACTGACACCATTGAGAGAAAACAAGAAGACCTTATGGCGGACCACGCCAATAGGGTCAGTTATACTCAGGCATTAGCAGACCAAGTCTCCTCTTTAGAGGCCAAAGTGGCGGATTTAGAGGATCGTTCCTACTGGAACAATGTCCGAATTCAGTGAATACCAGAGGAGGTGACCCCAAGAGAACTAGAAAAATATGCACAGGCCTTATTCCATTCTATCCTAGTCCCCTCAACAGGAGATACCAGCAGGATTGACCACATACAAAGAGTTCCAAACCCTTAGAATCTCCTCCAAGATAAGCCAAGAGACACTGTAGCCCAGCTAGACTACTATACATACAAGGAGAAACTAATGAGAACGATGATGCAATCTCACGATCTCTCTGGTCAATACGAGGGGATATCTTTGTTCCCAGACCCCTTATCCCCCACTCTGCAGCAGAGGAGAACCTTTGCCGAGAAAACTTGAATACTTAGGCAGCATCAGATCAAGTACAGATGGGGATTCCCAACCAAGTTGATAGTAACTAAGGATGGAATGCAACATGTTATCCTCACCCTAAGGCAGGGGCAAGATTTTCTGAAGAAGTGGCACCTTGATACTCCAGATAGGGTTCCCCCAGACCCCTCCTACAGGGAGTGCAGAATTATTAGGCAAATGAGTATTTTGACCACATCATCCTCTTTATGCATGTTGTCTTACTCCAAGCTGTATAGGCTCGAAAGCCTACTACCAATTAAGCATATTAGGTGATGTGCATCTCTGTAATGAGAAGGGGTGTGGTCTAATGACATCAACACCCTATATCAGGTGTGCATAATTATTAGGCAACTTCCTTTCCTTTGGCAAAATGGGTCAAAAGAAGGACTTGACAGGCTCAGAAAAGTCAAAAATAGTGAGATATCTTGCAGAGGGATGCAGCATTCTTAAAATTGCAAAGCTTCTGAAGCGTGATCATCGAACAATCAAGCGTTTCATTCAAAATAGTCAACAGGGTCACAAGAAGCGTGTGGAAAAACCAAGGTGCAAAATAACTGCTCATGAACTGAGTGTGCAGCTGCCAAGATGCCACTTGCCACCAGTTTGGCCATATTTCAGAGCTGCAACATCACTGGAGTGCCCAAAAGCACAAGGTGTGCAATACTCAGAGACATGGCCAAGGTAAGAAAGGCTGAAAGACGACCACCACTGAACAAGACACACAAGCTGAAACGTCAAGACTGGGCCAAGAAATATCTCAAGACTGATTTTTCTAAGGTTTTATGGACTGATGAAATGAGAGTGAATCTTGATGGTCCAGATGGATGGGCCTGTGGCTGGATTGGTAAAGGGCAGAGAGCTCCAGTCCGACTCAGACGCCAGCAAGGTGGAGGTGGAGTACTAGTTTGGGCTGGTATCATCAAAGATGAGCTTGTGGGACCTTTTCGGGTTCAGGATGGAGTAAAGCTCAACTTCCAGTCCTACTGCCAGTTTCTGGAAGACACCTTCTTCAAGCAGTGGTACAGGAAGAAGTCTGCATCCTTCAAGAAAAACATGATTTTCATGCAGGACAATGCTCCATCACACGCGTCCAAGTACTCCACAGCGTGGCTGGCAAGAAAGGGTATAAAAGAAGAAAATCTAATGACATGGCCTCCTTGTTCACCTGATCTGAACCCCATTGAGAACCTGTGGTCCATCATCAAATGTGAGATTTACAAGGAGGGAAAACAGTACACCTCTCTGAACAGTGTCTGGGAGGCTGTGGTTGCTGCTGCACGCAATGTTGATGGTGAACAGATCAAAACACTGACAGAATCCATGGATGGCAGGCTTTTGAGTGTTCTTGCAAAGAAAGGTGGCTATATTGGTCACTGATTTGTTTTTGTTTTGTTTTTGAATGTCAGAAATGTATATTTGTGAATGTTGAGATGTTATATTGGTTTCACTGGTAAAAATAAATAATTGAAATGGGTATATATTTGTTTTTTGTTAAGTTGCCTAATAATTATGCACAGTAATAGTCACCTGCACACACAGATATCCCCCTAAAATAGCTATAACTAAAAACAAACTAAAAACTACTTCCAAAAATATTCAGCTTTGATATTAATGAGTTTTTTGGGTTCATTGAGAACATGGTTGTTGTTCAATAATAAAATTAATCCTCAAAAATACAACTTGCCTAATAATTCTGCACTCCCTGTAGAGAGGGGTTGGAAAGTCTGTGGGACCCAGCCAGTAGCAGAGAGGTCATAATGAGTTGAGAGCCGCAGCACCTGACTGGAGACCAGCAAGTCCACGTCTGGCCGTGTGAACATGGTCCAGATTAGGTTGGACAATATCCTTTTTCTTTTTATGAGACATTTTCATTGCAACAGTAAAGTCCTACTTTACTGATCTCAGGTGTCTATATTAGCATGTACCTACATAAGTATTGTCAGCTGATGAATGAGTATGTTTTATCTTTGTTATTGCTAATATCCTGTATTTCCTGAACTATGCTCCATTTTCATATGTTTTATGTTTGCACATCACTGTTTATTTCCTTCAATGAAATGTATCTTTCTGTGGGACCATATGTACCGCTGCCTAGGCCAAGTCAAAATACCAACATCTCACGTGAAATGAACATGAGAGTTGTGAGCTTGGCAGCTGTACATGTTTCCTGTACACAGTATATGAGGTGACAGGGTCTGTTATGTCACATTTAGCTATATTTATATTTGATGTTCTTTTGTTTCTAGAGGGTGACCCACTTTATATAGAATTAGCTTGAGAGATACTTGCAGAGGGGTGGCACAGCTCCCTTGGGCCTAATAAGCCACTAAACCCAAGAGTAAATGAGAAAGATACATGATTTCAGATTATGCATATTTTCTCTTAGATTATTCTTCTTGTATTTTATTACATTCTCATATGTTTTATATTTGCACATTAATGTTTACTTCTTTCATGGAAATGGATCTTTTCGTTGGGCTATATGTACCACTGCATAGGCCAAGTTAAACATACCAACATCTTATATAAAAAGAACAAGAGAGATGTGGGCCCAGTGGTAATATATGTTCTCTACGCAGAGTAAATGCTGTGAAAATGTTTGTTATGTTACTCTTAGTTGATACTTATGGCACCATGTTAGATGGTCTTTTGTTTGATAAAACACCTTATAAAAAATAGGTGAAGAGATGTATACGGGGGAGGGGGGTGTAACAGATTCCCTGGGTCTAATATATTGGATAAATAAGTTTAAACCATCAAACCCAAGTATTAAAAATGCAGGGATCAATTCACATATCAAAGAGAGACTTGTAGTATATATGACACAAAAAACAGGGAAATTGGCAGGATTTGAATGCAGGGATCAATTCACATACCATAGAGAGACTTGTGGTACATATGACACAAAAAACAGGCAAATTGGCAAGTTTTGAATGAAGGGATCAATTCACATACCAAAGAGAGGCTTGTAGTACATATGACACAAAAAACAGGGAAATTGGCAGGATTTGAATGCATGGATCAATTCACATACCAAAGAGAGACTTGTAGAACATATGACACAAAAAAGATAAATTGGCAGGATTTGAATGCAGGGATTAATTCACATACCAAATAGAGACTTGTAGTACATATGACACAAACAACAGGGAAAATGGCAGGGTTTGAATGCAGGGATCAGTTCACATACCAAAGAGAGACTTGTAGTAGATATGACACAAAAAACAGGGAAATTGGCAGGATTTGAATGCAGGGATAAATTCACATATCAAAGGGAGACTTGTAGTACATATGACACAAAAAACAGGGAAATTGGCAGGATTTGAATGCAGTGATCAATTCACATACGTGAAAGCAGAAGAGAGTCGGTTAACTCAGCATTGCTTAGCAGATGTCAATAGGCAGTTTGTTAGTTAGTAAACAGCAGTGTGGTGAGTATTGAGTATCAGTCTTGTATAATTCATTGTGCCTCACTTATAAATGTTCACTTAAGAGATGTGAACAGATGATCTTACAATATTGCTATCTAACCTACATTGCTAGCCCCTGCATTACTTCTCTACTCTTATCTCTACTCTTTCTTCAAACCCAAAACATCTGTTCTCCACATTCAATACTCTTCTCCGCCCACCCCAACCTCCCACCACAACTTTTCTCTCAGCCCAAGATTTTGCCAGCTACCTCAACAAAATCGACTCCATCAGAACTGAAATCAGCTCTGAACATACTACCGGTCTCCCACCCCCTCAAAAGCTCACAATCATCCAAAACCCACATAGCCATAAATTTAGCTCTTTTGCCCATGTTACAGAGGATGAAGTTTCTGCCCTTATACTATCCTCTCACCTCACTACCTGTTCCCTCAACCACATCCCCTCACAACTACTCCCCTCCCTCTCTTCTACCCTTACCCCTATACTCATACACATTTTCAACCTCTCCATCAGCACTGGTATAGTTCCCACATCTCTTAAATATGCATTAGTCACACCTATCCTCAAAAAGCCTTCTCTCGATCCAACCTCCCCATCCAACTACCGCCCTATTCCCCTGCTACCTCTTGCCTCAAAATTTCTTGAAAAGCTAGTATATGCTCATCTATCCCATTTCCTTACATTAAACTCCCTCCTTGACCCATTGCAATCTGGATTTTGCCCCTTCACTCAACAGAGACAGCAATTGTTAAGGTTACCAACGACCTACTTACAGCAAAATCAAAAGGCCACTTCTCTCTACTTATCCTCCTTGATCTGTCTGCAGCCTTTGATACTGTCAACCACCCTCTTTTGCTCAATACCCTCCAATCCTTCAGCATCTGTGACACAGCTCTCTCTTGGTTCTCTTCCTATCTGTCTAACCGTACCTTTAGTGTAGCCTTCTCTGGGGTATCCTCTGCCCCATTACCTCTTTCTGTTGGGGTACCGCAAGGCTCTGTCCTCAGTACCCTTCTCTTCTCAATCTACACGTCCTCACTAGGTTCCTTAATAGTCCCATGGGTTTCATTATCATTTGTATGCCGACGCTACTCAAATCTACCTCTCTGCACCAGAACTATCTCATTCGTTGCTAACCCGTGTCACTAACTGTCTCTATCATATCTCATCTTGGATGTCCTCTCACTACCTCAAGTTAAATCTTTCCAAAACTGAGTTTCTTATTTTCCCCCCTTCTTCCAAAATCTCCGCCCCCCCATGTCTCTATAACTGTTGACAACTCCATCATTACCCCAACCTCACATGCCCGATGTCTTGGGGTCACACTTGACTCAGATCTTTCTTTCACTCCTCACATTCATTCCTTGGCTAAAGCCTGCCGCTTCCACATTAAAAACATTGCTAAAATTAGACATTTCCTTACACAAGACACAACAAAGATTTTACTTCACTCTCTCATCCTTTTCCGCCTCGACTACTGCAACTCTATCCTCTCTAGTCTCCCTAGCTGCCACCTAGCTCCTTTACAATCCATAATGAATGCCTCTGCCAGGCTCATCTTCCTTACATCTCAGACCTTGTCTCCAGATACTCCCCCTCCCATCCCCTTCACTCCGCTCATGATCTCCTACTCTCCTCCTCTCTTGTTACCTCCTCACATTCCCATCTACAAGATTTCTCAAGACTGGCTCTCATCTTATGGAACTTTCTGCCTCGCTCCACAATAATCTCCCCTAGTTTTAAAAGCTTCAAGTGCTCCCTGAATACTCTACTATTCAGGGACGTGTACAACCTACACTAACCTTGCTATCTCCACTGCTATCGCCTAAAACCCCATAGCATGTAAGCCTATGAAGCCAGCTTCCCATTTGATTCCTGTAATCGTTTTTTATATACAACCCATGTTCATAGCACTGCGGAACCTGTTGGCGCTCTACAAATACCTCATAATTAAAAAATATAAAGGTGCAAGATACATGGTTTCAGACTGTGCATGCCTTTTATTTTATTCTTCTTGTATTCTATTTATATGTGTTGGTTATTTATAATGTTCTGTTTCAATATGATTGGTTCACACTGATGGGGGGAGAGGTATTACTTTTTTAAGTAACCCCCCCATATTTTGATTTTATTGCGAATAGGGTTGATTGTAACCCTCTGAAACTTTAGGCAGAGTTTGGTAGTCTCTGCCCAATCTTAAGCGCTAGATAATTTTTTTCACCTGACTTCTCTATCTCTTTCCTAACCCCTCCTTCCCTCTCCTTCTTTTCTTATTAACCCTCCCATCCCCCCTTTTTTATATCCTTCCCTCTCACCTTCAACATGAGGCTTTGTACATTAAACGTGACAGGTCTAAACTCTCCTACCAAAAGGAGTTTACTCCTGAAATATTTAGTGACTCATAGAGTTGATATCGCCTACTTACAGGAGACACATTGGACTAGAGAAGGGGCAGATAGGTTCCGCACACACATGTATACCACCTCTATCTCCTCAGTGTATCATAAAAATGCTAGGGGAGTTACTATCCTAGTTGGTCAGCAAATAGCTTATGAGGAATTATATTTAGAAAAAGATCCGACAGGACGATATATTATCTGTGTCTGCCTCTTGGACAATGTTTTAGATACTTTAGTGGCCCTCTACTTGCCAAATGTGAACCAAGCTAGTTTCCTTAGGAAGCTTTTGGGGAAAATAGAAAAGGTACAATAAGGACATATTTTGATGGTGGGAGACTTTAATATGCTCTGGGATCCTAAGAAAGATAGGAGGGTGTCCAGCCTAGGGGAATAGAGAAAAGTAGGGATGTGTTTTCTCTCAGCTTTAGAAGTTTGATGTCTCAGTTTGTTTTTTTCGATATCTGGAGAGCCCTCCATCCAGACGCATCTGATCACACTTTTTTTTCTGCCCCAAACCAGTCGTTTTCTAGAATCGATTATATGTTTTTTAATTCCAGTTCCCTAACCTTGGTACAAAAACTCTGAAATTATGCTGTGCATGTGGTTGGATCACAATGCCATCATCATACAACTTGACCTCTCTCTTGAAAAGAGATCTACGGGTAGGTGGTGCCTTCCGGAGTAATTAATGCAGGACATTCATCTCCCGGAGTGGACTAGGGAGCTAGCAGTCTATCTGGCTTTTAACGACACGGAGGGAATGTCTGTGTTGACTATCTGAGCTGCCCTGAAAGCCTATATGTGAAGTCTCTTTATAAAAAAAAAAAAAAGCTTAATGCAGGAAAAGCAGAGGTAAAAATCTGGCTCAGCTATATTGTGAGTACTTGTCTCTCAGAGAGAGGGATAGGCAATCTCCCTCACTAAACCACACAGGTGACCTATTCAGACTTAAAAAGCAAATTGAAAAGCTAGAGATTGAAAGAGTTCAAAGGAACTTGCATCATCTAAAATTAAAATTTTACCATAAGGGGAACAAGGCAGACCGGTTGCTTGTACATAATCTACGCCAAAGATCCCTAATGAGCAGAATCACATTTATTAAAAGGGGTACCAGCAGGTATTATTCCCCTAGAGACACCGGGGCAGGCTTTGTGGATTACTACAGAAGGTTATACCTATTTAATTTCCACGAGGGTAGGGATGCAGCACCTAAGGAGGCCATGGAGACGTTCCTGGCCTCACTCAATTTGCTGAAAGTCCCGGATGACTTATTGGACTCTTTGTCCTGCCAAATTTCACATTAGGAGGTGGTAAACTCAATTAAAGGAATAAAACTACATAAAGTTCGGGGCCCTGACAGTTTTCCTCTACATTTTTTAAAAGACTGATAGACCAAGTGAGCCCTATTTTAACGAGAGTTTTTAATCGGGTATTTGAGTTAGGCTCCTTCCCTAGAGAATATTTGGACGAACCTGGAGACCTCGTGGAGGTCTCGTGGATGTGGAGGGTGCAATCACTGAAGATGATGTTACTCCTAAAACTGACTTATCTCTTTCGCTGTGTTCCACTCCCAGTTCCTGCTTACTTGCTGAACCACTTTCAATCTACATATAATAATAATATATCTGGCAAAAATAACCTTTAAAGTCTCTATACAACAGCTCCAGGGCTTCTATTACAAGGAAGCAATGCTGTCTCACATCTCTATAATAATACAGAAATAGGGGGACAGCGCCAATATTACGAAAAAGTATACAGGCTCACTTCTATTTGGACAATCGCCTAACGAAATTGTACAGATGGATAAATAGGAATTATTAAATATATGAAGGAGCGCCCCAAGAGAGGCTAAAGTATACTAGAGACAGTAGAAATAAAGGATTACTAGATAATGGTGTCACAGATGTTATAGATCACTCATAGGACAAGTTAGTGTCACAGATGTTATAGAACACTCATAGGACAAGTTAGTGTCACAGATGTTATAGAACACTCATAGGACTAGTTAGTAGTATTAAAAAGTGTCCTAGCCTAAGAGAGGATAGGAACTGGAAACAACCTCAAAGAGAAAAGAATGTACTAAGAAAAATAGATATAGCTTATAATGGCCCAGGTAAATATGTGTGTATAGATATAAAGTCTATAACAAGTGACGATAAAGTAACAATAAAGTGACGATAAAGTGTGTTAGATAAAATACAATGTCTAGGATGTGAGGTGAAGGTGTATCAATTGTACATAAATGGTGGTGATGTAATCTGAGAGGGAAGGGGGGAGAGTTGGATGTGTAAAAGGATATAATGTACTTTTAGAGAAAATAAAAACTATATCCCACAAATACTTATTAATACCGTGTGGTGGTATAGTCAAAAAGTAAAGTTCAGTGGCATGTAATAAACAATACTATACTTGGGGTATAATTGTGACACAATTATTCTATAGTTCTAGAGTGGTAACAGTAAAATACATTTATTATATAGCATTAATGTTGCAAATGAATTTGACAAAATAGAAACAGAATAGCAACCAACAGTTAGCTGAGAACCAGACAACAATAGTCTGGTAAGTGACTAAGTACATGTAACAGAATTGGCCAATATGAAAAAACTCAGTACTGAAAAAATACATATACATATATATAGACAAAAAAATATAAACAAAAAAATATTTAAGAAGTCAAAAAAAATAATAGTCACAGTTGTATCCAAATAGAGATGAAATTTAAGCGTTCTGGTGGAAATAAAAGTTCAAGTGAAGATCCGGTTCCTAAGAGTGAATATCCGGTTCCTAAGAGTGAATCCAGATGAAGACCGGGCACCAACTCTAAGCACTTTTAGTAAAGAAAACCTATATGGGAAAGAAGAAAGACTGCTACACAAACAGTACAGAAAAATGTATCCTAAAGGTAATGCGCTCACCGTTTACAGAAAGAATCACTCGGGCTGGTATGTCAAATTAATGCAGAGGTCAACGCGTTTCAGCCTACTACGAGGCCTTTATCAAGACTATACCAGCTCAGACAGTACACAATATTTGAAGGCCACTTAGCCTATCAGAAAAGGGGTGTGTGTTTTGAGAGCGAATCAAAATGTATAGTATAAAAAGATATCTCCAGCGCCACAAATGCTACTACACAGGCTCCTAAGTGCAAGATCTCTCAACCAGATTTTAGATAAATTAACAAAATACTGGCTATATGGAGCGCTTAGAACCCTCAAATTAGTTCTTAGCTGAAGGTAAAGTCAGCGGGGAATATTAAAGAGTAAGACAATCGAGAATTATAGATAAAAACATTCCATTTATTATACATAAAACCAAATACTAGATATGTGGCACATGCATGTGCCCTAGAGGCTAAAAATATTAAAAACTAAATGTAGACTCTAATGCAATGTCAAAGATTCCTATAGCTTCCTATAGTTGTCTAAAAACTGTAATAAAATACATATAAAATATATAATAATGGACAAATAATTCCAAAAAGTTCCCAAATGGAAATGTCGAGAAATGTACTATCTGGTACCTATACAGATAGCTTCCTAATGAATGAGATATATGATCTATGTAGACAACTGCAGTCTAGTTATATAGATGTTACACAACACAGTGACAACTTATAGTGATATTAGCAAATATGCAAGTATAGTGATATAACAGAAATAACATATACAAATATAGTGATATAACAGAAATATATTCAAAATTATATCCAAACATATATCAATTCCTCAGTAAATTGATTTTAAAAAAAGTCCAGGTAGTATCCATATGAAAAAAGTCCAAAATCCAAAAATTTATATAGTGAAAAAATCCAAAATATCCAAGTGAAAAACAAGTATCCAGAATTTGATGTTTAAAACGAAAATAGGAAAATATGATAAAAATGTGATGAGTGTGTGAAAAACAATTGCCAGATGGTAAAAGTGAAAAAAGTAAAAAAGTATAAAAATGTGCAAATAGCAGGTGTACACCTGAAAAAATATGAACGTGTCTCACATATGAATGTGATTAGTACAAATCTCATAAAAAACGTATAGGTGAAAAAATGTTTAAGTGAAAAATGTTTGTGTGAAAAAACCCTTTATCAATGTTCAATATAGTTATCCAAATAGTCAGAAATTGCAACTATACTGCTATATTAAGAATCTAAAGCGGCCATATTGGAAACGGGCATATAGATGTTCAGAAATGGCAACTATACTGCTGATGCGGCCATTTTGCAAATGGGCTAATGTATATTTGAAGCTGGAAAGTGTACCACTATGTTAAAGGTCTAGAGCAGCCATTTTGGGCATGGGCATGTATATGTTCAGAAATGGCAACTATACTCCTAATTTAAGAATCTAAAGCTGCCATTTTGGAAATGGGCATATATATGTTAAAAAATGGCGACTATACTGCTAATACCAGTATACTATCATGATTTTTTATTGTTATTATTAAGAGTTAAAAAACTAGTTAGTAGTAGACCTGATAACAGATTTGCACTAGTGTTGCAATTTTATGTATCTAAAACAGAGAGGTTTTGCATTCAAATTAAGCAACTAAGTGCAACATAAATGTATCTGCAGTATTCATAAAAAGGGTACAAAAAGGCTGCAGTGTGCTTATAACAACTTTACAGTTTGTAAAGGAACAGTTCATGTAAATGACTGGATATATTTAAATGACTGACTGAGTATAATTACTGAAATGGATAGAATTGTCCTTATAAGTACTCTTACTGGAGTGTGTACATGAAATATTATATAACAGGATAAAAATATATATAAGCATGATATTATATAAACATGACATTAAATAAACATGACAATAAATAAACAACATATTATTAAAAAGCACAAATGAATCATGGCATAGATGTTATATTGCAAAATTATTTAAAGTTATTTACAATAATTAAAATAATTAAAATAATTAAAATTATTTATAATTATAGTTATACATAAACAGCCTGAGTTACGGTGAGATACATTAAGAAAGTACAGAAATTTACAAATTATATATACTATTAAAAACAATAAAATGACATAAAACAATGTATAAAAAAGGACTATAGGGATTATTCCAATGGGTTCGATAAGGTTGTAGCTATCTATCTTGGTGATGACCAAACCAGATAGGAGGACCTAAACATAGTAATAATATAGTGATAATGACATCATAAAATGTATATATTACATATTAGACATATTAATAAACCTATACCAGGTGAGCCATTTCAAAATCGGCATTAAGGTCTTTGGGATATATACAATCCAGTTCAAATATCCACTTATATTTGGCATGGAGAAGATTTTTCTCGAAATTGCCTCCTCTCCAATGTTTCTGGATTTTTTGCAGGCCCATATATTTCAAAGTATTTGGATCTCACTTGTGCTTCTCATTAAAATGTTTATATAAGGGTGTATCATCTGCGCTTCCTTCTATTTTCAGAAGGTGCTCCCTAATTCGATCTCTCATAGGTCTACACGTTTGGCCTACGTATTGGAGGCCATATGTACATTCTAATAGGTATATTACCCCTTTGTCTGTACAACGGATCATTTGGTTCATTTTGAACTTTTCTTTAGTGATATGTGACATAAAAAAGTTCTTTTTTTGACCATGTTTACAGGCTTTACACTTATAACAGGGAAAACAAACCCTTTATTATGTTACCTTGAAGTCATTTTATCCCAATGGGCTTCCTTTTAAGAACAGTGGGAGCCAAAATACTATTGAAGTTCTTTGTCTGTCTCACATCTCTACTTGGGGAGTGTGAGATGACAGTGCCAGGTGGTACTGAGGTCTTAACGGGAATTACTAACCCTGTTCTTAGGGCCGGCCTCCATTATTGGGAGAGAACTTAGATACACTGAACATATCGCACCACATCCCTCAACAATTCACCCCACTGTGACTCTGTTGTTTTGTCTCCCTTTCTCGCACCCATGTCGCTGGTCCTTCATCGGGCTGAAATGTATGCAAGACTTATACGATAGAGATGGCTTGATGACATTGGCTACAGCTAGCACTAGTGGGGATCTCCCTAAAACACTGCGCTTTGAGTAATTTCGGTTTATTTCCATGATACAAGCATGGGAGTTCCCGAAGCAGAGGCTTCTTGAGCTGATGCAGTGGGAGTGTAGATGGCTTGCTGGCAAGCCTTTCTACAAAGCTCTAACTGTACATTATCAGACTTTCTTAAACTCCCCCACATTTGTCAAATCCCATCACACCCTAGAGTGGGAAAAAGAGATGGAGGTGAGCCATATGGAATTAGACTGGAAAAGAGCAGTGTAAGCCTATGACTCAAGGTTGGGAGGCTCCTTAACCAGTTGGGTCTGGTCACCAGACTTACTGTGAACATGGCCCTTTTTTTACCTGGGACTGGATGGACTGCAGAAACCAGAGAGAATCTTGCACATTCTTAATTTGCTGACCGCTAAGTTTGCAATAGCCAGGCACTGGCTGAGAGACATATGCATACCCCTACAAGTGGTGTTAGGGATAGTGACATACTTGCGTTCTATGGAGGAATACTCTTTGAAGACGGAGGTTAGACTAGGTCTCCATGGGCTAATTCGGGTGACATGGGAAGAGTGGGAGAGGAACAATACTCTTAATCGACCTAATGGAGTAGGGGTGGAGTGGGAGGACACACACATATGCTGGTGTAGAATCTTTTATTTTTCTCTCTCTCCCTTCCCTTTCCCCCTCTCTGTACCTCATCTTCCTTTCTTTGCCCTTATCTCCCATTTATATCTCTTCTTTAACAGTACTAGCACTGTGGACAAAGCAGCCTTAATGTATAATGTCTTAATATTTATAATGTTGCAGTAGTACATATTGGGAACGGGGTAACCCCAGATTCCTGATGTTTTGAGTTGGGGGTTTCTCTTTTCCCAGAATACTTACTTTTTTTATTTTTAACATGTTAATATGCAGTCATTACGAAGAGTATGTTTATCTAACATTAAGTCCATATGGATATCTGTAAAGCGTGGTGCTTCTAATACTTAATATCTTCGACTCCCAACATGAGGGGCATTGGGCCCTACTGGACCACACATGGACATATGAACTTCTTGTTTATGGCTGTTTAAGCTAAGACATGAACTTAAAACAAAAGTTGGAAGATATGTCATGCTACTGGGGTTGCTTTCTCTTTTATACCCAGCCGATGGCAGTTCCCTTGGGTATCTAATAGTGCAAACAGAATTCATGTTTAGTAGCTATCTGTGTACAGGATGCCCACATTTTGTCTTTTGTATTCGTTTTATGTACCATGGTGGGACATGTTCGTCCTGGAATGTATTTGCTTCCTAAATAAAGAATATTAAAAAAAAATTAAATTATAATATATATATATATATATATATATATATATATATATAAAACAAGTTTACAACATATCTCTCTCTCTCTGCACTAAAGAAGAAGGTCCTTTAGTGCAGGCTTAGGGAGCCATCTGTACTAAACCTACTATTAGCATGGTCAGGGTTCGGTCATGGTAGATGACCAGGTTACCAAGCTCTCCAGCGTGAAAAAGGTAAGTATATAGCTACAGGTGAACTTTTTCACCTGTAGATTTTGGAACATTTACATTAATTTAATAAAAAAACATTAATTGTTCAACTAATATTCATTATTTGTTTCGTTAGCAGGGGCGACAAATATTCAAATTTCTTGAAAACATGTTTTTTTTTTGGACAAAACAAAAATGTAAACATCCACAAGTGCAATATATATATTATTAATATTAATATTATTATTTTTTTAACTGGTTATACCATTATTTCAATTCATACAATAGCATTTTAGTATAGTGAATTAATAGGGAAAGTTGCATTAAAATAAAGAAAATAATGCTTACTTAGGGGTTAATGGAGTGACATAAAACATAATGATACATTTCTAAAGTAAATATGTATACTACTGCTAGAAGTACTAAGGGCTAAATGCGTTAAATTGCTTTGTAGTGTACAGGCAGCACACCCTGTTTTTCCACTGCCCGTATGTATCATTACATACTCAAGTGAGTGTGTAATGCCACCCCCTTCTTTTGCATGAGAGAAGAGTCTGTCAAATGCCCAGAGTGAGCATATTCAGGGAGATTTCTCCCCACCAACTCAGCTTACACTGCTTAGTACATGGAGCTCTAAGAATGTTTATATATATATATATAACTGTTGGTTTTAACAGCTTGTGGAAAAGCAACACTAGTTCAAGTGTATATTATTATTTTAAATACAATTTATTAAACTTAGAAAAGCAAATTCATTTTTTTATCTGATGCCCAAATATTTTCTCGTAGAGTATACACGATTATTCATGAGCAGGGAATGTTTTGTCATTATAATCTGTAACTAAGTTTGTGCAATATCAACATTTTTGCCCATGAAATAATAGAGAATATAGTTTTCCAGATTTAATATTCATTAACTCTGAGGTCACTTTACCACAGAAAGATGTAGAGACCTACAGTAGTTCTCTGACAGGTGCTGAAAAGACATATACACAGCACCGAACCTAAGCACAGCAAAAGGTGTAAGTAGTGCAGTAATGAGTAGTAATTTTAAATATATATGTATATAAGCATATACATATATATTTACAGGGAACACACAGTTCCCATAGACCACAATGTACAGGCACATTTTTAGTGCCGTCTTTTTCTAACACCCCATACCCGCCAACTTTTAACCCCTTAAAACTGTCTAGTGCAGTAATTTTTTTAATGAATAAAAAAATAAAAGCCCCTCTATTTTGGGGGCATTTGGGGCACTTTTAGAAAATTAATTTGTTCTGATCACTTGTAATGGCTGGTTATTTACCCGTTTGTGGGTGCATGATAAATTAGCTCTCCACTTCTAATCTAGCCCAAAGTTGTGGAAGTGTCATGAAAATGCAGACATTAAATGGTGAAAGATATGGGTTACACCAAAAAGAGTACCTCATGTCTTTCAAAGTAAAACAGAATGGAGCTTCTCATGTTATTTGTACATCATTTGAGTGCTTTTTGGGAAATTACATTTGTCACTAATTTGAAAATACACGCATCATGAGAAGTGCATATAAATTTGCTTTTCAACATATAGGTTACTAACATTAAAGTCTTCTCTTGTTCAAAGGGTGCAAGTTATGGATTACAATGACTGGAGTAACTCATCTCTTTTTGAGTAAAAGAAAAGAATGTAGCCCCTCATGTAGTTCATACATTATTTTAGTTGCACCTCTCAGGATGCTACCAACATTCAATTTTTTCTGTTAGAAATAACTCAAACTCAGATCTCAATCACATACTTGGCGACATGAGCAATTCCAGCGTCACCATTTTTTTTATTAGATTGCGCAATCACAAACCTGGTGCAGCAGACAAGTTATGCACATAGATTTTTAACTGCATGCACATTTTTTACTCCCATAGATTTACATAAAACTGGCATCGGCAGTGGTATCACAAAGGCAGTGCATGGACTTACGCACACAGAATGGATATATTTTACTCCAATTTCAGCTCTCCACTAGGGCTGCATGATTAATTGCTTGATGCGATTAATTGCGATTTTAAATCGCCACAATTTTAAATAATGGGAGTATGCGATTTTTTTTATATAAAAACGTGTTCTGTTTGTGATCTCAGTAGCAGCCGATCAATCTATGAGGGATATATATCAAAGCGTCAACTATGTTACATTCGCCAGCATCAATATGCTCTCCTAACATCACGGCCGCGTATCTAAATACGCTCTCCTTATTTATGAAAAAAGCCGGCAAAAAGATGCGCACCAAGTATGGAGCGATGAGCATCGGACTGTTGTTAACTAGCAGTCATCGATCTCGCATCTATTTGTTTTTTTTCCAACTTTATTTTTACCCTGTCACTAAATGCCACAACTATACTAAAATGTTTAACCCCAATCCCGCCGCTCCCCGACATTGCCACAACCTAAATAAAGTTATTAACCCTTATCCCGCCGCTCCCCGACATCTCTGCAACCTAAATAAAGTTATAAACCCCAATCCCGCCGCTCCCCGCCACCGCCGCCACTAAATAAACGTATTAACCCCTAAATCTCTGGCCTCCCACATCACTACCACTAACTAAACCTATTAACCCCTAAACTGTCAGCCCCACATTGCCAAAAACTAAATTAAGCTATTAACCCCTAAACCTAACAACCCCCAACTTTAAATTAAAATTACAACATCCCTATCTTAATATAAATTAAAACTTACCTGTAGACATAAAATAAACTATTTTAAACTATTAATTAACCTACCCTAAATATTATACTACAATTAAATTAAAATACCAATTAAATAAACTAAATTACATGTTCAAGAAACCTAACCCTACTCAAATTATTTAAATATACAATTAAACATTATTAAAAGTACTAAATTACAGAAAAAAAACACTAGGTTACAAAAACAAACACCAAATTATGAAAAATAAAAAAACAAATTATCAAAAATAAAAAAGAATTACACCTAATCTAATAGCCCTATCAAAATAAAAAAGCCCCCCAAAATAAAAAAAAAGCCATAGCCTACAATAAACTACATATGGCCTTTAAAAGGGCCCTTTGTGGGGCATTGCTCCAAAGATAACAGCTCTTTTACATTGCAAAAAAATACAATCACCCACCCAACAGTTAAACTCACCACCCAACCAACCAACCCCCCCAAATAAAAAAAACCTATCTAAAATAACCTAAGTTCCCTATTGCCCTGAAAAGGATATTTGTATGGGCATTGCCCTTAAAAGGGCATTTAGCTCTTTTACATGCCCAGACCCGAATCTAAAAATAAAACCCACCCAAAAAAACCTTAAAAACACCTAACACTAACCCCCGACGATCCAAAGTTCTTGAAGTCCCACTTGAAGGATCCATCCAGCCGGAGAAGTCCTCATCCAGGCAGCAAGAAGTCTTTATCCGGACGGCCTCTTCCATCTTCATCCAGCTGGAGAAGTCCTCATCCAGGCAGCAAGAAGTCTTCATCCAGACGGCATCTTCTACCTTGATCCATCCGGCGTGGAGCGGGTCCACCCTGAAGACATCTGTCGCAGAGCATCCTCCTCATATGGTCGCTGCCGTAATTTGGAACTTCAATGCAAGTGATGCCATGCAAGATGGCGTCCCTTGCATTCCTATTGGCTAAAAGATTTAAATCAGCCAATAGGATTAGAGCTGCTAAAATCCTATTGGCTGTTCCAATCAGCCAATAGGATTGAGCTCTCATCCTATTGGCTGTTCCAATCAGCCAATAGAATGATAGCTCAAATCCTATTGGCTGATTTTAACAGCCAATAGGATTTTAGCAGCTCTAATTCCTATTGGCTGATTGAAATCTTTCAGCCAATAGGAATACAAGGGTGTAGCAACCCTTGCCCACAGTAAAAAAGCAGCGTAAGTCCCTGAAAGGCTTATCAAACACCTAACGCTGAGCACTCACATACATTTCAGCCTCACATATAAAACAGTAAAACCTTTCCTGGCCACATAATTAATCAAATCAGTATCCTCCCTCTGCAAGTGTGTCCAACAAATCACAATCACAAACAGCACAACCTCTCACCTGCAGCCTTAAAACACCTGACAGACAATGCACACCCTGAGTACCCACCATGTTTCCCTTGCAGTCAGTTTGCGTGTCAGATTATTAATTTCATTCTGTTTCAATGTTTACGTGTGAATTCAACATAAATAAAACCTACTCTTTATTTTTAACTTACGCATGCAATATACTGGTGTAAATTACTGGCAAAGCCAGAAATGTGTAGTCGCACATATTTCTGAACCTCAACAGTTTGGCCTATTTACGCCAGTATATCATATGCCAGCATGTCTTGTTTGATTCACCTGTTGTGCAAGGTGAATTTACTGGCAACGTGGGTATCAGGAATGAAAAATGATTTATTTTTTTTAATTTATTTATAAAAAAAAAAACAATTGGTACAGAATCCTCTCACCATGCAGGACAGAGAAAAAAGAATCACTTGGACCATAAAAATTAATACAACACAATTTCAATTAATAAACTTTACAATTATATCTAAAAAAAAAAACCCCATAAAAATAATAAGATGATCCGGTATAAGTCATGTTGTTGGAGTTTTATTATTATAATAAGGAAACAAAATAATACAAACTAAACTAAACAAAAAGCAGTGGCACTGTAACAGAAGGATATTCACTCCTATTTAAAAAAAAAAAAAAAATATTAAAAGCAAAAAAATAATCTCTCCTCTCTTACCAACCCCAGATCTCTCATCTAATCTCTTAAACAGGAAACATGAAAAATACCACAATTTATTTGTGAGATAAAAATGCAGATTTCTGGAAAGGTCAGATAATTTGTTTTTGTGAGGGCATCAGGAAACATTTAATTACATTATGCCATTTTGAGAAAAAAAGTGTTAATTTCTTATCAGTGAATTCTCTAAGATTATATTGTTCCATATGATTTGATTATAAATAGCACACATACATTCTACCCTACTAGGAGCACATTTTGATTTCCACTTATTAATTAACTTATGATTGTTCTGGATCTGATAATGATTATACAGAAAAAAATACATGTATAGGAATTTGCTAAGTATTTATATAGCCAAAAATTAATTTTCCTCCAGATTTGTACAATCTTTGGGCACAGCCACATACAATGTAATAGATCTGCATGTAGAGAATTACATCTGAGACAGTTAACCTTACTCTCTGAATACCATTTGGAGACTCTGGAAAGTGTAATATAAACTTGGTTAACTAATTTGAAATGAGCTTCTTTCTAACCTATTGTAACTGATGTTTTTTCCAGTAGGGTAATGCTTTGCTTTATTATATGTGATGTTATATAAGGGAAATATCTATAACATCTAGATACTAAATCATTTAAGTGTATCTCACCATAATAAGTAATTAAGGTGTTATATAGGAAATATATGGAACACATACAGGGAGTGCAGAATTATTAGGCAAATGAGTATTTTGACCACATCATCCTCTTTATGCATGTTGTCTTACTCCAAGCTGTATAGGCTTGAAAGCCTACTACCAATTAAGCATATTAGATGATGTGCATCTCTGTAATGAGAAGGGGTGTGGTCTAATGACATCAACACCCTATATCAGGTGTGCATAATTATTAGGCAACTTCCTTTCCTTTGGCAAAATGGGTCAAAAGAAGGACTTGACAGGCTCAGAAAAGTCAAAAATAGTGAGATATCTTGCAGAGGGATGCAGAACTCTTAAAATTGCAAAGCTTCTGAAGCGTGATCATCGAACAATCAAGCGTTTCATTCAAAATAGTCAACAGGGTCGCAAGAAGCATGTGGAAAAACCAAGGCGCAATATAACTGCCCATGAACTGAGAAAAGTCAAGCATGCAGCTGCCAAGATGCCACTTGCCACCAGTTTGGCCATATTTCAGAGCTGCAACATCACTGGAGTGCCCAAAAGCACAAGGTGTGCAATACTCAGAGACATGGCCAAGGTAAGAAAGGCTGAAAGACGACCACCACTGAACAAGAAACACAAGCTGAAACGTCTAGACTGGGCCAAGAAATATCTCAAGACTGATTTTTCTAAGGTTTTATGGACTGATGAAATGAGAGTGAGTCTTGATGGGCCAGTGGCTAGATTGGTAAAGGGCAGAGAGCTCCAGTCCGACTCAGACGCCAGCAAGGTGGAGGTGGAGTACTGGTTTGGGCTGGTATCATCAAAGATGAGCTTGTGGGGCCTTTTCGGGTTGAGGATGGAGTCAAGCTCAACTCCCAGTCCTACTGCCAGTTTCTGGAAGACACCTTCTTCAAGCAATGGTACAGGAAGAAGTCTGCATCCTTCAAGAAAAACATGATTTTCATGCAGGACAATGCTCCATCACACGCGTCCAAGTACTCCACAGCGTGGCTGGCAAGAAAGGGTATAAAAGAAGAAAATCTAATGACATGGCCTCCTTCTTCACCTGATCTGAACCCCATTGAGAACCTGTGGTCCATCATCAAATGTGAGATTTACAAGGAGGGAAAACAGTACACCTCTCTGAACAGTGTCTGGGAGGCTGTGGTTGCTGCTGCACGCAATGTTGATGGTGAACAGATCAAAACACTGACAGAATCCATGGATGGCAGGCTTTTGAGTGTCCTTGCAAAGAAAGGTGGCTATATTGGTCACTGATTTGTTTTTGTTTTGTTTTTGAATGTCAGAAATGTATATTTGTGAATGTTGAGATGTTATATTGGTAAAATAAATAATTGAAATGGGTATATATTTGTTTTTTGTTAAGTTGCCTAATAATTATGCACAGTAATAGTCACCTGCACACACAGATATCCCCCTAAAATAGCTATAACTAAAAACAAACTAAAAAACTACTTCCAAAACTATTAAGCTTTGATATTAATGAGTTTTTTGGGTTCATTGAGAACATGGTTGTTGTTCAATAATAAAATTAATCCTCAAAAATACAACTTGCCTAATAATTCTGCACTCCCTGTAGATGAGTGTTGGGGGCCAATTTATTAATATGCAAGCAGTCATGATAGGATGTAGCGTATCATGTCCGTCGCACATCGATAACTTTTTGTACAATGAAGCCCCCTGCAGATTTGCAACCAATCGGCTACTAGAACGGGGTGTCAATCAGCCCAATCATATAGGATCAGGCGGATTGATGCTCACAGCCTCAGAGCAGGCAGATAAGTTATTGAGCAGCATTCTTTAGACCATTCGGAGCTTGATAATTCGGTCCCATGGAGTTTAATTACATTGTACAATTCACCTAAGTTCCAGGCGGAACCATATTAAGTCTGAAGATAATTATATAGATGCCCTAACTGTAGATTTGCAAAAAATCTGTCCTTGATAGTTCAAAATGTATTCTTAATCTAGCAACTGATTTAATTGTTTTAGTCTATTTACAGTAAATTCTTAAATCCTTTATCTTTTCGCACCAGCAGTTAAACTCAGGGTAAATTCAGGATTTCAGATCAACTATTAACATCACATCTGATCGTTTAAAAGATTCAGAATAACATTCAAAACCGCATGTTTTCTAATTTCACAATAATCACAGCGGTTACGAATACACAGTCAAGAAAACAAAGAGAAAAGAAAAATAAAAAAAAGAGAAGAAAAACGATTCTAAATAATATACATTTTAGGAGATGCAGCTCCTCTTGAGGCACCAGACACCCAGTGTAATTGAAAAATAATCAAAATCATCCCAAAAAATGGGACTTCAAAATATATTAATATTGATTCCATTCATTGTTCAGAATCATAACAAAATTCCTAGAAAATACATTTGAGGGTCGCAGGTCCTTACATAATCCCAATTCTATAGTTACAATGGGTTCTTATACATAGTTCATTGGTTATATGTTAATAGTCTAGACACCTCCTATTGGTATGAATTGGCAATTAGTGAAACAAGATATTTCACTACAAAAGCATGAACTTGTAGCACTCTGCAGCCCAGACTAGACGGCTGAACTTAAAATTGAATATCAAACAAAAAAACACACTCAAAATTTAAAAACCAAATGGTGGATAAAACTGACAAATAATATAATTTTATGATGTTTCAATATATAACATCAAATTGGTTCATGTATTCCAATGTTATGTTATCTGTATATTAGTGTTAGAAAGTCAATATAATGTGATTAGGTTTTGTAAATCACAATTTGTAGTCTATACATTATATTGGTTATTTCCCTGTGGGTAATATGTATGAGGTTATATCCTCTATATGTCTTCCTCACAGGGGTGTGTTTATAACCAGACTAGTAACACTGTACCAATAAATCTTGTGACCTGTATATTACAGGGATTTCTTTAATAATACGATTGATTACTATATATGAACTGTTATTCTACTAGTATTATCATTATGCTGTGTGACCAAGTATTATTGCACAAAAGAACATGCAATTGTAGTTCGGGATATTTGTATATAGATACTATCCACTGATTATGATAGTTCTTAGGACAAAATTATAGTAGTTGTTACAGCGTCTGCTACTTATAACAGCTCATGAACAGAATAGACATTAGTGATTATTGTCCTACAGTTACCAGTACTATTCTTCAGGATTGCTGGCAGTGTATCTCTTTAATTGCAGTTCAGAGATTCACGTGAATATAGTACTTATTCTCGTTGTACTCCTATAGTTGTATATTACTCTATTACTATTGCTGTTTCGGAGGTTGGTGGGTTAATGCATATCCAGTGAGTTACATACTACACACTCCTGGGAATTATAAATATAGGGGTTAATATCCCTGAATTATATCTGGAGCTGTTTATTTCTATTAGCTCCTCAGAATTGTAAAGGGATAATACGTGTGAGTTTGGTTATTTATGTTATAAGGTACCGTCCTAGACAAGGACTAGTGATGTTGCGAACCTAAAATTTTGCGTTCGCGAACAGCGAACGTGAACTTCCGCAAAAGTTCGCGAACGGGCAAACAGGGCAAACCGCCATTGACTTTAATAGGCAGGTGAATTTTAAAACCCACAGGGACTCTTTCTGGTCACAAAAGTGATGGAAATTTTGTTTCAAGGGGACTAACACCTGGACTGTGGCATGCCGGAGGGGGATCCATGGCAAAACTCCCATGGAAAATTACATAGTTGATGCAGAGTCTGTTGTTGATGCAGACTGATGTAAAAGTTTGTTTTTTTAATTTAAACTACTGTTACACCAGATATGAGTGGTGGCACTGAGCAAGTAGGCACAGTATATGCTGTGAGCCTGATACACAGGCTGGCAGTGGCAGGCAGGCAACTGCTATAAGATTATACTAGCAGACTGATGTAAAAGTTTTTTTTTTAAATTTACACTACTGTTACACCAGATATGAGTGGTGGCACTGAGCAAGTAGGCACAGTATATGCTGTGAGCCTGACACACAGGCTGGCAGTGGCAGGCTGGACTGGCAACTGAAATTAGATTACACTAGCAGACTGATGTAAAAGTTTTTTTGTTTTAAATTTACACTACTGTTACACCAGATATGACTGGTGGTGGCACTGAGCAAGTAGGCACAGTATATGCTGTGAGCCTGACACACAGGCTGGCAGTGGCAGGCTGGCCTGCTGCCAACTGAAATTGGATTACACTAGCAGACTGATGTAAAAGTTTTTTGTTTTAAATTTACACTAATGTTACACAAGATATGAGTGGTGGCACTGAGCAGGTAGGCACAGTATATGCTGTGAGCCTGACACACAGGCTGGCAGTGGCAGGCAGGTAACTGCTATTAGATTACACTAGCAAACTGATGTAAAAGTTTTTTTTTTTTAAATTTACACTACTGTTACACCAGATATGACTGGTGGTGGCACTGAGCAAGTAGGCACAGTATATGCTGTGAGCCTGACACACAGGCTGGCAGTGGCAGGCTGGCCTGCTGGCAACTGAAATTAGATTACACTAGCAGACTGATGTAAAAGTTTTTTGTTTTTTTTTAATTTACACTAATGTTACACCAGATATGAGTGGTGGCACTGAGCAAGTAGGCACAGTATATGCTTTGAGCCTGACACACAGGCTGGCAGTGGCAGGCAGGCAACTGCTATTAGATTACAAAGAAAAAAACAAAAACAAAAAACGACTGATGTAGCCCTAAAGAGGGCTTTTTGGGGTGCTGTCCTTACAGCAGAGATCAGATGAGTCCTTCAGGACTGTAGTGGACACTGAATACACTAGCCTAACTATAGATTTCCCTATTAAATTAGCAACAGCTACACTGTCCCTCCTCTCACTAGCAATGCAGCTTCCGAATGAATCTAAAATGGCTGCTGTCCATGAGGTGTAAGGGTCTGGGAGGGAGGGTCTGCTGCTGATTGGCTGGAATGTGCCTGCTGACTGTGAGATACAGGGTCAAAGTCTAGGCAATGATGACGAATAGGAGGTGGATCGAACATGACATATGTTTGCCCACCGCTGCGAACGCGAACAAGCTATGTTCGCCGGGAACTGTTATCCGGCGAGCTGTTCACGACATCACTAATTATCAACTTATATAAAGTGATTGATAATTACACTGTTTTAATTTTATTCCCCTAAGATATCAGAAATGTCTTGGCATAATATAAGTGAAAGAATGATAACTAATATCGTATTATGTATTCTTGTTAATGTTAACAGACCATCATTCTACATTAAATAAATCCCTCAATTAATCAATTTGGTTTGCTGACAACTAGGAGCTTATAGGGTTAATACACCTCAAGTATGTTATATACTTTACACCCCCAGGTTGTAACCGTGAACGTAAGTGTACCTAAGGTATGCCTGAGATTAAATATTTGGATTTGCTTCTAAGGAGTGTTAAAGATTAGTATAATTGAAGTTCATTAGTTGTGTTATAAATAAAAAAAAAATTGTCATCACCTTTAAATATCCAAAAAGGTAATGTTGGATATTATATTAACTGCTATTATTCATGTTAACAGACTCGGTATGTATTTTCCCCAGTGCAACAATTACTGTTCAAATAAGTTGTTGCTATTGTAATTTTAATTGCGATCCAATTTCTGAGTGAAATATTCACATTAGCAGTTTCTTTGTTTGAATACTTAGTATTAATCTCTGTACTTTGTACTATAATCTGATTTTGCTACAATTGTAATTTCATTAATATCGGTTTTTATAGTGTATCAAACACATCCATTTCTGATATACAGTTTGCAAGTGCAGATATAAATTGGCCAATGGCCACCACAGTTTAACATTCTAAGTTATTAATTATAATTCTCAACAGTCTAACATAGGATTCAACGTCGTTCTATCTCAGCATTGTATTAAAATTTCTCCTCCACACTACTCTGACATGTTTCGCCCTTCCCGGGATTCCGCCTTTGAGAAAGCCCGGAAAGGGCGAAACATGTCAGAGTAGTGTGGAGGAGAAATTTTAATTCAATGCTGAGATAGAACGACGTTGGATCCTATGTTAGACTGTTGAGAATTATAATTAATAACTTAGAAAGTTAAACTGTGGTGGCCATTGGCCAATTTATATCTGCACTTGCAAACGGTATATCAGAAATGGATTTGTTTGATACACTATAACAACCAATATTAATGAAATTACAATTGTAGCAAAAACGGATTATGGTACAAAGTACAGAGATTAATACTAAGTATTCAAACAAAGAAACTGCTAATGTGAATATTTCACTCAGAAATTGGATCGCAATTAAAATTACAATAGCAACAACTTATTTGAACAGTAATTGTTGCACTGGGGAAAATACATACCGAGTCTGTTAACATGAATAATAGCAGTTAATGCGATATCCAACATTACCTTTTTGGATATTTAAAGGTGATGACAAGAACATTTTTATTTATAACACAAGTAATGAACTTCAATTACACTAATCTTTAACGCTCCTTAGAAGCAAATCCAAATATTTAATTTCAGGCATACCTTAGGTACACTTACGTTCATGGTTACAACCTGGGAGTCTAAAGTATATAACATACTTGAGGTTTATTAACACCTATAAGCTCCTAGTTGTCAGCAAACCAAATGGATTCATTGAGTGATTTATTTAATGTAGAATGATGGTCTGTTAACATTAACAAGAATACATAATACGATATTAGTTATCATTCTTTTACTTCAATTATGCCATGACATGTCTGATATCTTAGGGGAATAAAATTAAAACAGTGTAATTATCAATCACTTTACATAAGTTGATAATATTGTTCTTGTCTAGGACAACTGTACCTTATAACATAAATAACCAAACTCACACGTATTATCCCTTTACAATTCTGAGGAGCTAATAGAAATAAACAACTCCAGATATAATTCAGGGATATTAACCCCTATATTTATAATTCCCTGGAGTGTGTAGTATGTAACTCACTGGATACGCATTAACCCACCAACCTCCAAAACAGCAATAGTAATAGAGTAATATACAACTACAGGAGTGCAACGAGAATAAGTACTATATTCACGTGAATCTCTGAACCGCAATTAAAGAGATACACTGCCAGCAATCCAGAAGAATAGTACTGGTAACTGTAGGACAATAATCACTAATGTCTAATCTGTTCATGAGCTGTTATAAGTAACAGACGCTGTAACAACTACTATAATTTTGTCCTAAGAACTATCATAATCAATGGATAGTATCTATATACAACTATCCCGAACTACAATTGCATGTTCTTTTGTGCAATAATACTTGGTCACACAGCATAATGATAATACTAGTAGAATAACAGTTCATATATAGTAATCAATCGTATTATTAAAGAAATCCCTGTAATATACAGGTCACAAGATTGATTGGTACAGTGTTACTAGTCTGGTTATAAACACACCCCTGTGAGGAAGACATATAGAGGATATAACCTCATACATATTACCCACAGGGAAATAACCAATATAATGTATAGACTACAAATTGTGATTTACAAAACCTAATCACATTATATTGACTTTGTAACACTAATATACAGATAACATAACATTGGAATACATTAACCAATTTGATGTTATATATTGAAACATTATAAAATTATATTATTTGTCAGTTCTATCCACCATTTGGTTTTTAAATTTTGAGTGTGTTTTTTTGTTTGATATTCAATTTTAATTTTATAATAATAAAAGTTATATTTTAAGTTCAACTGTGAAGTTCAGCCGTCTAGTCTGGGCTGCAGAGTGCTACAAGTGCATGCTTTTGTAGTGAAATATCTTGTTTCACTAATTGCCAATTCAGATTAATCTATGCACAAGCACCAACCCACTTTAATAATTTATGTGATAATA
The DNA here is from genome assembly GCF_027579735.1 of Bombina bombina. NCBI lineage: Eukaryota > Metazoa > Chordata > Amphibia > Anura > Bombinatoridae > Bombina > Bombina bombina. Next base: position 678,101,080 of record NC_069501.1, on the reverse strand, counting down.
TATATTAATAGTACAACTAAGTGGGGCTAGCCTTAATAGTGCCATTGTAAACAACCTCCTATGGGTAGCCTCACCTACCAACTCAATCTTAATGCAGGTATGCAGCAAATATATGTTTTGTGGGGGGGCGGTGGATGATAGAGAGAGAGGAAGAGAAAAAAAAAAAGAAGGGGGAAAGGAAGGGGGGATAACTTTCTCAATTTCCAGAGCCTTTAGACAACCATAATGTTGGAAAAGTCCCTGCCAATTGTTGGCTGACCCACTCGGAAGACTTAAAGTATGAGACAACCTGAATTTGTGCTTCTAATGGGAGTGAGATAATGAGTGGTTTCCATTTAGTAAAAAAATGGCTTATCTGCAAATTATTATTATTATTATTACATTGTATTGTTCCAGTATCATCTGGTGTTGTCCACTTTTAAGAAATTCTGAGAACTTAGGCCCTTTATTACCTTTCCAGTTCTTAAGTATCAGATTCCTCCCTACCAAAATCATTGAATTAATAAATCTGAAATTCGGGTTGATAGCTGAGAAACTGAGTAAAAAACATATATGGGTAGATTTTAGTTTGAAATGGGTCCCCAATATCTTGATACACCAAAAATGAACTTTTTGCCAGAATTGATAGACTTTAAGGCATGCCCAAAAGCAGTGCACCTAGTCAGTGCTCTCGGAGCCACACAGCATATTTCCTTCAGCCTGCCCCATTTTCGCTATTCTGGATGGCGTAAAATATGCTATATTTATTATCTTCACATGTGATTCTCTCCAATTAACAAAAACAGCAGCTTTAACTACAAAAGTAACACTAGGTAATACCATATCCCTATCCGTAAATATATTAACGCTGCTCCACTAAGTTATCATCTTAGCATTATGGACCTTCCCATGGAAGTTAACTAGCAAATTGTAAATCTGTGAAATGGTATTTTCCCCTATCGTAGTACAACTTAATCACCTGACTCAATTTCCCCAGATCTAAACCTGCACCTGTTTCTATTCTCAAATTCCTTACCCAGTGTCTGGCTTGTAAATACACATAAAAAGAGGTTCTTGGAAGATTATGGGGCCCATTTATCAAGCCCGGATGGAGCTTGAGGGCCCTTGTTTCCGACGAGCCTGCAGGCTCACCAGAAACAGCAGTTATGAAGCAGCGGTTTAAAGACCGCTGCTCCATAACCTGTCCACCTGCTCTGAGCAGGCGGAAACACCTCACTGCAATTCAACCTGATCGAGTACGTTCGGGTTGATTGACACCTCCTGGCCGCGAATCTGAAGGGGGCAGGGTTGCACCAGCAGCGTATTGTTCTCCGCATTCAGTGAGGTCTGGCGGACCTGATCCGGACGGTCAGATAAGGTCCGCCAGACCTTTGATAAATTATCCCCCTATAAGTCAATCTCAATTCTTCAAAGGTTCTCATCACTAGTGTTCTTTCTTCACATACCTGACCAACAGATTCAAGTTCATTGTGTGCCCATAATATAAACACTGATGTATCTAAAAAATGTATCTTAATCTCTATGCACATCCTTTGCCAGGCCGTAATAATATGTTTAAAGGAGCAAAGTTGTGTAATAGTACTAGGAAGCTTAGCATGAGGGTAATGTAAAATTGTTTTCAGAGTGAAGGGAGTAAACAGTTTAGATTCCAGCTCATAGAAAGTAACGTAATCTTTTTCAGTGATCCAATCTAATTTACAAAGAGCTGCATAATTGTAGAATTTTATGTTTGGGCATGCCAGCCCGCCATGTAAATTACGAAACAGGTCTAGATTTTTCCTAAAAGGACCAATTCTATGTGCTCTTTATATGGCAATTGGTGAATTAGATGTATGTATACTTAAAGGGGCACTCAATTCAAAATTAAACTTTCATGATTAAAATAACGCATGCAATTCTAAACAACTTTCCAATTTACTTCCATTAACAATATGTGCTCAGTCTTTTTTTATATAAGAAAGACTGAAAATCAGTTCTATCAGGCTTTACAATAAAAGGGGAATCCAGAGTCAGAAGAACAATTTGGGTTAAAAAAAAAAACAGATTAACAGTCAGTAGTTACAGGATAAAGAATCAGAAGCTCAAACAGAGAACAGAAATACAGTACATTTCAGTCTGAACATTTGAAAATCTAATGAACATGCAGATATATGAAGATGTATTTCTTTAAATCTTAAAGTAATATGTTATCAGTTATAAGATACTTAGAAAAAAGTTTATAAATATGAGAATCTGAAAATTGAAACATCCATTTTAAATATTGGTACGTTATAGCACAATCAAAATATGTGATATATTGGAACTGTTTCTAAAGCTCTATTTAGTTTGATTTTTTTTAACATAAGGATAAGATTGATTTTTAAAATATATGAGATTACAGGAATTGAGTTTTATATCTAAAAATATTTAATCCAAAAAAAATAATAAAGAAAAATGTATAATATTGTTTCTCAAAGATTCATGAGTTTTTACATATTAGCTAAAGTGTTCCTGTTTTCAACAAACATCTGATTAATGCAGTATGGTCATTTGTTTCCTCTTGAATAAAAGAATGTCAATGATAAACAGCATGTTTTCCACACAACATTTGAGACATAAAGAAAACTGCTAAATATTAGAAAATTAATTACATGTTTGAGAGAATTTTTTATCAACAGAAACAAGTGCTTATCATAACTAAAATGTGGCAAACCCTAAACATCTTATTTTGAAGACAGATCCACTCATTCATTAAAGAAAAATAATAAAAAAAAAATTCTAAGAATACAGAAGTTTCGAGTTTTACTCTAGTGCGTGCTAACATTTGTATGTCAGATAGTACAGGGCATTAATGCCGTCATATAATAGGCTTCAGTGAAATTCGTCAGGTAACGTTCCAGTGCTAAGCCAAAGGATCCATTTTGCATTGTGATGACCATTTCAAGTTGGGAGGAAATCACTAATAGATTGGGATCAACCTCATTATGCCAATACATTGAAAAGGGACCTAAAAATAAATAGTAAGCCAAGAATTATTTTACTTTGCATCATGTGTTCAATAATTTTTTAAATTACATGAATGGAACAAGTTCAATTACCTGCCTGTCAATCAAGCATGTGTGAGAGCACACTTACCAATCAGCAGATAAATACATAGTTTAACACCTGCAGTCATGTAAAAGGTGCCAATATCTGTGGGCTAACAAAGGGCACGATTGCATTGAGATGTAAAAAATGGAGCCGTAAGCTAGTGGCTGATAGCTAAAAGTAGTTTATGGCTCCATTTTAGTACAAGGTTTCCATTTAAATATTTTGTGCTTTGCGTGCAGTCGCACTTTTCATGTAGGTGTAAGTTAATATTGTGTTAACGCTTTCATCCGATATCGGATTTCTTGAAAATCAAGTTAGTTGCTATGGTAACCTGACCTTACACTATAAAATGTACGTTAAACCTCTACGCTCCTTATCTGTGATCACTTCTAAAGACAAAAAAAAGATACACTGATTTATAATACTTATTTTTTAACCATAAGCAAATACTATTTTTTATTATAATTCTATTTTCCCCTTTATTAATATATGTAATATGTATTGCTGCACTAGGCATAGGTCTTTATAGGTGTTTGCATATATTTTTAAATGTAAATACATACTGATATTTCCATAACAACATAAGTGTAACTATTTATATACATGGGATAACAATAAATCTAATATATTAAAAAAAAAAAAAAAAAAAAATCTACATTGAAATTGAATTATTTGCAAGTTTTAAAATTTCAATAGGAAATAGGTCTGAAAAAGTTCCCTTTTCCTCTTTTATACCAGCTATGCTGGGTGTCATTTTTTGGGTTGATAAAAGAAATTGCTTCCGACAGCATATTTATCAGTTTGCAACCTCACGCAAACCTAATTACGGCTTAATGGAAACAAGTCCATAGTCTTTTAAAATCTGCTTTATGTTACAATGTTTTTAGCAATGATATGTGTTATGAGCCTGCAAAAAGAATAAAAATTTAATGAAGTGACAAAATAACACATTTGAAATTAGTTAGAATAATATTTACTAAATCAGTAAAAATACTTCAATCTATGGTGAATCTGTCCCAAATTAATATTTATACAAACTACTAAAAGTAATATCAGGGGCACCCAATTTGCAAAAATAGATTAAATTGACATAACAATCAGCAATTTGTATATTATGTGCATATCATTTATGAATTTGTCCTTGAGATCTAGAAGGCTTTCACCTTGATTGAGCAGTGCATAAAATATTGCTAGAGATATCTGCATAATTAAAGGATACAAAAAGTGCATACTTTAAATAAATATAAAGAACAAGAAACGTGATATTTAAAATATTGCACATGTAAAAGTTTTAACATTAGATGAAGAATATCACATGTGAAGCATTATCCTAGGGGGGCTGAGCCAAATGTTGTCAAATATGATATTGTATTGAGATACTGCATTAGTGCCTTTCAGGAAATACTAATACAGTCTCAGAAATAAGTCAGCCTGTTGCTAAGGTTAAAGTGCTATAAAACAGGCTGAGATCTGTGCATATCCTAAAAGGGCTAATTTAGTAAAAAATAGTTTGCATTAAAAAAATGTTTAAAAATTGCTGGCAAGTATATTAGAATCATTTTCAAAAATAAGCAGAGATACTTAAATAGCCATGCTGTCTGGAGCAGTCGGCTCCACTCCCTCTTATCAGTGTTTAAAACAAGCATTGTATTTCAACTGAGTTCACAGCTTCAAGGCATGCTCCAGCAGATAACCCCTATTCACTTTTGCATTCTACCAAAACAACAATAGATATAGATGCAGCCATAGAAGGAAATGTTTGGGGGGGGGAGTTAGAGCAGTACAATTCAGAAATGTAAAAGAAAGGGTTAATGGTGAGACACTGCAGTGTAAATTTGCAGGTAAAGTAATTAAAGTCCATATTATTATATGTTGTCTCTATCCCAACTTGTTTTATGTCCCTTTAATTCCTTTGTTGTCATAGGCCTAGATTTGGAGTTCGGCGGTAGCCGTCAAAACCAGCGTTAGAGGCTCCTAATGCTGGTTTTGGCCGCCCGCTGGTATTTGGAGTCAGTGATTAAAGGGTCTAACGCTCACTTTTCAGCCGCGACTTTTCCATACCGCAGATCCCCCTACGCCATTTGCGTATCCTATCTTTTCAATGGGATCTTCCTAACTCCGGTATTTAGAGTCGTTTCTGAAGTGAGCGTTAGAGCTCTAACGACAAAACTCCAGCCGCCTGAAAATAGCAGGAGTTAAGAGCTTTCTGGCTAACGCCGGTTCATAAAGCTCTTAACTACTGTACCCTAAAGTACACTAACACCCATAAACTACCTATGTACCCCTAAACCGAGGTCCCCCCACATCGCCGCCACTCGATTAAAATTTTTAACCCCTAATCTGCCGACCGCCACCTACATTATACTTATGTACCCCTAATCTGCTGCCCCTAACCCCGCCGACCCCTATATTACATTTATTAACCCCTAACCTGCCCCCCACAACGTCGCCGCCAGCTACTTAAAATAATTAACCCCTAATCTTCCGACCGCAAAGCGCCGCCACCTACGTTATCCCTATGTACCCCTAATCTGCTGCCCCTAACACCGCCGACCCCTATATTATATTTATTAACCCCTAATCTGCCCCCCTCAACGTCGCCGACACCTGCCTACACTTATTAACCCCTAATCTGCCGAGCGGACCTGAGCGCTACTATAATAAAGTTATTAACCCCTAACCCGCCTCACTAACCCTATAATAAATAGTATTAACCCCCTAATCTGCCCTCCCTAACATCGCCGACACCTAACTTCAATTATTAACCCCTAATCTGCCGAGCGGAGCTCACCGCTACTATAATAAATGTATTAACCCCTAAAGCTAAGTCTAACCCTAACACTAACACCCCCCTAACTTAAATATAATTTACATCTAACGAAATAAATTAACTCTTATTAAATAAATGATTCCTATTTAAAGCTAAATACTTACCTGTAAAATAAACCCTAATATAGCTACAATATAAATTATAATTATATTATAGCTATTTTAGGATTAATATTTATTTTACAGGCAACTTTGTAATTATTTTAACCAGGTACAATAGCTATTAAATAGTTAAGAACTATTTAATAGTTACCTAGTTAAAATAATAACAAATTTACCTGTAAAATAAATCCTAACCTAAGATATAATTAAACCTAACACTACCCTATCAATAAAATAATTAAATAAACTACCTACAATTACCTACAATTAACCTAACACTACACTATCAATAAATTAATTAAACACAATTCCTACAAATAAATACAATTAAATAAACTAGCTAAAGTACAAAAAATAAAAAAGAACTAAGTTACAAAAAATAAAAAAATATTTACAAACATAAGAAAAATATTACAACAATTTTAAACTAATTACACCTACTCTAAGCCCCCTAATAAAATAACAAACACCCCCAAAATAAAAAATTCCCTACCCTATTCTAAATTAAAAAAGTTACAAGCTCTTTTACCTTACCAGCCCTGAACAGAGCCCTTTGCGGGGCATGCCCCAAGAATTTCAGCTCTTTTGCCTGTAAAAGAATAAATACAATACCCCCCCCCCCAACATTACAACCCACCACCCACATACCCCTAATCTAACACAAACCCCCCTTAAATAAACCTAACACTAAGCCCCTGAAGATCTTCCTACCTTGTCTTCACCATCCAGGTTCACCGATCCGTCCTGAAGAGCTCCTCCGATGTCCTGATCCAAGCCCAAGCGGGGGGCTGAAGAGGTCCATGATCCGGTCAAAGTCTTCATCCAGGCGGCATCTTCTATGGTCTTCCATCCGGAGCGAAGCGGCAGGATCCTGAAGACCTCCAGCGCGGAACATCCATCCGGACCGACGACTGAACGACGAATGACTGTTCCTTTAAGGGACGTCATCCAAGATGGCGTCCCTCGAATTCCGATTGGCTGATAGGATTCTATCAGCCAATCGGAATTAAGGTAGGAATTTTCAGATTGGCTGATGGAATCAGCCAATCAGAATCAAGTTCAATCCGATTGGCTGATCCAATCAGCCAATCAGATTGAGCTCGCATTCTATTGGCTGTTCCGATCAGCCAATAGAATGCGAGCTCAATCTGATTGGCTGATTGGATCAGCCAATCGGATTGAACTAGATTCTGATTGGCTGATTCCATCAGCCAATCAGAAAATTCCTACCTTAATTCCGATTGGCTGATAGAATCCTATCAGCCAATCGGAATTCGAGGGACGCCATCTTGGATGACGTCCCTTAAAGGAACAGTCATTCGTCGTTCAGTCGTCGGTCCGGATGGATGTTCCGCGCTGGAGGTCTTCAGGATCCTGCCGCTTCGCTCCGGATGGAAGACCATAGAAGATGCCGCCTGGATGAAGACTTTGACCGGATCATGGACCTCTTCAGCCCCCCCGCTTGGGCTTGGATCAGGACATCGGAGGAGCTCTTCAGGACGGATCGGTGAACCTGGATGGTGAAGACAAGGTAGGAAGATCTTCAGGGGCTTAGTGTTAGGTTTATTTAAGGGGGGTTTGTGTTAGATTAGGGGTATGTGGGTGGTGGGTTGTAATGTTGGGGGGGGGGGGGTATTGTATTTATTCTTTTACAGGCAAAAGAGCTGAAATTCTTGGGGCATGCCCCGCAAAGGGCCCTGTTCAGGGCTGGTAAGGTAAAAGAGCTTGTAACTTTTTTAATTTAGAATAGGGTAGGGAATTTTTTATTTTGGGGGTGTTTGTTATTTTATTAGGGGGCTTAGAGTAGGTGTAATTAGTTTAAAATTGTTGTAATATTTTTCTTATGTTTGTAAATATTTTTTTATTTTTTGTAACTTAGTTCTTTTTTATTTTTTGTACTTTAGCTAGTTTATTTAATTGTATTTATTTGTAGGAATTGTGTTTAATTAATTTATTGATAGTGTAGTGTTAGGTTAATTGTAGGTAATTATAGGTAGTTTATTTAATTATTTTATTGATAGGGTAGTGTTAGGTTTAATTATATCTTAGGTTAGGATTTATTTTACAGGTAAATTTGTTATTATTTTAACTAGGTAACTATTAAATAGTTATTAACTATTTAATAGCTATTGTACCTGGTTAAAATAATTACAAAGTTGCCTGTAAAATAAATATTAATCCTAAAATAGCTATAATATAATTATAATTTATATTGTAGCTATATTAGGGTTTATTTTACAGGTAAGTATTTAGCTTTAAATAGGAATCATTTATTTAATAAGAGTTAATTTATTTCGTTAGATGTAAATTATATTTAAGTTAGGGGGGTGTTAGTGTTAGGGTTAGACTTAGCTTTAGGGGTTAATACATTTATTAGAATAGCGGTGAGGTCCGCTCGGCAGATTAGGGGTTAATAATTGAAGGTAGGTGTCGGCGATGTTAGGGAGGGCAGATTAGGGGTTAATACTATTTATGATAGGGTTAGTGAGGCGGGTTAGGGGTTAATAACTTTATTATAGTAGCGGTGCGGTCCGCTCGGCAGATTAGGGGTTAATAAGTGTAGGCAGGTGTCGGCGACGTTGAGGGGGGCAGATTAGGGGTTAATAAATATAATATAGGGGTCGGCGATGTTAGGGCAGCAGATTAGGGGTACATAGGGATAACGTAGGTTGCGGCGGTTTACGGAGCGGCAGATTAGGGGTTAAAAAAAATATGCAGGGGTCAGCGATAGCGGGGGCAGCAGAATAGGGGTTAATAAGTGTAAGGTTAGGGGTGTTTAGACTCGGGGTACATGTTAGAGTGTTAGGTGCAGACGTAGGAAGTGTTTCCCCATAGGAAACAATGGGGCTGCGTTAGGAGCTGAACGCGGCTTTTTTGCAGGTGTTAGGTTTTTTTCAGCTCAAACAGCCCCATTGTTTCCTATGGGGGAATCGTGCACGAGCACGTTTTTGAGGCTGGCCGCGTCCGTAAGCAACTCTGGTATCGAGAGTTGCATTTGCGGAAAAAATGCTCTACGCTCCTTTTTTGGAGCCTAACGCAGCATTTGTTTGAACTCTCGATACCAGAGTTAAATTTATGGTGCGGCCAGAAAAAAGCCAGCGGAGCGTTAACAGCCCTTTTACCGCCAAACTCCAAATCTAGGCCATAGTGTGGTAAATGCTACAAGCATTTGTACACTTGTTAATTCTCAAGCACATGGCAACATTTACTTTTGGCTTCATATTTATTATTCACAAGTAATCATAAAGACTGTTTTTCCCCCCTCAAAAGGTACATAATTAAACGTAATTTTATCAGTGATATTAAAGTCTACAAGTGTTATTGTGCCTAACTTTAATAAATGAATATGCAACCCAACTGCATCAAGAAGCCTTGTAATCTGGAAAAAAAAAGCTAATTTCCATTTTATATTACATTTCCCTAGCAACAGAGCTAGTTTAATGAGTTATTAAAATATTTTTAAAACCCCATCTGGAAGGTATTCAATAAATATTTTACTCATTAAGCAATGAAGATAAGGTTGCCACCTCAACAGCTGGAGCTACTGACTTCGGTGAATTGTGGAGAAAATAAATGGAATAAAGATTTCGTTCTGAAAACATATTCCTGGAAAAAAGGAATAAAACATATTATCCATATATATAATTTTTTAAACAGCTATATAAAATAACACTCGAGAAGGCAAGAAGAAGCCCTAGGCATATATGTAGCTACTGTGTAACCTTATGCCAGGCAAATTATGTTCAGTGAACACTCTCTTTGGCATTGAATACAAAAGCCACATAATTATGACCTAACTGTAATTAAGAAAAGTGCAAGAACATGGTGGAATGAGTATTAAGAAATAAAAGGATATGAATCAGAGGTTAGATTGAATAAAAAAAAATATGCTTAATGCAAAAACTTCCAAAGCTCATACAACTGCCAGATTGCCAGTCATTTACCAATAATGAGCAAGATCACAATTAAACTAGTACAAAACTGGTAGTGATTGCTGAAATCCCTCTTTGTATTGGTGCCACCCTGTAAGAAAAATTTACTTGTTAGAAAAAAAGCCTTACGGAAAGATAACTCACTTCTATTTGCTGGAGTCTATACCTTTTATGGTGCACTGTTCCATGTGCCATTTCACGCATTAGCCCTGTTGTTCAGTCAATTGACCTACTATAACCTTTTCCTTAAAATACATGGTTATTGCTGGTATATATGTAAGCTACATTAAGTAAACCCTGGTACCTTTGAACTGTGTATAGGTATCAGTGTAGCTCCTTATATAATCAACTGCTAAAGGGTTACATTATTTTCTTTAAAATAAATGGTTGAATGCAAAAGATATGTCTTAACGGTGTAGTTTGAATAAATATCTTTCATGAAAATTATATCTGGCTAAAAAACTTGCAGCAGCTTTGCCACTCAAAATGTGCAGACTTCATAAAGATTTGTAGCTGCCCCTCACCAGAGCTTAGGGGCGCGATCCGATATAGATCGTAGTTTTCGGCGCAAGCGAGGTAACCCGCGTCGCCCGCAGTTTCAGCTCGCAACTCGAGCTATCCAATATTCAGCGCCGTCAGATGCTAAACTGGCGTAAGTCAGAAAAACCGAAGAGCAGGCAAAATGTGCGCAAATACACCTTTTAGTCGTCGCAAGTACTTCCGCCTGTATTTTGTTCACGTAAAGTCTCAATAAAGTGTAGTTTTATGCAAATTAGCCTACGACTCGTAAAAAATAACGCCAGTTCTAAGAGATGCGCCACGTAATGACGAGATTCAAAAATCATACTTAAACACCTGCGCAGCCGCCATTTCTTTAGTGTGTTTGGTTGGTTCTTGGAGCTACAGCACACTACAGCGAGTAGAGAGATTAGTGGTAAGAGTAGTGAGAAAGGAGCATTTCATCAAGTTAGTTAGGTCGGATTGTTGGATTGTGAAGCCAGTACATTTACTTACACTTTTTTTCATATTGCACACATTTTGCATACACACATATACAAAATACACAACACTTTTTTTTGATAACACCCAACACTTTTTATTTATCTTTTATAGTTTGAAAGGCTGAGTGTCTGGTTGTGATTGTGTGTGATTGAAGTGGGAGTGAGTGTGAGTGTGTGAGTGTGTGTAGTGTGAGGATGTCAGGGAGAGCTAGGGCTGGGGGGAGGAGGGAAGGGGAGTCGCAGGGAGAGGATAATGGACAGGAGGAGCAGCAGGGTCCCCGTCAGGGAGTGAGCGGAGTGGGGAGAGGGAGAGCCAGAAGGGAGGATGGGAGTGGGGTTGCCCCAAGGCCAGGCACACTTAGAAGAGGGATAGAGGTTGCACATGGGGATAGAAGGGGGAGGAGGGAGAGGATAGGGAGGAACCCACACCAGGGACATCCCAGGGAGGGAGCCAGGCAGCCCAGGACGAGGAGCGTATGAGGTGTCCGAATTTCAGTTTTGACGAAAACCTCGCTCTAGTCCAGGCTGTCCTGGAGAACCATAATGCCCTCTTTGGACAAGAGAAGGGCAAAGGAGTTGCCCGTAGGCATAAAGATGCTTGGCAGAAGGTGGTGGAGGCCGTCAATGGTGTGTCCCAACAGAGGAGGAATGTGGATGGCCTAAAGAAGAGGTGGAATGATTGCAAGAGGAGAGTCAAGGAGAGGATGGGCCAGGAAGCAATGTCCCAGAGGGCAACAGGAGGTGGGCCTCACTATGAGGCGGAATACAATGAGTGGCAGGAGCTCATTCGTAGGTCCCTGAGCCTCACAGCAGTCCGTGGACTTCCAGGGGCTCGTGACTCAGGGACTGCAACATCAGCACAGCATGCTGGTGAGTAACATCCCACACACTAGTATTATATGTATTTGAGTTAAAACATCCTATATTGTCACACATTCATGTACACAATGAGGATCATGGTATTTTGCTTACTAACAACTAAATATACAATGAGATTTAACATTAAAGGGACATGAAACACAAAGAATTTATTTCATTATTCAGATAGAGAATACAGTTTTAAACAACATCCCAATTTACTTCTATTATCTATTTTTAATTATTATTTTCAGAATCTTAGTTTATTAAATATCAATGCACATGGGTGAGGCAATCACACGAGGCATTGATGTACAGCCACCAATCAGCAGCTTCTGAGCCTATCTAGAAATGCATTTCAGCTAAGAATATCAAGATAATGAAGCATATTAGCTACTGGAAGTAAATTACAAGTTTTTTAAAATTCCATGCTTGGCTAGCTGAATCATGAAATAATAAATATGGGTTGCATGTCCATTTAATGCTACTTAACACATTGAAAATCATGATATGAGGTAGAATAGTGAAATACTAACATGTCTCAGAGTAACACAGGCCACAAGCCACATGTAGACTTTTCAGTAAATGGACACCATAGTCATCACAACCATAGTGTCACTTAAAGAACACATTTTCTCCATCACTGACATGTACACAGAACTATTGTATGAAACACATACATGTATACTTTGCATATTAAAAACCCTCATATCACAAATCTCAATGTGCACATGCATGTTATAGAGTTTGACATGAGAATGTGGATAGGCCCTAGCATGTACATTGTATGCCCACATGGATAGATATCTGACTGTACTAATCCCTCTCATCATTTGACTCCTCCACAGAACCTCCAGTCACCAGGGTGCCTACGCCCATGAATCCCCCAACACCGGATCAAACTATATGTCCACCTCAACCACCGGTCCAGATAATACAGCAGGAGTATGCCAGGCATGACATGGCTTGGACTGCCTCAATAGAGAATCCAAATATCATGCCGCCTGCATTACAGGAGGATACCTGGCAGGAGCCCTGGCCGGAGGAATATTCCTTTGGCTTGGAGGGGGAGCCACGCCAGCCCCGAAGGGTAGATGTATTTACCCCCCCACAAGAATATCATGCCACTACAGGATTATACCAGCAGGCTGAGTGGATGCACACCAGCGGCCATTGGGACTATCGGTCCATCCCGACATCTGTACCATCATCATCAGTTGGAAGAGCTCCACCAACTGAAATCCATCGCCCTGCACCTCCAGCTCATATTCCTGGGCCTGCACCTCCAGCTCATATTCCTGTGGCTGCACCTCCAGCTGAGCTTTTTGTTCCTGCACCTCCAGCTCATATTCCTGTGGCTGCACCTCCAGCTGAGCTTTTTGTTCCTGCACCTCCAGCTCATATTCCTGTGGCTGCACCTCCAGCTGAGCTTTCTGTTCCTGCACCTCCAGCTCATATTCCTGTGGCTGCACCTCCAGCTGAGCTTTTTGTTCCTGCACCTCCAGCTGAGATTCCTGTGGCTGCACCTCCAGCTGAGCTTTTTGTTCCTGCACCTCCAGCTGAGATTCCTGTGGCTGCACCTCCAGCTGAGCTTTCTGTTCCTGCACCTCCAGCTGAGATTCCTGTGCCTGCACCTCCAGCTGAGGATCACGAAATGGAACCAGTGCCTATTGTCCCTGCTGCTGAAGAGCCCATGGATCAATTGAGTTCCGCCATGGGTGACGAATACATCTCACTACAGAGGAGGCAAACATTGACATGTGAGACTCTAACGGCAACGTGTGAAAGAATGCAGAGGGAACAACGCAGGTTCCATAGGAGCCAACAGCGTTTGCAACAGAGATCCAATGATCTGCAAAGGGACATGGCAGCATCTGTAACAGCTATGGTCCAAAACCAAACCCAAATGCTGCGAGTCATATCGGACATGCAAATACAGAGTGACCACAGATGGAGGGAACAGAACCAACTGTTGGGGGTTTTGGTGGAGCATTTCACCTACCAGCAGGACATCGCATCAAGCATCTCGTCTGTGACCAGCACTCCTACTGGATCCACACAACCCAGGAGAGGCAGAAGACCCACTCCAGGCCCCTCATCTAAGAGGCCTAAAAGAAAATAAATATTATTCTATTTCATTGAAAATCTTGTCCTCTGTTATTTACTATCGAATTGTCATCCACATCCATGTGAGGTGTGTTTTAGTACAGTAATATTGGTAAAACATATAATAATACCTGTGTTGAAATGGACCAAAAAGGTATTATTATAATGTTTATGACATATTCCTGCTCAATAAACAACATCACATGGTTGTGTCTCAACGGCACATATAGTAATATTCACTTCTAAGATGTACATCAAGGTTTCTCACATCCAATATAAATTGACACGTTGGTATATATAACTAATAATGTATTTAAAGAAGGTGTGAACATAAGGTATAAATATCCATTATCCTCATTCTTAATGATAGTGAACTAAACATGAATGAAACAAATGATAAATATACAGTAATTAGGGTTGTTAAAGGGACATGAAAGCAAATTTTTTTCCTTCATGATTTTGAAAGAGAAGATAATTCCAAAAAGAAATTATAATTTCATTCTATTATTTATGTTGCTTCATTCTATTGATATTCTTTGCTGAAAACCATATCGAGATATGCTTGGAAGCTGATGATTAGTAGCTGTATATAGATGCCTCCTGCGATTTTTTCACTGTGTGCATTGCTATGTCTTCATTAAAGTATATCTAAATAAAAAATGAAAATAGGTAATTGATTTAAATTATAAGGTTTTTACAAATTATCTTCTCTATCCTTAATCATGAAACAATATGTTTGGGTATAGTGTCCCTTTAAGGGAAGGGGGTTGGGATGTAGTAGTTTCACTTACATGCAGTGGAAATCCAAAGTTTTAAATTCTGCAAGACATGATATATACACATGCAATGGTTGGTGAGGTACTGTCAAACATCATAATACATGTGAATGTTACGGTTTACTGTACTTATGAATAAGTAACTTACAGGTGAAGTATTCCCGGATGACATAATCCCTCACTTCATTCCCCCTCAGTGTCCCCCTGTCCACATCCTCAAGTACAGGAACCAGCTGCTGCTGCTGCTCTGGGTCAATGTCCCCCAACAAACGTGTGTCCACAGCAATGTTGTGTAGAATACAGCAAGCATTGACAATGGAACACACTTTGTTGGGGTTATACTGTAGTGCTCCGCCTGTAACATCCAGACACCTGAACCTGGTTTTTAATAGGCCAAAGCTCCTTTCAATGACATTCCTTGTTTTTATGTGTGCCTCCTGGTACCTGAGTTGTGGCTCTGTAATGGGGTGCACCAAGGGGGTTAATAGCCATGGTCTGCAGCCGTACCCTGCGTCACCTGTCATGTAACATATGTGTTTGGATTACTACAGGTACATCATGTGCTTTAAAGGGACACAACATGAATCACATATAAAAGATAGATTTAATAAAAACATTAATGGAAGTAATCAGGATAGTTTATTAAAATTAAAAGGCCTATCTGAATAATGGAAGTGCAATTTATACTAGACTGTCCATTTAATAAGAACCTGCAATTGTTAGCAGCTTGATAATTAACTTAGATTAGATCATTTTCTCCATTCTATAGATAACTTTTGATGACAAGCATATTAGATATGCTCAATAGCTGCTGATTGGTGGCTGCACATAGAAGCCTCATATGATTGGCTCATATATGTGAATTAGAAATTTTTAAAAATAAGATATATAAAGAATGAATAAAATGATATAAGAGAAGTGAATTGTAATGCTGTTTAACATTGTATTCTCTATCTGAAACATGAGATGAAAATATGTGTTTAGTGTCCCTTTATTAGAAATATACAGACAGAATGAAGGTACTCACCAAGCAGCCATCCTCCCGAAAGTGTTCCATTTTCAAACATATTGAATAAGGAGGTCTGGCGCAGGATGTAGGAATCATGTGCACTCCCTGGGAAGCCTGCATACACATGTAAGAATTTCAGATTGGTATCGCAGACCATCTGGCAATTCAATGAGTGAAACCCTTTCCTGTTAATATAGAGGATTGTCTCCTCATGTGGGGCCACAATACGCACATGTGTGCAATCAATTGCCCCCATGACATTAGGAATACCCCCCAGTCGATAGAAGCCTTGTTTAAGACGGTTCCATTCCTGGGGGGTATGGGGGAAATGAATGTATTGTTGTGTCTGGTTATCTAGAGCAGTCAGAACCTCCCCTAGAATCCTGGAGAAGGTAGACTGCGCTAGGCCAGACACAAGCCCCTCTGTTGACTGGTATGAGCCAGTTGCCAGGAAGTGTACAACACACAACAGCTTCTGCATACCAGTCAGAGCTCGGTTCCTATACGCTTGAGGGTCAATTTCATCCTTCAACACCTCATATAGGTTAATGAGGCTTGCAGATGTCAAGCAATATTTTTCCCTGACCTCCACTTCTGTCATCCCAAACAGGGTGACCCTAACCCTGTGTACCCTTGGTGCTCTTCCCCTCTGCTGATGCCTTCGTCTTATAGGCCCTGCTGGCCTATGGGCAGCTGCAGCAACAGCAGCATGGGGAGCACCAGGAACAGGGACAACAGCAGGAGGAGCAGGGAGGGCAGCAGCAGCAGCTGGAGCAGGGACAGCTACAGCACCATGACCAGGGACCTCAGCAGCAGGGATACCATCCAAAACAGGGGCTTGTAGGGGTTCCAGCACCCCTTGTGCCCCACGACGCTGTCTGACTCTAAATGCAATATACTGCAAGGGAAACATGGTGGCTAATGAGGGTGTGCATTTGCAGGTGTTTTAAGGCTGCAGGTGAGAGGTTGTGCTGTTTGTGATTGGTTTGACACACTTGCAGGGGCAGGAATAATAAATGCTTTTAAGAGGTTAACTATTTGTGAACAAGCTGCTGCTATGTATATTGTTAGGCATGCATTTGTTAGGCCTTCTGAGAGTTACGTTGGTTTCTAAGTCAGTGCAAGGGTTCCTGCGCCTTCAATTTGTGGCGAGCTGAGAATGGAGTAGATTTTGTAAAATCTGCGCGCGTAAGTCCTTACGCCGTATATTGGATAGCAAATTGCGCGTGTTTTGTATGTCAGTCTATGGGCCAAAAAACTACGGGCGACGCCAGAAATCTACGCGCGTAACTTCTAGCTTACGCCGTATATAGGATACCAAATCCGCGCAATTATTGGCGTCGCCGGCTTTTGCGGGCGACGATTTTTATCGGATCGACCCCCAGAGTGTCAAGATCAATTCCTTTGAAATGGAGCCACTTCTGCCTGTCAACTTTTAACTTCCCATGGCACAGATTCACTTCTAGGATGCTACTAGGTAAGTAAAAAAGTAAAAGAAAAAAAAAAACACAATCTGTACATCAGTCTTTTCTAACATATGCAGTTAAAGGGACAGTCTACACCAACATTTTTCTTATTTAAAAAGATAGATAATCCTTTTATTACTCATTCCCCATTTTTGCATAACCAACACAGTTATATTAATATACTTTTTACCTCTGGGATTACCTTGTACCTAAGCCTTTGCAGACAGCCTCCTTATCTAAGTGCCTTTGACAGACATGCAGTGTAGTCAATCAGTGAAGACTCCTAAATAGTGATGTCGCGAATGATTCGCTGGCGAATAGTTCCCGGCGAGCATAACATGTTCGCGTCCGCCGCGGCGGGCGAACATATGCGATGTTCGATCCGCCCCCTATTTGTCATCATTGAGTAAACTTTGACCCTGTACCTCACAGTCAGAAGACACATTACAGCCAAGCAATCAGCAGCAGACACTCCCTCCCAGACCCTCCCACCTCCTGGACAGCATCCATTTTAGATTCATTCGGAAGCTGCATTCTTAGTGAGAGGAGGGACAGTGTAGCTGCTGCTGATGTAATAGGTAAATCGATAGCTAGGCTAGTGTATTCAGTGTCCACTACAGTCCTGAAGGACTCATCTGATCTCTGCTGTAAGGACATCACCCCAAAAAGCCCTTTTTAGGGCTAGAACATCAGTCTGCTTTTTTTTTTTTTTCCTGTGTAATCTAATTGCAGTTGCCTGCCTGCCAGCGTGTGTGTCAGGCTCACAGCGTATACTGTGCCCACTTGCCCAGTGCCACCACTCATATCTGGTATAACAGTAGTGTACATTTAAAAAGCAACACATTTTTGACTGTGAAATAATAGCAGACAGCTACCAGTACCCAAGATGGCCGCCAATAAGGCAGATGGGCAGGGTAAGAGAGCTGTTTTGGGGGGGATCAGGGAGGTTGGGGGCTAAGGGGGATGCTACACCGCAGCATATGTAAATATGCTAAAAAAAAACAAACAAAAAAAAAAAACCTTTTATTTTAGTACTGGCAGACTTTCTGCCAGTACTTAAGATGGCGGGGACAATTGTGGGGTGGGGGAGGGAAGGGAGCTGTTTGGGAGGGATCAGGGGGTCTGATGTGTCAGGTGGGAGGCTGATATCTACACTAAAGCTAAAATTAACCCTGCAAGCTCCCTACAAACTACCTAATTAACCCCTTCACTGCTAGCCATAATACACGTGTGATGCGCAGCAGCATTTAGCGGCCTTCTAATTACCAGAAAGCAACGCCAAAGTCATATATGTCTGCTATTTCTGAACAAAGGGGATCCCAGAGAAGCATTTACAACCATTTGTGCCATAATTGCACAAGCCGTTTGTAAATAGTTTCAGTGAGAATCCTAAAATTGCAAAAAAATTTAAGTTTTTTATAAATTTGATCACATTTGGCGGTGAAATGGTGGCATGAAATATACCAAAATGGGCCTAGATCAATACTTTGGGTTGTCTACTACACTACACTTAAGCTAAAATTAACTCTACAAGCTGCCTACATGCTCCCTAATTAACCCATTTAGCAGCCTTCTAATTACCAAAAAGCAACGCCAAAGCCATATAAGTCTGCTATAATGGCATGTCTGGCACACAGTGTTGGGGCAAAGGTCCATCTGACCACTGATACCTGGTCTGCAAAGCATGGTCAGGGCAGGTAATCACCTACACTGCGCACTGTGAAGCGGGCGTAACCCTTACACTACCTGATCGATACAACATCATACCTGATGTTTTAAAGCACGTTATTCCAAACAATTTAGGAATGTTAGGTGATTTATGCCCTTTATGGATTAAAACCAGACTCTGCATCAACTATGTAATTTTCCATGGGAGTTTTGCCATTTATCCCCCTCCGGCATGCCACAGTCCAGGTGTTAGTCCCCTTGAAACAACTTTTCCATCACTATTGTGGCCAGAAAGAGTCCCTGTGGGTTTTAAAATTCGCCTGCCTATTGAAGTCTATGGCGGTTCGCCCGGTTCACTCGTTCGCGAACTTTCGCGGAAGTTTGAGTTCGACGTTCGCGCACCCCAAATTTTTAGGTTGGCGACATCACTACTCCTAAATAACTTCACGGGAGTGAGCACAATGTTATATATATGAAACATGTGAACTAGCACAGTCTAACTGTGAAAAACTTTCAAAATGCTCTGAGCTAGAAGGCGGTTTTCAACTGTTTAGAAATCAGTTTGAGCCTAGCTAGGTTTAGCTTTTTTTTTTGAATTTGGACATTTTACACAAATATATATGTAAATGATAGGAAGGCCGTCTGGTGATTGGCCAGAAGTGTGCCTGAATTAAATTCAAACATAGGCTCTTCGGGCAGCTTATTAAGTGTCCATGAACCAATATGTTTGTGCTAAAAGGGACTTCTCTTTTGTTATTGATTGATTAATTGAAAGTAATTTAATATGATTTATTTATTTATCTATCTTGGTTTTATTGCTCTATCAGGAAACATAGTACAGGTATCACAGACATTTTAACATTAGCATGTAAGGTTTCAGAAAGGTGTTATACTAAATGATGCTGTTATTTCCTAATAATATCTACTCTTGCTCCCCAGCTGTTTACACATCTGTAAGCAATAGGAAGCAAACTAAATATTTTCAGTGAAGAAAGATTATTCAAGCAAATTAAAAACCTGTTGTTTAATTTAGATGATAAAGAAGTATATTTGCTTTTTTCTGGACTTAAAAATTGTTTGAACAAGCATTGTACAACATAACACCTCACTCAAAATCCTAATGTATTCATTCTCAAGGCCATCATTTGTAGTCTGTATAGAATCCTTATCCTGAAGATAATTCAGATTTTCTTAATTAAGAGGTCAATCACAATCTACAGTATCTGTGATTTGTTACCCAATTTTTTTATTATGATTTTTTTTTTTTTTTGCTTTCAAGTCTAATTGGTTGCCATGTGTTCAACTGATCACAATATACAAATTGATCTGTGAGTCAAAAGTCTGCAGCTATGAATCCTTTTCAACAAAAAAGGATCTAAAAAGGCCTTTTCATGTGTCAAGGACCTATTTTCAGGATAGAAACTGGAAGGTTACGTAAAATTGAAAGTCATAGCCATTACCACTTAAAGGGACAGGAAAGTCAAATTTTTCATTTTTCAGATCGAGCATGCAATTTTACTTCTGCAAATTGCTTCGATCTCTTGGGGGTCAATTTACTAATGTGCGAGCGGATATGAGACAATGTAGCATTTCATGTCAGCTGCACATGAAGGCTCGCCGGAAATACGGGCCATCAAGCTCCATACGGATCTTGATAAATTGACATTAAATAGGTTAGGGAGAAATACAGTTTTCAAATCCAGAAGGACTCAAAAAATGTCTATTGAATATAAAATACCGTTTATAGGGAATTTGTGTGCAGACCCTTAAAAAATCATAGTTCAAAATTATTTTTATAAAATTACTGGTTCCACAAATCTCGAGTTCCTTTCGGCCACCGCCCCATAACACTGAACAAAGAGCAGAAAAGAACACATTAGACTAGTTAGTTCTTAGCTTTGAATTATACATTTCAAATCTGAAACCCAGGACTTTTAAAGAAATGCTGCAAACTCAAACTTTTTGTTGACCGTATTAAACTTGTACATCCAAGCTGTGTCCTTTTTAAGGAGAATATTATTAATATTCCCCCCCTCTCCCATACAGAGAACAGGATTCAATTCCAACCATTTTAAGGTCATTTGGAGAACAAGAATGGTGCATAGAAAAATGCAGCACTACACAGCTCTTAATCTCACCATCTAGGGCATCCTTAATATTATCCCTGTGCTCCGTTACTCTATCTTTTAGCATCCGCCTGGTTTTTCCCACATAGAAGACCAGGCAGCTACAGGACTTCCTAACTATGAGGCCCATTTATCAAGCTCTGTATGGAGCTTGTGGGTCAGTGTTTCTGGCGAGATTCAGACTCGCCAGAAACAGCAGTTATGAAGCAGCGATCTTAAGACCGCTGCTCCATAACCATGTCTGCCTGCTCTGAGCAGGCGGACAGGAATTCGCCACAATTCAACCCGATCGAGTATGATCGGGTTGATTGACACCCCCCTGCTGGCAGCCCATTGGGTGCGAGTATGCAGGGGCGGTGTTGCACCAGCAGCTCTTGTGAGCTGCTGGTGCAATGCTGAATACAGAGAGCGTATTGCTCTCCACATTCAGCGAGGTCTTGCGCACTGTTAGATCCGGTCCGCAAGACCTTTAATAAATAGGCCTCTATATATTTTTTATTATCACTATTAATGACTTTGTTTGGCCCAATTTATAACTCAATTGTTATGTATGTCACACTCCTTGCTTCTCAGGCTCTGTTGCTGCGTTGCTTACCAACATCCTTTGCCTCTGAAACTGTCTCACTCTGCTGACACGCTCCCTGAAGCCGTCCCATTCTGCTGACATCACTCTGGGTTCAAATTCCGGCCTGTCCTTCACCTGATGCCCGTTTGTTTTTAGCTGTGGCTTTGTGAGTACTCATTTTGATACATTGCTGCCTGATTTACTGTGAACAAACTTTGCTTGCCTGACCACGTCTCTGTTTAACCCCTTCAAACCTGAGGATACTTTGCTGCCTGATTTACTGTTAACAAACTTTTCGCCTAGATTACAAGTTCTGCATTAGCCTTAAAAAGCAACGTTAAGGGGTCCTAACGCTGCTTTTTAACGCCCGCTGGTATTACAAGTATGGCAGGTACAGGAGTACCGCTCACTTTTCTTCTGTGACTTTTGTCTACCGCAAATCCCCTTAAGTCAATTGCGTATCCTATCTTTTTAATGGGATTTGGCTAATGCTGGTATTACAAGTCTTGGAGAAAGTGATTGGTACAGCCTCTACCTCCAAGACCGCATAAAAAAGTCAGTAGTTAAGAGTTTTATGGGCTAACGCAGGAACATAAAGCTCTTAACTACAGTGCTACAAAGTACACTAACACCCATAAACTACCTATGGACCCCTAAACCGAGGCCCCCCCACATTGCAAACACTATAATACAATTATTTAACCCTTAATCTGCCGACCGGACATCTCTGCCACCTACATTATACCTATGAACCCCTAATCTGCTGTCCCTAACATCGCCGACACCTATATTATATTTATTAACCCCTAATCTGCCCCCCCAACGTCACTGATACCTAACTACACTTATTAACCCCTAATCTGCCGACCAGACATTGCCGCCACTATAATAAATGTATTAACCCCTAAACCGATGCAATCCCGCCTCGCAAACGCTATAATACATTTTATTAACCCCTAATCTGCACCCCCCAACGTAGCCGCCACCTACCTACAATTATTAACCCCTAATCTCCCGCCCCCAACGTCGCCACTACTGTAATAAAGTTATTAACCCCTAAACCTAAGTCTAACCCTAACCCTAACACCCCCTAAGTTAAATATAATTTAAATAAAACTAAATAAAATTACTATAATTAAATAAATTAATCCTATTTAAAACTAAATACTTACCTATAAAATAAACCCTAATATTGCTACAATATAACTAATAGCTACATTGTAGCTATTTTAGGATTTATATTTATTTTACAGGCAACTTGGTATTTATTTTAACTAGGTAGAATAGCTATTAAATAGTTAATAACTATTGAATAGCTACCTAGTTAAAATAATTACAAAATTACCTGATGATGAAGGTTCCTTTAAGTGACGTCATCCAAGATGGCGTCCCTCGAATTCCGATTGACTGATAGGATTCTATCAGCCAATCGGAATTAAGGTAGGAAAAATCTGATTGGTTGATTTAATCAGCCAATATGATTTTTTCTACCTTAATTCCTGATTGGAACAGCCAATAGAATGTGAGCTCAATCCTATTGGCTGATTGGATCAGCCAATAGGATTGAACTTCAATCCTATTGGCTGATTGCATCAGCCAATAGGATTTTTTCTACCTTAATTCCGATTGGCTGAATTCTATCAGCCAATCGGAATCTAAGGGACGCCATCTTTGATGACATCACTTAAAGGTACCTTCATTCAGCTTTAGTTGTCGGATGAAGAGGATGCTCTGCGTCGGATGTCTTGAAGATGGACCCGCTCCACGCCGGATGGATGAATATAGAAGACGCCATCTGGATGAAGACTTCTGCCCGTCTGGAGGACCACTTCGCCCGGCTTGGATGAAGACTTCTCCCAGCTTCGTTGAGGACTCCGGCCCGGCTTGGATAAAGACTTCTCCCAGTAAGTCGATCTTCAGGGGGTTAGTGTTAGGTTTTTTTAAGGGTGTATTGGGTGGGTTTTATTTTTAGGTTAGGGACTTTTGGCCTGCAAAGAGCTAACTGCCCTTTTAAGGGCAATGCCCATCCAAATGCCCCTTTCAGGGCAATGAGGAGCTTAAGTTTTTTAAGATAGTATTTTATTTGGGGGGTTGGTTGTGTGGGTGGTGGGTGATTACTTTAGCTAATTTAATTTAATTTAGATAATTGTATTTAATTTAGTTAATTTATTTAATTATAGTGTAGTGTTAGGTGTTAGTGTAACTTAGATTAGGTTTTTTTTTTACAGGTACTTTTGTATTTATTTTAGCTAGGTAGTTATTAAATAGTTAATAACTATTTAGTAACTATTCTACCTAGTTAAAATAAATACAAACTTAGCTGTAACATAAAAATAAACCATAAGATAGCTACAATTTAATTATTAGTTATATTGTAGCTACCTTAGGGTTTATTTTATAGGTAAGTATTTAGTTTTAAATAGGAATTATTTAGTTAATGATAGGAATATTTATTTAGATTTATTTAAATTATATTTAAGTTAGTGGGTGTTAGGTTTAGGGTTAGACTTAGATTTAGGGGTTAATAACTTTAATATAGTGGCGGCAACCTTGGGGCGGCAGATTAGGGGTTCATAAATGTAGGTAGGTGGCAGCGATGTTAGGGACAGCAGATTAGGGGTTAATAATATTTAACTAATGTTTAGGGGTTAATATGTTTATTACAGTGGCGACTTTGGGGGCGGCAGATTAGGGGTTAAAAAGTGTAGATAGGTTGCAGCAACATTGCGGGCGGCAGATTAGGGGTTAATAAATATAATGTAGGTGTCAGCGATGTTGGGGGCAGCAGATTAGGGGTTAATAAATATAATGTAGGTGGCGGCAGTATCCGGAGTGGCAGATTAGGAGTTAATAATTTTATTATAGTATTTGCGATGCGGGAGGGCCTCGGTTTTGGGGTTAATAGGTAGTTTTTGGGTGTTAGTGTACTCTTTAGCACTTTAGTAATGAGTTTTATGCTATGGCGTTGTACCATAAAACTCATAACTACTGACTTTTAAATGCGTTAGGGATCTTGACAGGGTAGGGTGTACCGCTCACTTTTTGGCCTCCCAGGACAGACTCGTAATATCAGCGCTATGGAACTCCCATAGAAAAAATTTCAATGTATCTAATGGTAAACCTTAGCTATCAATATTTCACAGTGTCCTGTGTAGACATGACTTGCTGCAGTGTGGAAACTGGTTAGTAGAGGAACGGTCTGATGTGGGACACCTTCTCCTGTTCCCACATTGCTGGATCCAGTATACACAGTCCATCAAGACATAGAGTCCTCTACCTTGGGTATCCTGGTTAGCCGGTTCAGCCAGCTGGTTTGCTGTGAATACCAGCCTGCCCCTATAGGCACATTGGAGTGCCTTTTCACATTGTGAGTACCCTGCACATGTCTTATATTTGTCGTTGGCTTCTTCAGATTCACACATACGGCGCCTCTTTCCTGTGTTTGATTTTAGATTTATAACCTTTGGAGGGTGAAGATCGAGTGCTGCCTCCAGTCCAATAGAAGACAGATACCTATACCAGATTGGGTTATCCTGGACTTTGTATATTTGTCTATCATCCTGATCTAGGATTGGGTATAATATTGTGAATACACACACTTACATTGTATCTATGTTATATTAGTACTTTGTTGATTGTTTGTCTGAAACATCCATATATGGTCACGTGGGCCTACATATATATTCTACACCGTTCTTAGTAGCGCCCCCTATTGGGTTATTCCCTTTGTTCCTCTAGTGGAGGTGTTGCTTTGTTTATAGGGTTAATCTCACCATTTGCGTTTACAGGTATAACTGACCACTCGCATATTGTGGTATTTAATGATGTTACCACGGTTCATCTATTGGTTTAAATGAATTTGTAATTCAATACTCTTGATGTATACATTTGAGAAACTGGGCACTGTAGTCATCATGATTATACTAGCCATTACATTTGTCCTTTTTCTTATAGAATAAAAATTGGTGTGCTGAAATCCCTGTCTTGTAAGTAGTTACTTATTAGGTGTGTACTTTTTCTCTCTTACTTTTCAAATTTTTAACATTGATAAATTGACACCTTGGTATCTTTTATTGAAGAGTAAAAATAGGTAGGCTCATAAGAGCTGAGGAGTGTGCATGTGTCTTTAGTACATTTCAGCAGTATTTTGCAACATTATTTGTAGCTTTGTTATACAATGTTGCAAAACACTGCTGCCATGTATTTAAGACACGTGCACACTCCTGAGCTCTTATGAGCCTACCAAGTTTTACTCTTCATTAAAAGATACCAAGAGAATGAAACACATTTCTTAACAGAAGTAAATTAGAAATTTGTTTAAAATTGCATGCTCTATCTGAGTCATGAAAATTTAATTTTGACCTTACTGTCCCTTTGAGGTTACAGCAAAGTGCTTTTTAAATTAACTACTTTGTTTACTGTGAAAGGGAAAAACTAAGTTACATCTGTGAGATTTACCTATTGAAATCCAAATCCATCCGCACTACCACTAAACAATATAAATGCTATTTCTATCTTCTTCTTCTTCTTGGTTTTTTGTAGAGCGCCAACAGATTCCGCAGCGCTTTAAATATAGGTAGTTTACAAGGTAACATTTGTAAGGATCACATGGGTAGAGGCCCCTGCTGAGAGTCACACTGTTGCAGTCAGCTCTTATGAAGGTGATCTGCAAACAGTAGGGTTCTTAGGCTTGTATACTAAGGGGGCTCAAGGGGATAGCAATGGAGGAGAGGAACTTGTATAAGGAAAAGTTAGTGTAGGTTGTATGCATCCCTGAACAGTAGAGTCTTTAGGGAGCGAGGCAGAGAGTTCCAAAAGATGGGAGCCAGTCTGGAGAAGTTCTGTAAACGGGAATATGAGGAGCTAACAAAAGAGGAGGAGAGTAGGAGGTCATGAGCAGAGTGAAGGGGGCGGGAGGGAGAGTATCTGCAGACAATATCTGAGATATAGGGGGGAGCAGTGCAGTTGAGGGCCTTGCATGTCAGAGTCAGAATTGAAATCTATGCCATACTAATCAAAAATCATACCTATGCTAGTAAACATATTAACTGGTGAAATATACATAAACATTTGGTGAGAGTCTAAAAAATGTATTAAATGGTATATTTTTATTATCATTATGTGAAAGCACTTATCCTAGCATCAATTATAGCATGCTTTTTTTTATCTTAATATTGGCAAAAGGTTGCTGGTTGCTTCTATTGGAAACTGGAAAAAATAATCAGATATATTTAACTTTATTTTTCCAGTAAGTGTAAAATGTGACCTTGTACTGTAACAGTGAATAATCAATGAACAGTCTCTGTTACTTACTATTAGACGTCTGTTTTACATATATATATATATATATATATATATATATATATATATATATATATATATATATATATATATATATATATATATATATATATATATATATATAAATAAATATATCCATGGGTAAATATACCCATAAGTTCTGGGGAAATAAAACTTCTTAGACAAGAGAGAGGGGTCAATCGAGAAGAAGAAAGTCAGAGACAAAAACAAATAAAGAGTCAGAAAATGAGAAAGAAAAAGGATGATTTTAAACAAGAGAAATAAATAAAAAGAATGACAGAAAAATATAAATACAAAGTAATAAATAAAAATAAAAAGGGACACACAAAAAGTCAAAGAACAGCAAGAAAGGGCAAGTTCTACATTGAAATAGATACAGTATATTCATGTCCTCAGCAACTATTTATTGCCAGCTACATGCACAAGCTTTAGACATCAGATCATACCAATATCCCTGCATACCTTTAATGTAGGGATGTTACTATAGGTATCTCAGAATTATATAAATCTGTGTTTCCATCTCATGCTATTTTATTTCTTCTCAACCTGCTGTACATGTATCCCTGGGGTACCTGGAGGTTTGGTAATCAGAACTCAGTGGTTTGCTCATTCCTTATTTTTTGCCATGATGTTGCTAAGGTAAAGATTCAATGCATCACATAAATTATCATTTCAAAGTTCTCCCTTCAAGCAACACTAAAAAGCCAAATTTGAATTCCCTGCCTGGGTCACTCACTGTGACTGATTCATCTGTAATCAGGAAAGAAAATGCTGAGAATCTGACCAGTTGTAGAAATTTGAGGACTGGATATAAGAAACACTGATATAAAGTGTGTCACAGGGAAATGAGCAAGTAAAGTGTATAGCACTTAAAAAGTGTCAAAGAGGAATGTGAGCTATAGGTCCACAGTGAAATATCACAAGGAGAATATGCCATGATGAAATGTGTCAGGTAAAGTGTTTTATAACCAAGTATGCCATAATGAAATGAGCCTAATGAGATGCTTATGTGATGAAGTAAGATGCAGAAATGTGGAAACCTGAATTAAACATCCATCATCATGTGCTAGATTATGAGTGGAGTGCAAATTAGCACTCCTGATCCAGCAATAACATCGGCGTGCTTCGGTTTGCGCTCGTATTATGAGTTTAAAGTAGAAAGTTTGCATGAGCAAAAACCCGGCATATGCAAAAAGTGGAACTCAGAATATTCCAAACGAGTTAACGTATTCCCTCATAGACTTCAATAGACCATGAAAACTAAAAAACTAACAACATACATGCTCGAGCGCTAACTTGATCGCGTTTATTTTAGTGTGCTTAACCCGACATGAATTATCAATATTTCATATTCAAATGTCCTTTTTTTTATTGTAACTATATATTTATATATATATACTGTATATATATATATATATATATTGTAAGGCCTGAGTTTCCTTAACATAATTGTTTGTTTAATGTGAATCTCTAAACTTTATATATGAGTCCTCTAGGAAAATAAGAGGATTTGTTACACAAGGGGAACCAGGTATGTAAGAAGGTTGCCCTTGTGCTTTAATATTTGCCAAGAAGTGAGTACTTATGTTTACACAGTAAATGTTAACACAATTCCTCAAAGGCAGGTAGTAGAAGCCTTAACTCTCACGCTATGACAAATGGCTCAGCAGTGAAAGATCTAAGTTATGACAGGTCAGTCAGCCGTACTTCTAGGAGAGGTAATAGAAGTGAAAACCAACAGTACAAATAATAGCATAGGCTGTGGTGCTATCGTTATGTTTAAATTCTGACCTGAAGCTGGTTTGTTTCATCCGCTGTGCAGCCGAGAGGATTCAAATCCGTGCAGCGTGTCAGGAAGCTGTTAGCGTGTCTGATGAGAAGCGGAGCACCCGGCTGCAGCTGATGACGTAGGTGTCAGAGCCAATGTCTCAGTGAGGAGGAATCTGCCCGAAGCTTTCAGCGGTAGAGAAGGTAGGAGCGCTACACCACGGAAGTGTATCAGTAGTGCTAGAAGGGAACAACTCAGAGAGAGTAGTTTAGTTCAATAGTAAGAACAACAGAAAACCTGTTGCGGCGTAGTTCTAACTGAAGGATCGCAATTAACCAGCAATAGAGCCTGGGAGGAGGTACCTTGTATAGGCAGATTACTTAAAGGGACAGTAACTAACATAGGTAAATGTAGTTAACCCTTATATATATATATATATATATATATATATATATATATATATATCAGTATATACTGCTGGAGATTAAAGCTCCTTCACTTGAGCTTTAAATTGTGACCTAATGTCACAAACAACCACCTTAGAATAAACAATAATGTATATAGACCTTGACAGTATATCCACGTCTGGATTCCCGCATCACACATAGGGAGACTTCCTTAAGTGTCATAATTTGCATAAATAAAAAGAGAGAAGCGCTCAACTTGGGAACGAACAATAGCATAATAGCTTGTTCTATGGCTAGTTACAACCCAAGAAGCAGCCTCTTTTTGCTCAACATGTGCCTTTCACAGAGAAGAACTTTCCTGAAGCATATCAGTCTGATCCTGACTTCACAGTACAGTCCAGCCCGAAATACCAGGCAATCCCTCTCTGATCGAGAGAAACAGCAAAACCCCAGACGTACGTTTCGGCCTATTGTGGGCCTCTTCAGTGAGGTGCAGCCATATCCCTCTAGGCACACTGAGCAACGGGTCCACATCTGGATTCCCACATCACACATAGGGAGACTTCCCTAAGTGTCATAATTTGCATAAATAAAAAGAGAGAAGCGCTCAACCTGTGAACGAACAATAGCATAATAGCTTGTTCTATGGCTAGTTACCACCCAAGAAGCAGCCTCTTTTTGCTCAACATATGCCTTTCACAGAGAAGAACTTTCCTGAAGCATATCAATCTGATCCTGACTTCACAGTACAGTCCAGCCCCGAAATACCAGGCAATCCCTCTCTGAACGAGAGAAACAGCAAAACCCCAGACGTACATTTCGGAATTCTTTTATTAGAAAAATAATCATATATTTATATATACAAAATAAAATCATAATAACAAATGCAAACAAAATATCTCTTGTTACAAAACAACTGAAATATTGACCCAAACTTTTGTCATCAGAAAAAAAATCAAAATGCAAACATAAAACTTAAATAATCACACAGAATAAAATTAAAAATATTTCAAATACAGACAAAAAAAAACAAAACAAAAAAAAACTAAATAATCCAATCCTTCTACTTCTTTGTCTTCCAGATGCCTTCAGAATCTAATTCCCCATATCGCCTCCTATCAAAAGAAAAATACAAAAACAACTTCCCACGAATCATACCCACACAATTACCTACAGTAACTACCTCTTTCTTAAAAATTAAAATATTACGCACATCCCACAACACCTCCTTCACACAACATGCCAACAACCATATCAATCTTGCTTTCTCCTTTTCCACACCACTTCCACACAAACTATACATCATCATATAAAAAGTAAAAACTGCACTCCAGTCAGACCCTTAATCAGCATTTTCAAACTTCTCCAAACATCCCTAGCATACTCACAATTCCAAAACAAATAAATAATAATCTCACTTTGACAACAACCATCCCTAGGACACACTTCTGAAGCCACTAAACGACGCACTCTCTGAAAATCCCTTGTCGGCAAACACTTATGCACACTCATCCAACTAATATCTTTCTGCCTATTCATCAAATACTTATTACACACATTTTTCCATACCAACACATATTCATTCTCATTCAAACCCCCAATCAACTCAAGACCTTCCTTGTTCTCCAACATTTTCAACACCATTCTGTTTGCACA
Source organism: Bombina bombina (assembly GCF_027579735.1). Lineage (NCBI taxonomy): Eukaryota > Metazoa > Chordata > Amphibia > Anura > Bombinatoridae > Bombina > Bombina bombina. Next base: position 678,070,420 of record NC_069501.1, on the reverse strand, counting down.
CCACATCTCCCTACTAACATTCTCCAAACCATATTTTTTAATCCAACTTTCCACCCTTACATAAAACCACGGATCAGCAAAACATACTGGTTTCTTTCTATCAATTTCAAACAAACCATATTGTCTTAAAACATTTCCACAAGCATACTTTACCATACAACCAGCCAAGCTATCCTTACCACTCAGAACTACACATCTACTAACATATTTCACAGCCAAAAATCTCTCCACATTTGGAAAACCCTTACCACCAACATTCTTACTCTTAACAACAACATCTCTTTTCAAATGCTCCATACCAGAACTCCAGAAAAAGAAAACAACACTCTCAAAATTCTCCGAAAAATCCTCTCAGGAGGCGGAAAAACTAAAGCCAAATATAACATAATAGGGATCAAAACCGATTTAATAACTAACATTTTTCCTTCCAAAGATAAAGTCCTTAAAGACCAAAACTGAAGTTTTCTACTCACGTTATCAAAAACATTCTCCCAACTTTCCAAGCCTTTCAAATCCACATCAAATTTCACACCCAACACCTCAATTGCACCGTCAGTCACAGGCCATCCACAGGAATCAATCTCCCTATCATTACCAAAAACTTGACACTTATTCCAATTAACTCTGAAACCACTTGCCATACAAAAACATTCAACCAAAGTTTTCACCCTCCTCAAACCAGCCTGAGTCTCACATACCACACTCACATCATCCATATACCCAATCACTTTTAAACACCTTCCATTACTGCCAGGAACACTCACACCTCTAACTAATTTATCCTTCCTCAAACTAGTTAACAATGGCTCAATGACACATACAAATAACACAGGAGACAAAGGACATCCTTGACACACTCCAGATTTAACACAAAATTCCTCAGTCAAAAAACCATTAACCTGAACTTGACTCACAATATCATAATACAAACATTTAAACCATCCAAAAATCTTACCAGAAAAACCTAAACATTCTAAAACATGAAACATAAAATCATGCACTACCCTATCATACGGTTTTTCAAAATGCACAATAGCAACAGACCTCATCCTCTCCCTCACATACCACAGTACATCACGTAGTAACAACAAACTTTCAGAAATGACACCCAGGAACAGCACACACTTGCTCTTCACCCACTACCTTACCAATCACTCCACGTATTCTATTTGCCAGCACCTTTGCAATAACCTTATAGTCAACATTCAACAACGTAATCGGCCTCCAATTCCTCAAATCTCTCTTATCACCTTTTTTAAATAACAAAACAATCAAACCTTTCCTCATTGAAACAGGCAAAACATTCATTCTCAAAACAAACTTACAAACATCCAACATATCCACCCCAATCAAATTCCAAAAACAAGTATAAAAGTCAACAGGCAAACCATCACAACCAGGTACCTTCCCATTCTTAAAACTTCTAACAACCTCTGCAATCTCATCCAAACTTAGATCCCTTTCTAACAAATCATTATCATATTTTTCCAACTTCACCTCAATGTCTTCCAACAACTCCTTTTCCAATAAAACATCTCTTGTCTTTTCTTTATACAGCTCACTATAAAACTCATGAACTTCACACAAAACACCATCTGTACCATTAATTTCACACTCAACCTTATCAAAAACACTAACAAAACCAGTCTTTCCTTCAAAAGCTTTCTTAAAAAAATATTTACTACAAGACTCATCCTTTTCCATTTTCTCCAATCTTGCCATAAAAACAATTTTCTTTCCTTTTTCATGCATACACTTTTTAATTATCTTTCTTGCTTCAGCAATTTCCTCATGCACATCAATACCACAATTTCTCAATTCATACAAATACAACCTCAGATACCATTTATCATAAAACTCCATTTCCATTCTAGCTTTCTCACAGCCTTTCTTAATAAAAAACCTCTTTATTTCCACCTTCAACCATTCCCACCACATAAGCACAATACTAAAATCAAATTTTTTTTCACGCCACCTTTCATACATCCAAACAAACTGACGCTTAATCTTCTCATCTTCTAACAAATCCACATTCAGTTTCCAAACACCCTTACCATACTTGATCTTCAAATCACAATTCACCTTACGCATCAAAAGGGTATGATCCGTAAAGGGCATCCGCTTTAAAGAAAAATCATCAACACATAAAAATTTAGATAAAAAATAAAAATCAGTTCGAGATTTTATCCCATCACTATCACTAAAGAAAGTAAAACCCTCCCATGAAAAAGAAACAGACCCGAAGGCATCCTTCAAACCGAAAGATTTAAGCAAATCAAGTAAAAACTTCCCTGAGCTATCCACCCTACAATCACTCCCACCCTCTCTGTCCCCATTCTTAATAATACAATTAAAATCCCCAACCAAAAAAGTTGGCTCTGGACCTGGCAGAAAAAACTTTAAAGTTTCAAAATTAAGCAAACGTTCTACCCTATTTGGAGAAGCATATACATTAAGCAAACGAAAAACAGTCCCACAAAAACTAAAACTAACCAAAAGTACCCGACCTGGAACAATATGAACTACATTAAGGATAGAAAAACAAAACCCCTTAAACAAAACTCCCACCCCCCCATTCCTATCAGAAGAACAAGACCATACTTTAGGACCATATTTCCAGTCAGCACATTTAGGATGTTCAGAGAGACCACATTCCTGCAAACAAAAAATATTAGCAGAACATACAGATAATAACTTAAAAATTGAAGCTCTCCTTGCTATAGTTTTCATACACCTGACATTAAGGGAAGAAATGGTCAGAAACATCACAAAAATAAATTAAAGAAAAACAAAAAAAGAAATAACATCAGGACTTCTTCTTTCCTTTCTTTTTCTTAGAACTCAAAGGAGATCGTTTAAATCTGCCTCTGTGACGTTCCCACCTCCTAGGCTCCCCCTTGCCAGCCTTATAACCAGTAACTTCAGCAAGTTGGTTCACATCTCTTTTATCTAGATAACCAACAGAAGAGGCATCAGAAAAGTCACCTATACACTGGCTTGAGTCAGAAGGAATGTCACTCTTTAGTAGTGATGTCGCGAACCTAAAATTTTCGGTTCGCGAACCGCGGACTCGAACTTCTGGTATTGTTCGCGAACGCGCGAACCGCCATTGAATTCAATAGGCAGGTGAACTTTAAAACCTACAAGGACTCTTTCTGGCCACAATAGTGATGGAAAAGTTGTTTCAAGGGTACTAACACCTGGACTGTTGCATGCTGGAGGGGGATCCCTGGCAAAACTCCCATGGAAAATTACATAGTTGATGCAGAGTCTGCTTTTAAGCCATAATGGGTCTAAATCAACTAACATTCCCAAAGTGGCTGTCTCAAAACATCCCGGACAGAAGATAGATTGATAGTGATAGATAGGATAGATAGATATACATAGATTGATAGTTAGATAGAATCGATAGAAGAGAAATAGATAGATTTGTTAGATATATAATTACCCTAATAAATTCTAATAATCACTAGAAAAATGATTGAAATGATTTTTTTGGGGGGGGGAAATTAAAAAAAGGTTAAACACATATGAGTCGTGGCTCATAGACTAGGGAGGGCAGCAAGTAAACACAGTAGGCTCTCTATGTCAGCAAAACACACAAAACAAATTTAAACTTTTTTTTTTTTTTATATTAAAATTAAGGTGAAAGAAAAATACATATGAGTGCTGGGTGGCTGCCTGGCACAGACCAATTAACCAAAAGACTGAAAAAAAAGAGGTATATTAATGCTGAGTGAGCCTGACAGACACAGGCATGATAGTAAATGTAATTAGATTACACTAGAAAAATATTTTTTTGTGGTTTTTTTTTAATTAAAAATAATGTTATAAACGGATATTAACACTGCTGGCTGCTGGCTGGCACAGAGCAATGAACCAGAGTATATGCTGTGTGACACTGGCCTGATAGAAAATGAAAAAAAATTACACTAGAAAAATAATTATATTTTTGGGTTAGTTAAATTTAAACTAATGTTGTTAGGGAGATATCAGTGGTGGCAGTAGTCACAGCATATGCTGTGAGCCTTAAACACACAGCTGAAAGCCAGGCAAATGCTAATAAAAAAAAGAAAAAAAAAAAAAACGGCACGAAATATAGCCCTAAAAAGGGCTTTTTGGGGTGCTGTGCTTGCAGCAGAGATGAGTGGAGTCCTTCTGGACTGTAAATACACTAGCCTAGCTATGTTTTTCCTATTAATGTCAGGAGCAAAAACACAACACGTCCTCTCATTAAAAAAGCAAGGTCGTTATGAGTCTAAAATGGCGGATTCCGAGTAGCTGGGAGTGTCTGTGAGGGAGTGTCTGATGTTGATTGGCTCTAATGTGTCAGGCGGCTGTGACATAAAGGGTCAAAGTTTCCACAATGATGACACATAGGGGCGGATCGAACATCGCCATGTGTTCGCCCACAAACACGAACGCGAACAACCTATGTTCGCTGTGAACCGTTCGCGGGCGAACAGTTCGGGACATCACTACTCTTTAGTAGAAACAGAAGGAAACTCTGAAATTAAAGACTCAACATCACATGTAGTATCTGGATCTGCACCCTTAACTACTGGAAGATCCAAATCAGGACTCTCCCATCCATCAGAATCCGCATTTTTTTTTTTTCGCTTGGAGGCAGATTTTTTCCCTGCTGTGTCCATATCCTCCTCAGAACTAGAGGACACAACAGCAGACGAATCAATGTTCTCCCCTTCACCAAGAACAGCATCAGGAGCAGGATCACAAGATGACTCAGTGAAGGAAAAATTCTCTGTCCCAGGAACAGCAACAGTATCATCCACAGAATTGGGCAACAAGGCTTCAGAAACATCTGAAGCAGCTATCACATTAGATGTAGCAAGATCCACCTCCTGAAGATGAGATTGTGCTTCTTCCACCTTCTCAGCCACAGGAACCACCACAGGAGCATCAGGCACCTCTCCGACAGGGACCCCAACTGCAGATTTCTTACACAAAAGAGGTAATATAGAGTTCAATGCCTCATCAGAGACCTCCTCCTCATTCACAGATGGCTCAACTGCAACTGAAGATTTTTTTTTTACAACATCAGCATAGGAAGGCTTCACTCTATCAAGCCCCTGCAACATCATCAAAGGACACATCCTGCACAGATGACTTGAAGAACCACACGGGTCACAGGTCCGGCGTTTACTACAGTGGGCAACAAGATGATCCTCCTCACCGCAATTTCGACATCTGGCACCTGGGCAATTTTCAGCAATGTGACCAAACAGGTTGCAACTACGGCAAAAAAGAGGCATGTCATCATAGTATAGGAAACCTCTATTTCCACCAATGGCGAAAGTCTGTGTAGGGTGTTTCTTTCCACCAATACCTAATTCATCTGGCACAAACCGCACCCAGGACCTGCGCTTTCCATTGAAAGTCCCAAACTGATTCTTCAGCTTGCTACCTCCTTGAACATCATCAAAGTAGCGTCAAAGAAACAGATGAATTTCCACATCAGTGACCCAAGGGTTGTACATATGTACTGTCACCAGGATTCTTCTCTCCCTCTGCACACAGGCAACAAATTTCATGCCAACCAACTCTGGCGCAGCAGCCATATCAATAGTCCGTTGATAGCAGGTCTGTAAATAATGCTCATCGGTGAAAGCCACATCAAAAATCCCTCTTGAAGGGAATGACTGAACACAATGCAAACTTGCTCTTGGCATCTTCAAAACACCCTCCAAAACCACCTGCTGGATATGAGCCAAACCAATCTTCTCTCGAAAGTCCTCAGAAATCAACACCTGAAGTGTATGGGGAACATGTGGCACATTGGTAGCCATATTTGCCCTATTGCCTCTTTAGGCTGGATTTCAGAGCGCCCCCCCCAAAGCAGCATGTGACTGAAGTCCAGGGACGATGCCACAAGGCCAAGGGGACGGCCCTACTAACCAGTTGCTCTACGCCTAAGGAGTAGCCACCCCCCCAATAGCAGCAAGAGCCCAAACCCGAAAGGGAAAGGACCCCAGGCCGAAGGAGCAGGTCTCCAGGCAGCAAATCATTCAACCAAGACCAAGCACAGAAAACTGCACTTGATCCAAGCCAAAGGCCCGAGAAGCGACCTCAGCTGATCATTTCGGCCTATTGTGGGCCTCGTCAGTGAGGTGCAGCCATATCCCTCTAGGCACACTGAGCAACGGGTCCACGTCTAGATTCCGGCATCACACATAGGGAGACTTCCCTAAGTGTCATAATTTGCATAAATAAAAAGAGAGAAGCGCTCAACCTGGGAACGAACAATAGCATAATAGCTTGTTCTATGGCTAGTTACCACCCAAGAAGCAGCCTCTTTTTGCTCAACATGTGCCTTTCACAGAGAAGAACTTTCCTGAAGCATATCAGTCTGATCCTGACTTCACAGTACAGTCCAGCCCAAAAATACTATTATCTTATTAGCCTTAGAAGCTGCTGCATTGCATTGCACACTAGCTTTATATCTATAAGTAGGCCTAAAACCTTTTTTTAAATAGGTAGCCTGTATATTTTTACTTCTAAAATGTATAAACTTACACTTACCAATATTAAATCTCATTTGCCATTTACCAGTCCATTCCTCCATTTTTTTGTAAATCTTTTTGCAAAGCAATTAAAACCTGCACTGACCTAATCAACTTGTACAACTTTGTATTATTTGCAACAATAGAGATGTTGACATTTAATCTTATCAAGGATTTTGATACAGTGCCACATGAAAGATTAATGTACAAATTAAGGGACTGGGAAAATAACTCAATAAAAGATAGGCCGCAACATCTTGTAGTAAATGGATCATACTCAGGTCTACCAAAAGTAATTAGTAGGTCTCCCAAGGATCAATACTGTTATTTTTTAATATTTTACAAATGACTTTAGAGGAAGGATTAAATCGCAACATCTTTATTTTTGCAAATGATAAAAAGTTGATTAGGTCATTGAAGTTTTTAATAGCTTTGCAAGAAGATTTACAAAAAGAAGCGTAAGCTTCTTTTGAGCTCTTTCGGGGCTCCGACTGCTGCATCTTACACTCTCCACTACCTTTGAGGATAATTGGCAAGCCCTTCTCATGCTCGATTGGTTGTGTGAGAAAAGGTGGCAGCATTACACACTCATTTGAGTGATTAATGGTACATAAAGGGAGCAAACAAACAGAGTCCACTGCCCATTCATCTGGAAGCTGCACGAACAGGTTCTGAATTTGAGATCCTTGTCCACATGGCTCTTAGTAAATGGGCCCATAATCTTGTTTTCCCAAATATACTCTTGAATATAATCCCTTAAAATCCTTTCCAGTATCTTCCCTATCACTGACATCATTACTGGTCTATAGTTTCCTGGATCAGCCCCACTTACCTTTTTAAAAAGTGGCACCCAATAAGTTTTATGCCAGTCCTGGGGTACTACTCCTGAGGATAACAAGTCTTGAAAAATTAAGAGCAGATGTTTAGCTATGAAAGTGATAAATTCCCTTATAACCCTTGAGTGTATTCCATCTGGAGTCTGAGTTTTATTTTCCTTGCTCTTTTAAAGTTTTTTTCCTGCTCTAAACTAGAGATAATCCAGTAACTGGTATGGGCTTGTATGTTCTAGTTTGTTTGAATTTTTGTCCCTTTGTATATACTTAATTTAGGTTAATCATGCTATCCTTCTCAAAATTGAATGTACCATATTTTTACATGCTTAAAAAAACCTTTCAGGTTTGTCTTAGAATCCTTTGCAATTACTCTTTCATTTTCAATTTTGCATGCTTTGTTACATTATTTATATACTTGGAATGATGAGTCTGTGATATTTTCTTTACATTTTTTCATAATTTCTCTTAACACAATTGTATTTATTAACATTAGCTTGGATTAATTTTTATATTTATACCCAGTATCTCACAAAAGTGAGTACACCCCTCACATTTGTGTGAATATTTTATTATATATTTACATGTGACAACACTGAAGATATGGCATTTTGCTACAATGTAAAGTAGTGAGTGTACAGCCTGTATAACAGTGTAAATGTGCTGTCCCCTCAAAATAACTCAACACACATCCATTAATCTCTAAACCATTAGCAACAAAAGTGAGTACACCCCTAAGTGGAAATGTCCAAATTGGCTCCCAAAGTGTCAATATTTTGTGTGGCCACCATTATTTTCCAGTTCTGTTTTAACCCTCTTGGGCCTGGAGTCCACCAGAGCTTCCTCTCCTCCATGACAACATCACGGACCTGGTGGATGTTAGAGACCTTGCACTCCCCCACATTCCATTTGAGTATGCCCCACAGATGGTCAATATGGTTTAGGTCTGGAGACATGCGTGGTCAGTCCATCACCTTTACCCTCAGCTTCTTTAGCAAGGCAGTGGTCGTCTTGGAGGTATGTTTGGGGGTGTTATCATGTTGGAATTCTACCCTGTGGCCCAGTCTACAAAGGGAGGGGATCATGCTCTGCTTCAGTATGTCACATTACATGTTGGCATTCATGGTTCCCTCAATGAACTGTAGCTCCCCAGTGCCAGCAGCACTCATGCAGGCCCAGACCATGACACTCCCACTACCATGCTTGACTGTAGGCAAGACACACTTGTCTTTGTACTCCTCACCTGGTTGCCGCCACAAACGCTTGACACCATCTGAACCAAATAAGTTTATCTTTGTCTCATCAGACCACAGGACATGGTTCCAGTAATCCATGTCCTAAGTCTGCTTGTCTTCAGCAAACCGTTTGCGGGCTTCCTTCTGGGACGACAGCCATACAGACCAATTTGATGCAGTGTGCCGCGTATGGTATGAGCACTGACAGGCTGACTCCTCCACCCATTCAACCTCTGCAGCAATGCTGGAAGCACTCATACATCTATTTCCCAAAGACAACATCTGGATATGAGGCTGAGCATGTGCGCTCAACTTCTTTGGTGGACCATGGTGAGGCCTGTTCTGAGTGGAACCTATCCTGTGAAACCGCTGTATGGTCTTGCCCACCATGCTGCAGCTTAGTTTCAGGGTGTTGGCAATCATCTTATAGCCTAGGCCATTTTTAGCAACAATTTTTTTTTCAGATCTTTAGAGAGTTATTTGCCATAAGGTGCCATGTTGAACTTCCAGTGACCAGTATGAGAGAGTGTGAGAACGATAACACCAAATTTAACACACCTACTCCCCATTCACACCTGAGACCTTGTAACACTAACGAGTCACATGACACCGGGGAGGGAAAATGGCTTCTTGGGCCCAATTTGGACATTTCCACTTAGGGGTATACTCACTTTTGTTGCCAACGGTTAAGACATTAATGGCTGTGTGTTGAGTTATTTTGAGGGGACAGCAAATTTACACTGTTATACAGGCTGTACACTCACTACTTTACATTGCAGCAAAGTGTAATTTCTTCAGTGTTGTCACATGAAAAGATATAATAAAATATTAACAACATTGTGAGGGGTGTACTCACTTTTGTGAGATACTGTATATATACACCTTTTTATACCCATATGGTATGTGTTGATATGTATATTTATTTACCAAAGTTGTAAATGTTCTCCATTTATCCTCTGAGAATAATAATAATAATAATAATAATAATAATAATAATAATAATAATAATAATAATGTTTTATTACAATTAAAAGTCTTTGTTCAACCTTTATAACACTGTATTATTTAATAGCACTATTTCTTGTTGGCTCTTCTATTACTTGGGATATGAAGCTATCTTTGAGTGTGTTTGAAGGGACAGTCAACCCCAGATTTTTTATTTTTTTTTGTAAATAATTTTTTATTGAGGATCAGTTTGCTCAATTAAGCACAAGACATAAGTTAATAAATGTAAAACAAAGACAAAAAGATGTGTACAATCATAAACAGGACTATATCACTTGGTACAACTTTAGAGATAGATCAAATGCATAATATTTAGAGAGCAAACCTAACACCCCCTCTTTTTTTCCATCGGAAATAGCTGAGGCCACTTTTGGGTGCCAATTAATTCAATTTACTTATCGGAGGATTTTTGGGTGAAACATGCCACTTTTGGACTTGTACTGATCACTCTCCTTCACGTGCCTGCCAGGACCACGGGTAGGTCCAGAAAACTAAAAAAAACTTACATGATATGGGCTCATAGCAGTTAATATGGTAATAACTAACTTAGGCATAGATTTAGAGTTTGGCGTTAGCCGTCAAAACCAGCGTTAGAGGCTCCTAACGCTTGTTTTTTACGGACTCCGGTATTTAGAGTTCAGTTACCGACACTCAAAAATCACCCAACGCTCAAATCTCTACCGACAGCTCAAACCCAGTAGTTAACATATACCGACAAAATAAACATCCACGAATCACAAAACAAATATTACACAAAGTACACTTATATGGACAACTGTAAAAAACAGAAACAGAGGCGCCACATGTGTAGATCAATAGATACCAGGATGTATATCTGGACAAGACACAGGATACTCACAAACGTGAAGGCACTCTCTTGTGCCTGTTAGAGGCAGGCTGGTATTCTAAACAGCAAACCAGCTGGCTGTGTATACGAATTGTTTTCCCAGACCCTTTCAGTGAGTGTTCTCGCCTAACCTCATCAACAGTGCTAAACTGGACACTATCCAGGCAAGGACTGCCTTGCAGGACATCCATCTCTCCAGGACATCACGACGGGGATTCGTATACACAGCCAGCTGGTTTGCTGTTTAGAATACCAGCCTGCCTCTAACAGGCACAAGAGAGTGCCTTCACGTTTGTGAGTATCCTGTGTCTTGTCCAGATATACATCCTGGTATCTATTGATCTACACATGTGGCGCCTCTGTTTCTGTTTTTTACAGTTGTCCATATAAGAAAATTACATCACTTGTGAAGTGAAGACTGAGAGCTGCCTTCCCCACTTTTCCCTTTCTCAGACGGACTTTATTTGGGACTTTTTATTTTGCACCGTTTATATTGGACATCTTCCAGTACAACGTGTGTATTTTTATATATATACATTTGCATTTTTATTTTATTATTATATTTTTTGATTTACATATCATATTAATTTTCCAATTAAGTTTATATATGATTTTAACAATTTATATTCTATAGTAATTTTGTACTTTAGTTATGTTTTTATTTACATATGTGATGATTATTACACATTCACACTAGGGCCACTCACACCACCTGTTAAGTAAGCGCCTCCTATAGGTTATCTGTGACACCCAGTCACAGAGTTTCCAGTTTGTAGTACAAAGTACACTTACACTCATACAAACACTACACTATATTTATTTTTCAGATTTAATAATTTTTCATCAAAATACAAAGGATCAAAGTTGCGAGATCTCGGGTGTTAGAAAAAAAACAACACAAATCCATTTTGCCATTGACTTACATTGACACACGGGAAAAGACCCTCATATAGCTACATCTAACTAATAAGATTATCACAAACATACACTCATCGATGCATACAAACAATATACACCACATGACATACACAAAAAAGTTATTTATTACAAAATGAACACGATTTAGTTACTTTTTCACACAAGCTCATGACGTCACTCACTTTATGAGGAAAACCAGTCTTTGAAAAAAAATTTACCAAAATTTAGAGCCTCCATTGACTTCTATGGGGAAGACGTGTTCGTGCTCGTGAAAGACAGATTTCCCTAACGCACGCAAATAGCGTAGACCTAAAAACTCCAAATACCAGCGCTAGAAATAGGAAAAAAAACATGCTTTTCTGCGTTAGACCCAGCTATGATAAATAGATCAAGAAATGACTATTTCCCTATGGTGGACTTATGGATTGTACTTATTGAATATTCACAACAGCATTAAATTGTTTCATACTTTTATATTACATCAACTACAAATCAACATCACTAGTAACAAACATTTTAAACAAAAAAATCACATTTAAACGGACACAAAAATAATTTTAAAATTTCAGGATTCACAAACAGTACACAATGGGAAACACCTTTCGTTTACCTTTATTATTGCATTTCATTTATTCAACTCATATGCTTGCAGCAACTGCATATCTACATAGGCTTAACACATGATCAGTCATGGATGCACATACATTACTTTTAGCATTCACTCATATATGTGCATTCAAATGATGGGGGAAAAACACATTACATTCTCTCTAGGAATCAGAAAACAGAACATATGGATTTAACTGTACTTTTAACATCATGATTCCATCACAATAAACCATTAGGAATTACGTACAAGAAGAACATCATTACACCAGATTACAGATGTCACTTTATAGGAAGGAACAACAATGCCAGACCGCTATATAGAAGTCAGCATATGTGGGACACAATCACAATATATACGTAGATGTACATAACACGCATCACCCATCATGCAACCACAAAGCACACATTTAGATTTTATTCAGCACACAATAACAATGTAGCACAATGCAACAACACAATGAGGATTTCTGAACTACATAGGCAGGTTAATAATATCATGACGTCATTAGAAGATTCAACCATACACATTACAGATTCACGACTGTACCGCCCCTTTCTGAACTTTAACACTCAATACTACAATACAACATATACGTAAATAACAGTTTGGAACAGCATTATTAGGGAGATTTGAATGGGACAATTAATAAATATTGTCAGATCGCAAATCACTTATATATATAATACTACAGATGACAGCCGGAAGTTATTCAGTATTAGTGCCATTTGAATGGGACACATACAACATTGACAGCTCGGCAATCACTTATATATACAATACTACAGATGGCAGACGGGAAGTTCAGAATTATTATTGCGATTTTAAAGGGACGCATACAATATTGACAGCTCGGCAATCACTTATATATACAATACTACAGATGGCAGACGGGAAGTTCGGAATTATTATTGCGATTTTAAAGGGATGCATACAATATTGACAGCTCGGCAATCACTTATATATACAATACTACAGATGACAGCCGGAAGTTATTCAGTATTATTGAGATTTGAATGGGACGCATACAATATTGACAGCTCGGCAATCACTTATATATACAATACTACAGATGACAGCCGGAAGTTATTCAGTATTATTGAGATTTGAATGGGACGCATACAATATTGACAGCTCGAAAATCACTTATATACACAATACTACAGATGACAGCCGGAAGTTATTCAGTATTATTGAGATTTGAATGGGACGCATACAATATTGACATCTCGGCAATCACTTATATATACAATACTACAGATGACAGCCGGAAGTTATTCAGTATTATTGAGATTTGAATGGGACGCATACAATATTGACAGCTCTGAAATCACTTATATACACAATACTACAGATGACAGCCGGAAGTTATTCAGTATTATTGAGATTTGAATGGGACGCATACAATATTTACAGCTCGGAAATCACTTATATATACAATACTACAGATGGCAGACGGGAAGTTCTGAATTATTATTGCGATTTTAAAGGGACGCATACAATATTGACAGCTCGGCAATCACTTATATATACAATACTACAGATGACAGCCGGAAGTTATTCAGTATTATTGAGATTTGAATGGGACGCATACAATATTGACAGCTCGGAAATCACTTATATATACAATACTACAGATGGCAGACGGGAAGTTCTGAATTATTATTGCGATTTTAAAGGGACGCATACAATATTGACAGCTCGGCAATCACTTATATATACAATACTACAGATGACAGCCGGAAGTTATTCAGTATTATTGAGATTTGAATGGGACGCATACAATATTGACAGCTCGGCAATCACTTATATATACAATACTACAGATGGCAGATGTTACTTTATCGTTTACAAACAATGTTGCAGCAACATTGATCGATCACATTCGATGCACATTATACACAACTATGCACTTTCATTCATGTTAGCCTGGACGTGTGCTTGTTACTATAAGATCGTGTTTAAGAAATATTGATTACGCATATGATCAAACATTACAAACATGCACTGTATGTGTGATATTGTACACTTTCACATTGAGATTCATTGTGGGAAAACAACATTTCAGCAAACAACAAAAAAACGCCCACTGTGAAAGCATTCGCGCCGCTCACATACAAACAAGTGAATACAATCAGCAATCATTACAAACTCAATACCATTGGACTAATTGTACTATAAATCCCCCAAACAACATGGCCAATGCATCACTTGTGATCCACATCAGATCAAGTGCATACCTTGTTACGCTGTTTTGAAAGATGGATGACGATGACATGGTAGACGCTGCTGGTGCTGCTATTGGCGAACTAGCTGTTGGTCGAATCAGGCAGCCTCGGCGGCTCAGACTGAGACGAAGGGGTCGTCTGGTTCGAGGTCCTCGTGTCTACAGGGTGAGACCCACCTTGGAAAACATGAGCGACTTTGAGGTTTATGATAAGTATCGGCTCAATCGCGAACAGCTCATTGGCCTTTACGATCTTCTTAAACCTCATTTGGAGCCACGTATAAGAATAAGGACTGCTGTTCCTGCCATGAGTAAGATGCTAAGTTGTCTATACGTCCTGGCCTCCAGGAGTTTTCAATCCAGAGAACTGTACATGCATGGCCTGGCTCAAGGTACATTCTCTGTGGTGTTTGATAACTTTCTGGACTCCATGGTACGTATCAGTAAGCAATACCTAGGATTCCCACAGAATGATGGTAATTGGAGGCGCCTGAAGCGGGAATTCTTTGCTATTGCTCAATTGCCCAATGTCTTGGGAGCCATAGATTGTACCCACATTGTGCTGCGTGCTCCAATTGATGACTTGCCCTTCAGAAATCGCAAACATTTTCATAGCCTTAACGTGCAGTATGTTTGTGACGCACAGATGAGGATTATGCATGTGTGTGCGAATTTTGGAGGATCTTGTCATGATGCCCACATCCTCGCTCAGTCATCCCTGTGGAGACCATTTGAGGAAAGACAAATGCCCCCTGGTTATCTCGTTGGTGAGTATTTGTGCACAACATGGTTAATTAGTTTGACAATTGCCACTGTAGTTTAAAATGTTAGCGTAATGTTCAGCTATAGGATGCAATTTAACCATTTATTTTTATTTCCGCAAATGTCTAGTTTTAGTTCAATGCAGATATGTAGCATGTCTTACCTTAAATGCTCAGATAGAGAATGCAATGTAACCATTTATTTGCCATTTTACGCAAGGTCTGGTTTAGGAGAAATACGCATATGTAGCATGTCTTAGCTGAAATGGGAAGATATTAGCTAATGCAATTTAACCATGTCATTGTCTCTTTCCGCTAATGTCTAGTTTTAGTTCAATGCAGATATGTAGCATGTCTTACCTTAAATGCTCAGATAGAGAATGAAATGTAACCATTTAGTATGCATTTTACACAAGGTTTGGTTTAGGAGAAATACGCATATGTAGCATGTCTTAGCTGAAATGGGAAGATATTAGCTAATGCAATTTAACCATGTCATTGTCTCTTTCCGCTAATGTCTAGTTTTAGTTCAATGCAGATATGTAGCATGTCTTACCTTAAATGCTCAGAGAATGCAATGTAACCATTTAATTTTTTATTTTACACAAGGTCTGGTTTAGGAGAAATACGCATATGTAGCATGTCTTAGCTGAAATGGGAAGATATTAGCTAATGCAATTTAACCATGTCATTGTCTCTTTCCGCTAATGTCTAGTTTTAGTTCAATGCAGATATGTAGCATGTCTTACCTTAAATGCTCAGAGAATGCCATGTAACCATTTAGTTTTTATTTTTCACAAGGTTTGGTTTAGGAGAAATACGCATATGTAGCATGTCTTAGCTGAAATGGGAAGATATTAGCTAATGCAATTCAACCATGTCATTGTCTCTTTCCGCTAATGTCTAGTTTTAGTTCAATGCAGATATGTAGCATGTCTTACCTTAAATGCTCAGAGAATGCAATGTAACAATTTAGTTTGCATTTTACACAAGGTTTGGTTTAGGAGAAATACGCATATGTAGCATGTCTTAGCTGAAATGGGAAGATATTAGCTAATGCAATTTAACCATGTCATTGTCTCTTTCCGCTAATGTCTAGTTTTAGTTCAATGCAGATATGTAGCATGTCTTACCTTAAATGCTCAGAGAATGCAATGTAACCATTTAGTTTGCATTTTACACAAGGTTTGGTTTAGGAGAAATACGCATATGTAGCATGTCTTGGCTGAAATGGGAAGATAGATAATAATATTGAACTAGATTATTCTTGTAAAAATAAAACATTTGTTAGTGGATTATCGTGTACACAAACTTTTTTTGGACTCAAAATACTATTTTGAGGATTCAGTTTGAATTATGTTCTGTTCATCATTTATAGGTGATTCTGGGTACATGAGCCAGCCTTGGCTTATTACCCCCTTGCATAGCCCGACTGATGTGTCTGAGGAGCGCTACAATAGGGCTCATAAGAGAACCAGGGTGGTGGTTGAACGAATGTTCGGGCTCCTGAAGATGAGGTTCAGGTGCCTGGACAGGTCGGGAGGAGCCCTCCAGTACAACCCAAAGAAGGTGGCTAAGATCATTATAGCCTGTAGTGTCCTGCATAATATTGCACAGCGGGCTGGGATGCTGCAGGGCGTCCAGGCGCACCGAAACCTCCTTAGAGATGAGGAGGATGATCCTGTTCTAGAGGGGCCATTCCGGGACGAGGGGCTCAATGTCAGAGCAGACATCATCAACCGCCACTTTAGACGGTAAATAATAGAAGTTAGACTGGAGTATTGTCAATAGATGTGAACTCTAGGGAAATGACAAGTAGAGAATTGTGCAAATATGTTAGGATTGTTCGTCAAATGCTAAAAATGTGTTTTATTTATTAATATAGGTGATGTTCTGGTCATTGGGTCCTGTAGCGAGTCTTTGCTACCTGGTTTTTAAAGAGGACATCAGCTGGTAAGTATAGATGTATGGACTGTTGCTGGCATGAATTGTACACAAATACATCATATGGCATAGATTTTCGAAAATAGTATTTAGTTTACACATTATTTAAAATGTAAATACTCAGCAAGGGATCCTCTAGCATAACTATCCTCTAGCATGACTATGGTTCAATGTCACACATTAGAGGTTAGTTCTGCTCAATATGACTCATCTTCACACTTCATAGAACATAACACAAGATGCTACACACGCTTAGTAAGCTAGTGACAGAAATTGATTCAGAAATGGGGGGTGGGAGAGGGGTACAGAACTGATTCACACACTTGTATTAGTAATTTAAAAAAAAAAAATATGCCATTAGGGAGATGACTTCATGTAAAGACTGAAAGGGGAAGAATTCGAAGAATGACAGTGAAGAATTCCCAGACTGACAGTGGAAAAAGACAAGATTGAAATTGAAGAATACCAATGGGATCATGTCTGGCATTATCTTTCAAATCTGCTGACCTTGAAAACCATACAAAGACATGTTCACATGGTAAGTGCCAACTATTTGATAGAATAAGGCTGTGGAGGCATCCTATTGGAGACACTTAGATGATTTTCTAATTTTTAGATTGGTATTTCAGTCCTCTATTTATGAAATGATGAATAAGACACCTATTGAAGATCAACTGTTGACCACTGAATTGACTTTCAAAGACCATGCATTATCCAGGTTGGTTTACCAATGCATGCTAGTTAAGAATCACAGGAAGAATGTCGAATATTAGTAGCTTACATACATTAGTCATACTTAGTTCATAATTAGATATTTAGGTATCACAATCAGACACTTAGATGATTTTCTAATTTCTAGATTGGTATTTCAGTCCTCTATTTATGAAATGATGAATAAGACACCTATTGAAGATCAACTGTTTACCCCTGAATTGACTTTCAAAGACCATGCATTATCCAGGTTGGTTTACCAATGCATGCTAGTTAAGAATCACAGGAAGATTGTCGAATATTAGTAGCTTACATACATTAGTCATACTTAGTTCATAATTAGATATTTAGGTATCACAATCAGACACTTAGATGATTTTCTAATTTCTAGATTGGTATTTCAGTCCTCTATTTATGAAATGATGAATAAGACACCTATTGAAGATCAACTGTTTACCCCTGAATTGACTTTCAAAGACCATGCATTATCCATGTTGGTTTACCAATGCATGCTAGTTAAGAATCACAGGAAGAATGTTGAATATTAGTAGCTTACATACATTAGTCATACTTAGTTCATAATTAGATATTTAGGTATCACAATCAGACACTTAGATGATTTTCTAATATCTAGATTGGTATTTCAGTCCTCTATTTATGAAATGATGAATAAGACACCTATTGAAGATCAACTGTTTACCCCTGAATTGACTTTCAAAGACCATGCATTATCCAGGTTGGTTTACCAATGCATGCTAGTTAAGAATCACAGGAAGAATGTCGAATATTAGTAGCTTACATACATTAGTCATACTTAGTTCATAATTAGATATTTAGGTATCACAATCTGAAAAAGGAATACATATTAAAGTTGATATAGAGGTATTTGAATGGACATGAAATATTACATTTATGTTCAGCATACATATATATTTATTATTTAAATATGATATACATTATTATGTATAATTAGAAATTCTGATATTTTAATTTTTTTATTATTACACAATATAATGGTGTATGTTTGTTTTATAAATTTTTAAATTTTATTCAGAAATATCTTGATAAAATTATGCACAAAGTTAGAGCATTGACACAAGATGATTGTAAATGTATTTTATGAATATTTTTCAACGTGTGTATTAACTTTGTCAAATTTTGTTTTTTAATTTCAGATTGTCATCTGATGACTTCCAGGAATATTTTTTTGTTTTTGGTTTTGTTTAAAAAACATTTTATTTTTAAATGGTAATAATCAACATTTTATTATTAAATACCCTCTTTTGAACAGATTATAATAAATATCCATATAATCTGTCAATAAAAAACAATTTTAATCCCATGACTGGTAGTTGTCTATTTGACAAGCACATGCATAAGATCAAATTATGCATTAATTTTTGAAAATCCACTGATTCAGAGAATATTAAATTAAACTATCTTTTTAAAATTAATTGGGGAGTGAGATCCATCGATGCTTTTCTTGTGAAAATCTTAGATGTTAAAATAATTTCGGATATGTAGTCAGAATTTGACCTAAATTTATTTTTTACACTTTTAAGAAGGTGAAGTGGTTCACTTACATTAAAGTGACAGTGTTGTTGAATGTAAAATTAATTTTATAAGATCTTGTATCTCAAAACATTATTTTATAAAATTTATAAATTGTTAAATTTATAAATGGTAGGTCATTTAACTTCATATTTTGCACAAGCTAGTTATTGGATGCCATGTTAATAGATTTTATTTTCTAGTGGAGTCATTTAAAGGGACATTTAACTATAGTTATTAATATTATGTAGCTTTTAAAATCTTACCTCTTGGGTTAGACATCACATATCTATATATAATTTTCATTCCCCTTTAGTTTCTTTCGACAATGTTAAATCAACATTCCGAATGTTTTTGTCCTTAAAGGGACATTCACAAAATATATTGTGTATTGATTTTTAAAAAATCATAAAAGAATTTAAACATATTTAGAAAGTACTATAGAATTACATTCAGTCTTTAAATATACTTCGAAAAATATACATCAATGCACATATCTTATTCAATTACATAAGGCATCTATGTGCAACCAACAATCAGCATCAAACTAGCCTATGTAGATATGTATTTAATCCAAGAATATATATAATTACAATCTAATGATTGAATACCAAAACATATTAAGTTGTTCAAATATTATAATCTTATCCAAAATGCATACATAACATATATGTCCCTCTAAGCTGAAGACTGCGAAATACATCCATTACAATATATATTTCAGTCAGTGTGTAAAACAATCCAGAAGTTAATCTAAATATGCTTTACTCATATGTTATACTAATTTAGCAAAAGGAAGGTGCCTAGGTTTCTGATTTTTCAAGCATTATTGTGAAATGTCTCTTTAAAGGGACATGAACTCAAAATATACTTAAAGGGAGACAGTTAAAAAAGTAATGATTTATACATTCAGAATGAGTATTCTATTTTAAGCAACTTTATAAATTGTCTCATATTATCAATGTTCCTCGTGATGTTGCTATCATTACTTTAAAAATAAGGCATTAAATTGATTATTTATTTGCTTCAGTACTCTGGACAGAACTTTTTTTTTTTTTGGTTGGATTAATTTCTCCAACAATCATCAAGGACAACCCAGGTTTTTTTTCAAAAATTGTCCATAATCTAAAATATCATTATTGATTTGCTAAGAAAGATAACAAGATAATTCTTAACATTTGAGAATCGGATTAAATTATAAAGTTTCTTAACATTTCATGCTCAATCTGAATCACGAACGCTAAATTTGTTTGGACAGTGTCCCTTTAAGAGATTTAAAGAGTGTATTTACTTCTCTTCTTATCTTGACATACTTTGCTTGAAAAGCATATCGAGATAGGCTCAGTAGATGAAGATTGGTGGATGCACAGAGATGCCTTATGTGATTGGCTCAACCATGTGCATTTAAATTTCTTCTGTTGAGGATATCTAAATACAAAGATAAATTGAGTTACATTTTAAAGTCTAAACATATTTGATCTCTACAGATCATTTGATACAATTGTTTGTTTGTAATGTCTCTTTAAAAATAAAGACGCCATTGCACAATAACATATAAAAGCAGTTCAGACAAATACAAGCTCGAGGTTTATTTACTAATAACAAACAAACAAACAGTTTAACATCTATAAACAGATTATCCAAGTTACTGACATTATAACCTGAATTTGAACATTCAGAAATGTTGCGTGGGAAACGGATCTTGAAACACCAGATTTGCATCTTTAAACATTAGAGTCTAATGTCACGCAATAGCACACAATCAATGTGCATTCTAAAATACATTTAATAGAGCAATGTCAATACTTCACAATAAGTCAAAAAATTGATTTTATGAACAATAAAGACATACAATATTAACCCCTTAATGACCACAACACTTTTCCATTTTCTGTCCGTTTGGGACCAAGGCTATTTTTACATTTTTGAGATGTTTGTGTTTAGCTGTAATTTTCCTGTTACTCATTTACTGTACCCACACATATTATATACCGTTTTTCTCGCCATTAAATGGAATTTCTAAAGATACCATTATTTTCATCATATCTTATAATTTACTATAAAAAATTTTTTATAAAATATGAGGAAAAATGGAAAAAAACACACTTTTTCTAACTTTGACCCCCAAAATCTGTTACACATCTACAACCACCAAAAAACACCCATGCTAAATAGTTTCTAAATTTTGTCCTGATTTTAGAAATACCCAATGTTTACATGTTTTTTGCTTTTTTTGTAAACTATAGGGCCATAAATACAAATAGCACTTTGCTATTTCCAAACCATTTCTTTTCAAAATTAGCGATAGTTACATTAGAACACTGATATCTTTCAGGAATCTCTGAATATCCATTGACATGTATATATTTTTTTTTAGTAGACAACCCAAAGTATTGATCTAGGCCCATTTTGGTATATTTCATGCCACCATTTCACCGCCAAATGCAATCAAATATAAAAAATTGTTAACTTTTCACAAATTTTTTCACAAACTTTTGGTTTCTCACTAAAATTATTTACAAACAGCTTGTGCAATTATGGCATAAATGGTTGTAAATTCTTCTCTGGGATCCCCTTTGTTCAGAAATAGCAGACATATATGACTTTGGCGTTGCTTTTTGGTAATTAGAAGGCTGCTAAATGCCACTGCGCACCACATGTGTATTATGCCCAGCAGTGAAGGGGTTAATTAGGGAGCATGTAGGGAGCTTTATGGGGTAGTTTTAGCTTTAGTGTAGTGTAGTAGACAACTCCAAGTATTGATCTAGGCCAATTTTGGTATATTTCATGCCACCATTTCACCGCCAAATGCGATCAAATTAAAAAAAACGTTACATTTTTCTCAATTTTAGGTTTCTCACTGAAATTATTTACAAACAGCTTGTGCAATTATGGCACAAATGGTTGTAAATGCTTCTCTGGGATCCCCTTTGTTCAGAAATAGCAGACATATATGGCTTTGGCATTGCTTTTTGGTAATTAGAAGGCCCTAAATGCTGCTGCGCATCACACGTGTATTATGGCTAGCAGTGAAGGGGTTAATTATGTAGCT
The DNA here is from genome assembly GCF_027579735.1 of Bombina bombina. NCBI lineage: Eukaryota > Metazoa > Chordata > Amphibia > Anura > Bombinatoridae > Bombina > Bombina bombina. Next base: position 678,048,211 of record NC_069501.1, on the reverse strand, counting down.
TGTAGGGAGCTTGCAGGGTTAATTTTATCTTTAGTGTAGAGCTCAGCCTCCCACCTGAAACATCAGACCCCCTGATCCCTCCCAAACAGCTCTCTTCCCTCCCCCACCCCACAATTGTCCCCGCCATCTTAAGTACTGGCAGAAACTCTGCCAGTACTAAAATAAAAGGTATTTGGCCCTTTTTTTTTTTTTAAAAAAAGAAGCATATTTACATATGCTGATGTGTAGGATCCCCCCTTAGACCCCAACCTCACTGATCCCCCACCAAACAGATCTCTAACCCTTCCCCTCTGCCTTGATGGGCGCCATCTTGGGTACTGGTAGCTGTCTGCCAGTACCCAGTTTTGTAAAAAATGTGGCTTTTCTTAAAAAAAATTCCCTTTTCTGTAGTGTAGCTTTCCCCCCCCCCACCAAGACCAACCCCCAACCCCTTCCAGATCCCTTAGATTACATTTATAATACTGCCCGTGCACGCGACCACCTCCCCCCCCGTGCAAGCGCGCGCTCCCGTGCGTGCCCCCGTAGGTCCCGCCCCTGATCCCGCCCCCCTCCACTCCACACTCAGCATCGATGGCCGCCCACCCGCCTCCCACATAAGCTCCCACCCGCCAACGATACCGGCCACCGATGTCCGGTGCAGAGAGGGCCACAGAGTGGCTCTCTCTGCATCGGATGGCAAAGGGGGGTTATTGCAGGATGCCTCCATATTGAGGCATCACTGCAATAACCGGAAAGCAGCTGGAAGCGAGCAGGATCGCTTCCAGCTGCTTTCCAGACCAAGGACGTACGCCACACGTCCTCGGTCATTAACTGTATTTTTTTTGAGGACGTGTGGCGTACGTCCTTGGTCGTTAAGGGGGTTAAATGTGTATTTGTATTAAAGAAACAGACTGTTATTAATCCTAAAAATGTATACAACATTTAATAATGTGACAGTATTAGATTTTAAAGTTAATTTAAACATTAAGATTTAATGGATCACGGATATTAAATCTGCGTCACACATATCCGCATGACAGGCCCATGAGTTACAAATAAGTCTACATGAAAATTGAAGTAACAGCACCACCAGGAGGTATGTGTAAGGAAGTTACTAAGATATGAAACATTAAGGAACGGCCAATCAGAGTTCATCACACAAACACAACTTGAGTCAGGATGGTCTCACAGACATTCTAACAATATTTCAAACTTTTATCCAATCAGATGTACAGATAACTTGTCCCATGGTGCATCTCATGTTTACTTCACCATATAAAAGTCCATTACACGTTGCCATCTTTGTCAGTTCTCTAATGCCTGCAGGCAGTTTATATTATTATAATATATTTATTGGACAACCCAGCAGGCATGTCATCTCCCAGGTTCACCAAGCAGGAGAGCGCTGCACTGGTCCACGCCGTCAAGGACTTTTATCCCCAGCTGTTTGGGAACAAGAGGAGGTCGACAGATGCGCCTGTTAAGAAGGCCCTCTGGGAGTCTATCACCAATGTGGTTAAATTGGTGTGTGGCGTCCAGAGGAGCCAGGATCAAATCATGAGGAGATTCGGAGATATGAGGTTGCGCTTGTCAAAAAAAGTCAACCTCATAAGGGACTGGGTACAAGCCCGTAAAAGAGGGGGCCAAAGAAAGGCCCCGCGGAAACTATACCTACTCCCTTATGAGGTGACTTTATGCGAGCTCCTCACTCTCCAGGTCCCCAAAAGATTTAGATCCTCACCATCCTCGGCCTCCTCTTCTTCCCTCCCAGCTGCGGGATCTGAAAGTCCTGACGCGGGGGCCAGGGCAGCTGCTTCTCCGTCCGGTGGCCTGGGAGGAGATGAAAGAGAATCTGAACCAGGTAAAAATCCAACTTCATATAATATCTTAATATTTGATTCGAATTTTAGAAAATGTGTATATAGTCAGATACTAAACCTATACAGATCTCACAACATACACTACATATGATGTTTAGATATCTGATTTTAGATTAGTGACACATGAAATAGGAATGATGTTTCTTGCGCTCTACAGAATATGCGTCACAGAGCGAAAATGGAATAGCGCATACACGTTAACATGGGTTTGCTGTAAGTGGCATTGCTTTATACATGTTGGTCAAATGACGGATGCGTAATTCCGCTTGGAATCATTGCGCAATGATCGCGAAAATGGAAATCCGCATACACGTTAACATGGGTTTGCTGTAAGTGGCATTGCTTTATACATGTTGGTCAAAATGAAATGTGAATTATTATATATGTGAAGAATACAGTATTCTTATTTTCAATATTATACATAATAAAAACAAAATAGCAGAATACAAAAAAATAATAACATATGCCCATCAATTGATGAGAATGAAATAACACTAAAAAATAATTAAAGCTACAGTAAACAACACAACTGATTGAAAATAAGAGTACAGGGTATATTTATCATTAATTTAATTGAGGAAACAATTAACTCATGGGACTACCAAAAGATTAATAGTTTTTAATTGATTTGCTAATAATGTAAAGATTTTAAACATGGCATGATTTGTATTAATGATATCCAATCCTCATTTAAGGGCTCAGGGCTTGTCACAGTATGGTATGTCTCATTTTAATTGACATTTGTCTTAGAAACATGGACAGAACATTACATACTAAATCCACATTGTTCAATATTTATATGTATCTGCAAAATGGATTATTAAAATCTTTACAAATAAGAATAAACAAAAAAAAAACATAGGATTACATTGTAAGACTACTCTGAATTTTTTTCGAATTTAAGATATCCCATCTATTCTGGATATCTTAATTTTAATGTAAGATTCTTTGAATGTCCAATTTATATTCTTCCCTTGTGTATTGCTTAATCTTATTTGTATACATTTAGAAAAAATTCACACACTTTTGCATATGATTTGATTTTAAAAATATAAATTCCATTATTGAAATTGATCACATCATTTAAGGGACATGCCAACTAAATTTTACATTGAATGATTTTTAAACGTGATTTTATTGTTTTGTTTAAACATTTTATGAGCTACATTGGTTCAGTCTATTGTTTTAGTTCTTCTAAAAACATATTGATTTTGGTTTAGGTTAAACAATGCATTACTGGTATTATCCTGCTTTTTTTTATGCATAAATTGGCATTGGGTCAAAAGTTAAAATCATGTGTTCAGATAACAGTAGTACATAGTTTCAAAAAGTATACAATTACACTTTTAGAGCTTCATGTCCCTTTAATAGATGAACATTAAATAATTCCTAGGATATCCTTAAATAACATATTAGATTGGAATTGCATGCTCAATCCCATTCATTACATCAACATATGGAGTAGAGAATTCATTAACACCAACATTGTCAAATCAATATATTTTTATATTAAAGGGACACTGATCTAAAATTATTAATGTTGTCATTCAGATAGAGCATGCAATATTAAGCAACATTTAAATATAATACTATAATCATATGTGAAATATTCTATTGCTAAATGTATTTTAAAATCAAGAATGTACGTTTATCTGCAGCTCAATTTTGGATGACAAACCTGGGTTTTTATTGATGATTGGTGGATACCTTCAACAAACAATATTTATTGAATCCAATATTGTTTATCTGCCTTTAGGATTAAAATGTAGCAACATTAAAATTATAATAGGAGTCAATGTTAAATCATTTTGAACACTTTGAACAGTGAAATCAATGATTGAAATAAATCATGTCAGTGTCCCTTTAATAAACAATAGATTAATTAATCCTTACATTCTTTGGATTAGACAATATTGATATATAATTCACAGTTGGAGTTACTTTATAGATATAAGCATACTCTAACAGCACCATGATTACATATTTGTACTAATCAATTTGATTTGGTATTGTGATCAATATGTGTTGTGTCCTAAACAAGATTACTGTACATTGCACAAATGGCTCGATGTGCCACATGTCTTTGTTTATATTTGTCAACAGCTGTTATTCAAAATGTGGTTTGTGTGTATTCTTTTAAGAACATTGATCAATGGGTATATTTAGATATGCAATAGCATCGTATGAGATGAGTTTGATGTCTAATATAGTCAGAAAATAAACATATGTTCAATACATCATTTTTTACAGAATCCCCTTGATTCAATCAAGCATTTTTTTTTATAATGACTGCTCTATTCTTCACATTTTCAAGTTGATTATTATTATAAATCAATACAGATGTGATTTAGTGATATCCCAAATGTGTTCACTAATATATATCTATATCATTCATAGAGAGAGTTGGTGTGGGGAGCCCAGAGGAATCCAGCACCGACGCAGAGATGCCCTTGCGGTCTTCTGGTAAGTCCATTGACTCATTTATATGTCATTGAAGGTGTATTGGTAATCAATATTATGAACATGATTCTGATGAAGCATAATATTTGAAACAAACATATAATTTACTCCTCTGATTATATATTAATTTTATTTGAATATTGAAAGATTAATAATTAAAACTTTCTTAGTCTACACCTTTGTTATTCAGAAGATGTATAGCATATGTTTGTTTCCATGTTCATTTTTGACAACAATCATCAAGTGATACACACATGAGAAATCTTAAATGTTCAATGTACTATGCTTTTATGATTTAAAAATTAATACAAACAATAAATTGAAAATCTGAATCATTGAGAATAACAAATCTAATGTCATTTGTATGCTCCATCAAAATGATGTAAATCATAACTTTGGGTGTGTATATCTTTAATGCAACATTGATGTGTGTCTTTGAGCAACAGTAACATATGTTATAATATCTGATCTTAACGTGTACACAACATGTTATGTTTTACAGAGATTGATTTAACATGTGGGACGGAGGAGGAAGAGACTCCCTTGAAGTCTGATGGTATGTGAAATATATCTAACATGTTTCCAACATGTTGCTTTATTGGAAATCATTTTATTGAAGACATTCAAAGTCTACAGCTTTTGCACTTTAAAAAAGAATATTATTTGTCTGTTCAAATACACTACTGCCCCCTTTATATATCAGGCATCATGAAGATATGCTTGGATTTGTTTAAATATTTGGATTTGAAATTCATGCCACCATGATGTCACATGCATATTCTAGGCCAAACCACAATAATAATTTTATAATTGTACAGACAGTCATTGCTATAGTGCCTATATGCATACCATATCCTCATGTCATCATTGTTTAGAAATTCAAACACACTTCTAAGTATATTGCAAACATAATCAAGTTGAAATGCGTTGATTTGATTTCATTATGTATGAGATGTTAATATATTTATTATATTTATTTCAGATGGATCCTCCGCTTCTGGTCATCATTGTTCCTCCCCTGCCCAGTCCCCTGGCCAGCCCCCTGCCCAGTCCCCTGCCCAGCCCCCTGCCCAGTCCCCTGCCCAGCCCCCTGCCCAGCCCCCTGCCCAGTCCCCTGCCCAGCCCCCTGCCCAGCCCCCTGCCCAGCCCCCTGCCCAGCCCCCTGCCCAGCCCCTGCCCAGCCCCCTGCCCAGTCCCCTGCCCAGCCCCCTGCCCCTCCCGGCCCTTCCCATTTGTACTGTTCTATCCCTCCCAAAAAACGCCCCTTCGTCCCCCTTCGCCGCTCTCCCCATATTTTGGCCCGTACAGCTACCCCAGCTGCCCAGCCCCCAACTCACCACTCCCCAGCTGTACGGGCTACCCCAGAGCAGCAGCCCATCCCTCCCCAACCCAATCCCATCCCTCCACAACCAAATCCCATCCCTCCCCCCTGTCTCAACCTTCATTGTCCTGGGTGTCGGATTGTCCTTCCCAGGCACAGCTGTAAGTATCATTCAAAATCAACATTATAAGATACTTAAAGGTACACTGAATGAAAAGTTTTCAATTGTGATTCAAATAGAGCATGCAATGTTAATCAAATTTATAATTTACTACTCTTATCAATTATTCTTCATTCTCTTGCTATCTTTATTGAAACAAAGAAATGCCTATATTTTTTTTTATTCCAATAAAATATGGACATCTTTCTTTATTGTTGGATGAATGTATCCATCAATCAGCAGGGACAACCAAAGTTGATAACCAAAAATGGCCTGCCCTATAAACTTACATTCTTGCATTTAAAATATAGCTAGAGAATTCTAACATTTAAAGAATCCGAGTAAATTAATATTTTTTTTTAATGTCATGCTCTATCTGAATCAGTAACTAAAATATTTAGGTTTACTGTCCCTTTAATTTGATATCACTACATATACCAATTACCACTATTTGGATCCAACAATGTATGTGCAAATGTTCATACATTATCTCTTGTATAACCCAGTGGGAATGTAATTTCTTCTGGTTGCTATGTTTACACAGCTTGTCCTCAACGCCAAAATGTTTAAGGATAGGTGTGCCTACCACAGTATAACAAAAATCTTTAAACTGCTAATGTAAGTACAATGTAAATCATTTAACAAGATTTTAGACACTCAAGCTGTAAAAGTGGATCATCAAAAAACAATTAAAGGGGACAACATGTTGGATTAAAATGTCCATTTAATGGTTTAGGTCTGTCTGAAGAACATATTTCATGTGTAAATAATCAATGTCAACAAATTAATTTCAAGAATGATTTGTCTTTATGATGACAATGTATCTTTGCTTTTTATTTTGTCTGTTGTGTAATCATCATTAATATTTGTTTTTTTCTTTATTTTAGGCTGTGACTCAACATGGCTCATGCTCAAAGGTCTAGCACGCATAGTGCAGGCCGTGTTGAGGAACGCAGCTGTCCTGAGAGAGATGGCCGACACCATGCAGGCCCAGCTACAGGTTCAGCATATGACTCTACGTCAGATGAGGCGGTGGAACTCAATGCTTGAATCTGTAGCTGGAAAGGCACAGGACGATGAAGGGGATGACCAGTAAGTGGAGGATCTGGAGATGCTCCAAGGGTGCTGATAAGAATCCTCCGTCCACATGTTGATGTTTGGTTTTATGGTTGCCATTTGGCCTTTTTTTCTGTTTATTGTTGTGCCTGTTGCACTCTTTTACCTTGTCATATGTCTCCAATGGGGCTATGCTGGCCCTTGGCAACTCTCTTCATGGACTGTGATGCACTCTGTTACCTTGTCATATGTCTCCAATGGGGCTATGCTGGCCCTTGGCAACTCTCTTCATGGACTGTGATGCGCTCAGTTACCTTGTCATATGTCTCCAATGGGGCTATGCTGGCCCTTGGCAACTCTCTTCATGGACTGTGATGCACTCTGTTACCTTGTCATATGTCTCTAATGGGGCTATGCTGGCCCTTGGCAAGTCTCTTCATGGACTGTGATGCACTCTGTTACCTTGTCATATGGCTCCAATGGGGCTATGCTGGCCCTTGGCAAGTCTCTTCATGGACTGTGATGCACTCTGTTACCTTGTCATATGGCTCCAATGGGGCTATGCTGGCCCTTGGTAACTCTCTTCATGGACTGTGATGCACTCTGTTACCTTGTCATATGGCTCCAATGGGGCTATGCTGGCCCTTGGCAACTCTCTTCATGGACTGTGATGCACTCTGTTACCTTGTCATATGTCTCCAATGGGGCTATGCTGGCCCTTGGCAAGTCTCTTCATGGACTGTGATGCACTCTGTTACCTTGTCATATGTCTCCAATGGGGCTATGTTGGCCCTTGGCAACTCTCTTCATGGACTGTGATGCACTCTGTTACCTTGTCATATGTCTCCAATGGGGCTATGCTGGCCCTTGGCAAGTCTCTTCATGGACTGTAATGCACTCTGTTACCTTGTCATATGGCTCCAATGGGGCAATGCTGGCCCTTGGCAACTCTCTTCATGGACTGTGATGCACTCTGTTATCTTGTCATATGGCTCCAATGGGGCTATGCTGGCCCTTGGCAACTCTCTTCATGGACTGTGATGCACTCTGTTACCTTGTCATATGGCTCCAATTTCCCTGATCTTTACCAGATTATTTATAAACGTTGTTGATGTTTTCTGACATACTAATAAAAGACATGTCATTGCACGATTCTTTGTCCTCCTTATTCATGTCATTGATTGAAATCTCTAGTTTATCTTGTTGATCCTTAAAGGGACCTACCAAAAATAATGGTGTTTCCTGAATCATATATGTAATACAATTGTAAATGACTTTAAGATTAACATCTCCAATGTAATTTTAATTTTTGTCTTTATATATTTTTCTAAAAGCTTTATCATTGCATGATTATGATTAGCATAGTAATTCTTTTATATATGTATATATAGATTGTTATATATGTATATTTCAAATTTCACATCCATGTGTGTATTTATAAACTCTGCATGAATTGATGCACCTTTAACAAATGATCTGAGGATTGATACAATGATATAATCCCTGTAAAGTGTTCATTTTATTGAAATAGTATTGTCTCTGTGTATCCTCTTTTTAAAAATAAAAATCATGTCCCTTTAAGTGATGGTGAGCACAATTGTTAAAGAATGGATTTCCATTTCTAAAGCGTTTTTGTCCTATTTACATGAACAAGGACATATAATCTTATTAATAAACAATCTTATTGTAATGTTGACAGCACATGTATTTCATTTTCAATTCTATCTTATTGTAAAAGTGTAACCAAATCAATCTCTGTGTGTAATGCGCATATTTTAGATGAGGAATATGTTTTTCCAAATATTGTTAAAAAATACTTCTCCTCCCATATATGGCTATAAGTAGGCTGACCATATTTCAACTTGAATAAATGACACGTTTGATCAATACATGTGTCATTATTGTTATTCCAAAACAATCTAAACATATCTTAAAACATCAATGGCATATGTATTTCTCATGTGTATCTTTTAAATGTTAAAGATATACACCATAGCTATAGTTAAAGGGACAGTCAAGTCCGAAAAGATGATTCATGATTTTGTGACATTCCTAGATAGCAATCTAGACACATACTAGTTACTAAAGTATAAATACGTTTCTTAGTGATATGCCAAGCTGTCAACTGAGTCCTTGTATTGGCTGCGGTTTTTCAGCGATCTCGGATGTGCCATGTTGCTTAAGACGTCACCTGCCAGGCTGTCCAATGATTCCTTGTATTGACTGACGTTTTTACGCGATCAAGGATGCACCTTTTATTGGATGGCGTTTTTACGCGATCAAGGATGCGCCTTTTTTTGGTTTGCGTTCTTACATGATCAAGAATGTGCCTTTTATTGGATTGCGTTCTTACATGATCAAGAATGTGCCTTTTATTGGATTGCGTTCTTACATGATCAAGGAAGCGCCATGTTAATTAAGACGTCACATGCAAAGGTAAAAAAAAGTCTGATTGTATTACGTAGTCCCGCAATATTTGTTTGTGCACGTTAAACACGTTTCTGAATGAAGCCAAGTTTAAAAACATGGCGAATATGGATTGTTTGCATCATGTTACATTGTTGACCCATAGCTGATAAAGACCACCACATTCTCTTTTGCTGGATGTCTGGTTGAATGAACGAACGAAAGCAAAATGTTTTCATGCATAAGATATTTCGAGGCAAGTGCAAATCTCTATAGTCCATGTTGTTTAATATGTTTGTCAACAATATGTTCCTTTTTATGAAAAATGACTGTTGTGTTTAATGTTAAAGATATCTAATTCATAAATATGCGCTATTGTGTTAGAATAAAGTAATCAATATGCATTTATCTTTATCATATGCTAAATATATGATGCCGACTTCTTCTAAATGTAATTTCGTTGTATATTTTATTAAAGGTTCATTAGACACTCACATTATAAATCAAAATATTTTATTTTGTCTCTAGTTAGATAGTCCATTGTTTAACAAATACACGTCTCATTTTGCTTCTGTTCAAATAAAATGTAAGTAATTTTCAGACTCCTCGCCAAGCCTCTAAGTTTCATGTGAGTACCATCTCCAGCTTTCTTCTGTTTGTGTAAAGGGTCTTTTCATATGTTAATGATGGGGTATTGTCTAGTTTTACGGTTGTAATGGGGGATCATCTATATTTTCAATAGAGCTAACCCGATTTTCTTTGAAAGTGTTTAAAGCTTTGTAATATTGATATCAGTATATGTTAATCTTGTTGTTTCTAGTAGTGTCTATTACATACAGTTCTGTTACAAATATAGTATACTGTCCCTTTAATGCAAATGTTTATTTTTGTATCATGTATGAGTTCCACATTGGTTAATCTCCAAATATATTATTGTTAGCATATTTTCACCCCCCACTCCTAAAAGGACTTTAAACCATATTCATTGTTAAAACAAATGTCTTTATAAAAATAAATTAACACAATAATGTCTCTTTAATAAAATTGACTTTATTTAACACGTCAATAGAAATCTGTTTTCAATATTTATTGTTTGAACAAGTACATGTAGATATACCAACAATCTGAAAATATATGTTAGCATATGTAATTTTGTTAAAGGGACAGTTTAGAAAACAAATCATGTTTTGCATTATTATAAAAGTCAATTTTGTAATATCAATGATATCAAAGGTTTCTCACCAATTAATCATTTGTCTGTGTTTATTTTAATTTGCTAGCTAAACCTATGAGGTTCGTGGGCACATTTCTTAGAGCTTGAAGAGTGCATGTAATCATTATGCAATTTGACCACTAGAGGGCTTTTGGATAGCATTTGTATATCTAAAACATTGAGCTCATACAGCATATTTACCATGTATTGATCATTGATGTCTAAAATGTTGTTATGTCAGAACAACAAATAAGTGGTCATTTTTCAGAGGCATAGATACAAGGGTAAGCACATAAGTCACACGTATTTCTCCATGTTTTGTTGTTTCCAACTTGATAATGCGTAATACAGTGTTTTCTTTGTAATCAATAATTTTCTGACTGTCCCTTTAAGCTGTGTTATTGGCATTCAAACAGTAATATTCCATCATGGATAATTGTAATGTTAATTTTGTTTGCAATTCGGGAAACAGTTTGGACATCACATCACAGAAACCAATCAATATCATGAACAAGGATAGGTATGTGATGTGGTTTTCACACACTTATAACCCACACTCTGCAAACAATCTGCCTCCATGGACCCGGTCCCATAGAAGTAGATTATATACAGAGTGTGGTCCACAAGTGTATGAAAACCACATCATTACATACCTATCCATTACACATTAAATAAAAATAACATTAAACATGAAAACAAATACTTACTTCCTCTTCCTTCCCCTCTTCCCACGGGGCTGAGGCTCTGGGAGGGTCAACTGCCGACTCCGACGAGTTCTCATTGGATATGTTGCGGGAAGAGTGGAAGGAAGAGTACTGGGATGACCAAGGTGAGGAGGAGGAGGAGATGGGCCAGCAGGAGGAGATGGCCCGGCAGGAGAAGATGGCCCGGCAGGAGAAGATGGCCCGGCAGGAGAAGATGGCCCGGCAGGAGAAGATGGCCCGGCAGGAGAAGATTGCCCAGCAGGTGAAGATGGCCCGGCAGCAGGAGGCCCAGCAGCAGGAGGCGGACCAGGAGGCAGACCAGCAGGAGGCAGACCAGCATGCGCCTCCCGGAAGAAATTAAACATCTCTTGTTGGAGATTAAAGGTTCTGTTTTGGCCTTCTTCTATTCGAGTAAGGATGTTTATTATTTGGTTTTGGCCTTCAATGATTTTGTTTTGTCCTTCAAGAATTCTAGTTCTGCCTTCTATATTTTGTATCCGGGAGTTACGCATCTGGTCAATGTAGTCTAGTAGAACCCGCACCTCCGCTATTTCCTCTTGTTGTGCTTGGCTGGGTGCCCGTGCACGGCGGGGTGCGGGTCCTTGAGGGGCCTCTGGTTCCGCGACCTCTTCCTCTGCTTCCGGGGCCTCTTCCTCTGCTTCCGTGGCCTCTTCGTCACGGGGGACCTCTTCCCTCCGAGGTGGAGATTCATCCCCACCACTCTCATCCCGGGGAAAAGGAGGAGCCTGTATTTGCTGTGCTGCCTCCTCCCCAGACTCTGTATATTTGAAAAAGAAAGAAATGTATATATTAGCATATTTCCAAATAAAGCTTTAAATGACTTAGCTTACGATACAATTACAAATGCAGCCTCATTAATCCACTTTGAAATCTAACAATCAATACGATTTCCGCATTTTCTAAACCGTGTTTGTGATATCTCTGGTCAATCTGAATGTTTTAGCGTTTGTTTTCAGTCTGTTTAAATGCACACCTAACCTATAGCCTAGATACTGATGTAACCGCAAAGTAATTGTGAATGCGTGTAAACAACGTTATAGCATTAATCTGATCCTTAAAGGGATATGAAACCCAATGTTTTATCTTTCATGATTTAGAAGCATACAATTATAATCAACTTTCTAATATACTTTTCTTATCTAATTAGCTTCATTCTCTGGATATTCTTTGCTGAAAAGCATATCTAAATATGCTTAGAAGATGCTGATTGGTAGCTGAATATAGCTGCCTCCTGTGATTGGTTCTTCATTAAAGTATATCTAAAGAATGAATCAAATTAGGTAATATAAGTAAATTTGAATGTTTTGTCAAATTGTATTCTCTACCTCAATCATGAAAGTAAAGGTTTGCGTATAGTGTCCCTTGAAATACATTCGTATGTGAATTTATTCTTGAATGAGCTTACCGTCAGATGAGAATGGCAGGTTCCCGGTATCAATTCCTCCGATACCGACTACATCCACCTCGGAGATGCTGGGACGCAACATTTCCTCCCATCGGCAGTAATCGATTTCCAGTGCAGGGCCGCCACCGGTTCCTGCGGCATGTCGGGCCTCCAGGCTTAACTTTTTCTTAAGATCTATCTTGCAGTCCCGGTATCGATGTTACAACACACGAACAAAGGCACCACAAGGGCTATTTCCCTGTTTTTGTATAATTCTAAACTTAATGTTTGTTAGTTTATGAAGTTTATATTATGTAGGGAATGGTGCTAAATGCATAAAAATAAATATTCCAAAGAGACAAAGAAGACTCTCACAAAGATGTGGATATCTCCTGAAAGTATGCACATGTAAGCACTCTTAGCCTAGACTTTGAGGCGGTTTTTCCAGACCGGGTAAAAATAAAATATAACTTTTATTATGAATTGCACTTAAAATAAGGGTAACACACAAATTAAAATCAACACTAGCACTTTCATGTAATTAGACTGTATATATTCACTTGGGTGGAGGACTGTAATATCAGTGGCCTGTAATGTTCATCTATGTACCCCCAGAATAGTGCTATTTTGGCTGTGCTATACTTAAAAAAATGGGTCCCACAACACAGTGTATGCTAAATCAATCTATAACATACACTCTCTATAGGAATATTTGGGTACCCTGGTAATCCCAGTATGTGTAATGTCAGCCAGGAATAGTTCTTTATGAACCCTCTCTGTTTGTTATACCTGAGAGCTGTTGTTTGTTTATAGAACAGCAATTGCAGTTTTTCTGATTGATACGGTAGTATTAGCTAAAGCGCTCTGTGGATTTGATATTCTAGAGTTGCCAGAAAATTGTTACACTAAGATGTGTAAATTAGCGTTATAAAAGGTGATTTTAATTTTATCGCAACTCAGATATCATGCAAAGTCTTAAAACGCTGTCTGTTATAATTGTTATTGCAATATTTTTATTAAGCGTTTTGGAGACATAACCTTCTCTGCAATTCCCCAAAAGGGCACAATTTTTATTTTCCTCTGTATGTGCTAAGGACATCCAAATGCCCGTATCTTTATTTCTAGAGAACAAATTCCTATATTGCCTATGTCAGTCTTGTTTATCTTTGGCTATATATGCCTCTTAGTTTTTTAGGCAGTGTCTTAATTGTAAGGAAATATTTTCTCTCTATTGCCTCTTGGGACACAGTTATGTTTGGCTCTGTATACGCTATTCACGGAGCCTTAGGAGAACTAAGTTACGCTGTTCACAAAGTCTTTAGTTCAGTCTGATTCTATTACAGACAAAGCCCGGAGGGGCGAAACTAGTCAGGAGTCTATGTGAGCGTTTGGGCGCTCCAATTTTAACTGCCTAGCACTTCATGTTAAATTAGACACATGACGACTATAGCTATACTTAGTTAATTTGTTGAATAGTCTGGGTTGTGCCAGACTTAGCCAGGGTTAAATATATTCATTACTTAGGTATTTAGCCTAACATCTACCCTTAGACTTTACCCGAGAGGATTTGCTGTATCTGTAACTCACACTACCACTAACTCTCAATAACTCCCACTACCAATAACTCACTCACGATAACACTAACTGACTCACAATAATGCACAAAATCTCTAAGCTCCAATCTCCAAAAACCCACCAGCAACACAGTGAAAGAAGCCATGCTTGTGTGGTGCTTATATACCCTGTGTAAATGTTTAATGATGTACCGGTTTGCTTTGTAAATTGTGTTCAGGTGTGCTTTATTCTTACTGATTATTTGTGCAATGTGTATTAGGTGTGTAAATTTGCGCATGCTCATTTTGAGTTAGTTTTTGTGGAATGTGTAGAATGCGATGATGTCATAGTGCTCGTTTTCTATAACATTGACCAATAGTATTATGTTTAAATGTGAATTTGCGATGGTGTGGTATTAGTGAAGTGTTGGGTATGTATGTTTGTCATAATATATAGTGATATTGAATGCGATTATTTTGCTAGTGTATGTATTTTTTTTATTTTCCTTGTTGTTATTTTGCGTATTTCCGCATCTTAAAGTATATGCGTATTCCCTGTATTTTATTTTATTAAAATTCCCCCCGCTTGTGAATGTGTAATGCTTATATGCTTTGTTTAGTGATTGTTGTTGTGACATTTGCGGCGTGTTATTGTTGTGCATGATGTGGTATGCGTCATATGACCGAGCTGTGCGTATTTCTTGCGAGATCGAGTGTTAGGTGAAAAAAGCGTGTTTGTTTGTTTTTCCATTGATCTCTATGGGAGACTGTCTAACGCGGGCATGATTCCGCGTGTGAAATACACGCGTTAGGAGTATCGTTAGAAGGTTTTGTTTGAACTCTAAATACCGGAGTCAAACAATGCCTTGCGTTAGACATAAACCATGCGTAGCGTTAGCACCCCATCTACCGCCAAACTCCAAATCTAGCCAATAGTGTCAGAGAAACAAAAAAATGTTCTAATATGACATGCTAATAATGATTACTATGAATATGGACCAAAAGAGAATATATATTTTAGAGCTATTTAACTCGTACAGGCCACATTTGGACCTCAGAAAATATTAGAGAACAATATGTAAAATCAATGTGTAATTTGAGAGTATTTAACTTGCACAGGCCGCTTTTGGACCTCAGTAAACATCAGAGAACAATATGCAAAACAATATGTACTTTGAGAATATTTAAATCACACAGGCCACTTTTGGACCTCAGCAAATATTAGAGAACAATGTATGAAAACAATATGTATTGTGAGAATATTTAACTCGCACAGGCCACTTATGGACCTCAGCAAATATTAGAGAACAATGTATGAAAACAATATGTATTTTGAGAATATTTAACTCGCACAGGCCCCTTTTGGGCCTCTATAAATATTAGGGAACAGTATGTATTATAAACAAAACCACAATAGATATCTATATTAACATGCACAGGTCGCCATTTGCTTGAGACCTGCAGCTATCTAGTAATTACAGTATCTTTCTGTTATACTGTCTAAGTAATATGTAGGGCATATGTTAAGCAATTAAGTGAACTTTATTTTAGCTGTCACCTCCTTAGACAAACTAAGGCCACTCTTGGACCTTAAATCCTATAAATAGCTTTAGAAGGATATTCAACAGTGTAGGGTTACTTTTGGACATTCTAAAAATATAAAATTTCACTTGTACAAAGAAAGGTTCCCCCATTTTCACATAATATAGACATATTAGCACTATGACCCCAAATGGAAAATAACAGCCTCTTTTAGACTGCGTAATGCAATAACACATCAGTATTGGCAATTTGTGGGAAAGAAATATTTATAGGCCCACTCATGAATGCTGATGCTATAACATTTTGTAGGGAGGGAAATGTAAATGGACATCTCAGGTAACTATAGGTGATTTATGGGCAGTGAGGGAAGGGGAAAATCTATCAATTGTCATTAAATGTAAGCAGAGGGCTCTCTTCTTTTTTCCCTCTCTCTCCCCTCCTTTCCTTACATGGTCCAGCAGATGTCACACAGCAAGGATAAAAAAAAAAACTATTGGTCTCTAGACCTTTATATAAATATAGATACAGAAACATGAGAACATAAGTAGAACCTCTGAATGCCTGCCGGCGTATGAAATAAAATGAATGACACAGTGGTGACCGAAATAAATTTACATGTATGGTAATAAATCTGGCATATGATCTAGTGGGTGACATACATGTACATAGGTACAAGACCTAAGATGTAAACTGTATCACACACTGGTCCCCAATATCTCCCAACCAGATCAACTCAGTAAGTGGACATAATAACAGATACTCACATCACATCCTATCAGATATTACATTGAAATATCAAAAATATTATACTTAACGTGAGTGCAGAGTGTCTAGTTACCAGTTTGCCCCTAATACAAAACACCCTGATCTTGTAAAAAAAAAAAGCAACCCAGAATTTCAGGCAGCAACACCATAATTATAAAAAAACATGAGCAGGGTCTGGCAATTAGAGGTAAATATACGTCAGCATCAACCCTGATTACTCTATACTGGACCAAACACTAAAAGAAAAAAAAAAAATAGAAGTCCATGTAAGCTTAAGTTTGAAAGGTCCCAAAGCGGTTGATTCAGGTTGTAAGGCTGTCATTAAAAATTGTGTAGCTTAGGTACTCAAAGCTAGGTCAGACCGTTGAGGGCAGCATTACCCTATACCAGTTCTGCAGGGACAGATCCGCCACATGCCCAGCTGAGGGACGGTGTTCCGGTGAGACTTTTTCTCCACGACAGTTCTCTCGTTCTAAAAGATACGAACTTGCCGCATAGAGCCACTGCAATCCTCCTCTGTCACCTCTGTGGTGCTAGTATGGTCCTAGGGCAGCGTAAACAGGCTCTGAGAAAAGTAGGGATCCATGCCATGTGCACGGATATCCAGTATCTGAGCGCAGGCCCCCATGTTCATCAGCTCTGTGGCGCCAACATTCACCCTCTATATACAAGTGAGGCCCATGACCTGTGTTGGATGGCTGGCCGCTCCCCCCTGCGCAGAGACCAAGGGGGGGTTGGAGGGTTCACCACGAAGGTCAATAGAAAGGCATCTAGGATCATTCTCCAAGAATAGCGTGTTTATGCGAATTTGGTATTCTTGAAATTGAGTTTCAGGTCCCGTGCATTACTGTGCTGCAGGCTCAATAGCATCATGCCTGTCTGTTGCATGTTCAATAATAAACTGCAGGCGATCAAATCTATTTATCATGTTGTTCTCAAAGTCTTTAAATAAAGCTTGCATACACATAGAAAGGTTCCCCATATTCACAAATCACTATTAAGTGAACAGATACCTTTAATCTGTCCAACCCGGCACCCGGCATACGGGGGGGGGGTGTTGAGTCTGTAGTAGGCCGCCACCTAAGAGCTCAACGGTCCAGACCAGTCAACAAGAGTCAGTGAATCACAAAATATGCATATTGTCCTGTTCATTACACATTCACATGCTTGATTACGGTATTTCCATATGCGGGTGAAGCAGGATGCCAGCAATAATTGGCGGATTATCAGATAGTTTCTTGCAGCTTCAGGTATTGCAGCCTTCCATGACTGCAGCCTGAACACGCCCCCCTTTAATCCCTTTATTATCCATTCCCCAGTTTTGCATAACCAACACAGTTATAATAATATGCTTTTTACCCCTGAGATTACCTTGTGTCTAAGACTCTACAAACTGCCCCCTTATTTTAGTTCTTTTTACAGACATGCATTTTAGCCAGTCAGTGCTGACTCCTAGGTAACTCCACGTGTGTGAGCACAATGTTATCTATACGACTCCTATGAACTAACACCCTCTAGTGGTAAAAAACGGTCAAAAAGCATTCAGATAAGAGACGACCTTCAAGGTCTAAGAAATTAGCATATGAGCCTACCTAGGTTTAGCTTTCAACTAAGAATACCAAGTGAACAAAGCAAATTTGGTGATAAAAGTAAATTGGAAAGTTGTTTAAAATTATATGCCCTAAAAAGGAAAGAAAAACAAAAAAGGAATCACACACTAACATTAACTAATATCCTAACTCACAGGATATAAATTAACACATATATGGATAAATTCATCACTTCACCTATAATCACAAATAGATCTAATCTAGACATGGCAAATAAACAAAGGGAACGTAGGAACAAAAATTCAGTTGAGATCCCAATAGAAACCCATCACGAACAACCAGGTACTAAGGCCTTAAATTTGAAAACGGCTCAAGAAATGCAAGTATTAGTAACAAACATATTAGAAGTTATAACCCCCAAATTTGAATCATTAAAATCAGAGATTAAACAAGACATTCTAACATTGACAACAGAAGTCAGACAGTTTTCCAACCGACTTGTGGAAGCTGATCAAAGAATCTCTGATTTAGAAGATGTAACCAATACATATATACCAAAGCTTGAAAGCAATCAGAATGAAATAATTAATATTAAAGCCAAATTAGATGACATTGAAAATAGATCTAGACGGAACAACTTAAGGGTTATAGGTTTCCCAGAGTCCAAACAAGATGAAAACCTCATGAAATTAATGACACAAACATTGCCTCAATTATTAAAAATACCCCCACCCCAATCACCAGTTATCATTGAAAGGGTACACAGACTGGGGAGATTAAATGAAAACACAAAGGATCCTGCAAGACCAAGACCAATCATAGCGAGGTTTCTGAATTATCAGAACAAAGAGCTATATTTGCAAAATTATTGCAAAAATCAACCAATTATCCATAATGGGATTAAGATCTTGCTCTTTCAGGATTTTTCTATCGAAACCTCTAGGAAGCGAAGGGAACTCTCACCAGTCTGTGGAAGGATGATAAAAGCAGGGTGGAAGGCCACGGTCATATACCCAGCTAGATTAAAAGTATTGATTGATGGTTGAACATTCTTTTTTGACTGAGGCAGAGAAGAAATTAGTGGAATATGGAATCACAGAATAACAAAAGAACATGAGCATTAAGTTTATACTTAGGGTTACCTTAATAAAGGGAACCAGTATTAGACATTTTTTTCATACATTTTAGAGAAAGGGACACAAAAAACTAATGATTGCCCAATTCAATTTTTTTTTCCCCCTCAATCTCTCTCCCTTCCATTTTTTAAACTAGGTAAAACAAAATGAATAGATTAATTAAGTTCACCTCATGGAACGTAGGAGGCATAACCTCACCCATAAAACGCAAAACAATACTGACACACCTTAAAAAACTTAATACAACAATTGGCCTTATACAGGAGACATATCTGAATAAAGAGGAATCTATAAAACTGAAATATTCATGGGTAGCTGAGGTTGTCTTTGCTCCATCATTAAAAAGGAAAAATGGAGTAGCAATTCTTCTGGGCAAAGAGTTAAAATATGAAATACTATTAACTATTATAGATCCAGAGAGTAGATATTTAATTCTTAAAATAAGGACGGATAGCATGATATACACCATATGCAACATATATGCACCAAATGTAATTGAACCAAAATTTTGGGACTCCCTCCAAACTAAGATCTTGCATGTATCAGAAGGGCACTTGATTGTAGCAGGTGATTTCAATATGACACCCCAATACTCTATTGATAGATTAAGGCGAGGTAACCAACAAAATAGGACAAAAAAAGACAATCTAGAAACAAAAATATTCAATTCTATCTGTCAAAATCTTGCAATTAAAGATATTTGGAGATCACAGAACCCAATTGCTAGAAGATATAATTGTTACTCTAAAGTGTTTAAGTCATTATCTAGAATTGATCTCTTTCTGATAAGCGATAGTCTGCACAAGCTTGGGGTAAAGGCTTCAATATCTGAGATTTGTATCTCTGACCACGCTCCCATAGTGATTGATATTCCCAAAGTAAAAGGCCAAGATAGAATGATAGTTTTTTTTACCCAAAATATCTAAACAAAAATCTTGATTTTATAAACTGGCTTAAGCTCAAATTAGAGGAATATTTTTCAATCAATATGGGATCAGTGGAAAATTTTTCAATAGTCTGGGAGACTGCTAAAGCAGTCCTGAGGGGAGAAATAACAGCTTACGCTGCTAGAATTAAAAAGGAGAACATACAGAGAGAGAGGAAAGTAACAGCTGCTGTAAGAAATGAGTATAACAACTATGTAAGTGCCCCCACAAATAAAAATTGGAAAAATTATTTAGACGTAAAAAATGAACATGACACGTTTTTAATATCCAATACAGCACAATTAGAACTAAGATACCAATCGAGGCTATACAAGTATGGTAACAAATCTGGCAAACTATTAGCAAAACTAGTAAAAAACTCTAAACAATCATTATTAATTGAATCAATACAAAATAACGGGAAGCTACTCACTTCATCTAAAGAAATCTCTGAATCCTTTTATAACTATTATAAAAAAAATTATTCCTCCAATACTCTGGGAATTAAAGAATATAATAAATTCTGGGAGGGAATAGATACTCCAAAAAATAGCTCTGAATTTAATCTTAAATTAAATTCCCCCATACTAGAAATAGAAGTAAGTCAAGCCATACAAGCATTAAAGACAGATAAAGCTCCAGGTCCTGATTGTCTTCCAAATGAAATATACAAAAATTTAGCTCCAATTGTGGTCCCCTATTTAACAAAACTATTTAATCTCTATTATGGTGAAAACTCTCAAATTCCCCCGAATTTCACAGCTTCACAGACAATATTTATACTTAAACCAGGTAAAGATAAAAATAAAAAAGTATCATACAGACCAATTGCCCTCTTAAATACTGATTACAAGCTCTTCTCATTTATTTTAGCAAAACGGCTTCAAGAGGGGCTTGTAGAAATAATACATAAGGATCAAGCAACTCCTATTGACTATTGATTATTTCAAAAACACAGATAATAGCACCTTTACAAGTGGACCAGCAGTGCTAGCTTTAGACACGGAAAAAGCGTTTGATAGCGTTGAACACGACTATCTCTTAGATACATTATATAGATTTGGATTTAATAAGAATTTTCTAAGCCTAGTCAAAAAACTGTGCTGTCAAGCATCCACCAGCTTATCTATTAATGGGGTAAAATCAAACATAATTAAATTAGAAAGGGGTACTCGACAAGGATGCCCCCTATCACCTCTTTTATTCTACATAGCAATTGAGCCATTAGCTCTTAAAATTAGGCAACAACTAGAGGGCATAAAAATAAAGGAAAGAGAACTGAAGCTGGCACTGTATGCGGATGATTTACTTGTATATCTATCAAATACAACTTTAAATATCCCAAAGCTGTTAGAAATAATCAAGTCATTCAGCAAGTTCTCTGGCTATAAAATCAATAATTCAAAATCCGAATTATTATGGTTGAGAAAAACAGAGGGGTCTCAACTAGAGACACCTTTTAAAATAGTGACAAATTCTTTTAAATACCTGGGGATAAATATAACTGCTGACCCTAGGGAATGGTATTCCTTGAATATAACCCCTATGCTCTCCCAAATTATCACCTATATGAGAAGCTGGCAAAATTTACCCCTTTCTATTTCAGGCTGTATAGCTCTCATTAAAATGATACTTTTGCCTAAAATGCTGTATCATCTGCAGAACCTTCCTGTTCTTTTGAAATCATACGACATTAAAAAGTTTAATACCGCAGCCCGTCAATTCATATGGCAATCTAAAAAAACAAGAATATCTCTTTATAAACTTTCACTTCCAAAACAATTTGCCGGTCTGCCTTTTCCAGACCTACAATTATATAATCTAACTTTCTTGGGTCGTATAGCAGTTGACTGGTTTTCAGAGATGGATCACTTCACAGATAATAGGTTAGAACGAAACATAATTTATCCACTCTCTCCCATCTCGCTGATACATTTATCAGGTGACTCGACCCCCAAACTAGTGAAACAATTTATATCAATATACACAATAATCCAGGCCTGGAAAAAAATCGGGAGACATGTTGAAATAGACACTAGGATACCTAAATTCCAGACACTTCTAGGAAACCCAGATTACCAGGATGGGATACAATCCCCCGTATTAAAAAATTGGCAGAGGAAAGGTTTATACCTAGCATCACACTTTGTTAATGTAGCAGCAAGAAATATCAAATCCTTTGAAGAATTAAAACAAGAATTTGGACTAGGAAATCGAGATTTCTTCGCATACTTGCAGGCTAGGCATTATGTACAGCAGTTAATCAGTAAATTCTCCTGGAATTGGTCTTGGGAAAATCTGGATAATTGGCCAATTTTAGCTAAAGCAGGACATTTATCTATCTCCACATGGTATACATACTTACTTTCATATAAGGGAGGAGCTAACTTAGATTTTATAATCCAGAAATGGATCCCCTTTCTATCTATCTATTCTATCTGAAAACACTGATCAAAGCTCTCTGATAACACACTCCTTATCACAGCTATATAGTACAACTATATCGGAAACGTGGAGAGAGTCACATATTAAGCTAATATACTTCACATATTATACCCCAGAAAAAGGATACAAGTGGCAGAATAAAAAATTTAACAAATGCCCAAAATGTAATCTTCCAGCGGCAGACCTAATCCATATGATTTGGGTATGCCCTAAAATAAAACAATTCTGGTTGAAGATACAGTATTGGCTATTGAGAGTAGTCAAAATAACTTCCCTTATATTTACTCTTAATGATATAATATTCTTGAAGGCTAAGAATGTATCTCCATCAGAAGCTAAGATAATTAATCTGGCTATTCTCGCCGCTAGAAATCTAATCCTTAAAAAATGGAAGGATAGCTTCTCTCCAACGATCATGGAACTTAAAGATTATCTCAAGAAACAATATGTAATTGAACAACTAGCAACGGATATAAATTCCGAACAGGAAATAAAGGCCTTTCTTAAAAAATGGACAAAATTTATTAAGATATTCTCATCCAATGAAATAGAACAATTGATTTACCCATTTAGACATTCAGAAACAGTCCTCCTGGAGAACTGGTGAAAGGAGTGGATTAGGGAGAGAGAGGATAGAGGGGTAATGAGGATATATATATATATATATATATATATATATATATATATATATATATATATATATATTTATTTATTTTTTACTTATTTTTTTTATTCTTTTTTTCTTCTTTGTTATTATTTTCATGTCCCATTCCACTTCATTATGACAAGATAGATCTAGGTTATTACTTTCTTGCAAATTTAAAATATGTAAAAAAAAAACGAGAAAAAGTTCCAACATGATGCAGAAAAAGAGATTGAAGGAAACAGAGAAATTATAAAGAAGTATTGCCAATATTTGGGTTAAAGAACGAGATTGGTGGGTCAATTAGGCAATTGTTTATGTATTATACATTTTTTTCCTCTGTATTTTCTCTGTACGGACAATGTTTTCTTTTTTTTATTCTGTTCTTTTTCTTATTATATATATATGCTCTGCAAATTGTTGGATTGAAAAATAAAGACTATAAAAAAAAAAAAAATTATATGCCCTATTTGAATCATGAAAGTTTATTTTGGACTTACTGTCCCTTTAAAAATCTACCCCCTTTAGTTGTTTTGCTAATTTCATTGGCACAATTGATTTCAGAGTAGTATTACAACACTGGTATTGTTAGCAGCCTTTCCTATTTGCATTAGCAGTTGACTTTACTCTATGTCATTAATGTTGGGTAGCTTGTAGGATGTACCTAAGAATCAGCTAGATTAAGAGTTTTACATTATGAGCGGCTCGGTACTAACTTGCAAGTTATTTCCACCGCTCACCTCCCTATAGCGCTGCTATTACAGGTTTTCATAAGCCCGGCGTTAGTAGGCAATATATGAGCATTGAGCAAAATTGAGCTCCATACCGCACTCAAATACCAGCGCTGCTTTGAGCTGGTTTTACGTGCTTGTGCACGATTTCCCCATAGACATCAATGGGGAGAGCTGGCTAAAAAAATTTATGTTTACACCTAACACCCTAACATAAACCCCGAGTCTAAACACCCCTAATTTGCTGCCCCCGACACCGCCAACACCTACATTACACTTATTAACCCCTAATCTGCCGCCCCCGACACCACTGCAACCCACCTACACTTATTAACCCCTAATCTGCTGCCCCCAATGTCGCCGCCACCTACCTACACTTATTAACCCCTAATCTGCTGCCCCCAATGTCGTTGCCACCTACATAAATGTAATAACCCCTAATCTGCCGCCCCTGACACCGACACCACCTACATTATACTTAATAACCCCTAATCTGCTGCCCCCAACGTCGCTGCCACTATACTAAAGTTATAAACCCCTAAACCTAACCCTAAGTCTAACCCTAACCCTAACACCCACTAACTTTAATATAATTAAAATAAATCTAAATAAAAATTACTATCATTAACTAAATATTTCCTATTAAAAACTAAATACTTACCTATAAAATAAACCCTAAGCTAGCTACAATATAACTAATAGTTACATTGTAGCTAGCTTAGGTTTTATTTTTATTTCACAGGCAAGTTTGTATTTATTTTAACTAGGTAGAATAGTTACTAAATAGTTATTAACTATTTACTAACTACCTAGTTAAAATAAATACAAATTTTCCTGTAAAATAAAACCTAACCTGAGTTACACTAACACCTAACTTTACACTACAATTAAATACATCACATTAATTAAATACAATTAACTAAATTACAAAAAAGAAAAAAGAAATTATCAAATATTTAAACCAATTACACCTAATCTAATAGCCCTATCAAAATAAAAAAGCCCCCCCAAAATAAAAAACCCTAGCCTAAACTAAACTGCCAATAGCCCTTAAAAGGGCCTTTTGCGGGGCATTGCCCCAAAGAAATCAGCTCTTTTACCTGTAAAAAAAATACAAACAACCCCCCAACAGTAAAACCCACCACCCACACAACCAAAACCCCAAATAAAATCCTATCTAAAAACCCTAAGCTCCCCATTGCCCTGAAAATGGCATTTGTGTGGGCATTGCCCTTAAAAGGGCATTTAGCTCTTTGTCAGCCCAAAATCCCTAATCTAAAAATAAAACCCACCCAAAAAACCCTTAAAAAAAACTAACACTAACCCCCGAAGATCCACTTACGGTTTTGAAGACCGGACATCCATCCTCAATGAAGCCGTGAGAAGTCTTCATCCAAGCGGCAAGAATCCTCAATGAAGCCAGGAGAAGTCTTCATCCAAGTCGGCAGAAGTGGTCCTCCAGACGGGCAGAAGTCTTCATCCAGACAACATCTTCTATCTTCATCCATCCGGCGCAAAGAGGCTCCATCTTCAAGACATCCGGCGCTGAGCATCCTCTTCAATCGAAGTCTTCTTCCAGAATGAAGGTTCCTTTAAGTGACGTCATCGAAGATGGCATCCCTTAAATTCCGATTGGCTGATAGAATTCTATCAGCCAATCGAAATTCAAGGCACGCCATCTTGGATGACGTCATTTAAAGGAACCTTCATTCGTCGTTAGTCGTCAGAAGAAGAGGATGTTCCGCACCAGATATCTTGAAGATGGAGCTGCTCCGCGCCGGATGGATGAAGATAGAAGATGCCATCTGGATGAAGACTTCTGCCTGTCTGGAGGACCACTTCTGCCGGCTTGGATGAAGACTTCTCCTGGCTTCGTTGAGGACTTCTTGCCGCTTGGATGAAGACTTCTCCCGGCTTCGTTGAGGATGGATGTCCGGTCTTTAAAACTGTAAGTGGATCTTCAAGGGTTAGTGTTAGGTTTTTTTTAAAAAAATTGGGTGGGTTTTATTTTGAGATTAGGGTTTTTGGACTGAAAAAGAGCTAAATGCCCTTTTAAGGGCAATGCCCATACAAATTCCCTTTTCAGGGCAATGGGGAGCTTAGGTTTTTTTAGTTAGGAATTAATTTGGGGGGTTGGTTGTGTGGGTGGTGGGTTTTACTGTTGGGGGGTTGTTTGTATTTTTTTTACAGGCCCTTTTAAGGGCTATTAGTAGTTTAGTTCAGGCTAGGGGGGTTTTATTTGGGGGGGTCTTTTTTATTTTGATAGGGCTATTAGATTAGGTGTAAGTAGTTTAAATATCTGATAATTTCTTTTTTTATTTTGTGTAATTTAGTGTTTGTTTTGTTTGGTAATTTAGGTTATTGTATTTAATTAATTTAATTAATTTAATTGTAGTGTAATGTTAGGTTTTAGTGTAAGACAGGTTAGGTTTTATTTTACAGGAAAATTTGTATTTATTTTAACTAGGTAGTTAGTAAATAGTTAATAACTATTTAGTAACTATTCTACCTAGTTAAAATAAATACAAACTTGCCTGTAAAATAAAAATAAACCCTAATCTAGCTACAATGTAACTATTAGTTATATTGTAGCTAGCTTAGGGTTTATTTTACAGGTAAGTATTTAGTTTTAAATAGGAATAATTTAGGTAATGATAGTAGGTTTTATTTAGATTTATTTTAATTATATTAAAGTTAGGGGGTGTTAGGGTTGGGGTTAGACTTAGGTTTAGGGGTTAATACATTTGGTATAGTGGCGGCGACGTTAGGGGCGGCAAATTACGGGTTAATAAATGTAGGTAGGTGGTGGCGATGTTAGGGGCGGCAGATTAGGGGTTAATAATATTTAACTAGTGTTTGCGAGATGAGAGTGCGGCGATATAGGGGTTAATATGTTTATTATAGTGGCGGCGATGTCCAGAGTGGCAGATTAGGGGTTAATAAGTATAATGTAGGTGTCGGCGATGTCGGGGCGGCAGATTAGGGGTTAATAAGTGTAAGATTAGGGGTGTTGAGACTCGGGGTTCATGTTAGGGTATTAGGTATAAACATAAAGTTTGTTTCCCCATAGGAATCAATGGGGCTGCATTACGGAGCTTTACGCTGCATTTTTGCAGGTGTTAGACTTTTTTTCAGCCGGCTCTCCCCATTGATGTCTATGGGGAAATCGTGCACGAGCACGTAAAACCAGCTCACCGTGGCATTCAGCAGCGCTGGTACTTGAGTGCGGTATGGAGCTCAATTTTGCTCTACGCTCACTTCTTGCCTGTTAATGCCAGGTTCATGAAAACCTGTAATACCAGCGCTGTAGGAAAGTGAGCAGTGACAATAACGTGCAAGTTAGCACCGCACCACTCATACCACAAAACTCATAATCTAGCCGCAAGTGAAGAACAAATGAATGTAAAGATGCATTTTGTTTCTCAATTTAGATCTTAACACAGTTGGTTTATCACACATAAAAACTACTCTTAAGGCATGTTATTGAAATATTACATATAAAATATAAAAAAAGAAAAATTGTTAAAAATTATTAAACATACTGTAAAATATTCTAAATAATCAATAGAATATATCTAGACATTTTACAGTTTGTTTAAAAAAATATAATATTTATTCTTAAAATATTTTATATGTAACATTTCAATTAATGTGCCTTAAGTCAACCCAGTTTTCATGTGCGCTAACCCGACTGCGTTAAGATCTAAGTATTTCTAAATAGATATTCCTATATATACCGGTATATATTTTACCAAAAACATCAGACATATATAAAAATATTTTGAAAAAAGGGTTGAGGGAAAAGATGGGATTGTGTAAATGGGAATTATAGGGTCAAATATTACAGCTTAAATTAGCAACAGGGTTTGCAAAACTAAGAACAAAGACTGCCTGTCTCTAAATGATTATATTACCAAGCCCATTTGTATAAGGAATCAAATATGTGATAAAATTGTCTCAACAGCAACATTCAAACTCAAAAAACTTTATTGGAGACAAAAGATTAGTCCAGCTGGACTCGTACACAGTCACACGCACACACACACACTGGTTAAACATAGCTAAAACTCACAGACATTTGTAGTAATGAATTACCAAATATCAAATCGAAAATATTATTGTAAGTTACTATGTGCAATCCAAACATATAAATTGATTGCCCCTAGAGTTAGGTATAAATTCATGATTGCAATATCATAAATATTCACAGGATATTGAATGTGATAACTTATTTAGCTCAAGTTATTATATACATATATTTCTGGCCAGGATACATAAGCTTATAACAATAGGAGACATATACTGCCAAGGTATGTACAATGATGGACTGTGTACAATAGGTTAATTCAAAAAAGAGTCTCAAGTATTATTTTCATATAATATATCTCAAAAAATGGGGTCACAAAATAAACAGGTTAGGCTCTTTGCGCAAATTGCATCATTAAGGTTATTAAAACCACATATGAAATAATGAAAGCCGTAACCCTGTCAGTTATCAAAGTGACTAGCGAGATAGCTACCACGCTAAGTATATCCATTGTCTCAGATACATATCATTGAGATACTTGAAACATAGTATTACTTTTAAGTGTAGCATTAACCAGATGGAAACTAAGTATTGCCCTCCTAAAAAAGCCTCTTCTATAGCGGAGGCTGAATTATCGTTATACTGGCTAGGTTATAGCAATAACAAGAAGCTGAGCTGAAAAAGTATCTACTATATTGGAGACTGATTTAACATTATCCTGAGGAAACTTTGACCCTGTATGTCACAGCCTTCTGACACATTAGAGCCAATCAGCATCAGACACTCCCTCACAGACCCTCCCAGCTTCTTAACAGCAGCCATTTAAGACTCATTACGATCTTGCTTTGTTAGAGAGAGGACCTTTTGTGTTGCTTCTGCTGATATTATAGGGAAATAGATAGCTAGGCAAGTGTATTTAGTGTCCACTACAGTCCCGAAGGACTCGTCTCATCTCTGCTGCAAGGACAGCACCCCAAAAAGGCCTTTTTAGGGCTATAACTTCAGTCGTTTTTTTTTTTTTCTTTGTATTTTTATTTGCATTTGCCTGGCTTTCAGCCTGTGTGTGAGGCTCACAGCATATGCTGTGATTAGTGCCACAACTGATATCTGCCTAACAACATTAGTTTAAATTTAACCAACAAAAAGTTTAAATTATTTTGCTAGTGTAATTTATTTTAATTTTCTATCAGGCCTGTGACTGTGTCTCAGGCTCACACAGTATATACTATGGTTCATTGCTCTGTGCCAGCCACCACTCATATCCGCTTATAACATTATTATAAATTTAAAAAAAAACTTTGAAATCATTTTGCTAGTGTAATCTAATTTTATTTTCTATCAGGCCTGTGTGTATCTGACTTACAGAGCCTACTGTGGTTAATTTCTGCCTTACCAAGGCTAGCAGCCACGACTCATATGTGCTTAACCTTTTTCTTTAAATTAAAAAAAATAATCTTTAAATCATTTTGCTAGTGTAATCTAATTTTATTTTCTATCAGGCCTGTGTGTATCTGACTTACAGAGCATACTGTTGTTAATTGCTGCCCTACGTAGCAGCCAGCCAGTGCCACCACTCATATCTGCTTAACATTATTTTAAATTTAAAAGAAAAACTTTTAAATTATTTTGCTAGTGTAATCTAATTTAATTTTCTATCAGGCCTGTGTGTTTCTCACTTACACAGCATACTGTGGTAAATTGCTGCCCTACCTACCAGCCACGACTCATATCTGCTTTCCATTATTTTAAAGTTAAAAAAATTTTTTACATCATTTTGCTAGTGTAATTTAATTTCTTTTTCCATCAGGCCTGTGTGTTTCTGGCCCACATCATATAGTGTTACACAGATAAAAAAAAAAAATTTCCACCACTTATATTTGGTGTAACAACATTAGTGTAAATTTTATTTTCTAGTGTTATTAAATTTTAGTTGGCAGGCCAGCCAGGCTGCCAGCATATACTGTGCCTACTTCCATCCTCAGTGCCAGTCCACGACTCCTATCTGTTGTAACATAACATTAAATTTTGTAAATAAAAAAAACTTTTACATCACTCTTCGAGTGTTATTTAATATTAGTTCACAGGCCAGCCTGCCACCACTAGTGCCAGCCTGTGTGTCAGGCTGCCAGCACATAATGTGCCTAGTTCTATCCGGAGTGCCATTACTCCTATCTGTTGTAACATTTTTGTAATTTTTTTAAAAACAAACTGTTACATCATTCTGCTATTGTTATTTAATTGCAGTTCCCTGCCTGCCTGCCAGCGTGTGTGCCAGGCCCACTTGCCAACTAGTTACACCAATCATATTTGTTGTAACAGTATTGTTAATATTTAAAATAAAAAATTACTAGATTGTGAATTATCAGTTTGCTCGTGTCATTGAATTGCAGTTTCCTCCTGCCTGCCAGCGTGTGTGCCAGGCCCACTAGCCAACTAGTGCCACCAATCATATTTTTTGTAACAGTATCGAAAATGTTTTAAATCATAACTTTTTTGACTGTGAATCTTTAGTCTCCTAGTGCCATTGAATTGCAGTTTCATCCTGCCTGCCAGCCTGTGTGCCAGGCCCACTTGCCAACTAGTTACACCAATCATATTTGTTGTAACAGTATTATTAATATTTAAAATTAAAAATTGTTAGATTTTGAATCATCAGTTTGCTAGTGCCATTGAATAGCAGTTTCCTTCTGCCTGCCAGCGTGTGTGCCAGGCCCACTATCCAACTAGTGCCACCAATCATATTTCTTGCAACAGTATAGAATTTTTTTTAAATCATAACTTTTTTGACTGTGAATCTTCAGTCTCCTAGTGCCATTGAATTGCAGTTTAATCCTGCCTGCCAGCCTGTGTGCCAGGCCCACTTGCCAACTAGTTACACCAATCATAGTTGTTGTAACAGTATTGTTAATATTTAAAATTAAAAATTGTTAGACTGTGAATCATCAGTTTGCTCGTGCCATTGAATTGCACTTTCCTCCTGCCTGCCAGTCTGTGTGCCAGGCCCACTAGCCAATTAGTTCCACCAATCATATTTCTTGTAACAGTATTAAACATTTTTTAAATCATAACTTTTTTGACTGTGAATCTTCAGTCTCTTAGTGCCATTGAATTGCAGTTTCCTCCTGCCTGCCAGCCTGTGTGTCAGACCCACTTGCTAACTAGTTACACCAATCATAATTGTTGTAACAGTATTGTTAATATTTAAAATTAAAAATTGTTAGATTTTGAATCATCAGTTTGCTAGTGCCATTGAATAGCAGTTTCCTTCTGCCTGCCAGCGTGTGTGCCAGGCCCACTATCCAACTAGTGCCACCAATCATATTTCTTGCAACAGTATAGAATTTTTTTAAATCATAACTTTTTTGACTGTGAATCTTCAGTCTCCTAGTGCCATTGAATTGCAGTTTAATCCTGCCTGCCAGCCTGTGTGCCAGGCCCACTTGCCAACTAGTTACACCAATCATAGTTGTTGTAACAGTATTGTTAATATTTAAAATTAAAAATTGTTAGACTGTGAATCATCAGTTTGCTCGTGCCATTGAATTGCACTTTCCTCCTGCCTGCCAGTCTGTGTGCCAGGCCCACTAGCCAATTAGTTCCACCAATCATATTTCTTGTAACAGTATTAAAAAATTTTTAAATCATAACTTTTTTGACTGTGAATCTTCAGTCTCTTAGTGCCATTGAATTGCAGTTTCCTCCTGCCTGCCAGCCTGTGTGTCAGACCCACTTGCTAACTAGTTACACCAATCATAATTGTTGTAACAGTATTGTTAATATTTAAAATTAAAAATTGTTAGATTGTGAATCATCAGTTTGCTTGTGCCATTGAATTGCAGTTTCCTCCTGCCTGCCAGCGTGTGTGCCAGGCCCACTAGCCA
The DNA here is from genome assembly GCF_027579735.1 of Bombina bombina. Lineage (NCBI taxonomy): Eukaryota > Metazoa > Chordata > Amphibia > Anura > Bombinatoridae > Bombina > Bombina bombina. The sequence continues at coordinate 678,016,428 of NC_069501.1, read as the reverse complement.
ATAGTGCCACCAATCATATTTCTTGTAACAGTATAGAAAAAAATTTAAATCATAATTTTTTTGACTGTGAATCTTCAGTCTCCTAGTGCCATTGAATTGCAGTTTCATCCTGCCTGCCAGCCTGTGTGCCAGGCCCACTTGCCAACTAGTTACACCAATCATAGTTGTTGTAACAGTATTGTTAATATTTAAAATTAAAAATTGTTAGATTGTGAATCATCAGTTTGCTCGTGCCATTGAATTGCACTTTCCTCCCTCCTGCCAGCCTGTGTACCAGGCCCACTAGCCAATTAGTGCCACCAATCATATTTCTTGTAACAGTATTGAAATACTTGTAATTCATCACTTTTTTGACTGTGAATCTTCAGTCTACTAGTGCCATTGAATTGCAGTTTCCTCCTGCCTGCCAGCCTGTGTGCCAGGCCGACTTGCCAACTAGTTACACCAATCATAGTTGTTGTAACAGTATTGTTAATATTTAAAATAAAAAATTCTTAGATTGTGAATCATCAGTTTGCTTGTGCCATTGAATTGCAGTTTCCTCCTGCCTGCCAGCATGTGTGCCAGGCCCACTAGCCAATAGTGCCACCAATCATATTTCTTGTAACAGTATAGAAAAAAATTTAAATCATAATTTTTTTGACTGTGAATCTTCAGTCTCCTAGTGCCATTGAATTGCAGTTTCATCCTGCCTGCCAGCCTGTGTGCCAGGCCCACTTGCCAACTAGTTACACCAATCATAGTTGTTGTAACAGTATTGTTAATATTTAAAATTAAAAATTGTTAGATTGTGAATCATCAGTTTGCTCGTGCCATTGAATTGCACTTTCCTCCCTCCTGCCAGCCTGTGTACCAGGCCCACTAGCCAATTAGTGCCACCAATCATATTTCTTGTAACAGTATTGAAAAAATTGTAAATCATCACTTTTTTGACTGTGAATCTTCAGTCTACTAGTGCCATTGAATTGCAGTTTCCTCCTGCCTGCCAGCCTGTGTGCCAGGCCGACTTGCCAACTAGTTACACCAATCATAGTTGTTGTAACAGTATTGTTAATATTTAAAATAAAAAATTCTTAGATTGTGAATCATCAGTTTGCTTGTGCCATTGAATTGCAGTTTCCTCCTACCTGCCAGCGTGTGTGCCAGGCCCACTAGCCAACTAGTGCCAACAATCATATTTCTTGTAACTGTATTAAAAAAAATTTAAATCATAACTTTTTGGACTGTGAATCTTCAGTCTCCTAGTGCCATTGAATTGCAGTTTCCTCCTGCCTGCCAGGCCCACTTGCCAACTAGTTACACCAATCATATTTGTTGTAACAGTATTGTTAATATTTAAAATGAAAAAAATTTAGATTGTGAATCATCAGTTTGCTCGTGCCATTGAATTGCACTTTCCTCCTGCCTGCCAGCGTGTGTGCCAGGCCCACTAGCCAACTAGTGCCACCAATCATATTTCTTGTAACAGGTATTGAAATGCTAAGAACAGTACTACTTAACACAAACTTACCATGGGTCCCAGAGCATATGTCTTATTATTATATTTTGTTAGGGTAATCATGCAGGCCATATAGACCTCCCCCGATAGGGTGAGTAACAGGTATTAAAATGCTAAGGACAGTACTACTTAACACAGCCTACTTACCATGGTTCACAGACCGCATGTCTTGTTATTATATTTTGTAAGGGTAATCATGAAGGCCATATAGACCTCCCCCGATAGGGTGAGTAACAGGTATTAAAATGCTAAGAACAGTACTACTTAACACAACCTTACCATGGGTCCCAGAGCATATGTCTTATTATTATATTTTGTTAGGGTAATCATGCAGGCCATATAGACCTCCCCCGATAGGGTGAGTAACAGGTATTAAAATGCTAAGAACAGTACTACTTAACACAACCTTACCATGGATCCCAGACCCAGAGCAGATGTCTTATTATTATATTATATTTTTTTAAGTTTAAATGTTTTTTAAGTTTAAATGTTAGTTTTTTTTTCCCCATAGACATCAATGGGGCTGCGTTACTGAGCTTTTCTTTCCGTGATCACAGGTGTTAGACTTTTTCTGACCCACAAGCACGTCAAAACAGCACTTGTTTTTGGTGCGGTGTGGAGCTTAAAAGCACCATATCGCACGCACAAGCTGGGTTTTTCAAAACTTGTAATGGCAGCACTATAGGGGATTAATTAACGCCACTTTTGTTGCATTCGTTAATTTCCCTATAGCGCTCAAAACTCATAATCTAGGCAAAGTTTTTTATGCAAATGGATGGACAGTAAAGTCAAAATTAAACTATCATGATTAAAACAGAACATGCAATTTTAAACAACTTTCCAATTTACTTCTGTTATCAAATTTGGTTTCTTCTCTTGGTATCTTTTATTGAAGACTAAATCTAGGTAGGCTCATAAGAGCTCAGGGGCGCGATCCGATATACGGCGTAGTTCTCGGCGCAAGCAAGATAACCAGCTCTGCCCCGTAGTTTCTCCTCGCACATCGGAATATTACATATACTGCGCCGTCAGATGCTAAAGTGGTGTAAGTATGACAAACTGGCGTTCTTCCGAAAAGTGTGCAAATACACATTTTACTTGTCGCATGTAACTTACGCCTGTATTTTGTTCACGTAAAGTCTCAATAAAGAGTAGTTTTATGCAAATTAGGCTAACACTCGTAAAAATCACCCGCGACTCCATCTAAAAATGCGCAATGTAATTACGCTATTCAAAAGTCATATATAAACCCATGCGCAGCCGACATTTTCTTCAGTGTGTTTGGATGGTTCGTTGAGCTACAGCACACTACACTGGAGTGGAGGGTTAGTCAGAGTAGAGAGAGAGGCGCAAACAAAGGAGTTAGTTGGGTCGCATTGTTGGTTGGTTAAGCTTGTACACTTACACATCTTTTTACATATTGCACACATATTGCATACATACATATACAAAATACACAACACTTTTTTTTCTAACACCTCACACATTTTTTTTCAATTTTACAGTGTGATAGGCTGAGTGTTTGGTTGTGATTGTGTGTGATTGAACTGGGAGTGAGTGTGAGTGTGTGAATGTGTGTAGTGTGAGGATGGAGGGAGAGGAGTATTGTACAGGACAGGAGGAGCAGCGGGGTCCCCGTCAGGGAGTAAGGGGAGTGGGGAGAGGGAGAGCTAGAAGGGATGATGGGAGGGGAGATGCCCGAGAGCCCCAGAGACCAGGCACATCAAGGAGAGGGACAAAGGGTGCACATGGGGACAGAAGGGGGGAGGAGGGAGAGGATAGGGAGGAACCCACACCAGGGAAATCGCAGGGAGCAAGCCAGGTGTCTACAGAGGATGAGAGAATGAGATGTCCTAATTTCTCATTCGATGAGAATGTTGCCCTAGTCCAGGCCATCATAGACAACCACAGTGACCTCTTTGGCCAGAAGAAGGGCAAAGGCGTTGCCAGAAGGCGTAAAATGGCATGGTTGGTGGTAGAGGATGCCGTCAACAGTGTGGCCCCACAGAGGAGGACTGTTGAGGGCCTTAAAAAAGGTGGAATGACTGTAAGAGGCGGGTGAAAGAGAAGATGGGGCAGGAGGCCATGCACCAGACGGGAACAGGTGGTGGTCCACCCCTGGACACAGAATACAACACTTGGCAGGAGATGATACGCAGGTCCCTGAGTATCACAGAAGTCTGTGGACTTCCAGGGGCTCATGACTCAGGGGCTGCAACCACAGCACCTCATGCTGGTGAGTAACATCCCACACACCAGTATCATATGTATTTGAGATATAACATCCTTTAATGTCACACATTCATGTACACAATGAGCAGCATGGTATTTGGCCTACTAAAAAAAACATCTACAATTATATTTGACATTAATGCTACTTAACGCAATGCAATTCATGATATGAGGTGGAATAGTGCAATACTAACATGTCTCAGAGTAACACAGGCCACAAGCCACATGTAAAGTTTTCAGTAAATGAACACTATAGCCATCACAATACTTTTAGCTCAGAAAGCAGGTTCTGTGCCAACATCAGGCTAAAGTAAATTGTGTGACCAAAGTGTCACTTAAAGAACACATTTTTTTCCATCATTGACATGCACATATAACTGTTGTATGAAACACATACCTGTATACTGTGCAGATTAAAATCCCTCATATCACAAATCACATTGTGCACATACATGTTATAGAGTTTGACATGAGAATGAGTATAGGCCATAGCATGTATCAATGTACATTGTATGCCCACATGGACATATATATGACTGTACTAAGCCCTCTCATCATTTGACTCCTCCACAGAACCTCCTGTCACCAGGATGCAAACAGGCATGCTGCCACCTCCACCACCACCACCACCAGTCACAGGCATGCAGCCACTACCACCAGTCTTCAGGCAACAACTTGAACATTATGCTCCCAGGCATGAGCAGGGTTGGATGGCTTCAGTAGAGGACCCAGAAGTGATGCCACCACCATTGGCATATGACCCCTGGCCAGAGGAATATTCTTCTTTTGGCTTTGAAGGGGAGCCAAGTCAGCTACAAAGGGTACATGTCTTTAACCCCCCCCCCGCCAACACAATATCAGGGCAGTCATGGATTTTACACACAAGGTATGTCCCAAGAAGTGCAAACTGGACAGGCTGAGTGGTCACACACTGCTCATCAATGGGACTACCAATCCACCCTGAGAGCTCCACCATCCTCTTCCCTTGGGAGAGCTCCATCATCCTCTTCCCTTGGGAGAGCTCCACCATCCTCTTCCCTTGGGAGAGCTCCAACATCTGCAGATGAGCATATAGCTGCAATTACTCAAGCACCAGCAGATGCAGCTGAGGGTGTCCCACCAGCACATGCAGCTGAGGATGTCGCACCAGCAGATGCAGCTGAAGATGTCCCACCAGCCCCAGCAGAATCAGCTGGACCTGCACCTCAAGCACCTAGAAACCCTGTTGCTGAAGAGCCTGTGGATGCACTGTATTGTCCCCTGGGTGAGGAATACATTTCACTACAGAGGAGGCTCATAAAAAGCTGCGAGAGCAGACAAAGAGGCCAACAGAGGTTTCACAGGAGCCAAGAGAGGTTACTCAAGCATCGCATAGAGCTGCAGAGGGACATGGCAGCATCATTAAATGGAATTGTACAAAATCAGCCGCAGATGATGCGAATTCTGTCTGATATGCAGATGCAGATGGACAATAGATGGCGGGAACAAAATCAACTCTTGGGTGTGTTGGTTGAGCACTTTACACACCAGCAGGACACTGCCTCCAGCCTATCATCTGTGGCCAGCACTCCAGCAGAAACATCTGAATCGTCTCAAACCAGGAGACCAAGGAAATCCACTACAGTTACCTCAGCCCCCTCATCCAAGAAGCCTAAAAAGAAATAAATATTGTTATAGTTCACCATAAATCTTGTCCTCTGTTAGTTACCATATAATTGTCATCCACATCTATGTGAGGTGTGTTTAAGTACACTAATATTGTTAAAACATATAATAAGGCCTGTGTGGAAATTGCCCAAAAAAGGTAATATTATCCTTTTAATGACATATTATTGTACTATAACTCACATCCACAATAGTTGTTTCTGAAGGGTACATATAGTAATATTCACTTCTAAGATGTAAATCAATGTATCTCACATCCAATATAAATTGACACATTGGTATATAGTAGTAATGTTACTGATAGGGGGGACTTATCAGGTGTTTTAAGTCTGCAGGTGAGAGGTTGTGTTGTCTGTGATTGGTTTGACACAATTGCAAAGAGGCAGCCTTCAAGAAGGTCTTAGAAATGATCATATGAGCCATCCTAGGTTTTGCTTTCAACTAAGAATACCAAGAGAACAAAGCAAGAACAAATTAAATCTGAAAGTAGTTTGAAATAACATGCCCTAAAAGAAGAAGGTTTTCTTTGGACTTGACTGTCCCTTTATATATTTTGGCATCATTGCCAAGCTGTGTTAGCATTAGAATAAATTACACTCCAGTGGGTTCTAAAGAGATGAAGGTAATCCAATTGAAAGTAAATAAGCAAGTATATGTCCACAATGTGATAAAGTACATACAAGCTCAATCCATTTGATTATGTTGTGGCTTCAAACTATTTCAAATACACAAATAAACCTTAAAAAAGCAATATCATAGTATACTGTCCCTTTAACCTTGAGATGCTGCTTAAATGTATGTGTTTGTTAAGGCTTCCAGGGAGTTACGTTGTTTTTTTAGTCAGTGCAAGGGTTCCTGCGCCTGCAATTTGTGGCGAGATGAGAATGGAGTAGATTTTCTAAAATCTGCGCCGTAAGTCCATACGCTGTATATTGGATACCAAATTGAGCGTAGTTCTATGTTAGTGTATGGGTAAAAAAAATACAGGCGAAGGGTGAAATATACGCGCGTAACTTGTATGCTACGCTGTATATATGTGATACCAAAATTGCGCAAAATATGGTGTCGCCGGCTTTTGCGGGCGACGCTGCATATCGGATGGGGCCCCAGGAGTGTGTACGTTTCTTTAGTACTCTATTGGCAGCAGTGTTTTGCAACATTGTATAACAAAGCTACAAATAGTGTTGCAAAACACTGCTGCCATAAAGTACTAAAGACACATGCACACTCCTGAGCTCTTATGAGCCTACCTAGTTGTGCGCTTCAATAAAATATTCCAATAGAACAAAGCAGATTTGATAACAGAAGTAAATTAGAAAGCTGCTTTAAATTGCATGCTCTATCTGAACCATGAAAGTTTAATTTTGATTTTACTGTCCCTTTAAAACATTTGAGTAGTGGGTTTGCTACAATTATATATTTTGAAAACCACCACTGGAAAAAGGCTTTGTCTATGGCATGGTGCCATCTGCAGTGTACATTCCTGTAGCCTACTTGTGTCCTTCACAGAGGAGAAAATGATCACACATGATATATTGATGGCTAATCATGAAATCTAGATAAATGTGTATAGAAACTTAGTTACCGCTCAGTGACAGAATCATTTTCTGCAGTTTTATAAGAATGTAATGAATATGTAATATTATATGTGCAGTTTGTATTTCTATTATAAAATAAAAGTTTACATTTCTGTTAGTCTTCTCTTATGGTAAGGTGGATGGATGAAAATAAGCCATGTGCGTTTCGTTTCGGACAAATTTGGAATTCGGCCAAATTTTAGCCGATTCTGATACATCCGAATTTCCGAATGCACATCCTGAAAAATTTTGAAAAATTCATAAATATGTTTCCAAATTTTCGGATCCATTATTCATGTTCGGAATTTTTCATTGTTCCTTCCTAAACCGCAGTTCTCTGTCACTAACTCTAAGTCTAAGTTGTAACCCCTAAACCACTGTTTTCAGACATCGCTTAAACAAACTAATCCTATTAACCCCTAAACCGCCCTCCCAAAACATTGCCAACACAAACTAAACCTATTAACCCCTAAACCACCGTTCCAAAACATTGCAGACACAAACTAAACCTACTAACCCCTAAACCGCACCCCCCCCACATTGCCGACACCACCTAAACCTATTAACCCCTAAACCGCACCCCCCACATCGCCGACACAAACTAAACCTATTACTCCTAAACCGCCATTCCGAAACATTGCTGACACAAACGAAACCTATTAACCCCTAAACCACACCCCCCACATCGCCGACACCACTTAAACCTATAAACCCCTAAACCGCACCCCCCCCACATCGCCAACACTAACTAAACCTATTAAACTCTAAACTGCACCCCCCACATCGCCGGCGCAAACTAAACCTATTAACCCCTAAACCACACACCCCCACATCGCCGACATGAACTAAACCTATTAACCCCTAAACCGCACCCCCCCCACATCACCAATACTAACTAAACCTATTATCCCCTAAACCGCCAGCCCCCAGATCGCAACAACCTAAATTAAACTATATTAACCCCTAAACCTAAAACCCCTAACCCTAAACCTAACCCTAAACCTAACACTCCCTAACTTTAACATAATTAAAATATAGCTAAATTAAAGTTACAATTATTAACTAAATAATACCTATTTAAATCTAAATACAAATTATCTTACCTGTGCAATAAAACCTAGCTAGCTTAGGTTTTATTTCTATTTCACAGGTAAGTTTGTATTTATTTTAACTAGGTAGACTAGTTAGTAAATAGTTATTAACTATTTACTAACTACATAGTTAAAATAAATACAAACTTACCTGTGAAATAAAACCTAAGCTACCTTACACTAAAACCTTAAAATTACAAAAAAATTAAAAAACCTACCATTACAAAAAAAAAAAACGAAATTATCCAAAAAATAAAAATTATTCCTATTCTAATACCCTAAAAAAAAAAATAAAAAAAAATTAAAAGCCTATTCTAAAATAAACTACCAAGGGCCCTTAAAATGGCCTTTTAAACAGCTATTTTGCTACAAAAAAACAAACACCCCCTAACAGTGCATTGCCCTAAAGAAATCAGCTCTGTTTATGAAATAAAAATACAAATACCCACTAACATTACTATCCCACCCCCCCCCAAACCCACAACATAAAAAAAAACTAAAAAAAACTAAACCTTAAAAGGGCATTAAGCTATTTTACTGCCCAAACCCTAATCTAAAAATAAAACCCACTCAATCTTCATCCCGACCGTGAAGTCCTCTTCCAAGTGGCGAGAAGTCTTCATCCAGGCGGACTCTTCAATCTTCATCCAGGCGGCATCTTTTATCTTAATCCCGGTGGCGCGGAGCAGGTCTATCCTAAAGACATCCGGCATGGAGCATCCTCTTCATACGGTCGCCGCCGTACACTGAATCTTCAATGCAATGATTTAAACAGCTAATAGGATTTAAGCAGCTCTCATTCTATTTGCGGATTCATCATCCAATAGAATTAGAGCTGCTTAAATCCTATTGGCTAATTTGAACAGCCAATAGGATTTTAGCAGCTCTAATTCCTATTGGCTGATTCAAATTTTTCAGCCAATAGGAATGCAAGGGACGCCATCTTGGATTGCGTACCTTGCATTGAAGATTCAGGGTACGGCGGCAACTATATGAAGAGGATGCTCTGCTTCGGATGTCTTCAGAATGGACCTGCTCCGCGACACCGGGTTCAAGATAGAAGATGAATGGATGAAGATTGAAGAGGCCACCTGGATGAAGACTTCTCGCTGCTTGGATGAGGACTTCGCCGCCGGGATGAATATTGAAGAGGCCATCTGGATGAAGACTTCTCGCCACCTGGATGAGGACTTCTCCACCGGGATGAAGATTATTCAAGAGGGACTTCAAAAACTGTAAGTGGATCGTCTTGGGGTTAGTGTTGGGTTTTTTGGGTGGGTTTTATTTTTAGATTAGGGTTTAGACAGTAAAAGAGCTAAATGCCTTTTAATGGCAATGCCCATCCAAATGCCCTTTAGGGTTGGAATTAGGGTTAGGGGGTGTTAGGTTTAGGGGCTAATATATTTTATTTTAGGTTTTTGTGATCTGGGGGCCTGCGGTTTAGGGGTTAATAGGTTTATAGTTTTAGCAATATTTGTGAACGGTGGTTTATTGGTTAATAGCTTTAGTTAGTGTTGCCGATGTTTTGGAATGGCGGTTTAGGGGTTGATAGGTTTAGTTAGTGTTGGCGATGTGGGGGGTGCGGTTTAGGGGTTAATAGGTTTAGTTTGTGTCGGCTATGTGGGGAGTGCGGTTTAGGGGTTAATAGGTTTAGTCTGTGACAGCGATGTGGGGAGGGTGCAGTTTAGGGGTTAATAGGTTTAGTTTGTGTCGGTGATGTTTCGGAATGGCGGTTTAGGGGATAACAGATTTAGTTTGTGTCGGCGATGTGGGGGGGTGCGGTTTAGGGGTTAATAGGTTTAGTTCATGTCGGCTATGTTTCGGAACGGCGGTTTATGGGTTAATAGGTTTAGTTAGTGTCGGCGATGTGGGAGGTGCGGTTTATGGGTTAATAGGTTTAGTTAGTGTCTGCGATGTGGGGGGTGCAGTTTAGGGGTTAATAGGTTTAGTTTGTGTTGGCGATGTTTCTTAACGGCGGTTTAGGGGTTAATAGGTTTGGTTAGTGTTGGCAATGTGGGGGGGTGCGGTTTAGGGGTCAATAGGTTTAGGTAGTATTAGTGATGTGGGGGACGGCAATTTAGGGGTTAATAGCTTTATTTTGTGGCGGTGTGGGTGGCGGAGGCAGCGGTTTAACATAATTTTGATTTGGCAATTACTGGAACATTAGCTAGAAATAACGATTCCGTCCGGAAAAAAGATTCGGTCCAACATTAATAATAATTCGATAATGGTTTTGAATGCATCTGAATTTTAAAATTCGGAACAACACAAATAAATTCCAAAACCAAAATACCGACACATAACAAATTATTACGAATGTCTCAAACCAATTTTTTTTATGGCCCGAATCGAAACAAAGCGAACCAAATTTTTTGATCGCGCACAAGTCTAATGAACATGAACATTTTAGGAGGAAATCGTTTACAGAAATTCATTCTAAAAATTACACGTTCTACTCAAAGATTTAGGGGTAAATTTATTAGAAGTGCGTACGGACAAGATACGATGTAGCGTATCATGTCCGCCGCACATTGATAAATTGCATACGCTGTCAGCATTTATCATTGCACCAGCAGTTCTTGTGAACTGCTTGGGCAATGCGGCCCCCTGAAGATTTGCGGGGGGTGTCAATCAACCCGATCGTATTTGATCGGGTTGATTTCTGTCCGCCGCCTTAGAGCAGGCGGACAGGTTATGGAGCCTCAAGCTCCATACGGAGCTTGATAAATTGACCCCTTAAGCTAAAGAGATGTTAGAAATGTCTCAGCGCTGAAGGGGTTACCAATAACATTTACCTAGACACAAAGAAGAGTAATCTCTTACATAATTATAAACTATTTACATGTTTTGTTTTTATTGTTGACAGTTTCATAGGTAAATCAGCGGATATAACTGAATGCTGAGGCTGCTGGAAATTCTGAGTCTCATTGTTGAAGGTTTAAGAACTGAGGTTATAGGGAATTAAGAAATGCTAAATGACCCAGGGAACTGGAAAAAAAGCAATCACACAAAAAGATTTAGAGAGAGCTATGAGCTGTGGAGTTAGAGAGGAAGAGACAGGAGGAAGATTAAAAGAGATACATTCTGCCATATGGCTGAGTTATTGCTACATCAGAGCTACTTAAAAATGTTTGAATATGAAAACATTAAGTCTGATTCATACGGTCAGTAGTTCTTTGCTGCATAATGCATCAGTAGTTCTCTGTATTTCTTAAATAATAGTCACATACTTAAAGGGGCATAAAATAACAAAAAAAATCTATCATGCATATGAAAGACCACTATTTATACATGTCAAAAGTTTTCTTTTCTCTTTTTTTTTTACATAAAAAAGTTATAAGGTGCGTTCTACTGTAAAGATGCAGTACCCTGTTTTATTAGAAGATTTTATTTTTAAACAACATTTTTCTTTTAAAACACCTAGGGCCTAATTTTTCAAAAAATTCCTTGCATTATGTAAACTATCACAACACAGACCCTCACATGGGCAGACTTAACTCAATTCTCTAAAACGGTATTTTCAACTCCAATCATCAGGGCACAACAATGGAGCCAGCTTTTCATGACATTTGAACTAGAGAACATAATAATCAATAATATGAAAAGTAAACACGGTTACCAATCTGCTCTCGCTCATCAGCATCAGCTAATTATTTCACGTGTGATCTACTTCAGATATCATAAAAATATGGCCCCTTGGTGTGCCCTGAGGACCGAGTTGATAATCATCACTTTAAAAAAGTACGATGAACATGGAAATCCCAACTAATAGTGAGCTTCGTCCTGCAGAAAAAAAATGAAAAAGGTAGTGAATTCATTGAATAGGTAGCACCCAGTGATTATATATCTACATTGTTTTTGAACAAGTATAAATTAAATTGCACTACTTTTAAATTAATGATTAAAGGTACACTGTATTGTGATTTGCTTTCTCATCCTTAATGAGTTCCCAATGATTCATTCCATCTACTGGATTGTATTAAACTTTCTACAAATAACTTCTTAACCTATATTTTGTCATTTGAAATAGCTTCTTTTTCCTGTTACATTCCCACTTTTACTGAACATTTCAATACTTAAAGGGACAGTCTAGTCAAAAATAAACTTTCATGATTCAGATAAGATGTAATATTAAAAAACATCCCAATTTTTTTTATTACCAATTGTGCTTTGTTCTCTTGGTATTCTAAGTTGGAAGCTAAATGTAGGTGGCTCATATGCTAATTTCTTAGCTCTTGAAGGCCACCTCCTATCTGAATGCATGTTGACAGTTTTTCACAGCTAAAGGGCATTAATTCATGTGTGCCATATAGATAACATTGTAAAAAAATGTAGCTATCTCAGCGTTAAAATAAGCCAGGTGAGAGGTAATTATTAAAACGTCCACTTTATTGGACACTGCATATAAAAACCTAAAGGGCACAGCAGACAGGTTCTGCAGCTGACTACCTCAAGGGCACTTCTTCAGAGCTGGAAAACAGGTGTAGCTACCTGCAATATATTGCAAATGGAGGTGTTTGCTTGAACCAATCCCAGTGCAGGATTAATACAGATCAAAATTAACCCATTAATCCACCACCTATCTTACAAATTCAAAGGCTATTATAAATATTTGTGTAAAAGATAAATGCAAAAAATACATATACAATGCAAGTAATATGAGAATATCCCCAATTCATGAATAACACCCACTTAAATGCATACATATTGGAAAAAGAGCTCTAATATGTCTCATTGCACTCAATACACCATGGACTTAACTTTTAACAATGAATAGTTTGACATCACTTATTTTATTGATCCCTGATGGTAACCCCGTTTTAAGAGTATAAATCCAAAAGACTTCTTTCTTGCTTATTGCCAAAAATCTGTCACCGCCCCTGAAACTCAATTTAACCTGTTCAATTCCTTGAAAGCTAAAAATATCATAATTATTTGTATGTTTAGCAAAATGTTTAGCCACAGGTGTTTTAATGATTTCTGCTTCTAATGATAGTAAGTGTTCCCTAATCCTATCTTTAAGAAGCCTTGAGGTGAGTCCTACGTACTGAAATTTACAGAGTCTACAGGTAATTAAATATATAACATAGGTAGAGTTACATGTAATAATATCTCTAATTTTATATGTATTCCCTGTACATGTAGATGTAAAAGAATCTCCAACTATAGCATGGTTACAACTTTTGCAAGGTCTCCCTCCACACTAATAAAAACTGGCCTTCATAGATAGCCAATTCCTATTGCTTGTCCTAGTACTAGGAACACATGCTCCAAAATTCTTTAAGACCTTATCACCTATAGTTTTTGATCTACGTGAGATAAAATTACAGTGAGTAGAAATAGTCTCTAGATCTTTATCCCCCTCCAATAATGGCAGCCTCTTTTTAATAATGTTTCACATTTAATTGAATTGTCTGCTGTGTGAAGTGATAAAATGAATACCGATTGTACTTTATAGTTTCTTGTATTATCTTTCAATAGATTACCTCTTTTGAACCCAGAAACATGTTCAGACAAACTTTTCAATGATTGTGGGTCATAGCCTCTATCAATTAGATGTTCTGTCAATTAGTTTGCATGCTGCCAGTAACTTCCCAGACTAGTACAATTTTGCCTCAACCTTATGTATTGATCTTTCAGTATACCTTTCTTTAGATGGTGTGGATGTGAAAAATCAGCTCTTAGTATGGTATTACCAGTTACCTCTTTTCTATATACTTCTGTAAATATTTCATCACTATCATGACTTAAAGTCAGTGATGGTGAACTCTGCAGCATAAAGTCACATATACTGAAAGCTCCTGTGCTAACTGGCATATCGATCTGCTTTAAGCATTAAAAACTCCAATCTACTTGTAATAATTAAGGTTTTGGCCAGCTCCGGTAACTGTTGCAGCCTCTGTCACAAAATTTCTCTTTGGCTTTCTTGACTGGCAGTTGTTTTAGCCAATCAGAGCCTCACCATGCGCCCCATGTAAAGTATTGACAGCACACTCCCGTGCTTGTAACTCTGACTGCAAGAAGAACTGTGCAACAGAAATCACTGTTTACTGTTTCTGATGTGCAAACAGCGTAGGGAGTTGCGCATGCGCAGTTCGTCTTGCAGTCAATACTTTACATGGGGAGCATGGTGAGGCTCTGATTGGCTAAAACAGCTGCCAGTCAAGGAATCGAAAGATAAATTTTGTGACAGAGGCTGCATTACAGCAGTTACCGGTGCCAAACAAAAACCTTAAAGGGCCAGTCTAGGCCAAAATAAACTTTCATGATTCAGATAGGGCATGTAATTTTAAACAACTTTCCAATTTACTTTTATCAACAATTCTGCTTTGTTCTCTAGGTATTCTTAGTTGAAAGCTTAACCTAGGAGGTTCATATGCTAATTTCTTAGACCTTGAAGGCCACCTCTTTTCAGAATGCATTTTAACAGTTTTTCACCACTAGAGGGTGTTATTTCGTGTGTTTCATTTAGATAACACTGTGCTCGTGCATGTGAAGTTATCTGGGAGCAGGCACTGATTGGCTATACTGCAAGTCTGTCAAAAGAACTGAAATTAAGGGGCAGTTTGCAGAGGCTTAGATACAAGATAATCACAGAGGTTTAAAGTGTATTAATATAACTGTGTTGGTTATGCAAAACTGGGGAATGGGTAATAAAGGGATTATCTATCTTTTAAAACAATAAAAATTCTGGTGTAGACTGTCCCTTTAATTATTACAGGTAGATTGGAGTTTTTAATGCTAAAAGCAGATTGATATGCCAGTTAGCACAGGCACTTTTGGTATATGTGACTTTATGCTGCAGAGTTCACATCACTTTAAAAGGACATCCAAGTGTGGTATAGTCACCCCAGAAGAATTACATGTAAATCTTAGGTTGCCAATATTACTATTGAGATGTCCCAAAAAGTCATTCAGCCTATAAATAGACCCTTCCCATACTAGTAATATGTCATCTATAAATCTACTAAAGCATTTGATGTTATTTCTATAGACATTCTCGCCTAGATTTAGAGTTTGGCGTTAGCCGTCAAAACCAGCGTTAGAGGCTCCTAACGCTGGTTTTGGGCTACCGCTGGTATTTAGAGTCAGTCAGGAAAGGGTCTAACGCTCACTTTCCAGCCGTGACTTTTCCATACCGCAGATCCCCCTACGCCATTTGCGTATCCTATCTTTTCAATAGGATATTTCTAACGCCGGTATTTAGAGTCTTGGCTGAAGTGAGCGTTAGAAATCTAACGACAAAACTCCAGCCGCAGCAAAAAGCCAGGAGTTAAGAGCTTTCTAGGCTAACGCCGCTTCATAAAGCTCTTAACTTCTGTGCTCTAAAGTACACTAACACCCATAAACTACCTATGTACCCCTAAACCGAGGTCCCCTCACATCGCCGCCACTCTATTAAATTTTTGTAACCCCTAATCTGCCGACCGCACACCGCCGCAACCTACATTATCCCTATGTACCCCTAATCTGCTGCCCCTAACACCGCCGACCCCTATATTATATTTATTAACCCCTAATCTGCCGCCCCCAACGTCGCCTCCACCTAACTACAATTATTAACCCCTAATCTGCCGACCGGACCTCACCGCTACTCTAATAAATGTATTAACCCATAAAGCTAAGTCTAACCCTAACCCTAACACCCCCCTAAGTTAAATATAATTTAAATCTAACAAAATAAATTAACTCTTATTAAATAAATGATTCCTATTTAAAGCTAAATACTTACCTGTAAAATAAATCCTAATATAGCTACAATATAAATTATAATTATATTGTAGCTATTTCAGGATTTAGATTTATTTTACAGGCAACTTTGTATTTATTTTAACCAGGTACAATAGCTATTAAATAGTTAATAACTATTTAATAGTTACCTAGTTAAAATCATTACAAAATTACTGGTAAAATAAATCCTAACCTAAGTTACAATTAAACCTAACACTACACTATCAATAAATTAATTAAATACAATACCTACAAATAAATACAATTAAAAAAACTAACTAAAGTACAAAAAATAAAAAAGAACTAAGTTACAAAAAATAAAAAAATATTTACAAATATTAGGCTAATTACACCTACTCTAAGCCCCCTAATAAAATAACAAAGCCCCCCAAAATAAAAAAATGCCCTACCCTATTCTAAAATTAAAATAGAAAAGCTCTTTTACCTTACCAGCCCTTAAAAGGGCCTTTTGCGGGGCATGCCCCAAAGAATTCAGGTCTTTTGCCTTGAAAAAAAACATACAATACCCCCCCAACATTACAACCCACCACCCACATATCCCTAATCTAACCCAAACCCCCCTTAAATAAACCTAACACTAAGCCCCTGAAGATCTTCCTACCTTATCTTCACCACACCGGGTATCACCGATCCGTCCAGGCTCCGATGTCTTGATCCAAGCCCAAGCGGGGGCTGAAGACGTCCATCCTCCGGCTGAAGTCTTGATCCAAGCGGCGGCTGAAGAAGTCCATCATCGGGCAGAAGTCTTCATCCTATCCAGGCAGAAGAGAGAATCCAGACCGGCAAATATCGGCATCTTCTATCTTCTTCCATCCGACAACGAGTGGCTCCATCTTCAAGACCTCCGGCGCGGATCCATCCTCTTCTTCCGACGAGCTGAATTCTTTGGGGCATGCCCAGCAAAAGGCCCTTTTAAGGGCTGGTAAGGTAAAAGAGCTTTCCTATTTATTTATTTTTTTAAATAATTTTTTTAATTGAAGTTACAGCATATATCAACAAACAAGACTCGCCCGTAGGCCAAGGTTACAACAAAGAAAGTGATACATTGTCTATACATAGGCATTATTGAAAAAGGCAATATGCACATTTAGCAAGATAAACACATATCAAATCTGGATATGAAAGTAGACAATAGTTTAGACGAGATAAAGTAAAACTTCATTTTATATTATATTATTAACGTGTGATCTCCACAGAATAATAGAAAATGACCTGAGACCAAGATATCAGCCTGTGGAGAATTAACATATGTATCAGCCACTCTTGGGCCGAGATATATAGGGGGAAAGGGGAGATTCAGCGGGTAAGCACCGCTATGCACATAGGGAAAGGGGTGGGGGGTGGAGCCATATTTAAGTGTAAGTAGGTTAAGGTACATGGTGGAAACTTAGGAGTGCCCGATCATAGAGACCTTAGGCCTGTGAGCAGTGTCAATGTTACTCCTTAAATAATATAGTTGTACCTATAAGGGTGATGGGATACTAATTAGTAAAGAATCATTATCAGAGCTTAAGATGGCTTAGCATTGTCATCACAGTAAAATTTGTGAGCTATGGAACAGAGGATTAGGGGAGTATGCTGGTTATGGCCAAAATAAAGTTATGTAAGAGGGGAGATATTAGGAAGTATGGGGTATGTAAGTCTTCTGGGTGAGCTCCTCTCCTGGGGAGATGCTAGCTATAAGCGATGTGGGAAAAAGGAGTAGGGATATGACCCGCAGGCAACATGTACCGGCGGGAAAGGGAAGAGAGGAGCACAGCTTGGGCAGGCAATCTGTGCTGCCAATAAATTCTACATAGAGGGTATGCCATTATTAGCAGGGAACATGAGTGGAATAAGTAGAGAGAGCTCCCCTATACAGGGGGATATGAAAGATACCTAGAACATAGAAAACAAACATAAGACTAACATAATTAACAACACTCAGCGTCATAGATATAAGACAACTAAGTGAACTTAAAATATTGACAATTACATATTCCTTTTGCAAACATTGCCATTAGGTAAATATGATATATAGTATAATCCCTTAACAGCAAGTGAATAAGCATATCTATACCTTCCACTTAATCCAGGTGCTTGAATAAAAGCATTAGGTCCCAAACTTCACGCAGCAACTCGTTCTCTATAGGGTTGGCATATTTTAGGGTTTTAGGTGTTTAAATGTGAGCTACATAGCATCTGGTGATATGAATGTGCTCACAGAGTATGTATATTGAGTGAGATTTCCTCATTACTACTTAGGGCTCTTGCTATACAATGGCCCACTAGGTCAAAATTATGGGCTAGGTAATTATCTTGAGGAAAATGACAGTTAGGTATATTAGCAGGCTCAGAGCAGAAAACAAAAAAAGGATGTATATCTATTCTCTGTTGACCTAGTACTGGTTGTAAGAGTAGCCATCAAGCAATATTATACTACATGCGAAACCCAGAGTCTCATCCAGAAGGGCAGTAGAAGTTAAGTCTCATTAGATCACAATACTATCTACTTAAATGAGGTCCTAAAGACACCGTAGTGTGGTTTTCTAGCTCGGTACCAAACACATAAGTCAGCTATATACCCAATAATTATACCTAAAAGAAGTGTGTTAACAGCTAATCACAGCACATATAGAACTGCATTGTTGTTAGATAAACATAACGGACAGCGCTACTGTAGGTAGCTTGCATATAGAAGTTCCATCGGATACAATATTTCTAGTATAGATATGCTGATATGGCACAGCAGTTAGTAGAGAAGTGCAATACTCAGACATTACAATAGGGACAACATAAATAAGGTGCATCCACTAGCCTGCTCTATAATAACCAAACATTTTAAACAAAAGAGAGCCTCTCCACTGTCTTCTCAATATAGCATAGGTATGATAGTGGATGGAATCTTGTAAGCTGAAATGGGGGATACTACTTGTGAGGTTTATAATAATAGGAGCTATAAGACAGGGGCTAGAAATGCAGGGGAAAACCATAAAAAATTATACCCTCATACAGGGCCAAAGTTCAATTTTACTTCCAACTAGGGGAGCATGCTAAAGCTAAAATAAATTGGGGGTAGGTAGATCCATAAACTCAGGCCTATAAGCCATCATCCGGGAGATCTATTATGTGTGAGTCAGAATCTTATCATAGCGCCATTATCCCCCAGATATTAGAGCCCAATTATCCCACCTGTATTACCTCAAGGGGAAATGTGTACTAAAGGGGACAACTTCTCTGTATATATATGTAGTGCAACATATAGTTAGGTTATGAAGCCCTGGGGTTTAATTGAGAGTATACTCATCTCTAATGCAACTGGTGCAATACTTAAATCTGGCATTATAAGAAATAACAGACGGGGTGATATACCCATAAGTCATGTGGCTACAGAATTTAATTGCTAAGTTAACTCATCCAATATGATAATTGTACAGTTCCCAAGGCTGAAACTGGGACACATTGCATAGAGAAGCTTTGAAAAAATATTGTCATGCATACTGTTACCTTAAAACACAAAGCATATAAACTTCAGTAATACAATAAATTTATATATCTCATTAAGCAAAATCTAGTTGGCTTATATAAGTGTCCCTCAACTGGAGGCAATGAAAACTTGAGCAGAGTACATGAAAAAAACTGCTGGATAATATGTGGGGCAGCAGAAAAGGCAAACATATAGCATCGTAGGGTCTCTAAATCCTGGGGGAATGTGCCACATGTTCTCTCACAGTCCGTGTAAAGGGGTTAAAACAGCGAGAGTATTGAGAGCTGAGCAGGGTAAAGTGCAGACATATTCAGTTGATTCACTTTTAAGTGGTTTACGGCCATATTCTTAGGCTCTCTAAAGAACCATCATTTAGGCTATCATTGGGAAAATCTGCTGACAATTGTGGTAGATGGATAGTTATGCGGCTAAGTACAAGTAAACGTGATTCACACTCCAGCCCAACATCACACTTGATAAGTATTTACCCCACTCCAGTTTTGTGATCTGAAGACCTATATAAAAAGATCCATATATCATGTTGCAATACAGGGTAGTTCTTGCCCGGAGCGAGTATCGCGTAAGGCGCGGCGGGACACAAAGGCAGAGAGCTGTTTAGTTGTTCAGAGAGGTCAACGATGCTGGGGAAAGGTTTAGCGAGGCATATTGATCTCCAAGATTCTGGAGTGAAGTATTTGATGCGGGGACCTAATCGCGCTTTGGATCCACCTTGCGCAGCTTTCTTTTGCTCTATCTTCTGTAGTACTGGAGCTATTAAGAGCGGCGTATTCCGCTCAGGTCCCGGCTCAGCTGTCTCTTTTGATTCGGCCCCCGTGTCTGTAGAGGGGCTTCCATAGGTGCTAGAGGGGATCTGAATCGCTTGCAGCAGACCTCGCCCTCCGGTTGGCCCAAATTTCTGTGTCTGCAGCGCCTCCAAGCATGCCGCGCTC
Organism: Bombina bombina; assembly: GCF_027579735.1. Lineage (NCBI taxonomy): Eukaryota > Metazoa > Chordata > Amphibia > Anura > Bombinatoridae > Bombina > Bombina bombina. Next base: position 677,996,197 of record NC_069501.1, on the reverse strand, counting down.
CACTGCTCCGATTTAGTAAAGGCCGGTGAGATCTGCCAGGTACTGACCTGTGGATCCGTTCCTGGCTGTTCTTTTATTCGGGCACTCAAGGTCTCTGTGTCTGTTGCACACACGTCTGCATGATCTTTAGATAGAGCCTCACCTGTCAGAGTAGTATGGTGAGATGGGGCCATCGCAGCTCTCAATTCAGCTACGAGATCCTGCTGATGGTAATCCATAGTGTGCAGCAAGGCGTGTAATGCCGAGAGGATTTGTTGCTTCATTATAATGCTGTGAAGGGGAATTGTAGTAATATTTCTTCATCCACCAAGATGCTGCGTAGGTAGTTTGAAATATGGCGGCGGAAGCTTAGCCGCGATCCCAGCTAACTAGTAGGCCTCTGTGTTGGTATTGTACCAATGACACGCTACCTGGATCACAAACCTCACAATCTGTGATCTAAGGTGTAACAGGCATTCAGCAGATAGATATGTGGAGTCTTAGGTTGCCATAAAATAGCTTTTTAGTAGATCAAGTTTGAGGAGCTCTGAGAAAGTATGTCCTGAAGCTTCAGCAGTTGGCTCCGCCCCCCCGAGCTTTTCTATTTTAATTTTAGAATAGGGTAGGGCATTTTTTTATTTTGGGGGGCTTTGTTATTTTATTAGGGGCTTAGAGTAGGTGTAATTAGTTTAAAATTGTTGTAATATTTTTCTAATGTTTGTAAATATTTTTTTATTTTTTGTAACTTAGTTCTTTTTTATTTTTTGTACTTTAGTTAGTTTATTTAATTGTATTTATTTGTAGGTATTGTATTTAATTAATTTATTAATAGTGTAGTGTTAGGTTTAATTGTAGATAATTGTAGGTATTTTATTTAAGTAATTTATTGATAGTGTAGTGTTAGGTTTAATTGTAACTTAGGTTAGGATTTATTTTACAGGTAATTTTGTAATTATTTTAACTAGGTAGCTATTAAATAGTTATTAACTATTTAATAGCTATTGTACCTGGTTAAAATAAATACAAAGTTGCCTGTAAAATAAATATTAATCCTAAAATAGCTACAATATAATTATAATTTATATTGTAGCTATATTAGGATTTATTTTACAGGTAAGTATTTAGCTTTAAATAGGAATAATTTATTTAATAAGAGTTAATTTATTTCTTTAGAATAAAATTATATTTAACTTAGGGGGGTGTTAGGGTTAGACTTAGCTTTAGGGGTTAATACATTTATTATAGTAGCGGTGAGGTCCGGTCGGCAGATTAGGGGTTAATACTTGAAGTTATTTGTCGGTGATGTTAGGGAGGGCAGATTAGGGTTAATACTATTTATTATAGGGTTCTTGAGGCGGGAGTGAGTTGGATTAGGGGTTAATAACTTTATTATAGTAGCGGCGAGGTCCGGTCAGCAGATTAGGGGTTAATAAGTGTAGGTAGGTGTCGGCGATGTTGAGGGGGTCAGATTAGGGGTTAATAAATATAATATAGGGGTCGGCGGTGTTAGGGGCAGCAGATTAGGGGTACATAGGGATAACGTAGGCGGCGGCGGTGTACGGAGCGGCAGATTCGGGGTTAATAATAATATGCAGGGGTCAGCGATAGCAGGGGCGGCCGATTAGGGGTTAATAAGTGTAAGGTTAGGGGTGTTTAGACTCGGGGTACATGTTAGGGTGTTAGGTGCAGAGGAAGTGTTTTCCCATAGGAAACAATGGGGCTGCGTTAGGAGCGGAACGCTGCTTTTTTGCAGGTGTTAGGTTTTTTTCAGCTCAAACTGCCCCATTGTTTCCTATGGGGGAATCGTACATGAGCACGTTTTTTAAGCTGGCCGCGTCCGTAAGCACCGCTGGTATTAAGAGTTGCAGTGGCGGTAAATTAGGCTATACGCTCCCTTTTTGGAGCCTAATGCAGCCCTTCTGTGAACTCTAAATACCAGCGGTATTTAAAAGGTGCAGGGAAAAAAAAGCCAGCGTTAGCTACGCGGGTCGTTACCGAAAAAACTCTAAATCTAGCCGTCTGTTTGCTAAATATTGCTGTTCCTTCAAAGTTAGCTAGGTATAGATTCGCATATGATGGGGCAAATGCCCCTTTCGCAGTTCCTCTCAATTGAATGATTGAATAAAATATTCACCATAAAAGATAAAATATATATGATCCAGCAAAAATGAAATAGCCACTAGAATATATAAAATGAGATCCGAATCATAATCAGAGTATCTTTCCAACATTCTCTTGACTGCAACAATACCTAAACTATGTGGAATACAAGCGTATAGAGAAACAGCATCTATAGTGACACAAAAATAACCTCTTCACTTAAAGTTTTGTAACAGTCTCTGCAAATGTTTTGTGTCTCTCAAAAGCCGGTAAGGATTGTACGATGGCTGTAATTGTGCATCAACCTATTGACCTAATCTTTCACCCAGGGAAAAAATAGCTGAAATAATTGGCCTTCCTGGGGGATTGACCAGATATTTATGAACCTTAGGCAGGAACTTATATATGGGGTTCTAGGGAATTCAATGAAGACATATTCACTAGATTTAAGATAACATTGTGCTCACGCCCATGGCATTACCTAGGAGTCAGCACTGATTGGCTAAAATGCAAGTCAGTCAAAAGAACTGAAAAGAACTGAAATAAAGGGGCAGACTTAGATACAAGCTAATCACAGAGCTAAAAAGTGTATTAATATAACTGTGTTGCTTAAGCAAAACTGAGGAATGGGCAATAAAGGGATTATCTATCTTTTTAAACAATAAAAATTCTGGTGTAGACTGTCCCTTTTAGTACTGGTTATAGAAAAGCTATGTAAAGAATGCTGTTAAGAAGATATCATGCTCCCAGTGAGGCGGGAGGGGGCGTTAAGAGTGCTAACATGTTCATTTTCTTTTCATTTGTTCTAAGTATTGGTCTCACTGTTTGTAGTTGGATAGCATAAGAAACATATTGTGTAAATATAGAGATATGAGCTAATGAGCAAGTTCAAACCATTTGTTTAGGTTATGGTTTCAATTAGCAGACATAACTATTTCATATACAAAAATATACCTAAAGGTTCAATTTCCCATACATTTTAAACTATGCAACTGGTATAACATTCATTGAAACACATTAAAGACAAAACAATTTTACACTACACTGTCCAGTTAAAGTACTTTTATTTGTATTTATTATTTGTATTTACTGTAGTTTCACACAGTTTCAATAAGGGTAATATGTGCATTGTATATTTTGAGACAAACTCACCAGCAAACATTTGGTGAAATAAAACAGTATGATGTGTAGGGATACGTGGGAACTTTCAACATATCTAAGGATATGACAAGTCTGGTCTATTTTCCACCCACTCACCAAGGCTGCAAGACTAATTTTACATTATAAAACAAAGCTTTCCATTTTGTATTTTATATATCTTATATTTTTAAAGCAACAAAGAATGTACCACATATTTTACTGTGTAAATGAAATAGGATTTTTGGCTGTGTATTTGAAATTAGAATTTTACTGTGTTATTTAATTAGCATTTTGCTGCTATAAGGAAAGGGCATTATTAATATGATTGTTAAACGCTTACTAAAATGGAGTGGGAGACATATAGTTCTCAAGGAAACATTTGCCTTTTAAGAATACTGTAAAGAACCTTGTAGCTCTGTCAAGTCTTTTTAGATAATCTTCCCTGAGAGGAGAGCTTTATAGAATTGTGCCCAGAGTCACAATTGTGCTCTTATTTCCCTCATGCTGCTTAAGGTCCAAATGCAACATTTGAATGGAGAATAACTGTTAAAACAATGGAGCATTTTATTTTTACTTTAAAATGTCCTTTAAAAATGAAGCTGTTTGATTTTGAGACGTATTAAATGTTTGTGCACAACTTGCCTAAAGGAACAATTTCTCATACATTTAATACTACTGCAGGTATAAGTAAATGGGAACACATCAAAGGGTAACAAGCTTCACAGTGCAGTGTCCTTTCAAGTAGTGTAGCATGTTCAAGTATATGTTTGTGTATGATTGTAGTTGAGGGATAGTGTGAGGTTGTGTATTTGAGTATTTTTATACCTCTACAGACTTTTGAAACAAAGCTTGTATTACAACACAGGCTTCATGATCTTGCATATAAAGGTCAGGAAAGCTAAATAAACAATGAAAGGCTAGTCAGAAAAAAAACAGCCTCTAGCAATGTATTATGCTATATGGGATAGTTTCCATTAGTGCAAAGGTCTCAGACTTAATATCTGTATTTAAAAGTTGTATCCTAGCAATATGTGTCAGATACATGATCCATTAGGGGCTGAGAGACAGCAAGCTTGGTATTAAGCTATTGAATGTCTACGCAGCATATCAATATTTTATATTTAGACTCAATAAAAGAATCACATGACTCATAAAATGGTAATAAAAATGTGTTTTCATTGCAAATGTAATTATATTCCTCTTCAGGGTAAAGAAGGCAAGGCAAGTTCTTTATATTATATTTATATTTTTTAGGGCTCTATCTTTTGCTCAGGATATGCATTCAGTACATGCAATTAAAGGATACTATTTATACAAATAATTGCAATTATACATTCTTTATGTGTTGTAAATGACAAGTTATTGCATAAGGTAATTTAGCAAGTAATTTAGCTGCAAAGAAAAACATTTTAACTCTTTATTTTATTGATGAAAAGTGTGTATAGGTAAAGAAAATGATAATATTTGGAATTTTTTGCTGCTTGAATGATTCTATATTTTGGGCTCAATTACAAGTGGTGAGCTAACTGTTGTGCATGAGCAATATTGGGTTTTATCAGCTTTTTGTGTGCAATGGAAATAGTGCATGTATTATGAGTTGTAAGTAAACATGTATATTCGAGCGTAACCGCAATATACACTCATCAGGTTAGCTAGACTTGAGAACTCGTGTAAAGGGTAGAAGGTGGAAAAAAGTTGCAATAAGCACAAAATAAATACACCTAAAATTACAGTTACACTCATATAAACACAGATAAAATATTTAAAAAAATATTTAAAAAGTTATTAGGGCTTAAAGATAGTTGGTATAAGGTGTTTTTTTTTTAAAAAAAAAAGGACTGCAAAGGGCATTAACATATACACGCATCGGCTACTTTATTAGGCATATCTGTTCATTTACTTGGTAACACAAATTGCTAATCAGATAATCACATGGCAGCAACTCAATGCATCTAGACGTGGTGAAGACGACTTGCTGAATTTGAAACCGAGCATCAGAATGGGGAAGAAAGGAGATTTAAGTGACTATGAATGTGGCTTGGTTGTTGGTGCCAGACCGGCTGGTCTGAGTATTTCAAAAACTGCTGATCTTCTGGGATTTTCATGCACAACCATCTCTAGGGTTTAAAGAGAATGGTATGAAAAAGAGAAAATATCCAGTGAGCGGCAGTTGTGTTGACAAAAAAATGGGCATTGTTTAAACGCCACAGCCTACCTGAGTATTGTTGCTGACCATGTTCATCCCTTTATGACTACAGTGTACCCATCTTCTGATGGCTACTTCCAGCAGGATAATGCACCATGTCACAAAGCTCAAATCATCTCAAACTGGTTTCTTGAACATGACAATGAGTTCACTGTACTCCAGTGGCCTCAACAGATCTCAATCCAAGCGCACCTTTGGGATGTGGTTGAAAGGGAGATTTGCATCATAGATGTGCAGCCGACAAATGTGCAGCAACTGCGTGATGCTATCATGTCAATATGGACCAAAATGTCTGAGTAATGTTTCTAATACCTTGTTGAATCTATGCTACAAAGAATTAAGACAATTCTTAAGGCAAAAGGGGGTTCAATCCGGTATTAGCAACGTTTACCTATTAAAGTGGCTGGTGAGTGTATATGCTTAGACATGTCTAAATATGTGTATGAATGTATATATATATATATATATATATATATATATAAATTTCAAAAACAGGAGCGCACTCGCCGGGTCTTAAGCAAATAACATTTATTTAATCAGTGACGTTTCGGGGTGGCTAGCCCCGTCCTCAGACCATTACAATATCCCAAATAATAACAAAACTTTTATACGTTACCCTCCACCATCACCACGTATTACCGGAAGTGCCACCGGCGTCCTGCAGAGCTCAGTGCGCAGGTCCGCCGGTTGCCATAGCAACCCGGATATACCTTTCTGCAATGCAAATATAATATTTTGTGAGACACAACAGATATTTACAGTTAATATTTACAAAGATAAAAAGCTCAGATACCATATTAATAATTTATTGTTTAAGGTAATTTCAATGGTTGGAGAGTTTTGATAGGGACCTGTCACAGATTGCTTTGCCTATAATGTATATAATGTATATAATATATATAGGACTCCACTATGTTACTAATATCACTATTTCAAAGATTGATAATTTGTAGCCTTTAGGGATTACATGCCATTACAACGGTTACCTTGACAACCGGGTACATGTTTACATGGTGGCATATATCCAAAATAGTAAATCCAATATTGTGTAGCCTCAGAGAGGGAACTGAATATTTATACTATCTGAGCTTTTTATCTTTGTAAATATTAACTGTAAATATCTGTTGTGTCTCACAAAATATTATATTTGCATTGCAGAAAGGTATATCCGGGTTGCTATGGCAACCGGCGGACCTGCGCACTGAGCTCTGCAGGACGCCGGTGGCACTTCCGGTAATACGTGGTGATGGTGGAGGGTAACGTATAAAAGTTTTGTTATTATTTGGGATATTGTAATGGTCTGAGGACGGGGCTAGCCACCCCGAAACGTCACTGATTAAATAAATGTTATTTGCTTAAGACCCGGCGAGTGCGCTCCTGTTTTTGAAATTTACATGTTATTGAATTGAATGCACCCCGGGCAACAACGTTTAAATGTGTGTGCAGTGCCCTATGGACATTGAATATATATATATATATATATATATATATATATATATATATATATATATACAGGTAGCCCTCAGGTTACGCCGAGGTTAGGTTCCAGAAGGAATGGTTGTAAATCGAAACCATTGTAAATTGAAACAGTTTATAATGTAAGTCAATGGGAAGTGAGGGAGTTAGGTTCCAGGCCCCTCTCAAAATTGACATAAGTAACACCTAATACATTATTTTTAAAGCTTTAAAATGAAGACTTTAAATGCTAAGCAGCATTTCAATCTGGACTAATTAAGCAGTTAGGCACCCTCACCTCAAGCAGCTGGACATGAAGATAATAGGGAAGTGGCTGCTAGATCTTGTTGCTTTGAAAGCTGCTCGATAGCTAAGGTCTGTTCTTTGTACACAGATTAATTTCAGTCTGCTAAGTTTGCATAACTTTGCTGCAACACAAGCGGACAGCTCCACCTACAGGCTATTTTAATTAGTGCACTCCTTTTAAATAGCAGTCACATGACTGAAAAAAAGTTGTTATTCTGAAACGGCGCAAATTGAACTGCTGTAAACAGACGGCCACCTCTATATATATATATATATATATATATATATATATATATATATATTTATATATATAAGGATACAAAAGGTAACTCAGGCACATCACGGAGATTAAGATAAAAAGAAAGCTTTATTTAATCCAAGTAGTAAAAACAGACTAAAGCTTAGTCTAAACTGACACAACTTTAAACAATTAGCATACAGTGAATAAGGACTGCTGGGTTCCTGCTGCAGACATGTTTCGTGCTAGGATAGCACTTGTTCACTGCTTACAGGATACCCAGACTCCTCTATGTTTAAATAGAGAATTTCTTAAAGGTACATATACATTAATTCAAACATCCTTATTGATTTTAACAATTCTATATGAACTTGTTTACCAAATTATGATACATTATCTCTAATTTCTAATTTTAAATTTTAACCAGGCATATTATCATGATGGAGAGTTTTATATATAGCAATCTTGCTTAATATATAATTTTATTCAACATCTTAATTCAAAAAGGAAACTGCTATTTCTCTCAGTAATGGTATCATATATTATTTAAAGCCCAATTTATATAGTTAATCACCTCTTTAGTGTACACTTGTCTATAAAAAATATATATGTAGCATATAGACATACCTAATTTATTTAGAAATACCCGAATTAAAAAGTTGGGGATTCATTAAGAAGATTTGTGAGGATTTAAGAAGATTTAAAGGGATATATATATTTAGTTAGACACACAGATCAATGTCTCTCCTAAAATTCAATCCATAAGGGATAGAGGTACTGGCTGTAAAAATCCAGAAGACCTCTCTAAGGTCTAATTTCTCCTCTCTACTACCCCCTCTCCTCCATTGTGGAACATGGTCTATTGCTTGAACAGATAGTAATTTTGTATCTGAATTATGATTATCCCTAAAGTGCCGTGCAATTGGGGTGTCAGAATCAGGATCTTCAATAGATCTTACATGTGCCAAAAATCTATCCTTTAAGGATCTTTTAGTTTTTCCAATATACTGTTTTTGGCACCCCCTACAGGTCAACATGTAAACTACATGGGTTGTAGTACAATTAATGTAAAAATTTATTTTATGTATTTTGTTTGTGGTAGTTGAAGTAAATGTGTCACCCTCTATTACATAGTCACAGGTCTTACATATTTTCTTTCTGCATTTAAAAAAACCTTTCCGTTGTTGTAACCAACATGTATTGCCTGACTTCTTTGTGCAATCAGATGGTGGCACATAGTTTCCAATCGTTTTCCCCTTTCTTGAGACACAATCACATCCCTCTCTTACAATGTCTTTTAGTCCTGGATCTGTTTGTAATATTGGAATATTGCGTCTTATAATTTTACATATTTCTGAATATTCCATGCTATATGTTGTAATGAACTTTGGCTTACATTTTTTATTATCAATGCTACTTTGTTTATCTTTGTACATTAATAACATATCTATAAATATTAAATCAACCTCACTGCGGGCTTTTTTCAATATGTTACTATCATAGCCTCTGTTCATTAGTCTTTCTGTTATGATGTCTGCCTGTTTATTATAGTCTTCAAGACTTGAGCAGTTAGGCTTGGCTCGGATATATTGCCCTTTTGGTATGCCATGTATTGTATGTCGTGGATGACAAGAGTTGAATTCTAGGGTAGTATTGCCTGATGTTTGTTTCCTGAATAACTTAGTTTCCAATGAGCCTGATTTCACAAAGACATCTATGTCTAAAAAGCTTATTTGTGTTGCATTTTGTTCCCCTACAAATTTTATGTCACACTGATTCACATTTAAGTAATCACAAAAATTCTCAACTCCTTTTTCATCGCTGTCAATGATAAAAATCAGGTCATCTATATACCTGGCATATAGTATGACATTTTGTTTGAGGGGGTTGCCATCTCCAAAGATGTGGAACCGCTCCCACCATCCCATAAAGAGATTGGCGTAGCAGGGGGCAAACTTTGCCCCCATGGCGGTTCCACGCCTCTGGAGATAGAAGCTCCCCTCAAACATAAAAAAATTGTGTGTCAACAAGTATTCAATTGAATACATAATAAATTGTTTAGTATTGTCATCATAATTACTTTGACTTGCCAACATATACTCTATTGCTTTAAGGCCTTGTTGATGAGTTATAGAGGTATATAGGGGAGTCACATCTGTCACTAGGAACCTATAGCTTTCTTTCCATTCTATATTCCTTAATTTCAACAGTAAATCTGTAGTATCCCTAATATAACTAGGCAATTTGTTAACTAGGGGTTGTAGATAGGTATCCGGAGGGTTTAATAGAGGTTAATCAAGTGAATTAATTCCCGCTATAATGGGGCGCCCAGGGGGATTTTTCATGTTTTTTCTTCCACTCTTAGATTCTCTTCCAAAATTATCCATGTTATCCCATCTGTATACGTTTTGATGTTCATAGTCTTGCTTATCACGATTCATCTTCCTGGATTTAAATTCCCATAATTCTTGGCGGAATGTTCTCATGCTCTTTTCAAATTTCTTATCATAGAGTTTAAACTCAGGATCCTTTTGCATATCTTTCAATTTGTCTTGTATAGATTTCATTTCTTCTAGTAAATCCTTTCTTTGTGTCTGTTTAAACTCTATAAGGAGCTCAATGAGTGCAAAGGAGCAAGTATCCAGAATATTGTTCCATTTATTTATAAATTCTGTGTTTAATACTCTAAATGACGGAAATTTGCGTACACGCAAGCCTATTGGTATTCTTTTATTGTGTTTATAAATTAGAAAGGACTTTATGTCCAATTCCAACTTAATGTCCTTTTTTCTTAGAGAGTCTATTTAAAAAAAGAGGCTATCTAGTGTATGCACAATTTCTTCCTCTGTCTCATATGTTGGTGAATCATCTCCAAACTCTGTGAGTACATATGATTCCTCATCCATGATTAAGGAATTGTCTGTTAGTAGTTGTTTTCTTGAAGGTATATTATATACAAGTTAATGTATAGAGGAATTATATTGTATTGCAGTCAAATTTCCTCTTTTAGCATCATTCAGCTCACTTAAGTTTTTATATGAGTATTAGAAAAAATTATATACCAACTTTCAACATTGAATTTCTACAGTCCACAATGCAAAAAACTTCATAATAGTGTCACAGACTGAGGTGAAAATATATAAGGTAACCAATGTTCACGAATGAACCACTGTATTGTTAATTAGCTGTGTCAGTAAAATGTAACCACTTTTAACATTCATTTAAGCCTGTTATTCAACAACTTCCTGTTGGTGCGTTTAATGTTGTACATATATGCTTTCCATATCATCTGACTTCATCTAAGTTAAATCCGTTATTGTTAATCATGTAAGCTGTATCACTACAGTTAACTTACCCCCACTCCTCTTCAGCCGTCTCTTCTTGTAGCGTGCGCTTTCAGTCTGTGGCGTCTGGTAGACTGCGTGTGCTGCTAGACAATCTCCATTACACACTCCACAACAGTTGCAGCGTCGCGCTCTATCTCACCCTCCTTACATGCTGCACGCTCTCACTGCACTTTCGGAGCTCCAATGGGGGGGATGACGTCATCAAGTCTCCTGGATATGCTACCGAGTAGTTACTGCTCGTCCCACAGTACAGGTATGTAAAAGGATACAAAAGGTAACTCAGGCACTTCACGGAGATTAAATATATATCCCTTTAAATCTTCTTAAATCCTCACAAATCTTCTTAATGAATCCCCAACTTTTTAATTCGGGTATTTCTAAATAAATTAGGTATGTCTATATGCTACATATATATTTTTTATAGACAAGTGTACACTAAAGAGGTGATTAACTATATAAATTGGGCTTTAAATAATATATGATACCTTTACTGAGAGAAATAGCAGTTTCCTTTTTGAATTAAGATGTTGAATAAAATTATATATTAAGCAAGATTGCTATATATAAAACTCTCCATCATGATAATATGCCTGGTTAAAATTTAAAATTAGAAATTAGAGATAATGTATCATAATTTGGTAAACAAGTTCATATAGAATTGTTAAAATCAATAAGGATGTTTGAATTAATGTATATGTACCTTTAAGAAATTCTCTATTTAAACATAGAGGAGTCTGGGTATCCTGTAAGCAGTGAACAAGTGCTATCCTAGCACGAAACATGTCTGCAGCAGGAACCCAGCAGTCCTTATTCACTGTATGCTAATTGTTTAAAGTTGTGTCAGTTTAGACTAAGCTTTAGTCTGTTTTTACTACTTGGATTAAATAAAGCTTTCTTTTTATCTTAATCTCTGTGAAGTGCCTGAGTTACCTTTTGTATCCTTTTACATACCTGTACTGTGGGACGAGCAGTAACTACTCGGTAGCATATCCAGGAAACTTGATGACGTCATCCCCCCCATTGGAGCTCTGAAAGTGCCGTGAGAGCGTGCAGCGTGTAAGGAGGGTGAGATAGAGCGCGACGCTGCAACTGTTGTGGAGTGTATATATATATATATATAGCATGGGTTGTAATCCTGAATTAAAGACAGGGAAATTCAGCACTCTTTTAATAGAAAACAGCTCATCTCACTCTAATAAGTCAAAATAGCAAGGTTTGGATGAGGATGGCGCTTCCCCCTCCACTCCAAAAAAGGCACACACAGACTGATGATTGTAAAATAATAAGTTTTATATAATTATATGCAAGTGAAATACATAAACCTAATGAAAATTAATAAAACAGAACTGAAAATAATAAACAAAGCAGTTGAACCTGACCGGTCAGGGGTACATGCATAGGTCACTAGTGAAACATCAACAAAATCATATATAGTAGACCATATTCAAGGTCTAGGCCTAAATGGGCCCTGTCAGTAGCTCCGCTCGTGAGCGTAATAATTAGAGCTAGATCCTTAATAGAAACTTGTCAGGGTTTAAAAAGGCCAAAAAGTTGAATATTAGTATCTCATAGCAAGCCTGGATGAAGGATATATGAGTGTGCAAGCTCAGTTATATATACAGCGTTTCAAACTTATACTTCACAAGTCCACTTCAGTCACGCTACACCCGGCTGCACACAGCACCCCTGTGGGCCAACCCATGCTACATTTTTTAAGAGTCTGCACCACTATGTCTTTAACTTAATTGAGGCTATTCTGCCTGCATATAAATAGATATTTATACTATCATTCAGCTCTAAATATAAAAATAAATGCAATTGCATCCCCTTCACATTATTCTGTGTATATATATATATATATATATATATATATATATATATACATTTAAATATGTATCTAAGTATTTATATGTTTTACTGTATATGTGCTGTACATATTTAACATTCTTATAGATATATAGGTATAGATATCTATTTTACATGAACATTATCATATATATATATATATATATATATATATTTATATATATATATATATATATATATATGAAGAATTGCTAAGGTCAATGCATGTTATTTAAATATTAAATTAAAAAAAAAAAAAAATATTAATAATAATTATTAAAAATTATTATACATACTATAAAAATATAGATATATTCTATGGATTATTTAGAATATCTTGCAGTATGTATAAAAATTGGTATTTTTATTTTCAATATTTGTTTTAATATATAATATTTCAATAATGCGCATTGAAGTTAGCATCTTTAAGACCTAAATCACAAATCCTGATGTCTTTTACACATATTTTACATTCCTATGTTCTTCACATAGAAAAAAATGAAATTGTTATTATTAAATATATATTTCTATATATATCTGATACTGTTCATGTAAAATAGATATCTATACATATATATTTATAGGAATAGATAGACAGGTATAGGTATAAATAGTTATATACAGAAATATGTATTTAAAATAAAAGTACATTGTTCGGTATGTGAAAAACATTGGAATATGAAGTATTCGTAACTGCTGTTGGGTTAGAGCCCGAACAAAAGGTGTTTTTTTTTCTTCTGCACTGTCCTGTGACTCCCATGGGGAGAAAAAGTTAATGCGGTCACAATATTTGGTTAGAGCGTGTTGGGTTTTGCTCTGGCACAAACATTTTACTTTCATCTCTTAATACGCACATTACCCAAAGCGTTCAAAAAGCCTCCATTGAGTAAAGTTTACGCTCGAGCGGGAACGCTCAAATCATAATCTAGGCCTTTTGTCGGGTAAATGATAATAAAAAATGTAACTGTAATAAAACACATGAAGAGCTGATTACCCAATTTTTGTTTTTAAAAATGTAAATGGTGTGAATTTACCAAGCAGCATTGCTAATTCAATAGAGATTTTAAAAAGAACCTATTTTACTTTAATGTTATAATTACGTAATCTCAAAAGAGAGGATATTTATATTTTCGTGCTCTCTGTTAATCTGTCAGGGATTCTTTGGTATGAAAACCAAATGATGAGGCTATGGGACTGGATTTCTGAATAATTAAAAAAATTGTTATATTAGATTATTAACTATCATCATTATAAATACCTTGATTTCGTGCTTGGATTTCACTAAAGCAACATCAAAAATATCACTAGTTGTAGCTAGCTTGTATATTTGTGATTTTCTGTGTTTATATAAATAAATATGTTGTAATCTTTATGATTTTCTTTCTAGCTATCCAAATGTAAATTAAACCAAGCTGTTCACTTATTTTGAAGTCATAGTGGTACCTTATAGGACTGGGGATGATTTTAACAGTTAGGACAAAGGGTTAAAGGAACATAATGGGAAACCCATTGGACATCTGTAAAAAGGAAGGTTAAGAACCCCTAGTCTAATGAATGATGAATGATTAATCTTAGGTATCAGCTGCATGTCACTGATGAAGAGCAATAATGGTGACTACAACTTGCTTTTTGAACTTATTCAGAGTAAAACTGACTGTTATGGTGTAGCCTAATTTTTTGATAGTGTCAAAAATACAACTTGAAAGTTTTTCTTTGCATAGTGAACAATTCCTTAATCCACAAACCAGAACATGTGGACATTACAATGAATAGACCAAGCTTTAATGTTTTGCACATTCTCATCAGAACACCTCTACTATCATCAAGAATGACTAGATTTTGGTCTGGAGAATAATCATATATACTATCACCAAGGACAGATGTTAAAGACATTTCATTATATTCAAAACATAGCTTCATTCATATCCTGCCACATGGAGCCATGTTGTGTCTCCCATGGAATTCTTTCTTTGAATATAAGGTACAGTTGACTAATTATTTAATTTTCTATCGTTATCATGCTGTCCATCTGTTAAGCTTTATATAGGAGATCTAAATAGTACATAGGGAGACCATACTCACTGGAACATTTTCATAAAACTTAACATTTATTAAATAGCATAACATTTTGGTACCTAACTGGAAATTGTAACTTTATCAAATAGATTAGTAAAAAAAATAGATTGTAACATCTTGTTCCCAAAATGAACCCTACAATACACATCACTCTTATATACATTACTTACAAATCAATAAAACTTTGACCTCAACACCAGATGGCGCATTTTGACAGTTTTTCACAGCTAGACAGAGCTAGTGCATGTGTACCATACAGATAACATTTTACTTACTCCCTTGAAGTAATTTATGAGTCAGCACTGATTGATTAAAATGCAAGTCTGTCAAAATACCTGAAATAAGGGGGCAATCTGCAGAGGCTTAGATACAAGGTAAAACGTATATTAATATAACCGTGTTGGTTATGCAAATCTGGGGAATGGGTTATAAAGGGATCACCTATCTTTATAAACATTTGCTTCTAGAATAGACTGTCCCTTTTAATGTAATGCAATAATTTAATTCCTCAGGGATGATAAGCCTAGTACACATAAACTATAACATACAAACCTCCATTAAAACACTATGTACATAATTTATATAAATAAATAATATAATTATATATACTTTACTAATATATATATACATGGCTGGAAAAATATCACTATGGTTTACTAGTCAGGGGGCAAAAGCTACTTGCCCAGAGGGAAAAGTTACTAGTCCACTCAATGTTTAAGATAGAAAGAAGCCAAATTTCGAAGTCATCCACTGCAATTTCTAAATCGTCCGAGACCACTGGACCAATGGAAATTTCAACCCTGTATATATATATATATATATATATATATATATATATATATATATATATACACACACACACACACCCTGGAACTCTATTATTATTTTGTTCCCTTTTTCATGCTCACTGTATAATTTAAAGCATATATAGAGGGACTAAAAACCATAATAGCTTTGGAATAGAACCTGACCATAAAAGGTTATTGCTCAATATACATAGATAGTTCTACCACCTGTAGTGTTGCCATTACATGGTCTATTTCTTTATATATTCTATAATACTATTGCGCAAATTCATTTTTTGCCTTTTTTGATTACTTTTCACATACACCTGTTCATTTAGTACCACTGTTTCAGGAGACAAGATGTCCTGTTTGAATGCAGAGTCCTTCATTATTATGTAATGTCACCGTGACCCATTGGATATATATTATATTATATATACCTGGAAAATTTACAATTTTGACCTGGAGTATCTGGGTTTAAGCACCAGTCTCCAACTCAGTTCTCTCTTTCTCTTGAGGTTTTTCCCTTATACAGAATGTATCACCATGCCGCTTGTTAATTTTTTTGCCTAGCACTCATAAAAAGGGGTACCTACACCCTATGATCTTCCCCACTTTGCACCCCTTGCAAATAAATCCCTCATATGTGGCATATTAGTGGCACCACATCTCTTGCAGGACTAACCACAGAATGGCAGCTGACACATCATATATTTTTTTAAGGTAATGAATTGTACAGTGAGGTATTTGGTGTTGGTATATGGCTGACAGATAAGTTTAAGGCCATGGAACTCATACAAGTATGAGGCTGATACTGGGGTATAAAGGTCAGGTGTTTTATCTGATGTGATTTGTGGCTAAAAGATGGATGGATTTCACAGACAGGAATCTCATGTAATATGGGTTTGTAAGTCTGGTGTGCTATGAGTATATGGTTGACAGAATGGATGCAGTGCCATAGGTATGTTCTGATGTCTTATATGGGCATGTAGATATTATTGAAACACATCAAGTTCTACTCTGGTTCTGAATATGCATATTCCAGGAAACTAAATGAATATGTTCACTGAATATGTTTTTTCTTTTTTTTGCATATGACATGAAAAAGAACATACACTATTGCATTAGTGATATTACCATACTGCCCTGGCTTGTCTTCTGATACTTGGCCAGTGAAAGGACATCGAAAATTGCATTGTTTTGCAACAAAAATGCAACAAATGTATAGTTTATGTAAATATATTGAGGTTCTCTTTAATGTGACTATTATATGTAAAATCTATGTTGCAAAGTAATAAAAAAGTTCCTACTATAATTCCCAGCAATATTTGTGTAAAACAAAAAAAAAACTGTAAGGCTTCTACGCCCTGCCTAACAACAGTCTGCTCACACACATCTTAAATGAAAGTCTTTTCACTGTCATCTAGCATTGTATACTCATACATACAAAAATAGGAATATTATATCCAATTCCAAATACATCTTTGAGTCATCCATGCATGATGGGTGCTGAAATTAAAATTCTCTTGATGCTGAAAGGTAAAAAAAGCATATATTAAATTAGTATGCTAATTTAAAGACAGACAGATAGATATGGATAGATAGATAGATAGATAGATAGATAGACTGAAGGGTTGGCGGGTAGACTGAAGGACAGATGGATAGACAGTGAGATAATAGAAGTACCTTTTAGCATGGCATATGTAGTCATTGCCCTGAAATTTAACTTGTTCCATTTTATTATATCCTTGGTTGGGCCTTATCACCTCTGCTACTATAAAATACTTTACATACACCTAGATTACGAGTTTTGAGCACTATAGGGAAAGTAAAGAACGCAACAAAAGTTGCATTATTTAACCCTCTATAGCGCTGCCATTACAAGTTTAAAAAAACCCGGCTTGCGCTGGGGCGATATGGAGATTTTTAGCTCCATACTGCACCAAAAACAAGCAGTATTTTGACATGCTTGTGCACGCTTTCCCCATAGACATCATGGGGAGAACCGGCAAAAAAAAATCTAACACCTGTGATCGCGGAAACAAAAGCTCCGTAACTCAGCCCGATTGATGTCTATGGGGAAAAAGAAAATACAGTTTAAACCTAACACCCTAACATAAACCCGAGTCTAAATAACCCTAATCGGCTGCCCCTGACATCGCCGACGCCTGCCTACATTTATTAACCCCTAATCTGCAACTCCCGATATCACCGCCACCTAAATAAAATTATTAACCCCTAATGTGCCGCTCCCAATATCGCCGCCACTATACTAAAGTTATTAACCCCTATTCCGCCACAACTATATTAAAGTTATTAACCCCTATGCTGCCGCTCCCCAACATCACTGCAACCCCTAAACCTCTGGCCTCCCACATCACTACCACTAAATAAACCTATTAACCCCTAAACCGTCAGTCCCCCACATTGCAACAACCTAAATTAACTATATTAACCCCTAAACCTAACCCTATCCCTAATCCTAACCCTAACACCCCCTAACATTAACACAATTAATTTAGATCTAAATTAAATTCACAATTATTAACTAAATAATACCTATTTAAAACTAAATACATACTTACCTGTGAAATAAAATCTAAAGCTAGCTACAATATAACTAATAGTTAGATTGTAGCTAACTTAGGTTTTATTTTTATTTCACAGGTAAGTTTGTATTTATTTTAACTAGGTAGTCTAGTTAGTAAATAGTTATTAACTATTTACTAACTACCTAGTTAAAATAAATACAAACTTACCTGTGAAATAAAACCTAACTACCTTACATTAAAACCTACCATTACAAAAAATAAAAAACCTACCATTACAATAAAACAACAAACAAAATTATCCCAAAAAAAATAAAGATTATTCCTATTCTAATACCCTTTAAAAAATCTTTTGGGGGGCCCTTAAAAGGGCCTTTTGTAGGGCATTGCCCTGAGTTAAACATCTCATTTGCTAAAAAAAAAAAATTCAAACACCCCCTAACACTATACAAACCCCCACCCCCCAAACTACCAAGGGCCCTTAAAAGGGCCTTTTGGGGGGCCCTTTAAAGGGCCTTTTGTAGGGCATGGCCTTAACAAATAAATATAAAAAATATTCCTATTCTAATACCCATATATATAAGCACCTCAAAATAAAAAAAACTAATCTAGAATAAACTACCAATGGCCTTTAAAAGAAAATCAGCTCTGTTTATGAAATAAAAATACAAATACCCACTAACATTACAAACCCCCCAAACCCACAAATAATAAAAAAAACTATCTAAACAACCTAAGCTAACTATTGCCCTGAAAAGGACATTTGTATGGACATTGCCCTTAAAAGGGCATTTAGCTCTTTTACTGCTCAGACCCTAAACTAAAAAATAATAAACGCTTAATAAAGCCTAACAGGATTCATGCAGCTCTCATTCTATTGGCTAATTCGAATTAGCCAATAGAATGAGAGCTGCTTAAATCCTATTGGCTGATTTGAATAGCCAATAGGATTTTAGCAGCCCTATTCCTATTGGCTGATTCAAATTTTTCAGCCAATATGAATGCAAGGGACGCCATATTGAATTGCGTCCCTTGCATTAAAGATTCAGTGTATGGCGGTGACCATATGAAGAGGATGCTCCGTGCCGGATGTCTTCAGGATGGACCCGCTCCACGCCTCCGGGATCAAGATAGAAGATGCCGCCTGGATGAAGATTGAATAGGCCGCCTGGGTGAAGACTTCTCGCCACTTAGATCAGGACTTCGCCCCCGGGATGAAGATTGAAGAGGCCACCTGGATGAAGCCTTCTCGCCGCCTAGATGAGGACTTCAAAACCGGGATGAAGATCGTTCAAGCGTGACTTCAAAAACTGTAAGTGGATCGTTGGGGGTTAGTGTTAGGCTTTTTTAAGGGTTTATCGGGTGGGTTTTATTTTTTAGTTTAGGGTCTGGGCAGTAAAAGAGCTAAATGCCCATACAAATGCCCTTTTCAGGGCAATGGGTAGCTTAGGTTTTTTTGGTAGTTTTTTTTATTTTGTGGGTTTGGGAAGGTGGGGGTTTGTAATGTTAGTGGGTATTTGTATTTTTATTTCATAAACAGAGCTGATTTCTTTAGGGCAATGCCATACAAAAGGTCCTTTTAAGGGCCATTGGTAGTTTATTCTAGATTAGGTTTATTGTTTTGGGGTGTTTTTCTATGGGTGTTAGAATATTAATATTTTTTTTAATTTTGATAATTTGTTTGTTATTTTGTGTAATGTATATTTTTAGGGGGTGTTTTTTTTTTTTTTTTAGCAAAAGAGCATTTAAACTTAGGCAATTGCCCTACAAAAGGCCCTTTTAAGGACCCTCCAAAAGGCCCTTTTAAGGGCCCTTGGTAGTTTATTTTAGATTAGGCTTTTTTATTTTGGGGTGTTTTTTTTTTAAAGGGTATAAGAATAGGAATATTTTTTATTTTCTTGGATAATTTTGTTTTGTTATTTTTAATGGTAGTTTTTTTTGTTTGTAATGGTAGTTTTTTATATTTTGTAAATTTAGGTTTTAGTGTAAGGTAGCTTAGGTTTTATTTGACAGGTACGTTTGTATTTATTTTAACTAGGTAGTTAGTAAATAGTTAATAACTATTTACTAACTAGTCTACCTAGTTAAAATAAATACAAACTTACCTGTGAAATAAAAATAAAACCTAAGCTAGCTATAATATAACTATTAGTTATATTGTAGCTAGCTTAGGTTTTATTTCACAGGTAAGTATGTATTTAGTTTTAAATAGGTATTATTTAGTTAATAATTGTAAATTTAATTTAGCTATATCTTAATTATGTTAAAGTTAGGGAGTGTCATGGTTAGGGTTACGTTAGGGTTACGTTAGGGTTAGGGGTTAATAGTTTAATTTAGGTTGTTGTGATGTGGGGGGCTGGCAGTTTAGGGGTTAATAGGTTTATTTAGTTAATATTTGTAAGTTTTATTTAGCACTATTTTAATTATGTTAAAGTTAGGGGGTGTTAGGGTTAGGGTTATGTTAGGGTTAGGGTTATGTTAGGGTTAGGCTTAGGGGTTACTAGTTTAAATTAGTTTATTGCAATGTGGGGGGCTTTCGGTTTAGGGGTT
The DNA here is from genome assembly GCF_027579735.1 of Bombina bombina. Classification (NCBI taxonomy): domain Eukaryota; kingdom Metazoa; phylum Chordata; class Amphibia; order Anura; family Bombinatoridae; genus Bombina; species Bombina bombina. The sequence continues at coordinate 677,975,621 of NC_069501.1, read as the reverse complement.
AATAGTTTCATTTATTATATTTCGTTGTGGGGGGCTTTCGGTTTAGCGGTAATAGGTTTATTATAGTGGTGGCGGTGTAGGGCTTAATAACTTTAGTATAGTGGGGGCGATGTGGGTAGACGGCAGATTAGGGGTTAATAATATTTAAATAGTGTTTGCGATGAGGAGGTCGGCAATTTAGGGGTTAATAACTTTAGTATAGTGGTGACGATGTCGGGGAGCGGCAGAATAGGGGTTAATACATTTTCTTAGTGTCGGCGATATCGGGAGCGGCAGATTAGGGGTTAATAAATTTATTATAGTATTTGCGATGTGGGAGGGCCTCGGCTTAGGGGTTAATAGGTAGTTTATGGGTGTTAGTGTACTTTGCAGCACTTTAGTTATGAGTTTTATGTTACAGCTTTAGATGGTGCTACAGATCTTGTGTTTTAGGCTGTAACGCTTGCTTTTTAGCCTCACCGCAAAACTCATAATACCGGCGCTATGGGAATCCCATGAAAAACCGTCATTTTTTTATGAGTGCATTGGGTTACAGGCTTAAAGGCTTGCGGTACACCTATACCGACAAGATTTGTAATGGCTGCGGTGCTGTTTTAACGCTGAAAATACCATATTTTTAGCATTAAAACACGAATGCACAAACTTGTAATCTAGGTGTTACTCAGAAAGGAAAGGCTATTATAATGAGTTAAACAGTATAAAAAACACTTTTTATTTCATCAAGATGGTTGCTGACACCAGTATAAACTTAGATTAAAAATGGAGCTCAATCGTTACTGAGAATCATAATCGCAAGGGGACAGTAAAAAAAATACTGAGAGCTTGTTTCCATGAACTCACTATATCTAACGTTACCTATACTTTCAATGACAAGCACTTATATTACAAGTCCATGGTTAATCCTTGCATTTGAGTGGTAATTATTAAATAGTCTTTTAAATCATTGTGACAGCTCATTCGGGACTTCAGAAACCACAAAACTGACCTCTTAGCGGTGTTTAACCCTATCTTAAAACATGTTACGGAGAACATTGCTTTTGTGCATAGAAACCCCCACTAATGCCATTTTTAGATGTACTTAAATGGATAGTATACTTTAAAATTAGTTCCCCTTTATGTGATTTTACCAGCTGCAGGGTTTAAGATGGAAACTGCCTTTTAAGTATATTTTGTATATGAAATAGCTTTCTCTGCTAATTAAAACCAGTACCAAATTATGTTGGCTGCAGGAGAGCAGACCTCATTAGCTTATCTCTAAGTTTACACACTAGGGGCTCGTTTCCATTGAGCCGTAAGCTACTGAAGTTGCTGGCAGCTAAAAGTACAGCTCCATTTTAGTACCAGGTTACCATTAAAATACTTTGCGGATTGCGTGCAGTTGCCCTTTTTTGTGTAGGTGTAAGTTAGCATTGTGTAAACACTTCTACCTGATGCTGGATTTCTTGAAAATGAATAGATTACTCTGGTAACCCGACCTTACACTACACTTTACACTCGATTACATATACGGCTCCGCATACAAGTGCGGCGCCCCCCCCCTCTGCAATAACTAATACATGTATTAACCCCTAATCCGCCAATCCCTATATCGCAAAGTATCTATTAAGGTTATTAACCCTTAAACCGCCATCCCCCCACATTGCAACTAGCAATAAAATGTATTAGCCTCTAAACCGCCATCCCCCCACATCACAGCTAACTTTAAAATGTATAAAGCACTAATCCCCCATCTCCCACATCGCAAAGTACCTATTTAAACTATTAACCTGTAATCCGCCATTCCCCCACAGCACAATCTACCTATTTAAACTGTTAACCCCTAAACCACTACCCCCCACAACGCAAAGTACCTATTTAACCTATTAACTCCTAAACCACCATCCCCTGACAATGCAAAGTACCTATTAAACCTATTAACTCCTAAACTGCCATGCCCCCCATAACGCAAAGTATTAATCTTATCACTAAGCCCCCTAACCTAACACCCGCTAAATTAAGCCCCATTACATAAAATAAAATAGACTATTAAACTAATAAATGAATTAATACCAAATGGCTAGATTACGAGTTTTGTGTTATGAGTGAAAAAGCTTCATAACGCTGCTTTTTCACTACCGCTGGTATTACGAGTCTTGCAGGTATAACTGTATCAAACACTTTTTTGGCTGTAACGCAACGTAACTACCGCAGCTTTCAAAAAGTTCTTTTTCAATGGGGCTACCATAGCGCCGGTATTACGAGTTTGCCTGGGAGGCCAAAAAGTGAACGGTACAGCCCATAACTACAAGATCCGTACCGTAAACTGAAAGTCAGTAGTTATGGCTTTTATGTTACAAAGCTGTAACATAAAACTCATAACTAAAGTGCTAAAACGTACATTAGTACCCATAAACTACCAATTAACCACTAAACCGAGGCCCTCCTGCATAGCAAACACTAAAATAAAATTATTAACCCCTAATCTGTCGCCCCGACATCGCCGCCACTAAAATAAACACATAAACCCCTAAACTGCTGTACTCCCGCATTGCAAACACTAGTTAAATATTATTAACCTCTAAGCTGCTGTCCTTAACATCGCCGCAACCTACATTACTGTTATTAACCCCTAATCTGCTGCCCCAAAATCGCCGCCACCATACTAAAGTTATTAACCCCTAAACCTAACCCTAAGTCTAACCCTAACACCCACTAACTTTAACATAATTAAAATACATCTAAATAAAAATTACAATTAATACATAAATAATTCCTATTTAAAACTAAATACTTGCCTGTAAAGTAAACCCTAAGATAGCTACAATATAACTAATAGTTACATTGTAGCTATCTTGGGTTTTATTTTCATTTCACAGCTAAGTTTGTATTTATTTTAACTAGGTAGATTAGTTAGTAAATAGTTATTAACTATTTACTAACTACCTAGTTAAAATAAATACAAACTTACCTGTAAAATAAAACCTAACCTGTCTTACACTAACACCTAACCTTACACTACAATTAATTCAATTACATTAATTAAATACAATTAACTAAATTACAAAAAAATAAACACTAAATTACACAAAATTAAAAATAAATTCTCAAATATTTCAACTAATTACACCTAATCTAATAGCCCTAGCAAAATACCCCCCCACCAAATAAGAAAAAAACCTAGCCTACACTAAACTGCCAATGGCCCTTAAAAGGGCCTTTTGCGGGGCATTGCCCCAAAGAAATAAGCTCTTTTACCTGTAAAAAAAATACAAACCCCCAACAGTAAAACCCATCACCCACACAACCAAACCCCCAAATAAAATCCTATCTAAAAAAAATAAGCTCCCCATTGCCCTGAAAAGGGCATTTGGATGGGGCATTGCCCTTAAAAGGGCATTTAGCTCTTCTTCAGCCCAAACCCTAAGCTAAAAATAAAACCCACCCAATAAACCCTTAAAAAAACCTAACACTAACCCCCGAAGATCCACTTACAGTTTTTGAAGACTGGACATCCATCCTCAACAAAGCTGAGAAAAGTCTTCATCCAAGTGGCAAGAAGTCCTCAACGAAGCCGGGAGAAGTCTTCATCCAAGCGGCAAGAAGTGGTCCTCCAGACGGGCAGAAGTCTTCATCCAGACGGCATCTTCTATCTTCATCCTTCCGACGTGGAGCAGCACCATCTTCAGGACATCCGGTGCTGAGCATCCTCTTCTTTCGACGGCAACTAAAGAATGAAGGTTCCTTTAAGGGACGTCATCCAAGATGGCGTCCCTTGAATTCAGATTGGCTGATGGAATTCTATCAGATTATTGGTGTTTAGACTCAGGGTTTATATTTGGGTGTTAGGTGTAAACATAGCTATTCTTTCCCCATAGGAATCAATGGGGCTGTATTACGGAGCTTTATGCTCCTTTATTGCAGGTGTTAGGCTTTTTTTTAGATGGCTCTCCACATTGATGTTTATGGGGAAAACGTGCACAAGCACGTAAAACCAGTTCAAAGCAGCGCTGGTATTTAGGTGCAGTATGGAGCTCAACGCTGCCATATTGCATGCTAACACCGGGTTTTTTCAAACCTGTAATAGCAGTGCTATCGGGAGGTAAGCGATGGAAATAACTTGCAAGTTAGTACCGAGCCGCTCATAACGCAAAACTCGTAATCTAGCTGATAATTAATACCAAAATAAAAATAAAAATCCTAACATTACTTAAAAATAAAACCTAAGATTTCATTTAAATAGAAAATCTAAGATTACATAAAATAAAAAAAAAAAATCTAAAATCACAAAAAATAAGAGTACATAAAAAAATAAACTAAATTATCCAAAATAATTAAAATTTAAACCTGATGAAATGACTATTTGTTGAGAAACGCGTTGCTGGACGCATGTTTTTATCTGTATATACTCATTAAATATTACTTGAGTATTACACACCTGCCTGAACTGTATCCTTCTTTGCCATTGGCAAATATTGTTTTGGTTCTGACGGTTTCCTTTGAGGTCCCTATGACGAGATTCAACCTGTCCCATTGGCTCCTCTGTTGGTTTCCGCTCTGATGCTGTCTGTTGAGTGACGTCTGCTTCCAGTTATCCGAGTCTACGCTTGTCTGACGGGCGACTTTTGGCTCCGTCCTGCCTGCTTTGGTACACGTTTGTACCGCTACTCTTGTGAGTATTATACTGTGGGGGGACCCGTCTGTTCTACCTTCTACTGGTTGTTTTAGACGATACTTGTCCCATGAGGCGCCTCTTCTATCTGTCTCCTACAGGTTACCCTAATAATAGATTAGCAGCTTCTGATACTTTCTATGGGACACAAAAATGTTTTCGGCAGCCTGAGTCCGGTTGCGAAAATTGAGGTATAAAACGGGCCATTGGAAGCAGTCGGTGATATTGCTTTCGACAGCATATTTATAGGTATTACGTCTCAATGGAAACGAGCCCTATGTTCCTTAATTTTTCTCTCACTGTATAGACCAATACTTTGAAAAAACATTGAAAAAATTAGCATTTTATTATCTACACTTTCTTCCTTAAACAGCTTTTCTATAACCAGTACTTAAAGGGACATGACATCCAAATATTTTCTTTCATTAAACAGATAGAGCATCGAATTGTAAACAATGTTCTAATTGACGTTAAATATTTTACAGTATGTATAATAATTTGAAATAATTTGTATTAAACATTTTTAATAGTTCTTCATGTGCGCTAACCAGACACTGCATTAGACTATAATAGCGAACCTCGATGCTTGTAACACATATTTTCCATTCCTATGTTTTTTCCCATAGAAAAAAAACTTACTTTTTATAATTAAATTTATATTTCTATATATGTAATACTGTTATGTAAAATACATATATATATAATATATCTAAAGAAATAGCTGTACAGGTGTAGGTGTATGGGAGTGTCAATCCTCCCGATCATATCCAATTGGGATGATTACAGTCCGCCACCTCAGAGGTGGTGTAAGAGTTAAGGAACAGCGGTCTTAAGATCGCTGCTTCTTAACTCCTGTTTTCGGCGAGCACGAAGGCTCATGCGGAATAAGCATCATCTGCTGCTTAATAAATCGGCCCCCAAGTGTAAAGTGTAAAAATCTTTAAAAAAAAAGTTTCACCAGACACTACATAAATATATTAAAATAAAGTATTACACTCGTATATTCTTTTATTGATTAAGATATTTTATAGAAATATGGATACAAATGTTTTATAAGGGTTAAAAGGTATACAAAAAAATAAATGCATTCATGATGTGCAGGCCAAACAATTTTGTTTAGTTTTGTTTTAGATTAGTATTTTTTAAAGAAATTTTTTAATGTTTGAGTAAAGAGCTGTGATTACTGCAGTGTAATGTCCGACAAATGCCCTTCTCAAGGCAATTTTTAGGTTAAGTTTTTAAAGATATTTTTTGGGGGAAGGTTGGACGGTTACTTTGGGGGGGCGGAGCTATGCCGTGCTGGTGCATGGACACACAGTAAACGAGCTCCAGAGCTGTTGGGGCCTTTAAATACATAAAATGGCACTCATGCTAATCAAGCCTTATTAAAAATACCCAGTTTGAGCCTTATACCATCAGCTCTGATATTTGGTTAGACTCCGGAGAGAGCTGAGGTGGAGAGGCTCCTTGCAGCGGCGGATCAGTGATTGCGACCGCCATCTTGCTGCCTTTCTGGAAATCCTGCAGGCTTCCTGATCTGCCGGGCAGGGCTGCATTTGCAAGATCCCGGAGTGAGAAGGTCGTTCACCCTCAATGCACCCTCTGATCAGCCTGACACCGCTCACAGCCCTACTCAAGTGACAGTGTTCAGATGACCTCTCCGGTCAAACCCAGGGGCATATTCTTCCCACATGTGGAGCACTCAGGTACTGCTTACCCATACACGGTCATTTAGCACACGACCGAATTAACACTGAATACCTTGGTGCCTTAGGGTCATTCACAGCAGGGGTCAATTCAATATCCAGGACTGTTCTAACAATTCCTTTTCCTGCTGCTGCTGTGGGAGAGTGGTTGGGGCGATATCAGTGCCTGAACAGAATATGAGACAAGCCTAGGTGTGGTGATTGCAGGGACATGAAGTAGTTAAATACCCTGCTGCTTTTTAATTATATACCCCAGCTAGGATTCCAGTGAGGGCATTGTTCACAAAATTTGGCTCTGAATGTGAGGAGTACATAAAGCCAATCAGTCACCCTGACAGAAACTGCTGTATTGTTCACATATATTTGGGAAGATTCTCTTGGGCCACAGCCATTTTGTGCAGTATTCAAGAGGTTTATTATCCCTTTTGGGTCCACATCCCAGTCATTAATCTCTGTAAGGTGCCCCTCTCGCTCAAACGCTGCTGATCATCTCTACTGTACCCATATTTTCAGGGGTCACCACAGTTTCACAATATTAATTGACTGTTAGCATATTCAATACCCCTAAGAGAGGGGTCACTGGTTCACTTATCCTTGTTTGACCTAATCCCCCTGACAACAGAATTCTACACTATCCTCATCTATTATGGCTAGCAAGAAGGGAAATAAAACAGTACAGACAAACAAGCTGCCTTTGGGTCCTCCTGTTTCCTCCTTTTTCCACCCTCAAGAGTCAGTGATACCGGACACAATGCAACCCTCTGATCTAAATACCGATGTTACAAGACCCACTACCACACATGACCCTCTACAATCTATCCAATCTCAGATTGCTTCCCTCCAAATCAGACATAGAGTCCCTAAAGAAATTCATTAAAGATGAAATTAAAGATCTAAAAAAGGACCTTAATGAGTTGGGATCTAGAATGGAGTATATAGAGGAAGGACAAGAACATCTTAACAATGTGGTCAGCTCTAACTCTCAACAATTATCCATACATGATTCCATGTTACAATCCTTAAACGACAAAATCGAAGACCTTGAAAACCGAGGCCGAAGAAATAACTTACGTTTGAGGGGTATCCCCGAAGGGATCTTTCAAGATCAACTTAAATCGTATGTCACCGAATTCTTCCATTTCCTCCTCAAGCCTCAGCCCTTCAGAACGAAGACATCGAGAGAGTACATAGGGCACTGAGACCCCCCGCCAAACCTCCCACCCCGCCACGGGATGTTATTCTTAAATTCCTAAAATATACCACCAAAGAGGAATTGTAACCAGACGGACAATTCAATTTCATACTCACTCCCTGCAAATATTTCAAGATCTTTGTCCCCAGACGGTACAACGTAGAAAAGAGGTACGCTTCATAACAAAAACTCTACAAGAAAATAACATCAGATATCGCTGGGGATTCCCATTTAGCCTGATCATCTCCCACAATGGCACCCAAGTGGTTTACAAAAGCTTTTCGGACTTGGACAATATTTCTAAAAAACTCAACCTCACATTTGAGCCCCCGCCTGAGAGAATATTAGACGCTCCAACCCAAAATGACCACCCTGAAGAAGAACCACCAAGAGCCCAGAGACCTATCTGGTCGAAGGTAGCATCCAAAAGGCGCAAGACCAGCCCTTCTTCTGCTGCCCCAGGCCCTTGACCCCACTCACAGTTTGTTCTAATGAGTAACCTTTTGTTTCGGCCTTGCTTTTATTGATATCATCCTGGTATTGGAGGGGCTTTTCCTGATCAGTTACTCCGACGAAAGCAATCAAGTGACTCATTCTAGTGGTACAGTATGGATTACCGATATGTGGGCTCACATATAGACTCCCTTTATTGTTATTATGCTCACTTGATTGCTTAATCTAGCCCACCTGAGTTATGTTTATTCTATTTAAAAATGCCATAAATTTTGATTATAATGTTAATGTTTTCCTTTAAAGGTTTTCCAACATCATTCCACCCCCTTGGATGATGTTTTACAAAATATTGTTACACTCCATTTGTTGTTGTAAATGTATGGTTTTTTTTACTTTTGCTTTCTCACCCTCAAATTTTTACAATCTAGATATACAAGTTCTAACGTCATTCAGTATGTTTGTTCTGTTCTGAAACATTCCAGCTATGTTATTGTTCCTAGTGTTTCCACACAATGTACACCACAAGGTCTTATTAACGATGTTTACGTTCTCCTCTACCACCACTCTAACAGATCGACACATGGCTCAGTTAGTGATGTTTGTTATAACGTTTTTCAATATTTACTCAGTCCTTTGATTGATACCCCTTGTATTCCATTTCAAAAATCCTCTAGGGTTATACATCAATGCCCATACATAAGGGTCTCTCCCCCACAGTTATCACCCCTCTATATAGATATTGCCTCTCCTCTTACCTATATTCATGGCTTATGATTCCAGGTCTATTAAAAAATGTTCCCATAATGTAAAGGGGCTTAACATTCCTCAGAAAAGAACCAAGGCAATAAGGGAATTTCTTAGACTTAAATGTGATATTGTCTTACTTCAGGAGACCCATTTTAAGAAAGGCAGGGAGCCATTACAATCCCTTAGGAAATTTGGGCAAGTCTTTCTGTCATCTCACGCCACAAAACACAACGGAGTGGGTATTTTAATTAGAAAACAAATTCTCTTTTCCCTTACCAACATATTTAGAGACAGGGAGGGCAGACTGTTGGCTATAATGGGTCGACTGTTTAATAAGGTCATTAACATTGCCAATATTTATGCTCCTAACTCTAGCCCTGCTCAGTTTTTCCTCCAATCCTGTAATGCATTATCAGAATTAACCAGACTTAGCCTGGTGGTAGGAGGCGACTTCAATGTAGCTTTTGACCCTAGTCTGGACTGCTCATCTGGGACCTCATCAGTTCCCTTGAAATCTATAAAACTCATAAAATCTTCCCTATCAAAATTGAATGTTCATGATGCCTGGAGAATATACCATCCGCAAGAAAGAGATTACTCATTCTTCTCGTATCCCCACCAAAATTATTCATGCATTGATTATTTACTGATTGATGTTACCAGTTTGGCCTTAGTTCAGTCCACTGAAATATTCCGCCATGATTAGTTGCTCACTGAAATGGCCCACTTCGCAGAGTCAGGATCGCACGTGGAAATTTGATGAATCGTTACTTTCAGACCCTATGACTAAATTACAAATAAGAGAAAAACTTGAAACATATTTTAGACTAAATTCCACCCCCGGGATTTCCCCTCTTCTTATCTGGGAAGCACATAAGTGCGTTATTAGAGGGGAATTAATAGCAATTAAAGCAGCAAGAAATAAACAAAACTCCCTAGCCCTTAAAAACCTACTAGAGGAATTGGAAAAACTACATGACTCCCACAAAAGACATCCCAAAGCTCATTCACTATTAGATCACATACACACAAACAAAAACAGCTGGATTTTCTCTTGGGTAGAGAGGCTAAGAGAAGGGCTCTCTTTCTTAGAAGAAGGTTTTATGAGGGGGGAAACAAACAGGGTAGACTTTTGGCAAGGCTTTTACGTACTAGATCCTCTAAAAGCTACATTATGGCTATAAAAGACATGAGAGGAAAGGCATGGTACACCTCTACTGACATAGCTAACAATTTTAAAGCATACTATGAATGCCTCTATAATCTACACAGAACTACTACTCCACCCTCACACTCGGCTATTACAGAATACTTGGCATCCCTTAAGTTGCCCTCCCTGACTACAGACCAAAAATCCGAGCTTGAATCTCCCTTCACCTTAAAAGAACTTCAGACAGCCAAATGGTCTCAATTTTGACCTCGATATACAGGTTTTTATGACTAATTAAGACCTTATACATTCATTTGTTTGTCCTTGCTCAAAGGCATATGTCTGTTTTAAATACATTTGATTTCTATTATGTTATTTTGTTTGTGTAAATTACCTCCATGTAATGTCTCAGTTATGGATTGGATATAATTGTTTTTGCTGTAATACAAGAGACACATTGTAGTATAAGATGGAGAATTAAGCAGAATGGCTTGTTATCAATGGCATTAAAGGGACAGTCAACACCAGAATTTTTGTTGTTTAAAAAGATAGATAATCCCTTTATTATCCATTCTCCAGTTTTGCATAACCAATACTGTTATATTAATATACTTTTTACCTCTGTGATTAACTTGTATCTAAGCATCTTCTGACAGCCCCCTGATCACATGAAATTTTATCTATTATTTATTGACTTTAATTTTAGCTAATTAGTGCAGTGTCTGCCACAGCCATGGGCGTGATAACAATGTTATCTATATGGCTCACATGAACTAGCTCTCCCATGTTGTGAAAAGCAAATAAAAAAGCATGTGATAAGAGGCGGCCTTCAAGGGATTAGAAATTATCATATGAGTCTTCCTAGGTTTAGTTTTAAACTAAGAATACTAAGAGAACAAACAAAAAAGTTTTTTTTCTTGACTGTCCCTTTAACTGTTTGTTATACATTAATTTAAGGGCATAAATGAGCAAATATTCTCCCCCCCCAGATTGGTAGAGTCACAAAAAAGGAGAGGGACCACTTCCAGTGGACAGCCATCAGTTTGGATAACAAGGGAACTAGACAACACATTTCTTCTTTGTGAACTGCTCCTTTACTTCACAAGGGGAAACTAGATGAGATCTATATGGACTCGAATAATTGAAGAATGCAAGTAGTTCAAGTATCAATCAACTCTATCCTTTATTGGTGGACAAATAAGTTATCAATTACTTATTGAATCTATGTAGGAAATAAATCCATTGTGTGTATAACCAAAAGCACTGTTGAGTACACATCTCATAGCACAATACATATTATATATTGTATTTTTTATTATTATGAATTGCCCCACAGTTTGGGTGACAACAACAATAGAGGTTTCATATTACGTTTTGTACAAGCACTTTTGGTATATATACAGTATTTCCCCCCAGTTTTTTTCACATGTGTATTTATATGTATATATAAATATCTATACTATAATGGCGTTTGTAACGCGTCCATCGGTGTCACCAGTTGCACGCGCATCCTCAAAGGAAAATTGGCTGCGCAAGGCAACCAAAAGAATGTTGGCTGTGTGCAGCCAAAAGAATCCACCTGGATGCCCAGTGGATTCCGAAAATGACAGGGTGGTGAAAGAATCCCCCCGAAGGTGGATTCTTTCACCACCATGCCATTTTCATAATCCACCTGGATGCAGCATAGGCAAATGAAGCCTTAAAAAAACCACGCAAACGCACGAAACAATTAAAAAACACATAACCGCCCGCAAGAAATAAAAAAAACCTAACCGCCCACACGAAGTATAACAAAAAACTAACCTCTTGAAGAAGTATTAACATACACTGAAACCGCCAACATCGCAAAATAATAAAGTAATTTACCCCTAATCCGCAAATAACATAATTAAAATATTAACCCCTAAATTGCCAACCCCCCACATCTCAATAAACCTAATTAACCTATAAACCCCTAAACCGATAAACCCCCACATCGCAAAAAACTTAATTAACCTATTAACCCCTAAACTGCCAACCCCCCACATTGCAATAAACCTAATTTACCTATTAACTCCTAAACCACCAACCCCCCACAATGCAAATAACTAATTTAATTATTAAGCTCCCTAACCTAATACCCCCTACATTAATCCCAATACTAAGTTACACTTAAATAAAACCTAACATTAAATTACAAAAAATAAAAACTCTAAAATAACAGAAAAAAAATTTATTATCAAAAATAAAAACATTCACCCTAATCCCTATGAAAATAAAAAAGCCCCCCCCAAAATAAAAACACCCCCTAATCTAAACTAAACTACCAATAGCCCTTGAAAGCGCCTTTTGTAGGGCATTGCCCTAAGTTAAACAGCTCTTTTACATTTAAAAAATACTAAGAATAGAATGAGAGCTACTGAAATCTTATTGGCTGATTTGAACAGCCAATAGGAATTCAATAGCTCTAATTCTATTGGCTGATTTAAAAATTTTCAGTGTATGCCGGAGATCGGATGAAGAGGAGCCTCTACGCCACTGAGGATCACTGCCGCCGAGGATAGCCGCTGAGAACTGCCACTGAGAACCACCGCTCCAGATCCGCACATCGGGGAAGACCGTTCCACACCTCCGCTCCACGCTGCCTTTGCTCCGGATGAAGATAGAAGATGATTAAGGCCAATGTCCTACAAAAGGCCCTTTTAAGGGCTATTGGTAGTTTAATATTAGATTAGGGGGTGTTTTATTTTGGGGGGATTTTTTATTTTTATTGGGGTATTAGTTAAGGTTTACATTTTTTTTATTTTGGATAGTTTTGTTTATTTTTTTCTGTGATTTTACTTTTTTATTTTTTGTAGCTTTAGCTTGGGGGTTTGTATTTTTTAATCATAGACTACCCTCTGGGTAGGCTTATTGCCTATTATACACATATAAACACTTATAAACACATATACATATTAGAAATGTCATCACATGATGTCCATAGAAAAATGGTCCCAATGTACAAAGGCACCCCATTGAGGCTGCTGTCGGTAGTAGTGTTGCACCAGGATCAGCTCATCTTAATAAAGTAAAATAGAGTACTAAAATACAAAAAGAAAAAAGGTGCTTCAATGGTGCAGAATATCATGCAATCATCTAGTGCCAATAGACACAGCACAGGTATTGTCCCACCATGAAGATATAGATGAGTGTATGTGTTCAAAGTGCCTCAAATAGGCTAGGTGTCAACGAAGGATTGGTGTACTAAAACAAGTTTAATTACAAACTTCCCTAATATCACATGATATATTATTTAGGTAGCATGATACAATATGAGCTCTAAAATACAATAACATACAATAAAATGTGGATCCACAATATCACAATTTAAGCAATATTACATCCGTTAAAACACAATTTATGCTTACCTGATAAATGTATTTCTCTTGTGGAGTATCCAGTCCACGGATCATCCATTACTTGTGGGATATTCTCATTCCCAACAGGAAGTTGCAAGAGGACACCCACAGCAGAGCTGTAATATAGCTCCTCCCCTAACTGTCATAGCCAGTCATTCGACCGAAAACAAGCCGAGAAAGGAGGAACCATAGGGTGCAGTGGTTACTGTAGTTTAAATTTAAAAATTACCTGCCTTAAAATGACAGGGCGGGCCGTGGACTGGATACACCACAAGAGAAATAAATTTATCAGGTAAGCATAAATTGTGTTTTCTCTTGTAAGGTGTATCCAGTCCACGGATCATCCATTACTTGTGGGATACCAATACCAAAGCTAAAGTACACGGATGAAGGGAGGGACAAGACAGGAACTTAAATGGAAGGAACCACTGCCCGTAAAACCTTTCTCCCAAATATAGCCTCCGAAGAAGCAAAAGTATCAAATTTGTAAAATTTTGAAAAAATATGAAGCGAAGACCAAGTCGTCGCCTTGCAAATCTGATCAAAAGAAGCCTCATTTTTAAAGGCCCAAGTGGAAGCCACAGCTCTAGTGGAATGAGCTGTAATCCTTTCAGGAGGCTGCTGTCCAGCAGTCTCATAGGCTAAGCGGATTAAGCTTCTTAGTCAAAAAGAAAAAGAGGTTGCCAAAGCCTTTTGACCTCTCCTCTGTCCAGAGTAGACAACAAACAAAGCAGATGTTTAGTAGCTTGTAAGTAAAACTTTAAAGCACGGACCACGTCCAAATTGTGTAACACAAGGATGGAACAACAATCTCTTGATTGATATTCTTGTTAGATACCACCTTAGGTAAGAACCCAGGTTTGGTACGCAGGACTACCTTATCCGTATGAAAAATCAGATAAGGAGAATCACATTGTAAGGCAGATAGCTCAGAGACTGTACGAGCCGAGGAAATAGCTACCAAAAAAAGAACTTTCCAAGATAAAAGCTTGATATCTATGGAATGAAGAGGTTCAAACGGAACTCCTTGAAGAACCTTAAGAACCAAGTTTAAGCTCCATGGTGGAGCAACAGGTTTAAACACAGGCTTGATTCTAACTAAAGCCTGACAAAATGCCTGAACGTCTGGAACATCTGCCAGACGCTTAACTAGCTGACAATCCTTTTTCCAAACCTTCTTGGAGAAAAGATAATATCCTAGCAATCCTGACCTTACTCCATGAGTAACTCTTGGATTCACACAATAAAGATATCTACGCCATACCTTATGGTAAATTTTCCTGTTGACAGGCTTTCATGCCTGTCTTAAGGTATCAATAACTGACCCGGAGAAGCCACGCTTTGATAAAATCAAGCGTTCAATCTCCAGGCAGTCAGCCTCAGAGAAATTAGATTTGGATGGTTGAAAGGACCCTGAAGTAGAAGGTCCTGTTTCAGAGGCAGAGACCATGGTGGAAAGGATGACATGTCCACTAGATCTGCATACCAGGTCCTGCGTGGCCACGCAGGTGCTATCAGAATCACTGATGCTCTGTCCTGCTTGATCTTGGCAATCAGTCGAGGGAGCAGAGGAAACGGTGGAAACACACAAGCCAGGTTGAAAGACCAGGGCGCTGCTAGAGCATCTATCAGTGTCGCCTTGGGATCCCTGGACCTGGATCCGTAACACGGAAGCTTGGCGTTCTGGCGAGACGCCATGAGATCCAGTTCTGGTTTGCCCCAACGATGAATCAGTTGTGCAAATGCCTCCGGATGGAGTTCCCACTCTCCCGGATGAAAAGTCTGACGACTTAGAAAATCCGCCTCCCAGTGCTCTACACCTGGGATATGGATAGCTGATAGGTGGCAAGAGTGAATCTCTGCCCAGCGAATTATTTTTGAAACTTCTAACATCTCTAGGGAACTTCTCGTTCCCCCTTGATGGTTGATGTAAGCTACAGTCGTGATGTTGTCCGACTGAAATCTGATGTACCTCAGAGTTGCTAACTGAGGCCAAGCCTGAAGAGCCTTGAATATCGCTCTTAGTTCCAGAATATTTAATGGAAGGAGAGACTCCTCCTGAGTCCACGATCCCTGAGCCTTCAGGGAGTTTCAGACTGCACCCCAACCTAGAAGTCTGGCATCTGTCGTAACAATTGTCCAATCTGGCCTGCGAAAGATCATACCTTTGGACAGATGGACCCGAGATAGCCACCAGAGAAGAGAATCCCTGGTCTCTTGGTTCAGATTCAGTTGAGGGGACAAATCTGTGTTATCCCCGCTCCACTGACTGAGCATGCATAGTTGCAGCGGTCTGAGATGTAAGCGTGCAAACGGCACTATGTCCATTGCCGCTACCATTAAGCCGATTACTTCCATACACTGAACCACCAAAGGGTGCGGAATGGAATGAAGAACCCGGCAGGAATTTAGAAGCTTTGATAACCTGGACTCCGCCAGGTGAATTTTCATTTCTACAGAATCTATCAGAAAGGAAACTCTTGTGAGTGGGGATAGAGAACTCTTTTCCTCGTTCACTTTCCACCCATGCGACCACAAAAATGCCAGTACTACGTCCGTATGAGACTTGGCAATTTGGAAGTTTGACGCCTGTATCAGGATGTCGTCTAAATAAGGGGCTACTGCTATGCCCCGCGGCCTTAGGACCGCCATAAGTGACCCTAGAACCTTTTTAAAGATTCTTGGGGCTGTAGCTAATCCCAAGGGAAGAGCTACAACTGGTAATGCCTGTCTTAAAAGGCAAACCTGAGAAACCGATGATGATCTTTGTGTATCGGAATGTGAAGATAAGCATCCTTTAGATCCACTGTAGTCATATATTGACCCTCCTGGATCAGTGGTAGGATGGTACAAATAGTTTCCATCTTGAATGACGGAACTTTGAGGAATTTGTTTAAGATCTTTAGATCCAAAATTGGTCTGAAGGTTCCCTCTTTTTTGGGAACCACAAACAGATTTGAGTAAAAACCCTGTCCCTGTTCCTCCTTTGGAACTGGATGGATCACTCCCATAACTAGGAGGACTCGTACACAGTGTAAGAATGCCTCTCTCTTTATCTGGTGTGCAGATAATTGTGAAAGGTGAAATCTCCCTTTTGGGGGAGAAGCTTTGAAGTCCAGAAGATATCCCTGGGATATAATTTCCAATGCCCAGGGATCCTGAACATCTCTTGCCCACACCTGGGCAAAGAGTGAAAGTCTGCCCCCTACTAGATCCGTTCCCGGATAGGGGGCCGTTCCTTCATGCTGTCTTAGAGGCAGCAGCAGGCTTTTTTACCTACTTACCTTTTTTCCATGTCAGGTTTGGTCTCCAGACCATCTTGGATTGAGCAAAAGTTCCCTCTTGTTTATTATTAGAGGAAGTTGATGCCGCACCTGCCTTGAAGTTTTGAAAGGCACGAAAATTAGACTGTTTTGCACTAGATTTGGACCTGTCCTGAGGAAGGGCATGACCTTTTCCTCCAGTGATATCAGCAATAATCTCCTTCAACCAGGCCCGAATAGGGTCTGCCCCTTGAATGGAATGTTAAGTAGCTTAGATTTTGAAGTCACGTCAGCTGACCATGATCTAAGCCATAGCGCTCTGCGCGCCTGTATAGCAAAACCAGAATTCTTAGCCGTTAGTTTAGTCAAATGAACAATGGCATCAGAATAAAAGAATTGGCTAGCTTAAGTGCTCTAAGTTTGCCAAGTATGTCATCCAATGGAGTCGCTACCTGTAAAGCCTCTTCCAGAGACTCAAACCAGTACGCCGCAGCAGCAGTGACAGGGGCAATGCATGCAAGGGGCTGTAGGATAAAACCTTGTTGAATAAATATTTTCTTAAGGTAACCTCTAATTTTTTATCCATTGGATCTAAAAAAAAAGGACAGCTGTACTCGACAGGGATAGTAGTACGCTTTACTAGAGTAGAAACTGCTCCCTCCACCTTAGGGACTGTCTGCCATAAGTCCCATGTGGTGGCGTCTATTGGAAACATTTTTCTAAAAATAGGAGGGGAAGAGAATGGCACACCTGGTCTATCCCATTCCTTATTAATAATTTCTGTAAACCTTTTAGGGATTTGGAAAAACATCAGTACACACCGGCACTGCAAAGTATTTATCCAGTCTACACAATTTCTCTGGCACTGCAATGGTATCACAGTCATTCAGAGCAGCTAAAACCTCCCTAAGCAACAAGCGGAGGTGTTCAAGCTTAAATTTAAATGTAGAAATATTAGAATCAGGTATCTTTCCTGAGTCATTATCACCACCCACTGACTGAAGCTCTCTTTCCTCAGCTTCTGCATATTGTGAGGCAGTATCAGACATGGTTCTTAAAGCGTCAGTATGCTCTGCATTTTGTCTCACCCCAGAGATATCTCGCTTACCTCTAAGTTCAGGTAGCCTGGCTAATACCGCTGACAGTGTATTATCCATGACTGCCGCCATGTCTTGTAAAGTAAACGCTATGGGTGCCCTAGATGTACTTGGCATCATTTGAGCGTGAGTCCCTTAAGCGGGAGTCAAAGGGTCTGACACGTGGGGAAAGTTAGTCAGCATAACTTCCCCCTCGTCAGATTCCTCTGGTGATACATTTTTTAAAGACAGAAAATGATCTTTATTGCATAAAATGAAATCAGTACATTTGGTACACATTCTAAGAGGGGGTTCCACCATGGCTTTTAAACATAATAAACAAGGAGTTTCTTCTATGTCAGACATGTTTATACAGAATAGCAATGAGACTAGCAAGCTTGGAAAACACTTTAAATCAAGTTAACAAGCAAATATAAAAAACGGTACTGTGCCTTTAAGAGAAACAAATTTTGTCAGAATTTGAAAAACAGTGAAAAAATGCAGTAAATCAAACAAAATTTTACAGTGTGTATAATAGGCTAACAGAGCATTGCACCCACTTGCAAATGGATGATTAACCCCTTAGTTCAAAAAACGGATCAAAAAAACGAAATAGACGTTTTTTAACAGTCACAACCAACTGCCATAGCAAGCTGTGGCCCTACCTTCCCCAATAAACGACTTTGGAAAGCCTTTGGGCCCTTTAGAGATGTCCTATAGCATTCAGAGGGCCTTTGAGGGAAACTGGATGTCACAGTTTGTAATTTTAACTGCACCAACTGTAACCTTTATACTACAACAGTGGAAATTGTTTCTAGTCAAAATTTAATCCAGCCATGTGGAAAAAACTAGGCCCCAATAAAGTTTTATCACCAAAGCATATATAAAAATGATTAAACATGCCAGCAAACGTTTTATATTGCAATATCATAAGGGTATTACCCCTGGGAGTAAGCATGATACCAGTCATTATTAAATCACTGTATTCAGGCTTAACTTACATTAATCCGGTATCAGCAGCATTTTCTAGTGTTTTCCATCTCTAGAAAAAATTATAACTGCACATACCTGATAGCAGAATAAACTGCACGCCATTCTCTCGCTGAAGTTACCTCATCTGTGTAATCCCCTCAGACATATGTGAGAACAGCAATGGATCTTAGTTACAACCTGCTAAGATCATAGAAACCTCAGGCAGATTCTTCATATATTGACCCTTCTTCTATTTACTGCCTGAGATAAAATGCTGGTTAAGGGGCACAACTCCGGTACTATTTAAAAATAACAAACTTTTGATTGAAGAAAATAAATTAGCTATATTTAACCACTCTCTCCTACAACGTCCTTGCTTGTTTGAGAGTTGCAAGAGAATGACTGGCTATGACAGTTAGGGGAGGAGCTATATTACAGCTCTGCTGTGGGTGTCCTCTTGCAACTTCCTGTTGGGAATGAGAATATCCCACAAGTAATGGATGATCCGTGGACTGGATACACCTTACAAGAGAAAAAGGTTTAAAAGTGTGAGCATGAGATTCTGATAAAATTTAGGAACCAATGCTGGTTAAGGGGCAGATATTCCCTTGCAAATGATGGGATATTGGAATTTTGTGATGCAATGTAAGCACCTGTCCATGAGTGATGGATGGTACTAATTACCTTTTGGATTAGGTTGGCAGTCAACTGTATATGCTAATGAACAAAATTGTGGAAAAAAATAATTTAAAAAATATATATAAAAAATATAAAAAAGTGATCACAATTGTGAAAACAAATCAGTGGAAAAAAAATCCCAAATGACTGTGGATTTTAATGTTTATAAATAGCAAAGGCCTTTGGTAGAAAAATAAGTAAAAATAAGTGAAAATGTGCACATAAAGAAAAAGAGAAATAGAAAAAGAGAACAAAGTCTTAGGGTTGTAATCCAGTGATACACTGTGAACAAATGATTTGCACTCAGTTTGTTTAAAAAATAGTTAGTGAAATTGGAATCAGTTAAAATCGACCTTAGTTCCTGGCAGTGAGAATCCCTGTTGATTCCTGGTGGGTCAGAACCCACTTGATGGTCCCTAAGTTTCTCCCAGTGGGTAAATTGGAAATCCTGTTCCTGGTGGTGAGATCCCTTGGGCCTGGATCAAGGATCCTATTGTTTTTACTATATTGTAAATGTCCTAGAAAGGTAAAGAACAATAGTGTAGATGGTACAAAATTGGGTGTTTCAATGAAATAATGCTTACCAGCTGTGGTCAACTTGTTTCGGCCTCCTCAAGGCTTTTCTCAAGACTGATAGCTGGTTGTTAGTGATGGCAATTTGTAGTCATAATTTGCGCCTTTTCTTGTAGCTGGGGGCGTGGCTTGTTTGCAAAATTGTTGTCGCATAGTAAAAGTTGGGGGTTTGATATATGATCTAATTAAAGTGTTTGTGTTTATCATACAAGGCTATCAGATTTAAATTGTCAGGGTTTCTTGGTGACAATTTATTTATTTAAATGTTTAAAAATCTCGCCTTACAGACGTTATTCAACTTTTTTCTTTGGTCATGACATCATATCCTCTTATTCCTTATTGGTTCAGGGATTGTTTACTAACTGAAGTGACCATGTGCGTTTACGATCTTGTTGTTGATTGGTTATGATGTTGCTGTTGTGTCATCATAAAATACAGGACAGGCTTATTATCATAAAGTGAATATAAATACAAAAAGAGGGAGTACCAGCTATAGGCTAAAGTATCAGAATAACAGAATAACAGGTTTTTCACAGGTACTGCAATTTTTGGATTGTTTATTCACTTTTTTCACTTGATTCACTTTTCTCCAATTCTTTTTTTTTTATCATATATTTTTGATAACCATCTTTATTTTGATTTTTTTATCTCTTGGATACCCCATCAAACACAAAGGATTAATAGGATTCACAAGGGCACTGGATCTATTACACAGGACATTTGTTAGGATATCATCACTTATTAAGACTTTTTATATCATTTGGGACTTTTAATACACTTTTTTTTTGGTGTGTGTGTTTAAATGTTTTGGTATTCCCTCTCTCCTGAGGGGCACTTACTCTATTGTTTTGAACTATTTTTAATTTTTTTCAATCAAATTGTTATATGTACATTGGGTACCCTAGTTTATGTGAATGTAATAAATGTATTTAAATATTTTAATGTTATTCTGATACTTTAGCCTATAGCTGGCGCTCCCTCTTTCTGTATTTATATTCATTTTTTTGAGTTTTTAGAGGTCTCACTTTGGGAGCTTGTATCTGTTTGGATGATGGTGCTGTATATGTACTTTAAAACATTATTATCATAAAGTGCCAGAGATATTCCAAGCTATATTCACTTTGAGGACGGTATCATTTTTATTGATGTTGCACGGTTTAATTTTATTAGGGGACAACAATGCAGCTTTAGTTGCTGTTCTGCAAAACTAATATGGTTTATGTATTGCTGATAGTATATAGATCGTGCTCTCTGTTTTAGATGCTAAGGATATTGTTAAACCTTCTTTGCTTATAAAACAGTGACATCTATTACGGTATGGCATTAAGGGAAACATTTGCTTCCCTATTCTTTAAGATATTATGCTTAAGGATAAGATAATTCCTGTTAGTTATGGTGTTCTACTAAAACATAAATTGTTTCTTTATTAACATGGTAATGCGACATGCTTATTTCAAAAGTCATATACTACGGAGATTTAAGTTAATATTAAGGGGAATGAGAAGAGTGATGCAGACAGCTCTATAATTAATTTGGTTTTATGATTGTTTTTTTGCGCTTTAAGTCCTAGAGCGTTTAGGGCAATATGTTTGATTTAGTCAGCTAGTGATAGCTACTACAATATGATGTTAATTCAAAGATTCCTAAACTGTGAGTGAATAGCGTTAGTTTAGACTGGTATATCAGCTCCATCTGTTTAGGATGGCTGCTGTCACATTTAAGTGGCTATTTACCACAATATTTGAACTGTGAATGCCTTGAAACCAGAGGTGCCGTTTGTTTCTCAGTATACTATTATTTATTAAGAAAAATTTAGAGTTTTGAATTGCTAATGCTAACTAGTATGGATTGATATCCTTGAATTAAAATTCACAATGGTATAGTGGCTATAACTTTATGCCTTATATAATACAATCTAGTCCATGGACTCTAGTAAAGGGACTGGAAGCATTCAGCTTATTAGAAGAGGTATTGAAGGAAGGTTATATCATAAACTGTACTTTCTAGACTTGTGAAATCTTGTTTTAATATAGACATATGAGCTCTAATTTTTTGTTGTATAGAGGCACTTTATTAGTAATAATTAAGACTTAATAACCTGTTGTAATGTTTTATGTGGATTCTCAATGACAATTCATAGTCAGAGAAATATTGTCAATTTGTGTGATATTAATTCAGGCTATCAGTGTTATTAGTTATTAATACTTAGACGTCACTATATTTGTGATGATAATAGAGAGTTTAAAGATATATTGGAAAGTATAGCCTGATGAAACAGCCCTGAGTAGGCTGAGAAACGCGTCGCTGTGTTATTAAAGACTTTTTATATTTATACACTTGCTATTGTGTGGTTTACCACCTCCTGTCAAAATTACATTTTGGTTCCTGGTTCCTGCTGAGGATTGTCTTTGGCATTAGTCTATAGTGATGTTGCAAACAGTTTGCCGGAGAACAGTTCCCGGCGATCTTAGCTTGTTCGCGTTCGCCGCGGTGGGCGAAAATATGCAATGTTCGATCCGCCCCCTATTCGTCATCATTGAGGAAACTTTGACTCTGTATCTCACAGTCTGCAGACACATTTGAGCCAATCAGCAGCAGACACTCCCTCCCAGACCCTCCCAGCTCCTGGGCAGCAGCCATTTTAGATTCATTACGATCCTGCATTCTTAGTGAGAGGAGGGTTAGTGCTGCTGCTGGTGATTTTATAGGGAAATTGATAGCTAGGCTAGTGTATTCAGAGTCCAGTACAGTCCTGAAGGACTCATCTAATCTCTGCTGTAAGGACAGCACCCCAAAAAGCCCTTTTTAGGGCTAGAACTTCAGTCTTTTTTTTTTTTTTTTTAAATCTAATTGCATTTGCCTGCCTGTCAGCCTGTGTGTGAGGCTCACAGCATATACTGTGAATAATTGCTCTGTGCCACCACTCATATCTGATGTAACATTAGGGTACATTTAAAAAAAAAAAGTTTTTCATCAGTTTTCTACTGTAATCTAATTTATTTTTCCATCAGGACTGTGTGTCAGGCCCACAGCATATACTGTGCCTAATTGCTCTGTTTTCCACCACTCATATCTGGTGTAACATTAGTTTAAATCTTTTTATAAAAAACTTTTACATCAGTCTGCTAGTGTAATCTAATTGCAGTTGCCAGGCCAGCCTGCCACTGCCAGCCTCAGTGCCACCACTCATATCTGGTGTAACATTAGTGTAAATTTTTACATCAGTCTGCTAGTGTTATTTAATTTTAGTTGCCAGGCCAGCCTGCCACTAGTGCCAGCCTGTGTGTCAGGCTCCCAGCATATACTGTGCCTACTTTCATCCTCAGTGCCACCACTCATATCTGTTGTAACATTAGTGTAACTTTTTTAAAAAAAAACTTTTACATCAGTCTGCTAGTGTTAATTCATTTTAGTTGCCAGGCCAGCCTGCCACTAGTGCCAGCCTGTGTGTCAGGCTCCCAGCATATACTGTGCCTACTTCCATCCTCAGTGCCACCACTCCTATCTGTTGTAACATTAGTGTAAATTTAAAAAAAAAAAACCTTCACATCAGTCTGTTAGTGTTATTTAATTTTAGTTGCCAGGCCACCGTGCCACTAGTGCCAGCCTGTGTGTCAGGCTCCCAGCACTGTGCCTACTTCCATCCTCAGTGCCACCACTCCTATCTGTTGTAACATTAGTGTAAATTTTGTAAAAAAAAAAATTAACTCAGTCTGCTAGTGTTATTTAATTTTATTTGCCAGGCAAGCCTGCCACTAGTGCCAGCCTGTGTGTCAGGCTCCCAGCATATACTGTGCCTACTTCCATCCTCAGTTCCACCACTTCTATCTGTTGTAACATTAGTGTAATTTTTTTTAAAAAAAACTTTTACATCAGTCTGCTAGTGTTATTTAATTTTAGTTGCCAGGCCAGCCTGCCACTAGTGCCAGCTTGTGTGTCAGGCTCCCAGCATATACTGTGCCTACTTCCATCCTCAGTGCCACCACTCCTATCTGTTGTAACATTAGTGTAAATTTAAAAAAAACAAAACATTTTACTTCAGTCTGCTAGTGTCATTTAATTGCAGTTGCCTGCCTGCCAGCGTGTGTGCCAGGCCCACTTGCCAACTAGTGCCACCAATCATATTTGTTATAACAGTAGTGTAAATATTTAAAAAAAAACTTTTTGGACTGTGAAACGTCAGTCTGTTAGTGTGATGTAATTGAAGTTGCCTGCCTGCCAGCGTGTGTGCCAGGCCCACTTGCCAAGTTAGTGGCACCATTCATATTTGTTGTAACAGTAGTGTAAATATTTAAAATAAAAACTTTTTTGACTTTGAAACATCAGCCTGCTAGTGCAATCGAATTGCAGTTGCTTGCCTGCCAGCCAGCGTGTGTGCCAGGCCCACTTGCCAACTATTGCCACCAATCATATTTGTTATAACAGTATTGTAAATATTTAAAAAAAAAAATTTGGACTGTGAAACATCATTCAGCTAGTGTAATCTAATTGCAGTTGCCTGCCTGCCAGCGTGTGTGCCAAGCCCACTTGCCAACTAGTGCCACCACTCATATTTGTTATAACAGTAGTGTAAATATTTTAAAAAAAAAATTTGGACTGTGAAACATCAATCTGCTAGTGTAATCTAATTGAAGTTGCCTGCCTGCCAGCGTGTGTGACAGGCCCACTTGCCAGCTACTGCCACCAATCATATTTGTTGTAATAGTAGTATAAATATAAAAAAAAAAAATTTTGGACTGTGAAACATCAGTCTGCCATTGTAATCTTATTGCATTTGCCTGTCTTCAAGCATGTGTGTCAGGCTCACTTGCCAAGTTAGTGGCACCACTCATATTTGTTGTAACAGTAGTTTAAATATTTAAAAAATAAACATTTTGACTGTGAAACATCAGTCTGCTTTTTTGTGTCAGGCTCACAGCGTATACTGTGCCCACTTGCCCAGTGCCACCACTCATATCTTGTTTAATAGTAGTGTAAGTGTACATTTAAAAAAATAAACTTTTTGGATTGTGAAACATCAGTCTGCTTTTTTGTGTCAGGCTCACAGCGTATACTGTGCCCACTTGCCCAGTGCCACCACTCATATCTTGTTTAATAGTAGTGTAAGTGTACATTTAAAAAAAAAAAAAAACTTTTTGGATTGTGAAACATCAGTCTGCTTTTTTTGTGTCAGGTTCACAGCGTATACTTTGCCCATTTGCCCATTGGCACCACTCATATTTTGTTTAATAGTAGTGTGTCTACATTTAAAAAAAAAAAATGACAGGCAGAGGCAGGCCATCCCGCATGTGCTGTCGTGGTCATGGTGCTGTGATTCCCTTTGACCCTACAATAATGCACAGTGTTCAGAGGCCAGGTGCCATGAACGCAAAAAGTTCTGAGGAGGACCTAGTTGAATGGCTAACACAGGACACCCAATCTTCTACAGCTTCCGCTCCTAACCTTGACGCACCATCCACCTCCAGCTTAGCTGCGGGCACCTCTCAAGTGACCAGTGCCACTCGCCCGCCTGCCGCCACCACCAACACTAGCACCACAGCTGCTTCACTTGATCTGTCAGAGGAGTTATTGACACATCAGTTGGAAGAAATGAGTGATGCGCAACCATCATTGACAGAGGATGTAGATAACAGTGATATGTCTCAGTCAGGCAGCATTACAGACATGGACGTATGGTGTGATTATGATGGTGATGTTGTATCCGCTGCTGCTTCCTTTGTTGATTTGTCAGATACAAGTGAAGTGGTTGATGATGATGCGTCCGTGGATGTCACGTGGGTGCCTGCTAGAAGAGAAGAAGAAGAGTGGGAAAGTTCAGATGGGGAAACAGAGAGGAGGAGGAGGAGACGAGTTGGAAGCAGAGGGAGGTTGTCACAAGGAGCTAGTGGCACAGTCAGACAGCATGCATCGGCACCCGGGGTCAGACAGACAGCATGCCAATCAACGCATGGTGTTGCCACCACCAGAATGCCGTCATCGCAGAGCTCAGCAGTGTGGCATTTTTTTGTGTGTCTGCCTCTGACAACAGCGATGCCATTTACAACCTATGCCAAAAGAAACTGAGTCGTGGGAAGTCCAACACCCACCTAGGTACAACTGCTTTGCGAAGGCACATGGTCTCACATCACAAATGCCGATGGGATGAACACATGTGTAGAAGCAGCACACAAACTCAAAGCCGCCATCCTCCTCCTAGTCCAGCATCTTCAGTCACGTCAACCACTACTGTCCTCCTTGCCCCCTCTCAACCATCCGCCACTCAGTCTCTCTTACATAGCAGTTCCTGGTCATCTGCCCACAGTCAGGTGTCTGTCAAGGACATGTTTGAGTGTAAGAAGCCAATTTCCCAAAGTCACCCCCTTGCCCAGCATCTGACAGCTGGCTTGTCTGAACTCTTAGCCCGCCAGCTTTTACCATACAAGCTAGTGGAGCCTGAGGCATTCAAAAAAATTGTATCTATTGGGACACCACAGTGAAAGGTACCCGGCCGAAACTTCTTTTCACAAAAGGCAATCCCCAGCCTGTACTCGATTGTGCGAAAGGAAGTAATGGCATGTCTGGCACACAGCGTTGGGGCAAGGGTCCATCTGATCACTGATAGCTGGTCTGCAAAGCATGGTCAGGGCAGGTATATCACCTACACTGCGCATTGGGTAAACCTGCTGATGGCTGACAAGCATGGAATGCGTGGCTCTGCAGAGGAGTTGGTGACACCGCCACGACTTGCAGGCAGGCCTGCTGCTACCTCCTCTACTCCTCCTACTCCATCCTCTTCCATAACCTCTTCCTCAGCTGAGTCCTCTTCTAGCTCCACATCAACGGCACCCCCCAGCTCCCTAGGTACTATTCAACATCCCGGATACGGCAGTGTCACGCCGTCTTGGGGTTGACTTGCCTGAAAGCCGCGAATCACACCGCATCAGCACTCCTGTCCACCCTGAATGCACAGGTGGATCAGTGGCTGACTCCGCACCAACTGGAGATTAGCAAAGTTGTTTCTGACAATGGAAGTAATTTGGTGGCGGCATTGAAATTGGGCAAGTTGACACATGTGCCGTGCAGGGCACATGTGTGTAATCTGATTGTACAACGCTTTGTGCATAAGTACCCAGGCTTACAGGACATCCTGAAGCAGACCAGGAAGGTGTGTGGCCATTTCAGGCATTCCTACATGGCAATGGCGCACTTGTCCAATATCCAGCGGCGAAACAACCTGCCAGTGAGGCGCTTGATTTGCGACAGCCCGACACATTGGAATTCAACACTCCTAATGTTCGACCACCTGCTACAACAAGAAAAAGCTGGGGACCTGGGGATTTTTTTGCCAAATTACTGGACTCTCATGCGCAATGCTTCTACACTTATGCGTCCTTTTGAGGAGGTGACAAACCTAGTCAGTCGCACCGAAGGCACCATCAGCGACATCATACCATTTGTTTTCTTTTTGGAGCGTGCCCTGCAAAGAGTGCTGAATCAGGCCGTAGATGAGCGTGAAGAGGAAGAGTTGTGGTCTCCATCACCACCAGAAACAGCCTTATCAGCATCGCTTGCTGGACCAGCAGCAATGCAGAAAGAGTATTGTGAGGAAGAGGAGTCAGAGGAGGAATGTGGCTTTGAGGAGGAGGAGGAAGACCAAGCACAACAGGCATCCCAGGGTGCTCGTTGTTGTCACCTATCTGGTACCCGTGGTGTTGTACGTGGCTGGGGGTAGAAGATACCTTCAGTGATATCACTGAGGACGAGGAACGGGACATGAGTAGCTCGGCATCCAACCTTGTGCAAATGGGGTCTTTCATGCTGTCGTGCCTGTTGAGGGACACACGTATAAAAAAGCTGAAGGAGAACGACCTGTACTGAGTGTCCAAGCATATTTTTTCATCTCCCGGTTCCTAAAAATTATCTACGGGTTCCTAAAATTGATGCCATACCTGTACTGGATTTTTCAAAAGTATGGCATATGTGGTGTTTCATGCAGTTGTTTCTGTTGAGGGTCGGGGACCCTCATATAAAAAGGCTGAAGGAGAATGACCTGTACTGGGTGTCCAAGCATCTTTTTCCATCTCCCGGTTCCTAAAAATTATCTCTGGGTTCCTAAAATCGATGCCATACATGTAGTCTATTGTGCAAAAGGATGGCATATGTGGTGTTTCATGCTGTTGTGCCTGTTGAGGGTCGGGGACCCTCGTATAAAAAGGTTGAAGGAGAACGACCTGTACTGGGTGTCCTAGCATCTTTTTCCATCTCCCGGTTCCTAAAAATTATCTCCGGGTTCCTAAAATCGATGCCATACCTGTACTGGATTTTTCAAAAGGATGGCATATGTGGTGTTTCATGCTGTTGTTTCTGTTGAGGGTTGGGGACCCTCGTATAAAAAGGCTGAAGGAGAATGACCTGTACTGGGTGTCCAAGCATCTTTTTCCATCTCCCGGTTCCTAAAAATTATCTCTGAGTTCCTAAAATCGATGCCATACCTGTACTCGATTGTGCAAAAGGATGGCATATGTGATATTTCATGCTGTTGTGCCTGTTGAGGGTCGGGGACCCTCGTATAAAAAGGCTGAAGGAGAAGGACCTGTACTGGATGTCCAAGCATCTTTTTCCATCTCCCAGTTCCTAAAAATTATCTCTGGGTTGCTAAAATCGATGCCATACCTGTACTCGATTGTGCAAAAGGATGGCATATGTGGTATTTCATGCTGTTGTGCCTGTTGAGGGTCGGGGACCCTCGTATAAAAGGCTGAAGGAGAACGACCTGTACTGGGTGTCCAAGCATCTTTTTCCATCTCCGGGTTCCTAAAAATTCCTAAAGGTTAACAAGTTTGTCCTTTTCTAAACATAACACGCTACTACGCTATATGTTTAGTTACGAAGTAACTCCTGATTATCTGATTCTATGATTAAATGTAATTACTTGTATCTAACCTAGTGCAATACTAGCTGTCAGTTTGTATTCAGCATAACATCTCCAGTGAACAGTTGCTAAGTTTTCTGATTAACAATACTGTAAGTGAGTTAGATCTATCTGATAGGGGTTTAAGTTAGCAATCGGCTGACTCTGTTAAATCAGAGCAGTACGCAGATAGGAGGACGCCTTTGAGCGCATAGCTAGTGCATATTAGTTTATGCTTGTATGATTGAAACCTCTTGTGCACATGAGATTATCTTGCTAACTTCTCTTTCTAATGTTATTGTCCGACCTGACACGCTACACCTGTCCACTAGCCTCAATTTTAATATTTAGGTTTTATAGAATGTAGGCAATGAATTTTTTGAATTATGGAAGTGATATTCCCCATTCTTCACTAGCCTTCTATATTACCTTATTTTTACATGTCTAATTACCTATAGGGGAATATTGGGTTCTGTAAGGATTGTATTTTTAAGTTCAGAGGTTGCATAACCCTGGATTCATTACCCTTATATAATACCCCCTATTAGTAACGTCTGTTTTCAAGCATATTTGTTAATAAAGTGTAATTTAATTTCATTTTCTATTTGACTTATTTAGTGTATAATTCTACACTTAACTTCAATGTCACAAATCCCCTTTTGGTTCAATAACCTTACTATTTTATATCCAGTGATTTAATTCACACATACGAATTTGGGACTGCAGTGGTAAAGAGTTTAGATAGTAATGGCCGGCTATCTATCCTCTTCCATAGATTTTGATCAGTGGAAACAAGAAGCAGAAATAGTATTTACTCTAAATGTTGGTAATGTTTGCCCTAATGCTACCAACATAGAAGAAGCCTTTAAAAATATTGCTAAAATTATGAAAAAACAAGTTAAATCTTTCTGGGAAATTTTCAGTTTAGAAAACTATGTTAAGAATAAATTAATCCCTAGAGGTCTAAGGATTCAGATAGCACCCGCTTTTCACATCTCTGATGAGAATTTTGTGTTTAGGTGGCAGGAAATTTTGACCCAGTGTTCTCTAGATCTAATGAAATTGACATTAGAGTTTGAAAGAAAACAATATGATGAACTAACCAAACTAATTGATGAAGCTAAAATACAAACAAACAAATTTACTACGCATAAAGACTTTGAGGCTTTAGATATAAAACTTAAGTTTCATATAGATAAGCTCAAGGAAGAATTGAGTGAAACAAAAAATAGGAAACTTCAAAGAGATTGGTCTGACCATCAAAAAGGGAATATCTATAAAGTCAATCAGAGACGTAGTAACTTTAGAAAAACACAAGAATCTAGAGTCACGAATAAAAATGACACCTCAGATAATTCCACTACTGATTCAGAACCCTCTGATGAGGAAGTAACACAAACACCCACAACCAGTGCTGTCTTAAAGGGACAGTATACACTCATTTTCATATAACTGCATGTAATATACACTACTATAAAGAATAAGATGCCCAGATACTGATATAAAAATCCAGTATAAAACTGTTTAAAAACTTACTTAGAAGCTGTCAGTTTGGCTCTGTTGAAAAGGTAGCTGGAAATCCCACAGCAAGTGGCAAATAAGACATTCCCCCTCTCCCCCTTCTTTTGCATATGAAAAGACCCTTTACACAAACAGCAGCAAGCTGGAGAAAGTAGTTGACAGTATTCACATAAAACTTTGGGGCTTGGTTAGGAGTCTGAAAATCAGAGCAATGTTATTTAAAAATAAGCAAAACTATACATTTATTTTTTTTAAAAACTTTATGGGCTATATAAATAGATCATCTACAAAACATTTATGCAAAGAAAAAATGAGTGTATAATGTCCCTTTAATAGAACCATCCATTACACAAATTTTTTTAGAGAAAGATCTGTTCCCCCCAAAGAGAACAGTAAAAACGAGGCAAAAAAACAAACCAAAAGCCACCAGCAAACAGAAGTAGTTATGGATAATTTACAGATTATTAATCTGACTGAAACTCTTTTGGAAAAAGAACATCACACACTACTATCTAAAGGACTAACCTTTGTACCCACCCCACATCATGATACATTCAATTGGATCAAGGACATACACTTGTTCGCTAGAAAACTTGCACTACATAAATTTCATAAAAATGCCAACACAAATTCCCTGATTGATATGGGAGTAGAACAAGAGGACCATGAAATGGTCAATCTAATGATATCACTACTGAATGAAAATGTAGAGACTCCAGAAACAAGGAAAGCAAGTATAGTGAAACCTAAAAGTAATTTTATGCCAGCAATATCCAAATTTCCATCTATTGACAAATTTGTCTCCCTTGTCACAACAGAAATACAGGAGATTAATAAAAAGAGCAAAGTGCAAAAAAACTTGAGTTATAAAGAACGACAAGCCCTTCAGAAATTACAAAACAATAAGGAGATTACAATAAAAAATGCAGATAAGGGAGGTAATATGTTTCTTATGAGCAATTCTCAATATGAAGAAATCTGTACCGATATTCTGAGCAACACTGATAATTACAAGGTCCTTACTCGTGATCCAACTGATGCCTTCAAAAGTGAATTAAAATCCCTCTTGGATAGGGGTCTACAAGAAAGGGTAATTACTAAAGCAGAACATCAGTTTATGTTTAATAAGTTTCCAAGAATAGCTACTTTCTATAGCCTTCCCAAGGTTCATAAGGATATGACAAACCCACCCGGTAGACCCATAGTCTCCGGCAATGGCTGTATCACTGAAAACGCAAGTATTTTTTTAGATAAAAAACTGAGACACTTTGTACACACCCTTACATCTCATGTACAAGATACTAAAGATGTCTTAAAATGCCTAGCTGATGTTACAGGGAGTGCAGAATTATTAGGCAAGTTGTATTTTTGAGGATTAATTTTATTATTGAACAACAACCATGTTCTCAATGAACCCAAAAAACTCATTAATATCAAAGCTGAATAGTTTTGGAAGTAGTTTTTAGTTTGTTTTTAGTTATAGCTATTTTAGGGGGATATCTGTGTGTGCAGGTGACTATTACTGTGCATAATTATTAGGCAACTTAACAAAAAACAAATATATACCCATTTCAATTATTTATTTTTACCAGTGAAACCAATATAACATCTCAACATTCACAAATATACATTTCTGACATTCAAAAACAAAACAAAAACAAATCAGTGACCAATATAGCCACCTTTCTTTGCAAGGACACTCAAAAGCCTGCCATCCATGGATTCTGTCAGTGTTTTGATCTGTTCACCATAAACATTGCGTGCAGCAGCAACCACAGCCTCCCAGACACTGTTCAGAGAGGTGTACTGTTTTCCCTCCTTGTAAATCTCACATTTGATGATGGACCACAGGTTCTCAATGGGGTTCAGATCAGGTGAACAAGGAGGCCATGTCATTAGATTTTCTTCTTTTATACCCTTTCTTGCCAGCCACGCTGTGGAGTACTTGGACGCGTGTGATGGAGCATTGTCCTGCATGAAAATCATGTTTTTCTTGAAGGATGCAGACTTCTTCCTGTACCACTGCTTGAAGAAGGTGTCTTCCAGAAACTGGCAGTAGGACTGGGAGTTGAGCTTGACTCCATCCTCAACCCGAAAAGGCCCCACAAGCTCATCTTTGATGATACCAGCTCAAACCAGTACTCCACCTCCACCTTGCTGGCGTCTGAGTCGGACTGGAGCTCTCTGCCCTTTACCAATCCAGCCACGGGCCCATCCATCTGGCCCATCAAGACTCACTTTCATTTCATCAGTCCATAAAACCTTAGAAAAATCAGTCTTGAGATATTTCTTGGCCCAGTCTTGACGTTTCAGCTTGTGTGTCTTGTTCAGTGGTGGTCGTCTATCAGCCTTTCTTACCTTGGCCATGTCTCTGAGTATTGCACACCTTGTGCTTTTGGGCACTCCAGTGATGCTGCAGCTCTGAAATATGGCCAAACTGGTGGCAAGTGGCATCTTGGCAGCTGCACTCTTGACTTTTCTCAGTTCATGGGCAGTTATTTTGCACCTTGGTTTTTCCACACGCTTCTTGTGACCCTGTTGACTATCTTGAATGAAACCCTTGATTGTTCGATGATCACGCTTCAGAAGCTTTGCAATTTTAAGAGTGCTGCATCCCTCTGCAAGATATCTCACTATTTTTGACTTTTCTGAGCCTGTCAAGTCCTTCTTTTGACCCATTTTGCCAAAGGAAAGGAAGTTGCCTAATAATTATGCACACCTGATATAGGGTGTTGATGTCATTAGACCACACCCCTTCTCATTACAGAGATGCACATCACCTAATATGCTTAATTGGTAGTAGGCTTTCGAGCCTATACAGCTTGGAGTAAGACAACATGCATAAAGAGGATGATGTGGTCAAAATACTAATTTGCCTAATAATTCTGCACTCCCTGTATAGTCAGTGATAATACTATGTTGGCTAGCATAGACGTTGAAAGTCTGTACTCTAACATATCCCATAACCTGGGCTTGGAAGCAGTCACTTTCTTTTTGAGAACAGTAAATCCAACTAAAAATGATGAAGATAATTTCATCATTGATCTATTAGACTATGTATTGAGACATAACTACTTTCTATTCAACAAAAATATTTATTTACAGAAAAGGGGCACAGCAATGGGCACTTGCTGTGCTCCAACATATGCCAATATGTTCCTGGGGTGGATTGAGAACAAAAGCATTCTCAATGAAGACGTTAACCCATATATGCATTATATGGATCTATACATTAGATATATAGATGACGTTTTAATTCTATGGACGGGCACTAAAAATGACTTTGAAAAATTCATGTTGTGGCTGAATAACAACAAAGATGGTATGAGGTATACTTCGACTATAGATTCAAACAAAATTTCATTCTTAGATCTAGAGATCAGAAAAGAGACTGACGGCACACTAAATACAAAATTGTATAGAAAAGAGACAGCTACTAACAGTCTCCTCAAATGGGAGAGTTATCACCCTAAGAAATTGAAAATGGGCATTCCGTTTGGCCAGTACTTAAGAGCCAGACGAAATTGCAGCACAGAACTTGACTTTGAGACTGAAGCGAGGGAATTACAAAGAAGGTTTAAAGAAAGAGGGTACCCAGGCAGATGCCTTAAAAAGGCATATCAAAGAGCTAAACTTCTGGATAGAAATACACTATTGCAGGGGGGGGGCGGAGCCGGAAGCTGCCATGAGTGCAGTGTAAATCCGGAGCTCCGTACAAGCAGCCCTGTGAAACTCAAAAATCTGGCATCACACTAGATACTTTAACGACACAGCATGAGATATAACTGCTAAACCTCTGAGGCACATGATGAGGTGACTTTTAGAACGCTGTGACCAAGATAATGGTGACTATCAGATTTGACAAACACACATCGCCATTAACCAGCGCTCTCCACCGGAAGTGAAACCCAAAAGCCATGAGAAAATTTTGAGCCACAAAGTAAAACAGCCTGTTGCAGCACCTCGCTTACCGGAGCCTTTATTCAACCGAGCAGGCTATTCCGGAGATCAAAAGGGACAGGTGAGGTACCCGACATAGAAGAAGTGAAGCCACGCTGAGGGGTAAGCAAGCACGCCACGTGGCGACCGCAATACTTACATCACTGACTAAGCATAACACTAAAGCGATCAAAAAAGGGAGAGTCGCAGCACAAGTTTGTTAGACACTTTTGGCGATTGCGTCACGGACAACAGCCTGAATGGTACCTCACTCACTTGTACTCTTTCTAAGACACAAAGCCCAGAACAAGCACCAAAAGACGGCGTAGGCCCAGCCAGATTGTATTTGGAACACCCCCCAGATCAGTCTATTGAGCTAGAAGGGCTGTGTAGCCACAATTATACAAGGAGAGACTTAAACACTTTATTCCCTACGGCAGCTGTAGTGTTTCTGGCATTGAAGGCCCTATACCATGCTCTACTTGCTAATACAATGAACTGTTGTTGCACATTGTAGATTTGGATATATTCTTGTACAACAAAGAGCTACAACAGTGGAAAATCTGACAGCTTTAAATAGCATTACTCCAGGGCAGACATAGTGCAACAAACTGAATACCCTTAACAGAAATAATGGCGTCTAGGCGCACAGTCAGGCTTGACAAGACTACCAAACCCACTACCACTAAGACTTTGACTATGTCTTCCTTCTTGCAAGCAGCAGACCCGGCTGATAATGTGAGAGCACATGCCAGCACGGGGGGAAAATCCCCTAACCCAGACTCTCTGCAAGATGAAAACCCTCGTTCTCAAACACCAGAGTCACAACTTTCGGCCTCTTTATTATATAACCTGCCATCTAAGCAAGACATAGCAAACATAGTGCGCACATGTATTAGAGAAGAGCTGGCCACCATGGCGCAAGAGATACACACTCTGGGATTTCAGATGGAATCACTAGAAAGCAATCACGATCAACTTAAAGAAGAAGTACATGCTTTAACTGAACAAGTCTCATCACAGCAAGATACTATATATAGCCTGCAGGAAAAGTTAGAAGACTTGGAGAATCGCAGCAGGAGGAAAAACTTAAGAATCAGGGGAGTACCTGAGGATGTTTTACCCCGTGACTTCCCAGTGTACCTTCAGGCATTGTTTCAGCACATTAAAGAGTCATCACATACAACTGACATACAGTGGGTAAGAGCACACCGATCCCTTCGCCCCAAGCCTCCAGCTACGGCACCACCCAGGGACATAATTATAAGGTTTAAAAATTTCTTGGAGAAGGAAATGCTGTTGAATCAATCCCGAAAGAACCAGCCAATCAGATTCAGGGGTACAGTGGTTCAATTTTATCAAGACTTATCATATGAAACCCTGCAAAAAAGGAAAGAATTTGCACCCCTTACGACGTACCTACAAAACAAAAAGATCCCATATAGATGGGGATTCCCAACACAAATATGGGTTCTCAGCAACAATTCTAGGCTTACCTGCAAGACACCGGAAGACTCCCATGCTTTTTGTTTATCTTTGGGGCTAGATCCAGTTGAGACACTCTCTATGGCGAATAAGAACTTGCCCACTGCAAAGCGTCCTCCTGAAAAAAACCCTGCTTGGCGCACGGTACCAGCCAAGAAAGGGAAAGCCATAGTCACTACACCACAAAGGAACAATGACTCTAGTCCAAGTCACTCCAGTATAACACCTTGAGCCCATACGGGCATGCAAATTTCATATGTGCCTAATGAGGACTGAATGCTTGAGATGTTGAATATCCATGCTGTTTGTTTGTTTTTCTTTGGATTGTATGTTTGTTTACCTGATGGTTATATAAGCCTACGGACTATGAAGCTATATAGTCTGTAATACTTACTAGCCAGAATAGATAGCTTTCACTTAGCTATGGCAAAAGGGCCTGCAATTACAATTTATTGTTGAAACCCCCCAATACCACTCTCAATATGCCCTATATTAGGAAGAGAGTATTGAATTTATGTTCAAGTTATAATTCAATATCATGTCTGTTTGTTTATGTTTATGTTGTTTGTATTCACTGTTTACACTGTTTATTTACTTGTGGATTTGTTTTACAGAAAAGCTGTCCTACTAATGACACAATGCTAAGACTACGTACCAGGTGCCGTGCTACCCAACAAATGCCTGTGCTTGTTATCTAGGTTAAGATGTCGCCAGTTGTAAGTAAAGATACACGCTCACTGACATTATTGACACAGAATGCCAAAGGACTAAATTCACCTCACAAACGCTCTAAAGCTATACTAGACTTAGCCAAAAGACGAGTTGATATACTTTTCCTGCAAGAAACGCATTTTCAGTATAATAAGGAACCCAAATATTTTGGGAAAACATTCACAACGCATTATCATAGTTCTGGGCCTAATAAAAAAGCAGGTGTAAGCATATTAATTAGGAAAGATCTCCCATTCACACTAACCAGCATAAACAAAGATAGGGAAGGCAGATTTCTGGGAATAATGGGACTTTTATATGGTAGACCGGTTACATTGATAAATGTATACGCACCAAACACCAAGCAGGCCTCTTTCTTTCAGGATATATTTAAGAAAATATTGGATCTAGCAGTTGGCCCTATATATTTAGCAGGAGATTTCAATACCCCTTTACAGCCACAAAAAGATAGTTCAAATCCCAAAATTTTAATATCCAAAAAACTCTCCATGACCCTATGGAAAAACTTGAGAGATCTCAATCTCTATGATATATGGCGATTTATACATACAGAGAAAAGGGATTATACTTTTTTTTCTGCCCCTAACAAATCCTATAGCAGATTGGATTATATATTTACCAACCAAAAGGGCCTTGCTAATGTTAACCGATGTGAGATCTCGCCAACTTCGTGGTCTGACCACTCCGCAGTCACACTGAAACTCTCATGGCCTGAAACACAGACAGAACCCTTTAGCTGGAAACTAGATGAAACTTTACTGCATAACCCGAACTCCGTTGACAAAATATCCTCACTTATATCAGACTATTTCATAAATAATATCAACTCAGTAACAAACAACTATGTAGTGTGGGAAGCCCACAAGTGTGTCATTAGGGGAGAATTGATAAAGCTCAAAGCCCAGCACCAGCAACACATTCGCCGACAATATGCAGAACTTACAGAAACATTTACAAAATTAGATCATGCATTAAAATGCAAACCTAACGATCCCCTACTAGTACAAGACTATCTTGAAACTAGAAAAGCGTTAGATAATTTTTTAGAAATTGAGTATCAAACTTTACATAAAAAAACTAACTGTAAGTTTTATTATGAGAACAATAGAGCAGGAAAGCTACTAGCGCGAGCTTTAAAAAAGAAAAGACTCAAATCATTTATCTATGAAATACATAGGCCAAAATGCAAGACCCCTCTCTATACTACTAGAGAGATTCTCCAAGTCTTTCAGGATTATTACACAGAACTTTATAATATTTCTAAAACCCCCCTAACTGAAGAACACCTCTCTAACCTCAACACGTATATTGATCATTGTCAGGTCCCCAAGATTACCTCAGACCAATTGCAAACCCTGAAAAGGCCCATAACCACACAGGAACTTCAACACGTAATATCAGAATTGCCTAATGGGAAAAGCCCAGGCCCTGATGGCCTATCAGCTAAATACTATAAAGCTTTTTCCTCCATCCTTATCCCCCACATGGTTCAACTTTTTAATGAGGTTTCTGGGGAAAACCCGTTTCCACCATCAATGCTTGAGGCGCAGGTCTCGGTGCTCCCAAAACTAGGCAAACAACCAAACACACCAGCGAACTTTCGCCCAATCTCTCTAATTAATGTGGACATTAAACTTTACGCGAAGATTTTCGCGACCCGAATTAATCTGATCCTCCCAACCTTAATACATATAAATCAAGCAGGGTTCACACCTACACGAGAATCCAGAGACAACACCACAAAAATTTTGGCTCTTATGGAATATGCACACAAACATCAGGTTCCCTCCGCGTTCATCTCTATGGACGCGGAGAAAGCCTTTGATAGGCTTGATTGGACATTTCTGAAACAGGCCTTACTTAAATTTGGATTTGAACAAGAACTAATCATGAAATTATTCGCACTATATAATGCGCCTCAAGCAAAAGTTAAACTAAATGACTCCTCCTCCTACCCTTTTCAAATCAATAACGGAACCAGACAAGGCTGCCCTCTCTCACCCCTCCTTTTTGTCTTGTCAATAGAAATACTGGCATCCTATATTAGGAATAATAAAGCTATTACGGGACTCCAAATAGGCTCAGCAGAATATAAAATCACATTATATGCCGACGACATATTTCTTACCCTTACGAACATAGAATCCACACTCCCTTATCTCATGGATACATTAAATAAATATGGGAAATACTCAAATTTTAGTATAAACATTACAAAGTCTGAACTGCTACATATTAATCTCACCCCATCCACCTTAACACGCCTGCAACAGCAATTCCAATATAAGGCGCAGAGCAAAGCAATTAAATATTTAGGAGTCTACATAACCCCCAACATCCTTGATGTTGTGACTTTAAATTACGAAAGCCTAATTTTAAACATTAATTCATTGTTAAGAAGCTGGAATAATAAATTTCTATCATGGATGGGGAGACTTAATGCAATTAAAATGATTATATTGCCCAAAATACTTTATCTGTTACAAACTTTACCTATACCTCTCCCCGACTCACTGATTCATAGACTACAGAAAGCGTTAAATACCTTTATTTGGGCAAACAAATGCCCACGCATAGCCACAGCTACATTATATAGACCGAGAGAACTCGGAGGCATTGGAGCGCCCAATATAAAACTCTACAGAATAGCTACTTTTATGTCCAGGATAGTAGACTGTTGTAAAAATGCCTTAAATAAAGAATGGGTCCAACTAGAAAACAATTTGATAGGTCACGACAATATATGTGGGAACTGTTGGCTTACTTCCAACCAGAGAACGCTATCAGATGCTACCCCATCCTCAGTTCGAGAATCATATAAAATATGGGACAAAATCATACGACAGCATAAAGGCATTTCTACAGCGCAATCCCCTTTAACTCCGATAGGGGGCAATGTAACATCCTCACTTAATATTAATATACTTGAGCCGCAATTAGTAACTATCAATTATATCCTTCCGGTCCATACCCTATACGAGAATGGAAGGGTTAAATCGCAAACAGATCTTGTTACCAAATGTGGACCCAGACTGCAAAATTGGTTAGCATACTCACAGTTAGCACACTTTCTTTCAACACACCCATCTAAACCGCATTTTACTCGTCCATTAACACCTTTTGAGAATCTGTGCATTAATCCACTGCCAAATAAAGGCATACTCTCCATAGTATATAAACAACTTCAATTGTCCAGCTATAAACACCTACCATCCTATGTTGCCAAATGGGAACAGGAACTCGATAGCCCGATACCAGAGCAAACTTGGTATGATATATTCAAATATATGAGCAAATCTTCCTCCTCGATTTCCATTCTGGAAATGAACCTCAAATTCATGTGCAGATGGTATTATACACCTTCACGTTTACATCAGCTATTCCCTAACACCCCAGCAATATGCTGGAGGGGTTGCCAGGAAATTGGAACCCCACACCACATTTGGTGGCAATGCCCGAAAGCTAAATACTATTGGGAAACAATCAAGAAAGAGGTTGAACGAGTATTGAGTGTCTCTATACCCTTCGAATTAAAAGTTTTGCTCTTCAATCACTTCCCTAAAATAAAATGTAAGTTAAGATTAGCACTATTAACAATAATGGTAAACACAGCCAAAAGATTAATCCCGTTACACTGGAAAAAAACAGATCTACCCACAATAGAAGTCTGGAAACATACAGTCACACATAATCTAGAACTAGAAAAATACCATTACACACAGATGCATCGACAAGACGATTACCATTCCATATACTTTCTATGGGAGGAATACTTGAATATGACTTTAGCTCAGACCTAGACCATGCATAGCATATACAAATGTTTATATTATGAGACAAAGCCGGCATCCTGGTACATTAGTAGTTTTTATAATACTCATACGTGGTTATTAATATATTGTGCATTGTCATATAGAGAAATGTTTTCCACTATAATATGTTTGACTTTTGTATACATGACTTGATAATGTGCTCAAGTTGTATCTGCCTAAATCTAAATGTATACTGATTTATTTTCATTAATAAAAATGTTAAAAAAAATAAAAAAAAAATACACTATTGCAAACCAGTAAGCAAGTTAATGCACAAGAAACAAATAAACAGCAGCCCATAAGAATCATTGGTACATATGATGACAAAAATGTCTGCATCCAAAGACATTGGCATGTTATTCAAGAAGACGAAGACCTAAAGGAAGTAATCGCTGAAAAACCTAACATTACCTATAGAAGGTCAAAAAACCTTAAAGACATACTTATGGAGAGTCATTACTCTAAAGACTTACCAAGAACCTGGTTGCGAGAAACCAAAGGCTTCCATAAGTGTGGAAGATGTCAAGCCTGTAAGAACATGGCCCCTACTAAAACCTTCATACACCCCAACACAGAAAAACAGTATGAAATTAAAGATTTTCTAAACTGTAGATCAAAGCAAGTTATATATATCGCCATGTGCAAATGCCCAAAAATCTATGTGGGTGAGACCTCGAGAGAGTTAAGAACCAGAGTGCTAGAACATATAGGTGACATCAAATGGAATAGAAATGTTCCCGTAGCACAACACATGAATAATGAACACCAGGGACATAAATATGAAATTTATTTCTATGCAATTGAACAAGTAAAATTGAAAGGGAGGAGGGGTGATATTACCAAAATGTTATTACAGAAAGAATGCAGATGGATTCATGAACTACAATCCACCTCACCTAGGGGACTGAATGAAGCAATATCATACAAATGCTTCTTATAGCCTATGGGTCATGATATACATTTCATCTTGGATGTATGAATATTATTTACAAACTGTCCCCTTCTGACCATTGAAATTTAATATGTATGCACTACTGTATAATATTTTTGAAACAGCATATAACTGAGTTGAAACTTTGAACAAATGATTTTTTAAATATATTGTGATCAGTTCATATAAACTAATACTGCATTGTGTATAACAATGAGGAGAAACAGTTTCTTCTCCCAAATAAGCATTTACTTTTTTAATGAGTCAATAACTAATTTTGAACGATATTCTAGGTGGATCACTAGGGGCATTTTTCAAAGATCCTTTGAGTAAATTATGAGTATATCATTTCATCGTTTAAATTAACTAAGTAATTACTAGCAATCCTCTCATGAAATTGCTGTACTAGTTATGTTCTGTAATAAATCAATATATACCCCTCTCCAATATCTTTAGAGACTAAGGGAATCTTACTTTTCCCAACGGACCTAATAAACAATACATCTAGTTATATGAGCGCTCTATGAAATGCTAATTTACAATCATTAAGTTCCTTTCTTGTTCCAATAGCTTTGTTATTAATCAATATTTCAAAGGCATAAAATATACTCAATATATTTAGTTTAAGTTGTGTATTTAAATGAGGCCATAGCGGAGTTTACACCTCCGTGTTTATTGTCTAATGATTTGCATATGTTGCCATGACGACGGATCAGTATATTTTACCGCATCTAACGCTGGGCTGGCCCTATGCCCTGACGAAGTCATGTTCTGTGACGGAAACGCGTCGGTGGGCATGGCCAGTGTTGTATCAAGCGTGGTCTAACTAACCGGTCACTATGCTCACATACTCTTTTTGAATTTAGCGGTTTGTTATACTTAATACCGCTTTTACTTAGCCTCATATCTGGTATGAAATAGGGGGGTTATGCTGTTATACTGCCACTAATGAGCACTCCTTGCCAGGTTAACAAGTTTGTCCTTTTCTAAACATAACACGCTACTAAGCTATATGTTTAGTTACAAAGTAACTCCTGATTATCTGATTCTATGATTAAATGTAATTACTTGTATCTAACCTAGTGCAATACTAGCTGTCAGTTTGTAT
Organism: Bombina bombina; assembly: GCF_027579735.1. NCBI lineage: Eukaryota > Metazoa > Chordata > Amphibia > Anura > Bombinatoridae > Bombina > Bombina bombina. The sequence goes on along the minus strand of NC_069501.1, from coordinate 677,933,365 downwards.
TCAGCATAACATCTCCAGTGAACAGTTGCTAAGTTTTCTGATTAACAATACTGTAAGTGAGTTAGATCTATCTGATAGGGGTTTAAGTTAGCAATCGGCTGACTCTGTTAAATCAGAGCAGTACGCAGATAGGAGGACGCCTTTGAGCGCATAGCTAGTGCATATTAGTTTATGCTTGTATGATTGAAACCTCTTGTGCACATGAGATTATCTTGCTAACTTCTCTTTCTAATGTTATTGTCCGACCTGACACGCTACACCTGTCCACTAGCCTCAATTTTAATATTTGGGTTTTATAGAATGTAGGCAATGAATTTTTTGAATTATGGAAGTGATATTCCCCATTCTTCACTAGCCTTCTATATTACCTTATTTTTACATGTCTAATTACCTATAGGGGAATATTGGGTTCTGTAAGGATTGCATTTTTAAGTTCAGAGGTTGCATAACCCTGGATTCATTACCCTTATATAATACCCCCTATTAGTAACGTCTGTTTTCAAGCATATTTGTTAATAAAGTGTAATTTAATTTCATTTTCTATTTGACTTATTTAGTGTATAATTCTACGCTTGACTTCAATGTCACAAATCCCCTTTTGGTTCCCTAACCTTACTATGTAGCGGTACTCCACTAGGGGGTCTCCCTTCCTCTGTCCAACCCCAGGGGTGGCCACCGGATAGTGGGACCAGAGATATAGTTGCTGAGACCGGGGTCAAGCCAGCGGGTGTATCTCCCCCAGCTGGGATGGTCTCAGTGGACTCCCAGTCAGGTAGCATCTTCTCTGCCCTGCAGCTCTTTCTTGGCAGGTATCGTCCCCTCTGCATGTCTGCTTCTAGGTAGGAATAAATCCCCCTGCCAGGCTGCTTCTTGGCAGGAATAGATCCCTATTCCTCCAAATAGTTGGACCAGGGCTATCGTGGCTGAGACCAGGGTCAAGTCAGCGGCTGTATCTCCCCCAGCTGGGCTGTTCTCAGTGGACTCCCAGGCAGGTAGCGTCCTCTCTGCCCTGCAGCTCTTTCTTGGCAGGTATCATCCCCTCTGCCTGTCTGCTTCTTCAAGGCAGGAATAAATCCCCCTGCCAGGCTGCTTCTTGGCAGGAATTGATCCCTCTGCCTCTAAATAGTGGGACCTGGGCTAATGTGGCTATTACCAGGGTCAAGCCAGCGGCTGTATCTCCCCCAGCTGGGCTGGTCTCAGTGGGCTCCCAGGCAGGTAGCGTCCCCTCTGCCTGTCTGCTTCTAGGCAGGAATAGATCCCTCTGCCTCACTGCACACTTCCAGCAGGTAGCGTGACCTCTGGTTTCTTATAGGCAGGAATCAATCCCTCTGCCTTGCTGCTCCTTTTAGGCAGGCCAGCTCTTTGCATACAGGCCCACAGACTCTGTAACAGAATGCAGGGTCAGAACCTCTGCAACTGGTATACCTGAAAAAATCAGACAGCACAAAAAAAGGCAATCCCGGACCCCAACCTGTACTTGATTTTGCAAAAGGAAGTAACCTTACCATGGGTCGCAGACCGCATGTTTTATTGTTATACTCTGTCAGGGAAATTATATAACTATCAATCGTATCAATCAAATATATATTGCATCTATTGATCTCTGTAATTCATATCTATCAAATGTATAGTGCATCTTTAGATCTATGTAATTTGTATCTATCAAATGTATATTGCATCTATTGATGTAATTCGTATCTATCACATGTATATTGCATCTTTTGATCCATGTAATTTGTATCTATCAAATGTATATTGCGTCTTTTGATCTATGTAATTCATATCTATCAAATGTATATTGCATCTTTTGATCTATGTTATTCATACCTATCAAATGTGTATTGCATCTATTGATCTATGTATTCTATGGATCTATCTATCAAATCTAACGATCTCGTGGCCAGACTGTTTTGTGACAGCAACTTGTGTTTCGGCCAAATTTGAAGTAGGAGGACAGACCAAGCATCTTCTTCCGTCTCCCTTTTCCGAAAATCAAGGCCATATAGACCTCCCCCGATAGGGGGAGTAACAGGTATTAAACTGCTAAGAATAGTACTACTTAGTACTTAACACACCACGGGGCCCAGACCGCATGTTTTATTGTTATACTCTGTCAGGGAAATTATATAACTATAAATCGTATCAATCAAATATATATTGCATCTATTGATCTCTGTAATTCATATCGATCAAATGTATATTGCATCTTTTGATCTATGTAATTCGTACCTATCAAATGTATATTGCATATTTTGATCCATGCAATTCGTATCTATCAAATGTATATTGCATCTTTTGATCTATGTAATTCGTATCTATCAAATGTATATAGCATCTTTTGATCTATGTTATTCGTACCTATCAAATGTATATTGCATCTATTGATCTATGTAATCTATGGATCTAGCTATCAAATCTATCGATCTCGTGGCCGGACTGTTGTGTGACAGCAACTTGTGTTTTGGCCAAATTTGAAATAGGAGGACAGACCAAGCATCTTCTTCCATCTCCCTGTTCCGAAAATCAAGGCCAGATACACCGCCCCTGATAGGGGGAGTAACAGTTATTAAACTGCTGAGAATAGTACTACTTAGTACTTAACACACCACGGGTCCCAGACCGCATGTTTTATTGTTATACTCTGTCAGGGAAATTATATAACTATCAATCGTATCAATCAAATATATATTGCATCTATTGATGTCTGTAATTCGTATCGATCAAATGTATATTGCATCTTTTGATCTATGTAATTCGTATCGATCAAATATATATTGCATCTTTTGATCTGCCTTGCTGCTCCTTTCAGGCAGGCCAGCTCTTTGCATAGAGGCCCACAGACTCTGTAACAGATCTCTCTTGCAGGGAGAGGTGCAGCCAGAATGCAGGGTCAGAAACTCTGCAACTGGTATACTCGATCGTGCAAAAGGAACTAACCTTACCATGGGTCTCAACCGCATGTTTTATTGTTTTACTCTGTCAGGGAAATTATATAACTATCAATCGTATCAATCAAATATATATTGCATCTATTGATCTCTGTAATACGTATTGATCAAATGTATATTGCATCTTTTGATCTATGTTATTCGTACCTATCAAATGTATATTGCATCTTTTGATCTGCCTTGCTGCTCCTTTCAAGCAGGCCAGCTCTTTGCATAGAGGCCCACAGACTCAGTAACAGATCTCTCTTGCAGGGAGAGGTGCAGCCAGAATGCAGGGTCAGAACCTCTGCAACTGGTATACTTGATTGTGCAAAAGGAAGTAACCTTACCATGGGTCACAGACTGCATGTCTTATTGTTATACTCTGTCAGGGAAATTATATAACTATCAATCATATCAATCAAATATATATTGCTTCTATTGATCTCTGTAATTTGTATCGATCAAATGTATATTGCATCTTTTGATCTATGTTATTCGTACCTATCAAATGTATATTGCATCTATTGATCTATGTAATCTATGGATCTATCTATCAAATCTATCAATCTCGTGGCCGGACTGTTTTGTGACAGCCACTTGTGTTTCGGCCAAATTTGAAGTAGGAGGACAGACCAAGCATCTTCTTCCATCTCCCTGTTCTGAAAATCAAGGCCATATAGACCTCCCCCGATAGGGGGAGTACAGGTATTAAACTGCTAAGAATAGAACTACTTAGTACTTTACACACCACGGGTCCCAGACCGCATTTCTTATTGTTATACTCCGTGAGGGAAATTATATTAATATCAAAAGTATCAATCAAATATATATTGCATCTATTGATGTATGTAATTCGTATCGATCAAATATATATTGCATCTTTTGATCCATGTAATTCGTATCTATCAAATGTATATTGCATCTTTTGATCTACAGTATGTAATTCATATCTATCAAATGTATATTGCATGTTTTGATCTATGTAATTTGTATCTATCAAATGTGTATTTCATCTTTTGATCTGCTTTGCTGCTCCTTTCAGGCAGGCCAGCTCTTTGCATAGAGGCCCACAGACTCTGTAACAGATCTCTCTTGCAGGGAGAGGTGCAGCCAGAATGCAGAGTCAGAACCTCTGCAACTGGTATACTCGATTGTGCAAAAGGAAGTAACCTTACCATGGGTCACAGCCCGCACATCTTTGTAATTCTCTGTCTGGGAAATTATATATCTTTCAAATTAGCTATTTATCTATAAAATATATCTAACTATCAATTGTATCTATCAAATGTATATTGCATCTATTGATCTATGCAATTCGTATCTATCAAATGTATATTGCATCTATTGATCTATGGAATTCGTATCTATCAAATGTATATTGCATCTATTGATCTATGCAGTTTATATCTATCAAATGTATATTGCATGTATTGATCTATGGAATTCGTATCTATCAAATGTATATTGCATCTATTGATCTATGTAATTCATATCTATCAAATGTATATTTCATCTTTTGATCTATGTAATTCGTATCTATCAAATGTATATTACATCTATTGATGTAATTCGTATCTATCAAATGTATATTGCATCTTTTGATCCATGTAATTCGTATCTATCAAATGTATATTGCATCTTTTGATCTATGTAATTTGTATCTATCAAATGTAAATTGCATCTTTTGTTCTATGTAATTCATATCTATCAAATGTATATTGCATCTTTTGATCTATGTAATTGGTATCTATCAAATGTATATTGCATCTATTGATCTATATAATCTATGTATCTATTTATCAAATCTATCGATCTCGTGGTTGTGCAAATGGACTGTTTTCGGTTGTTTGCGGTGCATTAAATGGGGAGTTTGGTCTGTCACTGTGAAGTGGGCGTAACCCTTACACTACCTGATTGATACAACATCATACCTGATGTTTTAAAGCACGTTATTCCAAACAATTTAGGAATGTTAGGTGATTTATGCCCCTTATGGATTAAAACCAGACTCTGCATCAACTATGTAATTTTCCATGGGAGTTTTGCCATGGATCCCCCTCCGGCATGCCACAGTCCAGGTGTTAGTCCCCTTGAAACAACTTTTCCATCACTATTGTGGCCAGAAAGAGTCCCTATGGATTTTAAAATTCGCCTGTCCATTGAAGTCAATGGCGGTTCGCCCGGTTCGCGAACATTTGCCGAATTTCGTGTTCGCCGTTCGCCGTTCGTGAACGCAAAATTTTAGGTTCGCAACATCACTATTAGTCTACTGGGCGATGTGTTGGTTCCAGTTTGCTGATATTGCACCTATAGGTGCCTGCTATCTTGTAAGTACAAGCACTTGGTTACATTCTACTTTTGTCCAGATGATATTGGGCCATGTTGGTTTTCCTTTTTTGCCCCTATAGGCACATGAACATTGGTATTTCAGAAGATTTCTGACTGTCTCTGTGCTAAGGATAACAGTGTGCTGGACCACTGTGAAGTTTCAGCCCGCTCCACTAGCACCAGCTGGGTGCTTTATGTTTGTGAGTATTCAAATTCACCTGTGTTGTTGTCTTTACCTGTGTTGGCGATATTAGGCCATGGTGGCGCCTCTGTTTTTTACCTTTTTCAGATTTTGAACACCAGGATAGCCATCCTTTGACAGAGTGCTGCCTCAATGTCCGGATTTTCTTGTCATCTTGGTTTCTTGGACTTTTTTTATTATTTTATTTTATATATTATTTTATTTTTTCATAATTTTATTATTTATATTTTATTAATATTGTTCTTATTATTTTGTATGGTGCTTAGCATAGAATACTGTGCTGCTACTCATTATTGAGATTCCACAAAGCCCCTACATAGATTTTCAATTGTATTTGCTATTGAGGAAGCACTCCCTAAGGGCGTGGTGTGTTTTGAGCACACATCACTCTCTATATACATTTTATATTGGAAAGTATTAGATATTCAGTCACAATCTCAGGGTGAACCGAACAATTGTTAACTTGTTGGCCTCATTGTGGTTAACTGTAATCATTAAGGAGATATGGAGTCCAGCTTTTAGTAAAGGTCCAGTATTTATGTAGTAATTCTTGTTAAGAAGGATTTTTCTTTATTATGGTCACAGACTTTTATTATGTTAATCATGTTTCACATAAATAGGGAGTCTGCCGTTATAAGGTTCTCTCAGATTCAATGGTGTAATTGGGAGAGTTTTTTTCGGAGTTTCCATATAGAAAATTCTTCTAATTATTCTTCTCCTAATTTAATCATGGGGCAAAGGGATGTTGGTTTGTTCTTTTGCTCTTCATGGATTCCTTAAAGGGTTGGGTGACATGATGACTCTTAAAATCACATGATTTGTGAACTAGTAAGATAAAACATGCTTTCTTTCATCACCTTTTCTTAGGTGCTTAGAGGGTAGGTTGCCCTACTAGCGTCAAAAGTTGATCAGGTGTGTGAAGTCTTCCTTATGGTTGAGACCTTTCAGAAAGAGGCAGTCTAGTTGGAAAATCCATCTTGACTCAGATGTTAGAAGCCTCTTCTCGAAATCACCACCTCTCCAATTTCTCTTGACCTTCTGTATTCGGATACATTTTAGATATTGTATATTACCTTGAATTTTGGTGGTAAAGTGTTTGTATAGCGTTGTATCCATACTCAATTTCTATATGAGGAGTATGTGCTCTCGGATCCTATCCTTTTGGGGTCTTGAGATTTGTCCAATGTACTGGAGTCCGCACGTACACTCCATCAGGTTTTGACCCCTTTGTCTTTACATCTTATAAGATCTTTTATTTTGTGTTCTTCTTTGTTATTTCTGGAATGGAATGTATCTGTCTTCTTACTACATTTGCATGCCTTGCAATTTGGGCACAGGAAGAAGCCTTTTATTCTCTTTCCACAGACATCTATGATGTTTGATGTCTTCACCTTTTGAATGCTAGGTGCTAGTCTGTTTTTTAAGTTGTTGTTCGCTTAATATATGTTCGTTCTCCTTAACATAATCCTCATTGATGAGAATGACGATCCCTCTGCCTTTATAGGCTGGTCTGATTACCAATGCTGAGAGAAAAAGAAATGGCACTAGCACTACAATACTGTTGATACAGGGTTGCTCAATTGGATTAGATTGATATCTGTTTATATACGTATATATTTATCTATACACATACATACATCTATACACACATTCACGTCTGTATGTATATCAGTCTGTAAGTGTAGCTTGGGGTGAGCTGGGGTGCTTGTGCACAAGAACAACTTTTGGATTGAGTCTAGAGCCCAGGAGAAGGGATCAAGACTAGAAAGAGTGCACTTGGGCAGCACTCCCGTCCCTGATTAGAGTAAATAATAATAAACTCACATTCAGGACCAAAAAGTTTCTATTCAAAAGAATTTACTTAAAACATAACTTTTATTCAACAATAGTTATAAAATCAATATGTGTGTATGTGTGCTTTAAAAACACATAGGAACTGGATTGTGAATATTGGCTAATGGTCAGTTAGGCAACCTAGTTATTCAAATATAGAGGGCGCCTCTAAGGGGTCCCACTCTTATATAGGTGGTTGTTTGTATTTTATATCTTGTGCTAGGGGTGGATTAGGGTGTTTCACAATGGGTTCATACCTAGGTGCTGTGTGTAGCACTTTCTAGGTTTGTATTGGGACTAATCAAATACCTAATTCAGGTTTTACAAATGTGACATCTAATATAATTGTTGTCAGATTAACTTTTTCCAGACTCTATACTCAGGCCTGGTTTAGTATATTAGACTTCAGGCTATCTAGTAATATGATAAGTTGTATGTTGGTTATTTATCTTCTGTCAGTACCCTAATATCTCACAAAATACTTTTGCACTTTATATCAACTGGGTGGAGATATAAATGTCACGGGTTACATTTAAGTCTCTATTGCATCTTGTTGGGGCATATAATGCTGATGGTGCCCTAAGTTATTCGTCACTTTTATTTCAAATACAATGAATTGATATTGATACCAATAGATTTAATAGCAAAATTTGTTGGAATAAATATATTACTTGCTTCCAAATGGTACACTGGGTCTAAGTTACACCTTATTTGAAACTGCAAGACTTGTAAATCTTGGGATGAAGAATTTAATTTTCTTAGCTGAACAGGAATTTGCTTTGTGCAATATATTTTTCTCTTTCTTTTTATATTGTGCATAAATTTCCGGTTTTGATGTCTAATAACATACAAAGTCTATAATGAGCTACTATTTAGTCCACATCTTAGGGTGCTTGGTGTAAACTTTCGGATTTGACCTTTGAGAAAGCCGAGACAGTATCGGCGAAACATGTCAGGGGGGGTATAGTCCAACAAACACCCCAATTAGCTGTTTTTAAATGGCATAGGAACTGGTTAAATACAATTTAATCTAATGTGTTGGCAATCTAGAAAAACCTTATTATATATAGTTGTAGTTGTTTAAAAGCAGCCATAGCTTATTGACCGGGATGGTCAGAATTTTACTAGCAATTCGGTGATACGCTAGGGGTATTAGTTTGGGGATAGCTAACATTTAATAGTGGTTCTTTAAATTGTAGAAGCCTAATCTATAATCAACAGATGCCAAAATAAGACATATTTTCAGATTTACTAGACAAGCTAACACCTAATTCTAATAGAGACTGTTTGAGAATTGCTATAAGACGCATACCACGATATTTCAGTACACAGCATTTCAAGCAGTGTGGGTGCTGCTTATTTGCGAGTTAATGTTGACTGCAAACTTTATAAAGTGTATCGCATTTGAAGTAACAATATACTGACCCTTGCGGTCTCAGGTATTTCGGTAGTTGTGCCACACGCCAGAGGTATAATAGGTGTAAAGGATGCACAGGTTTGATTGGTAACTATCGGTTTAACGTATGACAAGTAAGGCCAAAATAAGGCCTTTTTCAAGATACAGTTTATAAATTAATATATAAGTTAAACAGCTACTAAAATCGGTTACAACATGCACAAACAAGTTATTTCACTACTTAGCTTTAATAGCAGTGTATGTCCAACTCAAATTCAGTTAAGCCGATAAAGGGTATTTTATTTGGGCAACAATACACTAACCTTTGTGAGCCAATATACCATATGAATTTAGCCACACGTATGAGGTGAATGTTAGGTGATGATATACAGGTTTAACTTGTAAGAACACTTGCCAAAATAAGGCATTATTTAAATCGCCTGTACAAGGTAATAAAACAAAATCATTACACTCTCAAAACAGCCAAATATAAGATTCAAAATCCGAAAGTTTACACCAAGCACCCTAAGATGTGGACTAAATAGTAGCTCATTATAGACTTTGTATGTTATTAGACATCAAAACCGGAAATTTATGCACAATATAAAAAGAAAGAGAAAAATATATTGCACAAAGCAAATTCCTGTTCAGCTAAGAAAATTAAATTCTTCATCCCAAGATTTACAAGTCTTGCAGTTTCAAATAAGGTGTAACTTAGACCCAGTGTACCATTTGGAAGCAAGTAATATATTTATTCCAACAAATTCTGCTATTAAATCTATTGGTATCAATATCAATTTATTGTATTTGAAATAAAAGTAACGAATAACTTAGGGCACCATCAGCATTACATGCCCTAACAAGATGCAATAGAGACTTAAATGTAACCCGTGACATTTATATCTCCACCCAGTTGATATAAAGTGCAAAAGTATTTTGTGAGATATTAGGGTACTGACAGAAGATAAATAACCAACATACAACTTATCATATTACTAGATAGCCTGAAGTCTAATATACTAAACCAGGCCTGAGTATAGAGTCTGGAAAAAGTTAATCTGACAACAATTATTTTAGATGTCACATTTGTAAAACCTGAATTAGGTATTTGATTAGTCCCACTACAAACCTAGAAAGTGCTACACACAGCACCTAGGTATGAACTCATTGTGAAACACCCTAATCCACCCCTAGCACAAGATATAAAATACAAACAACCACCTATATAAGAGTGGGACCCCTTAGAGGCACCCTCTATATTTGCATAACTAGGTTGCCTAACTGACCATTAGCCAATATTCACAATCCAGTTCCTATGTGTTTTTAAAGCACACACACACACATATTGATTTTATAACTATTGTTGAATAAAAGTTACGTTTTAAGTAAATTCTTTTGAATAGAAACTTTTTGGTCCTGAATGTGAGTTTATTATTATTTACTCTAATCAGGGACGGGAGTGCTGCCCAAGTGCACTCTTTCTAGTCTTGATCCCTTCTCCTGGGCTCTAGACTCAATTCAAAAATGGTCTTATTACCAGTTTGTTGTTGTTCTCAAGCCGCTTGATGGTTTCCATTTGGGCTTTAGACATGTTGTGTTTGACATTCCTCATTTTTGTTGTATTTATATTTTTTGCTTTATTGCATACTATAGTCTCAAACACTTCTATAGCACTCCCCTTGCTGTTTATTGTGTAGAATGTAGACCTTGGTTTGAGGTCTGTATGCGTGAATTGATCTTGTTGTATATTGGTGGTATAGTTGCTCGATACCATTCTTTCCATTGGAGACTTCAGAACAAACATTTTTTTCTTACAAATTCTTCAGTATTTATGAATGTTTGACATTTATCTAAGCTTTTCGATAGTGAGGAGAGGCCATATTTCAGTACTTCTCTGTCATGATCCAGTGTACATGCGCTCAGGAAACAGACCCTCGGGGCAGTGGTAGGGATTTGAAGACACCGACCCCTGACCCGAGGAAGAGTATCCTGGACGTGGATAGATGATAGTCTGTGATTCATAGTTGCTAGAATTTATTGTAGAATAAATGGAGGGTGCAACATTTGTATACAATATATTCTGACTTCACTGTGACTTATAGTTAGTTAATAGAAGTAACTGCAGGATTTAATGAGAGAAAAAATATAGCAATGTGGAATGTTCAGGCTTCAGAGTAATCTAGTAAAAGATTGACACTTAGATGCAAACTAAGGTTTGTTGCAGGTTCACAGTATATAATATTATATAAAGCTGTATGTCAGAGTTTAAGCACAGCTGCACAGGTACTTAGACAAGCTGCAAGTTTAGGCATTAATTACTGTTTGTGCATTTAGATGCAAACTTGGTTTGTTGCAGGTTCACAGTATATAATATTATAAAGAGCTGTATGTCAGTAATTAGCAGAGCAGCACAGGTGAAAGTTAAGTTTAAGGCATCAATTACTGTTTGAACATATTTTGGAGAGTCACATGAAAGCTTTTAATTGAACACATAGATGCAGAGTTCAGAATATGTTAACATATTTGCAGCAGGATATTTCAGCAATGACAACTTGTAGCAGAGAAATAGTTATAAAGTTCTGAGTAAGATGCTGTTGTAATTAGAGAGTGATGATAACCAAAAGTATGTTTGATTTATAATAAAGTTCTGAGTTTGTTAAGTAGCAGTGTCCAGGAAACAGAAAATGGAATTATTTGGATACTTGCGATTTGATGATTTTAGGCATTGGAATAGAAAATGCTGTAGGTTGAAATAGTTTGTAAATTCATACAGGAAACAGTCACAGACCTCTGTTGTTCAGGATCACAACTTCAATGTTAATGCAAAGCACATTAGACCTGAGAAGGCTTAAAAAGAGGCTGAGGTAATCAGGTGCATGAATGATTAATCAGGCAGGCAAGCAAGCTGAATGTGAATACTGCCCAAATGCAGCAGTCAGAGAAGGAAGTCTTAAAGGGATAGTGACATTAGGCTGAGATATGTTACAGATCGCCCTCCTCAAAGGCGACCTCTGGGCGCCCAACACAATCCAAAAGGGGAGAGAACAAAAATGATATGGAGTACCGGTAGTAGGTGTATGGAGGTAGTGAGTCCAATCGGAAATCAAGAAAGGAGGGTTGGAAATCTCTTGAAAAAGTTGAATGACAAAGTAAAGGCCATGTAATTCAGGTATCAAAAGATCTTGACAATGATGAGAGCAAAACTTGAAGTCATCTTTTTTGTAGTCATCATGAGAATGCATGAACATAACCTACAATGAGCTTCCTACCACAGAATCATCCTGAGGGTAGATAGGCGGATGTTCTTCATGATAGATGACCATGTACATAGCCAATGAAAAGGCAGCCAGTCTTAGAAAAATGAATAGGCTTTCCTCAGCTTCAGAAATAGAGATGCAGCATTCTGGATTGATAACCTGATTAAGCACATTTGGGTCAGAGATTTGAGTATCCTCAGAATTAACCTCTTGGCTGAGGATTAGATATACTCCAAAAGAAAAAGCTATAGCCACTTCTAACGCAATAGCAGGGCTTTCTTCAAAATAGGAGATAGGAGTGTAGAGTGCCAGATTTGTCCAGTTCTTGCCATCTTCTAATTCAATATGAAATGTCTCCTTACTGGATTCAGAATCAAAAGTGTTCTCACTAAGAACAGGTATATGAATGTCCACACCAGGGCAAGGTTCAGGAATACCCACATCTGGGCAATGTTCAGTCATATCCTCAGTAGGATCAGGTGAAGGAATGCCCATGCCAGGTTCGGAAGTACCCACTTCTGGGCAAGGTTCAGGAATATCCTCAATAGGATCAAGTATAGGAATGCCCTCACCAGGGCAAGGTTCAACTATAGAGAAAGAAAAAGAACCCACTTTAGAGCCAGGAACCATACTTTCTTCTGAGCAGAGGGCAAGGCTTTCTTCAGGGTTCATAAACGAAGAATTAACAAGACCCACTTTAGAGCCAAGAACCATACTCGCTTCTGAGTAGAGGGCATGGCTATCTTCAGGGTCAAGTATTATTACACCCATTTCTGGGTTAAGCAAAGGAATACCCATACCAGGGTTAAAAACAGGAGAGTCTACCTTGATGTCAGGTTTAGTAGTATAATCATGGAAAACAGGAACAGGAATGGGCACTGGGGAATCTTTTTGAAGAACTTTTGTACAAGTTTCAGGTTCAAGAATGTCCACTTGCGAACTTGGTTCAAAGTTGTCCTCACAGGATTCAGTATCAGGAATTCCTGTACAGGAAACTGATGTAGTAGAAAATGTAGGTTGATGCAAAGTATCTCCCAAGGGAAACAATTTCTTAGATGCAGTAACAGAAGAATTTTGAGAAGGTAAAGTGTACTGAAATATGCCACACTCAGGTAGATGCGGAGGAATTGTGACACAAGATTCTGACTGAGAAGTTATCTGGAGTTCAGCAGGCATGCTTATTTGAGTTTGAATATCAGAGCTAAATTCTCCAGGGATTATCTCTGGTAAACTGAAAGGTTGTATATCGGGAACAGAATTATCTTTTGCTTCTAGCACTGGGTTTACAGGTATTGAGGCAGCATGAGAGGAATGCAAGAAATCAATAGTTGGAAACAGTTTTTGTAGTTGTTGTAGAGTCTGAGAAGAGATACCATTAGATGCTTTAAGAACAGACTGATAGTGACTATAGACATCATCCAGCTTGGTGTTGACAGTGTCAGGAGGCAAGAGAGGGTCTGGTACAACAGAAACTAAAACAGGGGAATCAGGCTGAGTTTCCTCTTTGCACTTCTGATTTTCTGTGGGCAGAAGGATTTTCTTCTTCTTCTTCTTCTTCTTCTTTTTCTTTGAGAGCTTAGATTTCTTCCCAGTATGAGGCTTCTTAGGTTGCTGCCATTGTGGCTTGTAGTAAGGTTTAGAACTGAAATCTTCTTCATCACTGGATGCATAATTCTGATGTGATAAATCAGCATGGTAGTTGAGGGGACCTTTTCTCCAAACAGCAGTCTGTAAACCAGATGTCTTTTCTTGCAGCTCTGAATCTGTCCAATCCAACGAATCCATGGTAATATCAGAAATAGGAAGATCAGTATTTCCATGAGAGGTTTTATGATGGGAGCTGTCTGTATCTTCCATATTATAAATATAACAACCAAGGATGTCATTATAGCCAATAGGTTGAGGTTTTGTCTGAGTTTGTGGCGAATTAAAGTTGCGCTCATACCAGTCTAATGCCAGTTCAGCTGGATCTGTGAAGTCATCCTCCATGTTGACATATTCAGACTCAGAATCAGTATCACCAGGATAGGAATTACAAACAGGAGGAGTAGATGGTTTTCTGGAACAGTAGTCATGTCTCTTTAAATCTTTAAAGGTCTGAATTTTTTTCTGCTGAATCTATGAATGCATCCTCTTCAGTTACATAGTCAGACTCAGAATCAGTTTCACAAATATGGAAATCATGAACATGAGGAACAGATGAAATTCTAGAATAGTGGTTCTGTCTCTTTAAATCTTTAAAAATCTGAATTTTTTCTGCTGAAGCTATGGTTAAATCCTCTTCATTTTAATAGTCAGATTCAGGATCAGTTTCACCAAAATGGTAACCACGAACATGAGTAGAGGATTGTCTAGAATGGGAGTACTGCGTCTTTAAATTTTTTAAAGTTTGAAAATCTTCTGTTTTTCCTTTAGGGATTGCTTGGGTCTGAGTTATGTTGTAATTTTTTATTTTCCTTTGAGGGTCGGTGCATCCACTACCACTGCGGATCCCTTTTTTAGGCATTAACATTCTGTCATGATCCGGTGTACATGCGCTCAGGAATCAATTACTGTTTGAACATATTTTGGAGAATCACATGAAAGCTTTTAATTGAACACATAGATGCAGAGTTCAGAATATGTTAACATATTTGCAGCAGGATATTTCAGCAATGACAACTTGTAGCAGAGAAATAGTTATAAAGTTCTGAGTAAGATGCTGTTGTAATTAGAGAGTGATGATAACCAAAAGTATGCTTGATTTATAATAAAGTTCTGAGTTTGTTAAGTAGCAGTGTCCAGGAAACAGAAAATGGAATTATTTGGATACTTGCGATTTGATGATTTTAGGCATTGGAATAGAAAATGCTGTAGGTTGAAATAGTTTGTAAATTCATACAGGAAACAGTCACAGACCTCTGTTGTTCAGGATCACAACTTCAATGTTAATGCAAAGCACATTAGACCTGAGAAGGCTTAAAAAGAGGCTGAGGTAATCAGGTGCATGAATGATTAATCAGGCAGGCAAGCAAGCTGAATGTGAATACTGCCCAAATGCAGCAGTCAGAGAAGGAAGTCTTAAAGGGATAGTGACATTAGGCTGAGATATGTTACATTCTCTTTCTTTTTCTGTTAACTCGTATGAGCTTAGATTAAAAATTCCATCCACAGCTGTTTTTTCTTTAGTGTTTTAGTGGTGTGTTCTCAGATTTCTTCAGTCTTATGCCTCCACTCTTACCTTTATGGGTCTGCTTTTTAGATTTAATGAAGTCTGCTCCTCTCCTTCCAAAGTTTTCTTTTTTATCTGTGTTCTCTCTTTGTCTTTTGCAGCTGGCTGGTTCTGCTCTAAAAAAGATAAGGATGAAGGAGTTGGTGCCAATAGCATAGAGTCTGTCTCTTGGTGCCTTGAGGATGTGTATTCATCCTTCTTTGCTTGTTCTCTCCATTTTTTAGTATTGTTATTTCCCAATCTATGGCTTCTGAAATCTTCAGATCTTTCTAACTGTATTTCGTCATTTCTTGAGTCCATCGTCTTCCAGTAAGGTGTGGTGTCAGGTTCTCTTAAAGGACGTCTGTTATAATAGTCATTATTTCTTGGGCCTGGCGCCTTCCCATAATGTGTATTATAAGTAGTAGTTGTAGTATTTTTATCGTAGTTGTTATAGTAGTTTCTATTGTCCTCATGATCAAATCTAGAGGGATAGTGATTATTTATATCTAATCTCCTATTTGGATATTCGTGGTAGCCTCGTCTGAAGTTATCATAGTCATAGTAGTTATCGGTATAGTCCCCATTTCTCATACCGTGTCTATCGCCTCTATGGTTTCTATCATAATGTGTGCCCCATTTATGGTGTTGTCTTTTCCAATTGTCATGACTTTCTTGATTGTTCTCAAAACATTCACCCCAAGTCTTACTGTTGTGTTGTAATTATATCCTCTATCTCTTTGAAGAAATGCCTGGAATTAAATATTGTACCTAAGTGTCTCTTAATCCATAACTTTCCATTAAATGGACTGAAACTTTGTTACAGACCTCTAGGACACTGATGAACCTAATCATAGAATATAGGGAATCATTGCTTAAACATATAGGTTCAGATTACAAGGAAGATGAGGAAATTCTTATGAACCTAGAAAATTCAGGGATAGATATCACAAAAGGGAGGTCTACCCTTATAAAAAAAAAGTATCTAAAACTAGAGAGGACATTATTATGAGGAAATCCAGAAAACTAAAACGAGAGCTAGATAAAAGTAATATTGAAAACACTATAAAAACAGAGACAGAAAATATAAACCCAACTAATACTATAGCAACAAATATAGAGGATAGCAGCGAGAACCCAGACAAATGGACTAAAGTAACATATAGAACCAGAAATCAAACTAGAAATCACCCTTTTCATGACGCACAAAGACAAACTGTTAGAACGCAAAATTCACATAGAGATCATATACAACACTACAGAAAGACTTGGGGTAAATGTTTTGAGAACAATAAACAAAGTTATGACAATTGGAAAAGACAACAACATAAATGGGGCACACATTATAATAGAAACCATAGAAGCGATAGACACGGTATGAGAAATGGGGACTATACCGATAGCTACTATGACTATGATAACTCCAGACGAGGCTACAACCAATATCCAAATAGGAGACTAGATAGAAATAATCACTACCCCTCGAGACATGATCATGAGGAAAATAGAAACTACTATAACAACTATGATAAAAATACTACAAGGGGTACTTATAATAGATATTATGAGAAGGAGTCAGGCCCAAGAAATAATGACTATTATAACAGACATCCTTTAAGAGAACCTGACACCACACCTTACTGGAAGACAATGGACTCAAGAAATGATGAAATACAGTTCGAAGGATCTGAAGATTTCAGAAGCCATAGATCGGGAAATAACAATACTAAAAAATGGAGGTAACAAGCAAAGAAAGATGAATACACATCCTCAAGGCACCAAGAGACAGACTTTATGCTACTGGCACCAACTCCTTCATCCTCATATTTTTTTAGAGCAGAACCAGCCAGCTGCAAAAGACAAAGAGAGAACACAGATAAAAAAGAAAACTTCGAAAGGAGAGGAGCAGACTCCATTAAATCTAAAAAGACATTTTTTATGCCAACCTCTATATGGGCAAATGGAAGCAGATATTTTGGGACTCCTGCCCAGCTAGCGTGGACCTGGTCCTATACCGGAGGTACATAGATGATATCATTATCATCTGGGGAGGATCCATAGTAGACCTTGATTACACCATAGAGGTGATAAACAGAAATATATATAATTTGAAATTCACACATGAATGGAGCCAAAAGAGCATCACATTTCTAGACTAAAGGATAGAAATAACAAATGGTAAATGGGTGTCACAGCTGCTTATAATCAGAAATGTTCCTTAGGTAAAAGAATCAAATGTGCAGATTTAGTCAAATATATAGAAAAAATTAAGTAGTGTTGTTTCTGCTTTAGTTTTACTTCACATACTGTTTTGAAATAAAAACTAACTGCAGACTTTTTATATCCCACCTTATCAGAATGTAAGTTTAACTTTAACATTACGTTATTAATATAGTGGTTAGTAATTGATCTCAATGTAACATTTGCAAATGTAATAAACACAGTGTGGACTCAGAAAAGATATAAAAATAAAGATGCTGATAATTTGCTACATCGATGTTAACAGCATAAAGAAAAAATAAGAGCATTAAGCAACTGAACTTGTAAACTGGGTGATTCAATTCCTCAATCACAAGCAAGATAAACAAAGTCTTGGTTATAGTAACAGAAGCTGGACAACTGAGGTGACTTGGGAAAATAACGCAGTAAAGCGAGACTTCAAATCTAACAGTAGTGTTAGATTTAATTGTAGGTAATGTATTTAATTAATTTATTGATAGTGTAGTGTTAGGTTTAATTGTAACTTAGGTTATGATTTATTTTACAGGTCATTTTGTAATTATTTTAACTAGGTAGCTATTAAATAGTTCTTAACTATTTAATAGCTATTGTACCTGGTTAAAATAAATACAAAGTTGCCTGTAAAATAAATATAAATCCTAAAATAGCTACAATATAATTATAATTTATATTGTAGCTATATTAGGGTTTATTTTACAGGTAAGTATTTAGCTTTAAATAGGAATAATTTATTTAATAAGAGTTAATTTATTTTGTTAGATTTAAATTATATTTAACTTAGGGGGGTGTTAGTGTTAGGGTTAGACTTAGCTTTAGGGGTTAATACATTTATTATAGTAGCTGTGAGGTCCGGTCGGCAGATTAGGGGTTAATACTTGAAGTTAGGTGTCAGCGATGTTAGGGAGGGCAGATTAGGGGTTAATACTATTTATTATAGGGTTATTGAGGCGGGAGTGAGGCAGATTAGGGGTTAATAACTTTATTATAATAGCGGTGAGGTCCGTTCAGCAGATTAGGGGTTAATAATTGTAGGTAGGTAGCGGCGACGTTGGGGGGGCAGATTAAGGGTTAATAAATATATTATAGGGGTCGGCGGTGTTAGGGGCTGCAGATTAGGGGTACATAGGGATAACGTAGGTTGCGGCGGTGTTCAGTCGGCAGATTAGGGGTTAAAAAACTTTAATAGAGTTGCAGCGATGTGGGGGGGCCTCGGTTTAGGGGTGCATAGGTAGTTTATGGGTTTTATTGTACTTTAGAGCACAGTAGTTAAGAGCTTTATGAACTGGCATTAGCCCAGAAAGCTCTTAACTCCTGACTTTTTTCTGCGGCCGGAGTTTTGTCGTTAGATTTCTAACGCTCACTTCAGCCACGACTCTAAATACCGGCGTTAGAAAGATCCCATTGAAAAGATAGGATACGCAAATGGCGTAGGGGGATCTGCGGTATGGAAAAGTCGCGGCTGCAAAGTGAGCGTTAGACTCTTACCTACAAGACTCTAAATACCAGCAGTAGCCCAAAACCAGCGTTAGGAGCCTCTAATGCTGGTTTTGACGGCTAACGCCAAACTCTAAATCTAGCTGCCTATTTATATGAAACATGGTTAACATAATAAAAGTCTGTGCCCATAATAAAGAAAAATCCTTCTTAACAAGAATTACTACATAAATACTGGAACTTTACTAAAAGCTGGACTCCATATTTCCTTAAAGGGACAGTATACACTCATTTTCATATAACTACATGTAATATACACTACTATAAAGAATAAGATGCCCAGATACTGATATAAAAATCCAGTATAAAACTGTTTAAAAACTTACTTAGAAGCTGTCAGTTTGGCTCTGTTGAAAAGGTAGCTGGAAAGCCCACAGCAAGTGGCAAATAAGACATTCCCCCCCTCCCCCTTCTTTTGCATATGAAAAGACCCTTTACACAAACAGCAGCAAGCTGGAGAAAGTAGTTGACAGTATTCACATAAAACTTTGGGGCTTGGTTAGGAGTCTGAAAATCAGAGCAATGTTATTTAAAAAATAAGCAAAACTATACATTTATTTTTTTTAAAAACTTTATGGGCTATATAAATAGATCATCTACAAAACATTTATGCAAAGAAAAAATGAGTGTATAATGTCCCTTTAAAGATTACAGTTAACCACAATGAGGCAAACATCACGTTAACAATTGTTCGGTTCACTCTGAGACTGTGACTGAATATCTAATAATATCCAATATATCTTTAAACTCTCTATTATCATCACAAATATAGTGACGTCTGAGTATTAATAACTAGGAAAACTGATAGCCTGAATTGATATCACACAAATTGACAATACATCTCTGACTATGATTTGTCATTGAGACTCCACATAAAACATTACAACAGGTTATTGAGTCTTAATTATTACTAATAAAGTGCCTCTATACAACAAAAAATTAGAGCTCATATGTCTATATTAAAACAAGATTTCACAAGTCTAGAAAGTACAGTTTATGATACAACCTTCCTTCAATCCCTCTTCTAGTAAGCTGAATGCTCCCAGTCCCTTTACTAGAGTCCATGGACTAGATTGTATTATATAAGGCATAAAGTTATAGCCACTATACCATTGTGAATTTGAATTCAAGGATATCAATCCGTACTAGTTAGCATTAGCAATTCAAAACTCCAAATTTTTCTTAATAAATAATAGTGCACTGAGAAACAAACGGCCCTTCTGGTTCCAAGGCATTCACAGTTCAAATATTGTGATAAATAGCCACTTAAACGTGACAGCAGCCATCCTAAACAGATGGAGCTGATATACCAGTCTTAACTAACGCTATTCACTCTCAGTGTATGAATCTTTGAATTAACATCATATTGTAGTAGCTATCTCTAGCTGACTAAATCAAACATATTGCCCTAAACGCTCTAGGACTTAAAGCGCAAAAAAACAATCATAAAACCAAATTAATTATAGAGCTGTCTGCATCACTCTTCTCATTCCCCTTAATATTAACTTAAATCTCCGTAGTATATGACTTTTGAAATAAGCATGTCGCATTACCATGTTAATAAAGAAACAATTTATGTTTTAGTAGAACACCATAACTAAAAGGAATTATCTTATCCTTCAGCGTAATATCTTAAAGAATAGGGAAACAAATTTTTCCCTTAATGCCATACCGTAATAGATGTCACTGTTTTATAAGCAAAGAAGGTTTAAAAATATCCTTAGCATCTAAAACAGAGAGCCCAATATATATACTATCAGCAATACATAAACCATATTAGTTTTGCAGAACAGCAACTAAAGTTGTCCCCTAATAAAATAAAACCATGCCACAACGATAAAAATTATAACATCCTCAAAGCGAATATAGCTTGGAATATCTCTGGCACTTTATGATAATAAGCCTGTACTGTATTTTATATTTAAAACGTTTTATTTAAAAATCTTTTGTTTGTACAGCTTTAAAATCTTACATACATTACAGATTAACAGGAGATATAACATACATAACTCTATAATGCCCCATAGTACCGGCACCTCTTTAAATATGACATTGTGACCCAGTGGCCATCTTTTCCCTCTTTCCAGTTTCCGCCGGAATTAGTCATATCTATCTATCAACTTTCCAAAATCCTCTTTTTTTCCCAACCTGTCCCACAGTGACGTCAAGTTCCAATCAGTTTTTATGTGGGGGGTCAATCTCCGCTGCGGCACAGTGAGAGTTAAATTAAATCGTACAAACATTTAACAAATAACTTAAACCAACTTAATTAAACAAACCAAGTGTCTGGATGCCAAAGACTAGGTTACCAATGCTATATTCATGTCATATTCAGTTGAATTCAGGTTAATATTTATTCATCCCTAACTAATATTTTGAATGGAGTAGTGAGAGCCATCTCTAAGATTCCAGTAAAACCTTATCTCATCATTGATATCTTTTGTGCCCAGCGACCATGTCGCACATTCATACATGTTGTATGTGTGTTGCATCTTATTTTTAATTTCCATCCACGGCGGTGTACCTACCTTCCAGTGTTTTGCTATGCATGTTCTAACTGTCGTGAATAAAATTCTAATGAAGGTGTTGATAGGTCTATTAAACTTCTGAATTCTATCATGAAGCAACGCCTGTGTAATGGTAAGGTGTATTTGTTTGTTTAATAGGTAGCTGAGCATTGAAGATAGAGTCTTCCATATTTTCTGGACTTTTGCACAGTCCCACATCATATGTCGATAGGTTCCCCACTCCCCACATCCCCTATAACACAATCCGGAGCTGTTTTGTAACATGTGCGAGGTTCTAAGTGGCGTTAAATTCCATCTACACAATGTCTTTATGGTGTTTTCCTTTAAGTCTACACTGAACAGTCCTTTACTAGCTGCTTTAAAAATATCATACCATGTGTCTGTGTCCAAAGTTATTTCTAATTCTACTTCCCATTTGAGCATTAATGTCTGGAGATGGTGTGTTTCGGTCTGGTCTGTGAGCTATAGATATTTTCTAGTATGGACCCACTTTTGATATTTGCTAATTAGAGAAATATGTGGAGAGAAGAGGACAGCTGCAAATACAGGTACCAGTGTACTTTAATAGGGAGCCTGTACTGTATTTTAATATAAAATACAACATTGGTTAACAGCCGCACTGCTGAAACAACAGCAACATCATAACCAATCAACAACTAGATCGTGAACGCACATGGTCCCTTCAGTTAGTAAACAATCCCTGAACTAATCAGGGATACGAGGATATGATGTCATGACCAATGAAAACGGCGGAATAATGGCTGTAAGGCGAGATTTTTAAACATTTAAAACAAATAAATTGTCACCAAGAAACCCTGACAATTTAAATGTGATAGCCTATTGTTTATGATAAATACAAACACTTTAATTAGATAATATATCAAACCCCCAACTTTTACTATGCAACAACATTTTTTTCAAACAAGCCACACCCCAGCTACGAGAAAAGGTGCAAATTATGACTACAAATTGCCATCACTAAAACCAGCTATCAATCTTGAGAAAGGCCTTGAGGAGGCCGAAATGCGTTGACCACAGCTGGTAATCATTATTTCATTGAAACACCCAATTTTGTACCATCTACACTATTGTTCTTTACCTTTCTAGGGCATTGACAATATTACACCAAGTAAAAACAATAGGATCCTAGATCCAGACCCAAGGGTTCTCACCACCAGGAACAGGATTTCCAATTTACCCACTGGGAGAAACTTAGGGACCGTTGAGTGGGTTCTCACACCAGGAATCAACAGGGATTCTCACTGCCAGGAAATAAGGTCGATTTTAACTGATTCCAATTTCACTAAATATTTTTCAAACAGACTGAGTGCAAATCATTTGTTCACAGTGTATCACTGGATTACAACCCTAAGACTTTGTTCTCTTTTTCTTTTTCTCTTTTTCTTTTTTTGTGCACATTTCCACTTATTTTTCCATATTGTTCCACCAAAAACCTTTGCTATTTTTACATTAAAATCCACAGTCATTTGGAATTTTTTTCCACGGATCTTTTTCACAATTGTGATCACTTTTTTTTATATTTTTTATATATATTTTTTAAATTATTTTTGTTCCACAATTTTATTAATTAGCACATACAGTCGACTGTCAACCTAATCCAAAAGGTAATTAGTACCATCCATCACTCATGGACAGGTGCTTACATTGCATCACAAAATTCTAATATCCCATCATTTGCAAGGGAATATCTGCCCCTTAACCAGCATTGGTTCCTAACTTTTATCAGAATCTCATGCTCACACTTTTAAATCCTTTTAACGGATGTAATATTGCTTAAATTGTGATATTGTGTTTCCACATTTTATTGTATTTTATTGTATTTTAGAGCTCATATTGTATCATGCTACCTAAATTTCACATGTGATATTAGGGAAGTTTGTAATTAAACTTGTTTTAGTACACCAATCCTGCGTTGACACCTAGCCTATTTGAGGTGCTTTGAACACATCATACCTTTCTCTAGGCTAGCTAGTTAGCCTTTGTTCAGAGCTATAGGTGTGCTTGGTCTTTGGCGCTATATCCATAATAACGTGTATATTTACCACCATGAAGATATACTCACAAAAGTGATGCACTATAATGCTGTGCAATTCATGCAAGCTGGATGGATCAAAGTCCCCCAGCTGGCTCACTCCTGTGTTCAGGATCACATGTCCAAAGATGATGTGTAACAGTGATAAATGGTAGTGCAGTCCAAGTAAAGAACTCACCACAACATATTAAATGAATATAACCCCTGTATGCAAAGAGGAAATTTATTCAATAAAAAATTCTAAAAACAATTGAACTGCAATGCATTTCACAGTGCTACTGGGGAAACAGTGCCAGTTTGGGTTAGCGTGTGAGCGATCAGTGTTAGTTTTTTTAAATTGAACTCTCCATTGAAGTCTACGGGGAGAAGAAGTTAACATGGTTGCAATATTTGAAGTCCCACAGTTAGTACGCATCACGTTTCGCTACTGCTCTAACTTTTTACTTTCAATTTGTTATACGTGCGCTATCCCACGCACATTACAGTTTACTTTCAGTAGTATTAGAGCTCAACCGTGAGCACTAAATACCACTCTTCTTGTAATCTGGCCCACAGTGGTTAAACACTCTGAATGCTCTTAGTGCATACACCTGAATACCAAAATATTATGTTTGAATTGATTTTCTTGTAAAAAAAACATCAGGAAATGTTACATGGCACTAAAGTTCAAAGGGGGTTCATAAGAAAAAGTTGTTCATCAAATAAAAAAATCAGTAATTACTTCAGTGTTAGCAAAAAGATATAAAAGCAGTTTATTTGTACTGTCTCTCTGGGATTTTTTGCACTTTCTTTGCACTTTAAGTGGAGGTGAACAGAGGAAGATAAGTTATTTGCTCATATCCTTGTCAGAATGCCTGGCACGCATTTTGTTATCTCTGCTAAATAGAACTATTTCCTTTCGTGCATCAATGTACAACATATATTTTCTGTGAGGTAGCTGTTAAGGGTCTTGCTTTCACAATATTCAAAGACTTTTAAGTAGTTATTTTCATAATTTGCCTCAAGATATTTAATGTGATTACCATTAAAATCTCTGCAAAAAGCAAATATTGTCTCATTAAATATTCACAAGGTCTGAAGTGATGCGATTGTATAAAATGACACCTCTGCCAATAACTATAACATTTTGAGTCAGAGGTTTTGTTCTTTCAAACATTAAAAAAATATGATTTAGCTATGTGGCAAAAAGGGTTAAGAGCCTCTGATACAATGTGTAAATAATTAATAAAAGACACATAATACTCATAAATAACAGTCGTGCATATAACCAGTATGCTTTGGATTTACACAAATGCACAATATTTGAGAACTTTAGAGTTTAAAAGAAATACGATTGCTGTTTTGAATAAGCATAAATAACATACACCAACAGTGCAACTATAGTAAATATCAGCTTTATGAACATCTATGCTGTACATATTATTACCTTGTCTGTTATTTTTCTGCTGATTCTGTGACCTTTAATAGTAAGGGCTATAGTCTATCCATCAAATTTACAGTGAAATGGAAAGAGCGGTATTGATGATGCCTTTATAATAGTAATGATCACATGCAAGAGAACATAATCGCACACAAATATGATTAGTGCAATGATGTCATTGTATATGTGACTGGAATTGTGTGAAGGTCTCACTGTGGTGTGTTTATTTATCAAGCTGCTAGAAAAATTAGTAAAAGGAAGAAACCTTTGTCTGAAATAAGGACAGTTGCCATGCAGCCAAGAAAGGTGTGTGAGTGTGTGTGTTAGTGTTTGTGTGTGAGGAAGAGAGAGAATGAGGGTAAGATAAGGAGACTAAGATAAAGATATGGGGTGAGAATGGAAGTTGTAGAGGAAGTGACAGAGAAAGAAGAGACAGGTGACTTATTAAGATGATACCATGAGGGGAAAAAATGTTAATATAAAGTATGTGTGTTTGTTTATGAAAGAGAGAGACTGAGAGAGAGAGGGAGAGAGAGAGAGAGAGAGAGAGAGAGAGAGAGAGAGAGAAAGAGAGAGAGAGAGAGAGAGAGAGAGAGAGAAAGAGAAAACAACCAGAGAGTAGGGAGGGAGGAAAATAGTGAATAAAGAAAAATGGGAAAGAATCAAAAGTTATAAAAAAAAAAAACATTCAAAAGAACTTTTTCTGTGGCGATTATTTCTAAAGATGTATACAGTGAAAAACTAAAATTTTAAAGATTTGTTTCAAATTTTTCTCCCAATGTTCTGTTCTGCCAAATATCATTCATATGGGCATTTGTTTTGGCCAAACGTTGGATTTGTTACTATTTTTATAATGAAACAGCAAATATATACAAATAATTTTAACAAAATTCTTACATTATAGAATTTGACCTATACAGAGGCACAAAAGTCACACAACTGTGTATTTCAGTAGCTCTAGTGAAAATGAATGAAAATGTATTAGCTTCTCCCAACAATTTTGGTCCAGGGACACTGAGTATAATTAACTCTGCATAAAGCCCTTTTAGAAATACACATTGCCTGAGGGTAAGATGGGAATGGAAAATAGCCTACTAATGCCTATAAATGTATGCTCAGAGCCACTAGGTAATGGTTCAGAACATAAAATATTTGAATTGGACTATACTGCTGAAAGGCTTCTCAGATGACTGAAAAGTGTCAAATGTAAGGAAGTGTGTATAGGCCAACAATTTTGTAAATTTTTTATGATCACTAAAAATAAATTGGACTTTTAGGGGCCGATTTAACAACGGCCGAACGCCCCTAATTGCCCTTTTTCTGTGCGAGCTGCTGCAAACCTACAGGGGGAGGCATTGCACAAGCAGTTCACCAGTGCATGTGCACTATTGTAGGAAACCCATCCCTGTGTAATCTATTTAAATCACTCATAGACTAACTCACAATGTGCACATGCATGTAAAAGAGTTTCACGTGTGAATCAGTATAGACCCTAGCATGTATCAATGTAAATTGTATGCCCACATGTACATGTACTTCTGTCATGCCACCTCCACCACAATTCTACAGGCAACCACAGGAACAGTGGGCTCCCAGGCAGGAGCATGGTTGGCTGGATTTTATAGAGGAGCCGGAAGTCATGCCACCAACTTTAAAATATGACACCAGGGAACATTAATAGCCAGAGGAATATACCACCTTTGGTTTTGAGAGTGAGCCAACACGCCCACAAAGGGTACAGGTATATTCCCCAAAAACGGTCTCAAGTCATGTAACTAAGATCCATTGCTGTTCTCAGATATGTCTGAGGGGATTACACAGATGAGGTAACTTCAGCGAGAGAATGGCGTGCAGTTTATTCTGCTATCAGGTATGTGCAGTTATAATTTTTTCTAGAGATGGAAAACACTAGAAAATGCTGCTGATACCGGATTAATGTAAGTTAAGCCTGAATACAGTGATTTAATAACGACTGGTATCATGCTTACTCCCAGGGGTAATACCCTTATGATATTGCAATATAAAACGTTTTCTGGCATGTTTAATCGTTTTTATATATGCTTTGGTGATAAAACTTTATTGGGGCCTAGCTTTTTCCACATGGCTGGCTTAAATTTTGACTAGAAACAGTTTCCTGAGGCTTTCCACTGTTGTATTATAAAAGTTACAGTTGGTGCAGTTAAAATTACAAACTGTGACATTCAGCTTCCCTCAAAGGCCCTCTGAATGCTATAGGACATCTCTAAAGGGCCCAAAGGCTTTCCAAAGTCATTTATTGGGGAAGGTAGGGCCACAGCTTGCCGTGGCAGTTGGTTGTGACTGTTAAAAAACATCTATTTCGTTTTTTTGATCCATTTTTTGAACTAAGGGGTTAATCATCCATTTGCAAGTGGGTGCAATGCTCTGTTAGCCTATTATACACACGGTAAAAATTTCGTTTGATTTACTGCATTTTTCAGTGTTTTTCAAATTCTGACAAAATTTGTTTCTCTTAAAGGCACAGGACCGTTTTTTATATTTCCTTGTTATCTTGATTTAAAGTGTTTTCCAAGCTTGCTAATCTCATTGCTAGTCTGTATAAACATGTCTGACATAGAAGAAACTCCTTGTTTATTATGTTTAAAAGCCATGGTGGAACCCCCTCTTAGAATGTGTACCAAATGTACTGATTTCATTTTATGCAATAAAGATCATTTTCTGTCTTTAAAAAATTTATCACCAGAGGAATCTGACGAGGAGTAAAGTTATGCCGACTAACTTTCCCCACGTGTCAGATCCTTTGACTCCCGCTTAAGGGACTCACGCTCAAATGGCGCCAAGTACATCTAGGGCGCCCATAGCGTTTACTTTACAAGACATGGCGGCAGTCATGGATAATACACTGTCAGTGGTATTAGCCAGACTACCTGAACTTAGAGGTAAGTGAGATAGCTCTGGAGTGAGACAAAATGCAGAGTATACTGACGCTTTAAGAACCATGTCTGATACTGCCTCACAATATGCAGAAGCTGAGGAAAGAGAGCTTCAGTCAGTGGGTGATGTTAATGACTCAGGAAAGATACCTGATTCTAATATTTCTACATTTAAATTTAAGCTTGAACACCTCCGCGTGTTGCTTAGGAAGGTTTTAGCTGCTCTGAATGACTGTGATACCATTGCAGTGCCAGAGAAATTGTGTAGACTGGATAAATGCTTTGCAGTGCCGGTGTGTACTGATGTTTTTCCAAATACCTAAAAGGTTTACAGAAATTATTAATAAGGAATGGGATAGACCAGGTGTGCCGTTCTCTTCCCCTCCTATTTTTAGAAAAATGTTTCCAATAGACACCACCACACGGGACTTATGGCAGACAGTCCCTAAGGTGGAGGGAGCAGCCAATCCCACCCGAGATACCAAGCTGTGACGTCAGACGCCAGGACACATGCGGCGCTGATCAGTTACCAGGTGAGAAGGGGATTCGGACGCTGCAGACGGGTTTGGAGAATAACAGGTACTGAGAAAATATTGTATAGTAACCTGTCTAGAAGTAACTTTTGTATCATCGGCTAAAGTGTTATGCAAATCTGAACTGCACTGCTGTTATTATCTACCTGAATATAGCAGGATATACAAACACCAACTATTTGCCTATACGTTCAATAGAGACGGACACTTGCATAAATTTATGTATGGGGCAGCATATGTAAACACTATTAAAGTGTCAAAGTGTCAAATATTCTATGCATGTTTTTATATCTGAGAATTTTATATAACAAGGGAGACGTCCCTTTAAATTGATGTTTTTAGTATAACTATTATATTGTTTATATGCTTTTTTTAAAAAAAAAAAAAAAGAAAGAAAAAAAAAAAATCTATAAAATATATTTTCCACTCACAGTGACTCATATTGTCTTTATCATCTCACCAAGTGCTATAAAATAGCAATTTAGTATTGAACACTATTTAATAATGAACACTACTTAGTTTTATCTAGTATTCACATTCTTATATTGCTCACTTATCCTTCTTCGATATATATCGATTATATTTTAAGTATACCTTTAGCTATAAGTAGCGCACCTATCACTCCCAATCACACACTCTACAGTTTCTACTCTAGTAAAGCATACTACTATCCCTATCGAGGACAGTTGTGCTTTTTTTAGATCCAATGGATAAAAAAATTAGAGGTTACCTTAAGAAAATATTTATTCAACAAGGTTTTATCCTACAGCCCCTTGCATGCATTGCCCCGTCACTGCTGCTGCGGCGTACTGGTTTGAGTCTCTGGAAGAGGCTTTACAGGTAGCGACTCCATTGGAAGACATACTTGGCAAACTTAGAGCACTTAAGCTAGCTAATTCTTTTATTCTGATGCCATTGTTCATTTGACTAAACTAACGGCTAAGAATTCTGGTTTTGCTATACAGACGCACAGAGCGCTATGGCTTAGATCATGGTCAGCTGACGTTACTTCAAAATCTAAGCTACTTAACATTCCCTTCAAGGGGCAGACCCTATTCGGGCCTGGTTGAAGGAGATTATTGCTGATATCACTGGAGGAAAAGGTCATGCCCTTCTTCAGGACAGGTCCAAATCTAGGGCCAAACGGTCTAATTTTTGTGCCTTTCAAAACTTCAAGGCAGGTGCGGCATCAACTTCCTCTAATAATAAACAAGAGGGAACTTTTGCTCAATCCAAGACGGTCTGGAGACCAAACCTGACCTGGAAAAAAGGTAAGCAGGTAAAAAAGCCTGCTGCTGCCTCTAAGACAGCATGAAGGAACGGCCCCCTATCCGGGAACAGATCTAGTAGGGGGCAGACTTTCACTCTTCGCCCAGGCGTGGGCAAGAGATGTTCAGGATCCCTGGGCGTTGGAAATTATATCCCAGGGATATCTTCTGGACTTCAAAGCTTCCCCCCCCAAAAGGGAGATTTCACCTTTCACAATTATCTGCACACCAGATAAAGAGAGAGGCATTCCTACACTGTGTACGAAACCTCCTAGTTATGGGAGTGATCCATCCAGTTCCAAGGAGGAACAGGGACAGGGTTTTTACTCAAATCTGTTTGTGGTTCCCAAAAAGAGGGAACCTTCAGACCAATTTTGGATCTAAAGTTCTTAAACAAATTCCTCAAAGTTCCGTCGTTCAAGATGGAAACTATTTGTACCATCCTACCACTGATCCAGGAGGGTCAATATATGACTACAGTGGATCTAAAGGATGCTTATCTTCACATTCCGATACACAAAGATCATCATCGGTTTCTCAGGTTTGCCTTTCAAGACAGGCATTACCAGTTGTAGCTCTTCCCTTGGGATTAGCTACAGCCCCAAGAATCTTTACAAAGCTTCTAGGGTCGCTTATGGCGGTCCTAAGGCCGCGGGGCATAGCAGTAGCCCCTTATTTAGATGACATCCTGATACAGACGTCAAACTTCCAAATTGTCAAGTCTCATATGGACGTAGTACTGGCATTTCTGAGGTCGCATGGGTGGAAAGTGAATGAGGAAAAGAGTTCTCTATCCCCACTCACAAGAGTTTCCTTTCTAGGGACTCTGATAGATTCTGTAGAAATGAAAATTCACCTGACGGAGTCCAGGTTATCAAAGCTTCTAAATTCCTGCTGGGTTCTTCAATCCATTCCATGCCCTTCGGTGGTTCAGTGTATGGAAGTAATCGGCTTAATGGTAGCGGCAATGGACATAGTGCCGTTTGCGCGCTTGCATCTCAGACCACTGCAACTATGCATGCTCAGTCAGTGGAACGGGGATTACACAGATTTGTCCTCTCAACTGAATCTGGACCAAGAGACCAGGGATTCTCTTCTCTGGTGGCTATCTCGGGTCCATTTGTCCAAAGGTATGACCTTTCGCAGGCCAGATTGGACAATTGTTATGACAGATGCCAGCCTTCTAGGTTGGGGTGCAGTCTGGAACTCCCTGAAGGCTCAGGGATTGTGGACTCAGGAGGAGTCACTCCTTCCATTAAATATTCTGGAACTAAGAGCGATATTCAAGGCTCTTCAGGCTTGGCCTCAGTTAGCAACTCTGAGGTACATCAGATTTCAGTCGGACAACATCACGACTGTAGCTTACATCAACCATCAAGGGGGAACGAGAAGTTCCCTAGAGATGTTAGAAGTTTCAAAAATAATTCGCTGGGCAGAGATTCACTCTTGCCACCTATCAGCTATCCATATCCCAGGTGTAGAGCACTGGGAGGCGGATTTTCTAAGTCGTCAGACTTTTCACCCGGGAGAGTGGGAACTCCATCTGGAGGTATTTGCACAACTGATTCATCATTGGGGCAAACCAGAACTGGATCTCATGGCGTCTCGCCAGAACGCCAAGCTTCCGTGTTATGGATCCAGGTCCAGGGATCTCAAGGCGGCACTGATAGATGCTCTAGCAGCGCCCTGGTCTTTCAACCTGGCTTATGTGTTTCTACCGTTTCCTCTGCTCCCTTGACTGATTGCCAAGATCAAGCAGGACAGAGCATCAGTGATTCTGATAGCACCTGCATGGCCACGCAGGACCTGGTATGCAGATCTAGTGGACATGTCATCCTTTCCACCATGGTCTCTGCCTCTGAAACAGGACCTTCTACTTCAGGGTCCTTTCAACCATCCAAATCTAATTTCTCTGAGGCTGACTGTCTGGAGATTGAACGCTTGATTTTATCAAAGCGTGGCTTCTCCGAGTCAGTTATTGATACCTTAAGACAGGCACGAAAGCCTGTCACCAGGAAAATTTACCATAAGGTATGGCGTAGATATCTTTATTGGTGTGAATCCAAGGGTTACTCATGGAGTACGGTCAGGATTGCTGGGATATTATCTTTTCTCCAAGAAGGTTTGGAAAAAAGGATTGTCAGCTAGTTAAGCATCTGGCAGATGTTCCAGACGTTCAGGCATTTTGTCAGGCTTTAGCTAGAATCAAGCCTGTGTTTAAACCTGTTGCTCCACCAAGGAGCTTAAACTTGGTTCTTAAGGTTCTTCAAGGAGTTCCGTTTGAACCTCTTCATTCCATAGATATCAAGCTTTTATCTTGGAAAGTCTTTTTTTTTTTTTGGTAGCTATTTCCTCGGCTCGTAGAGTCTCTGAGCTAACTGCCTTACAATGTGATTCTCCTTATCTGATTTTTCATACGGATAAGGTAGTCCTGCGTACCAAACCTGGGTTCTTACCTAAGGCGGTATCTAACAAGAATATCAATCAAGAGATTGTTGTTCCATCCTTGTGTTACACAATCTGGACGTGGTCCGTGCTTTAAAGTTTTACTTACAAGCTACTAAAGATTTTCCCAAACATCTGCTTTGTTTGTTGTCTACTCTGGACAGAGGAGAGGTCAAAAGGCTTTGGCAACCTCTTTTTCTTTTTGACTAAGAAGCTTAATCCGCTTAGCCTATGAGACTGCTGGACAGCAGCCTCCTGAAAGGATTACAGCTCATTCCACTAGAGCTGTGGCTTCCACTTGGGCCTTTAAAAATGAGGCTTCTTTTGATCAGATTTGCAAGGCGACGACTTGGTCTTCGCTTCATATTTTTTCAAAATTTTACAAATTTGATACTTTTGCTTCTTCGGAGGCTATATTTGGGAGAAAGGTTTTACGGGCAGTGGTTCCTTCCATTTAAGTTCCTTCCTTGTTCCTTCCTTCATCCGTGTACTTTAGCTTTGGTATTGGTATCCCACAAGTAATGGATGATCCGTGGACTGGATACACCTTAAAAGAGAAAACACAATTTATGCTTACCTGATAAATTTATTTCTCTTGTGGTGTATCCAGTCCACGGCCCGCCCTGTCATTTTAAGGCAGGTAATTTTTAAATTTAAACTACAGTAACCACTGCACCCTATGGTTCCTCCTTTCTCGGCTTGTTTTTGGTCAAATGACTAGCTATGACAGTTAGGGGAGGAGCTATATTGCAGCTCTGCTGTGGGTGTCCTCTTGCAACTTCCTGTTGGGAATGAGAATATCCCACAAGTAATGGATGATCCATGGACTGGATACACCACAAGAGAAATAAATTGATCAGGTAAGCATAAATTGTGTTATATGAGTTCAGCAGAAGCATCTCTTCCACCTCTAGAAGCAGAAGCATCTGTCCAACCTCCAGAAGAAGCATCTGTCCAACCTCTAGCAGCAGAAGCATCTTTCCAACCTCAAGACGCAGAAGCATCTGTCAAACCTCCAGAAGCAGAAGCATCTGTTAAACCTCTAAAAGGAGAAGCATCTGTCCAACCTGCTCCAGAAGAAGATGAAGAATAATCTGTTCAACCTCCAGAAGCAGAAGCACGTCCAGCAGCATTACCTGTTTGCCAACATTGTGGCCCTCTACCAACTGCCAGCCCTATTGCTCAACAATCTGTAGAAGCATTGTATTCTCCCCTGGGTAAAGAATACATTATACTCCAGAGGAGGCTCATCACAAGCACAGAGAGGTTACACAGAGGCCAAGAGAGGTTCTTCAGAGACACTGAGAGGTTCTTCAGAGGCACAGAGAGGTTACAAAGACATAGCATAGAGCTTCATAGAGACATGGCAGCATTGTTAAGTGCAAGTGTGCAAAACCAGTCACAGATGATGTGAATTCTGATTGATATGCAGATACAGAAGGACAATTGATGGAGAGTGCAAAATCAGATTTTGGGTGTGTCGGTGGAGCACTTTACACACCAGCAGGACACTGCCTCAAGCCTATCATCTGTCACCAGCACACCAGCAGAAACCCCAGAATCTACTAGAACAAGGAGAACAAGCCATCCACTACAGGCACCTCAGCTCCCTCATCCAAAAAGCCAAGAAAAAAATAAAAAATATTATAGTTTACCATAACTATTGTCCTTTGTTATTTACTATCGGCTAGATTACGAGTTGTGCGTTAAGGTTAAAAAAAACAGCGTTAAGAGGTCCTGACACTGCTTTTTTACACCTGCTTCTATTACGAGTCTTGAAGGTTTAGGGTCACCGCACACTTCTTTGGCCTTACCGCAAAAACGACTTACATAAACTTCATAAAGTCTTTTTTCTATGTGACTTTCATAGCACCAGTATTACGAGTCTGTCCTGGGAGGCCAAAAAGTGAGCGGTACACCCTACCATGTCAAGAGTCCTAACGCATTTAAATGTCAGTAGTTAAGAGTTTTATGGTACAACGCCGTAACATAAAACTCATAACTAAAGTGCTAAAAAGTACACTAACACCCATAAACTACATATTAACCCCTAAACCGAGGCCCTCCACATCGCAAACACTAAAATTAAATTTTTAACCCCTAATCTGACGCTCCAGACACCGCCGCCCCCAATGTCGCCGCAACCTACCTACACTTACTAAACCCTAATCTAATGCCCCCAACGTCGCCAACACTATAATAAACATATTAACCCCTAAACCACCACACGCCCGCTTTGCAAACATTAGTTAAATATTATTAACCCCTAATCTGCTGTCCCTAACATCGCCGCCACCTACCAACATTTATTAACCCCTAATATGCCGCCCCCAACGTCGCCGCCACTATACTAAATATATTAACCCCTAAACCTAAGTCTAACCCTAACCCTAACACCCCCTAACTTAAATATAATTTAAATAAATCTAAATAAAATTACTATCATTAACTACATTATTCCTATTTAAAACTAAATACTTACCTATAAAATAAACCCTAAGCTAGCTACAATATAACTAATAGTTGCATTGTAGCTAGCTTAGAGTTTATTTTTATTTTGCAGTCAAGTTTGTATTTATTTTAACTAGGTAGAATAGTTTTTAAATAGTTATTAACTATTTAATAACTACCTAGCTAAAATAAATACAAAAGTACCTGTAAAATAAAACCTAACCTAAGTTACAATAACACCTAACACTACAGTATAATTAAATACATTTACTAAATTAAATGCAATTAAATAAATTAAATTAAATTAGTTAAAGTACAAAAACAAACAAACACTAAATTACAGAAAATAATAAACAAATTACAGATATATAAACTAATTATACCTAATCTAATAGCCCTATCAAAAAAAAAAAAACTCTAGCCTAAACTAAACTACCAATAGCCCTTAAAAGGGCCTTTTGCGGGGCATTGCCCCAAAGTAATCAGCTATTTTACCTGTAAAAAAAATACAAACACCCCCCCCAACAGTAAAACCCACCACCCACACAAACAACCCCCCAAATAAAATACTATCTAAAAAAACTAAGCTCCCCATTGCCCTGAAAAGGGCATTTGGATGGGCATTGCCCTTAAAAGGGCAGTTAGCTCTTTTGCAGACCCAAACCCTAACCTAAAAATAAAACCCACACAATACACCCTTAAAAAAACCTAACACTAACCCCCTGAAGATCGACTTACAGTTCTGAAGATCCAACATCCATCCTCAAGGAAGCGGCAGAAGTCTTCATCCAACCAGGCCGAAGTCCTCAATGAAGCCGGGAGAAGTCTAAATCCAAGCCGGGTGAAGTGTTCCTCCAGATGGGCAGAAGTCTTCATCCAGACGGCATAATCTATATTCATCCATTTGACGTGGAGCGGGTTCTTCATCTAGACATCCAACGCGGAGCATCCTCTTCATCCGACGACTACCCGACGAATGAAGGTTCCTTTAAGTGACGTCATCCAAGATGGCGTCCCTTAGATTTCGATTGGCTGATATAATTCTATCAGCCAATCGGAATTAAGGTAGAAAAAATCCTGTTGGCTGATGAAAAAATCCTATTGGCTGTTTGGAACAGCCAATAGAATGTGAGCTCAATCCTATTGGTTGATTGCATCAGCCAATAATATTTTTTCTACCTTAATTCTGATTGGCTGATAGAATTCTATCAGCCAATCGGAATCTAAGGGACGCCATCTTGGATGACGTCACTAAAAGGTACCTTCAATTGTCGGTAGTCCGTCGGATGAAGAGGATGCTCCGCGTTGGATGTCTTGAAGATGGAGCCGCTCCGCGTCAGATGGATGAAGATAGAAGATGCCGTCTGGATGAAGACTTCTGCCAATCTGGAAGACCACTTCGCCCAGCTTGGATGAAGACTTCTCTCAGCTTTGTTGAGGACTTCGACCTGGTTGGATGAAGACTTCTGCCGCTTCCTTGAGGATGGATGTCGGATCTTCAGAACAGTAAGTCGATCTTCAGGGGGTTAGTATTATGTTTTTTTAATTGTGTATTGGGTCGGTTTTATTTTTAGGTTAGAGACTTTGGGCAGCAAAAGAGCTAACTGCCCTTTTAAGGGCAATGCCCATCCAAATGCCCTTTTCAGGGCAATGGGGAGCTTAGGTATTTTTAGTTAGGCTTTTATTTGGGGGGTTGGTTGTGTGGGTGGTGGGTTTTACTGTTGGGGGGTTGTTTGTATTTTTTTTTACAGGTAAAAGAGCTGATTACTTTGGGGCAATGCCCCGCAAAAGGCCCTTTTAAAGGGACAGTATACACTCATTGTCATATAACTGCATGTAATAGACACTGCATTAAAGAACAAGATGCCCAGATACTGATATAAAAATCTATGATAAAACGGATTAAAGACTTACTTAGAAACTCTCAGTTTAGCTATGTTGAAAAGTTAGCTGGAAAGCCCATTGCAAGTGGGAAATAAGACATTCCCCCCCCCCCCTTATTTTGCATATGAAAAGACCCTTTACACAAACAGGAGCAAGCTGGAAAAGGTAGCTGACGGTATTCATAACAAACTTTGGGGCTTGGTTAGGAGTCTGAAAATCAGAGCAATGTTATTTAAAAATAAGCAAAACTATAAATTTTTTTAAAAAACAAACTCTATGGGCTATATAAATAGATCATCTACAAAACATATATGCAAAGAAAAAATGAGTGTATAATTTCCCTTTAAGGGCTATTGGTAGTTTAGTTTAGGCTAGGGTTTTTATTTTTATTTTTGGGGGGCTTTTTTTTATTTTGATAGGGCTATTAGATTAGCTGTAATTAGTTTAAATATCTTGTAATTTGTTTATTATTTTCTGTAATTTAGCTGGGGTTTTTTTGTACTTTAGCTAATTTTATTTATTTAATTGTATTTCATTTAGTTAATTTATTTAATTGTAGTGTAGTGTTAGGTGTTATTGTAACTTAGGTTAGGTTTTAGTTTTCAGGTACTTTTGTATTTATTTTAGCTAGGTAGTAATTAAATAGTTAATAACTATTTAGTAACTATTCTACCTAGTTAAAATAAATACAAACTTGCCTGTAAAATAAAAATAAACCTTAAGCTAGCTGCAATGTAACTATTAGTTATATTGTAGCTAGCTTAGGGTTTATTTTATAGGTAAGTATTTAGTTTTAAATAGGAATAATGTAGTTAATGATAGGAATTTTATTTAGACTTATTTAAATTATATTTAAGTTAGGGGGTGTTAGGGTTAGATTTAGGTTTAGGGGTTAATACATTTAGTATAACATTTATGCCCCAAACCAGGCGCACACCGCCTTCTTTAGAAAAATCTCAAACTTAATTCTGGACCAGGTCAAGGGTACCCTGTTTCTAGCAGGGGACTTTAATTTGGCCTTTGAGCCTGGGCTGGACTCCTCAAGAGGAGTCTCGTCCATCCCTAGATCCAAACTAAAAACAATAAAAAACATATTCCATAAACTTCACCTGCATGACATTTGGAGGACCTTACACCCACAGACTAAAGACTACACTTACTACTCACCCCCACATAACTGCTACTCTAGGATTGACCATATATTTACTGATGCAGATGGTTTATCATTGACTAGCCATTGTGAGATTGGCCAGATTACCTGGACTGATCATGCCCCAGTGACCTGCTCGGTTCAGTGGCCTGATCTTCCTATTACAACTAAAATCTGGAGGCTGGATGAGTCCCTCTTAGATGACCCCATTGCGCTTGCAGATTTGAACAGGGATATCACAGAGTACTTTTTGTTAAATGGCAACTCAACGGCCTCACTACAGTGCGAATGGGAAGCCCATAAATCTGTTATGCGCGGTATATTTATCAAGCGAAAAGCGAGGATCCTTAAGCAAGCTAGAGAGAAGCATACATACCTCCTGAATAGAATAGGCACTCTGGAAAAGGCTCATAAACACAATACATCTAACGACACAATAAGAGATGATCTTTTTAAAGCTAGAGCAGACCTCAGGGCACACTTGACAACGATACACCAACGTAACGCTCTTCACTTGAGGCAATATTACTATGAGGGAGGGGACAAGCCAGGCAGGGTACTAGCCAGATGTTTGCGGAGAAAACAACTGTCC
The DNA here is from genome assembly GCF_027579735.1 of Bombina bombina. Classification (NCBI taxonomy): domain Eukaryota; kingdom Metazoa; phylum Chordata; class Amphibia; order Anura; family Bombinatoridae; genus Bombina; species Bombina bombina. The sequence continues at coordinate 677,895,258 of NC_069501.1, read as the reverse complement.
ACTTACATCCATAATCTTCAATCTTCGGAGGGCCATCTAATAAAAAGCAATAAAAATATAGCATCCTCCTTTAGACAGTACTACAACGCACTATACAACATCCAGCAGCCAGGGGATCGGGCACAGGGAGTAGATTCTTCCCCAGAGCACACAGACCAACTTGACAGCTACTTTCAGGGATTAGATTTGCACACCCTAAATGATGAAGAGAAATCAAACTTAGAATCACCTATCACACTTGAGGAAGTAAAACAAGCAATCAAAGATTCCCCATCCGGGAAGAGTCCGGGGCCAGACGGTTACACAATGGGATACTACAAGAAACTATCAGACGTTCTAGCCCCCCAACTCCTAAAACTATTTAATAACCTGAGAAACCACCCATCCCTATCTAAGAACCTATTAGAGGCTCATATCACTGTTATCCCCAAACCAGGTAAACCATCGACCAAACCCGAGAACGTCCGACCCATCTCTCTCATTAACACGGATATGAAAATCCTAGCGAAAATCCTGATCACCAGATTAAACAAATACCTCCCTAACCTGATCTCCTGCGACCAGTCCGGATTTATCCCGGGCCGGGAAGCCAGAGATAATGTCATTAAAACTATTCACCTTATTAATTTCGCCAAGGCTTCGGGCACACCCCTAGTCCTCTTCTCATCCGACGCAGAGAAGGCCTTCGACAGGGTTCGCTGGTCTTTTCTGCGTCAAGCTATGATCGAGATGGGAATACCGGAACCCTTTTTGAATATGTCCTTTGCCCTGTACTCCAACCCCAATGCGAGGATAAGAGTCAACAACACCTTGTCAGAACCTTTCCTTATAAATAACGGCACAAGACAGGGTTGCCCATTGTCACCCCTGCTCTTTGCCATCTCTATTGAAATTTTGGCCCAGAAGGTGAGAAATAACAGTAATATTAAAGGCCTCAAAATAGGTCAATTGGAACATAAACAAGCGCTATACGCTGATGACATTCTGTTTTCCCTGACGGAGGCAGAGAGCTCCATGCCTGAACTGCTATCGGAGCTTGAAGCTTACAGCAGGGTGTCTAACTTTAAACTTAATATCTCAAAATCAGAAATATTGAACATTAATACATCCCCCACAGTTTTACAGAACATTAAAGATACCTATGGAGTCCCTTGGGTCCCATGTACACTGAAGTATTTGGGTGTACAACTGACCACCAATACCCAAGACCTATTCAAATTTAATTATAGCCCCCTGAAAAATGATATAGCACGAGACTTGTCCTCCTGGAGAAACAAACCCCTGTCCTGGTTAGGCAGGATAGGGGTCATAAAAATGAATGTCCTTCCCCGTATCCTATACCTGGGTATAACCCATACAGCTCCCAGATAACTATCCCCCTCAACTACAAAAGATAATAGATCAGTTCATATGGGCTGGCACTAACCCCAGAGTCCCAAGGAAAACACAATATCTGCCCAGGGATAGCAGGGGGCTGGGGATCCCGAATCTTATGGCTTATAAACAAGCGATCGTACTCCGTCATATAGCAGAATGGGCACACAACTCTGACAACAAAACATGGCTTCACCTAGACAGGGATATTCTCAAGGTAAATAATATAGCAACACAAGCTTGGACACCTACACAACAGAGACCCAAACACATACAACAGTACCTCATTACGATGCATACCCTTCTGGAATGGGACAAGATACTCTCTACCACGACACATATCTCTTCTAGAATTGGCCCGCTCTCCCCGTTGCTTGAAAACGTAGACCTTCCCTATCATAAACTGAAAAACAAATTCTCGACTCTATATCCCCTTAGAGATGGCTCCATCTGCTTCATCTCAGAAGGGGGCAAGCTGAAAACACAACAGACTCTGGCGGAGACCCATGGGGGAATCTTCTCCTCATGGCTCCATTACAATCAACTGATTCATTATATCTCTCATCACAAACACAGACCAGAGACCAGACTTTGGTAGAGCTCTCACACAATTCGAAAAGCTATGTACACAACCTAAGTATCCTAGCTACTTGATTTCCAAATTATACAAACTCATTGTCGCTCCTCCCACTGCCCCCCTCCCCTCATATACAATTTCATGGCAACGGGAACTGAACCACAATATAGACCCTGAGATTTGGCTGAGAGCATTTAAACTTATTAGACGCTCGTCAGTGTCGGCAAGAATACAAGAAATTCACATCAAGTTAGCGGTCCGTTGGTACCTAACCCCATTGAGATTGAGCAAAATGTTCCCTAGCACGACCAACACCTGCTGGCGAGGGTGTGGGGAGACAGGCTCTCTCCTTCACATTTGGTGGAGTTGCCCCCGCTTGATGGGCTATTGGAGGGCGGTGTTCCAGGCCATGTCAGAAATATTGGGCACAACGATCCCGTTAGTGCCTGAAACAATACTATTCTGTTCCATACCCCAGCTTACAGCAAGGGGTAAGCAAGCACTGTTCCTGCTAATGCTGACAGCTGCCAAAAAGATCATCCCAAAATATTGGAAATCACAAACGACCCCCTCCGATTAGCTTTCACTATGTACAGTTGGTTTACTGATCACCCTAGTCTTACATCATTGATTATATTATGTACCTATCACTGTCATTGGAAACTCTGTGTCATTGTTGTGTATTGACGACTGTTCTATTTTCTTTGTAATGTTTGATGAACCTTAATAAAAAAAAAAAAATACATTTAGTATAGTGGTGGCGACATTAGGGGCAGCAGATTAGGGGTTAATAAATGTAGGTAGATGGCAGCGATGTTAGGGAAGGCAGAATATGGGTTAATAATATTTAACTAATGTTTGCGAGGTGGACGTGCGGCGGTTTAGGGGTTAATATGTTTATTATAGTGGCGGCAACGTTGGGGGCGGCAGGTTAAGGGTTAATAAATGTATATAGGTGGCGGCGACATTGGGGCAGCAGATTAGGGGTTAATAAATATAATATAGGTGGCGGCGATGTTGGGGGAAGCAGATTAGGGGTTCATAAGTATAATGTAGGTGGTGGCGGTGTCCGGACGGGAGATTAGGGGTTAATAAATATAATGCAGGTGTCGGCGATGTCAGGGGCGGCAGGTTAGGGGTTAATAAGTGTAAGATTAGGGGTGTTTAGACTCGGGGTTCATGTTAGGGTGTTAGGTGTAGACATAACTTTTGTTTCCCCATAGGAATCAATGGGGCTGCGTTACTGAGTTTTACGCTGCTTTTTTGCAGGTGTTAGACTTTTTCTCAGCCGGCTCTCCCCGTTGATTCCTATGGGGAAATCATGCACGAGCACATATGACCAGCTCACCGCTGACTTAAGCAGCACTGGTATTGGAGTGCAGTAATGAGCAAAATTTTGCTCAACGCTCACTTTTTGTCTTTTAACGACGGGTTTGTAAAAACTCATAATACCAGCGCTGCAGGTAAGTGAGCGGTGAGAGAAAACTGCTCGTTAGCACCGCATAGCCTCTAACGCAAAATTCATAATCTAGCCATATGTAAATTTATTACACATCAATGTGATCGGTGTAGTAGTACACAAATATATAATAAATATGATGATATGACACGTGTTAAAATTCAAATACAAGTAATATCATCATTTTAACCCTTTGAGTGCTAAGCACTTTCCCACCTGGGTGCTAAGCTGAATTTTTTTTTTATGTTTTTACATAAAACATTTTTTAACTTCTTTTTTTTTTACAGATCCCCAAAACTTATACAATTGGAAAGGTTAGACGATTACCTTTCCAACAGTGGGTGTTGGGGTTCTGTAGCTTCTTAGATGCCTGAGATACAGGCTTCTAAGCAGCATGCCCCCTTTACCTATACTTACATTGTCCATTTTAATTTAAGTTGCTCAGTGATGTCATTGCGCATGACGTCACCATGCAAAACGTGAAGCTACTGCGATGCCTGTCACTATACAGGCCTGATCACCGGGGTAGGAGCGGGCGGAAGCCTCCAGATCTCCGTCAAGGTGGGAGAGTGCTATCGACGGCTCTGTGTCATCGTTAGCACCTGTGTGAAACAATTTGCGATGGCTCAAAGCCGTCGTTAGCACCCAAGAGGTTAATAAAATATTATTGTACTCCTACTCACATCACATATTTGTGTATCAAGGGGAATATTTGTTATATTCAGTTTGAAAATGTTAATCTATGTATCTTACATACAATATTATTATACACATGGGTACACAAAAGTGAGTACACCGATCACATTTTTGAAAATATATTATATCTTTTCATGTGACAACACCAAAGAAATTACACTTTACTACAATGTAAAGTAGTAAGTGAACAGCCTGTATAACAGTGTGAATTTGCTGTCCCCTCAAAATAACTCAACACACAGCCATTAATGTCTAAACTGTTGGCAACAAAAGTGAGTACACCCCTAAGTGGAAATGTCCAAATCGGGCCTCATGTGACTCGTTAGTGTTACAAGGTCTCAGGTGTGAATGGGGAGCAGGTGTGTTAAATTTGATGTTATCACTCTAACACTCTCTCATACTGGTAACTGGAAGTTCAACACCTCATGGCAAATAACTCTCTGAGGATCTAAAAAAAAGAATTGTTGCGGTACATAAAGATGACTTAGGCTCTAACAAGTTTGCCAAGACCCTGAAACTGAGCTGAAGCACCGTTGGCAGGATCATACAGCAGTTTCACAGGACAGGTTCCACTCAGAACAGGCCTTGCCATGGTCGACCAAAGAAGTTGAGTGCACGTATGAGTGCTGCCAGCATTGCTGCAGAGCTTGAAGGGATGGGGGGTCAGTCTGTCAGTGCTCAGACCATACGCCGCACACTACATCAATCACACTGCATTGGTCTGCATGACTGTCATCCCAGAAGGAAGCCTCTTCTAAAGATGATGCACAAGAAAGCCCACAAACAGTTTGCTGAAGACAAGCAGACTAAGGACATGGATTACTGGAACCATGTCCTGTGGTCCGATGAGACCATGATAAAATTATTTGGTTCAGATGGTGTCAAGCATGTGTGGTGGCAACCAGGTGAGGAGTACAAAGACCAGTGTGTCTTGCCTACAGTTAAGCATGGTGGTGGAAGTATCATTGTCTGGGCCTACATGAGTGCTGCCAGCACTGGGGAGCTACAGTTCATTGAGGGAACCATGAATGCCAATATGTACTGTGACATACTGAAGCAGAGCATGATCCCCTTTCTTTGGAGACTGGGCTGCAGGGCAATATTCCAACATGATAACAACCCCAAGCACCTCCAAGACGACCACTGACTTGCTAAAGAAGCTGAGGGTAAATGTATCCAGACCTAAACGCTATTGAGCATCTGTGTGGAATCCTCAAATGGAAGGTGGGGAAGTGCAAGGTTTCTAACATCCACCAGCTCCATGATGTTGTCATGGAGGAGTGGAAGAGGACTCCAGTGGCAACCTGTGAAGCTCTGGTTAACTCCATGCCCAAGAGGGTTAAAGCAGTGCTGGAAAATAATGGTGTCCACACAAAATATTGACACTTTGGGCCCAGTTTGGACATTTCCAATTAGGGGTGTACTCACTTTTGTTGCCAACGGTTTAGATATTAATGGCTGTGTGTTGAGTTATTTTGAGGGGACAGCAAATTTATATTGTTATATATGCTGTACACTCACTACTTTACATTGTAGCAAAGTGTAATTTCTTCAGTGTTGTCACATGAAAAGATATAATACAATATTTACAAAAATGTGAGGGGTGTACTCACTTTTGTGAGATACTGTAATTCCTTGTTATTTACATATAAATTGAAAATGTGGAAGTGACATCCCTCCGTAGTCTTCTCAGACAGCTTAAAAGTGGATATTCATTGTGACCTAAACATAAATTAAACAATGAACCATATTCAGTAATTATGGTAGTTAAGATAAGGTGGGTGGGATGTATTTGTTTCACTTACATGCAATTGAAATCAGCATGATGGAATCCTGGAAAACATGAAATATACACATACAATGGTTGGTGAGGTACAGTCATACTCCATAATACATGTGACCTATATGGCTTAGTGGGCTTAGGAACAAGTAACTTTCAGGTGAAGTATTCATGGATGACAAAGTCCCTCACTTGGTTCCCCCTCAGTGTCCCCCTGTCCACACCCTCAGGTACATGCACCACCTGTTCTTGCTGTGGATCAATGTCCACCAATATACGTGTGTCTGCAGCAATGTTGTGTAGAATACAGCATGCATTGAAAATGGAACACACTTTGTTGGGGTTATGCTGTAAAGCTCCGCCCATCATATCCAGACACCTGAATCTGGTTTTGAATAGGCCAAAGCATCTTTCTATGACATTTCAGGTACGTATATGGGCCTCCTAGTACCTGAATTGTGGCTCTGTAAGGTGGTGTGCCAAGGGGGTCAACAGCCATGGTCTGCAGCCATACCCTGCGTCACCTGTCATGTTACATATATATTATGCTTAATGCAGGTTCATCATGTGCTTAAAGGGATATAAAAGGGTTTTAATGTAAAAGATAGATTTAGCTAGTACATTAAATTGGTGCAAGGTAACCAAAATACTTTGATTGAAGGATTATTTTAGACCAAATTCTATTTTCAAGATAGTGCTAAAAATAAATACACAGAGCACCTCCTAAAAGGCTAAGACACTAGTAGTGACAAGATTATTTAAATAAAAAATATATTGAAATTCTATAGGGGTATATAAAATATTTTATAAGCTACTTATAGCTAAAATATACAAACAAGATACAAAAGTGGATCCACTTAAATTAACAATAAAATATGCATATATCTATATAGAAAACAATAATACAATTGTGGTTAAAAACCACAACAAAATACAATCTTAATCACAAAATAAATTACAATAAAACAGCTGTTAACTGATAAGCTGGTTGATGGTTGGATAAAAAATATAAATATATAAAAACATGAATTTACTGAGTAGGTGTCCATAAATATGTAGGTCCCAAACTTTAAATTCTTTCCGGAGAGTGAATGTCCAATATGAAGATTCTATTTTAAAACAATTATCCTTATATATCCCTCGATAAATGGTGAAATGATGAAGTGTGTAAAAAAAGAAAAACGTAGTGGTTTTCAAATCAAATTTCAAAAATTATTGTGAGTATCCAAAAAATCCTGAAAAGATGATGTGATGAAGTGGACGTGAATAATCAAAAATGTGTGTACACAAAAATGAAAAAAGAAAAAGGAAAAAATGTGAAAAAATAATCCAAATGAATATTTAGGATGTGTTAAAGTGAATAACACACTTATAAAGTGACCCTTATGTGAATACAAGATGTGAAGAGATGCTCCTAAAAAGTTATTCCTGTGTGTAAATGATGAAAAAATACAGAAATTGATCCTATGTCTCAGGGATCAATTCATTCAAAGATATACCTGTAATAAAACATCTATTTTCAAGATTCAGATAGAACATGCAATTTTAAGAAACATTCTTATTTACTCATATTAACATGATATATTTATTCTCTTGCTATCTTTTTTTTGAAAAGGCAAGAATGTAAGCATATGAGCTAGAACTTTTATTGAAAATCACATGGGTAGCACTTTCTGATTGTTTGTATGAAATGTATGCAACAATCAGCAAGCGCTACCCAGATGATGAAACAAAAATTAGATTGCTCCTAAGCTTACATTCCAATAAAGGTACAAAGATAATAAATTAAAATTGATAACATGAGTAAATAAGACGGTAGCTTAATATTGCATGCTCTGTCTGACTAAAGGAAGTTTAATTTGGAATAGACTATTCCTCTGACATATATTCAATGTTATCTGTTTTGATTATTTTAGAAGTGTGGAATGGGTAATAAAGGGATTATCCATCTTTTAAAACAATAAATATTCTGGTGTAGACTGTCCCTTTAAATTAAAAGAGAATTTAAGAGGAAAAATTCAGACAAAATGAAGGTAGTGCTTACTCCCCAAGAAATCAACCTCCCAAGAGTGTTCCAGATTCAAAAGCTGGAATAAGGAGGTCTGGCACAGGATGTAGGAATCACGGGCTCTCCCTGGAAAGCCTGCATACACATGTGTGAATTTTAGAGTGGTATCATAGACCATCTGGCAATTCAAGGAGTAGAACCCTTTCCGGTTGATATAGAGGAATGGCTCCTCATGTGGGGTCACGATACCCACATGTGTGAAATCAATTGCCCCCCATGACATTGGGAATACCCCCAGTATAGCCTTGTTTAAGACTGTTCAACTCCTGGGGGGGGGGGGGGGGACCCTGGAGAAAGTGGACTGTGCTAGGCCAGACACATAGTTCTCTATTGACTGGAATGAGCTGGATGCCAGGAAGTGCACAACAAACAGCAGCTTCTGCATACCAGTCAGAGCTTGTTTCCTATTTGCTTGAGGGTCAATATCATCCTTCAAGACCTCATATAGGTCAATGAGACTTGCAGATTTCAAGCGATACCTGTCCCTAACCTCCTCCTCTGTCATTCCAAACAGGGTGACCTTAACCTTGTGGATCCTTGGTGCCCTTTCTCTCTTCCTCTGCTGACGCTGATGTCTTATAGGCCCTGCTGGCCCCTGACCAGCTGCAGCAACAACAGCAGCAGGGGCAGAACCAGGAGCAGGGACAGCTGCAGCAGGTAGATCATCTGCAGCAAGTATTTAAGCAACAGGGATAGCATCCCCAGCAGGTCTATCCTCCACAGCAGCACCAGTTCTATCCTCCACAGCAAGTAATGCAGCAGCAGGGGTTTGTAGTCCTTCCAGCACCCCTTGTGCCCCACAATGCTGTCTGTTCAACCATTGCAAATAAAGCAGGGGAAACATGGTAGCTAATGAGGGTGTGCATTGTCAGGTGTTATAAGGCTACAGGTGAGAGGTTGTGCTGTTTGTGATTGGTTTAAAACACTTGCAGAGGGAGGATACTGTTTGTAATAATAAAGTGGTCAGAAAAGGTTAAACTGTTTGAGATTTGTGGCTGATATGTATGTGATTGCGCATGCAATAGGTGTTTATTAGGCTTTCCAGGGAGTTACAGTGCTTTTTAACACTGTGCAAGGGTTGCTGCGCCTGCCTAGGTGTGGCGAGATGAAAATGGTGTAGAATCTATCCATTCTGTGCTGCATAAGTACTTGCACTGCATATGAGATACCGACTTGCTTTGCATTTTTTATGTTAGTCTATCAGAAAAAAAATTGCGGGCAAAGTGTAAAATCTACGGGCGTAACTTGTGTGCTGCGCCTTATATGTGATTGCTTGATTTGACTAAAAACTGGCATCGCCGGCTTTTGCGGGCAACAACACATATGTAATCACGCCTCTAATTTTATCTAAAAAAAAATAAAATACCATTGCCATAAAGCGATCAACATTAACACCTCTAACATTAACCCACCACCAAAATCATAACTATCTAAAAAAAAACTAACCTACAAAGGGCCCTGAAATAGGCATTTTGCTGGGCATTGCCCTTAAAAGTGTATTCAACTCTTTTGCTGCCCATTTAAAAAAAAACAAAAAAAAAAACGAACACTAATCCCCATAATGGTACTCACCGATAATCATGGCAGTGGCGGTCCATCTGCATCCAGGCAGTGGTCCATCTTCATCCAGATGGTGGAGTCAGAGGTGGCGGGGGCAGTGTTCCTAATCTTGTGAGCTTGAACAAGACAAGGAGGTCCTTTAATATTGGGATACCCTTGCATTCCTAATGGCTGATTTGAAACTTTTTTTTTAATGGGCAGCAAAAGAATTAAATGCCCTTTTAAGGGCAATGAGCAGCCAGATGTCCTTTTCAGGGCACTTTGTAGATATTCTTTTTTTAATAATTTGTATTATTTTATTTGGGGGGGAGTGGGGGGTTAATGTTAGAGGGGTTAATGTTTTTTTTTTTATAGAAAAAGAGCTGGATCACTTTAGGGCAATGACCTACAAAAGGCCATTTTAAGGGCTATTGGTAGTTTAGTTTTAATATAGGGCTTTTTATTTTGTGGTGTTTTTTGGGGGGGGCATTGAAATGAGTATTTTTTTGGCAATTACTTTTTATTTCCTGCAATGTTAGACTTTTTTCTTTTTCTAATTTTTTTTTTTTTTTTAGTAAATATTTTTGCGTAGCTAGGGTATTTTTTTTTTTAAATGGTAAGATTAGGTTTCTATTTAAATTTACTGGTAAGATTTTTTAGTTTTTTTTCAGGTAGTTAGGATTTGTTTTGTAAATGTTGGGGTATTTTAATTTGGGTTAATCTAGGGAGTGGTCTGTTAGGGGATTTCAATGTTAATTTTTTTTTTTTTGCGTTGTGGTAGGATGGTGGTTTAGGAATTAATAGTTTGTTTAGGTATTTTAAGATGTGTGGGGATGGCGGTTTAGTGGTTAATAGTTTATTTAGGTAGTTTGCGGTGTGGGTGGTGGTTTAGTGGTTAATAGTGTAGTGATGACTTTGGGGTTTTTTATGTGGAGGTTTAGGGGTTATTAGACTAGGGGCTTATGGTGATTCGGGTTAGTGCGCAAGTAGGGGGATATGCTTTTATAAACATTTTTGCTCCATTGACTTATATGGGGCAGCAGGTGATTGCGCTAGCTGTAAACCATTTTCAAGAGTCAGGTAAGTGCTAGAGAAATAATTTTTAACTTTTATTTCAAAAGGTTCACTGCTAGAGTAAATAGCACTCTAGCGAAAGCACTAGCTAGTGCTCCACTTGTAATCTGTCTTCATTATTTCCAAAGAATTTATTACAAACAAATATATACAGTATCTCACAAAAGTGAGTACACCCCTCACATTTTTGAAAATATTTTATTATAACTCATCATGTGACAACACTGAAGCAATTACACTTTGCTTCAATGTAAAGTAGTGATCGTACAGCCTGTATAATTTGCTGTCCCCTCAAAATAACTCAACACACAGCCATTAATGTCTAAACTGTTGGCAACAAAAGTGAGTACACCTCTAAGTGGAAATGTCCAAATTGGGCCCAGTTAGCCATTTCCCCCCCCCCCCGGTGTCATGTGACTCGTTAGTGTTACAAGGTCTCAGGTGTTAATGGGGAGCAGGTGTGTTAAATTTGGTGCTATCGCTCTCACACTCTCTAATACTGGTCACTGGAAGTTCAACATAGCACCTAATGCAAAGAACTCTCTGAAGATCTGAAAAAAAGAATTGTTGCTCTACATAAAGATGGCCTAGGCTATAAGAAGATTGCCAAGACCCTGAAACTGAGCTGCAGCATGGTGGGCACGACCATTCAGTGGTTTCACAGGACAGGTTCCACTCTGAACAGGCCACGCCATGGTAAACCAAAGAAGTTGAGTGCACATTATCAGCATCATATCCAGAGGTTGTCTTTGGGAAATAGACGTATGAGTTGTGCCAGCATTACTGCAGAGGTTGAAGGGGTGGGGGGTCAGCCTGTCAGTGCTCAGACCATATGCCGCACACTGCATCAAATTGGTCTGAATGGCTGTTGTCCCAGAAGGAGGCCTCTTCTAAAGATGATGCACAAGAAAGCCGCAAACAGTTTTCTGAAGACAAGCAGACTAAGGACATGGATTACTGGAACCATGTCCTGTGGTCTGATGAAGCCAAGATAAACTTATTTGGTTCAGATGGTGTCAAGCGTGTGGGGTGGCAACCAGGTGAGGAGTACAAAGACAAGTGTGTCTTGCCTACAGTCAAGCATGGTGGTGGGAGTGTAATTGTCTGGCCCTGCATGAGTGCTGCCGGCACTGGGTGCTGCAGTTCATTGAGGGAACCATGAATGCCAACATGTAGTGTGACATACTGAAGCAGAACATGATCCCCTCCCTTCAAAGACTGGGCCGCAGGGCAGTATTCCAACATGTTAACGACCCCAAACACACCTCCAAGATGACCACCAAAGCCAGACCTAAACCCTATTAACCATTTGTGGGGCATCCTCAAATGGAAAGTGGGGGAGCGCAAGGTCTCTAACATCCACCAGCTCCGTGATATTGTCATGGAGGAGTGGAAGAGGACTCCAGTGGCAACCTGTGAAGCTCTGGTTAACTCCATGCCCAAGAGGGTTAAAGGAAAATAATGGTGGCCACACAAAATATTGACACTATGGGCCCAATTTGGACATTTCCACTTAGGGGTATACTCCCTTTTGTTACCAATGGTTAGACATTAATGGCTGTGTGTTGAGTTATTTTGAGGGGACAGCAAATGTACACTGTTATACAGGCTGTACACTCACTTTACATTGTAGCAAAGTGTCATTTCTTCAGTGTTGTCACATGAAAAGATATATTAAAATAGTTACAAAAATGTGTGGGGTGTACTCACTTTTGTGAGATACTGTATATGTTGTAATAAGATTAATATTTACAGGTATACTCTATATATAATTGTGAAAAAGGAAAGATCGAACAACATCCAGTTATATTTAAACATAACGTTTATTGATCTGTAGTAATAGTTAAAAAGTCTTTCATCTCACCACCTCATAAAACAATATGACAAAAAGGTTCAAAAACAGCTGTGTAATAGAGCATATGCGTTTCGGCTGAAGAGCCGTAATCATAGCTTAACAAAAGGTAGGAAGCCACAATCTTATATTTACCTAACCACACAGCCATTGGCTAGAGCAAACAAACAGTCAGCTGATTTGAACAATTAATTAATTAATTAATTAATTAATTAAATAGGTGCACACTGATAGAGACTGCTCTCTGAAATTTCTACGTGATCCTAACTTCAATTGTGTACTAGTTAAATAACATTAAAACCCATCTATGTCTATAGCAGAATACTTATTATTGTTATTGACAGAGACTGCTAGGTGTAACATATTATTACTGATATAATACACAAGATTCCATATACTAAACAAATTACAGGTTATAATGGTTAGGATGGAAAAATAAATAGTGAACCACATGTACTAGGAGAGAATCGAACCTGTGTACTAATGGGTCCCATTGCTTATCTCTAACCACAAAGCTATATGGGATAGGGATAGGGATAGGGATAGGGATAGGGATAGTGATAGGGATAGGGATAGGGGCTGATATTTAAGATATATAAGAGAAAAGGTGGACAAACAATCACCCAGGTCCTTCTATATGTATAGCTATGCTGTAATACTGTTATTCTATACCCCAAATTCAGTTTAGGATACCATAGAAGGATAGATAGACCCATGACATGATAGCAATATGTATGGGTATGTAATCACTATTCTGGTGACCCTGATCTCTGTATCTGATTTAATATAAATAGAACACTTTCTAAAACCATAACTAAGAGAATATTCAAAGGATAATGTGAGATCTAATTGATAAACATATAAACAAATCTATTGAAAAAGCTAATAAAGTGTTAAAATAAAAAACCTAAATTCTAGCCCAAATGAAGATCATACCGGGATACTTGCAATCCTAAGAGCATACACCTAACCACTATGCTATAGAATAAGTGGATAAGATATTCAGTACATTGTTGATCAAAAATGTCTGTATATGTACTACCTGGCACTAAATGAACTATCTACACTTGCCAATGATTAATGAGATCATATTCAGAGTTGAATCCTGAGGGGATTCTAGTTTCCAGCCTAAAAATCCAAAACATCTCATTTCTGCTGAGGATCTTATCCTTATCCCCCCCTCTTTTGGGGAGAATGGTTTTGTCTATAACTTGCCATCTGAAGGACTCTTTTGTTGTGGCAAAGGGCAAAATGTTGGACCAGAGGGGTGGTAGACTTACCAATAGATATAGTAGAGAAATGTTCTCTAATCCGTGACCCTACATCATGTGACGTCTGCCCAACATACTGCCACTTGCACAGTATACAAGTAATTAAGTATTTGGACATTGGAACGATATCTGAAGCTAAAGATTATACCAAGGGGTTTACGAATGAATACATTTCCTACATTTGAGACAACTGATACCGAATTCATTAATTCTCGGAATGACATTTTAAGTGAATGCTCTGTTAGGTTGATGTTTTTACTTGCTGCATTTAAGGTCAAACAGCTTGAAGAATTAAGAAGGAATATACATGAAGTACAGAGTGAACTACACGACAGACTGACTCTAATTATTCTCAATATGATACTATTTTAAAATCTGTATTAGTCAGTGTCAAGAATGATATTGTCAGTAGAAAGAATATGAAATATCTGAGAGATGTTACTGATTATAATGCTAACACTGTTTACGTATGGAATCGCACACAGAGGTTTAGATCTAGGAGAGAGCAGAATGGTGCTAACTTTCAGCCTAGGACACAGGGCAGAGGAAGATTTAGGTGCAGGAGGGGATCCAGACATAATAATCAGAGTAAACAGGTTCATTTCTCTGATAGTGAGGTATCCTCAGGTGAGGATAGTTCAGGGAAAGAGGAAGTCTATCAAGAGAGATCAGGTATACTTAAAAATACGATGACCCAATCTGGGGCTGTAGATTATACTACAGCAAAGGTACAACATACTTATACTGACCCTCGGCCTTACCATTTTTCTAACGTTGGCCCAGGAGGAGGTTATATCAATCCCCAACCTAGATATCTTGAGCAAGTAGTTAGCAATGTATCAGGGAATTTTCCAGACACACAATCTAATTACCAACAGGCATTACCTCAAACTACTCTTGTTTCCACCGTAGAAGACAGTAGGCAAATTGAGCATGTTTTCCGCTTGCCCATCTTCAACCCGCGGGGGGAGGTCATACACAGAATATTCAGAACAGGTACCAGCTCAGAGGCAACAGACCTCAAATGAAATACAAACCTATAATGTGATAAATTTGTCTAATAAGGTTCTATTTCCAATCGAGATCAAAGTATTAGGATATCATTTAAACTTTGTACCCTCTAATGATTTCAATATGTTTCATACTATATTGGATGTGAATAAGTTGATTAGGAACATTACTTTACGTAAACATTTTTCTAGTGAGGATATGCCATCTACCCTAGGTCCTGAGAATGCTAACATTGGTAACTCTAATAATAGATCAGAGTATACATTTGATCAAGCTATTGATACTATCACTCTTGAGAGCATTTTGTGGGATGACACTGGCTCTGTTAGGAAGGAAGGCACTAAAATTAGTTTTTGTGGGTTTAAAAACCCCTCCTCCTTCTACCCTATACATAACAGGGGCCCTATTATAGAAACTTTCTTTAAAAGGGTAGAGAAGGACTTGAAATCCCTACACTCAAGTATTTCAAATAATGATAGAAGGTCCAACTTAAATACATTGGAGAGAAAAGCCCTTAATGAGCTTAAAGAATGTAAGGAAATAGTGATTAGTTCATCAGATAAAGGAGGTTTGGTTGTTGTACTAAGCAGAGATGCTTACATCCAAGAAGCTAAACGCCAACTAGAAGATGTAAATAATTATAGTATACTGTCATCTGATCCAACTAGGATCTTCCAGAAAAAACTTTCACATCTAATAGATGATGCAAGAGACAAGGGATTCATTGATGAGAAGACAGCTGACTTCCTATACATGTCTAACCCTATTGTACCTATTTTCACCACCTCCCTAAGGTACATAAATCCTTAGTGGAGGTGAAGGGTCGCCTAATAATGAGCGGGATCGGCTCACTATTGGAACACTTATCACAGTGGCTTGATGCCATCTTTCGACCTTTAGTCTTTTCACTAAAGAGTTGCTT
This sequence comes from Bombina bombina, assembly GCF_027579735.1. Taxonomy (NCBI): domain Eukaryota; kingdom Metazoa; phylum Chordata; class Amphibia; order Anura; family Bombinatoridae; genus Bombina; species Bombina bombina. The sequence goes on along the minus strand of NC_069501.1, from coordinate 677,879,635 downwards.
GAGAGACACTAAGCACATTTTGAAACTAGTAAGTAAGACCACTTGGGTACACAAATCTGACTCTTGGCTTTGCATTGACGTAGAGGCCTTGTATTCTTCCATTCCCCATTCCAGGGGACTGGAAGCTATAAGGTTTTTTCTAAGGGAATACACAGATTATACCTCAGAGTTTCAGGAATTCATTGTGGAGGTTACACATTTTTTTACTCACTCACAACTTTTTTAAGTTTGAGGGGGTTTTCTATCTCCAAATATGTGGGACAGCTACGCTAACCTATTTTTAGGTTGGTGGGAGCTGACCCACATATTTGGAGATGGGAACCCCTACAGACAGTATGTCTCTTTTTATAAGAGATATATTGATGATCTCATTTTCATTTTGAAGGGAGACTATCATCTGGCCAAACAGTTTGTTCATTGGCTTAACCAGAATGACCTCAATCTGGCATTCACATTTGAATATCAGAAACATTCCATCAATTACCTTGATGTGACATTGAAAGCAGAACTTGATGGTACAGTGACAACGGATATGTATAGGAAACCAATAGCGGGCAACTCATTACTCCACACTAAATCCTGCCATCCAGAATTTGTTCCCTATGCAGTGGCTAAAGGCCAGTATGTTTGTCTCAGAAGGAACTGTAGTGACCCTATTCTCTATCAGAACTGGGCAAAGGAACTCAGCTCCTGATTAAGACAGAGAAAATACCCTTATGGGGTTATTAACCGTGCAAGAAGGGAGGTAGCTAAACTGGATCGCGGTCATCTTCTGAGCGAACATAGAAGCATTGAGAGCAATCAGACTAAGGAAGCATTTGAAGGTGTTACATTTGTTACCGGACATAGTAGCCAATACAAACAGATTTGTGGCATTGTCAAAAAGCACTTTAGACTTCTTAGTGCTGAGGATAAGCTTGTGTCCTGTGTGGAAGAGGGCATTAGGTGCTCCTTCAGACGGGGGAAAGACAATTGGCAATTTGCTTTATGATTTGCCTCCTACCACAAATACCCAGAGCTCATAGCCTACACATTTGGGGACATATAAGTGTGGTAGAAACAAATGTAAACCTTGTGAGTACACAATTTTTTCCAAGATCTTTCACTCAGAAATTACTTCGGAGCGTTTTAATATCAAATATTGTTTGAATTGCAACTCTTCTTAAGTGGTCTAATTAATTACTTGTATACTGTGCAATATGTTGGGCAGACGTCACGTGATGTAGGGTCAGGGATTAGAGAACATTTCTCTACTATATCTATTGGTAAGTCTACCACCCTCTGGTCCAACATTTTGCCCTTTGCCACAAGAAATTCTAGAGTTCTTCAGATGGCAAGTGATAGACAAAACCATTCTCCCCAAAAGAGTGGGGGTTTAAGGATAAGATCTTCAGCAGAAATGAGATGTTTTGGATTTTTAAGCTGGAGACTAGAATCCCCTCAGAATTCAACTCCGAATATGATCTCATTAATCATTGGCAAGTGTAGATAGTTAATTTAGTGCCAGGTAGTACATATCCAGAGATTTTTGATCTCCAATGTAGTGAATATCTTATACACGTATAAGATAGCACAGTGGTTAGGTGTATGCTCTTAGGATTGCAAGTATCCCGGTATGATTCCCATTTGGGCTAGTATTTAGGTTTTTTATTTTAACACTTTATTAGCTTTTTCAATAGATTTGTTTATATGTGTATCAATTAGATCTCACATTATCCTTTGAGTATTCTCTTATTATGGTTTTAGAAAGTGTTCTATTTATATTAAATCAGATACAGAGATCAGGGTCACCAGAATAGTGATTACATACCCATACATATTGCTATCATCTCATGGGTCTATCTATCCTTCTATGGTATCCTAAACTGAATTTGGGGTATAGAATAACAGTATTATCAGCATAACTATACATATAGAAGGACCTGGGTGATTGTTTGTCCACCTTTTCTCTTATATATCTTAAATATCAGCCCCTATCCTTATCCCATATTGCTTAGTGGTTAGAGATAAGCCATGGGACCCATTAATACACAGGTTCGATTTTCTCCTGGTATATGCGGTTCACTATTTATTTTTCCATCCTAACCATTATAACCTGTAATTTGTTTAGTATCTGGAATCTTGTGTATTATATCAGTAATAATATGTTACACCTAGCAGTCTCTGTCAATAACAATAATTAGTATTCTGCTATAGACATAGATGGGTTTTAATGTTATTTAACTAGTACACAATTGAAGTTAGGATCACGTAGAAATTTCAGAGGGCAGTCTCTATCAGTGTGCACCTATTTAATTAATTAATTAATTAATTGTTCAAATCAGCTGTCTGTTTGTTTGTTTTAGCCAATGGCTGTGTAGTTAGTTAAATATAATAATGTGGCTTCCTACCTTTTGTTAAGCTATGATTATGGCTCTTCAGCCGAATTGCGTATGCTCTATTACACAGCTGTTTTTGAAACTTTTTGTCATGTTTTTTTTATGAGGTGGTGAGATGAAAGACTTTTTAACTATTACTATGGATCAATAAACGTTATGTTTTAATATAACTGGATATTGTTCGATCTTTCCTTTTTCACAATTGAATTTTGCCAGCTTAAAACAACAATCCGCCTTTGCACTGAGGTTTACAAAGCCCACTGAGTAAAGGTCTACTCCATACAATGAAGAATTTGTTTCTGGCCGCTTGATTGGTGCAGCACAGATGACGGACTGTCTGGATATCATAATCGATTGGCTGAACAGACACACGCCCCCATCACGCCCATCTTCTGGCGTCCGGACGAGAAATACCTGGATGGTCTAAAGTTCCAGGTTTACCAGAGAGTGTTGCCTTAGGAAATAGGGTGAGTTGAATCTCTAGCTCGGGAGAGCTATACGTCCAAGTGTTGACTTCCCTTCCACTTAGCCTGTCGCACTGGCAGCTCCTTAGCATTTGATGTGGGTGAATTGGAGCTCCGGATCAATAGTATGAACTACTACTGCACAAATACAGTTCCGATACTCACAGCTTGATGACTGGGATGCGACTTCATTGGATTGTAATGGGGTAAGCTTGCTGTTGTTATAACTGATATTACTATTGCATATCATTGATTAGCTTACTAATCAGCTTTATTATCAGCACTACAGGACATTTATACTCGAGTGGGCTCCTCCCAATATTTGTAAACCTTGAAGTTTTTTTTATCTACTCTTCTTACTGCACTGATTTTCCTTCAATTAAGATGCTGATTTGAAGATTTCTTTGTCTCCTATTATATTTCTTTTTCCTTTTCATACTGTATATATACACATATGTTACAACAAAACAGTCCAAATAATATTTAGCTACCACAATGTGTGCAACCTTGCTAACTAAATAAAATAATCACAGAGAATTTTATCCCAGGAATACTTAGCCAAATTATCTAATGTGTGTTTTCTGTCTTTGTCCAAAATCAGCCATCTTCAGCAGGAGGATGGAAGAGAAGAGAGTGAGACTAGTTTTGTTTCCCAATTTTATGTTAAAATCAAAAGGGTTTGGCCTATCATATGCTCGTTAAAGTCTAATTGGGAATGTCTTTAAAAACAAGGCTAAATACCTGGCCTAAGAGACAAAAACAGAATTTATGCTTACCTGATAAATTACTTTCTCCAACGGTGTGTCCGGTCCACGGCGTCATCCTTACTTGTGGGATATTCTCTTCCCCAACAGGAAATGGCAAAGAGTCCCAGCAAAGCTGGTCACATGATCCCTCCTAGGCTCCGCCCACCCCAGTCATTCGACCGACGGACAGGAGGAAATATATATAGGAGAAACCATATGATACCGTGGTGACTGTAGTTAGAGAAAATAATTCATCAGACCTGATTAAAAAACCAGGGCGGGCCGTGGACCGGACACACCGTTGGAGAAAGTAATTTATCAGGTAAGCATAAATTCTGTTTTCTCCAACATTGGTGTGTCCGGTCCACGGCGTCATCCTTACTTGTGGGAACCAATACCAAAGCTTTAGGACACGGATGAAGGGAGGGAGCAAATCAGGTCACCTAAATGGAAGGCACCACGGCTTGCAAAACCTTTCTCCCAAAAATAGCCTCCGAAGAAGCAAAAGTATCAAATTTGTAAAATTTGGCAAAAGTGTGCAGTGAAGACCAAGTTGCTGCCTTACATATCTGGTCAACAGAAGCCTCGTTCTTGAAGGCCCAGGTGGAAGCCACAGCCCTAGTGGAGTGAGCTGTGATTCTTTCAGGAGGCTGCCGTCCGGCAGTCTCATAAGCCAATCGGATAATGCTTTTAAGCCAAAAGGAAAGAGAGGTAGAAGTCGCTTTTTGACCTCTCCTTTTACCAGAATAAACAACAAACAAGGAAGATGTTTGTCTGAAATCTTTAGTAGCCTCTAAATAGAATTTTAGAGCACGGACTACGTCCAAATTGTGTAACAAACGTTCCTTCTTTGAAACTGGATTCGGACACAAAGAGGGTACAACTATCTCCTGGTTAATATTTTTGTTGGAAACAACTTTCGGAAGAAAACCAGGCTTAGTACGCAAAACCACCTTATCTGCATGGAACACCAGATAGGGCGGAGAACACTGCAGAGCAGATAACTCTGAAACTCTTCTAGCAGAAGAAATTGCAACCAAAAACAAAACTTTCCAAGATAGTAACTTAATATCTACGGAATGTAAGGGTTCAAACGGAACCCCTTGAAGAACTGAAAGAACTAGATTTAGACTCCAGGGAGGAGTCAAAGGTCTGTAAACAGGCTTGATCCTAACCAGAGCCTGAACAAATGCTTGAACATCTGGCACGGCTGCCAGTCTTTTGTGAAGTAAAACAGATAAAGCAGAGATCTGTCCCTTCAGAGAACTTGCAGATAATCCTTTCTCCAAACCTTCTTGTAGAAAGGATAGAATCTTAGGAATTTTTATCTTGTTCCATGGGAATCCTTTAGATTCACACCAACAGATATATTTTTTCCATATTTTATGGTAGATTTTTCTAGTTACAGGCTTTCTAGCCTGAATCAGAGTATCTATTACAGAATCTGAAAACCCACGCTTTGATAAAATCAAGCGTTCAATCTCCAAGCCGTCAGTTGGAGGGAAACCAGATTCGGATGTTCGAATGGACCCTGAACAAGAAGGTCCTGTCTCAAAGGAAGCTTCCATGGTGGAGCCGATGACATATTCACCAGGTCTGCATACCAAGTCCTGCGTGGCCACGCAGGAGCTACCAAGATCACCGAGGCCCTCTCCTGATTGATCCTGGCTACCAGCCTGGGGATGAGAGGAAACGGTGGGAATACATAAGCTAGGTTGAAGGTCCAAGGTGCTACTAGTGCATCTACTAGAGTCGCCTTGGGATCCCTGGATCTGGACCCGTAGCAAGGAACCTTGAAGTTCTGACGAGACGCCATCAGATCCATGTCTGGAATGCCCCATAATTGAGTTATTTGGGCAAAGATTTCCGGATGGAGTTCCCACTCCCCCGAATGGAATGTCTGACGACTCAGAAAATCCGCTTCCCAATTTTCCACTCCTGGGATGTGGATCGCAGACAAGTGGCAGGAGTGATCCTCTGCCCATTGAATTATCTTGGTCACTTCTTTCATCGCCAGGGAACTCCTTGTTCCCCCCTGATGATTGATATATGCAACGGTCGTCATGTTGTCTGACTGAAACCTTATGAATTTGGCCTTTGCTAGTTGAGGCCAAACTCTGAGAGCATTGAATATCGCTCTCAGTTCCAGAATGTTTATCGGGAGAAGAGACTCTTCCCGAGACCATAGACCCTGAGCTTTCAGGGATTCCCAGACCGCCCCCCAGCCCACTAGGCTGGCGTCGGTCGTGACAATGACCCACTCTGGTCTGCGGAAGCTCATTCCCTGTGACAGATTGTCCAGGGTCAGCCACCAACGGAGTGAATCTCTGGTCTTTTGATCTACTTGAATTGTCGGAGACAAGTCTGTATAATCCCCATTCCACTGTCTGAGCATGCACAGTTGTAATGGTCTTAGATGAATTTGTGCAAAAGGAACTATGTCCATTGTTGCAACCATCAATCCTATTACTTCCATGCACTGCGCTATGGAAGGACGAGGAACAGAATGAAGAACTTGACAAGAGTTTAGAAGTTTTGATTTTCTGACCTCTGTCAGAAAAATCCTCATTTCTAAGGAATCTATTATTGTTCCCAAGAAGGGAACTCTTGTTGACGGGGACAGAGAACTTTTTTCTTTGTTCACCTTCCATCCGTGAGATCTGAGAAAGGCTAGGACGATGTCCGTATGAGCCTTTGCTTTTGACAGGGACGACGCTTGAATCAGGATGTCGTCTAAGTAAGGTACTACTGCAATGCCCCTTGGTCTTAGAACCGCTAGAAGGGACCCTAGTACCTTTGTGAAAATCCTTGGAGCAGTGGCTAATCCGAATGGAAGTGCCACAAACTGGTAATGCTTGTCCAGAAAAGCGAACCTTAGGAACTGATGATGTTCCTTGTGGATAGGAATATGTAGATACGCATCCTTTAAGTCCACGGTAGTCATAAATTGATTTTCCTGGATAGTAGGTAGGATCGTTCGAATAGTTTCCATTTTGAACGATGGTACCCTGAGAAATTTGTTTAGGATCTTGAGATCCAAAATTGGTCTGAATGTTCCCTCTTTTTTGGGAACTATGAACAGGTTGGAATAAAAACCCATCCCTTGTTCTCTTATTGGAACAGGATGAATCACTCCCAACTTTAACAGGTCTTCTACACAATGTAAGAATGCCTGTCTTTTTATTTGGTTTGAAGATAATTGAGACCTGTGGAACCTTCCCCTTGGGGGTAGTTCCTTGAATTCCAGGAGATAACCTTGAGAAACTATTTCTAGCGCCCAAGGATCCTGAACATCTCTTGCCCAAGCCTGAGCAAAGAGAGAAAGTCTGCCCCCCACCAGATCCGGTCCCGGATCGGGGGCTACCCCTTCATGCTGTTTTGGTAGCAGTGGTAGGCTTCTTGGCCTGCTTACCCTTGTTCCAGCCTTGCATTGGTTTCCAGGCTGGCTTGGGTTGTGAAGTATTACCCTCTTGCTTAGAGGATGAAGAATTAGAGGCTGGTCCGTTTCTGCGAAAGGGACGAAAATTAGGCTTATTTTTAGCCTTAAAGGACCTATCCTGTGGGAGGGCGTGGCCCTTTCCCCCAGTGATGTCTGAAATAATCTCTTTCAAATCAGGTCCAAATAATGTTTTACCCTTGAAAGGAATGTTAAGCAATTTTGTCTTGGAAGACACATCCGCTGACCAAGACTTTAGCCAAAGCGCTCTGCGCGCCACGATAGCAAATCCTGAATTTTTCGCCGCTAATCTAGCTAATTGCAAAGCGGCATCTAAAATAAAAGAGTTAGCCAATTTAAGTGCTTGAACTCTGTCCATAACCTCCTCATACGAAGATTCTTTATTGAGCGACTTTTCTAGTTCCTCGAACCAGAAACATGCTGCCGTAGTGACAGGAACAATGCATGAAATTGGTTGTAGAAGGTAACCTTGCTGAACAAAAATCTTTTTAAGCAAACCCTCTCATTTTTTATCCATAGGATCTTTGAAAGCACAACTATCTTCGATAGGAATAGTAGTGCGTTTGTTTAGAGTAGAAACCGCCCCCTCGACCTTGGGGACTGTCTGCCATAAGTCCTTTCTGGGGTCGACTATAGGAAATAATTTCTTAAATATAGGGGGGGGACAAAAGGTATGCCGGGCCTTTCCCACTCTTTATTTACTATGTCCGCCACCCGCTTGGGTATAGGAAAAGCATCGGGGGGCACCGGAACCTCTAGGAACTTGTCCATCTTACATAACTTCTCTGGAATTACCAAATTGTCACAATCAGCCAGAGTAGATAATACCTCCTTAAGCAGTGCGCGGAGATGTTCTAATTTAAATTTAAATGTCACAACATCAGGTTCAGCTTGATGAGAAATTTTTCCTGAATCTGAAATTTCTCCCTCAGACAAAACCTCCCTCATGGCCCCTTCAGATTGGTGTGAGGGTATGACAGAACAATTATCATCAGCGTCCTCTTGCTCTTCAGTGTTTAAAACAGAGCAATCACGCTTTCTCTGATAAGTAGGCATTTTGGATAAAAGATTTGCTATAGAGTTATCCATTACAGCCGTTAATTGTTGCATGGTAATAAGTACTGGCGCACTAGATGTACTAGGGGCCTCCTGTGTGGGCATAACTGGTGTAGACACAGTAGGGGATGATGTAGTATCATGTTTACTCCCCTCATTTGAGGAATCATCTTGGGCAATATCATTATCTGTGGCATTACTGTCCTTACTTTGTTTGGACACTATGGCACAATTATCACATAAATTTAAATGGGGAGATACCTTCGCTTTCATACATATAGAACATAGCTTATTTGATGGTACAGACATGTTAAACAGGCTTAAACTTGTCAACAAAGCACAAAAAACGTTTTAAAATAAAACCGTTACTGTCACTTTAAATTTCAAACTGAAAACACTTTATTACTGAATATGTGAAAAAGTATGAAGGAATTGTTCAAAATTCACCAAAATTTCACCACAGTGTCTTAAAGCATTAAAAGTATTGCACACCAAATTTCAGAGCTTTAACCCTTAAAATAACGGAACCGGAGCCGTTTTTACATTTAACCCCTATACAGTCCCAGCTATATGCTTTGCTGAGACCCAACCAAGCCCAGAGGGGAATACGATACCAAATGATGCCTTCTATAAGCTTTTTCAGTGATTTTTAGCTCCTCACACATGCATCTGCATGCCTTGCTCTCCAAAAACAACTGCGCATTAGTGGCGCGAAAATGAGGCTCTGTCTATAACTAGAAAAGGCCCCCATCTGAAAAAGGTGTCCAACACAGTGCCTGCCGTTTTTCTAAACAATCCCCAAGATTATAATAACCATTATTAGTTAGAATCTGCATAATATGCCTAGTAAAGCAATCGTTTTAGCCCAGAAAAATGTCTACCAGTTTTTTAAGCCCTTTTTGAAGCCCTTTATTCTTTTATGTTTAACTTAAGAAAATGGCTTACCGGTCCCCATGAGGGGAAATGACAGCCTTCCAGCATTACATGGTCTTGTTAGAAATATGGCTAGTCATACCTTAAGCAGAAAGGTCTGCTAACTGTTTCCCCCAACTGAAGTTACTTCATCTCAACAGTCCTGTGTGGAAACAGCAATCGATTTTAGTAACTGTCTGCTAAAATCATCTTCCTCTTACAAACAGAAATCTTCATCCTTTTTCTGTTTCAGAGTAAATAGTACATACCAGCACTATTTTAAAATAACAAACACTTGATAGAAGAATAAAAACTACATTTAAACACCAAAAAAACTCTTAACCATCTCCGTGGAGATGTTGCCTGTGCAACGGCAAAGAGAATGACGGGGGTGGGCGGAGCCTAGGAGGGATCATGTGACCAGCTTTGCTGGGACTCTTTGCCATTTCCTGTTGGGGAAGAGAATATCCCACAAGTAAGGATGACGCCGTGGACCGGACACACCAATGTTGGAGAAAGTGTATCTGTGGTAAGGGATTTTAAAAACCGCTATGTGTAAGCTATGTCACCACACAGCATCCTTGCTAAACTCAGCGGTTCTAGCAGCCCACGGAAATAGCACTCTTTTTTCAGTTAGGTGAAATTTCCATCTCTAAACTAATAGTGATGCTAGTATACATAACAGCATGGCACGGCTATTGGCACAGAGATGGAAATATCACCTCATTGAAAAAAAATGAACTGTGACATGGGTGGTAGGAGCCGCTGATATTATTGTGGAGGCTACGGCATCAAAGAGTATTTTACAAAGTGATTACTGAGAGTCCTATTTATTTTCAGTGATGGTAAACCCTAGCATTTTTTAAAAGCTAGGATTTATCATCACTTTCATCACATAATGTATCTCCCTTTCGTGGTCATTTACAGTATATCTCTTGTTTACCCTCATAACATACACTAGGTCAACCGCTTCGTACAAACTCACAAGCTGATTCTATATAACCCCCCTCTCTCTCTCCCCCTTGTAAAGACTCTGCCCAAAATTGCCCCTCATGCAATCAATATCAACTACCCCTTTTTCTACTCTCTTTCTTTTGTCCTGGAACTTGTCCATTAATTGACAGTACCCCTACTCGTATATTCTACAGAAATTACAAATTGTCAAGGGTGACAGGATCAGACTTGGAACTGGATGCATTGTTTGTATAATTTATATTTTAATTGTGTTCTGAAAAATGTTGACAGATGTGCAATTTAACCCATATTATATGATAATGTGCTATCAATGATGTGTAAAAATCAGGGTTTTTTTACCCTTTGATACATATATTTGCAAAATGTAATATTTTTCTATGGTTTGTAAAAATCATGTTTATTCATTCACTCAACTAACAAGTAGAAAGTGATTGAATTTACTTAAAATATAACTGCTTATTCTCATGTATCATAAGAAAAATAAGGAAAGTGTAAAAATAAAATAGCAGTATTTTCTTGTTAGATTTTCACATGCAAAACATCAACTTGTGATTATGTGTAACTGTGCTATTGCGTACATCTACTGAGCATGCAGAACATTGTAAACCTGTCAAATATTTATATTGAAAGGTACAAATAAACATTAATAATTTAAATTAATCATGCAATTAAAACAAAACAAAAACACTTTACAATTTACTTCTATTGGCAGATGAGCTTATTTCTCTTGATATATTTTGTTAAAACTAGTCCTATTGATGAAAACAAATCCTATTGGCTGATTTGAATGATCAAATCAATCACTAGGATAATAAATAATGCTATTGGATATTTTAAAATATCAGCCAAGAGGAAGAAAATAACAGCTAAAATGGCCATAGAAATGCTCTAGAATAGTAGTGCAGAAAATGTAGAATATGGCAAGAAGCAAGAAGACTCTGCACAGCTCTGGACTACTACAAATCAAGCCTGCAACAGATCCAGATGGTGGACACTAAAGTGGACAGCAGACAGAAGATTTTTTTAATGGGAACTTCCGCTGCAGTTCTTAAGTTGTTTTTTAAACAATTTTTTTGTTTTGGTATTTTTGTTTTCATTTTTTGATAGGTTATGACTCTTAGGCAAGGATTGAGAGGCGTATTAGGTTATGGCTTAGACTAGTTAGGGGTTTGCGTTGGGAGAGTGCTTGAGGAGCTCAATGTGGGGAAAGTAGAGCTTAGTTCAGGCAGGGCAGGTTTGTGCAGTGTTGTCACCTGTGGGGAGGTCTTAATTTTGGGGTCATTTTAGGTAGGGGGTGAGTAGCAGTTATGGGATTGTAGGTTTTACTTTTAGCATAGTTTTTTTTTTACGTTTGAGTTTGTGGGGCATTAGAACTTTTTGTATTGGGGATGTGGTGGTTTAGGAGTTAAGAGCAATTATAGTTATTGCTTTGGGTTTCTGATAGTTTAGGGGTTAATGAAGTTAAGAGGTTTTAGCATCTCGGGGGGGGGGGGTTGTGATGGGGGTTATAAAAATTTAGGGATTAATAGCATAGAATGTTGTAATGGTGCTGTGGTGATAACACGCTCTCTCTCTCTCTCTCTCTCTATATATATATATATATATATATATATATATTCTTCAATTTGTTTTTCATAGTGTTGTTACATAATAGATGTGGATACAATTTTATGAGGACAGAAGTGTTTTCCATTTTGTCCTCAGATTACATCAGTACAGCAACACTCCCCCAATAGCAAATTATGCATCATTTTGAAATCAATACATAAATATGTCTGGTAATTTTTGCAAAGCAACACATTTATTTATGTTTGACCTTCACATTGTTTGAATGCATTTAGTCTCAGCTTGTCATTTGTTTTGTGTGGCAAACAAGAAGCACATATTCCCTTTTATATAAATATACAAAACTATCTTCCCTGCAGCAACTACTTGGTAACTTGAACAATGGAGAGCTGTGATGCTTAAAAAAAAAGCCCTGTAGCTAGCTGGTAACATAACATCTTTTACAGTGAACACAGGCTGCTGGATGAGCAGTGATCCGTGAACGGAACTGTCCAGGCTTCCTCCAGTCTGCACATTCATAAACGGTATGAATAATGAACAAACACAAATACAAGCCCAGTGTACTCATTTTTGTGAAAGAATGAGACATATTTACAAATTCCTTACATTTCAACTGGCAGTGTGTATGGGGTGGTCAACAGCTTTTACTTGCATTTGTACTTTATTTGCTTTTTACAAATAGATAAACTAACAAAATCTCTGTGTATTTATTACATGGGGTAAGATTGCTTTGCTATAGTGCGCATGCAAAGTATATATAAAACATGTTGTTGCAGAGACAGGGTCATTTAAAAAAAATGGGAGGGATAAACCTTTTAGGAAAATTAAATTTTTAACACTTTACATAAGGATAAGAAAAGAACACATGCACATTAATAGATTTAAAGTTCCACTTCATTAAGAAAATTAAAATATCAGTGGGTGGTTGTTTTAAAATCTATGACTCACACAATCAGCACATTATGTACCAAATCAATAAATAAACCCAACTACAGTATTAGGGTGTAAAGGCCACTGCCCACTTTATTAAACATCCTCAGAAAGATAAAAACATAACATTAAAACATTTTCCAATGTTAGAATAACCAGAGGTGCAGCCTCTCAAATCAGCCTCAGGTGCCTTCCACTGGCTACTGCCAGGCACGCACCCCAAATTAATCACCTCACCCTTTACAAGGGGAGGTACCTTTTCTCATACATTTTAGCCTCATAATGCCATCACCCCGCCATAGCTGTGACAGCCTCAACCTAGGGAGGAAGGGCAAGAGCTTAGCTTTCCTGTTTTAAAAAGGCTGTGAACTTCTGTTACCACCTATTACTTATATCCACTCTCAAGACGCCACCCCCCCCCACCTCAAATCACTATATGTCCTCTGCTATGGTCACAATCACCTCCTGTCCATTTACTCTTTGCAGGGATTTCTATGTTAAAGTTGTACCATCTTTAAATTCACAATTTAAAGTAGTAATCTGGAGCTTTGGTTTTTGTCATATGATAAGGCAATAAGATTGCACCAGAAACACTTGTTGCATAGTATTACAACAAATCACTAAAACAACTTTTAACACTATTGATTCATACACCATGGGTGCAATAAAACATTGTCTTACTTGCATTGTCAGGGATCAACAATATGATCTGCATATAGTGCAATTCAGTATACTGCTCTAACAGTGCAATTAAATCTATCTAAGCAAAAAAAATATTAAAAAGTATTTTGCTGTGGCTGCCTTCGGCCAAATAACACTGACATTGCAACCAAACACTACTCTTCATGCACTACCCCTACACATTTAGTACCAGTAAAACAAATGTTACTATAGTAATAATACCACTTCTTATATAGTTCCTCTAGATATTGAAACAATAGATTCAAAATAATGATTTAAAATGCTATCGTGATTTCATTAGCAACTTTATATGTACTGTATGAAAAATGTTACAGTTATATAATTTGTTATAACATGTAAGTACAATATATAAGTCTTCAATAGCACAGTTAAGAGCACTAGTAGCAAAAAGAAAGAGCATCTCTTGAAATTGGCGCAAATTGGGGAGATGCAGGAACCATAATCATTCTGAGTGATCAGATGCAGTCATCCCATAGATAATACCAATTTAAAGAAAGGAGATGATCCATATCTGTTGTGCACTCACTCAGTACCATAAATTATATAAGATAACATGGGTTTAAGAGCCAAAAAAAAAGTATAATGCATACAAAAAACAAAACATGGAAAAGAAAATAATTTGGGATGATGAGTATATGTAATGAGGTAATAAACACATAATGAAATAATGTGGGAACTCCAATGAATACTCTAGTACATCAATGATGATTCTTATGGGAATAATTTTAAAGATAAGTAAGGAAAAATAACATATTAAGAAAGAAAGTGGTCTCAATATAAATTATTAACCTTCTAAAGAAGCACAAGCAACATTTTCATTGCAGAATGCCTAGGTACTCATTAACAACAAGAACTTATTTGTTTTAAAACTAGAAATACATCACTTTTTTAAAATGCAAAAAAAAAATACATATAAAGGACTAGATTACAAGTAGAGTGCTAAATTATTGCACTCAAGCAAACAGGCACATTTGCAATATTAACCAGCCATTACAAGTGGCTGGTTATAGCTACCGTGAGCTTGCGGTAGCAATAAGCACTCCAAAAATTAACCAGAGATTAGATGTCTGGTTAATTTTCTAAAAGTGCCCCAAATACCCACAAAATAGAGGGCATTATAGTTTTTAATTAAAAAAAAATTAAATTAACTGTACTAGGTAGTTTTTTGGGGTCTCTTAAGTTGGTGGGAGTGGGTTGTGAGAAAACAAACGGCACTGAAAAGTGCCTTTACATTGTGGTCTGTGGGAACTGTGTGTACAACAAGCCATTGTGACAGGAATGCCAAAAAAACTCCACTTTATAAAGAATCAATCCCGTTTAGTGGTTGTAAGTTTTGCCAACATATGGTTAAAAAACAAGTGATAACGGATAGGTTATGGAAGAAATGGACCATTAATAGCTACATTAGTTGCAAAAGCAATACTGTAATATATAGTTTATCCTGTAGTTGTAACCAATGTTATGTTGGCATGACAACCAGAAGCCTGGGTATGAGAGTTACAGAATATTGAAGTAATATCCGTAATTCCAAGAAGGACTTGGAGAAAGGGAGGCAAATTACAAGTGTAGCCCGACACTTTTTGGAACAGAAGCTAAATCACTGCGCTAAGAAAGATACTGTAAATAATGTCACAGTTAAGGGAGTCTCTCAAAATCCCTCATAACAAGCACAGAACACAAATTTGAGCCTTAATGTGTGAGGACACACAAAAAGATTCCAAAAACGGAGGCGCTACCAAGAACACAAATTAGAGCCTTAGGGGCCTATTTATCAAGCTCCATAAGGAGCTTGATGCTCTGTGTTTCGGCAGAAACACAAGTTATGAAGCAGCGGTTTAAAGATCGCTGCTCCATAACCTGTCCGCCTGCTCTGAGGTGGAGAACAGACATCATCGAAAATCAACCCGATCCAATACGATCGGGTTGATTGACACCCCTGCTAGCGGCTGATTGGCTGCAAATCTTCAGGGGAAGGTATTGCACCAGCAGTTCACCAGAACTGCTGGTGCAATGATAAATGCCGAGAGCGTATGCTGTCGGCATTTATCGATGTGCAGAGGACATGATCCGCAATATCGGATCATGTCCGCTCGCATCATGATAAATAGGCCCTTAATGTGTGATGACACACAAAAAGATTTGCTTTTAACCTTTTTTATTTTATTTTAAATTTAGTGTTTTTATTATTAAATATACTTTTAACCATTTAATAGCCAGATACTGGATATATTTAGCTTGGTAGCGCCTCATCACACATTAAGGCTCTATTTTCTGTTCTGAGCCCAACACTTTTTACAACACCACAAAGGTAAAACAGATGCTCTTAAATGTTGGGGGGTTGGAAAGGATTAGACTGGACATTAGAGGGGGAAAAGATTGCAAAGAGAGACCAAGTGGATCTTTAGACTTCACTGTGTCATGCCCAATGGCATGAATTCAATAACCATTGGGTGTTCCTGTAATAGATCTACTATATTTGCAGATTTGTTTTGAAATAAAGGATTGTGGTTACTTCATATAGGGATTAATACTTCTTACATGGCCTTGCCATTCAGCAGGATTTTCCTGAGTATCATGATATGGATCTAAATTATATCAGGAACTATAATCTGTAAGGTGTGACAAGATTCTCCTAATGCAATTTGGCTTGAATGATCTATATAAGTAGTGGGGTGGGAGTATTTCTGATATGCCCACACTAATAAGTACATTTCTAGTGGTATCATTGTAGTGAGTAATTTAACTGATTTTGAAAATTAATATTTTCACTGGCAACTTAAGTGACACTTTTTTTCTCTCACTTACAAAGGGCATGTATATTGCCAAGTAGAGGGATGGGGGGTGCTTTATAACAGTTAGTGACTCAATATGTCTGGCACAGAATGAGAAGCACACAAGCTATAAGTTGCCGCAAGATATTAAATGTGATCCAATGTAAATAGTCGCTTAATATTCTTGTGTGGATAGGGGCACTCACCTGTACTGCAATTTTTATATTATACTTGTTTGAGATATTATGCCATTCAATCCTAAATGTTAGGAGTTAATCTATCAACACATAGGTGAAATGGCAGGGTTACAGTGTTTGAGAAGTATAGAAAATTAGTACTCTAAGGAGCAGTGTTTAAATTCTCTGTAGTGATGTCGCGAACCTAAAAATTTGGGTTCGCGAATAGCGAACGCGAACTTCTCCAAAAGTTTGCGAACCGGGCGAACCGCCATTGACTTCAATGGGCAGGCGAATTTTTAAACCCACAGGGACTCTTTCTGGCCACAATAGTGATGGAAAAGTTGTTTCAAGGGGACTAACACCTGGACTGTGGCATGCCGGAGGGGGATCCATGGCAAAACTCCCATGGAAAATTACATAGTTGATGCAGAGTCTGGTTTTAAGCCATAAAGGGCATAAATCACCTAACATTCCTAAATTGTTTGGAATAACGTGCTTTAAAACATCAGGTATGATGTTGTATCGATCATGTAGTGTCATCCCAGTGTCACTGGGGTGACACTGTGCCCTGGCAGGCAGGCCCCGAAACGCACACGTGTGAAGGAAACTGACTGCTATTATTTAACACAGTCAAAAAAGTGTTTTTTTTTTTAAATCTACACTACTGTTACACCAGATATGAGTTGCACTGGGGTGACACTGTGCCCTGGCAGGCAGGCCCTGAAACGCACACGTGTGAAGGAAACTGACTGCTATTATTTAACACAGTTAAAAAAGTGTTTTTTTTTTTTAAATCTACACTACTGTTACACCAGATATGAGTTGCACTGGGGTGACACTGTGCCCTGGCAGGCAGGCACTGAAACGCACATGTGTGAAGGAAACTGACTGCTATTATTTAACACAGTCAAAAAAGTGTTGTTTTTTTTAAATCTACACTACTGTTACACCAGATATGAGTTTCACTGGGGTGACACTGTGCCCTGGCAGGCAGACTGATGTTTCACAGTCAAAAAAATTTAAAAAAAAAATTACACTACTGTTACACCAGATATGAGTGGTTGCACTGGGCAAGTGGGCACATTATACGCTGTGAGCCTGGCACACACGCTGGCAGGCAGGCAACTGCAATTAGATTACACAAGAAGACTGATGTTTCACAGTCAAAAAAGTTTTTTTTTTTTAATTTACTCTACTGTTACACCAGATATGAGTGGTGGCACGGGGCATGTGGGCCTGGCACACACGCTGGCAGGCAGGAAACTGCAATTAGATTACACAAGAAGACTGATGTTTCACAGTCAAAAAAGTTTTTTTTTTTAAATTTACTCTACTGTTACACCAGATATGAGTGGTGTCACTGGGCAAGTGGGCCTGGCACACACGATGGCAGGCAGGCAACTGCAATTAGATTACACTAGCAGACTGATGTTTCACAGTCAAAAAAGTATTTTTTTTTTTTTTAATTTACACTACTGGGCACAGTGCACTGGGGTGACACTGTGCCCTGGCAGGCAGGCAGGCACTGAAACGCACACGTGTGAAGGAAAATGACTGCTATTATTTAACACAGTCAAAAAAGTGTTGTTTTTTTTTAAATCTACACTACTGTTACACCAGATATGAGTTTCACTGGGGTGACACTGTGGCTGTAATGGGTCTTCTGACTGTGAGGTAAAGGGTAAAAGTTTACTCAATGATGAAGACTAGGGAGCGGATCGAACATCACATATGTTCGCCCGCCGCGGTGAACGCGAACATGCTATGTTCACCGGGAACTATTCGCCGGCAAACTATTCGCGACATCACTAATTCTCTGCTGATGGGTATTCTGAGAAGGTGTTTAATGATTCTAAGTTATGAGATTGAGTGTAATTAGAATGATTATGACCTGTGGAGTCATTGCAAACACCAAATATTTTGAGAACGATGTATGAAGCAGCTCTTAATTGTAAATAGAAACAATCCATATTCTGCAGGGGCTGCATTCCTCTTTCTGCTTGTATTATTGACAGTAAGATCGGTTCACCAAATGAAAGAAGGGATAGAGCTCACACCCCTGACTAAGCCAATCGAGATGAAGGATGGAGCGGGGGGAGGAGATTGATTACGATCCGATTGAGGATTGTTTAATCACCCTAAACGAGGGTTTATAAGGAACGGAAACACAGCACTTTGGCTTGTCACTTTTTATTAACATTGAGAAAGGCTAGATGGAAGGCCAAAATGCGTTTTATTGATTCATGTGTTACACCCCTGGCACCTGAAGCTGACATATGCAGTTATCGGCCAGGAAAAAGGGGGGTGTTCCACAGGTATTTTTATTGGTGGTGGTGTGTGTATTTGCAGGATTTACCTGTTTTTACTCAGAAATAAATACTCAGAAATAAAGCTTATATTTTAGCCTATTGAATTCAAGAAGAGTGCTATAAGCCCCATTCTTTAGTTCCCTCCTGTCTATGGGAGTGTTTGTTATATTGTTATTGAGAGGTAGCACCAGATTTATTTGGGTCTTTTTTCCTCTAGTCATTAATCACAATGCCAGTATTCATTTTGTTTATGTACCCTTAGACTGCAATGTAAATATATATATATATTTATGTATATGATTATATACATACATATTAACGTGTTAATATGTGTATATACTCATATTAACACATAAATATATATGTATACAGTCATATACATATATATTTAAAAATGCTGCCCATTACCCCCTTTGCTGCGCGAGGTTCTGGTGCTGTCTGTAACAGCATCAGAACGAGGCTACCATAGAAGCCTATGTAAGTGCACTCTCATGATGGCAATGCTTCCTATCAATGCAAACACAAGCTCGCATTCACATTGCGCTTAAAGGGACATAATACTCATATGCTAAATCACTTGAAACTGATGCAGTATAACTGTAAAAAGCTGACAGGAAAATATCATCTGAGCATCTCTATGTAAAAAAGGAAGATATTTTACCTAACAATCTCCTCAACTCAGCAAAGTAAGTTCTGTGTAAAACATTATACTCAGCTAGAGCCCAGCTGCAGGTAAAAAAAAAAAAATAAAATAAAGAAATGAGCAGCAGCCAATCAGCATCAACAGTGCTGAGGTCATGGATTCTTTAACTGTGATCTCATAAGATTTCACTTAACTCTCATGAGATTTCATTGTAAACTTCCTTACACTGAATAGGGAAATAAGATCAGTGTGCATGAAAGCTCGCTCCTTCCGCTGTCCCAGGACAGACATACTGATTTGCTGCTTAGAAGTTTTTTACAAAGGGATGTGGCTACTGAGAAACGTTTGAGGTAAAATATCTTTCTTTTTTACATAGAGATGTTCAGGTGATATTTTCTAGTCAGCTTTTTACAGCTATACTGCATCACTTTCAAGTGTTTAAATATTTGGGTATTATGGCCCTTTAACTTGTAATACCAGCGCACATTATCGTTCTCTGGTTGTACAAAATGGAGTGCTAATATCACTAGCATGCAACTGATATTTAGCACTCCACATATAATATGGCCCAAAAAGTGGGAAACCAGAGGTGGGCACATTGCTCAGTTGGCTAGAGGGATATGACTGCACATCACAAACATATGCCTGGGGTTGCTAGGCCTCTTTTTCAGAGTAGGATTTGGGGATGGTTTGGGGGTGTTTTTAGATTTTTAGAAAAGAAAAGAATGATATACTACATGAAAGTTTCATTCTGTGAAAAGCACATTCTGGACAAAATGACATTAGTCCAGAAGTGTAACTAGTCATAAAACAAGCGATTATTACTTTGTTCATTCTGTGATTCAGCATTTCTTTCTTTTTGCGTATTCTAATTATGACTCTTAGGCCTAGATTTGGAGTTTTGCATTAGAAGGGGTGCGTTAGCTATGCGTGCTTTTTTTGGCCGCACCTTTTAAATACCGCTGGTATTTAGAGTTCACAGAATGGCTGGGTTTTCAGTGCGTTAGGCTCCAAAAAGGGAGCGTAGAGCATAATTTACCGCCACTGCAACTCTCAATACCAGCGGTGCTTACTGACGCGGCCAGCTTCAAAAACGTGCTCGTGCACGATTCCCCCATAGGAAACAATGGGACAGTTTGAGCTGAAAAAAAACCTAACACCTGCAAAAAAGCAGCGTTCAGCTCTTAACTCAGCCCCATTGTTTCCTATGGGGAAACACTTCCTAAGTCTGCACCTAACACCCTAACATGTACCCAGAGTCTAAACACCCCTAACCTTACACTTATTAACCCCTAATCTGCCGCCCCCGCTATCGCTGACCCCTGCATATTATTATTAACCCCTAATCTGCCGCTCCATACACCGCCGCAACCTACATTATAGCTATGTACCATTAATCTGCAGCCCCTAACACCGCCGACCCCTATATTATATTTATTAACCCCTAATCTGCCCCCCACAACGTCGCCGCCAGCTACCTACAATTATTAACCCCTAATCTGCCGACCGGACCTCACCGCTACTATAATAAAGTTATTAACCCCTAATCTGCCTCACTCCCGCCTCAATAACCCTACAAGAAATATTATTAACCCCTAATCTGCCCTCCCTAACATCGCCGACACCTAACTTCAATTATTAATCCCTAATCTGCTGACCGGACCTCACCGCTACTATAATAAAGTTATTAACCCCTAATCCGCCTCACTCCCGCCTCAATAACCCTATAAGAAATAGTATTAACCCTTAATCTGCCCTCCCTAACATCGCCGACACCTAACTTCAATTATTAACCCCTAATCTGCCGACCAGACCTCGCCGCTACTCTAATAAATGTATTAACCCCTAAAGCTAAGTCTAACCATAACCCTAACACCCCCCTAAATTAAATATAATTTTATTCTAACGAAATAAATTAACTCTTATTAAATAAATTATTCCTATTTAAAGCTAAATACTTATCTGTAAAATAAACCCTAATATAGCTACAATATAAATTATAATTATATTGTAGCTATTTTAGGATTTATATTTATTTTACAGGCAACTTTGTATTTATTTTAACCAGGTACAA
The DNA here is from genome assembly GCF_027579735.1 of Bombina bombina. Taxonomy (NCBI): domain Eukaryota; kingdom Metazoa; phylum Chordata; class Amphibia; order Anura; family Bombinatoridae; genus Bombina; species Bombina bombina. Next base: position 677,858,473 of record NC_069501.1, on the reverse strand, counting down.
TAGCTATTAAATAGTTAATAACTATTTAATAGCTACCTAGTTAAAATAATTACAAAATTACCTGTAAAATAAATCCTAACCTAAGTTACAATTAAACCTAACACTACACTAGCAATAAATTAATTAAATAAAATACCTACAATTATCTACAATTTAACCTAACACTACACTATCAATAAATTAATTAAATAAAATACCTACAATTAAATACAATTAAATAAACTAACTAAAGTACAAAAAATAAAAAAGAACTAAGTTACAAAAAATAAAAAAATATTTACAAACATTAGAAAAATATTACAACAATTTTAAACTAATTACACCTACTCTAAGCCCCCTAATAAAATAACAAAGCCCCCCAAAATAAAAAATGCCCTACCCTATTCTAAAATTAAAATAAAAAAAGCTCTTTTACCTTACCAGCCCTTAAAAGGGCCATTTGCGGGGCATGCCCCAAAGAATTCAGCTCTTTTGCCTGGAAAAAAACATACAATACCCCCCCCAACATTACAACCCACCACCCACATACCCCTAATCTAACCCAAACCCCCTTTAAATAAACCTAACACTAAGCCCCTGAAGATCTTCCTACCTTATCTTCACCACACCGGGTATCAGCGATCCGTCCAGGCTCCGATGTCTTGATCCAAGCCCAAGCGGGGGGCTGAAGACATCCATCCTCCGGCTGAAGTCTTGATCCAAGCGGGCAGAAGAGGACATCTGGACCGGCAAACATCTTCATCCAGGAGGCATCTTCTATGTTCTTCCATCCGATGACGAGCGGCTGATCTTCAAGACCTCCAGCTTGGATCCATCCTCTTCTTCCGACGACTAGACGACGAATGAAGGTTCCTTTAAGGGACGTCATCCAAGATGGCATCCCTCGAATTCCGATTGGCTGATAGGATTCTATCAGCCAATCGGAATTAAGGTAGGAAAATTCTGATTGGCTGATGGAATCAGTCAATCAGATTCAAGTTCAATCCGATTGGCTGATCCAATCAGCCAATCAGATTGAGCTCGCATTCTATTGGCTGTTCCGATCAGCCAATAGAATGCGAGCTCAATCTGATTGGCTGATCGGATCAGCCAATCGGATTGAACTTGATTCTGATTGGCTGATTCCATCAGCCAATCAGAATTTTCCTACCTTAATTCCGATTGGCTGATAGAATCCTATCAGCCAATTGGAATTTGAGGGACGCCATCTTGGATGACGTCCCTTAAAGGAACCTTCATTCGTCGTCTAGTCGTCAGAAGAAGAGGATGGATCCGCGCTGGAGGTCTTCAAGATGGAGCCGGTCGTCATCGGATGCAAGAACATAGAAGATGCGGCTTGGATGAAGATGTTTGCTGGTCCGGATCGACTCTTCTGCCCGGATAGGATGAAGACTTCTGCCCGAAGATGGAATTCTTTAGCCGCCGCTTGGATCCAGACTTCAGCCGGAGGATGGACGTCACCCTTCAGCCCCCGCTTGGGCTTGGATGAAGATTTTGGAGGCTTGGATCAAGACTTCGGTGGACGGATCAGTGAACCTGGCGTGGTGAAGACAAGGTAGGGAGATCTTCAGGGGCTTAGTGTTAGGTTTATTTAAGGGGGGTTTGGGTTATATTAGGGGTATGTGGGTGGTGGGTTGTAATGTTGGGGAGGGGGTATTGTATGTTTTTTTTTTACAGGCAAAAGAGCTAAATTCTTTGGGGCATGCCCCGCAAAGGGCCCTTTTAAGGGCTGGTAATTTAAAAGAGCTTTTCTATTTTAATTTTAGAATAGGGTAGGGCATTTTTTTTATTTTGGGGGGCTTTGTTATTTTATTAGGGGGCTTAGAGTAGGTGTAATTAGTTTAAAATTGTTGTAATATTTTTCTAATGTTTGTAAATATTTTTTTATTTTTTGTAACTTAGTTCTTTTTTTATTTTTTGTACTTTAGTTAGTTTATTTAATTGTATTTGTTTGTAGTTATTTTATTTAATTAATTTATTGATAGTGTAGTGTTAGGTTTAATTGTAACTTAGGTTAGGATTTATTTTACAGGTAATTTTGTAATTATTTTAACTAGGTAGCTATTAAATAGTAAATAACTATTTAATAGCTATTGTACCTGGTTAAAATAATTACAAAGTTGCCTGTAAAACAAATATTAATCCTAAAATAGCTACAATATAATTATAATTTATATTGTAGCTATATTAGGGTTTATTTTACAGGTAAGTATTTAGCTTTAAATAGAAATAATTTATTTAATAAGAGTTAATTTATTTCGTTAGATTTAAATTATATTTAATTTAGGGGGGTGTTAGGGTTAGACTTAGCTTTAGGGGTTAATACATTTATTATAGTAGCGGTGAGGTCCGGTCGGCAGATTAGGGGTTAATACTTGAAGTTAGGTGTCGGTGAGGTTAGGGAGGGCAGATTAGGGGTTAATACTATTTATTATAGGGTTATTGAGGCGGGAGTGAGGCGGATTAGGGGTTAATAACTTTATTATAGTAGCAGTGAGGTCGGGTCGGCAGATTAGGGGTTAATAAGTGTAGGTAGGTGTCAGCGACGTTGAGGGGGGCAGATTAGGGGTTAATAAATATAATATAGGGGTCGGCGGTGTTAGGGGCAGCAGATTAGGGGTACATAAGTATAACGTAGCTGGTGGTGGAGTGCGGTCGGCAGATTAGGGGTTAAAAAAAATTAATCGAGTGGCGGCGATGTGGGGGGCCTCAGTTTAGGGGTACATAGGTAGTTTATGGGTGTTAGTGTACTTTAGAGCACAGTAGTTAAGAGCTTTATGAACCGGCGTTAGCCCAAAAAGCTCTTAACTCCTGTTTTTTTTCTGCGGCTGGATTTTTGTCGTTAGAGTTCTAAAGCTCACTTCAGCCAAGACTCTAAATACCAGCGTTAGAAAGATCCCATTGAAAAGATAGGATACGCAATTGGCGTAGGGGGATCTGCGGTATGGAAAAGTCGCGGCTGCAAAGTGAGCGTTAGATCCTTTAATGACTGACTCCAAATACCAGCGGGCGGTAAAAACCAGCGTTAGGAGCCTCTAACGCTGGTTTTGACGGCTACCGCCAAACTCTAAATCTAGACGTTAGAGATTAGTTTCCCTAAGGAAGATGGTGGGAAAACAAACATATACCTGTTGCCTGAATGCACCTAGAGGGATATGACTGTATTTTACTGACAAGGCACAGGACCATATTGATATAATGAAGGAAAGTTATGTCTGTGCAAAGCACCAACAGCACAAGTGGAAGCTGTCCCTAGGGTTTTGACTAGATATAGAACTAGTGAGAATAGGTTTGCTTTTTGTTTTGCTTAGTGTTTTTTTTTCCGGCTAGATTACGAGTCTTGCGTTAGGCTTAAAAAGTAGCTTTGGCCAGTCCCAACGCTGCTTTTTAACGCCCGCTGGTATTACAAGTCTTGCAGGTACAGGTGTATCGCTCACTTTTTTGGCCAGACTCAGAAATACCGCAAATCCACTTATGTAAATTGCGTATCCTCTTTTTTCAATGGGACTTGCATAGCGCTGGTATTACGAGTCTGACAAAAAGTGAGCGGTACACCGTCTCCTGTCAAGACTTGTACCGCATTTAAAAGTCAGTAGTTAGAGTTTTACACTACAACGCCGTAGCATAAAACTCTTAACTAAAGTGCTATAAAGTACACTAACACACATAAACTACCTATTAACCCCTAAACCAAGGCCCCCCCGCATCGCAAACACTTAAAAAAAATGTTTAACCTCTAATCTGCTGAACCGGAAATCGCCGCCACTATAATAAATATATTAACCCCTAAACCACCCCACTCCTGCCTCGCAAACACTAGTTAAATTTTAATACCCTCTAATCTGCCATCCCTAACATCGCCGACACCTACCTACATTTATTAACCCCAATCTGCCACCCCCAACGTCGCCACCACTATATTAAAGTTATTAACCCCTAAATCTAAGTCTAACCCTAACCCTAACCCCCCTAACTTAAATATAATTTAAATAAATATAAATAAAATAACTATCATTAACTAAATAATTCCTATTTAAAATGAAATACTTACCTATAAAATAAACCCTAAGCTAGCTACAATATAACTAATAGTTACATTGAAGCTAGCTTAGAGTTTACATTTATTTTACAGGCAAGTTTGTATTTATTTGAACTAGGTAGAATAGTTATTAAATAGTTATTAACTATTTAATAACTACCTAGCTAAAATAAATACAAAAGTACCTGTAAAATAAAACCTAACCTAAGTTATAATTACACCTAACTCTACCACTATAATTAAATTAATTCCCTAAATTAAATTAAATTATCTAAAATACAAAACCCCCCACTAAATTACAGAAAATAATAAACAAATTACAAGATTTTTAAAGCTAATTACACCTAATCTAATCACTCTAACAAAATAAAAAAGCCCCCCCAAATAAAAACGCCCTACCCTACACTAAATTACAAATAGCCCTTAAAAGGGCCTTTTGCGGGGCATTGCCCAAAATAATCAGCTCTTTTACCTGTAAAAAAAATTACAAATCCCCCCCCAACATTAAAACCCACCACCCACACAACCAACCCTACTCTAAAACCCACCCAATCCCCCCTTAAAAAACCTATCACTAACCCCCTGAAGATCACCTTACCGGGAGATGTCTTCATCCAACCAGGCAGAAGTGGTCCTCCAGACAAGCAGAAGTCTTCATTCAAGCCGGGCAGAAGTGGTCCTCCAGACGGGCAGAAGCCTTCATCCAGACGGCATCTTCCATCTTCATCCATCCGGCACGGAGCGGGTCCATCTTCAAGACATCCGACGTGGAGCATCCTCTTCTTTCCACGGCTATGACTGAATGAAGGTTCCTTTAAATGACGTCATCCAAGATGGCGTCTCTTCAATTCCGATTGGCTGATAGCATTCTATCAGCCAATCGTAATTAAGGTAGAAAAAATCCTATTGGCTGATTGGATCAGTCAATAGGATTGCATCAGTCAATAGGATTGAACTTTAATTCTATTGGCTGATCCTATCAGCCACTAGGATTTTTTCTACCTTAATACCGATTGGCTGAATTCTATCAGCCAATCGGAATTGAAGGGACGCCATCTTGGATGACGTCATTTAAAGGATCCTTCATTCAGTCGTAGCCGTGGAAAGAAGAGGATGCCCCGCGTCGGATGTCTTGAAGATGGATCCGTCAGGAGGACCACTTCTGCCTGGCTTGGATGAAGACTTCTGCCCGTCTGGAGGACCACTTCTGCCCGGTTGGATGAAGACGTCTCTGGTAGGGTGATCTTCAGGGGGTTAGTTTTAGGTTTTTTTTAAGGGGGGATTGGGTGGGTTTTAGAGTAGTATTTTTTGTGTGGGTGGTGGGTTTTAATGTTCGGGGGGGATTTGTATTTTTTTTTTACAGGTAAAAGAGCTGATTAATTTGGGGCAATGCCCCGCAAAAGGCCCTTTTAAGGGCTATTTGTAATTTAGTGTAGGGTAGGGCTCTTTTTATTTTGGGGGGCTTTTTATTTTGTTAGGGGGATTAGATTAGGTGTAATTAGTTTAAAAATCTTTTTTATGAATTTTTTTATTATTTTCTGTAATTTAATGGGGTTTTTTTGTACTTTATATAATTTGATGTAATTTAGTTAATTTATTTAATTATAGTGTAGTGTTAGGTGTAATTGTAACTTAGGTTAGGTTTTATTTTACAGGTACTTTTGTCTTTATTTTATCTGGGTAGTTATTAAATAGTTAATAACTATTTAGTAACTATTGTACCTAGTTAAAATAAATACAAACTTGCCTGTAAAATAAGAATAAACCCTAAGCTAGCTACAATGTAACTATTAGTTTTATTGTAACTAGCTTAGGGTTTATTTTATAGGTAAGTATTTAGTTTTAAATAGGAATAATTTAGTTAATGATAGTTATTTTATTTATATTTATTTAAATTATATTTCAGTTTTGGGGGTTAGGGTTAGGGTTAGACTTAGGTTTAGGGGTCAATAACTTTAATATAGTGGCGACAACGTTGGGGACGGCAGATTGGGGTTAATAAGTGTAGGTAGGTTGCGGCGACATTGGGGGCGGCAGATTAGGGGTTAATAAATATAATGTAGGTGTCGGCAATGTTGGGGGCAGCAGATTAGGTGTTCATAAGTATTATGTAGGTGGCGGCGGTGTCCGGAGCGGCAGATTAAGGGTTAATAATATAATGTAGGTGTCGGCGATGTCGGGGCGGCAGATTTGGCGGTTAATAAGTGTAAGATTAGGGGTGTTTAGACTTGAGGTTCATGTTAGGGTGTTAGGTGTAGACATAACTTTTGTTTCCCCATAAAAATCAATGGGGCTGTGTTAGGAGCTTTACGCTGCTTTTTTGCAGGTGTTAGGTTTTTTTTCAGCCGACTCTCCCCCATGGATTCCTTTGGGGAAATCGTGCACGAGCACGTTCAGCCAGCTCACCGCTAACGTAAGCAGCGCTGGTATTGAGGTGAGATGTGGAGCAAAATTTTGCTCTATGATCACTTTTTTGCGGTTAACGCCGGGTTTGGAAAAACCTGTAATACCAGCACTGTCTGTAAGTGAGCGGTGAGCATAAACTGCTCGTTAGCACCGCATAGCCTCTAATGCAAAACTCGTAATCTAGCCGTTTGTTTCTTACATGTGATTCCCATACTTTAGAGATAAATGGGTTTCAAATCTTATAAGATTTTTAAACTAATAAAAAAGTATTTGTGATACTTTTTGTTTGGTACTAAAAAAGCTGTGAAACAAATAAAATAAAATACTGATCAAGGATATACACTGAAATGAATCATGCTTCCTTCCTGTAAAATTTTAGGTTGAGGAAAGAAAAAACTGACATTTTGAATTCTTTCTTTACAGCGTTTATGTTGTTTTCAGAAAGAAAACAAACTATCAGCCAGATTACGAGTTTTGCGCTATGAGTAGCTCGGTGTTAACTTTCAAGTTATTTCCAACGCTCACCTCCCTATAGCGCTGCTATTACAGGTTTGCAAAAACCCGGCGTTAGCAGGCAATATTGCAGCGTTGAGCAAAATTGAGCTCCATACGGCACTCAAATACCAGTGCTGCTTTGAGCTTGTTTTACAAGCTTGTGCACGATTATATCATAGACATCAATGGGGAGAGATGGCTAAAAAAAAGCCTAACGCCTGCAATAAAGGAGCATAAAGCAGCACTGGTATTTGAGTGCGGTATGGAGCTCAATTTTGCTCAACGCACTCAAATACCAGTGCTGCTTTGAGCTTGTTTTACAAGCTTGTGCACAATTATATCATAGACATCAATGGGGAGAGATGGCTAAAAAAAAAGCCTAACGCCTGCAATAAAGGAGCGTAAAGCTCCGTAACGCTGCCCCATTGATTCCTATGGGGAAAGAAAATTTATGTTTACACCTAAAACCCTAACATAAACCCTGTGTCTAAAGACCCCTAATCTGCCGCCCCGACATTGCGACACCTAAATTACACTTATTAACCCCTAATATGCCACCCCCAACATCGCCACTACCTACCTACACTTATTAACCCCTAATCTGCCACCCCTGACATCGGCGACACCTACATTACACTTAATAACCCCTAATCTGCCGCCCCCGACATCACCGCTACCTACACTTATTAACCCCTAATCTGCCGCCCCCAATGTCGCCGCCACCTAAATTACACTTATTAACCCCTAATCTGCCGTCCCAGACATCGCCAACACCTGCCTACATTTATTAACCCCTAATCTGCCGCCCCAATGTCGTCGCTACCTACCTACACTTATTAACCCCTAATCTTCTGCCCCCAACGTCGCCGCCACTATACTAAAGTTATTAAAACCTTAGTCTAACCCTAACCCTAACACCCACTAACTTTAATTTAATTAAAATAAATCTAAATAAAAATTACAATTAATACCTAAATAATTCCTATTTAAAACTAAATACTTACCCATAAAATAAAACCTAAGCTAGCTACAATATAACTAATAGTTACATTGTATCTATCTTAGATTTTTTTTTTATTTCACAGTCAAGTTTGTATTTATTTTAACTAGGTAGACTAGTTAGTAAATAGTTATTAACTATTTACTAGCTACCTAGTTAAAATAAATACACATTTACCTGTAAAATAAAACCTAACCTGAGTTACACTAACACCTAACATTACACTAAAATTAAATAAATTACATTCATTAAATACAATTAACTAAATTACAAAAAAACACTAAATTACACAAAATAGAAAATAAATTATCAAATATTTAAACTAATTACACCTAATCTAATAGACCTATCAAAATAAAAAAGACCCCCCCAAATAAAAAAAACCCTAGCCTAAACTAAACTGCCAATAGCCCTTAAAAGTGCCTTTTGCAAGGCATTGCCCCAAAGAAATCAGCTCTTTTACCTGTAAAAAAAATACAAACAACCCTGCCAACAGTAAAACCCACCACCCACACAACCAAACCCCCCAAATAAAATCATATCTAAAAAAAAACTAAGCTCCCCATTGCCCTTAAAAGGGCATTTGGATGGGCATTGCCCTTAAAAGGGCATTTAGCTCTTTTCCAGCCCAAACCCTAAGCTAAAAATAAAACCCACCCAATAAACCCTTAAAAACACCTAACACTAACCCCCGAAGATCCACGTACAGTTTTTGAAGACAGGACATCCATCTTCAACGAAGCCAGGAGAAGTCTTCATCCAAGCGGCAAGAAGTCCTCAATGAAGCTGGGAGAAGTCTTCATCCAAGTGGCAAGAAGTAGTCTTCCAGACGGGCAGAAGTCTTCATCCAGACGACATCTTCTATCTTCATCCTTCCGACGCGGAGCGGCTCCATCTTCAAGACATCCGGCGCGGAGCATCCTCTTCTGACGACAGCTCTTCAAGAATGAAGTTTCCTTTAAGGGACATCATCCAAGATGGCGTCCTTTGAATTCCAATTGGCTGATAGAATTCTATCAGCCAATCGGAATTAAAGGGGCAGTCTACACCAGAATTTTTATTGTTTTAAAAGAAAGATAATCCCTTTATTACCCATTTCCCAGTTTTGCATAACCAACACAGTTATAATAATATACTTTTAACCTCTGTGATTATCTTGTATCTAAGCCTCTGCAAACTGCCCCTTTATTTCAGTTCTTTTGACAGACTGGCAGTCTAGCCAATCAGTGCCTGCTCCCAGATTACTTCACGTGCACGAGCACAGTGTTATCTATATGAAATATGTGAACTAAAACCCTCTAGTGGTGAAAAACTGTTAAAATGCAATCTGAAAGAGGTGGGCTTCAAGGTCTAAGAAATTAGCATATGAACCTCCTAGGTTAAGCTTTCAACTAAGAATACCAAGAGAACAAAGCAAAATTGGTGATAAAAGTAAATTGGAAAATTGTTTAAAATTACATGCTGTATCTGAATCATGAAAGTTTATTTTGGCCTAGACTGTCCCTTTAAAGGTGAAAAAGTCCTATTGGCTGATGCAATCAGCCAATAGGATTGAACTTCAATCCTATTGGCTGATCCAATCAGCCAATAGGATTGAGCTTGCATTCTATTGGCTGTTCCAATCAGCCAATGGAATGCAAGCTCAATCCTATTGGCTGATTTTAAGGGCCATTGGCAGTTTAGTTTAGACTAGGGTTTTTTTATTTTGGGGGGGAATTTTTTATTTTGATAGGGCTATTAGATTAGGTGTAATTAGTTTAAATATTTGATAATTTCTTTTTTATTTTGTGTAATTTAGTGTTTTTTTTTTAATTTAGTTAATTGTATTTAATTAATGTAATTTATTTAATTGTAGTGTAAGGTTAGGTGTTAGTGTAAGACAGGGTAGGTTTTATTTTATAGGTAAATGTGTATTTATTTTAGCTAGGTAGTTAGTAAATAGTTAATAACTATTTACTAAAGATTCTACCTAGTTAAAATAAATACAAACTTACCTGTGAAATAAAAATAAAACCTAAGATAGATACAATTTAACTATTAGTTATATTGTAGCTAGCTTAGGTTTTATTTTATAGGTAAGTATTTAGTTTTAAATAGGAATTATTTAGGTATTAATTGTAATTTTTATTTAGATTTATTTAAATTATGTTAAAGTTAGTGGGTGTTAGGGTTAGACTTAGGGTTAGGTTTAGGGGTTAATAACTTTGGTATAGTGGCGGCGATTTTGGGGGCAGCAGATAAGGGGTTAATAACAGTAACGTAGGTTGCGGCGATGTTAGGGACAGCAGATTAGGAGTTCATAATATTTAACTAGTGTTTACGATGCAGGAGTGCGGTGGTTTAGGGGTTAATATGTTTATTCTATTGACGGCGATGTCGGGAGTGGCAGATTAGGGGTTAATAATTTTATTTTAGTGTTTGCAATGCAATAGGGCCTCAGTTTAGGGGTTAATAGGTAGTTTATGGGTGTTAGTGTACTTTTTAGAACTTTAGTTATGAGTTTTGTAGCATAAAAGCCATAACTACTGACTTCCAGTTTATGGTACGGATCTTGACGGTATAGGCTGTACCACTCACTTTTTGGCCTCCCAGGCAAACTCGTTATACCGGCGCTATGGAAGTCCCATTGAAAAATGACTTTTTGAAAGCTGCGGTAGTTACATTGCGTTACGGACAAAAAAGTGTGCGGTACACCTATACCTGCAAAACTTGTAGTACCAACGGTAGTGAAAAAGAACCAAAACGCTGTTTTTTCACTCATAATGCAAAACTCGTAATCTAGCCGAATGTTTTTAATGATTAACTCATTGGTTATATAATTCTAATAATCTATATTATATCCATTGATCGATCAAAAATACTGTGGTGTTCACACTCTCTTGATCACTGCATAGATCAAAGTCACTGATAAGAAAAAAAGTGGAGCAGCACCATCCAAATGCCTTGCAATGATAATTTATTCAGATATGCAGAGGCTCACATACAAATAAGCAACGTTTTGTGACACAGCCCTTAAGACCATAAACATGATTAAGGTGTGTCCAAAAATGTTGCTAATTATATGTGAGACTTTTATATGTGAATAAATTACATTGCAAAGAATTTGGATGGTGCTGCTCCAATTTTTTTTAAATATAATTCTAATATTCTATAAGAAATGTTTGGGAACAATTAACATTCAACAGTGATAAAAATGCATAATCATGGACACAATTTGAATTTATGTTTCTTGCTATAACCCACAGCTACAAGAATATAAAACAGTGCTATCTTAAAAGAGAATATTATTTTTATGTGTTTAATATTCTATTTTTTTTTTTTGGGTTATGTATCTTATTTTTTATGTTTAAGCTTATACTTTTTAACAATTGTCAAGAACACATTTTTCAATAAAAAATGCAGACATGCGTGTACATCTGTAAACAGTATCAATCAGCTTTGATTTTTCAAGAAGATCTTTTTGCCTTTTATTTTTTTTATATATATATATTTTTTTTATGTTTTATCATGGTACCACAGGAAATAATATTTTGTGGATTTTGAAAAGTCAGTTTTGTATTTTTTTACTACTTGGTCAAATTGGCTGAATGAGTGATTTGATTCCTTATCCGTTTGTTTTGTAACTACCCGTGTATGGTTAAAAAATGTATTTTTACAGAGAAATATGGTTTACTTTTATAAGCTAGCTATATTCAAACAATTATATCTGGGACCGCTGGTCATTAGATTATTAAGACAATGTGTGATTTTAAGTGCAGGCCATTTATTCCACACATTGATAGAATGGTTTTTAAGTTAAAAAAAAATAAAAATCAGTAAATATTATTAGCAAATTTCAATCTGTATTCTATTTGCAGTCTTATGTAGGCAGAGCATATTTTGAATAATTTCTGATTTATCACAAGTACATAATAGTATATCCATACAATATGCCAAAACATAGATCAAATTTAAAACTTTATAAAAAATGAAAATCCCATCTCACTAAAGTTTCTAATACCTAGATGTCCTAGTAATTGTCAGTTTTGTGTGTTTGTTGTATGTACTTTAATTATTTATAATGTATTGCTGATCTTTGTTGAATATCTGTATATGTGATATTGAGAATAGTAGAAAAAAATGCATTGTGTATGTAACACTGTATACCATCCAACCAATAATGGAATGTCACAGTATTTCACAGTATTTCACATTAAAGGGATAGAAAAGTCAAACATGATATGTAGATTAGAGCATATTTGCATTATAATTCCGTTGACAAAAATGCTTTAAATAAACATTATTACAGTTTTTCAGAGGCATACACACATATTCTGTGAGGGACCATGCACCAGTAGTCAAAACCACAACTGTTAAGTGAGCTGGTAGTGGTGTGTATTGTTTCAGTAAATGCTTAGTTTATGTTATACAAGTGACTGCTCACTCTCTGAGAAGGTGTGATGTTTGAGTACTGGTGCACAGGCCCTTTCAGCATATGTGCGTATGATGCTGAAAAACAGTCATAACTTTTACAAGTAGCATTTTTGCTAATGGACATAAATTGCAAAAATGCTTCTATTTACAATTGAAATGCATGCAACTTGACCTTTCTATCCCTTTAATTATAGGGAAATTATGTCTCATATCAGTTTGAAACAAAAATTATATTAAGATATTTTGCAAATGGAATGAAGAGTGAGATTACATATACAGCGCAGGCTTCAGCGCAAGCGCTGAAACCTGCACCGCCCGTAGTTTCACCTTGCACATCGGGGTATTACATATAGGGTGCCGGTAGTTCATAAAGTGCCGTAAGTCGGATAAACTAGCGATGTTCAGAAATGACCGTAAATACAAATTTCTGGAGTCGCTAGTGACTAAGAAAAATAAAATATATATCAAATCTCCCACATCTAACCCACCTCCCAAAAACAAAACAAAATGTAAAACCCCTGTATCCGCCATCGGAACTAATAAAAGTATTAATCTCGAAACCGACAACCCCCCCACAACGCAATATGCCTAATTAAACTATTAACCCCTATATCTGCTATCAAACACATTGCAAGTAATAATTCAATTATTAACCCCTATATCCACCATCAAACCCACATCGCAAGTAATAATTCAATTATTAACCCCTATATCCGCCATCAAACCAACATAGCAAGTAATAATTAAATTGCAAACTACCTAATGTATTAACCCCTAATCCGCCATTAACCCACATCGCAAAGTCCCTATTAAAACTATTAACCCCTTAAAACACCACCCCCCACAACGCAAATAAATAATTAAATTACTAAGCCCCCTAACCTAACACCCCCTTAATTAACTCAAATTACCTAAATTAAAGATTACTAAAGTTACTATTAAAATAAAAAAAACTAACATTATATTAAAAATAAAAAAAATAAGTTTAAATTAAGCTAAAATTTCAGAAAATAAAAAATTCTAATATTACAGAAAATAATAAACAAATTATCAAAAATTTAAAAAATTAAACCTAATCCCTATGAAAATAAAAAGTCCCCCTAAATTAAAGCACCCCCTGATCTAATGCTAAACTAACAATAGCCCTTAAAAGGGCTTTTTACAGGGCATTGCCCTAAGTTAAACAGCTCTTTTGCAGTTACAAAAGGCGGGGACTTAGAATTTTTTGTAACTGCAAAAGAGCTGTTTAACTTAGGGCAATGCCCTGCAAAAAGCCCTTTTAAGAGCTATTGGTAGTTTAGCATTAGATCAGGGGGTGTTTTTATTTTGGGGGGCTTTTTTATTTTCATAGGGATTCGGTTTTATTTTTGATAATTTGTTTATTATTTTCTGTAATTTTAGCTTAATTTAAACTTATTTTTTTATTTTTAAAGTAATGTTAGGTTTTTTATTTTAATAGTAACTTTAGTATTTTTTAATTTAGGTAATTTGGGTTAATTAAGGGAGTGTTAGGTTAGAGGGTGTTAGGCTAGGGGGCTTAGTAATTTAATTATTTATTTGCGTTGTGAAGGATAGCGGTTAAGGGGTTAATAGTTTTAATAGTTACTTTGTGATGTGAGTTAATGGTGGATTTGGATTAATACATTAGGTAGTTTGCAATGTTGGGTTGGTGGATTTATGGGTTAATAGGATTAGGGGTTAATACATTAGGTAGTTTACGATGTTGGGGTTTGTGGATTTAGGGGTTAATAATTTAATTATTACTTGCGGTGTGGGTTTGATGGTGGATATTGGGTTAATATACTTTATTAATTATTGCGGTGGGGGATTGTGCTTGACAGGTAGATAGATATTGCGCATGCGTTAGGTGTTAATTAATATTTTCAGCCAGTTACGGGAGTTACGGTGCTCACATACTCAGCCCAAGGCTTGCAGCGGCTGCCTTTTTTTGGTGAGGTAAAAATGGAGTAAAATTTCTCCATTTTCGCCATAAAAGTACTTGCGCTGAATATTAGATACCGATTTGCAACGCGGGCCCATGTTAGCTTATGGGAGTAAAAACTGCGGCTGACAGTGACATATACGTGCTGCATTTATATGCGGCGCTGTATATTTAATACTAAAACCGTGTAAAAACCGGCATTGCCGGCTTTTGCGGGCGACAACGCATATGTAATGGAGCACGAAATTGTTTGAGTAGATTTATTTTAGGTTACCTTTATGCAGAAGACATCTGAAGTTGAAAATCTCAAGTGATCTCAAGTGATTTATTTCAATAATCCACTTTTACCTCTCAAAGGTTAACAGAGAAGGCCTAGTGCAGACCAACTGAAAAGCTTGACACATGTAAAAGTTAAAATAGTTCATATAAGGCAAAAGCTTAGCCTAAGCATTATTTAGAAATGTTGTTTTTTATCAGTAGTGACTTATGAGAAACAATCATGAGCTCTTACATAAGGAACCAGATGCCTAAAATCTGATATTATCAGCACAAATCTTATTCCTACCCATACCATAAATGTTAATGTTAATTCTACCAGCACCCTGAATAAGGTCTCGCAAGAATGGGTAAAAAAGCCAGCTATGATCTTATTTAACGGGATCAAGCAGGTGTGTGTGGGTTATATAGCTATGCCTTCTTACTCATTAACTTTACCTCTAATTATTTTTTCTATCCATCTATTTCTTTTTGGCCTCGATATTTAAAGCATTGGTATGCCAATATAATCTAAAAAATGGGGTGGACCCGCCAAAGTGTCGACGAGTGGCGATGTGTCTCCAATAGGAAAAATAGGAATCATGGCTTCTGCAAAACTCCACCAACATCTCCATTTGTTAGGGGGGGGGGTATTTGAAGTGTTCCTACACAGCACAGACAGCACACTCACCTAAACCAAACATGGTTTCTGTGTAGGAACACTTCAAATAATATCTGTGTGACCTCACTGTATCTACACCTGCCTACACGACCTGCCCCACACTGGAAAAAAGAAAAACATGGCTGACACCCTACACGTAACCTGAGATTGGAATATATTGCACTGCTGGCAATGTATCCCAATCAAAGTGCAGGTTACTCCCCAGGAACGCCCAGTTTACTCTCATAGAATGCATACACCTACATTCTATTTTAGCTATACTCCCCCACAGACCGCCTACACCTATGTCATCTCTTCACTATACTCCTCCTGGAATGCCAAGCTAACTCCGACAGAACCCCTACACCTATGTCATGTGTGCAATATACCTTACTAATAAGGTTTACACATAAACCTCCCTATTATAACTATAAGAGCTATGTCACTTTATTTATAAACAATGTTAAAATGTAAATTCTTATGGCATGCTGATAAGATTATAATTAATATCAGGGTCATCCATTGCATTTGCAGGGCCATGGGCAAGACAAATTTGTGGGGCCCATCAGCCCAACCCCTTTATTCCCTTACCTTTTATGCCCTGCCCCCTGTATGGCCACCCCTGTCCCAAAATTTAGTGTGTCCTATATGAAGGATACATCTAATATTCCACTTACTGATACCATAAAAAATACCATAAACAAGGTTCTCCTCTTATAGATCTAGCCATCTCAAGCAATATCATGCAGGAGATGTTTCAATATCATGCAGGAGATGTTTGATGTTTGGAAACAGCTCATAAGCAGATACCTTAATTTACTTTAAATCTCATCCACTATGACTACAATTTTAGACAATACAGACTTTCCTGAGGGTCTTCAGTTCAAACCGTTAGGAACCCACAATATACATCAGCTCACACCTACTTAGATTTCACTGCTACAAACAGCAGACCACAGGTTCTCTTGAGCCCTGGCTCTCTGCTCAAAGTGACTTTGTGTTACAAGTGACAGAGTTACTAACTGGGTCTATATCCACAATGCTTTAATTCAGAACACTACAATATAAAGCACTGTTCTAATCCTACTTCATCTCATCTCTCTACAGGTATGCTTCCTGCTTTATTTGTCTCCCTGGCTGCTATACACGTCCCTTTATTCTGTGTTAGAACACTCTGGTATGCTTTCTGCTTTATTTGTCTCCCTGGCTGCTATACACATCCCTTTCATCTGTGTTAGAATACTTTGGTATACTTTCTGCTTTCTGTGTCTCCTTGGCTACTATTCACATCCCTTTAATCTATGTTAGAATACTCTGGTATGCATTTCTTCTGATGTCTGTATTTTGTCTATTTAATTTCAGTGCATCCTGCCATTTACCCCCATCTAATTTGAAAGTGTGTGCAACTCCTTTCTAGCCAGCTAAGCTGCTCTGTAACCAGCTGCTTTGAATCAGATAATTACAACTTAGATCTCACTGCTACCAACAGCAGACCACAGGCTCTCTTGAGCCCTGGCTCTCTGCTTAAAGTGGCTCTGTGTTACAAGTGGCAAAGTTACTAACTGAAGTGGGAAACTGCAGTCCCACTAACAGGTAAAACATACTAACTATACACCTGCACAATGATCTTCATGTCTTTTCCACTCTTTCTGTCTGCCCTTCTCCTAAAACTCACTGCATGTCCCTATAACAATAACAACCCCCACACTATCCATATCTCACCCTAACTTCTCTCATCGCCTATGGTGTCCTCTCATGAACTACTCTGTCTCCTTAGAAATACTTCCCTATCTAACTTTCCTGAGTCAAATCATACACGCTCCTACAAGTCTCACTCTCACCTTCTGTCCTTCTCACTGCTACTACTGCTTGCTGCTGGTGACGTCTCTCCTAACCCTGGCCCTGCAGCAATCACCACACTTTTACACTGTCGCTCAGTCTCCCACTGCAAAAACTCTAGGCCATGCAATACTAAAAATCTCATCTCCATTAACACACAACACTTATCCCCTCTCTTTTCTTGTGCCCTCTGAAATGCACTCTCTGTCTGTAACAAACTAACAACTGTTCACGACCTGTTTGTCCCCAATGCTTTCAACCTTTTAGCAATTACTTAAACCTGGCTATCTTCCTCTGACACTGCTTCCATTGCTGCTCTCACATATGGTGGTCTTCACTTTAGCCACACACCTCTCTCACTAACTCCTTTGGCCTCCCACAATCCACCCTATTGCCTACCCACCATGATAGACACTCTATTGATCTGGTATTCTGCTATCTCTGCTCTCTCTCTGATGTTTCCTCTACTCTTCTCTGTTTATACTTCTTCACTGGGTAAACTTATCAACAGCTATGACTTCAGCTATCACTTCTATGCCGATGATACCCAGATTTACCAATCCACCCCTGCACTCTCTCCTTCTGTCAATTCTCACATCAGTGACTGCTTATCTGGCATTTCCTCCTGGATGGCCTCTCACCACCTAAAAATAAACCTGTCCAAATTGAACTACTTCTAATCCCCACCTCTAACTCTACTCCAGTTTCTAATTTTTCTATCACTGTTGGCAGCACCACTATCTCCCCATCACCCCAAGTCCGCTGCTTTGGAGTCACACTTGACTCAAATCTGTCCTTCATTCCCCACATCCAATTGCTCTCTTCATCTTGCTGCAACCACCAACGCAATATCTCCAAAATTTGTCAATTTCTGAGTGCTGAAACTACTAAACAGCTAATCCACTCCCTGGTAATTTCCCTACTTGACTACTGTAATAACCTACTAACTGGCCTCCCTCTCTCCCACCTATCTTCCCTTCAATCCATCCTAGTGCTCAAATGTAACCTCCAATCAGACCCCCTGTTCTTCCTCTTTAATATCACCTCCAAGATGAATTTGTATGCACACACTGCTTTACTACAATTGGCTATAAATAGTGCCAAGGAGGTGATCCCTATATTGTGGGAAAAATAAACCTCAACTTCTTTGTCTATGTGTCAAGACCAATTTCCATGTAATCTACAGTTAGAGAAGTACTATTTCTTCAACAAAGATAAACTTGACTCTATGCTTTCCATCTGGGAATCTAGATTCAGGTCACCTTACCCGAGATCCACATATTGAAGCTTCTCATTTACACCAGTGCATAATTAGAAGTGTAGTCATTAATGTGTCACTACTCTCATACAAATATGTGCACCAATACTGCTCTCATTGGGATCCATTGTTTTTTTGTTATATAATAAACTCTTGTATAGCATATTTGATATCTTATTTGATGTGTACCCAGCAGTGAATTTGGAAATTTTGCTTTTTCTTATTAGAATATCAGACTGTTAGGTATTTAACATCCACGTTTTTTTTTCTTTTTTAGTTTTATATTATTTTTAATAAGTCCCTAAAATTTCAATAAGATGCCATCAAGATATATTACTGCTCCAACCCAAGCATTCTTTGATATACTGAACAGTTAGGTACCATATATTCTTTTCCTTTTTTTTTTCTTTGCTGGTGTACAGACCAAGGATATACTGTAAAAAATGATCAAACTATTGCCTTGAGGTACATTTTAGAAACCTTCATTTTTCCCTTCTTTGTTTAATTATTTTCATTTTTTATTTTACTTATAATTGTACTATTTGATATATCACTCAATAAAGAGAACCTCCCCTAAATGCAGGATGTGCATTGCACCTTCTCATACCCTTATCCATGATGAAAGTGCAGAATCCCCCAAAAAGTGCAGGGCATGGTGCGATTTCCCCTCTCAGTATAAGAGGAGAACCAACCACTTTGCTAATTGCCAATGGAGTGCAGACTGCAGGGGCGGAACAAAGCCGCTAGTACTGAACCACACAAAAAATTTGTTTCACTCCAAAACATCTCCTTAAAAACTTCAAATGTATTAGAACATATTAAAAGGGATATGCTTAGTCATAGAAGTCTATGACTAAGCGCTCACATATAATGTGAGTCGCTTAAGTTAGCAAACTTTTTCCTCCCGTGTCTGTTTTCTAATAGGTTCTAATAAAGTTAAAGATTTTAAGAAGCTTGTTTTTTTGGAGTGAGACTAATTTTTTTGTCTTGTCAAATTCCCCTCTCACCTTGAAAAATGAAGAGGCATGATTAATATGCATCTCTGCCTTTTGTATATATCAGATATGTGTTAGATAATGAACATAGAAATACAAATAGTGCATATTCTTTCTTACACCTATGGCAAATGAGTCATGAATCACACTACAGAGAAGGTGCAAGCAAGTTTCTTGAGATGCATATAAAGTATAGCTGAAAATAATATGTAATGATAATTGCTATTAGTCCTCTGCTAGTTGTAGTGCTTTTGAAGTGTTGGGAAATAAAAGAGCCATTAAGTTAAAAAAAAATAATACAAAAATTGAGGAATACATAGATATGCAGTCATTATACTATGCACCCCAATGTATGTGCTGTGAACTTTTCTTTACAACTAATTTTTATGCAGAGCAAGTTATTAGGTAGTAACACTAGAAAATGGAACACATTCCTATAAAAATGCCATTTGATGTGTTTAAGCATAAGGGTGAGAAGTAAAAATAATTTATCACTATGCAGAAAAGATTATTTAATGTATGCCAAAAGCTGCATTTTCACCTTGATAAACTGTAATTATTATTTAAAGAAAATGGCATTCATATTTCACTTTGAAGGCAATACATGTTCTTAAAAGCTTTGTAAGAGATCAGTACGGGAATACTTATGCAAAAATATAGCTTTTACATTATTGTTTACTGCTATCACTTGAATAGTTTGTAAAATAAATGTATCCTGTAATATAAAAGTAAGTTGACTTGGTAAAAAAATATTCCACACAAGGCTGTATACAGGGTTAATTCGGTTTGGTTCTCTAAAGCATAGATGTAATCAGATGAATAAATAGAATAAAAAAAATCCTAAAATGATTCTATGTGCTTTTTTATGTGACAAATAATTAGAAGAACATCAAAGTATTTGTTGTATGAACAGTATTTATATTTTATTCATGTTACTAGTTTTAAAGGCATAGGAAACCCATGATTCAGATAGAGCATGTGATTTTAAACAACTTTCTAATTTACTTCTATTAGCAATTTTTCTTCGTTCAGTTGGTATCTTTTGTTGAAAAGCAGGGACGTATGCTTAGGAGCCTGACCATTTCTAGAGCACTATATGGCAGCAGTTTTGCAAGAATGTTATCCATTTGCAAGAGAGCGCTAGATAGCAGCACTAGTTCCTGCCATGTAGTACTTCAGATACCTACCTAGGTATCTATTCAACACAGAATATAATGGGAAAAAAGCTAATTTGATAAATAAGTAAATTAGAAGCTTTTTTAAAATTGCATGTTCAGTCGGAATCACAAAATAAACTTTTTGGGTTTCATATCCCATTAAGTAATGCAGAGGTTGAACAAAATCTTGTGCTTGTTTTTGGCAGATACTAATTTCTGATCATCAGTCAGTATTATGTCAGTGTATTTCTGTAGTAAATACAATCCTTAAATGCTTCTTCCGTTAATAATTCTGAAACTGCATACTTTTACCTCCTGAAAAAAACAACACATTTCTTGTTTACCTCCTTAATCTCCCAATATGGAAATCCAAGAATTAAACCAGGATTAACAAAAACAAATGACAATTTAACAGGTTTAGAAATTGTAATACAGGTTTAAGGGGCTGAATGCTGACTAATCTCTATCAATAGTGTGTTGTAATGCTAATAGATTGCATGTGTGCAGTCAGGGCAAGATAACATATGCGGCATGTATATTTAACCCGTCGCCTGCAATTTTTAGGATTTTTTGGTGTTAGTTTTTTTATTTTGGGGTTTTGGTGGGTGGGGGTTTTACTGTTAGAGGGGGGACTTAGTATTTTTTAAGGAAAAGAGCTGTTTAAGTTATGGCAATGACAAAAGGCCCTTTTAAGGGTTATTGGTAGTTTAGTATTAGATTAGGAGGTGTTTTTTATTTTGGGGGGCTTTTTTATTTTCATAGGGATTAGGTTTAATTTTTTTATTTTTGATAATTTGGTTTATTATTTTATGTAATGTTAGACTTTTTTATTTTTTGTAATCTTAGATTAATTTTTTTTTATTTTTTTTTATTTTTATGTAATGTTAGCTTTTTTATTTTAATTGTTTCTAACTTAGTGATTTTTAATTTAGGTAATTGGTGTTAATTTAGGGGGTGTTAGGTTAGGGGGCTTAGTAATTTAATTAGTTATTTGCGCTGTAAGGGTTTGGCAGATTAGGGGTTAATATTTTTATTAGGATTATTGCGTTGTGTGGGTTTGGTGGATTTGGGGTTAATAGATTTATAAGATTTGTTGCGATGTGGGTTAATGGCAGATTAAGGGTTAATAGTTTTAATAGGTGCCTTGCAATGTGGGTTAATGGCAGATTAGGGGTTAATAGTTTTAATAGGGACTTTGCGATGTTGGTGAATAGTGGATTAGGAGTTATTACGTCATTTAAAGGACCAGCCATTCGTCGGGTAGTTGTTGTGGAAGAAGGATGTTCCACGCCGGAGGTCTTGAAGATGGAGCCGCTCCTCGTCGGATGAATGAAGTTAGAAGATGCTGCTTAAATGAAGATGTCTGCCGGTCCGGATGTCCTCTTCTGCCCGGATAGGATGAAGACTTCTGCCGGTCTGGATGTCCTCTTCTGCCCCATCGGATGAAGACTTCGGCCCGGCTGGGTGAAGACGACTCAAGGTAGGGAGATCTTCAGGGGGTTACTGTTAGGTTTATTTAAGGGGGGTTTGGGTGGGTTAGAGTAGGGGTATGTGGGTGGTGGGTTTAATGTTGGGGGGGTTGTATTATTTTTTTTTACAGGCAAAAGAGCTGATTACTTTGGGGCATGCCCCGCAAAAAGCCCTTTTAAGGGCTGGTAAAAGAGCTGATTACTTTGTAATGTAGAATAGGGTAGGGACTTTTATTATTTTTTTTATTTTTTTATTTTATTAGGGGGCTTAGATTAGGTGTAATTAGTTTAAAATTCTTGTAATATTTTTTTTTTTTCTGTAATTTAGTGGGATTTTTTTTTGTAATTTAGTTTAGTTTATTTAATTGTATTTAATTGTGGGTATTGGTAGCTAATTTATTTAATTAGTTTAATGATAGTGTAGTGTTAGGTTTAATTGTAACTTAGGTTAGGATTTATTTTACAGGTAATTTTGTAATTATTTTAACTTGGTAACTATTAAATAGTTAATAACTATTTAATAGCTATTGTACCTAGTTAAAATATATACAAAGTTGCCTGTAAAATAAAAATAAATCCTAAAATAG
This sequence comes from Bombina bombina, assembly GCF_027579735.1. Lineage (NCBI taxonomy): Eukaryota > Metazoa > Chordata > Amphibia > Anura > Bombinatoridae > Bombina > Bombina bombina. The sequence goes on along the minus strand of NC_069501.1, from coordinate 677,835,957 downwards.
TTACAATGTAACTATTAGTTATATTGTAGCTATCTTAGGGTTTATTTTATAGGTAAGTATTTAGTTTTAAATAGGATTAATTTAGTTAATAAGAGTAATATTATTTAGATGTATTTAAATAATATTTAAGTTAAGGGGGTGTTAGGGTTAGTGTTAGACTTAGGTTTAGGGGTTAATAATTTTATTATAGTGGCAGCGGTGTAGGGGGGGCAGGATAGGGGTTAATAAATTTATTATAGGTGGCGGCGGTATAGGGGGGGCAGGATAGGGGTTAATAAATTTATTATAGGTGGCGGCGGTGTAGGGGTGGCAGGATAGGGGTTAATAGGTATTATGTAGGTGGCAGCGGGGTCCGGTAATGGTGGTTTAGGGGTTAACATATTTATTATAGTTGCGGCGCGGTCTAGGAGCGGCGGTTTAGGGGTTAACATATTTATTATGGTTGCGGCGGGGTCCGGGAGCGGCGGTTTAGGGGTTAATATATTTATTATAGTTGCGGCGGGGTCTGGGAGCGATGGTTTAGGGGTTAATAACTTTATTTAGTTGCGGGGGACTCTGGGGGCGCCGGTATAGGGGGTAGAACAGTATAGTATAGTGTGAGTGCTTAGTGACAGGGGTATCAATAAAGCTGTAAAAAAGCCGAAGAGCAGCAAGATTGATGATTGATAACTATCACAGTCCGCTGCTCATCGCCCCGTACTTGGTGCACAGCTTTTTGACAGATTTATTGATAGCTTTGGCGAGCGTATTCAGGTCCGCGGCGGCGATGTGAGGCGAGGTTAGGCGAGCGTATTGGGGCCGGCGAAGGCAGGTACGTACGGAGCTTCATAACTAGAGGCCAATAAGTACAAAATAGCCCCATAAATGTTTTATTAAGTATTAAGAATTTGAATTGTAATGCCCCAAACTGTACATGCACTGATTAAGAATAGGGCAATTTTTCACCAAACCAATAATGAAAAATATAGCTTCCAATAAACAATGGAAATATATTATATTCCAAATTCGTTTTAAAGCAGGGTAGGACTGCACAAGAATTTACTTGTCTATAAATTAATATGGTCAGTTTCCGTAGCTAGAAGTGTTGTTCATATAATAAATGGGTAGTATATAATATATACACCCTGCATTATTAATTGTGCTCAACTTGTGGCTGTTGATCACTGAAAACTTAAATGGGTTAGAGTGTTTTTTCTTATAGGTGTTAAACAATTTGAATGCCATTTGTATATGGGCATGATAGGTATACTGGGAATGTTTGCTCAATGTTTTTTTTTTACTTTTAATATTTAAAAAATATATCATATTTTTTTAATTAATTGAGAACAAGTTATTTTCTGTTTCGCAAGATTTTTATGTAAAATAAAGGAAAACAACATTGAAAATAATTTCTGTAAGAAGAATGTGGGCACATCTTATTTTATGTTCTTTAATGGCTTATTTTACATATACTGTAAATCTTGAAACTGTTAAGAAAAGCAACCCTCATTGTACAGTAGGTTTCGCTTTGTCAAATATCTATTACCATAAGAAAAGGGTGACATGAGGTTCAAGATATTATAAAATATAATTGTAAAAAAATGCAATTTTTGAGACGTTTCCTTATTTTAAATACACGTTCACATGTAGTTGCCAATAAAAAAGATGGAATAGCAAACGGTCAATTCACAATTCCGAAGATGTGATTACATATAGAAATGTTGTTTAATACGATGAAAGTACTGTAACTTACTATCACAAAAATGCAATTAAATATGAAATAAAAGAATGATGGTAAGAACATTAATGATTGTAAGAACATGGGGCGCAATCCAATATATGGCGTAGTTTTCGGCGCAAGCGAGGTAACCCGCGCCGCCCATAATTTCACCTCGCACATCTGGGTATTACATATACTGCGCCATCAGATGCTAAAGTGGCGTAAGTAGGACAAACTGGCGTTCTTCCGAAAAGTGCGCAAATACACATTTTAGTCGTCGCAAGTACTTACGCCAGTATTTTGTCCACGTAAAGTCTATATAATACAATAAAGTGTAGTTTTATGCAAATTAGGCTAACACTCATAAAAATTACCCACGACTTCATCTAAAAATTTGCCATGTAATTGCGCTATTCAAAAGTCATATATAAACCCATGCGCAGCCGCCATTTTCTTCAGTGTGTTTGGATGGTTCGTTGAGCTACAGCACACTACAGTGGAGTTGAGAATTAGTTAGAGTAGAGAGAGAGGCGCAAACAGAGGAGTTAGTTAGGTTGCATTGTTGGTTGGGTAAGCTTATACACTTACACATCTTTTTTACATATTGCACACATTTTGCATACATATATATACAAAATACACAACACTTTTTTTTTTCTAACACCTCACACATTTTTTTTCAATTTTACAGTGTGATAGGCTGAGTGTTTGGTTGTGATTGTGTGTGATTTAACTGGGAGTGAGTGTGAGTGTGTGTAGTGTGAGGATGGTAGGGAGAGGTAGGGCGGAGGGGAGGAGGGGGAGAGTAGTGGCAGGGAGAGGAGTATTGTAGCAGACAGGAGGAGCAGCGGGGTCCCCGTCAGGGAGTAAGTGGAGTGGGGAGAGGGAGAGCTAGAAGGGATGATGGGAGGGGAGATTCCCAAGAGCCCCAGAGACCAGGCACATCAAGGAGAGGGACAGAGGGTGCACATGTGGACAGAAGGGGGGAGGAGGGAGAGGATAGGGAGGAACCCACACCAGGGACATCGCAGGGAGGAAGCCAGGTGTCCACAGAGGATGAGAGGATGAGATGTCCTAATTTCTCATTCTCTGAGAATGTTGCCTTAGTCCAGGCCAATTTATTTGCGGCGGGGTCCGGGATCGGCAGGATAGGGGTTAATAACTTTATGTAGGTGGTGGCACTATAGGGGGCGGCAGATTAGGGGTTAATAGGTATAATGTAGGTGGCGGCGGGGTCCGGGAGTGGCGATTTAGGGGTTCATATATTTATTATAGTTGTGGCGGGGTCCGGGAGCGGCGGTTTAGGGGTTAATAAGTATAAAGTAGCTGGCGGCCGTGTAGGGGGGCAGATTAGGGGTGTTTAGACTCGGGGTACATGTTAGGGTGTTAGGTGCAGACACTTCCCATAGAAATTAATGGGATATCGGGCAGCAGCGAACATGAGCTCTCACTGCTGTCAGACTCCTATTGATTCCTATGGGATCTGCCACCTCCAGGGCGGCGGATTGAAAACCAGGTATGCTGGCCCGGAAAAGTGGCGAGCATACCCGGTTTTTCTTTGATTACTATCAAAGGTAGTCAGATTGTGCCGAAGTTGCGTTCGGAACATCTGTAGTGATGTAACCATTGATCTGTGTCGGACTGAGTCCGGCGGATCGTATGTTACGTCACTAAATTCTACTTTTGCCGGGTTGTAGGGCTTGATAACTACAGCGAATCAGCCTCGCCACAAATACACTGCAGAATTCCAGGGTATTTGCGGTTGACGGCTTGATAACTAGAGGCCCAAGATTTAAAGACACAGTTTTTAATATAATGAAAGGACTTTAAATATGTATTATAGTATTGGATATTATAAAACATACACAAAATAAATTGCATAGACATGTACAATATACCCCCCCCAAAAAAAACTCCTATAGTTTTATTTTTGTTCTTTTTTTTTCTTTTCAACAATGGTTATCTCATACATAGAAAATATATAGGTGTTCCATTGCAGTTCCTTGGACGTTCCATTGGAGTAACCAGTATGTTAATGTGGAAATATCACCAGGAGTTTTTATTTTTAGAAGGAATATTCTTGTCATAGATGCACCTTCTCACGCAAACCTGTCTTCCCACATTTTCAGTGGAAAGATTTGCACTTTAAGTGCCAAGCACTTTACCACCTGGGTGCTAAGATTTTTTTATGTTTTTTTTTATTTGTTTATTTTTTGAACAATGTTTTTTAACATTTTTTTTATTTTTTTCAGATCCCCAAGATCTTACACTGTTGGAAAGGTTAGGCGATTACCTTTCCAATGATGGGTCTTCTGTAGCTGCTTAGATGCCTGAGATACAGGCTTCTAAGCAGCATGCCCCCTGCTACTATACTTAACATTGTTAAGTATAAATAAAGTTGCGCTGTGACGTCATCAAGTTATTGCGCGTGACGTCACCACGCAAAACGGGAAGCCCCGGCGATGCCTGTCACTCTACAGGCATGATCGCCGGTGTAGGAGTGGGTGGGAGCCCCCAGACCTCCCTCAAGGTGGGAGAGTGCTAGTGACGGCTATGAGCCGTCATTAGCACCAGAGTGGGAAACTATGTGACGGCTCAGAGCCGTTATTAGCACTCAAAGGGTTAAAAAAATCTACTGGATGTATTTAAACTGTTACTATACAGAAAACCTTTTTACATGTAGTTTAAGCACAGTATGTGTTGTGTAAACATGCTTTGTATACACACCCCTTCCCCATGCTAAGATCTAAATTCACTGGAGTTATGGGTGGATCTGATAAATTGTCTGCCTTTCCTAACTCCATTTCTTTCCCCTTGAACCCTTTAGAATATAAGTCTTTGAGCTCAGCTGTGCCGACTACAACAGTGCAACACTTGCCAGGGCCCTCTGCTCATTTGATCCCTATAAATGTTATCTTGTACACCGCATTTGTTTATATTGCTGCCGAATCTGTTGGTGCTCTACAAATACCTGATTATAATTATATATATATATATATATATATATATATATATATATATATATATATATATATAACAGGAATAGGAGGGGGCGCACTCTAACAGAAAAATATTGTAGTTTTACATTAATAATATGACAAAATGGTTAAAAATAAAACACTATATGAGAACAAAATTAAATTAAATTAAAAGAAAAATCTATCAAATGTGTGTAGTACTATGTACTATACGCAATCGTATGTGACTTCCAAAAGGGACCAGAGAAAGTTGGCTGCTCTCTTCCTCACAGATAAATCAAGGTAAGGCTATAAGGTAAACACAAAACAGAGGGGCTCCTCATGTGTAGATCAGCAGAATCAAAAGTTAATACACATAGATAGTAGCCAAGTGGGTACTCACTTTTGGCATAAGCACCCTTACGTGCTGGTAGTTGCAGGCTGATATCTCAAGGTGTATCAGCTAACCCTCTTCTGGCTTCACCAAGGTGAACTGGATCCAGTGCAGGGAACTCATTGCACTCCAAGACAATGTTCCAATGGATGAATGAAAAAATGTTCTTTCACTTTGCTTCAGTTAAAAATTGTTTATTAAAATCACATTACGCAATAAGTAATGGTGGCATAGACAATTAGCCCCCTATATGCAACGCAATTCTCAGCTTGTCAAACAGTCGTTTAAATGGCATAACACACCTTACATCATTCAGAACATTTTAAAAAGAAATTAAGCCAATCAAAATGAACTCTGCCCCATTTGGGCGTAACTGCACACATGTGCTCTTAATGAGGCTATTTGTCATTGTTTGTATAATATAGATGATATAGAAAAAAATATAGATAATATTGTTTGATGAAGTGTCTCAGTCACATGTTGAGGTCGTGGGTATGACTGGCCAAGCAGTGACATCACATATACGGAAATAGATCTTCTGTTACCCGTTAATCTATAGTATCCTTAAGAGAGTAAAAGACACTTCATCAAACAATAAAGGATGAAACACACCACACAATAAGGTAATGGATACTTGATTAATTTCGGACTAATTGAGATGGAGCATTCATATGCTAGGGCAAGATCTGGACCCCTAATGTGAAATTCTACTACTAAGTGGGATTGTTAATATATGTTGATATATATATATATATATATATATATATATATATATATATATATATATATATATATATAGATGCATTAAGATATGAATAGTAGATTTGTGACTTATTTAGATTTTAAATGTTTTGATGATGTTAGACAGGGAACATTGCTGTCTCACTATCATTAATTGATCAATTTATTTGTGACATTTGTATATGTTTATTATTGTATCTATATTATACAAATAATGACAAATAGTTACGCCCATATGGGGCGGAGTTCATTTTGACTGGCTTCATTTCTTTTTAAAAAGCTCTGAATGTTGTAAGGTGCTTTATGCCTGATGAAACAGCTGTTTGACAAGCCGAGAAAGGCATTGCATATAGGGGGCTAATTGTCTATGCCCCCATCATTTACTGCTTGATGTTTTTAATGTGAATTTAATAAACCTTTTTTAACTGAAGCAAAGTGAAAGCACATTTTTTCTTTCATCCATTGGAACATTGTCTTACAGTGCACTGAGTTCCCTGCATTGGATCCAGTTCACCTTGGTGAAGCCAGGAGAGGGTTTGCTGATACACCTTGAGATATCAGCCTGCAACTACCAGCACACAAGGGTGCTTCTGCTAAATGTGAGAACCCACTTGGCTACTGTGTATATTTAATATATATATATATATATATATATATATATATATATATATATATATGTAATATATATATATATATATATATAAATATATATAAATGTGTATTTACTTTTGATTCTGCTGATCTACACATTATCTGTTTTGTATTTAATTTAATATATATTTATATATATATATATATATATATATACATATATATATATATATATATATATATATATACAGTATATATATGAGCATAAAATAGAACTATACAGACTATCCTGTGCAGCACTACTTAATTCCTATAGCAATTATATAATATAGAGTTATGTCAAAAAAAGCAAGTACCCACGAAAGAAACAGAAGCAAAATAATATGACTGTTGAAAACATCAATGGCAATTTATTACTGTCACAGCTGCCAGATATGAGGGATAGTGATGTTGCAAACCTAAAAATTTGGGTTCGCGAACAGCGAATGCGAACTTCCCGAAAAGTTTGCGAACCGGGCGAACCGCCATTGACTTCAATGGGCAGGCGATTTTTAAAACCCACAGGGACTCTTTCTGGCCACAATAGTGATGGGAAAGTTGTTTCAAGGGGACTAACACCTGGACTGTGGCATGCCGGAGGGGGATCCATGGCAAAACTCCCATGGAAAATTACATAGTTGATGCAGAGTCTGGTTTTAATCCATAAAGGGAATAAATCACCTAACATTCCTAAATTGTTTGGAATAACGTGCTTTAAAACATCAGGTATGATGTTGTATCGATTAGGTAGTATAAGGGTTACGCCCGCTTCACAGTGACAGACCAAACTCCCGCAGCGGGTACAACATCATCATCATCACACCGTACGTCCATGTGTGTAATACTGCCTGACTGTCATGATCCTCCTATTCCACCTTAAATGTGTCAAGCAAATACTATATACCACCTTTACATCTTGTTAACTTCCTACCTGAACCCAATATAAACCTGCTTCCTCCCATGGTCCTTTGCTGGTTTATTGAAGTGTAATAGCTACAGTTCCAGTCCTTACCTTTTCTACAGCATAACAGGATTTAAACTGTGTATTTATTTCCTTTTCTATCAGCATACCTCTACTTCAGCCGGAGCTGACATTACATATCTGCAGCAGGATTTCACTCCACATCTCCCCCATCCAGGGTCTGCTTGTGAGTATTCCTAACAACATGGCGTGACACGCCACTCAGCAAACAGGAAACGCAGGGACCACAGCGTTCACACTGCTCACCAAGCTCATTGGGACCGGATCTCTGTGCTGCACTCATCGCACTCACAGCAGCTGCAGTTTGCTTAAAGGGGAAATCTCATTCAGCGACTTCTGGACAGGTGCTGTATAAACTTTCATAAACACACTGTGCAACTCTCTTCTGAAGTGCACTTAAACATACTACAAGTGTAAGATTTGTATAGTGAAGCTGCTTGCATTTAACCGTGAACTCTCTCTACTAACTGCATCCTGAAATACAATTAACCTCTGCATTACTGTTTGTAGACTGAAGCTGCTTGCATTTAACCCTGGTCTCTTTCTACTAACTGCATCCTGATATATAATTAACCTCTGCACTACTGTTTATCTCTGTATATCCATTGCTACGAATACCTGCCAAAGTCAACTCCCACTAATAGACACTCCAGTTACTGGGAGCTAGCTGTCCGGCAAAATTAACAACAAGTGCTATACAGTTCACTAGAAGCATATAGTGTACTGTCATGCTCAACTCTTGTAACACATCCTCAATTTTACATGATATCTTGGTTGTTACAATTACAAGTGAGTTGATTGTTACATAATAAACCAGCCTTATATAGTAGCCATGGAGCCCACTGACGTCACTCCCCAGCTACACAGCCTAAATCAAAGGCTGGATAACCTAACCCAGGCTTTCAGGGATTTGCAGGTGGAAAATCAAAGCCTTAAAGCCTGCTTAAGGGAAGTGCTATCAAATAGATATTCTGGAAATGACCATCATGCTGAACCCCAGGTTTCATACCCCGAAAAGTTCTCAGGGGACCGCTCCACTTTTCGTCAATTTCGTAATGCATGCTTATTGCTTTTCGATTTACGCCCTAGGACCTACCCCACTGACAGGGCGAAAGTACTAACCATCCTATCATACCTTAGGGGAGAGCCAAGGGTCTGGGCTGACTCTTTCTATGAGTCACAAGACCCAATACTGAATTCCCTGGACTGCTTCCTTAAAGCCCTCTCCTCTCCCTACCGCCAGATTACAGCTGAGGGCAAACTCAGAGGTTTAAAACAGCTTAAAGCCCCAGTTGAAGAGTATATAACTCGTTTTAGGATATGGGCCAGAGATTCCCTCTGGAATGAGGTTTCTCTGAAAAACCAGTATCGCCTTGGTTTATCCGAAGACATTAAGGATGAACTCGCCAGAGTAGGTATTCCAGACCGCCTGGAAGAACTGTACATCCTTACCACTACTATTGACCATAGACTTAGGGAGAGGAGGCAAGAAAAAAGCCCCTCTAACCCCCCTCAGCGCAGGGTTTTACAGACGCCATCTACTTCACCACCTGAGCAACCTATGGACATTAGTTTTCTACGTGGACCCCTCTCTCCACAAGAGAAATTGAGACGCCGTACATTACATTTGTGCATGCATTGCGCATCAGCAGACCATGTTGTTAAGGAGTGTCCACTACTACTCAAGCAGAAGATAGGTAAGGTACACCCTTTCAACCATTGCCTAAACACAAAAAATATTGCCACTGCCTATCTAACATTACCCTTATCCTTGCAGTGGGAACAACACAGGATAAAGTGTGAAGCCATCATAGATACCGGAGCATGTGCCAACTTTATTGATTTGAGTTTAGTCACTGTTAATAAAATACCTTCTTCTTTCAAAAGCACACCTCTGCCTCTCAAAGTTATTGACGGTTCACATCTACCATCTGGTTCTGTCATGCAACAGACTATTCCCTTACTGGTTACTACTGCCTCTGGTCATTCTGAGACCATTACCTTTGAAATCATATCATCCCCTCTCTATCCTATAGTTCTGGGAATTACCTGGTTACAGTTACACCAACCCACGGTGCATTGGGACACACTTACTCTATCCTTTCCCTCTTCTTACTGCTCTAAGACCTGTTTTCCAACTGCTCATTTACTCTCTACCTCTGCTCCTTCTATTCCTCCTCAGTATTCAGATTTCTCTGATGTCTTCGATCAGAAAGAGGCCGAGTCATTACCTCCACACAGGTCCTACGATTGCCCCATTGACCTGTTACCTGGAGCCACCATTCCCTACGGCCATATCTATCCCCTGTCCAGACCTGAGTTACAACATTTAAAAAACTACATAACTGATAATTTAAAAAAAGGTTTCATCCGTCCCTCCACTTCCCCTGCCGGTGCCGGCATCTTTTTTGTAAAAAACAAGGACGGGTCATTGCGCCCTATTATAGATTATCGTGAATTAAATAAACGCACGATAAAGAACAGGTACCCGCTACCTCTAATCCCAGAATTGGTTGAGAGGTTGAGTGGCGCTACTATATTTACCAAACTAGACCTTAGGGGCGCATACAACCTTGTTAGAATAAGGTCCGGGGACGAGTGGCTGACAGCATTTAGGACTAGGTATGGTCTTTTTGAATATACTGTTATGCCATTCGGTCTGTGCAACGCCCCGGCAACATTCCAGAATTTTATCAACGATATCTTTAGGGACATCTTAGACACTTTTCTGGTGGTCTATCTTGACGATATTCTAATCTATTCTTCTTCCCTTTCAGAACATGTCATACATGTCAGGCAAGTGTTGTCCAGACTAAGGTCACATAGTCTTTACGTAAAATTAGAGAAATGTCTCTTCCATGTTACAGAGGTCTCATTCCTAGGTTACCGTATCAGTCAAAGTACCATTATGATGGAAGACAATAAAATCAAAGCCATCACATCTTGGCCTACACCAACCACTATCAAAGAAGTACAATGCTTCTTAGGCTTTGCAAACTTTTACAGGCGCTTTATCCATAATTTTGCAGCTATCACTAAGCCATTAACAAATCTCACTAAGACGACAAAACCTTTCCTCTGGACCCCCCAGTCTCAAAAAGCCTTCAATGACCTCAAGTCCCTGTTTGTGTCATCACCTATTCTTCAATTACCAAACAGCAAAGCTCAGTTCATAATAGAAGTTGACGCTTCCGAATATGCCATCGGTTCAGTTCTTTCTCAAAGGTCCTCTCCTGACAAACAGATCCATCCTGTTTGTTATTTCTCCAGACTTTTAACACCCGCTGAGTTGAATTACCCCACAGGGGAAAAAGAGTTATTAGCCATCAAGTCATCCTTTGATCAGTGGAGACACTTACTGGAGGGGGCAGAACACCCTATAACTATTCTCACCGATCACAAAAATCTCCAATACCTCCAAACCAATCGCACTCTCTCTGCTCGCCAACTTCGTTGGAGCCTCTACTTCTCCCGGTTCAATTTTACCATAAGCTACCGTCCCGGTTCAAAAAACGGTAAAGCTGATGCACTCTCACGCAAGGACCATAAGCCCCACTCTGATCCTTCCTACACAACTATAATCCCTAAAATATCCTTCATTGGTTTCATGTCCAAGGATTTTTCAGAGCTCAAAACCCAACAACAATTGGATCCCACTACAAGTTCCTACACTTTATCTATGGATGACAATGGTATCCTATGTAACAAGTCTAAGTTTTATATACCTCCCTCTCTCCGTGACAAGGTTTTACAACTCACACATGATTCTACACTGGCTGGACACTTAGGTGTACAAAAGACACTGGATCTCCTACAAAGACATTTTTGGTGGCCCTCCATGAAACACTCAGTAAAAGCCTATATCAAGTCCTGCCCCACCTGTCAGACCTCTAAGCCTTCACACCAATTGCCTATTGGCCTATTACAAAATCTACCCATTCCAGATTGCCCATGGAAAAGCCTCTCTATGGACTTTATCGTTGACCTCCCTAAATCCCAAGGAAAGACTGCCATATTTGTCGTAGTGGATCTATTTTCTCGTATGGCTCATTTCATACCAACTGACTCTCTCCCTACAGCACAACAAAACCGCCGAGCTGTTTATCAAAGAGGTTGTGCGCCTTCACGGATTACCTACATCTGTATTGAGTGACAGAGGCTTGCAGTTCACCTCAAAGTTTTGGAAATTTCTCTGTTCCTCTCTTTCCATTCAGCAACATCTCACGACCTCATACCACCCGCAGTCAAATGGTCTCTGTGAGAGGACCAACCAGTGGCTAGAGCAGTACGTAAGATGCTTCTGCTCTAACACCCACAAATCATGGGTCTCCTTCATACCTCAAGCGGAATTCACATACAATAATACTACTAACTCTTCTACCGGATTTTCACCTTTCTATATCAACTCAGGACTCCATCCACGTTTCCATCCCTTATCATCCTCTCACACTCCTTGTCCTCAGGTTAATTATCTCATCAATTCTATTAAACTAACATACAATGTGGTCCAAAGCAATATCAAGCATGCACAAGCTTCTCAAAAGCGCTACTATTATTTACGGCATCGTCCACAACCTAATTACAAGGTTGGGGACATGGTTTGGTTGAGCACAAAAAATCTTAAAATACCCTCACCATGCAGGAAGTTTAACAATCTCTTTGTTGGTCCTTTTCCAATTGTAGCCATTCGCAACCCACTTACTGTTACCTTACAGCTCCCTGCTACTTACCGCATCCACCCGACTTTTCATATATCATTGATCAAACCCTGTGATACCTCTCGTCTTCTGCCTCTTCCTGCTCTGGTGTCCCCGACGCCGGATCCTGAATATGAAGTACATTCGGTTTTGGACTCTCGTCGATGCAATGGACAACTGCAGTACCTTGTCCATTGGGCTGGATTTGATTCCTCTGAAGATTCTTGGGAGCCTGCAGTCAACCTCTCAGCTCCCCAGCTGGTGTCTCTCTTTCATAGGCGCCATCCCGATCGTCCCGCACCCTGATCCCTTCTTGATGGATCTTTGGGGGGGGATGTGTCATGATCCTCCTATTCCACCTTAAATGTGTCAAGCAAATACTATATACCACCTTTACATCTTGTTAACTTCCTACCTAAACCCAATATAAACCTGCTTCCTCCCATGGTCCTTTGCTGGTTTATTGAAGTGTAATAGCTACAGTTCCAGTCCTTACCTTTTCTACAGCATAACAGGATTTAAACTGTGTATTTATTTCCTTTTCTATCAGCATACCTCTACTTCAGCCGGAGCTGACATTACATATCTGCAGCAGGACTTCACTCCACATCTCCCCCATCCAGGGTCTGCTTGTGAGTATTCCTAACAACCTGGCGTGACACGCCACTCAGCAAACAGGAAACGCAGGGACCACAGCGTTCACACTGCTCACCAAGCTCATTGGGACCGAATCTCTGTGCTGCACTCATCGCACTCACAGCAGCTGCAGTTTGCTTAAAGCGGAAATCTCATTCAGCGACTTCTGGACAGGTGCTGTATAAACTTTCATAAACACACTGTGCAACTCTCTTCTGAAGTGCACTTAAACATACTACAAGTGTAAAATTTGTATAGTGAAGCTGCTTGCATTTAACCGTGAACTCTCTCTACTAACTGCATCCTGAAATACAATTAACCTCTGCATTACTGTTTGTAGACTGAAGCTGCTTGCATTTAACCCTGGTCTCTTTCTACTAACTGCATCCTGATATATAATTAACCTCTGCACTACTGTTTATCTCTGTATATCCATTGCTACGAATACCTGCCAAAGTCAACTCCCACTAATAGACACTCCAGTTACTGGGAGCTAGCTGTCCGGCAAAATTAACAACAAGTGCTATACAGTTCACTAGAAGCATATAGTGTACTGTCATGCTCAACTCTTGTAACACATCCTCAATTTTACATGATATCTTGGTTGTTACAATTACAAGTGAGTTGATTGTTACACTGACTGAGACATATCCCTGTTATCTACATCCTCTGGCAATAATGGTTGTGCATCAATCATTTCTTCCAACTGATGTGTAAATAACTCCTCTGACAGATCAAGTGAAGCGGCTGTGGTGCTAGTGTTGGTGGTGGAGGCAGGTAGGCGAGTGGTAACTTAAGAGGTGCCCGAAGCTAAGCTGGAGGAGGAAGGTGCATTCCGAGCAGAAGCTGTAGAAGATTGGGTGTCCTGTGTTAGCCAGTCTACTATGTCCTCAGAAATGTTCGAGTTCGGGGTACGTGGCCTCTGAACATTTGGCATTTTTCTAGGGCCAAAGGGAATCACAGCACCACGAACAGGATGGCCCCTGCGGGGTGGCCTGCCTCTGCCTGTCATTTTTTTTTCGATTGGTGGTACTATGCGTGCTACTGTGACAACAGATATGAGTAGCACTGTGCACTGGCAGAAGTTGGCAGAGTAGACGCTGTAGGCCTGACACACACGCTTGCAGACAACTAACTGCTATTCAATCTATTACAGTCAAAATTGTATTTTTTTTTTAAATGTACACTACTGTTACACCAGATATGAGTTGCACTGGTGTGACACTGTGCCCTGGCAGGCAGGCCCTGAAACGCACACATGTGAAGGAAACTGACAGTTATTATTTAACACAGTCAAAAAAGTGTTGTTTTTTTTAAATGTACACTACTGTTACACCAGATATGAGTTGCACTGGGGTGACACTGTGCCCTGGCAGGCAGGAATTGAAATGCACATGTGTGAAGGAAACTGACTGCTATTATTTAACACAGTCAAAAAAGTGTTGTTTTTTTTAAATCTACACTACTGTTACACCAGATCTGAGTTGCACTGGGGTGACACTGTGCCCTGGCAGGCAGGCCCTGAAACGCACACGTGTGAAGGAAACTGACTGCTATTATTTAACACAGTCAAAAAAGTGTTTTGTTTTTTAAATCTACACTACTGTTACACCCGATATGAGTGGTGGCACTGGGCAAGTGGGCACAGTTTACGCTGTGAGCCTGACACACACTCTGGCAGGCAAGCAGCTGCAATTAGATTACACAGGAAAAAAAGAAAAGCAGACTGATATTCTAGCCCTAAAAAGGGCTTTCTGGGGTGCTGTCCTTACAGCAGAGATCAGATGAGTCCTTCAGGACTGTAGTGGACACTGAATACACTAGCCTAGCTATCAATTTCCCTATTAAATCAGCAGCAGCTACACTGTCCCTCCTCTCACTAAGAATGCAGCTTCCAAATGAATCTAAAATGGATGCTGTCCAGGAGGTGGGAGGGTCTGGGAGGTAGCTGATTGGCTGTAATGTGTCTTCTGACTGTGAGGTAAAGGGTCAAAGTTTACTCAATGATGAAGAATAGGGGGCGGATCGAACATCGCATATGTTCGCCTGCCACGGCGAACGCGAACATGCTATGTTTGCCGGGAACTATTCGCCGGCGAACTATTCGCGACATCACTAATGAGGGAAAATAAATATTACCAAAATGCACTATGGAACTACTATTGAGCTCAAAGTATATAAATACAGAGTAATAACCTGTGTTGCCACATAAAGTTATCAATATTAAGCTACTGATGTACATTGTCCTGAAAGTTCACAGACACAAAGGCAGTTCCATCACTGCATCAGGGATCAGAGGGAGATGAAAGTTCAAATAAGAGCTATTTGAGCAAAACCGGATCCTCAATATATTCCTGGATTCCCTTTACCATAGCAAAAAGCATTCTTAATAGCACTTCAGAGAATCCTATCATAGGGTTAATCTTCAGCAGATGGGGTAATATATAATATTATGATGCAGAATGTTCCGTATATTTAACACAGCACTAGCATCTACTTGTAGTGTACTCACTGTTGTGCTCCCAGGATATTCCTGTAGTAGGTGGATACCTGTTACCTTGTTCACCGTTCACCTTTCAAATCATGCACCAGAGGCCTGTTAGGTTTGATTCTTTTATGGCTTTTAACACAGGTTTTTCTTAACGCTCATCTCACCAAAAAGCGGTATCTTTCTAGTGCTCATATGCCCTTTATAAGGATTGTTCACCACGGCTCCTACGTGCTCCGTAACGTATACCTTCATCCTCCTTCTCTGTTGACCCCAAACTTGGCTTGCTGGACAGATAACTGCCTGATGCAGTGATGTAACTGCCTTTGTGCCTGTGAACTTTCAGGACAATGTACATCAGTAGCTTAATGTAATTGATAACTGTATGTGGCAACACAGGTTATATACTTTGAGCTCAATAGTAGTTCCATAGTGCACTATGGTAATATTTATTTTCCCTTATATCTGGCAGCTGTAACAGTAATAAACTGCCATTGATATGTTCAACAGTCAGATTATTTTGCTTCTGTTTCTTTTGTGGGTACTTGCTTTTTTTGACATTCCTCTATATTATGTAATTGCTATAGGAATTAGGTAGTGCTGGACAGGATAGTCTGTATAGTTCTATTTTTTACTAATTTAATCAAACACTATCCCCGTGCACCTGTATCCTGATATAAATATATATATATATATATATATATATATATATATATATATATATATATATATACAGTATAGTATATATCATCCTCAATCTGTGCTCATGAGTCATTGTCCTGCACACAAGAATTTAGTTTATCCACATATATTTTCATTGTAATGAAATAAAGGATACTTTATAGTTCTCAATGTGTTTCAGGGGAGTTCTTTTTTTATATGCGTTATTTCAAGTGCTGTATCTGACACAGAATCATCCTAATGTTATTTGTTTTTAGTATATTTTATTTATTTATATTTTCTGCAGTCTCTTTAGTTTTATACGTCCTTCCCACTATCTCCATACCTCTTTCACTTATACCCTTCATGTTAAAAGTCCTTGGTCTACTCATGTTTTCATCAGAGTCACTCTTCCTTAAAATTCAGTCTCTCAAACTATCACTTGCTTTATCACTCGGCTAGATTTAGAGTTCTGCGGCCAAAGGGGTGCGTTAGCTACGCATGCTTTTTTTCCCCTGCACCTTTTAAATACCGCTGGTATTTAAAGTTCACAGAAGGGCTGCGTTAGGCTCCAAAAAAGGGAGCATAGAGCATATTTACTGCCACTCTAAATACCAGCGTTGCTTACGGACGCGACCAGCTTAAAAAATGTGCTCGTGCACGATTCCCCCATAGAAAACAATGGGGCTGTTTGAGCTGTAAAAAAACCTAACACCTGCAAAAAAGCAGCGTTAAGCTCCTAACGCAGCCTCATTGGGCGCGATCTGATAAACAGCGTAGTTTGTGGCGCAAGCGAGGGAACCCGCGTCGCCCGCAGTTTCAGCTCGCAACTCGAGCTATCCAATATCCAGCGCCGTCAGAGCAGGCAAAGTGTGCGCAAATACACATTTAGTCGTCGCAAGTACATGCGCCAGTATTTTGTTCACATAAACTCTCAATAAAGTGTAGTTTTATGCAAATTAGCCTACGACTCGTAAAAAATAATGCCAGTTCAAAGAGATGCGCCACATAATGACGAGATTCAAAATTCATACTTAAACCCCTGCGCAGCCGCCATTTTCTTTAGTGTGTTTGGTCGGTTCTTGGAGCTACAGCACACTACAGTGAGTAGGAGAAAGTCGTTAGAGTAGAGAGAGAGGCGCATTGCATAATATTTAGTTAGGTCGGATTTGGTGGATTTGTTAAGCTTGTACATTTACTGTCACTTTTTTACATATTGCACACATTTTGCATACACACATATACAAAATACACAACACTTTTATTTTATAACACCTTACACATTTTATTTATCTTTTACAGTTTGAAAGGCTGAGTGTTTGGTTGTGATTGTGTGTGTGAGTGTGTGTAGTGTGAGGATGTCAGGGAGAGCTAGGGCTGGGGGGAGGAGGGAAGGGGAGTTGCAGGGGGAGGATTATGGACAGGAGGAGCAGCAGGGTCCCCGTCAGGGAGTGAGCGGAGTGGGGAGAGGGAGAGCCAGAAAGGAGGATGGGAGTGGGGTTGCCCCAAGGCCAGGCACACTCAGAAGAGGGATAGAGGGTGCACATGGGGATAGAAGGGGGGAGGAGGGAGAGGATAGGGAGGAACCCACACCAGGGACATCCCAGGGAGGAAGCCAGGCGGCCCAGGACAAGGAGCGTATGAGGTGCCCTAACTTCACATTCGCAGAAAACCTCGCTCTAGTCCAGGTTGTCCTGGAGAACCATACTGCCCTCTTTGGCCAAGAGAAGGGCAAAGGAGTTGCCCGTAGGCATAAAGATGCCTGGCAGAAGGTGGTGGAGGCCATTAATGGTGTGTCCCAGCAGAGGAGGAATGTGAAGAGGTGGAATGACTGTAAAAGGAGAGTTAAGGAGAAGATGGGCCAAGAAACAATGTCCCAGAGGGTAACAGGAGGTGGGCCTCACTATGAGGCGGAATACAACGAGTGGCAGGAGCTGATTCGTAGGTTCCTGAGCGTCACAGCAGTCCGTGGACTTCCAGGTGAGTAGCATCCCACACACCGGTATTATATGTATTTGAGTTATAACATCCTATATTGTCACACATTCATGTACACAATGAGGAGCATGGTATTTTGCCTACTAACAACAAAATCTACAATGAGATTTAACATTAAAGGGACATGAAACCAAATAATTTTAGTTCATTATTCAGATAGAGAATACAGTTTTCAACAACATCCCAATTTACTTCTATTATCTATTTTTCATCATTATTTTCATAATCTTAGTTTATTAAATATCAATGCACATGGGTGAGGCAATTAATGTTTAAAATTGCATGCTCGTCTAGCTGAATCATGAAAGAATAAAAATTGGTTTAATGTCCATTTAATGCTACTTAACACATTAAAATTCATGATATGAGGTGGAATAGTGAAATACTAACATGTCTCAGAGTAACACAGGCCACAAGCCACATGTAGAGTTTTCAGTAAATGGACACTATAGTCATCACAACCATACAGGGAGTGCAGAATTATTAGGCAAATGAGTATTTTGACCACATCATCCTCTTTTATGCATGTTGTCTTACTCCAAGCTGTATAGGCTCGAAAGCCTACTACCAATTAAGCATATTAGGTGATGTGCATCTCTGTAATGAGAAGGGGTGTGGTCTAATGACATCAACACCCTATATCAGGTGTGCATAATTATTAGGCAACTTCCTTTCCTTTGGCAAAATGGGTCAAAAGAAGGACTTGACAGGCTCAGAAAAGTCAAAAATAGTGAGATATCTTGCAGAGGGATGCAGCACTCTTAAAATTGCAAAGCTTCTGAGGCGTGATCATCGAACAATCAAGCGTTTCATTCAAAATAGTCAACAGGGTCGCAAGAAGTGTGTGGAAAAAGCAAGGCACAAAATAACTGCCCATGAACTGAGAAAAGTCAAGCGTGCAGCTGCCAAGATGCCACTTGCCACCAGTTTGGCCATATTTCAGTGCTGCAACATCACTGGAGTGCCCAAAAGCACAAGGTGTGCAATACTCAGAGACATGGCCAAGGTAAGAAAGGCTGAAAGACGACCACCACTGAACAAGACACACAAGCTGAAACATCAAGACTGGGCCAAGAAATATCTCAAGACTGATTTTTCTAAGGTTTTATGGACTGATGAAATGAGAGTGAGTCTTGATGGGCCAGATGGATGGGCCCGTGGCTGGATTGGTAAAGGGCAGAGAGCTCCAGTCCGACTCAGACGCCAGCAAGGTGGAGGTGGAGTACTGGTTTGGGCTGGTATCATCAAAGATGAGCTTGTGGGGCCTTTTCGGGTTGAGGATGGAGTCAAGCTCAACTCCCAGTCCTACTGCCAGTTTCTGGAAGACACCTTCTTCAAGCAGTGGTACAGGAAGAAGTCTGCATCCTTCAAGAAAAACATGATTTTCATGCAGGACAATGCTCCATCACAAGCGCCCAAGTACTCCACAGCGTGGCTGGCAAGAAAGGGTATAAAAGAAGAAAATCTAATGACATGGCCTCCTTGTTCACCTGATCTGAACCCCATTGAGAACCTGTGGTCCATCATCAAATGTGAGATTTACAAGGAGGGAAAACAGTACACCTCTCTGAACAGTGTCTGGGAGGCTGTGGTTGCTGCTGCACGCAATGTTGATGGTGAACAGATCAAAACACTGACAGAATCCATGGATGGCAGGCTTTTGAGTGTCCTTGCAAAGAAAGGTGGCTATATTGGTCACTGATTTGTTTTTGTTTTGTTTTTGAATGTCAGAAATGTATATTTGTGAATGTTGAGATGTTATATTGGTTTCACTGGTAAAAATAAATAATTTAAATGGGTATATATTTGTTTTTTGTTAAGTTGCCTAATAATTATGCACAGTAATAGTCACCTGCACACACAGATATCCCCCTAAAATAGCTAAAACTAAAAAAAAACTAAAAACTACTTCCAAAAATATTCAGCTTTGATATTAATTTTTTTGGGTTCATTGAGAACATGGTTGTTGTTCAATAATAAAATTAATCCTCAAAAATACAACTTGCCTAATAATTCTGCACTCCCTGTAGTGTCACTTAAAGAACACATTTTCTCCATCACTGACATGTACACAGACCTATTGTATGAAGCACATACATGTATACTTCGCATATTAAAAACCATCATATCACAAATCTCAATGTGCACATGCATGTTATAGAGTTTGACATGAGAATGTGGATAGGCCTTAGCATGTACATTGTATGCCCACATGGATATATATCTGACTGTACTAATCCCTTTCATCATTTGACTCCTCCACAGAACCTCCAGTCACCAGGGTGCCAACGCCCATGCATCCCCCTCCAACACTGGAACAAAGTATTTCTCCACCTCGACCACCGGTCCGGAGAGTCCAGCAGGAGTATGCCAGGCAAGACCTGGGTTGGACTGCCTCAATTGATAATCCCAATGTTATGCCGCCAGCATTACAGGAGGATACCTGGCAGGAGCCTTGGCCGGAGGACTATTCCTTTGGCTTGGAGGGGGAGCCAAGCCAGCCCCGAAGGGTAGATGTCTTTAACCCCCCCAAGAATATCATGCCACTCAGGGATTCTACCAGCAGGCTGAGTGGATGCACACCAGCAGGCAATGGGACTATCAGTCCATCCGGACATCTGCACCATCGGCAGCAGTTGGAAGAGCTCCACCAGCTGAGATTCCGGGGCCTGCACCCCCAGCTGAGATTCCGGGGCCTGCACCCCCAGCTGAGATTCCGGGGCCTGCACCCCCAGCTGAGATTCCGGGGCCTGCACCCCCAGCTGAGATTCCGGGGCCTGCACCCCCAGCTGAGATTCCGGGGCCTGCACCCCCAGCTGAGATTCCGGGGCCTGCACCCCCAGCTGAGATTCCTCGGCCTGCACCCCCAGCTGAGATTACACAGCCTGCACCCCCAGCTGAGATTCCTCGGCCTGCGTCACCAGCTGAGGATCGAGAAATGGAACCGGTGCCTAGAGTCCCTGCTGAGGAAGAGCCCATGGATCCACTGACTTCCGCCATGGGCGATGAATACATTTCCCTACAGAGGAGGCAAACAGTGACCTGCGAGAGTCTCACGTCAACCTGTGAGAGAATGCAGAGGGACCAACGCAGGTTCTATAGGAGCCAACAGACATTACAACAGCGTTCCATTGAGCTGCAAAGGGACATGGCAGCATCTCTAAGTGCTATGGTACAAAACCAATCGCAAATGCTGAGAGTCATTTCTGACATGCAAGTCCAGAGTGACAACAGATGGAGGGAACAGAACCAACTGTTGGGTGTGTTGGTGGAGCATTTCACCCACCAGCAGGATATTGCCTCCAGCATCTTATCTGTGACCAGCACTCCTGCAGGATCCACTGGATCCACACAACCCAGGAGAGGCAGGAGACCCACTCCAGGCCCCTCAGCCCCCTCATCTAAGAGGCCTAAAAGAAAATAAATCTTGTTATATTTCATCCTAAATCTTGTCCTCTGTTATTTACCATATAATTGTCATCCACATCCATGTGAGGTGTGTTTTAGTACAGTAATATTGTTAAAACATATAATAATACCTGTGTTGAAATGGCCCAAAAA
The DNA here is from genome assembly GCF_027579735.1 of Bombina bombina. Lineage (NCBI taxonomy): Eukaryota > Metazoa > Chordata > Amphibia > Anura > Bombinatoridae > Bombina > Bombina bombina. The sequence goes on along the minus strand of NC_069501.1, from coordinate 677,814,514 downwards.
TGCATTATCATGTTTCTGACATATTCCTGTTCGATAAACCACATCATATAGTTGTGTATGAACGATACATATAGTAATATTCACTTCTAAGATGTAAATAAAGGTTTCTCACATCCAATATAAATTGACACGTGGGTATATATAACTAATAATGTATTTACAGAAGGTGTGAACATAAGGTATAAATATCCATTATCCTCATTCTTAATGATAGTCAATAAATCATAGTGAACTAAACATGAATGAAACAAATGAGAAATATACAGTAATAAGGGTTGTTAAAGGGACATGAAAGCCAAATGTTTTCTTTCATGATTTGTAAAGAGCATACAATTATAAACAACTTTCTAATTTTCTACTATTATTTATTTTTCTTCATTCTCTTGATATTCTTTGCTGAAAAGCATATCTAGATATGCTTGGTAGCTGCTGATTAGTAGCTGGATATAGATGCCTCCTGTGATTGGTTCACTGTGTGCATTGCTATGTCTTCATTAAAGTATATCTAAAGAATAAATCAAAATAGGTAATAGAAGTAAATTGGAATGTTGTTTAAAATTAAATTCTCTACCTTAATCATGAAAGAAAATGTTTGGGTATATTGTCCCTTTAAGGGAAGGGGGTTGGGATGTAGTAGTTTCACTTACATGCAGTGGAAATCTGAAGTGTGTAATTCTGCAAGACATGATATATACACATGCAATGGTTGGTGAGGTACTGTCAAACATCATAATACATGTGAATGTTACAGTTTACTGTACTTATGAATAAGTAACTTACAGGTGAAGTATTCCCGGATGACATAATCCCTCACTTCATTCCCCCTCAGTGTCCCCCTGTCCACATCTTCAGGTACAGGAACCAGCTGCTGCTGCTGCTCTGGGTCAATGTCCCCCAACAAATGTGTGTCCACAGCAATGTTGTGTAGAATACAGCAAGCATTGACAATGGAACACACTTTGTTGGGGTTATACTGTAGTGCTCCGCCTGTAACATCCAGACACCTGAACCTGGTTTTTAATAGGCCAAAGCTCCTTTCAATGACATTCCTTGTTCTTATGTGTGCCTCCTGGTACCTGAGTTGTGGCTCTGTAATGGGGTGCACCAAGGGGGTTAATAGCCATGGTCTGCTGCCGTACCCTGCGTCACCTGTCATGTAACATATGTATTCTGATTACTACAGGTACATCATGTGCTTTAAAGGGACATTACATGAATTTCATTTAAAAGATAGATTTAATCAAAACATTAAATTTGTGCATTATAAGCAATCTACTTTTATGCCAGTATTAGTCAGGCCAAAAATCTATTTTAAAGGACCAGTCAACACAGTAGATTTTCATTATAGAAAAATGCAAGATAACAAGACAATGCAATAGCACTTAGTCTAAAATCAAATTTATTTTTTATGACAATTTAAAAAGTTATGTATTTTGAAACTCCCCCTGTACCATGTGACATCCATCAGCCATTCACAAATGCATACACACTTATTCTTGCACATGCTCAGTAGGAGCTGGTGACTCAAAAATATAAAAGGTATTTACTGTGCACATTTTGTTAATGGAAGTAAATTGGAGAGTTGATTAAAATTAAAAGTCCTATCTGAATAATGAAAGTACAATTTATACTAGACTGTCCCTTTAATAAGAACCTGCAATTTTTCTCAGCTTTATAATTTACTTCTATTAGATCATTTTCTCCATTCTCTAGATAACATTTGCTGACAAGCATATTAGATATGCTCATTAGCTGCTGATTGGTGGCTGCACATAGAAGCCTCATATGATTGGCTCATCTATGTGCATTGCTATTTTTTTCAAAAAAAGATATCTAAAGAATAAATAAAATGTGATAATAGAAGTGAATTGTAATGCTGTTTAACATTGTATTCTCTATCTGAAACATGAGATTATAATTTGTGTTTAGTGTCCCTTTAGTAGAAATATACAGACAGAATTAAGGTACTCACCAAGCAGCCATCCTCCAGAGAGTGTTCCATTTTCAAACATATTGAATAAGGAGGTCTGGCGCAGGATGTAGTAATCATGTGCACTCCCCGGGAAGCCTGCATACATATGTAAGAATTTCAGATTGGTATCGCAGACCATCTGGCAATTCAATGAGTGAAACCCTTTCCTGTTAATGTAGAGGATTGTCTCCTCATGTGGGGCCACGATACGCACATGTGTGCAATCAATTGCCCCCATGACATTGGGAATACCCCCCAGTCGATAGAAGCCTTGTTTAAGACGGTTCCATTCCTGGAGGGTACGGGGGAAATGAATGTATCGTTGTGTCTGGTTATCTAGAGCAGTCAAAACCTCCCCAAGAATCCTGGAGAAGGTAGACTGCGCTAGGCCAGACACAAGCCCCTCTGTTGACTGGTATGAGCCAGTTGCCAGGAAGTGTACAACACACAACAGCTTCTGCATACCAGTCAGAGCTTGGTTCCTATACGCTTTAGGGTCAATATCATCCTTCAAGACCTCATATAGGTTAATGAGGCTTGCAGAAGTCAAGCGATACTTTTCCCTGACCTCCACTTCTGTCATCCCAAACAGGGTGACCCTAACCCTGTGTACCCTTGGTGCTCTTCCCCTCTGCTGATGCCTTCATCTTATAGGCCCTGCTGGCCTATGGCCAGCTGCAGCAACAGCAGCATGGGGAGCATGAGGAACAGGGACAACAGCAGGAGGAGCAGGGAGGGTAGCAGCAGCAGCTGGAGCAGGGACAGCTACAGCACCATGACCAGGGACCTCAGCAGCAGGGATACCATCCAAAACAGGGGCTTGTAGGGGTTCCAGCACCCCTTGTGCCCCACGACACTGTCTCACTCTAAATGCAATATACTGCAAGGGAAACATGGTGGCTAATGAGGGTGTGCATTTGCAGGTGTTTTAAGGCTGCAGGTGAGAGGTTGTGCTGTTTGTGATTGGATTGACACACTTGCAGGGGCAGAAATAATAAATGCTTTTAAGAGGTTAACTATTTGTGATCAAGCTGCTGCTATGTATATTGTTAAGCATGCATTTGTAAGGCCTTCAGAGAGTTACGTTGGTTTCTAAGTCAGTGCAAGGGTTGCTGTAACTTCAAATTGTGGCGAGCTGAGAATGGAGTAGATTTTCTGAAGTCCTTACGCCGTATATTGGATCCCAAACTGCGCGTGTTTTGTATGTCAGTCTATGGCCCAAAAAACTACGGGCGACGGCAGAAATATACGCGCGTAACTTCTAGGTTACGCCGTATATAGGATACCAAACCCGCGCAAATATTGGCGTTGCCAGCTTTTGCGGGCGACGATTTTTATCGGATCGACCCCCTGGTTTCCTATGGGGAAACTCTTCCTAAGTCTGCACCTAACACCCTAACATGTACCCCGATTCTAAACACCCCTAACCTTACGCTTATTAACCCCTAATCTGCCACCCCCCGCTATCACTGACCCCTGCATATTATTATTAACCCCTAATCTGCCGCTCCATACACCGCCGCAACCTACGTTATCCCTATGTACCCCTAATCTGCTGCCCCTAACACCGCCGACCCCTATATTATATTTATTAACCCCTAATCTGCCGCCCCCAACGTCGCCTCCACCTACCTACAATAATTAATCCTTAATCTGCCGACTGGATCTCACCGCTACTCAAATAAATGTATTAACCCCTAAAGCTAAGTCTCACCCTAACACCCCCCTAAGTTAAATATAATTTAAATCTAACAAAATAAATTAAATCTTATTAAATAAATTATTCCTATTTAAAGCTAAATACTTACCTGTAAAATAAACCCTAATATAGCTACAATATAAATTATAATTATATTGTAGCTATTTTAGGATTAATATTTATTTTACAGGCAACTTTGTAATTATTTTAACCAGGTACAATAGCTATTAAATAGTTAATAACTATTTAATAGTTACCTAGTTAAAATAATTAAAAAATTACCTGTAAAATAAATCCTAACCTAAGTTACAATTGAACCTAACACTACACTATCAATAAATAAATTAAATTAAATACCTACAATTATCTACAATTAAACCTAACACTACACTATCAATAAATTAATTAAATGCAATACCTACAAATAAATACAATGAAATAAACTAACTAAGTACAAAAAATAAAAAAATATTTACAAACATTAGAAAAATATTACAAAAATGTTAAACTAATTACACCTACTCTAAGCCCCCTAATAAAATAAGAAAGACCCCCAAAATAAAAAAATGCCCTACCCTATTCTAAAATTAAAATAGAAAAGCTCTTTTACCTTACCAGCCCTGAAAAAGGGCCCTTTGCGGGGCATGCCCCAAAGAATTCAGCTCTTTTGCCTGTAAAAAAAAACCCATACAATACTCCCCCCCCAACATTACAACCCACCACCCACATACCCCTAATCTAACCCAAACCCCCCTTAAATAAACCTAACACTAAGCCCCTGAAGATCTTCCTACCTTATCTTCACCACGCTGGGTTCACCGATCGATCCAGAAGAGCCTCCGATGTCTTCATCCAAGCCCAAGTGGGGGCTGAAGATGTGCATGATCCGGCTGAAGTCTTCATCCAAGCGGGAGCCAACAGAATGCGAGCTCAATCTGATTGGCTGATCGGATCAGCCAATCGGATTGAACTTGATTCTGATTGGCTGATTCCATCACCCAATCAGAATTTTCTTACCTTAATTCCGATTGGCTGATAGAATCCTATCAGCCAATCGGAATTCGAGGGACGCCATCTTGGATGACATCCCTTAAAGGAACCGTCATTCGTTGGGAAGTCGTCGATGAAGATGGATGTTCCACGTCGGCGGAATGAACATGGATCCGGAAGAAAGAAGATTGAAGATGCCGCTTGATAGAAGACTTCAGCCTGATCATGGACCTCTTCAGCTCCCGCTTGGATGAAGACTTCAGTCGGATCATGGACATCTTCAGCCCCCCGCTTGGGCTTGGATCAAGACATCGGAGGAGCTCTTCTGGATTGATCGGTGAACCCGGCGTGGTGAAGACAAGGTAGGGAGATCTTCAGGGGCTTAGTGTTAAGTTTATTTAAGGGGGGTTTGGGTTAGATTAGGGGTATGTGGGTGGTGGGTTGTAATGTTGGGGGGGTATTGTATGTTTCTTTTTTACAGGCAAAAGAGCTGAATTCTTTGGGGCATGCCCCGCAAAGGGCCCTTTTCAGGGCTGGTAAGGTAAAAGAGCTTTTCTATTTTAATTTTAGAATAGGGTAGGGCATTTTTTTATTTTGGGGGTCTTTGTTATTTTATTAGGGGGCTTAGAGTAGGTGTAATTAGTTTAAAATTGTTGTAATATTTTTCTAAAGTTTGTAAAAAAAATTTTATTTTTTGTAACTTAGTTCTTTTGTATTTTTGTACTTTAGTTAGTTTATTTAATTGTATTTATTTGTAGGTATTGTATTTAATTAATTTATTGATAGTGTAGTGTTAGGTTTAATTGTAGATAATTGTAGGTATTTTATTTAATTAATTTATTGATAGTGTAGTGTTAGGTTTAATTGTAACTTAGGTTAGGATTTATTTTACAGGTCATTTTGTAATTATTTTAACTAGGTAGCTATTAAATAGTTATTAACTATTTAATAGCTATTGTACCTGGTTAAAATGAATACAAAGTTGCCTGTAAAATAAATATTAATCCTAAAATAGCTACAATATAATTATTATTTATATTGTAGCTATATTAGGGTTTATTTTACAGGTAAGTATTTAGCTTTAAATAGGAATAATTTATTTAATAAGAGTTAATTTATTTCGTTAGATAAAAATTATATTTAACTTAGGGGGGTGTTAGGGTTAGGGTTAGGCTTTAGGGGTTAAAAAATTTATTAGAGTAGCGGTGAGCTCCGGGCGTTAGATTAGGGGCTAATGCTTGAAGTTAGGTGTCGGCGATGTTGTTAATACTATTTATTATAGGGTTATTGAGGCGGGAGTGAGGCGGATTAGGGGTTAATACATTTATTATAGTAGCGGTGCGGTCCGGTCGGCAGATTAGGGGTTAATAAGTGTAGATAGGTGGTGGCGACGTTGGGGGCGGCACATTAGGGGTTAATAAATATTATGTAGGTGTCGGCGGTATTAGGGGCAGCAGATTAGGGGTACATAGGGATAACGTAGGTGGCGGCGGTGTACGGAGCGGCAGATTAGGGGTTAAAAAATTTTAATGGAGTGGCGGCGATGTGGGGGGGCCTCGGTTTAGGGGTACATAGGTAGTTTATGGGTGTTAGTGTACTTTAGAGCACAGTAGATAAGAGCTTTATAAACCGGCGTTATCCCAGAAAGCTCTTAACTACTGACTTTTTTCTGCGGCTGGAGTTTTGTCGTTAGATTTCTAACGCTCACTTCAGACAAGACTCTAAATACGGGCGTTAGAAAGATCCCATTGAAAAGATAGGATATGCAAATGGCGTAGGGGGATCTGCGGTATGGAAAAGTCGCGGCTGCAATGTGAGCGTTAGACCCTTTCCTGACTGACTCCAAATACCAGCGGGCGGTAAAAACCAGCGTTAGGAGCCTCTAAAGCTGGTTTTGACGGCTACCGCCAAACTCTAAATCTAGGCCTAGGTGTCTCTATCTCTTTCTGTTATTCTTTTACTCTCACTATATAACTCACATTCACCTAGATTACGAGTTTTGCGTTAGAGGCTAAAGAGCAGTTTATGCTCACCGCTCACTTAGACAGCACTGGTATTACGGGTTTTTACAAACCAGACAAGAAGTGAGCGTTGAGCAAAATTTTGCTCATTACTGCACTCCAATACCAGCGCTGCTTACGTTAGCGGTGAGCTGGTGTAATGTGCTTGTGCATGATTTCCCGATAGGAATCAATGGGGAGAATTGGCTGGAAAAAAAGTCTAACACCTGCAAAAAAAACAGCGTAAAACTCAGTAACGCAGCCCCATTGATTCCTATAGTGAAATAAAATTTATGTCTACACTTAACACCCTAACATGAACACCAAATCTAAAAACCCCTAATCTTACACTTATTAACCCCTAATCTGCCACCCCCGACATCGCAGCAACCTACATTATATTATTAACCCCTAATCTGCCGCTCCGGACACCGCCGCCACCTACATTATGCTTATTAACCCCTAATCTGCTGCCCCAACATTGCCGACACCTACATTATATTTATTAACCCCTAATCTGCCTTCCCCAACGTCGCCTCAACCTACCTACACTTCTTAACCCCTAATCTGCTGCCCCAACGTCGCCGCCACTATAATAAACATATTAACCCCTAAACTGCCTCACTCCCATTTCGCAAACATTAGTTAAATATTATTAACCCCTAATCTGCCGCCCCTAACATCGCCGCCACCTACCTACATTTATTAACCCCTAATCTGCCGCCCCCAACATTGCCGCCACTATTCTAAATGTATTAACCTCTAAACCTAAGTCTAACCCTAACCCTAACCCCCACTAATTTAAATATAATTTAAATTAATCTAAATAAAATTACTATAATTAACTAAATAATTCCTATTTAAAACTAAATACTTACCTATAAAGTAAACCCTAAGCTAGCTACAATATAACTAATAGTTACATTGTATCTAGCTTAGGGTTTATTTTTATTTTACAGGCAAGTTTGTATTTATTTTAACTAGGTAGAATAGTTATTAAATAGTTATTAACTATTTAATAACTACCTAGTTAAAATAAAGACAAATTTACCTGTAAAATAAAACCTAACCTAAATTATATTAACACCTAACACTATACTATAATTAAATTAATTCCCAAAATTAAATACAATTAAATAAAATTATCTAAAGTACAAACCCCCCCACTAAATTACAGAAAATAATAAACAAATTACAAGATTTTTAAACTAATTACACTTAATCTAATCCCCCCAAAATAAAAAAGCCCTACCCTACACTTAATTACAAATAGCCCTTAAAAGGGCCTTTTGCAGGCCATTGCCCCAAAGTAATCAGCTCTTTTACCTGTAAAAAAAAGTTACAAATCCCTCCCAACATTAAAACCCACTATCCACACAACCAACCCTACTCTAAAACCCACCCAATACCCCCTTAAAAAAACCTAACACTAACCTCTTGAAGATCACCTTACTGGGAGAAGTCTTCATCCAACCGGGCCGAAGTCCTCAATGAAGCCGGGAGAAGTCTTCATCCAAGCCAGTCGAAGTGGTCCTCCAGACAGGAAGAAGTCTTCATCCAGACGGCATCTTCTATCTTCATCCATCCGGCGTGGAGCAGGTCCATCTTCAAGACATCCGGCGTGGAGCATCCTCTTCCAACGAAGTCTTCTTACTAAATGACGGTTCCTTTAAGTGATGTCATCCAAGATGGCGTCCCTTCAATTCCGATTGGCTGATAGAATTCTATCAGCAAATCGGAATTAAGGTAGAAAAAATCCTATTGGCTGATCCAGGATTGAAGTTTAATCCTTTTGGCTGATCCAATCAGCCAATAGAATTGAGCTGGCATTCTATTGGCTGTTCCAATCAGCCAATAGAATGCCAGCTCAATCCTATTGGCTGATTACATCAGCCAATAGGACTTTTTCTACCTTAATTCCGATTGGCTGATAGAATTCTATCAGCCAATCGGAATTGAAGAGATGCCATCTTGGGTGACGTCACTTAAAGGAATCGTCATTTAGTAAGAAGACTTCGTTGGAAGAGGATGCTCTGCGCCTGATGTCTTGAAGATGGACCCGCTCCGCTCCGGATGGATGAAGATAGAAGATGCCGTCTGGATGAAGACTTCTACCCGTCTGGAGGACCACTTCGCCCGGCTTGGATAAAGACTTCTCCCGGCTTCGTTGAGGACTTCGGCCCAGTTGGATGAAGACTTCTCCCGGTAAGGTGATCTTCAATGGGTTAGTGTTAGGTTTTTTTAAGGGGTTATTGGGTGGGTTTTAGAGTAGGGTTGGTTGTGTGGGTGGTGGGTTTTAATGTTGGGGGGGGGATTTGTAATTTTTTTACAGGTAAAAGAGCTGATTACTTTGGGGCAATGACCCGCAAAAGGCCCTTTTAAGGGTTATTTGTAATTTAGTGTAGTGTAGGGCTTTTTTTTATTTTGAGGGGGCTTTTTATTTTGTTAGGGGGATTAGATTAGGTGTAATTAGTTTAAAAATCTTGTAATTGTATCTAATTTAGGGAATAGATTTAATTATAATGTAGTGTTAGGTGTTAGTGTAATTTAGGTTAGGTTTTATTTTACAGGTAAATTTGTCTTTATTTTAACTAGGTAGTTATTAAATAGTTAATAACTATTTAATAACTATTGTACCTAGTTAAAATAAATACAAACTTGCCTGTAAAATAAAAATAAACCCTACGCTAGCTACAATGTAACTATTAGTTATATTGTAGCTAGCTTAGGGTTTATTTATAGGTAAGTATTTAGTTTTAAATAGGAATAATTTAGTTAATGATAGTCATTTTCATTTAGATTTATTTAAATTATATTTAAGTTAGGGGGTGTTAGGGTTAGGGTTAGACTTAGATTTAGGGGTTAATAACTTTAATATACTGGTGGCGACGTTGGGGGCAGCAGATTAAGGGTTAATAAATGTAGGTAGGTGTCGGCGATGTTAGGGACGGCAGATTAGGGGTTAATAATATTTAACTAGTGTTTGCGATGCGGGAGTGCGGCGGTTTAGGGGTTAATATATTTATTATAGTGGCGGCGATGTCCGGTTCGGCAGATTAGGGGTTAAAATTTTATTTTAGTGTTTGCGATGTGGGGGAGGCCTCGGTTTAGGGGTTAATAGGTAGCTTATGGGTGTTAGTGTACTTTATAGCACGTTTGTTAAGAGTTTTATGCTACGGCGTTGTAGTGTAAAACTCTTAACTACTGACTGACTTTAAAATGCGGTACCAATCTTGACAGGAGAGGGTGTACCGCTCACTTTTTGTCAGACTCGTAATACCGGCGCTATGCAAGTCCCATTGAAAAAAGAGGATACGCAATTTACGTAAGTGGATTTGCGGTATTTCCAAGTCTGGCCAAAAAAGTGAGCGGTACACCTGTACCTGCAAGACTCGTAATACCAGCAGACATTAAAAAGCAGAATTAGGACCGGCCAACGCTGCTTTTTAAGCCTAACGCACAACTCGTAATCTAGCCGATTATCTTTTCAGGTTTTACTCTCCATGCTGCTCCCTTTCACATTAGTCTCCCTTTCGCTTCTTCTTATTTGCTCCTTATCTCTCCCTATGTCCCTCTTACTCTCTTCCTTTTTTATTCTTCCTGTCTTCTGCTGTTCATTCTTTCATACCACATTTCTCTCCTACTATCTCTTTACCATTTTCCCCACATACACTTCCCCCTCTTCATCTTTGTTCCCCTCTCCCTTATGTCTTCCCATTTACTCCCCATCTTACTACCTCTCCCCTTTTTCTTTTCTTTTTATTCTTTTCCCTCTCATCAATAATACTTTTAACGAAAAGCAGTAACTATGCAGCAAAGGCTGACTTGCTGTGCAGGCTCACTTGTTTGATCTTACTAACTACAACTTAAAGGGACAGTAATCACCAGAATTGTTGTTGTTTAAAAAGGTAGATAATCCCTTTATTACCCATTCCCCAATTTTGCATAATCAACACAGTTATAATAATACACTTTTTACCTCTGCGATTACCTTGTATCTATGGCTCTGCAAACTTCCCCCTTATTTCAGTTCTTTTGACAGACTTGCATTTTTAACCAATCAGTGCTTGCTCTTAGGAGCTTCAAGGAGTCTTGAAATAGGCCTGTGAGAGGCCGAAAGGCATTGACCAAGCATCTGGTAAGCCTTATTTCTACATCAATATCTACTTTGAGCATACTACACTATATTGATTATTTTTCACAGATAAATCCAGATTGGAGCAGATCTTTCACAGATAAATCCAGTTAGGAGCAAAACATTCACTAAAATCTTTGGATTTCCACCTGTGGTTGCAGCACTAACCCTGCATCACCCAGCTGCACTAATCTCGCAACACCCAACTGAACCTTGAGAATAATTTTTCATTCACTAACTTTCATCACTTAGACTTATATGGCACCTACGAATGTATGTATCCTAACTTCAACACATTTTTTCATCTTTTTTCATCAAAGGCATCTTTTGGCAATTTATGCTAAAAAATTCTCATTTTTTTCACAATTTTACATTTTTGTATTTTTATCCTTTGTTAAAGAAATTTCTTTTTTTTCACTATTTTGCACTATTTTTTGAGCTTTCAGTCACATCCCCTTTTTTCTCCTACACCATCACTAATGAGGGATCATCTATAACATAACTATATTGGACTCTACCTAAGTATACGCTTGGAAATTCTACATCATATTTTCACTGAACCTGGGATTACAAATTACACTCAACTGATAGGAACAATTTGTGACTTCTTGCTACACCACGGCCAAGACCCCACTGGGCACTTAGTGCCTCATTTGTGTACCAAGGTGGTGTAGTACTGCTTTAGTGGTACTTTCTTTAGTGGTACTTTTTCCATATATACTGTATATGTATATATAGCTTTTATTCGCATATTATTATCAAGATTGTCTACTGTCACATTTTACCAGTCTTTTTGTATGTTGATAAACATGGATCCATGTTAATGTACTATTTGAATATTCCACATAGGTACTTTTGCATATTGCATATTATTTATTGTTTTAAACTTTTGTTTTAATTATTGTTTTAATTGTTTTAACCGGCCTCAATTATTGCCATTAATAAATACACTTGTACTACCTATTCACATCCTAGCCCACTTCTAGTTGAGGCGCTCAGGCTACATCCATATATTCTTAGAGTTCCTTATTGACAGCTAGAGGTCAAGACAGCCAGAGCATATACGATTACACAGGCGCTAGGTATATATTCCATCAATCCTTGATTTTAGTAAATCTGTCCCAATGTAATAATAAAAAAATAATAAAGTGTGTGTATTCAAATCAGCCAATAGATTTTCAGTAGCTCTCATCCTATTGGCTGATTTGAATTTCAAAAATTAAATCAGCAAATAGGAATGCAAGGGACGCCATTTTGAAAAGGCTCTCTTGGATTGAAGATTCAGTATATGGCGGTGACCGTATGAAGAGGATGCTCCGCGCCGGATGTCTTCAAGGATGGACCCGCTCCACGCTGCCGGGATGAAGATAGAAGATGCCGCCTGGATGAAGATAGAAGACGCCGCCTGAATGGATGAAGACCTCGCCGCCTGTATGAATACTTCTCACCGCATGGATATCAGGACTTCCGAAACTGTAAGTTGATCGTCGAGGATTAGTGTTAGTTTTTTTTTTTTTTTTTTGGGGTGTTTTTTTTTTAGATTAGGGTATGGGCTTTTTTAAAAAGAACTAAATGCCCATACAAATGCCCTTTTCAGGGCAATGGGTAGCTTAGGTTAAGTTAGTTTTTTTATTTTGGGGGGTTGGTTGGGTGGTGGGTTTACTGTTGGGGGGTCTTTGTATTTTTTTACAGGTAAAAGGGCTGATTTCTTTAGGGCAATGCCCAGAAAAAGGCCCTTTTAAGGGCTATTGTTAGTTTATTGTAGTTTAGGGGGTGTTTATATTTGGGGGGGGCTTTTTTTTATAGGGCTGTAATTGTTTCTATTTTGGATAATTTTGCTTGTTATTTTTCGTAATTTAGTGTTTGTTATTTTTTGTAATTTAGTGCTTGTTATTTTTTCTAATTTAGTATTTGTTATTTTTTCTAATTTTAGAATTAATTTTTTTAGAAGTGTTAGTCTTTTTAATATGTAATTTAGTTTATTTAATTTGTAGTTATTTTAATATTAGTATAATAGTTATATTAGGTTAATTGTTAGTTTTATTTTAATTTCACAGGTAAGTTTTTATTTATTTTAAGATAGGGATATTGTAATTTTAATTTAAAGTTAGGGGGTTGTTAGGTATAGCGGTTAATAGTTTAATTTAGTTTTTTGCGATGTGGGGGGCTGGCGGTTTAGGGGTTAATAGGTTTATTTAGTGGGAGGGCAGAAGTTTAGGGGTTAATAACTTTATTTAGTGGCGGCGATGTTGGGGAGCGGCGGAATAGGGGTTAATATCTTTATTATAGTGTCAGCGATGTTGAGGTGCGGGGAATAGGGGTTAATAACTTTATTATAGTGGCGGCAATGTCGGGGAGCGGCAGAATAGGGGTTAATAATAACCTTATTTAGGTGTCAGTGATGTCGGGGGTGGTTGTTTAGGGGTTAAAAACGTTATTTAGGTGTCGGCGATGTCGGGGATGGCAGATTAGGGTTGTTTAGATTGGAGTTTATGTCAGGGTGTAGGTTTAAATGTAACTTTTTTTTCCCCATAGACATCAATGGGGTTGCGTTATGACGATCGCCATGCCGCGCTTCAGGTGTTAGTTTTCTTTCTAAAACCTTCTCCCCATTGATGTCTATGGGGAAAGCATGCACAAACACATATTCTAAGCCCTTGGCTTTTGTGCAGTATGGAGCTTAACGCCACCATATCACACGCACAAGGAGGCTTTTCAGAAACTCGGAAAGGCAGCGCTATGGGGGTTGAAATAACGCAAGTTTTGTTGTGTTCATTTCACACCCTGTTTAGCACAAAACACATAATCTAGGTTAAAGAGATTAATGTAATACATCCAGTTTTTTTTCTTTTTTGTGCACTGAAAACCAAGATGTTTCTATACTTTGACCCACTCTGAATAGTTGTTGACCTTGTTTTGAGTCCTGACCAAACGGTTAAAGTTTCTCTGTACTTAAGACACATTAAAGTCAGATGTGAATACAGACATGTGAAAATGTACAGTGATGCATGTTACTTAATCACTGTGCTCAGGAAGCCACTAAATAAAGTGCACTGTAATTACATAAAACAGATATAATTACACTGTGCTGAGAAAAGTGTACACATATAATTAATATATGCATATTCAATTTTTACAGTGTGGGGGGGAATCTGAAGCATACATGAAAATCAACTAAATTTTTAATGTGAACTGTTCAATGAATAATAGGAACAACATATCTGCATCAGGACCATTATACACTTGTATAAAACAGCAAACATTGCAGTGACCTAATTGACAGATCAAGGCCTCCATGTGGTTGATGTGACAGAAAGGAATGCCACTGTTTAAATTGCTAAATACTCCAACTAAATTATTTGTTTTTTTTATCTAGATATAGTAATGTATAATCTATTGTGAAATATATATATATATATTATTTTTTTTATTTTATTTAGACAGAATGATGCTTTTTTGACACTGAAGATACAGATATTTATTTACTAAAGATGCATGATGTAAAATACATACATTTTTGGATGGGGAGCTTGGAACAATGTGCTTTATGTTTTAGCAAGCACTCCTCCTTGTTGCTTTAGTAACCAGTAAACATAAACTACTTGAGTCAAACTCTGTCAATGATGTGCTTATTGACTCACAATTCATTGGGAATTCCTTGTTGTCATGAAAACTACAGTAAGAGCTCTGTAGTACTCCTGATTTTTTTGTATTTATGATCCACGTTAGATGTTGAAAGTGTCCTCATTATAATAATTTGTATGTAATCAAAGAGATTTAATGGCATCTATTTATCAAGCCGTCAACTTACATGCCGTCACAATACGCTCGCCTAAGATCGCCTAACATCGCTGCCGCAGACCTGTATACGTTCTCCAAAATTACCAAAAAATCTATCAAAAAGCCGCGCACCAAGTATGGTGCAATGAACAGTGGACTGTTGTTAACTAACAGTCATCGATCTCGCTGCTCTTCGGCTTTTCCCCAGCTTTATTTGTACCCTGTCACTAAACACCCACACTATACTAAACTGTTTTACCCCTATACTGCTGTTCCCGGAGCCCACCGCAACTCTAATAAATGAATTAACCCCTAAACCACCGCTCATGGACCCCGCCGCAACTAAATAAAATGTTTAACCCCTAAACCGTCGCTCCCGGAGCACACCGCCACCTACATTATACTAATTAACACCTAATCTTCCACCCTCTACACCGCCGCCACCTACATTATACTTATTAACTCCTAATCTGCCACCCCCTACACCACCGCCACTATATTAAATTTATTAACCCCTAAACCTAAGTCTAACCCTAACCCTTACACCCCCTAACTTAAATATAATTTAAATCAATCTAAATAATTATTCCTATCGTTAAATAAATTATTCCTATTTAAAACTAAATACTTACCTATGAAATAAACCCTAAGCTTGCTACAATATAACTAATAGTTACAGTGTCGCTAGCTTAGGGTTTATTTTTATTTTACAGGCAAGTTTGTATTTATTTTAACTAGGTACAATAGTTATTAAATAGTTATTAACTATTTAATAACTTGCTAGTTAAAATAAATACAAATATACCTGTAAAATAAGACCTAACCTAAGTTACAATTACAACTAACACTACACTATAATTATATTACTTCCCTAAACTAAATACAATTAAATACAATTAAATAAAATTATCTAAAGTACAAAACAAACAAACAAACACTAAATTACAGAACATAGTAAACAAATCACAAGATATTTAAACTAATTACACCTAATCTAATCCCCCTAACAAAATAAAAAAGCCCCCCCCCAAAATAAAAAAAAGCCCTACCCTACACTAAATTACAAATAGCCCTTAAAAGGGCCTTTTGCGGGGCATTGCCACAAAGTAATCAGCTCTTTTACCTGTAAAAAAAATTACAAACCCCCCAACATTAAAACCCACCACCCACACAACCAACCCTACTCTAAAACCCACCCAATCCCCCCTTAAAAAAACCTAGCACTAACCCCTTGAAGATCACCCTACTGTGAGAAGTCTTCACCCAACCGGGCCGAAGTCCTCAACAAAGCCGGCAGAAGTGGTCCTCCAGATTGGCAGAAGTGGTACTCCAGACAGGCAGAAGTCTTCATCCAGACGGCATCTTCTATCTTCATCCATCCGGCGCGGAGCGGCTCCATCTTCAAGACATCCGACGTGGAGCATCCTCTTCATCCAACGTCTTCTTGAACAATGACGGTTCCTTTAAGTGACGTCATCCAAGATGGCGTCCTTTCAATTCCGATTGGCTGATAGAATTCTATCAGCCAATCGGAATTAAGGTAGGAAAAATCCTATTGGCTGATCCAATCAGCCAATAGGATTAAGATCACATTCTATTGGCTGATCAATTGAACTTCAATCCTATTGGATGATTGTATCAGCCAACAGGATTTTTCCTACCTTATTTCCGATTGGCTTATAGAATTCTATCAGCCAATCGGAATTGAAGGGACGCCGTCTGGATGAAGACTTCTGCCCATCTGGAGGACCACTTCTGCCCTTCTGGAGGACCACTTCTGCCGGCTTCGTTGAGGACTACGGCCCGGTTGGGTGAAGACTTCTCACGGTAGGATGATCTTCAAGGGGTTAGTGTTAGTTTTTTTTTTAAGGGGGGATTGGGTGGGTTTTAGAGTAGGGTTGGTTGTGTTGGTGGTGGGTTTTAATGTTGGGGGGGTTGTATTTTTTTTTACAGGTAAAAGAGCTGATTACTTTGGGGCAATGCCCCACAAAATGCCCTTTTAAGGGCTATTTGTAATTTAGTGTAGGGTAGGGCTTTTCTTTTATTTTGGGGGGGCTTTTTTATTTTGTTTTTAGTTTTTTTTGTACTTTAGATAATTTTTTTAATTGTATTTAATTGTATTTCGTTTAGGGAATTAATTTAATTATAGTGTAGTGTTAGTTGTAATTGTAACTTAGGTTAGGTTTTATTTTACAGGTATATTTATATTTATTTTAACTAGGAAGTTATTAAATAGTTAATAACTATTTAATAACTATTATACCTAGTTAAAATAAATACAAACTTGCCTGTAAAATAAAAATAAACCCTAAGCAAGCTACAATGTAACTATTAGTTATATTGTAGCTAGTTTAGGGTTTATTTTACAGGTATTTAGTTTTAAATAGGAATAATTTATTTAATGATAGGAATATTTATTTAGATATATTTAAATTATATTTAAGTTAGGGGGTGTTAGGGTTAGACTTAGGTTTAGGGGTTAATAAATTTAATATAGTGGCAGCGACGTTGGGGGTGGCAGATTAGGGGTTAATAAACGTAGGTAGGTGGCGGCGGTGTAGGGGGGCAGATTAGGGGTTAATAAGTATAATGTAGGTGGCGGCGGTGTCGGGACGTCAGATTAGGGGTTAATAAGTATAATGTAGGTGGCGGCGGTGTTGGGGCGGCAGATTAGGGGTTAATAAGTATAATGTAGGTGGCGGCGGTGTAGGGGGCAGATTAGGGGTTAATAAGTATAATGTAGGTGGCGGCGGTGTAGGGGGGGCAGATTAGGGGTGTTTAGACTCGGGGTACATGTTAGGGTGTTAGGTGGAAATGTTACCATAGGAATTAATGGGATATCGGGCAGCAGCGAACATGAGCTTTCGCTGCTTTCAGATTCCCATTGATTCCTATGGTATCCGCCGCCTCTAGGGTGGCTGATTGAAAACCAGGTATGCTGGGCCGGAATAGTGGCGAGCGTACCTGGTAGAAATTTGATAACTAGCAAAAGTAGTCAGATTTTGCCAAATATGCATTCGGAACATCTGTAATGACGTAAGCATCGATCTGTGTCGGACTGAGTCTGGCGTATCGTATGTTACATCACAAAATTCTACTTTTGCCGGTCTGTAGGGTTTGATAACTAAGGGGAATTAGGCTCGCCACAAATGCGCTGCGCAATTCCAGCGTATTTGCGGTTGACTGCCTAATAAATAGATGCCAATGAATCTTTCATACACATTTATGAGTGCAAAGTATCAGGAAAGATAGCTCAGAGACAAAGCAATTGTAAAGACATATATCACAAACATTATTTCATTACAATTATACACTTAAGACAATGTTATGTGCCTTTTTTAATATAGTTGGAGCATATTACCACAATATTAGGGTAAACACTAAGATAGATCAATCAACTGTTTTATTTTGAATGAGTTTCAAAATGATAGAAAATAGAAAAACGCCAAAGAGATTCACAAAAACAATACAATAGCATCCCAAAACCTTATTAATCAATGCAACCTATTTATGAAAATGAATCATGTGAGAATAAAATTTAAGGATTACAGGATTCTATATTTTATAAACCAAATTATACAAATTGATCAGCATATGTTTGCAACATCAAGAAATAGAGTGATTGCACAAGCGCGAGTTACAACCTTAGCCAACCTCAATTTCTTTCTGGCAGACAATAGATTGGGACGTTCAACACTGCATAGCAATCTAAAATTAAAATCTAAAAAAAAAAATCTCATGCATCTTACCTGCATCTGCTTTTTTTTTTTATCAAGCACCTATATCCTGATAAACTGAAATGACACCATTGTCTTCTAAATCTAATGTCTTAAAAGGAAAAAGCTTTCCACAAACTATAGAATTATTATTATTGTTATTATAAAGTATGCCGTGAATGTTATTGTTTTAAGATAAAATGTTTAAACAGGAAGAATTGACTAAGGTTTATCAAAAATTTTACAGGACAGCAAGTTTAAATGTAAATTTTTACAGATTTTTGTGTTGTTCTTAAGGCCAACTAAAAAAATCACCAATTTGCTGGCTTTTCTAATTATTTCAGGAATTCTCTGGGTTTACTGTTATGTGAGGATCTGTACCACATTTTAAATTATATTTATTAACCCCTAATCTGCCGCCCCCAATGTCGCCGCCACCTACCTACACTTATTAACCCCTAATCTGCCGCCCCCAACGTCGCCACCACTATTATAAAGTTATTAACCCCTAAACCTAAGTCTAACCCTAACACCCCCTAACTTAAATATAATTTAAATAAATAGAAATAAAATAACTATCATTAACTAAATTATTCCTATTTAAAACTAAATACTTACCTGTAAAATAAACCCTAAGATAGCTACAATATAACTAATAGTTACATTGTAGCTAGCTTAGGATTTATTTTTATTTTACAGGCAACTTTGTATTTATTTTAACTAGGTACAATAGTTACTAAATAGTTATTAACTATTTAATAGCTACCTAGTTAAAATAAAGTCAAATTTACCTGTAAAATAAATACTAACCTAAATTACAATTACACCTAACACTACACTATAATTAAATTAATTACCTTAACTAAATACAATTAAATACAATTTAAAAAAATGATCTAAAGTATGAAAAAAACCCCACTAAATTACAGAAAATAATAAAATAATTACAAGTTTTTTAAACTAATTACACCTAATCTAATCCCCATAATAACATAAAAAGCCCCCCAAAATAATAAAAAGCCCTACCCTACACTAAATTACAAATAGCCCTTAAAAGGGCCTTTTGTGGTGCATTGCCCCAAAGTAATCAGCTCTTTTACCTGTAAAAAAAAATACAATACCCCCCAACATTAAAACCCACCACCCACACACCCAACCCTACTATAAAACCCACCCAATCCCCCCTTAATAAAACCTAACACTAACCCCTTGAAGATCACCCTACCGTGAGTCTTCACCCAACCGGGCCAAAGTCATCAACGAAGCCGGGTGAAGTGGTCCTCCAGACGGGCAGACATCTCCATCCAAGCCGGGCAGAAGAGGTCCTCCAGATGGGCAGAAGTCTTCATCCAGGCGGCATCTTCTATCTTCATCCATCCGGCGCGGAGCGGCTCCATCTTCAAGACATCCGACGAGCATCCTCTTCAAACGACGTCCAACTGAAGAATGAAGGTTTCTTTAAATGACATCATCCAAGATGGTGTCCCTTGAATTCCAATTGGCTGATAGAATTCTATCAGCCAATCGGAATTAAGGTAGAAAAAATCCTATTGGCTGATGCAATCAGCCAATAGGATTGAAGTTCAATCCTATTGGCTGATCCAATTAGCCAATAGGATTGAGCTGGCATTCTATTGGCTGATTGGATCAGCCAATAGAATGCAAGCTCAATCCTATTGGCTGATTGCATCAGCCAATAGGATTTTTTCTACCTTAATTCCATTTGGCTGATAGAATTCTATCAGCCAATCGGAATTCAAGGGACGCCATCTTGGATGACGTCATTTAAAGAGAAACCTTCATTCTTCAGTTGGACGTCGTTTGAAGAGGATGCTCCGCATCGGATGTCGTGATGATGGAGCCGCTCTGCGTCAGATGGATGAAGATAGAATATGCCGCCTGGATGAAGACTTCTGCCTGTCTGGAGGACCTCTTCTGCCTGGTTTGGATGAAGACTTCTGGAGGATCACTTGACCTGGCTTGGTTGATGACTTCGGCCCGGTTGGGTGAAGACTTCTCAAGGTAGGGTGATCTTCAAGGAGTTAGTGTTAGGTTTTATTAAGGGGGGATTGGGGGGGTTTTAGAGTAGGTAAATTCTGGGAATGATAAGACTCTTAAGCGCTACTGCTTAATTACCCGATATGGAAAGATAGTCTTACTATGTAATTTGAATCAATAAATTCTGTTTATTTTGAACACAATATAGATACAAACAGTTAGATCTAAAAGTTTGAAATAAAAATATAGTCTAAATCACTGTTAGTTAAAACAAATATTTAAAACAGATAGTTAAAACAAATAGGTTGGCCAACCTAAAAACATGAGTCAGATGAATCAATATAATATGCTATAATCTAATAGATGTATTGAATAAGCAAGTTAATATATTTATATATGTCTGGATATATTTGAGCCTAGGTAAAGATTGCAGATATTATTTGTGGATCTGATGTGGCGCAATTTATGATACAATAAAGTATTCACAAACAATATTTGCAATGTTTAGTGATATTTATTTCAGTGTAAAAATAAAAATATACAAACAATTTTCATCAATAGTATCAGCCTTAAACGTATAAATGATTACATAAAATAATTTAGTAAAATACTGAAAGGATGAAAGTCTTTTTGTAGAGAACCTGGAAATAGCAGTATACTGTTTAAGCTGGTAAGTGTTAAAAGAGTGGAAGTCTTTATTGCGGCAATTGTATGCTCGACAATGAACTGCTTATTAAGCTTCGCTGTTATGTCCTTCGTAAATGTTTATGTGTGGGTGTGTCACTAGGCAAGTTTTTGGAGTCGGCAAAAGTAAAGTTATAGAGTACTGCTTTGGGATTGGCGTGATCCGCTTTTTACATGAACTTTCTTAATGTACTCACAGTTACAGGTGTCTTTAGTGTTTTTTTCTGTTCGTCTATCTCTGTTGTTTTTGATTTTCGTGTTGTCCCTTTTTTTTGAGTGCCTTTTGTCCATGCTGTGTGTTCGTGGTGGAGTGAATGCTGGAATAGTTGCAATGGTGTGTGGTTACTGTTACCACTCCTAAATCTTCCAAATAACAGAAAGTTAGCTCCGTACTCTCTTTGTTTCAGAGTACTTCCCTTTGCAGGTGTCAGCAGGTTCCTTCTTGCTGGCTGTTATTAAGTGTGCTTCTGTTGTTTCTTGGCGGTCCGAAAAAAAGGACTAAGTAGTTTGCGGTTTATTTGTGGAAATGCTTAATGTTCCTTTCAAGCGTTATGGTTGTAGATCAGATCAAATGTTGGCTTTGCGGTCCACTACAAAAGTGAACTTGTGGAAATCTTCAAGGTAGCAAGGAGTTAGCAACGCGTTTCAGCTGTTTAAAACAGCCTTTTTCAAGCATGTACTTGCCATTGTGTGTAGGGTTTTTATACCCCATGTTGTGATTCTATTGGGTTCCATGTGTTTCATACGGTGCATCCTATTGGTTGTTGTGTGGATACTTTTTATTGGTTCCTGATGTATCTTATTCCTCATTTAGTTGCCACATTTGTTTTTGACAAGAGTGTAACGATGTATCTCTTATGTTTTGTGATAAGTTTAACTTGATATTTTTGGATGATTGTAATCAGTATTGTTTTCAATTATTCCAAAATAAATATAAACATTTTTGACAAACATATGTACATTACTATAGTCTTATCTGAAAATCTTTCCTTATGGGGTTGGTGAGTCAGTGTACAATTTTAATAAAGCGTAGTAAAATTATATACGGGGTTGGATGTTTTTGCTTATGCATTTTAGATGTTTTCTTTCAAAAGGGTGTTTGCTCGTTAGTTCAAAAAAGGTTAAATAATCCGATTTCAGTATAGTGTTTACATTTAGATATCGGATGAAATATATTTTATTTAGGATTATTTTGTTTGATCTTTCACAATCGTTTGTTGAAAGATACATCCTCATTTAATTTGGTATATTTGTAATATTTCTAATTGTGAACTTCCTCTATATATGTTCTTGTATGATCTTTTCTAGTCTCAAAATCGAAGGTTTGTGTATTTTTATTCAGTCTTTCACTGTTGTTTATTGAAAAATGCATTTTAAATTACATCGTCATTAATCACTGTCGTTTTTTGAAAAGTACATTTACATTCTATAATCTGGTGTTTAACCGATATATCCCACCTATTTTCGTTATTGCTGCAGTTAGTTCTTACTTGGTCTTTTATGCTCTTTTGTTGAAAAACAAGTGCTTTGCCATTTTTATTGTTGTATTCTTGGTACAGTGATAGATAATGCATAATTGTCAATAGTGTTAAACTGTGAAATATCTCCTTAAATTTTTCTTCTAGTTTTTAGGTTTTTGTTCTCTTTTAATGTTTGTTGCAAGTGTGTGCAGCTTGGTTTTGTTACAAGAAAATATAACAAGGTTTTGTTTCAGTTAAATAATCCGATTTCAGGATAGTGTTTACGTTTAGATATGGGATGAAATATATTTTTTATTTAGGATTATTTTGTTTGATCTTTCACAATCTAGAAGAAAAATAGAATCACAACATGGGGTATAAAAACCCTACACACACAATGGCAAGGACATGCTTGAAAAAGGCTGTTTTAAACAGCTGAAACGCGTTGCTAACTCCTTGCTACCTTGAAGATTTCCACAAGTTCACTTTTGTAGTGGACTGCAAAGCCAACATCTGATCTGATCTACAAACATAAAGCTTGAAAGGAACATTAAGCGTTTCCACAAATAAACCGCAAACTACTGCTAACTCCTTGCTACCTTGAAGATTTCCACAAGTTCACTTTTGTAGTGGACCGCAAAGCCAACATTTGATCTGATCTACAAACATAAAGCTTGAAAGGAACATTAAGCGTTTCCACAAATAAACCGCAAACTACTTAGTCCTTTTTTTCGGACCGCCAAGAAACAACAGAAGCACACTTAATAACAGCCAGCAAGAAGGAACCTGCTGACACCTGCAAAGGGAAGTACTCTGAAACAAAGAGAGTACGGAGCTAACTCCCTGCTATTTGGAAGATTTAGGAGTGGTAACAGTAACCACACACCATTGCAACTATTCCAACATTCACTCCACCACGAACACACAGTGTGGACAAAAGGCACTCAAAAAAAAAGGGACAACACGAAAATCAAAAACAACAGAGATAGACGAACAGAAAAAAACGCTAAAGACACCTGTAACTGTGAGTACATTAAGAAAGTTCATGTAAAAAGCGGATCACGCCAATCACAAAGCAGTACTCTATAACTGTACTTTTGCAGACTCCAAAAACTTGCCTAGTGACACACCCACACATAAAAATTTACGAAGGACATAACAGCGAAGCTTAATAAGCAGTTCATTGTCGAGCATACAATTGCCGCAATAAAGACTTCCACTCTTTTAACACTTACCAGCTTAAACAGTATACTGCTATTTCCAGGTTCTCTACAAAAAGACTTTCATCCTTTCAGTATTTTACTAAATTATTTTATGTAATCATTTATACGTTTAAGGCTGATACTATTGATGAAAATTGTTTGCATGTTTTTATTTTTACACTGAAATAAATATCACTTAACATTGCAAATATTCTTTGTGAATACTTTATTGTATCATAAATTGCGCCACATCAGATCCACAAATAATATCTGCAATCTTTACCTAGGCTCAAATATATCCAGACATATATAAATATATAACTTGCTTATTCAATACATCTATGAGATTATAGCATATTATATTGATTCATCCGACTCATGTTTTTAGGTTGGCCAACCTATTTGTTTTAACTATCTGTTTTAAATATATGTTTTAACTAACAGTGATTTAGACTATATTTTTATTTCAATCTTTTAGATCTAACTGTTTGTATCTATATTGTGTTCAAAATAAACAGAATTTATTGATTCAAAATACATAGTAAGACTATCTTTCCATATCGGGTAATTAAGCAGTAGCGCTTAAGAGTCTTATCCTTCCCAGAATTTACCTACATTTGAAGTTTTTGAGATTACTTCTCTTAGACTCAATAGCTTTTACCCCCACAGTGCATAGTTTATTAACCCATCTCACCAATGGGTTTTAGAGTAGGATTGGGTGTGTGGGTGGTGGGTTTTAATGTTGGTGGGTATTGTATTTTTTTTTACAGGTAAAAGAACTAATTACTTGGGGCAATGTCCTGCAAAAGGCCCTTTTAAGGGCTATTTGTAATTTAGTATGGGGTAGGGCTTTTTATTATTTTGGGGGGCTTTTTTGTTTTATTAGGGGGATTAGATTAGGTGTAATTACTTTAAAAAACTTGTAATTATTTTATTATTTTCTGTAATTTAGTGGATTTTTTTTCGTACTTTAGATATTTTTTTTAAATTGTATTTAATTGTCTTTAGTTAAGGTAATTAATTTAATTATAGTGTAGTGTTAGGTGTAATTGTAACTTACGTTAGAATTTATTTTACAGGTAAATTTGACTTTATTTTAACTAGGTAGTTTTTAAATAGTTAATAACTATTTAATAACTATTGTACCAAGTTAAAATAAATACAAAGTTGCCTGTAAAAGAAAAATAAACTCTAAGATAGCTACAATGTAACTATTAGTTATATTGTAGCTAGCTTCTGGTCTATTTTATAGGTAAGTATTTAGGGCTCCATGTACTAAGCAGTCAGCGAGCTACCCGCAACAAATCTCGCGTCAAAACTCGAGTCGTCAAGTCGTCAACTATGTTCAAACTCGCATCTTTAAAATTGCGAGCGTACTTATCCGCCAAACCTCACTACCTCTCCATTTTTCACTGTAATTAGACACATTTGACCACCAACTCGCCAAAAACGAATGTACTAAAAAATCTATTTGTCCGCTCGCTACAATTTCCGCTCCCACCTCGTTATTTTTGCCTCGCCACCTTTTAGGTGGCGGGCAAGGTACAAAACAATAGGAAAGTCAATCTAGACGCCAGTCTAGACATATATAAAAGGCAGTAATATCAGCATTGTACAGCATAACTGGCGTCTAATTTGTCTCTCATTTCCATGTACATAAGTTGCGCCAAATTTGTCGACTGTAATTAAAGAGTAATCTATATTTTAAATTTGTATTGTATAGTTGTCAATCTTTATAATTATTTTTATATTAATATTTATATATTATCAGATCCAGATGAAGCCATATCCAAATTGTAAATAACTATTACAAAAATAACGCTCTGTTATCACTCTTCAAAAAATTTTGAACAATAATAAAGTTGTTTAGATAAGTTGAACTTTTATAGGAGCAAAATTCTATTCCTGCGACTACTATGATGTTCGTGACACCTTGCATGTCACGTGTTAATAATTGGCCAGACAATTCAACTGAAAGTTAAGTACATCAGCTTAGTTGCGGCGAGCGAGGCGTCAAATTTATCAATAATCCGCCACTGCTCGCGGCGGGCTAGACTTGTCTATTTATTGGGGGATTATTAGTACATAGTGACAGCGGACACCATTTCGCCCGCGGCGAGTAACGGCGAGTTTATCCGCGTCTAAAATTACGGATGAATTGACGGCTTAGTACATGGAGCCCTTGGTTTTAAATATGAAGTATTTAGTGAATTTTATGTATTTTATTTAGATTTATTTAAATTATATTTAAGTTAGGGGGGTTAGGGTTAGACTTAGGTTTAGGGGTTAATAACTTTAATATAGTTGCGGCGACATTGTGGGCGGCAGATTAGGGGTTAATAAATGTAGGTAGGTGTCAGCGATGTTAGGGACGGCTGATTAGGGGTTAATAAAATTAAACTAATGTTTGCGATGCGGGATTGCAGCGGTTTAGGGGATAATATATTTTTTATAATGGCGGAGATGTCCGGTTCGGCAGATTAGGGGTTAAACATTTTTATTTAGTGTTTGCGATGTGGGGGGGCTCGGTTTAGGGGTTAATAGGTAGTTTATGGGTGTTAGTGTACTTTTTAGCACATTGGTTTAGAGTTTTATGCTACGGCGTTAGCCCATAAAACTCTTAACTACTGACTTTTAAATGCGGTATCAGTCTTGACAGGAGAGGCTGTACCGCTCACTTTTGGTTAGACTCGTAATACCGACGCTATGTAAGTCCCATAGAAAATATAGGATACTCAATTGACGTAAGTGGATTTGCGGTATTTTTGAGTCTGACCAATAAAATGAGCGGTACACCCGTTAAAAAGCAGATTTAGGACCTCTTTTTTTTTTTTTAGGACCTGCTTTTGAACCCTAACGCACGACTCGTAATCTAGTTGTCTGTTCTCTTATATTATATTATATTATTTATTTATTTATTTATTGATTGATTTACTTATACAAGTAGCAATTACGGGACATTTACATATATTTTGTTTATGTTGTATCTGAAAGAGTGTTTTTTAAAATGCTTAAATTTCTTGTTATTCTGAAAAATTGGTGTCTCTGGTCTGAGTAACCATGTATTTATTGATGACCTGTGAAAATGTATTTCCTAAAAAGACTCTACCTTAAAATAACTGATAAACAATACATACAGTGATGACCTGCGCACAAACACGTCTTTCCTGTTTGCCTCTGCATCAATCTGTACAACTTTACATTTTCATATTGCTGCTACATAAGCACAATAAAATGTTTTTGAGTTTAATGTTCATTTTTTTATTTTTTTTTACTATTTTCAAGTTGTATGGACCTAGTCCTTGAAGTCCCTAAGGGTAATTTGCATACAAAACAAGAAGGGAGAAATGCTCAACTAACTAAGGACATAGATATAGTGATTTTCTCTATTTAAAGGTAGATAATAAGGGTGCAGCTTATTGTAGTTCATTTGTGTTTTTCATAAAGGAGACCTTTTTTGGTATTGCCAATAAATATAATCTACAGCTTTAAAATTTCAGCTATTTCTCATCTTAATGAGGGATCAGCACTTTTAAAAGTAAATACACATAGAAAGCTATAAAACAAAAAATATATAAAATACAATTTATCAAACATCAGAAAAAAAACTTGATTATAAAGGGTAGGGAGGGGCGAATGTGTTAATATTCGAATTTGAATGTTAGAACGAATGTTATTGTAGAAATTCGACAGTCTAGTCCAAAACAAACTTTCATTATTGCGATAGGGCATGTCATTTTTAACAACTTTCCAATTTACTTATATCACCAATTTTGCTTTGTTCACTTGGTATTCTTAGTTTAAAGCTAAGACTAGGAGGTTCATATGCTAATTTATAAGCCCTTGAAGGCTGCCTCTTTGCTCAGGGCATTTTGACAGTTTTTCACAACTAGAGGGTGTTAGTTAATGTGTTTCATGTACATTCTATATACAATACTTCTATTGTATCAAATAGCGCCATCTAGTGAAATTAATATAGGCAAATCTAAAAAAATACAAAACAGCTATGAAGCCTCCAGAACATATTATGATGCTCTAATATAGTGCATAAACTTAAACATACAAATTCCCCAATTAAGTTTAATATTTGACATTTATAGCCAGAAAAGGGGGTCACTTTGAATTGATGGACCTATTAATTGACAACAGTAATCAATATTAATAAAATACTGACCAATCAATATCTCTATTCATCCCCTTCAGTTCCAGGGTATCGAGATGGAAAATCCAAAAAGTCTCATGCTGTTTCAGCAATAGATCCCTATTGCCACCCCTTCTGGGAATTTTAATTTGCTCTATAACCTGGAACCGAAATTGAGTAATTTGATATCCAGCTGATAAAAAATTATGTGCCACAGGGGCTGTTATGACATTGCATCTAATATTACTCTTATGTTCAGTAATGCAGTCATGAACCCTCCTAGAGGACTCCCCAATATAGTCCTGCCCACATGGACACTTGATCATGTATATCACATAATTGGTGTTACATGTAAAATGCTCTTTATAATAATATTTACAGCCAGTGTGGGGATATAGGAAATATGGGCTTCTGATAATTGAGTTGCAATTAACGCAACCAAGGCAGGGAAAACAACCCAAATCTTTCTTAGTAATGTAGTCTTGCCAGAACCAATGTCAGTTCTTATTAGACTTTCTCTCAAGCTTCTACTCCGCTTATATGCTGGCATTGGAAATTGACAAAACTCCTCCACACCTGGATTACACCTACTCAAAACATCCCAATGTTTACGAATAATCCTAGACACATCTTGGCTCTGTCTTGAATATTTGGACACAAAAATGATTCTCTTCAAGTCTTTTTTATTTTTGGACTACTGTAGCTTTAAAAGGGAATCCCTATCCATAGGTAATACTGTTTTAATGGTGTTTGATATTAAATCACTAGGGTATCCCCTTTACAAGAATTTTTTGCCCCATTTCAGAGAGTCTAATAGGAACTTTTGATTCCTCTGTTACAATGCGTTTAACCCACAACATTTGACTTTTGGGCAATGATTTAATCAAAGACGGATGATGGGCGCTATTGAAAAACAATAGATTATTCCTGTCAGTATCCTTTTTGAATAAATCTTAAAACCATATCATCTTTAAATATTGACACATCCAAGAAGTCAATGCGTACCTCACTGTAAGATAATTTAAATTTAATATTGAATGTAGAATTATTCAACTCTGCAATGAACAGCTCAAGGTCTCCAACGTCGCCCAGCTATAACCCAAAAATATTGTCTATATAGCGCCACCAGGTGGCGCCATACCGACGAAATAATGGGTTTTCAAAAACAAACTTCTCCTCAAACAGATTCATAAAAATAGTGGCATAATTAGGGGCGACGTTGGAGCCCATGGCTGTACCCTGTAACTGTAAATAAAAACAGTCCGCAAACAGAAAATAGTTATTATGCAATATGATCTCTAATAGTTGCATCACAAACCAAATCTGTGCCCTTGAATAAATGCCACTAGATAATAGAGCATGTTGTACAGCCCCCAATCCACTGATATGTGTAATAGATGTGTACAGACTTGCAACATCAAGACTGAACAGAATGAATTTATCAGTCTGAAGCTGCAAGTCATTGAGTTTCAATAAAAAATCATTTGTGTCCCTCACAAATGTACTTGACTGCTCAACCAGGGGTCTCAATATCTTATCCAAAAATATGGACACATTAGAAAAAATAGAATTGGTCCCCGCTACAATTGGACGTCCTGGTGGAGCAGTCAAGGACTTGTGGATTTTAGGCAAGATGTATAAAACAGGAGTGATGGGATCCTTCACTGTCAGAAATGTGGCTGTTTTATCATGAATAATACCATTGTTCAATGAAAACTTGATGGTCATCTGTATCTCCCTACCAATTGTAGTAACAGGGTTACCTTGATTCTCCATATATACATTACCAGTATGCAACTGTTGACAAATTTCATTTCTGTAGTCTACCTTATTCAAAATGACTGTAGCCCCGCCCTTATCAGCCGGCTTCAAAATCAATTTCTCATTAGTTTTCAAAGCTTTAAGGGCCAGCTGGTAAGCAGATGTAAAGTTAACTAGTTTTGGCTGCTTAATACATTTTTGATGGTATACTCTAGATTGCAATTTATCTAAATCTGATAAAACTAGTTGTTCAAATGTTTCTATACTATGATGAATATTAGTTGGATAGAACAAACTTTTATTGAATAAACCCAAATTCTTAATACTTATTGGTTTACATATAGATAACATAGTATCCATACAGAGGTTATCACACTTTTTCTTACCCTTAAAATTGCCAACTAGAGATGATAAATTATTTTTACTAGAGTCCTTGTTGTAAACAATGTCCATCCGATTATTGTGCCAAAACTTCAATCTAATACTCCGAAAAAATCTATGTATGTCCTTACTAAGATTGAAAAAATTGCAATCACTGTAGGGGGCAAAAAGAAAGGCCTTTTTGTAGAATCACAGACTCTTTCTCATTTAAGGAACAATCTGATATATTCACAACTATATTTTGTTGTGGGATCTGGTCATTATGTTCGTTGTCACTTTGCCGGTTTTCTGTGTTACCTGAGCACCCTTGACGAAGGTTGCGATGTTTATGGCCCCGCCACCAGGACTGTCTTCTCCTTCTCCATGAGAAAAATCCATCTGAGCTGCTGCCTGAAGCTGCCCCATGCTGATGCTGTGTCAATATTTAAAGATGGATATGGTTTCAAGACTGATTTATTCAGGAAGGATACTGACAGGAATAATCTCTTGTTTTTCAATAGCGCCCATGATCCGTCTTTGATTAAATCATTGCCCAAAAGTCAAATGTTGTTGGTTAAACGCATTGTAACAGAGGAATCAAAAGTTCCTATTAGACTCTCTGAAATGGGGCAAAAATTCTTGTAAAGGGGATACCCTAGTGATTTAATATCAAACACCATTAAAACAGTACTACCTAAGGATAGGGATTCCCTTTTAAAGCCACAGCAGTCCAAAAATAAAAAAGACGTGAAGAGAATCATTTTTGTGTCCGAATATTCAAGACAGAGCCAAGATGTGTCTAGGATTATTCGTAAACATTGGGATGTTTTAAATAGGTGTAATCCAGATGTGGAGGAGTTTTGTCAATTTCCAATGCCAGCATATAAGCGGAGTAGAAACTTGAGAGATACTCTAATAAGAGCTGACATTGGTTATGGGAAGGTTTTTTTTTTTATCAGCTGGACATCAAATTAGTCAACTTTGGTTCCAGGTTATAGAGCAAATTAAAATTCACAGAAGGGGTGGCAATAGGGATCTATTGCTGAAACAGTGTGAGACCTTTTGGATTTTCCATCTCGATACCCTGGAACCGAAGGGGATGAATAGAGATATTAATTGGTCAGTATTTTATTAATATTGATTACTGTTGACAACTAATAGGTCCATCAATTCAAAGTGACCCCCTTTTCTGGCTATAAATGTCAAATATAAAACTTAATTGGGGAATTTGTATGTTTAAGTTTATGCACTATATTAGAGCATCATAATATGTTCTGGAGGCTTCATAGCTGTTTTGTATTTTTTAGATTTGCCTATATTAATTTCACTAGATGGCGCTATTTGATACAATAGAAGTTTTGTATATAGAATGTAAGGGTTAAGTCCCAGGAGCCTATTTAAACAGGTGAATCTGTTCAGTGGTTTAACACATGTTTAAGGGGCATGTACCCCAAAACATCGTGTTTTTTTTGGCATATTTGGAGACCCTCCATATTTTTTCTTTATTTGATGCACTCCTTCGAATGTTAGCACTCAAACCAGCAGAAGATTAGCTGTTGTAACGTGCCCTATGAGATAGTATCCCCCACAACTTATTCTCATAATGTACAAGCCTTATTCCATACAGAAGGACAGTCCAGCTTTGCAATACCTGGCAATTTTTATTTGAACACAGAGCTTGTATAGTTAACCCCAGATTGAAATGACTGAAATGTAGAAAAATGATCACATATAATAATAAAAATTAATATTAATATTAATATTAATATATATATATATCTATATATATATATATATATATATATATATATATATATATATATATATATATATATATATATATATATATATATATATATATATTATAGTTGATATTAGCTATTATATGAAATAACAAAAAATAATTTCCCCCTATCTAAATCTTATTTGGTACCTAACAGTACCCCTAAGATCTTGCTTGTCATTAACCTTCACACCTCTCACTAATCTATATAGCTAGAACAAAAATAAATGCATGCATAAATAACCCTCAAACCCAGTTAAAACATTTCAATAGTTATAAAAAATAAACTGCTAGATTTGGAGTTTTGCGGCCAAAGGGGTGCGTTAGCTACACATGTTTTTTTTCCCCCGCACCTTTTAAATAACGCTGGTATTTAGAGTTCTCTGAAGGGCTGCGTTATGCTCCAAAAAGGGAGCGTACAGGCATATTTACCGCCACTTCAACTCTCAATACCAGCGTTGCTTATGGTAGCGGCTAGTTTGAAAAATGTGGTCGTGCAGGATATCCCCATAGGAAACAATGGGGCAGTTTGGGCTGAAAAAAACCCTAACACCTGCAAAAAAGCAGCGTTCAGCTCCTAACGCAGCCCCATTGTTTCCTGTGGGGAAACACTGTCTAAGTCTGCACCTAACACTCTAACATGTCCCCACGAGTCTAAACACCCCTAACCTTACACTTATTAATTCCTAATCTGCCGACCCCACTATTGCTGACCCCTGCATATTATTATTAACCCCTAATCTGCCGCTCCGTACACCGCCGCAACCTACATTATAGCTATGTACCCCTAATCTGTTGCCCACAACATCGCCGACACCTATATTATATTTATTAACCCTTAATCTGCTCCCCCAATGTCGCCGCTACCTTACCTAGACTTATTAACCCCTAATCTGCCGACCGGACCTTGCCGCTACTCTAATAAATGTATTAACCCCTAAAGTTAAGTCTAACCCTAACCCTAACAACCCCCTAAGTTAAATATAATATTATTCTAACGAAATAAATTATTTCTTATTAAAAAAATTAATCCTATTTAAAGCTAAATACTTACTGTAAATTAAACCCTAATATAGCTACAATATAAATAATAATTACATTCTAGGTATTTTAGGATTTATATTTATTTTACAGGCAACTTTGTATATATTTTAACCAGGTACAATAGCTATTAAATAGTTATTTACTATTTAATAGCTACCTAGTTAAAATAATTACAAAATTACCTGTAAAATAAATCCTAACCTAATTTACAATTAAACCTAACACTACACTATCAATAAATTAATTAACTAAACTACCTACAATTACCTACAATTAAATCTAACTAAACTAAATTACCAAAAAAACCCCCACTAAATTACAAAAAATAACAAAAGATTACAAAAATTTTAAACTAATTACACCTACTCTAAGCCCCCTAAAAAAATAACAAAGCCCCCCAAAATAAAAAAAATGCCCTACCCTATTCTAAAATAAAAAGTTAACAGCTCTATTACCTTACCAACCCTTAAAAGGGCTTTTTTCGGGGCATGCCACAAAGAAATCAGCTCTTTTGCCTGTAAAAAAAACATACAATACCCCCCCAGCATTACAACCCACCACCCACATACCCCTAATCTAACCCACCCAAACCCCCCTTAAAAAAACTAACACTAAGCCCCTGAAGATCTTCCTACCATGTCTTCACCCAGCCGGGTACCATCTGATCCGTCCAGAAGAGAGTCCAAAGTCTTCATCCTATCCGGCCAGAAGAGGTCCTCCAGAGGGTCCGAAGACTTCATCCTATCTGGCCGGAAGAGGTCCTCCAGAGGGTCCAAAGTCTTCATCCAGATGGCATCTTCTATCTTCTTCCATCCGGAGCGGGTCCATCTTGAAGCAGCCGGCGCGGATCCATCCTCTTCTAAAGACGTCCTAACAGCAAATGAAGGTTCGAATTCCGATTGGCTGATAGGATTCTATCAGCGAATCGGAATTAAGGTAGGAAAAATATGATTGGCTGATTGAATCAGCCAATCAGATTCAAGTTCAATGCGATTGGCTGATCCAATCAGCCAATCAGATTGAGCTTGCATTCTATTGGCTGTTCAGATCGGCCAATCGGAATTCAAGGGACGCCATCTTGGATGACGTCATTTAAAGGAACCTTCATTCACTGTTAGGACGTCGTTAGAAGAGGATGGATCCGCGCCGGCTGCTTCAAGATGGACCCGCTCCGCTCCGGATGGAAGAAGATAGAAGATGCCGTCTGGATGAAGACGTCCAACCCTCTGGAGGACCTCTTCTGGCCGGATAGGATGAAGACTTCGGACCCTCTTCTGGATGGATCGGATGGTACCCGGCTGGGTGAAGACAAGGTAGGAAGATCTTCAGGGGCTTAGTGTTAGGTTTTTTAAGGGGGGGTTTGGGTGGGTTAGATTAGGGGTATGTGGGTGGTGGGTTGTAATGTTGGGTGGGTATTGTATGTTTTTTTACAGGCAAAAGAGCTGATTTCTTTGGGGCATGCTCCGCAAAAAGCCCTTTTAAGGGCTGGTAAGGTAATAGAGCTGTTAACTTTTTATTTTAGAATAGGGTAGGGCATTTTTTATTCTGGGGGGCTTTGTTATTTTTTTAGGGGGCTTAGAGTAGTTGTAATTAGTTTAAAATTCTTGTAATATTTTGTTATTTTTTTGTAATTTAGTGTTTGTTTTTTTGGTAATTTAGTTTAGTTGATTTAATTGTAGGTAATTGTAGGTAGTTTAGTTATTTAATTTATTGATAGTGTAGTGTTAGGTTTAATTGTAACTTAGGTTAGGATTTATTTTACAGGTAATTTTGTGATTATTTTAACTAGGTAGCTAATAAATAGTAAATAACTATTTAATAGCTATTGTACCTGGTTAAAATAAATACAAAGTTGCCTGTAAAATAAATATAAATCCTAAAATAGCTACAATGTAATTATTATTTATATTGTAGCTATATTAGGGTTTATTTTACAGGTAAGTATTTAGCTTTAAATAGGATTAATTTTTTTAATAAGAAATAATTTATTTTGTTAGAATAAAATTATATTTAACTTAGGGGGGTGTTAGGGTTAGGGTTAGACTTAGCTTTAGGGGTTAATACATTTATTAGAGTAGTGGCGAGGTCTGGTCGGCAGATTAGGGGTTAATACTTGAAGTTAGGTGTCGCAGATGTTAGGGAGGGCAGATTAGGGGTTAATAAAATTTATTATAGGGTTTGCGAGGCGGGAGTGAGGCGGTTTAGGGGTTAATACACTTATTAGAGTAGCGGCGAGGTCCGGTCGGCAGTTTAGCGGTTAATAAGTGTAGGTAGGTAGTGGCGACATGGGGGGGGGGGCAGATTAGGGGTTAATAAATATTATGTAGGTGTCAGCGGTGTTAGGGGCAGCAGATTAGGGGTTTATAGGGATAATGTAGGTGGTGGCGGTGTCCGGTCGGCAGATTAGGGGTTAAAAAATTTTATTAGAGTGGCGGCAATGTGGGGGGACCTAGATTTAGGGGTACATAGGTAGTTTATGGGTGTTAGTTTACTTTAGAGCACAGTAGTTTAGAGCTTTATAAACCGGCGTTAGCCCATAAAGCTCTTAACTCCTGACTTTTTTCTGCGGCTGGAGTCTTGTTGGTAGAGGGTCTACCGCTCACTTCAGCCAAGACTCTAAATACCAGCGTTAGGAAGATCCCATTGAAAAGATAGGATACGCAATTGGCGTAAGGGGATCTGCTGTATGGAAAAGTCGTGGCTGGAAAGTGAGCGTTAGACCCTTTCCTGACTGACTCTAAATACCAGCGGGCGGTAAAAAGCAGTGTTAGGACCCCTTAACGCTGGTTTTGATGGCTAATGCAGAACTCTAAATCTAGGCGAAATATTTGCTGTAACTATATACTATAATATAACTATAATACCCAGTGCTTCCCCCCCCTCCCCCCTTTGACATGTGCAATTTTTGACCAGGTGACTAAAATGTATATGCACTTTATTCTTAAGTGTCTATTTAAACTTAGAAATGTTGTAAAGGTAGTAACACACAGACACACTCATACACTGAAACACACACACACTCACAGATAAGGATTCACATATAGACACTCTAGCAGACACGCAAAGAAACACACAAACAGACTCAGACACAGACACCCAAACAGACACTCAGCACTTGATTACATTGACCTGACAAGTAATGGGGTAGACTACAGTTTTGTAAAAGAAGGAGATTTAGAAAACAAAATACGGAGTTCTGATTATCTTTTTGTAAAGGAAGATGCCAACTAAATGATGACAACAGCATGCAGTGGCTGAAAGGAAGGGCCCTGAACTGCCTAAACAATAATTTAAAGGGTAAATGGTGGATTGGTGACTTCCGTAAAGGTCTCATTAGTCTCAAAGTCTGTAGAAAGATGTGAATAATCAGTAGTAAGGTCAAAATGTCCTAAAAAGGAACAGACAATAGACACACACACACACACAAACTCAAACTTGCACATACACCCAAGGAAACACCGACAGAGACAGCCTCAGAAAACACATAAAGACATACACACACCCTCACAGAGACACCCACAAAAAACACACAAAGACATACACACACAGAGAGAAAACCACATAAAACACAGAAAGACATACATACACACACTCTCACTGAGACATCTACAGAAAACACACAAAGACATACACACACCCTCACAGAGACACCCACAGAAAACACACACCCTCACAGAGACATCCACAGAAAACACAGACATACATACATACACACACACACACCCTCACAGAGACATCCACAGAAAACAAACATACACACCCTCACAGAGGCATCCAGAGAAAATACACAAAGGCAAACATACACACACCCTTGCAGAGACACCCATAGAAAAAGCTCAAAGGCATATGCACACACCCTTACAGACATCCACAGAAAATGCACAAAGACATACACACTCACCTTCATAGAGATACCCACAGAAAAAAAAATACATACACACTCATATAGATATAAACAAAAGCACAAAGACATAAACACAGACACCCACAGAAACACTCACAGAAGGAAACATGTATGCACCTTGCATCCCCTAAATCAACAGTGTGTGACATGCATGATAAAAAAATTGCAGAAATTAAGAGAACACTTTTTAAAGAATCATATTTGTAAATGTACAAAAATAATTATGTGAATTCAAAATTGTACATTAATGATCTTGGTAGATGGCTAGATGAAGTACTTTTAAAAGGTTGACATATGTTTGTTTGTTTTTTCCCCATTTTCCCCAACCAAGAACACCACTTCAAATATAGTGTACAAATGTTCCCATCTGTCAGCTGTACTTATGTATTTTGAAAATGCTGTACTCTATATGGTCTTGGTGGAACCATAAGCTGTGGTACTCATACCATTAGATCTGGTTAAATGCAGGATTTAGACTTGTTGGTATGTATTTCAAAATTAAGTCAGCTGTAGTGTAAACTGAACAGTGTTAAGTTAACCTGTCTCATTTCAAACACTGAGCAATCTTAGTCTGAGAGTAACATTGTATGCAGATGTAAAACATCTTAGATAAAATACCTCCTTGCATCTAGAAAGTCCTTGCATAAAGGGGCAGTAAACTGGAATGTAATGAAAATATATATAGTCATAAAAAAATAATATCTGCCAAAAGAGCACCTACCATTTGTGTATTGAGGAGGAAACATTTCTACATGGCTTTAAATATAGAATTTCTACAGCATTGTCAAATAATCATTAATACACTGCTACATATTGCTAAAAAAAATGTTTTTATGGACCCCTGGCCCCACCATACAACTACTACCACACTGAAGTTACAATCCGAAATTGCACAAAGAAATAAAAAACATTTGCTAAGTAAGTCCTACCTCCTCTGCAAATGAAAGTGATCTGCTGTCTGACTCAGGCACACACTGTACATAGTGGTTTAGTGCACACTCAAAAATCCTCTTAAATACTAATACTTTACTCCTTGTATTAACATTCCCCATGCTCAATTTGCACTCTGCTGTAGTACCCACTGGTGGCTGCAAAAATTAAAAAAAAAAAAAAAAAAAAATTTTTTTTTTTTTTTTTTTAGTTCTTGCCTCATGGGGCCCCCTGGCCCATTGGGCCCCTGACAGGAGTCACCCCTGTCACCCCCTGATGGCGGCCCTGACACAGATCATAAAGCTGCAGTTATATGACTGCTGCTTTGTAACCTCTCTGCCATCTCTGAGGTTGCAGAGATAAATCATCCTGAATTTGCTTGTTCTGGGTGATTGAAAGGTAATGCGAGAGCAGGGAGTGGTGCCGCAAAAGCAAGTACTTTAAGCATTATTATAAGGACTCTGCAGTGGCAAAATATTTCAATTGAGTTCATTTGACATAAAATACTGTTTAAGAAGGAATTATGCTAGATTCATTAGATAAAACAAGAGTACTACAGGGATTAAATTAAATCAAGAGTGGGACATAAGTTATTTTGTGGATTAGCATTTCTCTTTAATATGAGTACTTGTCCCACTTCTGATGTATTCCTGCATAAAATATAATATAGGACTAACCAATAGGGTTTTGATTTATTTATTGCTTTGAGCCCATTTACATGTTATATGTATTGTATTGTGTTTTTTAATAAATGTATAATTTTTTTTAACACCATCTGCTTCCATTTAATTTTCAAAGCGGATTCCAGCTATTTTTTTGGTGGCTGTTTCTTTGAATTGGGTTAGTGAAGCAGTATGGGTAACCTATGAATAAGTTCCCATCTTTCAGCATGAAACGCATAAGGTGTTACTCTTTGTGTCACTAATTTTAATGTTTCAATAAAAGTTAACTTTTATGCTATTTGAGTGCAACAGCTCATTTATGTATTTAAACAGAAAGAGATGACTACATGCCATTGATAGATGTTGGGGTCCTGATGTCACTTTTACTGCAGATCCCCTTAGCTGTACAGAATATCATATGCTCAACACATATACATATGTATATGAACCTATATATATATATATATATATATATATATATATATATATATATATATATAAATGTGTGCCCTTTTCGCTGCAGTGATGAATAGAGCTTAAATGAATCAATATCATGTATGCTAATTGTTAACATACTTCTAAAATGTCTCCTGTGGCCATCTCAGAGTGTCTTACATATGTGCAAGATAATTGAATTTTCCCAAATAGTCTTGGAATATATGCAAAGATGTCCAAAATGCCAGTCCAGGGCTTGCTCAAGTGAGGTGTCAACTTTTGAGAAATCAAAACTGGTCTCTAAAAGGTGTTAAAAAGTATTTGGAAAAATGGACTTCGACTGTCAAGAAATTTTTGAACATATTCACTTTCTTCCAATTCACTTAAAAACAATAGGGATACAAAAACATTCAGTTGACAGAATTGCTATATTTAAAGCATCCTGAGCACTAAGTATAGCTGGTCTATCTATTATATACGCAACAACTCACTGTTTTTCTATCAAACTCAAACGTGGTGAGATTGTGTCAAATTACGCAAAGCACTTATTACCCTAATAGAAAAACACATAAATACGGAAAAAGCTGCAATTGTAAGATACTATCAACTAAAAGCAGAGTTATCTGTAGAATTTACTGAGGGCAGCTGCTGCAAGGGTTAACTTGTATCGCACCCATAGACACCGGTAATACTTCTCTGCATACATCAGCATCTTGTACAATCATACCTCAAAAATCAGAAATGTATCTCCCTTGGCATTCTATTATACCCTTCTTACAATTCATTTCAATCTGTCTCTTACGTACATATCTGTGTAGAAAAACACAATCATCTCTAATCATCACTTTCTATTCTAATACATATTTTTTCTCTATACAACTCACCTCTTTCTCCCAGCTTAATCATTTGTAAATGATAATAAAGATATCATTTCACTCCTTCCCTCAAATGTACTTTAATGTTTCTCCATTTTTCTTTTTTTTTTTTTTTCTAATACAAACTTTTTATTTAACACATTCAGGAATTTTATGATGCAATGTTTCTCTTCTTCCATTTCATCACCTGAATCCAACCCCTCCAAATATTTTAAACTTTATTTGTAATATTCTCTTTCTCTCCTTGCTTAATTTTTCACATACCCCTATTCCCACCATGAACAAATATTTTCAAACTCATTTTTTATTTCCCAACCCCTTATATTGCTTTCTGATAATCTCACCTTCTAAAACAGAAATAACATTCAGCTTCCAAATTCCTCTAATGTTCTCAATTTTTTAGTTTAATACTTTACACTCATAAAGTTATAGGGAAAGCAATTGGCTGAGATAAAGAGAGAGATCAATACAGAATTTACTTATGTGACCCCAAAAACTGACACTGAAGTAATTTTAACTCACTGATTGCCGCATGACATACAGTTTTGTGTAATGAAAAACTAAAGCTATAATACATGGAAACATTCATTACGCTTGACACTGTGAATTTCACCGCCTTCTCTGTAATGCTTCTTTGGAGTTTTTGACCCAGTTATACTATGGTTCAGTTAACATCTTCAATGATAATGAGAGCAGAAAAGCAAGAAACCATTTTTGCATTTACTGCTTGAGAGACACGTGAAAAGTAGCTTCATTAAATTATCTAACACTAGAAATAAAAGTGAAGGATACAATGGCCAATCATGTAGCAATAAAACCAGAACACTCATATGAGCAATACATAGCCTTACATTTTTGTGGCTTCTTTATAATTGCAAGTTATATTGAAAACAAGAAGTTATGATTATAACAATATATCAAGAAGAACATTGTGCATACAAATATTTTTCTGCAAAATATTGTCATAGTTCTGAGCTACTTTCGAGAATTTTACTTTATGGCAATTCTTATATTTTAAGGAACAAACAAACAATAAAAGTACATAAAATGTAGTTTTATTAGTTATAATTATAAATTAAAAAGTAGAGATAAATAAATACATAAAGGGAATATGTTAAAGATGAATAAAAAGATTATCAATATGATATAAAATAGAAAAGAACATATTTAGAAAATAAAAGACCCATTTCAGAAATATTTTACTAGAATATATAGTTTAAAGGGACACTAAATCCAATTTTTTTCTTTCATGATTCAGATAGAGAATATAATTTTAAACAACTTTCCAATTTACTTCTATTATCAAATTTGCTTCATTTTTTTAGATATCCTTTGTTGAAGAAAGAACAATGCACATGGGAAAGCCAATAACACGAGGCATCTATGTGCAGCAACCAATCAGCAGCTACTGAGCCTATCTAGATATGCTTTTCAGCTAAGAATATCAAGAGAATTAAGCAAATTAGATAATAGAAGTAAATTAGAAAGTTGTTTAAAACGGCTTGCTCTTTCTAAATCATGAAAGAAAAAAATATGGGTTTCATGTCCCTTTAATGTGCTTTGCTCAAAGACAACATTTCACATATCATATGAATTACATAACATAAATTTCACATGATAAATAAACATTCTTAAATAATGGAGCTCAAACGCTGTAGACATACAGAATATGGCTCTATGTATTAAGCACTGCAGCAGAGGCTGCTTTGGAGTCCTTGCTGTGCAAGTTCACTCATACGAGACTGCTAACTGCAAGTTAAGAAGCAGTAGTTATATGCCTGTTGCTTCTTAACCAAATCGACTCTGAAGTTGAGGAGATAAATCCCCCCAAACTCATTTGTTTGGGGTGATTGGCCGGTCAGACGAGAGCTGGAGGGATATGCCTGTCTTCAGTAGTTCTATACTCTGAAGGATCAGATTGTGGCCTAAGTATTTTAGAATAGGAGAATGAGAAATGTAACCCTCTGCATTGCTACCTGTATGTGTGTATATGTGTTTGTGTGTGTGGTGTATGTACTGTAAATGTATGTATGTTTGTGAATGTGTGTGCATGTGTATGTATATGTGTAGCGGGTGTATGTACCGTATATTTATGTATGCATGTGTGTGTGCGCGTGTGTGTCCATGTGTGTGCTATTCATAATGATGTCACAAACTAAATTTAAATGTTAGCTGAGGGGGCATTGGTAGAGTCACTAAATCCTCCCTTATTGACCAAGAGAATCAAGTGTCCCTTCATTTAAAAGGGAGGAACATTTAGTTCATGTGAAATGCCACTTCCCTGGTATAACCCACTGGACACATGGATATTTTCTATGGGCAGGTGAAAATAAAGAGCTTTTATCTTGTAAATTAATGGGGAATAAAGGAACACATTACCCTTAATATTGCAGGTGATCAGTATGGTAACAGTGATCACCTGCCCCCACTAGGCTACATGGGGTGTTTTACAAGAGAAAGATGGTTCTTTTATAGCTCTTAACAATCCCATAAACACAGAGGTGTTTGAACCATAGTTTGGAAAGATTGGAACCCTCTATTAGTAATGGAGGATCATATTTCCCTGTCATTGGTAAGTCATTTTTATGTCAATCATCTATCTAAAATATTTACCGTATGGGCTGCAAAGGAGCTCACATTGCTTTCAAGCAGCATAAACTACATACACACACCTAATCATATGGAAGAGGGGATCATTTACTTTTGCATTGACTGGTCTCAAGAGGATTTGGTTA
Source organism: Bombina bombina (assembly GCF_027579735.1). Classification (NCBI taxonomy): domain Eukaryota; kingdom Metazoa; phylum Chordata; class Amphibia; order Anura; family Bombinatoridae; genus Bombina; species Bombina bombina. Next base: position 677,772,248 of record NC_069501.1, on the reverse strand, counting down.
GAAGGTATATGTGCAGGCTAGGTTTTCTCACAAGGGGTCCAATGCCCAGTTGGCTATCAGTTTATCATTATGGCAACAGTGATAACAGGTTAGTACCATATGCATAAAGTAGGCACTCTCTGATACCTACAAGACACAATGGGGCTGCGCACGGTTCTGATGTCATCTGTATTGGCTTTAGAAAAAGGCTCCCATAGGAGCCTAAGAAAGCATGCTCTCATGAGCGCAATGCTTCCTAGCATTGCAAACGTGAGCTCGCATTCGTATTGTGATTAACTTTATTATCGTGCTCTGGTATTACAAAGTGGAGTGCAAATTTAGCACTCCACTTGTGAACACCTGTATTCTGAATCATGGCGTTTTCAGCCATTATGTTCTAAACAGTAAGATTGTCTTGAAAAAGGCTGTCTAGAACAGCCGAAACATCGACTTTGCTATGTTGTGAAATACATAAATAAAAATAAATATTTTTGGAAAAGACCTGTGAGTTCCCTCCCACTTCTTCTACTGTGTATATATATATATAAACAGTATATATACAGTGGGGTAAAAAAGTATTTAGTCAGCCACCAATTGTGCAAGTTCTCCCACTTAAGAAGATGAGAGAGGCCAGTAATTTTCATCATAGGTATACCTCAACTATGAGAGACAAAATGTGGAAACAAATCCAGACAATCACATTGTCTGATTTGGAAAGAATTTATTTGCATATTATGGTGGAAAATAAGTATTTGGTCACCTACAAACAAGCAAGATTTCTGGCTCTCACAGACCTGTATCTTCTTCTTTAAGAGGCTCCTCTGTCTTCCACTCATTACCTGTATTAATGGCACCTGTTTGAACTTGTTATCAGTATAAAAGACACCTGTCCACAACCTCAAACAGTCACAGTCCAAACTCCACTATGGTGAAGACCAAAGAGCTGTCGAAGGACACCAGAAACAAAATTGTAGACCTGCACCAGGCTGGGAAGACTGAATCTGAAATAGGCAAGCAGCTTGGTGTGAAGAAATCAACTGTGGGAGCAATAATTAGAAAATGGAAGACATACAAGACCACTGATAATCTCCCTCGATCTGGGGCTCCACGCAAGATCTCACCCCGTGGGGTCAAAATGATCACAAGAACAGTGAGCAAACATCCCATCAGTAACACATACCATCACCAAAGATACCATTAGTAACACACTACGCCACCAGGGACTCAGATCCTGCAATGCCAGGCGTGTCCCCCTGCTTAAGCCAGTACATGTCCGGGCCCATCTGAAGTATGCTAGAGATAGGGAGAATGTCATATGGTCAGATGAAACCAAAGTAGAACTGTTTGGTAGAAATACAACTCGTCGTGTTTGGAGGAGAGAGAATGCTGAGTTGCAACCAAAGAACACCATACCTACTGTGAAGCATGGGGGTGGCAACATCATGCTTTGGGGCTGTTTCTCTGCAAAGGGAACAAGACGACTGATCCGTGTAAATGAAAGAATGAATGGGGCCATGTATTGTGAGATTTTGAATGCAAACCTCCTTCCATCAGCAAGGGCATTGAAGATGAAACATGGCTGGGTCTTTCAGCATGACAATGATCCCAAACACCCTGCCCGGGCAATGAAGGAGTGGCTTCATAAGTAGCATTTCAAGGTCCTGCAGTTGCCTAGTCAGTCTCCAAATCTCAACCCCATAGAAAACCTTTGGAGGGAGTTGAAAGTCTGTGTTGCCCTGTGACAGCCCCAAAACATCACTGCTCTAGAGGAGATCTGCATGCAGGAATGGGCCAACATACCAGCAACAGTGTGTGACAACCTTGTGAAGACTTACAGAAAACGTTTGACCTCTGTCATTGCCAACAAAGGATATATAACAAAGTATTGAGATGAACTTTTGATATTGACCAAAATACTTATTTTACACCATAATTTGCAAATAAATTCTTTTCAAATCAGACAATGTGATTGTCTGGATTTGTTTCCACATTTTGTCTCCCATCTTCTTAAGTGGGAGAACTTGCACAATTGGTGGCTAACTAAATACTTTTTTGCCCCACTGTATATATATATATATGCCTTCCATGCAAAAACAATATTTATTACAGTTAATTGCGTTTATTATTGAGCATATTGGGATGATTGACATGTCCCTGCTCCTCCTCCTGCATAATTGGCTTTCTGCAATATTAAGTACGTGCAGCTAATGATGCGCACTCGCCAAAAGGTCAGGCAGCGAGCCTCGTCCGCCAGCAAATGATAAATGGAATTCTTTGTAACTTCTCGGTTTGAATCTTAATATTATTTTGTCTGTTTTTAATTAATATTTCCATGACTATTACTGTATAGGGAACATGTTATCATTCACAGTTTTTAGTATGTACACTTTTATCAATATATTATTATTAGTGGTCACTTTAGTAATAAGTCTAGTATTTTTCTACTATTTAATATACTTATACAATGTTAGTTTGAACGCATTATGTAATTTGTGTTTAATACGATCCTTATTCTTTTTGAACTTTGTTATTATATTATTGTTTATTATTTACATGTAATTAAAAGGGCTCCATTTATCAATCTGCATTTGCAGCTTTGGGGTGCCTTCGGTGAAGGCTTGCGTGAGTTAAGAAGTAAAGAAGCAACGGTCTAGTCTAACAGTAACAGGGGTGACTGACAGCCCCTGCTCCTGTGTGATTGGCCTCATGTGAGCAGCTGCTTGTGCAATGTTAAAGTGAACCTTGCCCATCCAGCCATTGTTAAATGGAGCCCATAGTATGTTAATAAGATAGGGGTTGAATTATTAATACTGTATACATTTTTATTATTGTCCTGTTAGTAAGATTTATAAATATGGGCTCTGTTATTTTAGGTTAATTGTATCACTGTTACTTTGTACAATACTGTTAGTAAGATTTCTTTATATGCACTTTGTGATGTTTATGTTAATTGTATCATGTGCCAAGAGAGAGCAATAATAAACCCTCTTAATGGTACAATTAAACATGGGTAATAATTGAAAATTCAAATAATGAGTTTTATGTTATAATTATCACATGGTTTTTATAAAAAAAAAATCACATGATAATAGTTGTTAGCCTTATTTGTGTTATTTTTTTTATTTTGTATCAGTGGTGGTAGATACTTATAAAGCAAAGTACATCTACATTTGAATGAGTTATAGTAAATGGAGAATTTGAATGAATGTAAAAATGTATTCATTTTATTTAATTAAAGATCTATAAGTTATGATTTTTTTTAAAAAAATGTAGGGAGCTGTAATTTTTCAATGGAAACAGGGCTAAGATTATGTGACAGTTGCCATAATTAGTTGCTATTCCTTTATAAAATTAGAATTTTATAATAATCTTCACATTTTTGTAATTTTTTTATGGTTAGGCTTTTTTCACCCTTAAAGGGACACTGAACCCAATTTTTTTCTTTCATGATTCAGATAGAGCATGAAATTTTAAGCAACTTTCTAATTTACTCCTATTATCAAATTTTCTTCATTCTCTTGGTATCTTTATTTTAAATGCAAGAATGTAAGTTTAAATGCCGGACCATTTTTGGTGAACAAACTGGATTGTTCTTGATGATTAGTGGATAAATTCATCCACCAATAAAAAAGTGCTGTCCAGAGTACTAAACAAAAAAAAAGCTTAGATGCCTTTTTTCAAATAAAGATAGCAAGAGAATGAAGAAAAATTGATAATAGGAGTAAATTAGAAGTTGCTTAACCCCTTAATGACAAGTGACGTACCAGGTACGTCCTGCAAAAACTTGCAGTTAGTGACAATGGACGTACCTGGTACGTCACTTGTCTAAGAGAGTGCTGGAAGCGATCGCAATCGCTTCCAGCAGCTCTCAGGGTATTGCAGTGATGCCTCGATATTGAGGCATCCTGCAATACCCTTAGAAAGCATCCGATGCAGAGAGAGCCACTCTGTGGCCCTCTCTGCACCGGTAGCGATGCGGCCGGTTCGTTGGTGGGTGGGAGCGCAACAGGGAGGCGGGTGGGCGGCCCATCGCTACCCGGCATCCGGCTCCTGTAAGTGCAATGTGCACGCCGGGTGCCGGGAGCGTGCGGGGGCGCGCGTGCGCGTGCGCGCGATTACCTACCCACACTGACACCAATGAGTGGGAAGAGGGGGGAAAATATATATATATGAGGATCTGGGAGGGGGAGGGGGTTGGGGTATTGTGGGGGGCTGCTACACTACAGAAAAAATTAAATTGGTAATAAAAAATAATAATAAAAACACTTTTTTGGGGGGCAAATTGGGTACTGGCAGACAGCTGCCAGTACCCAAGATGGCGGCAATTAGGTAGGGGAGAGGGTTAGATTGCTGGGGGGGGGGATCATGGAGGTTGGGGCTAAGGCAGGAGTCCATCACAGCTAAAACATTTTATTTTTTTTTATTAAAAAAAATAAAAACTCCTTTTATTTAGTACTGGCAGACTTTCTGCCAGTACTTAAGATGGCGGAGACAATTGTGCTGTGGGGGAGGGAAGAGAACTGTTTGGGAGGGATCAGGGGGTGGGATGTGTCAGGTGGGAGGCTGATCTCTACCCTAAAGCTAAAACTAACCCTGCAAGCTCCCTACAAGCTACCTAATTTAACCCCTTAACTGCTGGGCATAATTTACGTGTGGTGCGCAGCAGCATTTAGCGGCCTTCTACTTACCAAAAAGCAACCCCAAAGCCATATAAGTCTGCTATTTCTGAACAAAGGGGATCCCAAAGAAGCATTTACAACCATTTGTGCCTTAATTGCAGAAGCTGTTTGTAAATAATTTCAGTGGGAAACCTAAAGTTTGTGACAAAATTTGTGAAAAAGTGAACTTTTTTTTTTATTTGATGACATTTGGCGGTGAAATGGTGGCATGAAATATACCAAAATGGGCCTAGATCAATACTTTGGGTTGTCTTCTAAAAAAAAATATATACATGTCAAGGGATATTCAGGTATTCCTGACAGATATCAGGGTTCCAATGTAACTAGCGCTAATTTTGAAAAAAAGTTGTTTGGAAATAGCAAAGTATTTATGGCCCTATAACTTGCAAAAAAAACATAAAAACTTGTATTTATGGCCCTATAACTTGCAAAAAAAGTAAAGAACATGTAAACATTGGGTATTTCTAAACTCAGGACAAAATTTAGAAACTATTTAGCATGGGTGTTTTTTGGTGATTGTAGATGTGTAACAGATTTTGGGGGTCAAAGTTAGAAAAAGTGTGTTTTTTTCAATTTTTTCCTCATATTTTATATTTTTTTTATAGGAAATTATAAGATATGATGAAAATAATGGTATCCTTAGAAAGTCCATTTAATGGCGAGAAAAACGGTATATAATATGTATGGGTACAGTAAATGAGTAAGAGGAAAATTACAGCTAAACACAAACACTGCAGAAATGTAAAAATAGCCATTGTCATTAAGGGTAAGAAAATTGAAAAATGGTCCGGTCATTAAGGGGTTAAAGGGACAGTCTAGGTCAAAATAAACTTTCATGATTCAGATAGGGCATGTCATTTTAAACAATTTTCCAATTTACTTTTATCACCAATTTTGCTTTGTTCTCTTGGTATTCTTAGTTGAAAGCTTAACCTAGGAGGTTCATATGCTAATGTCTTAGACCTTGAAGGCCACCTCTTTTCAGAATGCATTTTAACAGTTTTTCACCACTAGAGGGTGTTAGTTCATGTGTTTCATATAGATAACACTGTGCTCGTGCACGTGAAGTTATCTGGGAGCAGGCACTGATTGGCTAAACTGCAAGTCTGTCAAAAGAACTGAAATAAAGGGGCAGTTTGCAGAGGCTTAGATACAAGATAATCACAGTGGTTAAAAGTATATTAATATAACTGTGTTGGTTATGCAAAACTGGGGAATGGGTAATAAAGGGATTATCTATCTTTTAAAACAATAAAAATTCTGGTGTAGACTGTCCCTTTAAAACTGCATGCTCTATCTGAATTACAAAAGAAAAAATGTGGGTTTAGTGTCCCTTTAATACATTTCAAGATGAAGCAAGAGAGCAAATAATAATATTTTCAATGATTATTTTATGTTATGAGAAACAAAGATACATATTTATAAATTTAGTTTTTTATTAAATAGAATTGATGTTTAATTTGGAATTATGAAGTGGTGCTATAAAATAATGTAAAAAAACCTGGAAAATACCAGTTTTTTTATTTTTTGTGTGTCATTTCTGTAAATTATAGATATTTTCTGAAAGCAAATGACATTTGTGTGTAACAATTCTTTTTATATATATATATAAACCGGCTCAGCACCTGGATATGAAATTAAAGGCATGTGAAACCCAACGTTTTTCTTTTATGATTCAGATAGAGCATGCAGTTTTAGACAACTTTCTAATTAACTTCTATTATCAGTTTTCTTTCTTGGTTTTTTTTGGTATATTTTTTTGAAAAGCAGGGACGTGTGCTTAGAAGCCAGCCTATTTCTAGAGCACTATATCGCAGCAGGTTCGCATGAAGGTTATACATTTGTAAGAGCACTAAACGGCAGCTCTATTTGCTGTTATTTAGTGCTCCAGATGTCTACCTAGGTATCTCTTCAACAAAGAATACCATGGGAATGAAGCAAATTTGATAATATAAGTAAATCGGAAAAGAAATATTTTGTAAATGGTTTTGGGGGGTTTCATAACTCTTTAAAGCAAAATGTGCAAAAGTCACATATAAAAATCATACTTTATTTCCCCTTCTGTGGATCATGGAAACAAACTAAAACATATACCAACAAAAATCTGAATGTCTAATAAAAGTCATTATCTGACTTTCCAACAAGCATTGAGCAGAAACAGATAACACAATGATGAATTTATTTATCCTAGGATGCTAAAGTTCCAATATTTGGCACTTAAGGGGTTAAGTTAAAGGGACAGTCAAGTATAAATTAAACTTTCATTATTCAGATAGGACTTTTAATTTTAATTGACTTTCCAATTTACTTTTGTCATCAAATTAGCTTTTTTCTCTTGGTATTCTTAGTTTAAACTAAACCTAGGTAGGCTCATATGCTAATTTCTAAGCCTTTGAGGGCTGCCTCTTATCACATGCTTTTTAAATCTCTTTTCAACACAAAGAGACAGAAAGAACATGTGGGCTATATAGATAACACTGTGTTCAGGCACAGGGGGTTATTTAAGATCTAGCACAAACCAATGCTAAATTTAAGACAATAGATAATAAACAGTCACAGTCATGTGATCAGGGGGCTGGAAGAAGGTTCTTAGATACAAGGTAATCACAGAGGTAAAAAGTATATTAATATAACTGTGTTGGTTATGCAAAACTGGGGAATGGGTAATAAAGGGATTATCTATCTTTTCAAACAATAAAAATTCTATGGTTGACTGTCCCTTTAACTGAACCTTGCAAATTCATCTAGTTTCCTGAAAAGGGAACATGAAATTCTTGCATGTTTCAGACATGATATACAGCCATATTTGTGTCACAATGTTTTTGTTTCAATTTTGCCATGAAAAGTTAAGCCTTTAACATATATCTGACAAAAGTTATTTTGAGTCCTACACAGTGGTGCATCTATATTATGCATATGGGAAAAACACATCTTGCAGATAGATGTGGAGATGCACGTGTTTCTCTTCTATTTAGAAAACTAAATTTCTCACAAACCTTCAACATATTTAATAAAAAGGTCACAATCACTACCCTGGTGGTACTATTACAAAAAAAAAAAAAAAAAATTCTTCTTCTTCTAATGACCAATTTATTTCTGTCTTTGTCATTCAGGACATTAGCAGATTCAATGTTTTAGTTAGAGGGAGAGAGAACAATGAGGCTGTGAGTTTAGCAGGGAGACCTTAGCTTTCCATGACAAAGCCCATGTCAGTGAAAGATGCTGTAGCAATTGAATTATAGATCAAGGAAATCACTTTCCCCAATTGCTCCCACAGGCAACATCCCAGGTCAGTTTGCTGTCTTATTTTGGGTTCTTACAATAGTAAATATTTAATTATCTGAGACCTAGAAACTTAGCAACAATAGAGAAGGAAAATCAGTCTCTGAAGCACACATATCCAAGGAGCCCATCTGTCTAATAGCTTAATTGCTGCTCATTTTGTTTTTGTTCTTCACTTATGCTTCTGGTCCCTATGGTGACTCAAAGGTAAAATGGTGTTTTATAACCTAATACACTGGAAGACATGCAGATGTGCACAGAAAAGCCATATCCTTATTATGTCTCTGGACTAGGCAATGGGAATCCTTTAACCAATATTAGTAAACTTGTGGAATATAAATATATAAATTTTTATTATTATCAAATCCTTTGTGTGAAGCTTAATGCGTTTGAAAAGGGGAGTTTATAAGGTGCTGTATTTTCTGGAGTTCTTGTAAATGGGAAGGATTTCTTTTAAAGGGACAGTAAACACCAAAAATGTTATTGTTTGAAAAGATAGATAATCCCTTTATTTATCTACAGTATATTAATATACTTGTTAACTCTGCGATTACCTTGTATCTATGCCTTTGCAGACTGCTCCTTATCTTAGTTATTTTGACAGACTTACATTTCAGGCAATTAGTGCTGACACTTAAATAACTTCACAGGCGTGATCATAATGTTATCTATATGGCATATATGAACTAACACCCTCTAGCTGTGAAAACCTGTAAAATGCAGTCAGATAAGAGGTGGCCTTCACGTGTTTAGAAATTAGCATATCAGACTACCTAGGTTTAGCTTTCAACTAAGAATATCAATAAAACAAAGCAAGTGTGATGATAAAAGTTAATTGCAATGTTGCTTAAAACAACATTTCCTATCTGAATCATGAAAGTTTTGATTTGGACTTTACTGTCCCTTTAATAATTACAGGGAAACTTTACAACCTGAAAAAAGGCCATAACACAACAGATGCAGTCATGCTCAGTAGCGCTCATAGTATTTTTCCAATTTTTATGAAATTTGAACATGGCAATTTGACTTTTTATGCTATAGCTATTTTATATTGTTGTAAACATTGTGGAACCAGATCTTAAAGACACTATCATTATCTTGCCCTCCCTAGCTTTTTCTCTTTTCCTCCTTTCCACAGACCAACTCCTTCTCTTACACTCCAGTTTACTCTTCTCTAAAAGCTCATATTGTATTCACATAAAACCACTCAAAGTTTTAAATTAAAAATGTGTTTTAAACACAACTTAATTCTAAATTAACCCACTTACACCATCCTACATTGATAAAACTTTAGTCATTCTAATCCCATTATGAAACACACAATTTTAACCATTGTTTTTTGTTGTTGGTTTTTTTTTGTAAAGTTTTTTTTTTGTAATTTGTGGGCTTAGCTTTTAGTTGTCAGGGTTATTTCTAAAGGGGATTTGGATCATGTAGAAGGAGGGAGGTTACAGACATTTTGCAGAAAAAATAAAATAATTTATAATTCATTACAGTTATCAAATTTCCATGATTGTTTTTACATAACTTATTAATTCCCCTCAAAGCTGTTAAACATACAGGCAAAGGCATGTTTGGGAGCCATAAGGTTTAATGCTCCAAAGCAAGAAACTGCTGGTGATTGGTTGGGTAGTGCAACTGCTGTTCCTGATTGGTTTGCCTAAGATTTACAGCTTGGGAGGAGCAATGCTTGCAGCTATCAAATCTGATTTTAAGTTTAGATTTTAGATGCTCCTCACATTTAAGCACTAGTGTCATTTTTCACTGAGAATCCCAAACATATTATATGATTATTATTGTTTTCTTTTCAGTAGATTAAAACTATATATCTCATGGCATGTGAGAAATTTACAACAACAAAAAAATATATAATTTGTATTAATATTTTAAAATACAAGGTTGAAGACAATAGCATGTATTGTTTAATTTTTATGTTTTTATGCTATGGTCTCTACTCGAATAAATGAACATTTATCCATGCCAAGTGATCACTATTACCACAGTCTATTAAAACCTATTTAGGGTCTTTATTTTAAAGAGGAGCTTTGAGGCTTCTAAAACAAATAGTTTTTATGGTCTCTATGCCTTTTTGATTACCTGTTATAAGTAACTAGATAACCACAGCCTGCAAAAAGTAAGAGCTATTTTTTTTTTTAAAAGTGCTTAAATTTTATACCTCATAGTCACACCGTTCGCAGGCCTCCCCACTTTACCTATTTGAGAGGTACAGTCCCTGATTCTGAGCTCTGTCCCTGTGTACCACTGAGATAGCCATTGTCGCTATTTGCACAATTACTCTTAGTCTGACCCACAGAACACTGAGATACTCCAACAAACTGCCCAGGCACACCCACAGACCACCCAGACACACCCACAATCCTGCTCAATAACCAACCATAATCACAGCCCTTCCAACACAGATCCACCGACAAAATGATGATGGTAACTATAAACCTCCTGTGTCCCTATATTCAGTCACTGATGTTGGGAAGTATGCATTTGAAAGACTAGGTTATTGTCTTTCAAATAGTAAACCTTTGGGGGTTCTGAACCTTAAGAGAGCTGATATTGAGGATTTTTTTTATACTTACCATCCATCCAGTTCCCTTGTAAAAGGACAGCATTTCTGGGTTTCCAAGGTGTGGTGACATCACTGACACAACCACATTACATCAGCATGTTATGTTAGGTATTAACCCATTTAACCATAAAGGAAACACATTAATACTGATGATTTTCATCAGTTTTTTTTTTTTTTTGGTATATAAATTCTGATATTTGTATCGTTGAAATAAAAAAAAATAATATCTGATTTTCTTTGTCGAACTGCTCTACCACCATGAAAATGTGTCATCATCCACACTTAAAGGGTTAAACCATTTAAGGGGGGTAATCAGATAGTTATCTAGAATAAATATTTAAATATTGCATACTCTAGGTGAAGTGTTCTACCAACGTCAGATGGAATGATCTCAAACTCTAATTTGCTGACAAGTAGTGAAATTTCTTTCAAAGGATATCAGATAGTGTTTTGTTCTTTTACAATGTCTAAAGAGAAGTTGCGATGGCAGATTGATTTAATATTTTATCTCATTCCACTTTTCATTCTAGTCCATCACTGACATTGTTTCACCTTAATTTACCATTGTTATTGATCATTATGTCATAGTTTAGAAAAAGCACAGGGCAGAGAGAGCCTGAGGCAAAGAAAATAGGAAATAAGTTTATTCTGCAAAATGTTCAACTATTTTGAAAATTATTTCTGATTTAAAAAGAAAGAGTTCTTTGGCAAATTGCAACTGTCTATATTTAGTTTTTGTAATATTTAATCCTTATACCTCCAGGCTAATAAATCAGAAAGTTAATTTCTTCAAATTATCTTTAATGGTGCAGACCCTTAAAAATCAGAATAATAAATTACACTCAAAAGAGAGAGAGCTGGGAAATCTACTGAATTTTAGATTTCACTTGAAAGAAAATGGAATTCAGCACTCTTTTCATAGACACAAATCAAGGATGTATTGTTACAAATGATAAAAGTGCACACAGTAGTACAAATGCCTCCAGATAAAAAATAAACATCATATAACCTGTATGTATACATCTGCAAAGATCGTATGGCATTACTAAGTTATCATGAACCAATTATTCACCATAACATATATAGGCCAAGGGAACCAAAACTTATTAATAGTTCATGCATGGATATTATAGAAAAACGAATAACACTGCAGTGTTAAAAGGCATAGTTTATGAGCATGCTCAGTTTAGCATACAGCAATCAATAGCCCAATTACATACATTTAGGCTACATTTCGAACATGGATCGTTCACTGTGTTAGTGTGAGACAACTTATCAAATTTCAGCAGCTCTACTTCATTTCAGGGTAGATCCATATAGTGTTTTTACGCTTTTTAACATAAATGCAGAAAAGCTGTTACTTTAGAGTGTAAGTCCAATCCATTCACTTCTTATCACTCATGTTATCTTACTTTCCCTTCACTTGTTCCTTTGCTATTCAACCTCAGTGTTGCTGCACTTTAAAACTTGCAAGAACACTATCCACCGATACTACAAACAGCATAAACATGTGGCTTTGCATCTGGGATCTTACGCTCCTTTCCTTTGATATCCGACCATGACGTTGTTGCACTTTAGGTCTCCAAGGAAACTTTCACTGTAAACAAAACAGACATCAGACCACAGCTTTCGCTGCTTTCAGAGTCTTACTGTTTCTAACGTAGGTCTGTAGTTTTTACAACAGATTTCCTAGTTAAATGATCCACTTAGCATAAAATTCACTGCCAACTGGTTGCAAACAGGTTACACTCTGTTCTAGAGAGAGTATTGCCTATGTGCGTTTCGCCCACAATCCCTTGCCTTAGTGGGCACTGTCAGGGCTATAAATGACAGTAAACACCATGAGATTTTTATGTAAAATGTTTAGTTATGTGTAATAAACAACTTTACTGTATCATTTCATTATATATTTTGCCCTCTTTTCATGTAATTTAGCTTTGAATATTTTAGATTTTCTCAGAACGTGTGTCTATTGACTTTTCAAGGCAAACCCTGCCAACTATCTTTCCCTTATTGGCTTTAAAGGGACAGTAAAGTCAAAAATAAACTTGTGTTTTAGATAGAGCACACAATTATTTCCATTATCTAAATATGAACACTTTCTAGGGCACCAGATCCCACAGACCATGTTTAGAATATGTTTTTTGTCATTGGCTGATGGCTGTTAAATGATGCTTTGGGATGGAAAATGTAACTACATTTGTCAGGAAAAAAAATCGACTACTTTTTTGAAATTCAAACTAAGTGCCTTTGTATTGTCTTTTTTTCTTGTGCATTAATTGATTAGGCTATTTTACTGTGTTTAGTGGTCCTTTAAAGGGATAGTCTACTCAGTCTACTTTATTGTTTAAAAAGGATAGAAAATTCCTTTATTACCCATTCCCCAGTTTTGCATAACTAGCAAGGTTATATTAATATACTTTTTACCTCTGTGATTACCTTGTATCTAAGCTTCTACAGACTGCCCCTTTATTTCAGTTCTTTAGACAGACTTGCATTTTAGCCAATCAGTGCACTCTCATAAGTAACTCCACAGGAGTGAGCACAATGTTATCAATATGGCACACATGAACTAACACTCTAGCTCCGAAAAAGTGCTTTGATTTAAGAGGCGACCTTTAAGGGCTTAAAATTAGCATATGAGCCTACCTAGGTTTAGCTTTCAACTAAGAGAGCAAAGCAAATTTGATGGTAAAAGTGAATTGGAAAGTTGTTTAAAACGACATGCCCTACCTGAATCATGAAAGTATAATTATGACTAGATTGTCTCTTTAACTGATAACAACTATGGACTATGGTGTGCTAACTGCTGTGTGCAAGCGATATTGTATTTTTTTCAGGTTTTTAAATAGTGTGCATATTATGAGTTTAAAGTAAATGCGAATGAGTGAGCACAATTGTGATTTATGTTCGTCAGGTTAATGCGACTTCAGAGCTGTGGTTAATTGTTACGTAAGACAAAAAACACATAAAAAATATATCGAAGAGTGAAGTAACACTCGTATTAACACTGTCTAATACAATGATTTAAAAAATTGCAATAAAAAGTTAAAAGAGCTCAAAGATATGAGGTCTCAAATGTTAGAAAAAAAGGCCTTTAAAAGGTTTTAATATAGAGATACATACATACACATGTATAAATATGTATATGCATGTTTATATATATGTTTATATGTGTGTACATATGTATTTGTGTATATGTATGTGTATATATGTATTTACAGACATAATATTTCCTATACATGTGAATAATTTTTTGTAAGGGTTAAAAGAAACATGGTAAATGGAAAGACATTTGACTGGAAAGGGCTACAATATACACTCACCGGCCACTTTATTAGGCACACCTTGCTAGTACTGGGTTGGACCCCCTTTTGCCTTCAGACTTGCCTTAAATCTTCGTGGCATGGATTCAAAAAGGTGCTGAAAATATTCCTCAGAGATTTTGGTCCATATTGAGATGAAAGCATCACACAGTTGCTGTAGATTTGTCGGCTGCACATCCATGATGCAAATCTCCCATTTCACCACATCCCAAAAGTGCTCTATTACATTGAGCACTGGTGACTGTGGAGGCCATTGGAGTACAGTGAATTAATTCTATCAAAGATTTGTATCCCCTGTGCTGGACAGTATGTGCTCCCTAAACCAATGGGGCCCCCTCAGGCCTCCAGGAAAGTTGGGTAGAATAAGGTGTGGGTAGGAATAAGGAGCCACACTAGCCGCACATACCAAACGGTAGAGTGTATGTAAAGTAGTAGATATAGTTGTAGTAGACTAATCAGTAAACATTGATTCTTATATCCATATTCCATCAGAATTCTTTAGTGATCTATAGTCATTTATTGAATAACATCAAACGAGATATAAAATATAATTCACATATAATTGTGAGTGACCTGCTTAAAAGCCGGGATTAATACACAGATAGTAAAAAGGTTGGCCAACCTATAAAACAGATAACATTTAGAGATCGTCACTTCTAAAGTAATAATGATAAAAGTAATAAGAATAAAAACATGAAAAATAGTCCATCTCTGATTAAAAAATGCGCCTATAATGCGGCTTTGTGAAAAAGTTTCCCACAAGCTGTTGTCCGTAGCGCTAGAAAGTATTACCTTAGCGTACACGTTCTGCATTCTGACCCTATGTGAGTTAAATAGAAAACTTTAGGCTCCAATGGACTTGGCATGAGAACTAGAATCTTTTTATTTGTTCTTTTTTCATCAAATTTTTATCAAGTTTTTTAGCACTTTGCACCATTTTATTGGCCACCATTGTAACTTTCAGACATTCTCCTTTGGACACATATCGCCACACACAACATTTGGAACACAAATTTTTGTGTTTTGTTTTTTGCTTTTTGGTGATTACCACCTCACAGCCGGGATTTGAGCTCTTTCTCACCTCACCTGTTTTAAATCCACTGCCATATTGTGGTCTAGCACACCAAGGTTACCAGGTTGCTTTATGGATGTCTAGCAGAGATTAATTATTTGTCGCCATTTATTTTTCGCCATCATTGTACCTTTATTACTTTTACCATTGTTTTTATCATTGTTTTTATCATTATTTTTTTATTGTGTAATCTTGTGTGTATATTCCAAATTGTCCTTGTATTAGTAGCATGGATCCATGACTATTGTATTAGTATTATTTTATCAATAAATAAGTGATTTTATTCTTTGTTTATCCGCTTCACTGCCTTTGCCACCATTTTGGTTAGGCGCCTGGGGTCATTATTAATTTCACACTTTGAAAGTAAAATGTTTGACTGATAGCAAAACTTGATGCACACTTACTTCACGACTTTGGATATTGCAGCCACTTTAACTTGTTCTCCCCATAGACTTTGATATAGCACTTTGTTAAAAAAAAAACTAACACTTATTGCTCAAGCGCTAACTCAAAGGTAGTTATGAATATTTTACATTTCAATGTTTTTCAGATAGAACAAAATGTTCTTTATTTTTAAATAAATATATATATATATATATATATATATATATATATATATATATATATATATATATATATAGTAAAATATATATCTATACCTATATATCTAAATTAATATATATATATATATATATATAGATTGATAGATAGATGATAGATAAATAGATAATAGATAGATATATTTAGAAATTTACATTTCTACATGAAGAACATTGGAATGTAAAATATTTACAGTAAAACACATTATAAAATATTAAAATGGAATAAAAAATATTTTTCATGCTTTGAGATATTTGAGTGGATATTATGTGTATATACATGTGTATATATGTGTTTATTTGTTATTTGTATACATATATTACCTTTTCATGTACCATACACCTTTGAACCCTTAGTAAAAAAATATGTTAATATTTATATAGATAACATTTTTTTTTCCTCTCCAAATCAGGAATATCTAGTAGCTTAGTCCATTTATTTATAGGTATTTAGATAATCTTTCCCCATCTACTGCTCTTAAGGTTTTATATATGGATGATAATGACCTTTTCCCAGGGTTAATAGCTTCCATTAATGGATGTTTATAACACATCTGTAGAAAACTCCTAGTCAATTTTGCAATATAGTCCTTATCTTGAAGAAAATAAAAGTTGTGTTTAAGTTGGACTTCAGGAAAAGTCTTCCGAAATTCATTAAAGGAATATAATTTCTTGGAATTAGTATTATAAATATCCTGGATTACTAGATATTTACCTTGTGACCATTTACTAAATATGTTAGATGAAATCCCCATCTGAAAATACCGATTACCCTGTAGTGGTAGCCATTTAGAAACATTTGAATTATTCCCCATCCATTTCATAGCTTTCCTCCAGACCTTTAAGATTTCTGTAAATAATAGATGAGAAAATATGGTTGTACCTAAGTCTCTATTTGAAGCATGGATAACAAAGTTCAAGGAATATGGGGAGCAGACCTGTTCCTATAACTCCCTAAATGAGTATCTAAATGTTTGTAACAGCCAGTCAATAGGGAGGGGTAGGATAGTGGCAAAATTACACCATTCTAAATTTAGAAAAGCTAGTCCCCCTTTAATATAGGGTTGATGTAAATTAAGTTTTATTCTTGCTTTCCTTCCACTCCATAGGTAGTATCTCAGCCTCTGATTAAACCGCCTCAGATCTTCTTTCCTAATTAATAAAGGAAGCATTCTTAATATATAAAAAATTATAGGAATAAACATCTTGAATAAGTTAATTTTACCAGAAATAAAAAAGTGCAAGCCTCCCCAGCTTTTCATATTATCACTATTTCGAAAAGGTGAGAGTAAGCGCTAAAAGAGCTTAAAAGGCTAACGAACTTGTGGCTAAATCTTACAATTTATTACCTTCGATAAAGGCTAAACATAAATAAATATCACAATAAAACCACAATAACACAGTGACACTCCCACTGTAATTCGCATCTCCCAGGAGATTTTATTATGTACTTATGTTTTTAGTAGTTAGACATGGATCCATGTTTCTAATTTTATTGTGTTATTGTGGTTTTATTGTGATATTTATTTATGTTTAGCCTTTATCGAAGGTAATAAATTGTAAGATTTAGCCACAAGTTCGTTAGCCTTTTAAGCTCTTTTAGCGCTTACTCTCACCTTTTCGTATTAGTACTATTATCAGCCTACTAGGAGGCTAACTGTTAGTAAGCTTAAGGCCCCACTGTAGCGCTCGGTCCAATTCTCTCCATATTATCACTATTTTCCCGCCGGACCGGAGAAATATTGTCTCCATATCATTTTGCAGGATCAGCAGAAATTTTCTAAATAATCCAATTGATCTGTTTCTGTGAATTGATAAGTCTGAAGAGAATTAGGTTTTTTTAACCACAATATTTTAGATTTTGCCAAATTTGTTTTATAGCCAGATGCACAACTATAATCGTCCTGAAGTTAAAGAATGTCAATATAGATTGTGGGTTCTGTTACAAATATAAGAAGATCGTCCGCTTATAAAGAAATTTTAATAGGTACATTACCCACCATTATGCCTTGGAGAATATTCCTAAAATTAATTGCTAAGGGTTCCAAAACAAGATTAAATAGCAAAGGTGAGAGGGGACACCCCTGTTGGTGCCCCTTGTTAATGAAAAAGAGTTTGAGATACCATTGTTGATCAATAAAGATGCTTTCATATCAGAGTAAATATTTCCGACCAAATTCAGAAAGCTTCTCCCAAATCCAAATTCCTCTAAAACTTTAAGCAAAAATGGTAATTCAATTCAATTCAAATGGTATCAAAGGCCTTCTCTGCATCCAGAGATCGCAGGAAGGTCTCTGACAGGGAGGAACATTCTCCATGGTAGTGAAAAATTTTAAGCAAAATTTTTCTTACATTCATCTCTGAAGCTCTACCACTCACAAAGCCCACCTGATCCATATGTATAATTTTGCGTAATATGTTTTTTATCCTTTCTGCTAGGATCTTTGTTAACATTTTATAATCCAGATTCAGGAGTGAGATGGGTCTGTATGAAGTTACTTCTAAAGGATCTTAATTTTGTTTAGGAATCAGGATAATATTAGCTCTTTAAAGTCTTCTGATATTTTCAAGTAATCTTCAAAATAATATTTATAAAGATCTTTCAAAATCGGAACAACTTCAGATGATAAAGTCAGGTAGAACCCAGAGGTAAATTATCTGGCCATTGAAGCTATTATTTTTGTGGATTTCCTGTTCTGTCATCACTTGATTTAGTATTTTAATGTCTAACTCTGAAATTTTGGGGAGCTTAATATCTTCTGAAAATGTATCAATAAAATTTTGTTTAGTAGGATTTTGAGATAGAGATTAGTATAATATTTTTGGAATAATAAAAATATATTGTCCTGACCTACATATACCTTTTCCTTACTTCTAAGGAAAACAATTTGCCTGCTTTATTACCAAATCTCGTAAATTTAGATGTGCTTTCGTGCAAGGTATCTTGTGCTTCCTCCAGTAAATATTGATCTCTTTCTGTTTGCTAGCTTAAAAGTTTTCTCTGATTTTTCTATTTGGGTGTTGTTTAAATAAGGCATATGTTGCTGTTAGTGTGTTTGACAACTCATTACATTTTAGCTTTTAAGATTGTTTAAGCCTAGCCACATAAGTGTTAATTTCTGCTTTTATATAGGCCTTAGCAGTTTCCCAGAAAATAGGGACATTATCTCTATGTTGGTTATTTAATAAACTAAATTCTTGCCAACTTTTGAGTACAAAAGATTTGAAACTGGATGACTTCTGCAGATATACAGGGAAGAAAAAAAGAGTTAAATGTAAAGGATTTGCCAATTTCCAATTCTAAGGCAAGGGGGCATGGTCAGATAATGTATGTTCTAATACTGTACAATTTGATGTTTTAGTTATCAAACATTCAGAAAAGAGAAATAAATCCAGTCTCAAAAGAGTATTATGGGATTTTGAATATCATGTATAATCCATATTATTAGGATTTAAAGGGACACTGAACACATTTTTTTTCTTTCGTGATTCAGATAGAGCATGCAATTTTAAAAACGTTCTAATTTACTCCTATTATCAGATTTTCTTCATAGTTAATATATTACAAAATTTTTCATTAGGGTCATTTGGTCCATACACATTGACTATTAAATATTGTTTATTCTGAATTGATATTTTCAGAAATAAGTATTTACCCTCTTTATCTTGTATTGCATGTAATATTTTGTAATTAAGTTTAGTATGGAGTGATATCATTACTCCTCTTGCCGCCTTTTTATATGAGGAAAAGAATGATTCCCTGAGCTATCTGGCTTTGATCTTACAATGTTCCACATCTGAAACATGGGTTTCTTGCAAACATTTTATATTGAAAAAAAATATATAAAAATGTAATGATGGCTTTCCTTTTAATCGGGGAATGAATCCCTCCCACATTCCATGTCAATATTTTAACCATCTAATTCCTTGTTCAAGGGAGTTCCCTTGGAAATAGGAGGGGGAGAGAGAAGGGGAGGGAAAAATACAAATAGAAATAAATAAAAACCCCACATATTGCATATATAGCAGTTTGCTATGAATATCCTTAAATGCTTTAAACCATGCCATACACATAACCCTGGCGTGATCTTTTTTCTTTCTCTCCCTCTCTTCCCTATTGTACCCCTTTCTTCTAAAGAAGAATACATCCTAAGCAATAATACAAAATAACCATAGTTAATCATATTCCGGTTTATCAATATTCATAGAGTTGTAATACACATCACTGTGTCAATTATTGCAGATTTGTGTACAAAAGCTATGAAATGAATCAATTCATACATAACACATATTACTAAGTTTGTCTTCCTAGTAACCAACATCATTACTGTTATAGTGAACAAGAACTTTAACACGTGCAATTAGTGTGACTTCTTCCCACCCCTTTAAATAAAAATACATCCCTGAAAAACAATGTCCATAATTTATCAAAACTTGATTAATCAGTGTCCATATTATTGTAGTGAACATCATAGTTAAAATATTAAACTCCTGAGAGAAAGAGGGAAAAAAACAACAAACCTATACCACAATACTATAAAAATTATTAAATGTGTTCAACCGTAAGTGCCACAATAAATAATTTTCGCTTTTCTATGGAGAATTATTCCTCTGATATCAAATATTACAGATGACTTTACAGATACAATAAATTGACTAAATTCAAGCATGTCACATATCCATACGTATATATTCCTAATAACTAAAATCCTTACTATTCTAGTGAACATACATTTCATGCATGAAATTGATGTGAACTAGAAGATTTATCAAATGTTTC
Organism: Bombina bombina; assembly: GCF_027579735.1. Lineage (NCBI taxonomy): Eukaryota > Metazoa > Chordata > Amphibia > Anura > Bombinatoridae > Bombina > Bombina bombina. The sequence goes on along the minus strand of NC_069501.1, from coordinate 677,751,950 downwards.
CCAAATTTTAACCTCTATACTAAGGGAAAAAAGGGCCATAATGGCCAATTTACATATATAATTTTTCTTTTTTTTTTTCTTTTTAATAAAAAAAAAATAACTACTGGATCAAGAACTCTCATTATATTCTAACTTCCTAATTTTTTACTTCATTGTTCAAAAAGACTTGGGCTGCCTCTTGACATTCAAAAATAAAAAAAATTGAGCCTGAAATAATAGGATCTTTGCATCTCCATAGTATTATTATTATAATTTATTTGTAGCACTGGTATAGATTCTTATGTTTCCTATATGCTCTCAGCAACTTTTTCTTGGAAGTTCAAAAACAGCTTCTCTCCCCAGTCTATGCATTCTTTCCACAACAAAGAGATTTTTGTCTTGTTTTAATCCCAAAAGATCAGGTAAAGTATTCTCCACAAATATTTTCAGTTCTTGAAATTTAAGGACTTCAGGTAATCCAATTAGGTGTAGGTTTCTCCTTCTAGCTCTGTTTGCCATGTCTTCAATTTTATTAGACAGGATCACATTTTGCTTTAGAAGAAATTCTGTTTTTTTCTCCATATTATTCTACATATCATCACAGTTGGAGAGCCTTTGTTCCAGATCCAGATTCTCTCAAGCTTGAGCTCTAATTTCTCCAATGATGATGTCTAATCTCCCATGGATCTCTTCTATCTTGGGTATAATTAGAGCAGATACTTTTGAGGCTATGCCATTTGCATCAAGACAATCTGGTATTTTTTCTTTCATATAAGACTTGCTAGGAGAGTTAATACTTTTATTTACCTTTTTATCTAGATTTTTAGGTTTAGGTGACATTTTGGTTTGATGGAGGTATTTATCCATAGGCCTCTCAATTCAATAAGGACATAGTGTAAAAGATCCCATCTTTCCTAGGTAAGGCTTGGAGTTACTAAGTATAAGGAGACAGACATAAAAGTTCCAATGTGAAAGTTGATTATTTCATACAAGTGATCTTGAATTAGTGTGCAAAATTCAGGTCTTATTTCAAACAGTTCCTTATAGAAATAGCACGCAATCAATTCTTGAAAGGAAAAGAAAAGGACCCTCCAAAAGCATATATCTAAATAATAGACTTTGAATCTATCTTAGATTAAGTATGGCAAAGTTTCTACTGTGCAAATATACAGGGAGATATACAGGGTGAAACCACCATAAATCTTTGCAGAGGGAAAATATGCATCCCATATTGTTTGTCAGACAACAGCCTAAAGTTTTTTCGTACCTTTAGTCCCAACTGACAATTCTAGAGACATTTCAAAAAGTAAGATTGTGACGGAGGTCTTTCATGCTGTGTAGACAGTCCTATAGAGGAATCTGCTATGCCTTATGTCTTGTGGTAATCCTACCTCCTTAGCTGTCTGTCTTGTTTGGGGGTTGAAGGGGCCTCCTGTTGTGAGGAAACTCCACAGCTTTGGCTTCTGAACTCTGTACAGCCGCTTGATTGGCCGGGTCTCTGTGAAGAGAAAAGAGGCCCTAGGCCTTTCTTGTGCTAACCGTGCAGCACCCGAGTTGATGTCACCTTCTTCTCCTAGCTGCTCAGCAGCGTCGCACTTCCCACTACACCCTAGTCACATCCTCCTGGCTACAGGAGCCCCAACTGGGCTGTAGAAAACTACCAGGCAGAGCAGACGACGCGGCTTGTATGCCGCTCCAGTGTCTCCAACTCCACCAAGCTTCGCACTTCACATGTTGCGCGTTGACATCACAGGTCAGCATCCCCTCCCACATTCTGGTGCACATTTTTTAACACTTACACCAGGGGGTAGATTTAGGTAGTGAATCATGTCCACTCAACCTCACTAAAATGTAAAACTTTGCTAAAAATGTAAAACCTTGCTAAAATGTAACATTGCACAAGCATTTCTGGTGAAATGCTTGTGCAATGCAGCCTGCCGCCAATCAGCCACTAGCAGGGGCCGTCAATCATCCAGATCGGATCAGAATGATTTCAGTCTGCTACCTTATGACCACTGCTTCTTAACTTCTGTTTCTGGCAAACCAGAAACGATGGGGGTCGCTGCATTGTTAAATCGACCCCAAGGTCTCCATTTGCACAAACCCAACACGCTAATTTTGTTTGCACTCGATTGAATACATTTACTTTCAACTTATAATATGCACCCATTAGCACGGGTGCAATGTTGCTTATTGTGACCTTAGACTACACTAGTAATCTAGCCCATATTGGAAAATGAGATTATCATACATTGTCTCCCATACAGACTTGGTTTAATGTATGTGTATTTAAGTCACCGAAAGAAAAATAATTCTTATGCTATATTATATAAAGAAATAACTTTAAAATAGCAGGATGAATTTTAATAGTTAAGCATAATTATGTTTAAAGCATACTGCACATATTTGGACAACATGAAGCCTTACAGACAATAGAAGATACATTTACTATTCTGCCCATTAGTGTATAATGTTTCTGAAGAGAGTGACTCACTGCTCTAATTTCTACCTATTAAAAAAATAATAGATGATTGCAACCAAACAAGACTAATAATATGACAAATGTCATTACATACTTTGCTTATAAGAATATTAGTTAAAAGAATTATTAGTGCTGCTAGGCTTTTTCTCTACCTATATTGACTCTCACATTATGTCCCATTTTGTGTATTTTGCTATGTCTAGTGAATGAGACCATAATATATTTATATTGATTTCTGCTGACTTGACCTAGAACAACAAAATCAAATAAAATATAGCAGATATATTCCAGAGAAATCCCCCAAGCCTAAAACCAAGACCACACAACATAAAAGTACAATTTCCTCAGTGACCCTGCACATTAATTTTCCCTAATATTGTTTGCATGCATAGAGTCTTCAGTTCCAGCCCTAGCTGTTCAGATCTGTGATTATCCATTGTAATTTGATATGTGCATCTTGTACTAGCAATGCAATTACTACATCCTATGCAGGTGGATAACCTCCTGATTGTGATTGCATGGAACGTGTTTCTTTGGATCTTCTTATTTAACCCTCATTTCTGTGTCTTTTAGAAAGAATATATTTTATGTTTCAAAGTAAAAATGTATGTTTTTTTTGTTCTAAGAAGTAAATTGTATATATTAATTTAATACATCAAAAACGCACTGGCTGAAGATAGAGAACTAAAAATAAGCAGTAATTGTTTACTTCTGTTGAGAATACTTAACATACATAAAAAAGGCAAATTTATATTAAATTGTTTAATAGTGCACAAATAATCACCTAATTTACTTTTTTTTACAGCATTTCTACATTTCTAGTTAATGAGAGTGTACAAAAGAAAAATATTGTTTAGCATAGATATCCAGAGCCAGCATAGAAAAACATTCAACATTTTGATTCAAATGTTTATATGGGGATGGCATACTGCAAAGGAACAGTACTTACCTGTGGAGTACTGAGGAGCAGTCTTCTTTTTTCTTGCAGCCTTTTCTATTCAGTTACTTGCATAATAGCTTGTTCTGTTCAGTTCCTTCAACTCTTCCTGTGGCCTGTACCAGTTCCTGCAGCCTTGTCTGCCTCTGAGGCCTTTCCTGTTCCTGTGTCCTTGCCTGTATCCGAGTACACTACCATGCCCTTACTTGGACAATCTCACTGACCTTACTTACACTATTGCTGACAGCACCCATAACAGTTTGTTAAGGCCAATAAATGGATCCTTGGAATCTCAGCATTTAGCTTCTCTCCAAGAGATTGCAGAACATTATATTGAAGTTTAATTGTTTAGCGGATCTTACTCAGAAATTGGAATCTTTAACAAAGCTTGTCTGAAACAAAAAAAACAACAAACATCTGAAAAAGCGCCAAGTACTACAAGTAGTTAAAAATATCCTAAAAAGTGCATAAATAAAACTAAATACAATAAAATTAAAATAAAATTAAATAACAAATTAGTAGCATTTCAAAATTCATATAATGTTCCTACTTTGCTGCAGATAGAGTCTTTCTGTGAAAACGTATCACAATGTCCAAAAACAGCAAACCGTTTCTCCTTGGTATGCAGCTCCCTTTTAAAACACTGGTGTGATATCAGTGAATGATAGACACTTAGAACTAGAAATTAGAAAACATGGAGCGCAAAGGGAAGAAAAAAAGAAGAACCATCATGGTGCAGTATATCCAAGTAAAAACAATTAATTTATTGTATACACAAAAAAATTAACTCACAAGTATGACCTCATACAATGTTAAGTATGTGTAAAGTGTGGGTACAGATAACTCCTACTCTGTGCTGGAGCACTCCTCATATCCCCAGACCTTCCTGTCTGTAGATGCAAGTGTCAGATAACAAGCTGAGAGATATGTGAGCGAGATCTATTTCCCCAGAGCAGGTCTCTCCTCCAGTATGGCAAACCCGTGTTGCCGGCAACGGTTTCTCACCAACCGGAAAAGGTCTGACGTCACAGTACATCTATGTGGGCGTGACCTTGCACATTTTGCGGGACTCCTCCCGCTTCGTTAGAGGCTAATGTCCACTCTTCTTCTCTCCCTCTATTTATCCATAGATAGTATGTGACGTGATCATATGGGTAATGCAATGTCTTCAATACTGATCAGTCACATAACATAACAATCTAAATTGTGTTAGTGCTAAACAGCGAGCCCCTTACAGTCCTTTTTCGGCTCTATTTAAAATAAAGAGGGATCGCGCATGTATAAAACTATAAAAAACCTGGCAAAGACCTGCTTACAACACTTAATTCATTTGCATAAAAATACATAACCTTTTTACTCGCACCTCTTCCTACAGTGAATATTGTATATTCTATTTCCCACAGGTGCTCAGTTTTATATATAACAAAAAACATTTGATGTATTCATAGAAATACTAGTTCATACATATATGGTAAGTTGATACATAAACATATAGGGGTAGTTAAAAAAATGACTACAGATAATTAATTAAAACAATCATGCAATTTCATCAAAATAGAATAGTTAAAATTCTTTAAAGTAAAATTCCTAAAAATCTCATAATTGCATAGACTAAATATAAATCTTAAGAAACTGCTCTTAAAGCTCTTAAAAAAACTCTTAAAAAAACACTTAAAAAACACCACACAATCTGGGGAGATGTGCTTATTTTCAAATTAGAAACACATCTACTATACAGTACATCCTATTTAACATCATATGTTATCATTGATTTTAAAAGGTATGTGCTTCAGTTATATAGATTTGCTCTACCCCATTTTCTCTATTCCTCTATGAAAGCAGCCAAATCAATAGCTCTGTTCAGACCCACTGGTTCCATGGTACCCAACCTATGGATCCAGTAGGTCTCGTGCTGCCTGAGTTTAGCCAACTGATCCCCCCCCCGCTTACTGCATTTCTTATAAGTTCTATGGCCCTAATGCTGAGACCTGTCTTATCTTTATTGCGTACTTCAGCAAAATGTGCTGATAACTAGTGATGTCGTGAATAGTTCACTGGCGAATAGTTCCCGGCGAACATAACATGTTCGCGTTCGCCGCGGTGGGCGAACATATGCAATTTTCGATGCGCCCCCTATTTGTCATCATTGAGTAATACTTTGACCCTCTACCTCACAGTCAGAAGACACATTCCAGCCAATCAGCAGCAGACACTCCCTCCCAGACCCTCCTACCTCCTGGACAGCATCCATTTTAGATTAATTTAGAAGCTGCATTCTTAGTGAGAGGAGGGACAGTGTAAATTATAAAAAAAAAATTTTTTTTGACTGTGAAACATCGGTCTGCTAGTGTAATTTAATTGCAGTTGCCTGCCTGCCTGCCAGCGTTTGTGCCAGGCCCACTTGCCCAGTGCTACCACTCATATCTGGTGTAACAGTAGTGTAAATTTAAAAAAAAAAACTTTTTTGACTGTGAAACATCAGTCTGCTAGTGTAATCTAATTGCAGTTGCCTGCCTGCCAGCGTGTGTGCCAGGCCCACTTGCCCAGTGCCACCACTCATATCTGGTGTAACAGTAGTGTAAATTTAAAAAAAAAAACTTTTTTGACTGTGAAACATCAGTCTGCTAGTGTAATCTAATTGCAGTTGCCTTCCAGCGTGTGTGCCAGGCTTACAGCGTATACTGTGCCCACTTGCCCAGTGCCACCACTCATATCTGGTGTAACAGTAGTGTAAATTTAAAAAAAAAAAACTTTTTTGACTGTGAAACATCAGTCTGCTAGTGTAATCTAAATGCAGTTGCCTGCCTGCCAGCATGTGTGCCAGGCTCACAGCGTATACTGTGCCCACTTGCCCAGTGCCACCACTCATATCTGGTGTAACAGTAGTGTACATTTAAAAAAAAAAACTTTTTTGACTGTGAAACATCAGTCTGCTAGTGTAATCTAATTGCAGTTGCCTGCCTGCCTGCCAGCGTGTGTGCCAGGCTCACAGCGTATACTGTGCCCACTTGCCCAGTGCCACCACTCATATCTGGTGTAACAGTAGTGTAAATTTAAAAAAAAAAAACTTTTTTGACAGTGAAACATCAGTCTGCTTGTGTAATCTAATTGCAGTTGCCTGCCTGCCAGTGTGTGTGCCAGGCTCACAGCGTATACTGTGCCCACTTGCCCAGTGCCACCACTCATATCTTGTTTAATAGTAGTGTAAGTGTACATTTAAAAAAATAAAAACTTTTTGGACTGTGAAACATCAGTCTGCTTTTTTGTGTCAGGCTCAAAGCGTATACTGTGCCCACTTGCCCATTGCCACCACTCATATCTTGTTTAATAGTAGTGTAAGTGTACATTTAAAAAAATAAAAACTTTTTGGACTGTGAAACATCAGTCTGCTAGTGTAATCTAATTGCAGTTGCCTGCCTGCCTGCCAGCGTGTGTGCCAGGCTCACAGCGTATACTGTGCCCACTTGCCCAGTGCCACCACTCATATCTGGTGTAACAGTAGTGTAAATTTAAAAAAAAAAAACTTTTTTGACAGTGAAACATCAGTCTGCTTGTGTAATCTAATTGCAGTTGCCTGCCTGCCAGTGTGTGTGCCAGGCTCACAGCGTATACTGTGCCCACTTGCCCAGTGCCACCACTCATATCTTGTTTAATAGTAGTGTAAGTGTACATTTAAAAAAATAAAAACTTTTTGGACTGTGAAACATCAGTCTGCTTTTTTGTGTCAGGCTCAAAGCGTATACTGTGCCCACTTGCCCATTGCCACCACTCATATCTTGTTTAATAGTAGTGTAAGTGTACATTTAAAAAAATAAAAACTTTTTGGACTGTGAAACATCAGTCTGCTTTTTTTGTCAGGCTCTCAGCGTATACTGTGCCCACTTGCCCAGTGGCACCACTCATATCTTGTTTAATAGTAGTGTAAGTGTACATTTAAAAAAAAATGACAGGCAGAGGCAGGCCACCCCGCAGGTGCCGTTGTGGTTGTGGTGCTGTGATTCCCTTTGGCCCTAGAATAATGCCCAGTGTTCAGAGGCCACATACCATGAACTCGAAAAGTTCTGAGGACATAGTTGACTTTTTAACACAGGACACCCAATCTTCTATAGCTTCCGCTCCGAACCTTGACGCACCATCCTCCTCCAGCTTATCTTTGGGCAGCACCTCTCAAGTTACCACTCGCCCGCCTGCCACCACCACCAACACTAGCACCACAGCTGCTTCACTTGATCTGTCAGAGGAGTTATTTACACTACAGTTGGAAGAAATGAGTGATGTGCAACCATTATTGCCAGAGGATGTAGATAACAGGGATATGTCTCAGTCAGGCAGCATTACACACATGGATGTACGGTGTGATGATGATGATGTTGTACCCGCTGCGGGAGTTTGGTCTGTCACTGTGAAGCGGGCGTAACCCTTACACTACCTGATCGATACAGCATCATACCTGATGTTTTAAAGCACGTTATTCCAAACAATTTAGGAATGTTAGGTGATTTATGCCCTTTATGGCTTAAAACCAGACTCTGCATCCACTATGTAATTTTCCATGGGAGTTTTGCCATGAATCCGCCTCCGGCATGCCACAGTCCAGGTGTTAGTACCCTTGAAACAACTTTCCCATCACTATTGTGGCCAGAAAGAGTCCCTGTGGGTTTTAAAATTTGCCTGCCCATTGAAGTCTATGGCGGTTCACCCGGTTCGCCGGTTCGCAAACTTTTGTGGGAGTTTGCGTTTGCAGTTCGCGAACCCAAATTTTTAGGTTCGCGACATCACTACTGATAACCCATGTGTAGTCAATCCATTCTCTATGTTCCTCAAATGTTCACTAAATCTTATCTTGACCGAGTGTTTTGTGCGGCCAACATAGAACCTATTACACAAGCATCTCGAAAAAAAGCACAACGTATTTCGTTCTACAGTTCATTAGATCCTTGATCTTAAATGAAAACTCTGTTCCTATCTCCCCAAAGTTTTTGTTGTTCTTATCTATATGTTCACAACAAGTGCAACCTTTTCTTCCACATCTATAAAACCCACAGGAAGCTTTGTTCAACCAATTTACCTCAGTTTCCAATTTTAAAACACTGGGACTAATGCAATTTTTCACTGAATGGCAGGATAATTATTTATGGGTCACGATGGATGTGAGTTCTCTTTATACCTCCATACCCCATGGCCTGGGGATTACAGCTGTTAGGTATTTTTTGGAGAAGTGTGGTTTTATTAATAATACCCAAATATGGTTTTTAGAAGAGTCTATTAGGAACTATTTTAACGAGGAACTATTTTATGTTTGAAAGCAAATACTACATCCAGCAGACCGGTACCGGAATGGTACAAAATTCACCCCGAATTTTGCAAATCTCTACAAGGGATGGTGGGAGGATTTGTATATTTATAATGCAGATAATTCCTATAAGGAGAATATCATAACATGGTATCATTATATTGATGATGTGCTCGTCATATGGCAAGGGGAGGTTGATTTTTTAAATGAATTTGTAAAATACACCAATATGAATATGTTAAAACTCAAATTCACTATGGAACATAATAAGGATAAAATCACATTCCTAGACCTAGAGATTGCCCAAGAGAATAGTGGGATTTATACCAAGCTCTATCGGAAAACTACAGATACAAATGGGTATTTGCATGCTCGAAGCGGACATCACGAGAAATGGATACGCAACATTCCTCTTGGGCAGTTTCAAAGGGCTAAACGTAATTGTTCAAGGAGACAAGACTTCTTGAGTGAGTCAAAAACCATTAGTAATAGGTTTTTAGCCAAGCGATACCCTGAATATATTGTAAAGGGGGCATATGAAAAGGTTGAAAGAATGGAAAGAGGTGCCTTACTTGATAACAAATTAAATATGGAATGTGAGGAGAAGAGGAGGTAAAAAATGTGAGGTACAACTAGTTACCAAATGTAATAGGGCATCCAAAAGATGAGAGCAGTGAAGAAATTTTGGCCCATTCTCATGCAAGACCCTATTTTGAAGAATACATTGGTTGATAGGGGCCAGGTGGTTTTTAAAAGAAACATGAATTCTAAAAATCGCATTAGTCCCAGTGTTTTAAAATCTGAAACTGAGGTAAATTGGCTGAACAAAGCTTCCTGTGGGTTTTATAGATGTGGAAGAAAAGGTTTTACTTGTTGTGAACATATAGATAAGAACAACAAAAACTTTGGGGAGAAAGGAAATTAGTTTTTGTTTAAGACCAAGGATCTAATGAACTTGAACTGTAGAACGAGATACGTTGTGTATTTGATGAGATGCCCGTGTAATAGGTTCTATGTTGGCCGCACAAAATGCTCGGTCAAGATAAAATTCAGTGAACATTTGAGGAACATAGAGAATGGATTGACTACACATTGTTTATCAGCACATTTTGCTGAAGTACACAATAAAGATAAGATAGATAAGGTCTCAGCATTAGGGTCATAGAACTTATAAGAGATGCAGTAAGGGGGGGAATTGGTTGGCTAAACTCAGGCAGCGTGAGACCTACTGGATCCATAGGTTGAGTATCATGGAACCAGTGGGTCTGAATAGAGATATTGATTTGGCTGCTTTCATAGAGAAATAGAGAAAATGGGGTAGAGCAAATCTATATAACTGAGGGACATACCTTTTAAAATAAATTATAACATATGATGTTAAATAGGATGTACCCTATAGTAGAGGTGTTTCTCATTCGAAAATAACCACATCCCCCCAGATTGTGTGGTGTTTTTTAAGTGTTTTTTTAAGAGTTTTTAAGAGCAGTTTCTTAAGATTTATATTTAATCTATGCAATTATGAGATTTTTAGGAATTTTGCTTTAAATAATTTTAACTATTCTATTTTGATGGAATTGCATGATTGTTTTCATTAATTATATATCTGTAGTCATTTTTTAATTACCCCTATATGTTTATGTATCAACTTACCATATATGTTTGAACTAGTATTTCTATGAATACACCAAAGGTTTTTTGTTGGATATGAACCTGTGAGCACCTGTGGGAAATAGAATATAAAATATTCACTGTAGGAAGAGGTGCAAGTAAAAAGGTTATGTATTTTTATGCAAATGAATTAAGTGTTGTAAGCAGTTCTTTGTCAGGTGTGTTATAGTTTTATATATGTGCGATCCCTCTTTATTTTTATTATAAATAGAGCCGAAAAAGGACTGCAAGGGGCTCGCTGTTTAGCGCTCATGCAATTTGGATTGTTATGTTATGTGACTGATCAGTATTAAAGACATTGCATTACCCATATCATCACCTCACATACTATCTATGGATAACTAGAGGGAGACAAGAAGAGTGGGCATTAGCCTTTGATGAAGCGGGAGGAGTCCTGCAAAACATGTAAAGCCATGCCCACATAGCCGTACTGTGAAGTCAGACCTTTTCTGGTTGGTGAGAAACCGTTGATGGCAACACGGGTTTGCCATACTGGAGGAGGGAACTGCTCTGGGGAAATAGATCTAACTCACATATCTCTCAGCTTGTTATCTGAGGACTTCTTGAGTGAGTCAAAAACATTAGTAATAGGTTTTTACCCAAGTGATACCCTGAATATATTGTATATGGGGCATATGAAAAGGTTGAAAGAATGGATAGAGGTGCCTTACTTGATAACAAATTAAATATGGAATGTGAGGAGACTGGTAAAAAATGTGAGGTACAACTAGTTACCAAATATAATAGGGCATCCAAAAAAATTGAGAGAGCAGTGACGACATTTTGGCCAATTCTCATGCAAGACCCTATTTTGAAGGATATATTGGTTGATAGGGGCCAGGTGGTTTTTAAAAGAAACATGAATTTGAAAAGTAGCATTAGTAGCGTTAGGAAAGGAGTTTCCGTTTAAGACCACGGATCTAATGAACTGTAGAACAAAATATGTTGTGTATTTGTTGAGATGCCTGTGTAATAGGTTCTATGTTGGCCGCACAAAATTCTCAGTCAAGATAAAATTCAGTGAACATTTGAGGAACACAGGGAATGGTTTGACTACACATGGGTTATCAGCACATTTTGCTGAAGTACACAATAAAGATAAGACAGGTCTCAGCATTAGGGCCATAGAACTTATCAGAAATGCAGTAAGGGGGGGGGATCGGTTGACTAAACTCAGGCAGCGTGAGACCTACTGGATCCTTAGGTTGGGTACCATGGAACCAGTGGGTCTGAATAGAGATATTTATTTGGCTGCTTTCATAGAGAAATAGAGAAAATGGGGTAGAACAAATCTATATAACTGAGGGACATACCTTTTAAAATCAATTATAACATATGATGTTAAATAGGATGTACCCTATAGTAGAGGTGTTTCTCATTCGAAAATAACCACATCTCCCCAGATTGTGTGGGTTTTTTTAAGTGTTTTTTAAGAGTTTTTTTAAGTTTTTAAGAGCAGTTTCTTAAGATTTATATTTAATCTATGCAATTATGAGATTTTTAGGAATTTTGCTTTAAAGAATTTTAACTATTCTATTTTGATGAAATTACATGATTGTTTTCATGAATTATATATCTGTAGTTGTTTTTTAATTACCCCTATATGTTTATGTATCAACTTACCTTATATGTATGAACTAGTATTTCTATGAATACACCATTAGTTTTTTGTTTGATATGAAACTGTGAGCACCTGTGGGAAATAGAATATAAAATCTACACTGTAGGAAGAGGTGCGAGTAAAAAGGTTATGTATTTTTATGCAAATGAATTAAGTGTTGTAAGCAGTTCTTTGTCAGGTTTGTTATAGTTTTAAACATGTGTGATTCCTCTTTATTGTAAATAGAGCCGAAAAAGCACTGTAAGGGGCTCGCTGTTTAGCGCTAACACAATTTGGATTGTTATATTATGTGACTGCTCAGTATTGAAGATATTGCATTACCCATATGATCACGTCACATACTATCTATGGATAGAGGAGGACAAGAAGACTGGGCATTAGCCTCTGATGAAGAGGGAGGAGTCTCGCGAAACACATAAGGCCACGCCCACATATACATACTGTGACATCAGACATTTTCCGGTTGGTGAGAAACCGTTGCCGACAACACAGGTTTGCCATACTGGAGGAGGCACCTGCTCCGGGGAAATAGATCTCGCTCACATATCTTTCAGCTTGTTATCTGACACTTGCATCTATAGACAGGAAGGTCTGGGGATACGAGGAGCGCTCCAGCACAGAGTAGGAGTCATCTATACCCACGCTTTACACATACCTCACATTGTTTGGGGTCATACTTGTGAGTTCGTTTTTTCTGTGTATAAAATAAATTAATTGTTTTTACTTGGATATACTGCATCATGATGGTTCTTCTTTTTTCTTCCCTTTGCGCTTTATGTTTTCTCATTTCTAGTTCTAAAGCTTGCCTAAACCATGGCAACAATTCAATCTCCAGATGATCCTATTGCACCTCCAGTTGTTCTTGTGGGAACTCCTGCATTTAAGCTCCCGACAAGCATTCTAGGAATTCAAAAGAGTTTTCTGGATTCTTGAACCAGTGTCACCTATGCTTCACTTCTGATCCAGTGAATTTTGTTTGCAATGAGTTGAAGACTGCCTTGATTATTTCTGGTCTTTGTCTCTAATGCAACTAGAATTGTGATCAGTTTATAGCTGCATACTGGGAGGAAGGAATCTGCTTGTTCATATCTGCTGGATCAAAGAGAAGGCAAATGATCTGTGGGACAATACACAGAAGACTTCAACACCCTAACCCATGAGACCTCTTGGAATGATGAGACTTTAATGTAAGCCATTAGGGTCTCACATGGATGTAGCCTCTAATTGGTTATCCACATCTGAGAGGAATAGACAGCTTAAAGAAAAGTTATGTCTGTACTGCAAATCTCCAGGACATATTGCCTACAGCTGCCCTACCAAGTCCCATATTGCCATACTAAGCACAGGCTTAGAGAGTGATGGGATACTTCTCTAAGCCTATCTTTTATCAACCCTCCAAGTTAATTCTCACTCTGGTTCCAATATCCCTCTCTTGGGACTCACAAGTGGTGACAGGCCAAGCTTTCATCAACATCTTTAGACAGGATATTTATTGGAAAATAACTTATAATGAAACAAACTTTTCCCATTCAGATTACAATAGAACAACGGCATCAAAAATCATTAATTGAATGTAATTTTCACATCATTTTGGCAGTCCTTTGGCTGGCTTTGCTAACATAATCTGTCTATTGATTGGGCAACAGGAACTATAACAGTTGGAGCCCGCTCTGTGAACACAACAGTCTAAAAGATAATTATTTGATAGCAACTTAAAGTACTCACTGTGAGCAGTATGAATACTTAGTAATGCCCTTTAGACATTGTAATGCTTTAGCTGTGTTCCAGTCACTCATAAATGTTCTGCAAGATATGTTATATCAATTTATCTAGGTATTTATTGATGATATTGTAATTTACTCAAAATGATTGGAAGGACATTGACAACAGTTCAGATAAATTGTCAAGAATTTCCTTGAGAAGCATCTGTTTGTTAAAGCAAAGAAGTGCAAATTTGAAAAATTTTCAGACACCTTCTTGGGATATATTCTCTCTGAAGAAGGGTTACCAATGATCCTGCATTGGAAAAAGCCTACTGATCTGAAAGGTGTCCAATGCATTTTGGGGCTTGATAATTTTTACAGATTTGTCACTCATATCTACAATTACAGTGTAAATGAGAAAATGAACTAACCACCGTTGCTGGTCCCAAGTGGTGAAGACTACTTTCAGAGACTAAAAGAGGTATTTATTTCTGTCCCATCTTACTCCACCAGGATGTTAATTGGCAGTTTGTGATTAAGGCCGATAATTACAATAACTGAGTAGGTGCCGTTCTGTCTCAACAAGAACCTGGGACTGGAAAGGTGTACACATGTTAGTTCTTTTCATTTAAGTTTACTCCTGCAGAAAGAAACTACACAGCAAGGGAAAAAGAATGTGATAACCATCAAGTTTGCTCGGGAAGAATGGAATAACCTACTAGAAAAAGCTGTTTAAGCAGTCCTTATTCTTACAGATCACAAAAATCTGTTTTAAATAAAATGTCGTTTGATAGGCCGTGTTTTTTCCCAGATTTAATTATGGGCTGTTTTATATTTCTGGAATTAAAAATATCAAAGCAGATGCTTTGTCCAGACAACATGCTGAAATTTCAGATTATCTTCAGCAACCAAATCCCATAATTCTTGAACAGTATATAATAGCTTTTTTGACTTCTACTGTATTACAATAGATTACAATAGAGATGCAGATGATCAGCTACCCTAAAAATGTTGAGATGCCTTCTACAAAATTATTTGTTCCTAAAAATGTTAAAAGGAAGATTTTTAAATGGTCTCTTTATTCTCCCATAGAGTCCATCTTGTCTCAAAACACAAAGGGCAAGATTACAAGTGGAAGCAATGTATCACTTTCACTAGAGTGCTATTTGCACTAAAATTAAACTGTTTGCGCTTGTCGGTTAGCGTGAGTGCTAGAGATTAAAAGTAAAAAGCTATCACTCACACGCTAAGCAGACAACTGCAAACAGTTTACTTCTAGTGCAATTAGAAAATCACACACGATAATGTATTTCCCATACAAGTCAATGAAGCAAAAAAAGTGGAAAAACACCTAACACCTATACCTGTGCGCTAACCTGAACCTGAATCGCCATAATACCCCTACTCTAATAACTCGTAAACCACCACATAGCCCACTGCAAAGTCCCCACTACACTAATTACCCCTAAACTGCCACCCCTCCAGTTTGCAAAGTAAACTTTTACTCTATTAAGCCCTAAACTGCCACCCTCCACATCACAAAAGTAAACCACTAACATCTAAACCTCCTAACCTAACACCCCATAAGTTACCCCAAATAGACTAACCTTTAAGAAAAAAAAACTAACTTTTTTTTTCATTGATGAGTACTATAATCAGGGTTTATGGTTAGGTTTTTTTTGGGGGGTGTTTTATTTTCTTCTGGGCAGCAAAATAGCTAAATGCCCTTTTAAGAGTAATACCCAGTCAAATGCCCTTTCCATGGCACCTTTTAGAGTAAGTTTCTTAGAGAAACTTTTTTTGGGTGTGGGGGTAAATGTTAGAATGTTGTAGTGTTATACACTTTAGGGCAATGCCCTACAAAAGGCCCTTTAAGGGCTATATTTGTACTTAAGTGTTAGAATAGGTTATTTTATATTTTGGGGTGTTTTTTAGTGGGGATTATAGTAGGCATAACTCTTTATTTTTGGTAATTTTTTGTTATTTTAGGGTTTTTATTTTTGTGAAGGTAAGGTAAGTTTTTTAATTTTTCAGGTAAGTTTACTTTTTTAAAGGTAGTTAATTTTTTGTAAACGAAGTCTATTTGGGGTAACTTAGGGGGTTTTAGGTTAAGGGGTTTTCTTTGTAATGTGGGGGTGTGGCGGTGTAGGGGTTAATAGTGTAGAAGTGTAATTTACAATGTGGGGGTGTGGCAGTTTAGGGGTTAATAGTGTAGAAGTTTACTTTGCGATGTGGGGGTGTGGTGGTTTATGGGTTAATAGCGTAGAGGGGTACTTTGCAATGTGGGTGGTTTGGGGTAAACAGTGTAGTTTAGTGTAACTGTTTCTTCCGGACAAACTCTTTTGAGCAGTAAAAGTGTATTTCTTGCGAGTGATTGCATTTACTTTAAACTTATAATAGAAGCGCACATTACCGCTCAACGCAACCCATAGAAAATATGGGGAGCGTAAATGACTATGAATTTGCGCAAATGAATTAGCGATAATTTTAATAGTGTGCCCCGTGTAATATGTATTTGAGCATAAATAGCCCTCTGGTGGCCAAAAAAGAAGCAGGGTGTTGAGTCCCTTGTAGAAGTGTGTGATGTCTGTGTTCTATTTAAGGATCTTTGACAATGGCCTAATGGACTTTTTCACTCATTAGCTGTTCCAGATCAACCACAGGCTCACATAGCCATGGATTTTATTGTAGACTTACTCAAGTCAGAAGAAAATACCGCAATTCTGACTTTCTGTGCTTGTTCAGCAGACAGTGTCACTTCATTTGGTTACCCAAATTACCTTCTTCCCTGCACAATGACACATATTTTTCTGACTAGGGGACCCAGTACATATCTGAATTCTGGAGAGCACTGTGTTAAACACTCAATAAACATCACTTTTGCATATCACTCACAATCAAATGGCCAGGGAAAGTGAACTAGCCAAACATAAGAATAATATCTGCAAATATTTTTGAATGAAAAACAGTATAACCAAACTTCTCCCAATTGCTGAATTTGTTTTTAACAATTTCTATATTTTGACCTATACTAAGCATGGATAGATAAAAAAAGCTACATCCAATACCTGCAACTATTTTTATCCATATAACCACCCACCACTCATCACCCAGGCTTCCTTAGACCCAAGAGACCCCTCTTTATGATCCTTCAATTCTCCTATAAGACAACCATGTATGATCTCAAGCACAACTCATCCTCACGTCAAATGACCCGCTAGCATTTTAAACCTCCTTCTAGCACCCATGACCACCAACAGTGCATATGTAATCATCTTAAAACATTACAGATACCCCTGTAAGAAAGCAGGCCATTTTATAATAATAACAATAATAATAAATATCTAATGTTTATTTAATGATTGTTTTTGGAGCCTTTCAATTAGTAGCTTGTAGCTGAGGATAATAATTAAGACCTTTTCTATTATATTACAAATGTCTCATATAGCCCCTCTCTGTGCATTATATATAAGTCTCTCCTTATTTATGATTCCTGATAAAACCTTTCCTAGATATAATCAGAAGGTTTTTAATAGTTTCTCCATAGCTTCTGTTCTTAATTTTTGTATATCTTAAGAGTTTGCATTCAGTGGAAAATATTTCAAAACAATAAAAGAGGTTTACCATATGAGACAGATGAGTGGTCTCTATATGCTAGGATACCTTTTATCACTCTAGTTATTTCTTCAATGTCAGAGGTCCAAAAGGGGCATCACAAACTTTACTTTACAAGGATTATAGTATAAATGTATTCAAAGAGAGTATTTATCTCACAAATATATACTATTAAGCCTCCCAAGGGAGCACAAAAAGGGATTGGCTATCTGCTATACTCACATGTTACTCCATTATAATTACATAAAAAAGCTGGGTGTTCCTGTACAAGTTAAGTATATAAAAAGATCTATTACCAAAAACAATAATGCCAATTTTAATACAATACCAAGGGCTCCTGGCCAGGACCAGACCTTGCCACAAAACGCCCTTGGGAGGATTAATAGTAACTGTTACCCAATGTTATGGGGATAGTTACCTATATTGTACTTGTCTGGTATTAGGCCATAATCATGCTATAAACTTTATTTGTTTGCAGTGAAGGTTCCTCCATTTGTGCACTTCCGCACGTGAACCCCCAGGCAAGAAGAGATAAAAACATTTTTAGTTAAATAAAATATAATTTTTCAAATAGCCCCCTATTGGAAAAATTATATTTTATTTTTTAACCCCAAAAATTTTAATGCATAGTTTTTTAAAAAAAATAAAAAAATTATTATGTATGTTTTTTTTAATCTGCACCGCACGTGCGGTAGAGAGCCTTATGCCGGTCACAGTGACCATCACATCCCTATAGAGGCTTAATCGCACAGGCTGAACTGTGCGAGTGGACTTTCAGCCTGTGCTCTGCCTCTGTGTGATACGCTGCACCAGTGCGCAACGTCATGGCCACGAGGCTCCTCCCCCTTAATGGCGTGAAAACCTCATGGTGGAGATAGCCATTGAGCGGAGAGGAGCTATACTGAGAGCTCATAGATCATTCATCATTTGATAAAAAAATATAATAATATATATTTATATCCAGCATTATAATTTAGTTATCATATCATCTGTGATATAGATAGGGAGTGGAGGAATTTGGGCAGATTTATTACTTAGCAGTTTATTACTTTATTATTCTGTTTGTTTCTGAGAGAGGCTGCGTGCCTGGGGCCCTGAACAGACGCAGTTAGTCAGAGTCAGAGAGAAGAGAGTAGACAGTGTCTGATCTGTCAGTGTCAAAAAAGACTTAGTTAATTGTTAATTTAGTTTTACTTTGAATTAACAGATTAGAGTAGGACTAGGGAGTGGAGGAAGGAACTTGGGAAGAATTTTTTTCTTTTAAAACAATTTGCTTTATTAATTCTTTCTTCTGATTCTTCATTCTTCTGAGGCTCCCTGAACAAGAATATACTTAATAGTTAGAATTAGCAGATACAGATTAGAAAAGGGAGTGGAGGAATTTGGGAATAATAATAATATATATTTTTTTTAAAGAAATTGGTTTATTAATTTCTGATTCTGAGAGAGGCTTCCTGAACAGCAGGCCAGCAGAAGACTGTGACACATGTTGATTTTACTAGTTGACCGTTGACGACTGTCACGGCTGTACTAGTAAAAACTTTAAGTATTTTAGCAGACTAATTAATTAGTAGATTGCAATTAGAAGAAAGTTTTGCAAAAAAAATTAAAAGATTTTTTTTAAAAGCAGTTAACTGCTGTGCTGCTGATACTATATAGACAGTTAAACTGCATATTTTACATTTTATATTTTATCCCTTCTGAGCTATATTAACTGTATAATTATTATAACTAAATTATCAGATTTATATTACCTACAAGTTATATATTTGATAAGAACCGCAAAACTACTTACCTACAAGTTTTATATTTTATAACAGCTGCAAAGCTACTTAACTACAAGTTATATATTTGATAACAACCGCTAAACTACTTGCCTACAAGTTGTATATTTTATAACAGCTGCAAAGCTACTTACCCACAAGTTATACATTTGAGAACAACCACAAAACTACTTACCTATTAGTTCTAGTTGTATATTTTATAACAGCTGCAAAGCTACTTACCTACAAGTTATATATTTAATAACATCCGCAAAACTACTTGCCTACTAGTTGTATATTTTATAACAGCTGCAAAGCTACTTACCTACAAGTTATATATTTGATAACAACCACCAAACTACTCACCTACAAGTTGTATATTTTATAACAGCTGCAAAGCTACTTACCTACAAGTTATATATTTGATAACAACCGCAAAACTACTTATCTACAAGTTGTATATTTTATAACAGCTTCACAGCTACTTACCTACAAGTTATATATTTGAGAACAACCGCAAAACTACTTGCCTACTAGTTTTAGACAGTAGTTAACCTTGACCATTGATGGCTGTCATGGCTGCTGCCTGCTGTAATTATACTAGTTAAAACACTTTTAGTTTAGACTTATTAACAGATTGCAGAGTATCAGAGTTGTTAAAACAATTATATATTTTATAACAACCGCAAAACTACTTGCCTACTAGTTGTATATTTTATAACAGCTGCAAAGCTACTTACCTACAAGTTATATATTTGATAACAACCACCAAACTACTCACCTACAAGTTGTATATTTTATAACAGCTGCAAAGCTACTTACCTACAAGTTATATATTTGATAACAACCGCAAAACTACTTATCTACAAGTTGTATATTTTATAACAGCTGCAAAGCTACTTACCTACCAGTTATATATTTGATAAAAACCACAAAACTACTTACCTACAAGTTTTATTTTTTATAACAGCTGCAAAGCTCCTTACCTACAAGTTATATATTTGATAACAACCGCAAAACTACTTACCTATTAGTTCTAGTTGTATATTTTATAACAGCTGCAAAGCTACTTACAAGTTATATTTTTTATAACAACCGCAAAACTACTCACCTACTATTTGTATATTTTATAACAGCTGCAAAGCTACTTACCTACAAGTTATATATTTGATAACAACTGCAAAACTACTTGCCTACTAGTTGTATATTTTATAACAGCTGCAAAGCTACTTACCTACAAGTTATATATTTGATAACAACCGCTAAACTACTTGCCTACAAGTTGTATATTTTTTAACAGTTGCAAAGCTACTTACCTACAAGTTATATATTTGATAACAACCGCAAAACTACTTGCCAACAAGTTGTATATTTTATAACAGCTGAAAAGCTACTTGCCTACAAGTTATATATTTGATAACAACTGCAAAACTACTTACCTATTAGTTCTAGTTGTATATTTTATAACAGCTGCAAAGCTACTTACATACAAGTTATATATTTGATAACAACGGCAAAACTACTTGCCTACTAGTTGTATATTTTATAACAGCTGCAAAGCTACTTACCTACAAGTTATATATTTGATAACAACCACTAAACTACTTGCCTACAAGTTGTATATTTTATGACAGCTGCAAAGCTACTTACCTACAAGTTATATATTTGAGAACAACTGCAAAACTACTTACCTATTATTTCTAGTTGTATATTTTATAACAGCTGCAAAGCTACTTACCTACAAGTTATATATTTGAGAACAACTGCAAAACTACTTGCCTACTAGCTTTATATTTTATAACAGCTGCAAATCTACTTACCTACAAGTTATATTTTTCATAATAACCTCTAAACTACTTGCCTACAAGTTGTATATTTTATAACAGCTGCAAAGCTACTAACCTACAAGTTATATATTGTAGAACAACCGCAAAACTATTTGCCTACTAGTTTTATATTTTATAACAGCTGCAAAGCTACTTACCTAAAAGTTATATATTTCATAACAACTGCAAAGCTACTTACCTACAAGTTGTATATTTTATAACAGCAAAACTACTTGCCTACAAGTTATATATTTTTTTAACAGCAAAACAAATTGTCTAAAAGTTATATATATTATAACAGCAAAACTACTGGTCTAAAAGTTATATATATTATTATAGCAAAACTACTTGCCTAGAAGTGATATATTTTATAAGAACCGCAAAGCAACTTACCTACAAGTTATATATTTTATAACAGTAATGGACTGTTCTTTGTGTGTAAACTAACAGTTAAGATGGCACTTCGTAAAATCAGTGTGTCTGAGCTAAAGCAATTACATTTTTCAATGTTGCCCATGGAAAGAAAAAAATTAATTATAATGCTTAGGCCAACACCTAGGCTTAACCTTATCCAGGTGACAAAATGTAAAACTAGAGATTTCAAAAGATAATTCAAACCCGAGGTATATGATAAATATCCATGGATTTGTGGCTGTGAATTATCTAACAGGCTCTTTTGTTTTTATTGTCTCCTGTTTGCAAACCAAAGTGGTGATTCAAGCTGGGTGAGTTATGATATTGCCGATTTATCACATTTATGTCAGAAAATATAAATAAACATAATTGCTCCCAATCACATTTAAACTCCACATTAGAGTTTAATTTGCTAGGAAGTGTTGATATTCGCCAACAACTTGACAGTGCATATTGTTTGAATATTAAAAAACATAATGAGCAAGTAACGAAAAATCATTATGTCCTTTGCAAAAAAATTAATTGTATTTTATTTTGCAACGCATTTGAGCTTGCACTTCGAGGACATGATGAACGCGATGATTCATTAAATCCAGGCATTTTCCGAGGTCTTATAAACTTCTCAGCAGAACTTGATGCATCTCTAAAAGAACATCTTGCTAGTGCAACTGTTTTTAAAGGAATGTCAAAAGAAATTCAAAACGATTTATTAGACTGTATGCTTACTGTTTGCCAGTACCAAAAATCTCAATGCAAGTTTTCTAGCAGTGATAGCAGATGAAACTACTGATGTTTTATCTGCCTTCCAATTGGTTGTTGTTTTTCAATACATTATAGGTAACGGACAACCGGTTGAGAGATTCTGGGAATTCACTAATCCAGCTGGACATGATGCAGAATCTATAGCTACATGTATTCAAGCTACTTTGGAAAAAGTTCTAGACAACCCAGAGAAATTGATATCCCAGAGTTACGACGGTGCAAGCGTGATGAGTGGTCAGTATGCAGGTGTTCAGGCAATAATTAAAAGTACCTACATGAATGCAAATTTTATGCATTGCTTTGCACATCAGCTCAATTTGATTGTCAGCCAAGCAAGCAGTCAGAATCAACAAGTTCGAGTATTTTTTTCAAACCTAAGTGACACTATTAACTTTTTTAGTAACTCGCCACAAAGGATAGCTATTCTAAATGAAACTAGAGTCGAACGGTGAATACAGTGTTTGAAAACAGGGAACAGTTAATTGAATGCATGGAAAAAATAGAGTCAACATCGAAAAAAGAAATAGCAATAAAACAAGCAGGGGCTATTCGGCGTATGTTAGAAGATTTGGTATTTGTGTTTTGGCTTACAGTTTTTCACAATATTATGCCACATGTAGATGTGTTATATAACCAACTTCAGAAAACACTAACAGATGCAGCACTTATTCGAAAACATGTTAACACTTTCCAGGAGACAATGGAAAAAAGAAAAGAAAAGAAAGGACACAGTGACCATGATGATATCAGAAACAGAGGAAACATCAAGGAAAAGGAAGAGAGAAAATATTCACATTACTCAGACTGTGGCAGCTAAAGAGATATGCGATGTTATCATGAATCAAGTAAAAAATAGATTTTCTTTTATAACTCACTACTCGGCTGTTTCTCTCCTCCAAGATGAAAAATTTGCGGATTACGAGAACATTTTTCCAAATCAGCTTCTTGACCAAACATCAGCTGTTTATCACATATTACAGAAAGATCGCCTGAAAACTGAACTAGGAGTAATTTACAGAAGACCAGATTTCAGAAATATGAATGGTGCCATTAGTCTTCTACAGTTTGTAATAGAAAATAACTTGGACAGTACTTTCTCGGAGACCTACAAACTGTTGCAAATTATTTCGACTATTCCCGTGACAACTGCTGAGAGATGTTTCTCAACTTTAAAAAAAGTTAAGACATTTCTAAGGAGCACCATGACTGAGGAAAGACTGACCGCTCTAGCCATGCTCACAATTGAAAAACATTTGATAAACACATGACATGACATGCCTAAATTCAACGAAAATGTTATTGATTTATTTGCCTCAAAAAAGACAGGCAGATTGACTTAATTTACAAAACTTGTACTTGAGTTATCAACATTCTGTTTTAATGTTTACCTTTGAAGTAAATTATTAAGCACTAGTATAATAGAATCTTCTTTTGTAGAAAGTAAAATGTTGGTGTATTTATCTTAATTTTGCCACCAATTATATTATTATATTTATTAATAATTAATAACAATTATAAAATTATCATCAGCAATATCTCCAATTAATACAGTAGATGCCAAAAAATGGATTACTAAATTAATAGCAATATTAGCAAATAAATCCTTAGATTATACTAAGAGTCTTAGTTCAAATTCAATAAGCCTAATGGAATTTCCAGAAAGATATAATTCACTATTTGGCCTAAAATAGTCTTATAGTACTTAAAATAATCAACCAGAGATTTCACATGATGTTGACGATCAATTCAACATATACCAATTAATATTGAATTAAATAAATTCAATCTAACCACAATAATATATGCAATTTTTAAAATATATCACAGTGGCTTTGGTTTAACCTAATGAAAATTAAAATACTAAATCCTTTCCTCTTAATAATAAGTTTACTTAGCACTAATATAATTATTTATGGTCTACACAGATCTATGAAATATCAATTATCATCTATGAAATGTCAATTATAACTATACATTACACCTTTAAATACAGCTTCAATTTAACTCTTGCAATAAAGAATACCATTGCTATAAATTATTAAATTATAACATTATTAAAAATTTAAAGACATTAAACTGCCAATACATTAATACCAGATTCCAATATTTCTGTCAGGTTCTGTGTTTCTACCTGTCTTTCTCAGCTACACCCACTTCCCCTCATTGGCTGACACTCTTTTAAAACACCTGCTCACATATCAATCAATGCTTAGTATTGATGATAGTATACCAAACTTCGGATTACAAAGCCAGCACCCTGCCTTGTGGAAAGGCTTATTAACTTTCTATTTTTCTCCTGCCTAGGAATTGTTTCAAACTGTGGACTTAACAGCATTGCTTCACCTTGTCACGGAGTCTCCGCTCTCAAAATCTGCCAACTATCTGTGGGGTAATTCTAGCTCATTACCATAGCACATTCTGTCTGCCTAATGTCTCTCTCTCAATAGAGTCTAATAGTGCTTACTTGGAACTTTATGCCTGCCGCTGCAAATCCGCAGCTCTTATCTCCTCTGTTTTACCGCACAAGCTGCCTGTCAGTTATTTTTTCAGTGACTCCGCTGAAGCGTGACGTCACATCCTCCTCGCTCTGCACGGACGCTCCTCACTCGCAACAAGACCGGAGCTGCACTAAGAGTCTCACCCACATCCAGACTCTGCCAGGTACTTTTTACTTACCAAGCCTTAACGGTCTCCGTTGCCAAGTTGTTTTTCACTAAACTACCTATGTCTATGTAAATACGTTTTGCATGAACTTCTTTCAACTGCTTACAATTTTGTTATTACAAGTAACAGCTGCACCGTTACATCCTATCCTCCGGTTTTGAGCAATTGCTTGTGCACATTCATTTCAGCATTTCTTTATATAAGCCTTATACTCAGCTATATTGAGAGTTATCTCCCCTTTAAACCTACTCTGAGTAAAATCACCTGTCTGAGGGAATTCCTCTCTCCCATAGGGATTCCTATAGCTGGGTGAGACATATCAAAATATACAAAAATAGGTTCTGCAGTTGTGTTCCACTCCAGAAATACTAATTTCCTTATATAATACTAAGCCCATTATCATGGAACCAGCAGATCTTCGCCAGATTGTATACAATTTAACTCAGAAGGTTGATCAGCTAGCTCAGGGCTTACGTGATCTTCAAATTGAAAATGCAGCTCTACAGAATATCATAAAAGACTCAATAGCTGTTAAATCAAATGAAACTGAATCTATAATTGCACCCCAAATATCTCTACCAGATCTGTTCTCTGGAAATCGCAAAGTTTATAGGCAGTTCAAAAATGCTTGCTGCCTGCTCTTTTCTATGAGACCTAGGACTTACCCCACAGAACGAGTGAAAGTCCTGACTACCATCTCATTCCTCCGGGGAGACCCCCGAAATTGAGCAGACAAATTTCTTGAGACACAGGATCCAATATTAGCCTCCTTGGAGGATTTTTTCACCGCCATGGATGAGATGTTCCAGGATACTGATGTGCAGCTCACAGCTGAAACTTCCCTGAGAAATCTCAGACAGGGAAAAAGGCCCATGGAGGAGTATGTCACAGACTTTAAACAGTTCGCCACGGATTCCCTCTGGACTCCTGTTGCTCTCCGAAACCAATTCAGGTTGGGTCTTTCTGAGCAATTGAAAGACGAGTTTGCGCGAATTGAATTACCACAGACCCTGGAACTCTTCATGAAAATGGCCATACAAATCGATCGACGTCTACGGGAGAGGAAAGCAGAGAAATACGCCACTGATTCCAAGCCAAAGATCACATATGTCCACACCACCTCTCCATCAAAACCTCAGGTAGAACCTATGGATATAGGGTTCCTCAGAGGTCCTCTTACACTTCAAGAAAAAACACGCAGAAGGCTTGGCAACCTTTGCATGTACTGTGCCAGTTCCTCACACAATGTTCAAGATTGCTCACTCCTGGCAAAAAACAAGAAAAGTAAGTCCTATAATTTATTCTCCAATGTCCAACATCAAGTACAACCTACTTACTGTACTTTATCTCTCTCCCTACAGCTGGAGCAAAAGCATCTGACGATTGATGATGCCATTATCGACTCAGGCGCCTCTGGAAATTACATGGACCAAGTTTTTTGTGAAAAGAACAAGATTCCTCTGGTCCTAAAGAAGTGTCCTATACCCATCAAAGTTATAGATGGATCTCTTATGTTTTCTGGTCCAATCACACATGAGACTGTTCCTATTCTCATTAATATTTCTGGTCACATTGAATTCATTTGCTTTGATGTTCTACCCTCACCCCATTTTTCTTTGGTTCTAGGGTTAAAATGGTTGCAATTACATAACCCTTCTGTTATTTGGTTTCCTTTTCAAATAAAATTCAACTCCGATTATTGCACAAAAACATGTTTCCCAGCCTCCTTCCTTCTACATTCTACCTGTCACACTGAAAGTCTACCTGAACATTATACTGATTTTAGTGACGTATTCAGTAAGACTCAGGCTGAGAATCTACCTCCTCACAGGCCCTATGATTGCCCTATAGATCTACAACCAGGTGCTCGGATCCCTGTTGGTCACCTCTATCCTCTGAGCAACCCTGAATTAGCGTTCCTTAAGGATTACTTGGAAGAAAACCTTAAAAAGGGTTTCATCCGACCCTCCACATCCCCAGCAGGGGCAGGATTCTTTTTTGTACGTAATAAAGATTCATCCCTCAGACCAATCATCGACTATCGTGAACTTAACAAGTGTACGATTAAAAATCGGTATCCCTTGCCTCTTATCCCCGAGTTGATCGAGAGACTTTCAGAAGCAACCATATTCACCAAGCTTGATCTAAGAGGGGCGTATAATTTAGTCAGAATAAAAGCGGGCCATGAGTGGCTGACGGCGTTCAGGACCAGGTATGGTCTCTATGAATACCTGGTGATGCCGTTCGGCCTATGCAACACCCCCGCCACCTTCCAATTCTTCATCAACGATGTGTTCCGTGATCTACTTGATGTATGTTTAGTCATTTATCTCGATGATATACTGATTTACTCACGAACACCTCAGGATCATGTGAAACACGTCCGTCAAGTATTATCAAGACTCAGAGCTCACAAACTGTATGCTAAATTAGAAAAATGCCAATTTCATACAAATCAAGTATCCTTCCTTGGCTATGACATCTCTCCCTCCGGCATCAAGATGCAGAAAGAAAAGGTTATGGCTGTTGTTGATTGGCCACAGCCCAAGACCCGAAAAGAATTACAGCATTTCCTGGGTTTTTCTAATTATTACAGAAAATTTATCAAGGATTTCTCTAAGATCGTAAAACCTCTGACAGTCCTTACCGGAACTTCAACTCCCTTCTCCTGGGGAACTGATGCTGACAAGGCCTTTTCGTATCTCAAATCCAGGTTCACTTCAGCTCCAATTTTACAATTCCCTAATCCTGAACATCAATACACTCTCGAGGTTGACTCCTCCGACTTCGCCATTGGTGCTGTCCTTTCCCAACAAAAATCCCTATCTGATCCACTACATCCTATCTCCTTCTTCTCCAAGGCGATGAGTCCAGCTGAAAGGAACTACGCTATTGGTGACAAAGAGTTGCTTGTCATTCGACGCTCACTAGAACATTGGAGACACCTGCTGGAGGGCACAACCTTATCCATTAACATTTTCACTGATCACAAAAACCTGCAATATCTACATTCTAACAAAACCCTCTCAGCTAGACAGGTGCGTTGGAGTCTTTATTTTGACCGTTTCAACTTTAATATCATCTATAGACCTGCCCACAAAAATGCCAAGGCTGATGCGTTATCTCGCCTTCCAGAAAAACCAAACGTCCTCCCCATCAGGACGGAAATCATACCTCCTCACTGTTTCGTTGGACTTACCTCTACCTTACTTACAGATCTCAAAAAATACTGCAAAGAACAACCACGACCACCTCTTCCAAACCTAGAAAAAACGTCTGGAATGTACTATCATGGCAAAAAGATCTTCGTACCCCCAGAGTTAAGAACCCGCCTCATAAAGACTTCTCATGACTCCCCTCTTGCTGGTCATTCCGGACTTCTTCGCACTCTGGACCATTTAGCTCGTACCTTTTAGTGGCCTGATATGAAATCCACTGTACTGAACTACATAAATACTTGTAGGACTTGTGCCACCTGCAAACCTATCTATTGATGACATTACCAGTCCCTACTAAACCTTGGCATCACATTTCGATGGATTTTATAGTTGACCTCCCTCCCTCAAAAAATCAAAATACGATTCTCGTAGTCATAGATATTTTCACAAAGATGGCCCACTTTGTGCCCTTCCACAAACTACCTACATCTTCGGAAACAGCTTCTCTCTTTATCGACCACATTATCAAGTTACATGGCATTCCACCTATTCTGACGACTGACCAATTTACCTCAAAATTTTGGACCAAACTCTGTGACTTAACTCAGATTGACCATCGATACACTACTGCCTTCCACCCTCAAACTAACGGACAAGCAGAGAGATTGAATCAATGGCTCGAGCATTATTTAACATGCTATTGTTCCTATCATCAGAATGACTGGGTCAAGTTCCTCTCCATGGCTGAGTTTGCTTATAATAACTCTATCAACTCATCCATCAAGATGACACCATTTTTTGCAAATTATGCTTATCACCCAGATTTTACTTTCTCATCTCTTGGAATTCAGACTGCCCTACACTGGATGAATTACACGCCTCTCTCCAAAGCAACTTTGATTTAATACGACAAAACATTCTGGATGCACAAGCTACGCAAAAACACTACTACGATCTAAGAAGAAGGAAAGCTCCTAATTATGCAGTAGGTGATCTGGTCTGGCTATCTACTAAGAATCTCAGATTACAGATCCCCTCGAAAAAGATGGCTAGCCTTTTCATTGGTCCTTTCCCTATTCTGAAAATTGTGAATGAAAACGCTGTCAAACTACTACTCCCGAACACTCTTAAGATACATGCTACTTTTCATGTATCCTTGTTGAAACCCTATGTGAAAACGCGAAATGATCAAGTACTACTTCCCCCAGTGGCTACTCCCTTATCGGATGATGAATACGAGGTCGAAGCAATTCTTGATTCCAGATTTTCCAAGGGGGTTTTGCAATATCTTGTGAGGTGGAAGAATTACTCAAGTGATGAGGATACCTGGGAGCCTTTCTCCAACCTTAATTCTCCTTGTCTGGTTTCTCTCTTCCACCGACAGCATCCTGATCGCCCAGGTCCTCTCACTGTGGAACAGTGTCCTTGAGGAGGGGGTACTGTCAGGTTCTGTGTTTCTACCTGTCTCTCTCAGCTACACCCACTTCCCCTCATTGGCTGACACTCTTTTAAAACACCTGCTCACATATCAATCAATGCTTAGTATTGATGATAGTATACCAAACTTCAGATTACAAATCCAGCACCCTGCCTTGTGGAAAGGCTTATTAACTTTCTATTTTTCTCCTGCCTAGGAATTGTTTCAAACTGTGGACTTAACAGCATTGCTTCACCTTGTCACGTAGTCTCCGCTCTCAAAATCTGCCAACTATCTGTGGGGTAATTCTGTCTGCCTAATGTCTCTCTTAAAGTTTGGGTTTATATTTAAAGATACTACACTCGGACTTCCCTTAAACTTAACCCAGTGTTTATGATTAGACCTCCTGACTAATCAAAAAAAGTTCATGAAAAAAAGTGTGTTTAGGGTTAGCGCTAAATTAAAGCTTAAAAGGGTGTAAAGATAGATATTCTGTAAGAGTTATATATATTTTTCTTATATAGTGATATTCATATAAACATTGTGTTTCATATAAAAAGTTTTTAATAAGAATTAAAAATACAAATAAAGATGGATGCCGGCATCACTTCTATATGGATAATTAAATACAATGTATACAAATGTAGCGTAATATTATAAAACAATTGACAAATATATCAAATTAAAAGCAATTTGAACAGGTTTGATATATTAAACACTGAGAGTCCCGGTCCATTGCAATAGCGAATATACACAAATCTCTGCATATAAGGTAATATCAATGCAAATATCTAACACCTATATGCACGGTGATAATCGCTATTTTATCTTTAAAGTATAATATATCAAACCTGTTCAAATTGCTTTTAATTTGATATATTTGTCAATTGTTTTATAATATTACGCTACATTTGTATACATTGTATTTAATTATCCATATAGAAGTGATGCCGGCATCCATCTTTATTTGTATTTTTAATTCTTATTAAAAACTTTTTATATGAAACACAATGTTTATATGAATATCACTATATAAGAAAAATATATATAACTCTTACAGAATATCTATCTTTACACCCTTTTAAGCTTTAATTTAGCGCTAACCCTAAACACACTTTTTTTCATGCCTAATGTCTCTCTCTCAATAGAGTCTAATAGTGCTTACTTGGAACTTTATGCCTGCCGCTGCAAATCCGCAGCTCTTATCTCCTCTGTTTTACCGCACAAGCTGCCTGTCAGTTATTTTTCAGTGACTCCGCTGAAGCGTGACGTCACATCCTCCTCGCTCTGCACGGACGCTCCTCACTCTCAACAAGACCGGAGCTGCACTAAGAGTCTCACCCGCATCCAGACTCTGCCAGGTACTTTTTACTTACCAAGCCTTAACGGTCTCCGTTGCCAAGTTGTTTTTCACTAAACTACCTATGTCTATGTAAATACGTTTTGCATGAACTTCTTTCAACTGCTTACAATTTTGTTATTACAAGAAACAGCTGCACCGTTACATCCTATCCTCCGGTTTTGAGCAATTGCTTGTGCACATTCATTTCAGCATTTCCTTATATAAGCCTTATACTCAGCTATATTGAGAGTTATCTCCCCTTTAAACCTACTCTGAGTAAAATCACCTGTCTGAGGGAATTCCTCTCTCCCATAGGGATTCCTATAGCTGGGTGAGACATATCAAAATATACAAAAATAGGTTCTGCAGTTGTGTTCCACTCCAGAAATACTAATTTCCTTATAATTTCTGAGTTTCAGCTTTTCCAATCAGAGGTTTTCAAAAGTCACTCATACGTGAAGCCAGGTATCACTATTTTGCAAGCAGGGTATCACAAACATAGAGGTAGGTATATCTCTCTTTCCAACAGAGAGTTGTTCAAAGTCAGGCCCCATAGTGTTTTCATTGCATAGTGTTTTTGTCTGTGACAAACTCCACCTTCATTTCTAAATAATTTCTAAATAGTCTGTGTACACCGTTAGCTCTCATTGGCTACTGAAAATGTCGCTCTCCCGACAACCAAATACCCTTTGACTGCATTGCCTAAAATCGAACACTGGGGGGCAACAATAATTGAAATAAGGTTTTATTTCTCTATAAAGTGGAAGGTTCTTTAAATCCAAGAATATATATATTTTCATAAATGTACATTCAATATACTTATTATTTCTCAGCTTTAATTAATCATTTGGTTAATATATATGGTATTATATAATTTAACTGAGCATGTATATTTTAAGACTGGACATGGGTATACTGATAGAGTATGGATTCTTGTATATTTAAATAATAATAAATACTATACTGACAATATCTTAAGAGATGCACTTAAGAGTCATTTTGCAAACAGGATCTTGTTTTTAATGTCTCCTGTTTGAAAAACAAAGTGGTGATTCAAGTTGGGTGAGTTATGGTGTCACCGATTATTATCCCATTTAACTAAAAAATTAAACATAATTGCTCCCAATCGCATTTATACTCCCCATAAGAGTTTAATTTACTAGGACGTGTTGATATTGGCCAACAACTTGTCAGTGCATATTGTTTGAATGTTAAACAACACATTGGGCAAGTAACCACTAATCGTTATGTTCTTTCCAAAATTATTAATTGTATTCTATTTTGCAGCACATTTGAGCTTGCACTTCGAGGACATGATGAACGCGATGATTCATTAAATATTGGGAGACTTAAAAGGATTGTAATTTAATACTTTCAGTATGATACTAATAATCAGCTATACTATTAACTATTAAGTATTTGAATTCAATAGATTCATCATTTCATATTCTGATATTACATTGCATTTAATTAGAATTCGGTAGTGGTTAATTTATTATAACGATATTTATATTTGCTTATTATCCCACTTTAATATAAATATATTCCATATTAGAAGTCAATCCTTTATAAAGTATAGGAGTATATTAAAGAATATGAAAATTAGACACATCATTTCATATGAAATGTTGTCTTCTATATGCTTGTATATGAGCTAGAAAACCTTTCCAGACATATATGTGGATTCAGACTTTCAAAAGTATTCTTTGTCCCATCATTTGTATATCATACAAGTGATAATTACTTAGTCCTAGATTACGAGTCTTGCATTAGCCTCAAAAAGCAGCGTTGGGTCCCAACGCTGCTTTTTAACACCCGCTGGTATTACGAGTCTGGCAGGTACAGGTGTACCGCTCACTTTTTTTCCGCGATTTTCGCATACCGCAAATCCCCTTATGTCAATTGCGTATCCTATCTTTTAATGGGATTTTCCTAATGCCGGTATTACGATTTCTGTAAAAAGTGAGCGGTAAACCCTCTCCTGTCCAGACTCCTACCACATTTAAAAGTCAGTAGTTAAGAGTTTTATGGGCTAACGCCGTAACATAAAACACTTAACTAAAGTGCTAAAAAGTACTCTAACACCCATAAACTACCTATTAACCCCTAAACCGAGCCCCCCCTCCATCGGAAACACTTTAATAAAAATTGTAATCCCTAATCTGCCGACCGGACATCGCCGCCACTGTAATAAATATATTAACCCCTAAACCGCCGCACTCTAGCCTCGCAAACAATAGTTAAATTTTATTAACCCCTAATCTGCCATCCCTAACATCGCCGACACCTATCTACATTTATTAACCCCTAATCTGCAGCCCCGAACGTCGCCGCTACTATATTAAATTTATTAACCCCTAAACCTAAGTCTAACCCTAAGTCTAACCCCCCAAAATTAAATATAATTTAAATAAAATGAAATAAAATTACTAAAATTAAATAAATTATTCCTATTTAAAACTAAATACTTAACTATAAAATAAACCCTAAGCTAGATACAATATAACTAATAGTTACATTTGTATCTATCTTAGTATTTATTTTTATTTTACAGGCAACGTTGTATTTATTTTAACTAGGTACAATAGTTATTAAATAGTTATTAACCATTTAATAACTACCTAGTTAAAATAAGTACAAATTTACCTGTAAAATAAATCCTAACCTAACCTAAATTACAATTACACCTAACACTACACTATCATTAAATGAATTACCTAAACTAACTATAATTAATTACAATTAAATTAAATAAACTAAAGTACAAAAAAAACATTAAATTACAGAAAATAAAAAAATAATTAAAAATTTTTAAGCTAATTACACCTACTCTAATCTCCCTAATAAAATAAAAAAGCCCCCCAAAATAATAAAATTCCCTACCCTATACTTAATTACAAATAGCCCTTAAAAGGGCTTTTTGCGGGCATTGCCCCAAAATAATCAGCTCTTTTACCTGTAAAAAAAGAAAAACAACCCCAGCCAACATTAAAACCCACCACCCACACACCCAACCCTACTCTAAAACCCACCCAATCCCCCCTTAATAAAACCTAACACTACCCCCTTGAAGATCACCCTACCTTGAGCCGTCTTCACCCAGCCGGGCACAAGTAGACCTCCAGAGGGGCAGAAGTCTTCATCCGATCCGGCCAGAAGAGGACATCCAGACCAACAGAAGTCTTCATCCAGGTGGCATCTTCTATCTTCTTCCATCCTGAGTGGGTCCATCTTGAAGACATACAACACGGAGCATCCTCTTCCATCCGATGGTGACTGAAGAATGAAGGTTCCTTTAAGTGACGTCATCCAAGATGGCATCCCTTTAATTCCGATTGGCTGATAGAATCCTATCAGCCAATCAGAATTAATGTAGGAAAAATCCTATTGGCTGATGCAATCAGCCTATAGAATTGAAGTTCAATCCTATTGGCTGATACAATCATCCAATAGGATTGAGTTTGCATTCTATTGGCTGTTCCAATCAGCCAATAGAATGCGAGCTCAATTCTATTGGCTGATTGCATCAGCCAATAAGATTTTTCCTACTTTAATTCCGATTGGTTGATAGGATTCTATCAGCCAATTGGAATTGAAGGGACGCCATCTTGGATTACGTCACTTAAAGGAACCTTCATTCTTCAGTCGCCGTCAGATGGAAGAGGATGCTCCGCGTCGGATGCCTTCAAGATGGACCCGCTCTGCTCCGAATGGAAGAAGATAGAAGATGCCGCCTGGATGAAGACTTCTGCCGGTCTGGATGTCCTCTTCTGGCTGGATCAGATGAAGACTTCTGCCCCTCTGGATGTCCACTTGTGCCCGGCTGGGTGAAGACGACTCAAGGTAGGGTGATCTTCAAGGGGGTAGTGTTAGGTATTATTAAGGGGGATTGGGTGGGTTTTAGAGTAGGGTTGGGTGTGTGGGTGGTGGGTTTTAATTTTGGGGGGTATTGTCTTTTTTTTACAGGTAAAAGAGCTGATTACTTTGGGGCAATGCCCCCAAAAGGCCCTTTTAAGAGGTATTTGTAATTTAGTATAGGGTAGGGAATTTTATTATTTTGGGGGGCTTTTTTATTTTATTAGGGGGATTAGAGTAGGTGTAATTAGCTTAAAAAATTGCAATAATTTTTTTATTTTCTGTAACTTAGTGGGGGGTTTGTACTTTAGTTTATTTAATTTAATTGTATTTAGTTTAGGTAATTAATTTAATGATAGTGTAGTGTTAGGTGTAATTTTAATTTAGGTTAGGATTTATTTTACAGGCAAATTTGTACTTATTTTAACTAGGTAGCTATTAAATAGTTAATAACTATTTAATAACTATTGTACCTAGTTAAAATAAATACAAAGTTGCCTGTAAAATAAATATAAATCCTAAGATGGCTACAATGTAACTATTAGTTATATGGTAGCTATCTTATGGTTTATTTTATAGGTAAGTATTTAGTTTTAAATAGGATTCATTTATTTCATTATAGTAAATTTATTTAGATGTATTTAAATTATATTTAAGTTAGGGGGGTGTTAGGGTTAGGGTTAGACTTAGGTTTAGGGGTTAATAAATTTATTATAGTGGTGGCAACTATGGCGGCGGCAGATTAGGGGTTAATGAATAAAATGTAGGGTTCTGCGATGTTGGGGCATCAGAATAGGGGTTCATAAGTATAATGTAGGTGGTGGCGGTGTCCGGAGCGGCAGATTTGGGGTTAATAATATAATATAGGTGGCTACTATGTCGGGGGTGGCATATTAGGGGTTAATAAGCGTAAGGTTAGGGGTGTTTAGACTCGGGGTTCATGTTAGGGTGTTAGGTGTAGACATAACTTTTATTTCCCCATAGGAAACAATGGGGCTGCGTTAGGAGCTGAATGCTGCTTTTTTGCAGGTGTTTTTTTTTTCAGCCAGCTCAGCTCCATTGTTTCCTATGGGGAAATCGTGCACGATCACGTTAAGCCAGCTCACCGTTGACTTAAGCAACGCTGGTATTGAGGTGAGATGTGGAGCTAAATTTTGCTCAACGCTCACTTTTCTGAGGCTAATGCCGGCTTGCAGAAAAATCATAATACCATTGTTGTCTTAAGTGAGCGGTGAGAAAAAAAGGCTCGTTAGCACCGCACACCATTACCGACAAAAACTTGTAATCTAGCCATTACTTTCCTGAAGATTCTGAGCATAGCTGAACTAAAGTACAGAATTGTGTCTCTGTCACCCCAGGGGGCCTCCTGATCTAGGTAACATGGTTATCTTGTTTGTAGAGATCTAATGTCATTAAGCGATGAAGTAAAGAATTTTTTGAAGCTTAAACTTTAACAAATGTTCCCTTTTTTATATTTTTTAGATATCTTGCCTGTGAGCTGTATTGGAGCACAGTATGTATATATATATATATATATATATATATATATATATATATATATATATATATATATATATATACAGGGAGTGCAGAATTATTAGGCAAGTTGTATTTTTGAGGATTAATTTTATTATTGAACAACAACCATATTCTCAATGAACCCAAAAAACTCATTAATATCAAAGCTGAATAGTTTTGGAAGTAGTTTTTAGTTTGTTTTTAGTTATAGCTATTTTAGGGGGATATCTGTGTGTGCAGGTGACTATTACTGTGCATAATTATTAGGCAACTTAACAAAAAACAAATATATACCCATTTCAATTATTTATTTTTACCAGTGAAACCAATATAACATCTCAACATTCACAAATATACATTTCTGACATTCAAAAACAAAACAAAAACAAATCAGTGACCAATATAGCCACCTTTCTTTGCAAGGACACTCAAAAGCCTGCCATCCATGGATTCTGTCAGTGTTTTGATCTGTTCACCATCAACATTGCGTGCAGCAGCAACCACAGCCTCCCAGACACTGTTCAGAGAGGTGTACTGTTTTCCCTCCTTGTAAATCTCACATTTGATGATGGACCACAGGTTCTCAATGGGGTTCAGATCCGGTGAACAAGGAGGCCATGTCATTAGATTTTCTTCTTTTATACCCTTTCTTGCCAGCCACGCTGTGGAGTACTTGGACGCGTGTGATGGAGCATTGTCCTGCATGAAAATCATGTTTTTCTTGAAGGATGCAGACTTCTTCCTGTACCACTGCTTGAAGAAGGTGTCTTCCAGAAACTGGCAGTAGGACTGGGAGTTGAGCTTGACTCCATCCTCAACCCGAAAAGGCCCCACAAGCTCATCTTTGATGATACCAGCCCAAACCAGTACTCCACCTCCACCTTGCTGGCGTCTGAGTCGGACTGGAGCTCTCTGCCCTTTACCAATCCAGCCACGGGCCCATCCATCTGGCCCATCAAGACTCACTCTCATTTCATCAGTCCATAAAACCTTAGAAAAATCAGTCTTGAGATATTTCTTGGCCCAGTCTTGACGTTTCAGCTTGTGTGTCTTGTTCAGTGGTGGTCGTCTTTCAGCCTTTCTTACCTTGGCCATGTCTCTGAGTATTGCACACCTTGTGCTTTTGGGCACTCCAGTGATGTTGCAGCTCTGAAATATGGCCAAACTGGTGGCAAGTGGCATCTTGGCAGCTGCACGCTTGACTTTTCTCAGTTCATGGGCAGTTATTTTGCGCCTTGGTTTTTCCACACGCTTCTTGCGACCCTGTTGACTATTTTGAATGAAACGCTTGATTGTTCGATGATCACGCTTCAGAAGCTTTGCAATTTTAAGAGTGCTGCATCCCTCTGCAAGATATCTCACTATTTTTGACTTTTCTGAGCCTGTCAAGTCCTTCTTTTGACCCATTTTGCCAAAGGAAAGGAAGTTGCCTAATAATTATGCACACCTGATATAGGGTGTTGATGTCATTAGACCACACCCCTTCTCATTACAGAGATGCACATCACCTAATATGCTTAATTGGTAGTAGGCTTTCGAGCCTATACAGCTTGGAGTAAGACAACATGCATAAAGAGGATGATGTGGTCAAAATACTCATTTGCCTAATAATTCTGCACTCCCTGTATATATATATATATATATATATATATATATATATATATATATATATATATATATATATATATATAAATATAATTGTCACAAATGTAAATGAGAATTGGCTGATTTTTGCTAACCACTTTGAGTAATGTAGTTGTGGACCTCAACTGCAGTTTTCCAAAAACTTTAAGGAGTATGTTGCTTTAAGAGAAAGCAATCGGAAATTATTTTCCCTGTTAAATTGGTTACAGGAGAAAAAGAGATAGATTATCCTGTTCAGGCTTTTACTGGTGGTGAAGAAGGTGCTTAGATTCACACTGTAATAATAAAAGTGTCCTTTGTCTTTTAGTGACAGAGTCAGAGGATCTTTTGTTTTCTGCAGCTGTGTGTAAGCTGCTGAGAGCAGATTTGAATCTGTACTCTGTGTGCTGATGACAGCTAGTGAGGTGTGCTGGAGGCTTGTCCAATTACAGGCTTCTGCATCAGAGCTGATGATGTAATGGAGGGGCGGAGCCAATGGCTCAATCCGATTTTCAGTAATAACAAACTTTTAGTTATAGAAAAAATATTGCAGACCCTGCGGTTTTGTTCCTGGATGGCAGCAGACCCTGTAGAGATCCGTCTGGCAGAAGAAGGAAGTGATTCAGTTCTCATTGATCCGGAACTCCAGTGTGGAGTCAAAGGTAGGAGCTGTTCTCTGCATATACAGCGGAAGGCTAATAGTTCACTGAAGAGATTTAGATTTAGGTGCAGTTAGATTCAAAAGGATCTTCCTCAATTCAGTATATCTGACAAAGTTCAATAAATTTGAGGTATTTAGTTAGGAATAGGTTTAACAACTTCTTCCTGGAAAGCACAGAGCTATTACTAAACGTACCTGTGCAACTAGCTAACAAAATTAATTAGCAGGTGGTGCTGAATTACGTGAGGATATAAAGGCAGGATTTAAAGGTAAACACTGCAATGGAACAGATACCTGACAATAATTGATATTACATTTAATAAAAATATATTTCATATCTTAGTACATTACTTTAATACAGTTTGAGTGCATGAAATCATATACAGTTGTATGCAAAAGTTTAGGCACCCCTGACAATTTCCATGATTTTCATTTATAAATAATTGGCTGTTTGGATCAGTAATTTCATTTTGATCTATCAAATAACTGAAGGACACAGTAATATTTCAGTAGTGAAATGAGGTTTATTGGATTAACAGAAAATGTGCATCAAAACAAAATTAGACAGGTGCATACATTTGGGCACCCTTGTCATTTTGTTGATTTGAATACCTGTAACTACCTAGAACTAATTAATTGGAACACCAAATTGGTTTGGTGAGCCCATTAAGCCTTGAACGTCATAGACAGATGCATCCAATCATGAGAAAAGGTATGTAAGGTGGCCAATTGCAAGTTGTTCTCTATGGCTCTCCTCTGAATAGTGGCAACATGGGGGCCTCAAAACAACTCTCAAATGACCTGAAAACAAAGATTGTTCAACATCATGGTTTAGAGGAAGGCTACAAAAAGCAATTGCAGAGATTTAAGCTGTCAGTGTCCACTGTGAGGAACATAGTGAGCATGGTGAGGATATGGAAGACCACAGGCACAGTTCTTGTTAAGGCCAGAAGTGGCAGGCCAAGTAAAATATCGGAGAGGCAAAGGCAAAGGATGGTGAGAACGGTCAAAAACAGCCAACAGACCACCTCCAAAGACCTACAACATCATCTTACTGCAGATGGTGTCACTGTGCAGTGTTAAACAATTCAGCGCACTTTGCACAAGGAGAAGCTGTATGGGAGAGTGATGTGGAAGAAGCCTTTTCTGCACACACATCACAAACAGAGTCGCTTTAGGCATGCAAACGCACATTTGGACAAGCCAGCTTCTTTTTGGAAGAAGGTGCTGTGGACTGATGCAACAAAGATTGAGTTATTTGGTCATAACAAGGGGTGTTATGCATGGTGGCAAAAGAACACAGCATTCCAAGACAAACACTTGCTAGCCACAGTAAAATTTGGTGTCTGTTCCATCATGCTGTTGGGCTGTGTGGCCAGTCCCAGTACTGGGAATCTTGTTGAGGGTCGCATGGATTCCACTCAATATCAGCAGATACTTGAGAATAATGTTGAGGAATCAGTCACAAAGTTGAAGTTACGCCGGGGCTGGATATTTTAACAAGACAACGACCAAAAACACTGCTAGTTCAAATGGGTGGGGCCATTTGAGGGGTGTGACTTTCTCAAAGGGGTGTGGCTTTCTCAAAGGGCGTGGTTTTTAAAAGGGGCGTGGTTTTCTCAAAGGAGTGTGGCTTTCTCAAAGGGGTGGGTTCTTGTGCACCACCATCTTAAAAATTCACCAGCTGCCACTGTTTGTTTGTATAGGATCATTATTGTGATTTGGACCATTCATGCCCCTGTATGTTTATTATTTGTAACTGTTTTTAATTGCTTTATTCAATATATGTTTTTTTTTATTTTCTGATTTTTCTCTGAGGGTTGAGACCCTCTCTTGCTTCTAGACTAATTTGTACATTTTCTTTAGAGTGCTTATGGGAATTCTCTTTTTTTGTATTTGTAAGAAATACAGTATATCTTGCATGCGTTCTAAGTGTTGGTTATTTAGTCTATTTCTCAAGCTCTTCATTTGATACTGCTATTTAAGAGATTTTTGTACTTACGTTAACCGCTCTAGATGTATTAAGCATTTAACCTGCATTGTACATATTTTATTTTGTATACCTAAATTAGACCTCAATAAAAAAAAATCTATTTTTTTTCCATCTGTTAGTCTTATTCCAGCAACAGTAATCTTCAGCCTTTTGTGGCAAAACAAATTACAGAAGGTTCAGTTAAGCTCTTTTCTTGTTTCATTCTGGGCCTTTGCTTTTTAATAGAAAAGTTAATAGCTTATAATTACAATATTTTTTTTCTTGTAATAAACTAATATACTGGGTGAAAATGTTTCAAATGCATTATCATTTTCATTGCTACAATTGTTTTCAATAGTAGACAAGGCTAGCGATTATATTTGTTTCCAGTTTTTCTCTTCTGATGCTAATTAGGGAAATATATGTGGCAGGGTAAAATCTGCCATGTGCTCTTTCAGTTCTCAAAACTGAAAAACTTAAATTTCAAACTTAAATTACAGGAATATTGCAAAATTAAATAATACATTTGTACTTCAAAGTTTTTCATTTTTAGTACACATATTCAGACAATTTATATTATAAATTAGAAGTGTATGTTGTCCCTTTAAGTAATCCTGAATGGTTAAATAATTAGTCAATCCCAACTGATGTAGAAGGACACTTGCTATAATGTGTAAATTGAGTTGGGGAGGCCAATGTGGTTAGGGTTAACCGTCATGAATTGTCGGAATTAATTAGCAGCGTGGTTAGAGCTAAAAGGTGTGGTTAAGTCTAACTAAGCATTAACAGCCTGGTGAGTTTAAAGAGTAGTTGTGAAAGAGTACAGTGTAGTAATAGTTTATATAGTAGCAATGATATCAAAGGATCGCTAGTAAATGGTAGAAATATAATAACACTGGTTTTAATTACCACTCTATAGATGCCAAAATTTTCACTGGCCAAAAAAATACCTATCACATTTTTTTTAATACTTACAGCTTTTTGCAAAAAAAAAAAAAATGTTTTCCTTTATCACTTTGTTTTGTTTTATGTATCTGTATTTAATTTGTTCAACGAATTGTGTACCCATTGTTAATAATAATAATAATAAATATTCTCTTGTGGATGAACACAGCACAATACTATCACAACTCAACAGAAAAAAATATATTTTAGATTGTTGTCAACAGGGATTTTTATTTTATGTTAATTTAGATAACTCTGTATTGTTGTGTTTTCATTATTTTGTTTACTTGTCCTATTTTTTAGATATTGAACAAAATATTATTTTGCATCAGTTTGTCTTTCACTGACAAGATGTTTATTTTTTGCTTGTACCCTATGGGTCAAAATATGAATGAACAGACTTGAGAAATTAAGTTAAACATGAAAAGAAAAAAAAAAAAAGCCAAAACTAGAGCATACATTGCAAAGAACAATATTATTAAACACAAATTTACAAACACTATGAGAATAAAAGGGACACATAATGCAATAACCTAAAGGATAAAAGAACATTAAGCACCTTTTGCATTTGTCTAAAATGGGTGCTTGCCTCACACACCATACAGAAGCCACAAAGCAAATTCTGTGTCCTGCAAATGCTGCTAATCAAATCAATCAATGGTGCAAATCAAATTGCTGGTTTATGCAAATTGCAACATTTTTAGCCTTGGTTTCATATTTTACTTTTGGGCCTCTTTATGGAGAGTGGGACAAAGCACCATTTTTACACTAAAGCAAGAAGTGTTTAATTTGATACACTGGACTTAACTTACATTACATTAAGCTTTTGGATTCTCAGTAATGTTAAATATTTGCTATATTATCATAGCTTTATTTTTATTTAACAATAGCCATTTTAGTAGTTTAGATATCATATTAACTATGGTTTAAATTAAAAACATACTGTTCTACAAATGTCACCAGATATATACAGTATATATACATTATTTGGTTAGAATACTCAAGCATTCATTGAGTGTGTTCCATTAGCTAATGGCTTTAGGCAACCTATATATAAAAAAAAATTATAATTTAATAATTGAACGGTCCAAACAATAAAAAAAACTACAATTTGATACACTAAGCACAGAACTAGGAAACACTGTTTAAACTGAGGCTTCATGTTCAAGTGTTTAAAGGGCCAAGATACCCAAATGCTGAAACACTTGAAAGTGATGCAGCATAGCTGTAAAAAGCTGACTAAAAAATATCACCTGGACATCTCTATGTAAAAAAGAAAGATATTTTACCTCACAATTTCCTCAGTTCAGAAGAGTAAGTTCTGTGTAAAAAGTTATACTCAACTGCTGCTCAGCTGCAGGTAAAAAAAAAATAAGAAATGAACAGCAGCCAATCAGCATCAACAGATTTGACTTAACTCTCATGAGATTTCATTGTAAACGTCCTTAAGCTGAATAGGGAAATAAGATGAGAGTGCACGTAAGCTCGCTCCTTCCGCTGTCCTGGGACAGTCATACTGATTTGTTGCTTGGAAGTCCTTTACAATGGGCTGTGGCTACTGAGAAACTTTTGAGGTAAAATATCTTTCTTTTTTACATAGAGATGCTCAGGTGATATTTTCTAGTCAGCTTTTTACAGCTATACTGCATCACTTTCAAGTGTTTAAACATTTGGGTATTAAGGCCCTTTAAGGAAGTTTACTATGAAATCTCATGAGAGTTAAGTCAAATCTCATGAGATCACAGTAAAAGAGTTCATGACCTCAGCACTGTTGATGCTGATTGGCTGCTGTTCATTTATTTATTTTTTTCCTGCAGCTGAGTATAACCTTTTACACAGAACTTACTCTGCTGAGCTAAGGAGATTGTGAGGTAAAATATCTTCCTTTTTTTAGAGATGCTCAGGTGATATTTTCCTGTCAGCTTTTTACAGTTATACTGCATCAGTTTCAAGTGATTTAGCATATGAGTATTATGTCCCTTTAAGTATTGTTGTACAAAGGCAATATTCCCGTAAAAAAAAAAAAAAAAAAACTGTACCAAAAGGAAGTTATTTTTTATTTTTTGTCCCTCTTTAGTTTGCTGCCAAGTATATTTGTATTTGTATCTTGGTGTTCCTTACAATACTCTAATCTGTTTTGTGTTACAATAAAGAAATTATTTTCTACCTAATGTATTATGATTACAGTGTTCTTGTAACCATGGTTACTTTATCTGATCTTGTTTCCTAGAGTGAACGATAAATCCTAAAACCTTGCTTAAGAAATCAGTTATCATACAGTTAAAACCTTTGTACGTAGGTGTTTTGAAACATTTATTGAACACTGAAAAATACTGACTCTGTTGAACATAAATCTTTTTATCTATGTATTTGCTTGTGTATCTTCCTGTCTATCTAAATAGCTATTTTGTACATCATTTACTTTTTGTACATTATTCTTTTAAAAACTACTGTTGCTATACTAAGTAAGCAACAACTATAATTAATTCATTGAAACCAAATTTTAATCCTAGAATTTATTTACATAAAAAAAAATGTTCTGTAAACAGAACAAAGTCAGGGACAAACTAAGATGTATAAATAAGTTATTTTTAATATTAATGGTTTAATCCATATCTGAAAGATCCAAGGTTGGTTGCATATGAAATAATGCTTTACAGTTGTAACTTAATATAGAGCTATATGCCAGATTATCTTGTTAATCACATGTCCTGTTACATATGAACATACAAAACAACACTTTTGCTGTTTTTTTTTCTATAGCAACAAGGACAGACTACAACACAACTGCAATAACAAGTGCAATTAGGAGATATTATGAAAAATAAATGTTGCATCTGTTCATTTGTTATGGAGCCATGTTTTTGTCTGTTTTCTAATGCAAGTGTGAGAGCCACTGATAATGCCTCTTTGCAACCAGGAAAATTGAATTTAATAAGCACGTATAACTATTTTATATAGTTACCCTATAAGCAACTGATTTTGCAAGTAACTCTAACCATTACAACCT
The DNA here is from genome assembly GCF_027579735.1 of Bombina bombina. Taxonomy (NCBI): domain Eukaryota; kingdom Metazoa; phylum Chordata; class Amphibia; order Anura; family Bombinatoridae; genus Bombina; species Bombina bombina. The sequence continues at coordinate 677,707,722 of NC_069501.1, read as the reverse complement.
CTTGAACTAACCATCTACCATAAAACCCTGATTGTACAGGCCATGATCACCACATAAACCTCTACTTCGTGGACTCTAAACATAAATCCCAAACCTGCTGTGACACCTAGATGTCCAACTCTAGGGGGCGCTATAATGAAGTCAATATACCTAAAAGACTCCTAGCTCAGTAATTACAGTGAACCCCAATGGTATGACTAATATAGTGAAATAACTGTTCTAAATATATATACACACTTCAAAGATAAGCAACAAATTGTGCACAATAAAAATGTACAATATAAAATATAAATCTTAACTGTTTTTTTGAAAGATTAATATCACAAGTCCAGATATTATAGGTAATCCAAATTCTGCAGGTAGTCCCAAATACTGATTGATCTGAAATGGTGTTGCCAGAACCTGCAGGCTTGATGGATGAGGGCAGCTCCTCTCATATATAACGACAACAGTAAGGAATCTGTGAAAGGATCACAAAGAAAAGGGCGCCTCCTAGTGCAATAATGCGATGATGATATACATAAAAACAATCCTGTGTAGGAATAATACTCACAAGGAGAGCAGCAAAAAATGTGCTAATTGATGCAGGCTGGGGAATCACAGTGGCCCAGCAACACTGATTCGGACACCGGATAGCAGGATACAGGAAAATCCAAGTAGCCAAAAGAATGGGTCAAGCTCAGGCTTCCATAAATATTGACATATATTTATTAAAAACAAATGTAAAAAACATAAAATGTTAACAGATTGCTACGCGTTTTTCAGCTTGTCTAGCTGTTTCCTGACCCGTTCTTTTGGCTAATTGGATTCTCATGTATCCTGCTATTCGGTGTCCGGATCAGTGTTTCTGGGCCACTGTGAGTCCCCAGCCTGCATCAATTAGCACATTTGGTGCTGCTCTCCTTGTGAGTATTATTCCTACACAGAATTGTTTTTATGTATATCATCATCGCATTATTGCACTAGGAGGCGCCCTTTTCTTTGTGATCCTTTCACAGATTACTTAAACAAAAATTCCCCAGTATTCAAGATAAACCATAAGTGACCACCATACCATCCTGACATGCCCCCAAGAAAACATGCACTTCACACCCCATTACCTAAGAAATCTTAGTACACATTCCCTATTAAAAACTGCTCCAGAACTAGAGACACCCCTACCACATAAGGCACTCTTTCTTTGAACACAATACACACTAAAAAATCTAACGTCCTTAAGTCTTGTTCCAGTCCTATTTATTCCTCTCCCTTGCCATCTAGTCTGGATTTGATTGCTTAAATAATTAATAAATGTAGATTGTTTTCTTTGATTTTGATAGTACATATTCCCTAACCAACTAGGATTCCTTTAAACATGCTTTGATTACAAGTATATATGAGCCTTGACATCAGAATAAAATTAGGCTAGCTGTTGGTGCCAGGTGATTATTATTACTATGATGACCACTTGACCATTAAAAGAACAGGAAATCCCTTATTTGAATGGACAAACTAAGGTTTGCACATTGTATTCCTATAGTGGAGGAATGATAAAGGCTTCTTTATTTTTTCCAGACATCCAAAATAGGACCAATGCTGTGAGGTAGAGAAATTTAAATATCCATAGGAAAAGACCAGTATAATTGAGGATTCCCAGTTACATTCCTCAGACTATGATCAAACTGTAGACATCACAGTTATCAATGATATAAGGTAAATCACCACCCAAGAGACTACCATAAAAAAATGACCAGAATCTACAGTTATATCAGAGACTGTATGTGATATGAATGTTTCTAGATACAGTAATTCATGTCACAATTTATGTCTGATTAAAACTTAGAAGGAAGTAAAACAATCCCAAATTAAGTAATTTCAGTTTCAAACATATAAAGACATAATTAAAAATGATAAGTAAAAATCTTACAATGCTATCATATTCATGCATAATTCAATAATGAGTCAAATGTATTTAGTGGAGCATAGTATCGGAGCTAAAAATACCCATATTACATATTTAAGACAGTGTACCTTAGACATAACTAATTTTTAATATAGTAGCTACATCACTATATATATATATATATATATATATATATATATATATATATATATATATATATATAATCTAAATTTGTACGTTTCAATAATGTTTGTGTTTACTATTTTTTCTTATAATAAAATCATTCAGATAAGATATATAAAGCAACACAAAAGTACATATATTTGGTGTATTATCATATACTTACATATATATACACACAAATAAGTAAATTAAAATATAGTTACATTATTTCAGCTAGTTGCTGATTGGTGCTTGCACTTGTTTGTCTCTAAATGTGTTCAGCTAGCTGCCAGTAGTGCAATGATTTTGCTGCAGCAAAGGATAAGATAATGAAGGAAATATGATAATAGAAGTAAATCACAAAGCTGTTTAAAATTGTATGTTCTATCCAACTCATGAATAAATATTTGAGGATTCCCGGTCCCTTTAATGAAGAGAGAGTCATTACCAGTGGGTATGTTGCTTTTTGAAGTCTATTCAATAACAATTGCAATATCTTCAAGCTTTTCTGTAAAGTTCCCCAAACTTATTGTGTTATAGTAGTTAGGATTTGTGTGTGTGTGGTGTGTGTGTGGGGTGTGTGTGTGTGTGTGGGGGGGGGGGGGGGGGGGGGGGGGGTTGTTGTTGTAAATTTACATTGCAGCATTTTATAGGCATGTGCACAGACAAATAAATTCATTATTGATTCAGACAGGGAATATATATATTTTTTTTCTTAAAGTCCAATTTACTTCTGTTCTCAAATTTAATTGTTCCCATGATATTCTTTGTTTAGGATATAAAGAGGTGTTTGTCTAGAGAACAACATGACAGGAAAAAGTGCTGCCATCTAGTGCTCTTGCTAATGAATAACATTCTTGCGGAAATGTTGCCATAAATTGCTCCAGACAAATGCACACCCTGAGCTTACATCCCCGTTTTCAACAAAAGATACTAAGGGGTCAATTTAATATTGTGCCGATGAACATTATACTATGTAGCGTATCATGTCCAATGCACATCGATAAATGCAGACAGTATACGCTATCAGCATTTATCATTGCACCAGCAGTTCTTGTGAACTGCTGGTGCAATACCGCCCCCCCCCCCCCAAATTCACTAGCAGGGGGTGTAAATCAACCCAATCATATTCGATTGGGCTGATTACTGTCCGCCACCTAAGAGGTGGAGAACGAGTTAAGGAGCAGCGGTCTTAGGACCGCTGCTTCTTAACTTCCGCTTCAGGCGGAACTGAAGCGGAGTGGGTCGGAAGCAGCATCCGCTGCTTCATAAATCGACCCCCAGGAGAATGAAGAAAATTTGACAATAGAAGTAAATTAGAAAGTTGTATAAAATTGCATGTTCTATCTGAATCATGGGAAACATCTTCAGGACAGCAGCTTAAACTTATTGAAGGATATTTCAATTGATTCACTTCATATTAAAGGATGTACCAAATAAATCTATACATGAGGTTTTAGAAGATCATAGAAAACTGAAGAAAAAGTAACCAAACTGCAAATCTGTTGCACACATACACTAACCACTTCCAATTTCAATTGCACAAATATTTAAAGAATCATTAAATAAAGTAGAATTGCATAATTAAGAAATGCTTAATAAAAAGGCAATGCAATAACACTTAGGGCCCGATTCTCTAAAGCTCACTGATTTGGTGAGATTATCTAAGAAGGCTTATTAATACTGTGAGGTCCCTCAAAAAAAATTTGAAAGGTAAATTTTATTTTGAGAACTGTTTAACTAGCTATGAAGGGCTCTAGATATGAGACACCTGCATTACAAATATAGGTCTAAATTACAAGTGGAATATTTTTTGATAGCACAGGACTGTGCTAAGATTATCACTCAATCTGGTATTACATATACATTATAAATTCAAAATATATGCTTATTATTGAAATAAATGTATAAAAAACCCTTAACAACTGTGACGTACCATGTATGTCACTGGTCATTAAGGGATTGTCTGGGTATAATATCACAGGTCTTGCTGCTGACCCTCCTTCCCTCCTGAAGACTTGCTAAAATAGCACGCTATTGAAAATATCACCCCCATAGAAAGGGGGTACGTGTGTATATGTATCTATGTGAATATATTTGTATGTTTATTTTCATATGTTTGTGTACACATACAGTATATACATACATATGTACACATATATACACATACTGTATATACATACAAAAATACACCTCTTTAGTCTGATGTAAGTAAGCATTCATGTAGTTATGAACCATCTACGTAAAATCAAACATTCTACAGAAAGAGATATGCATATCGGGCCAGATTACGAGTGGAGGACTAACAGTTACACGCAAGCAAAAAAAGGGCTTATTGTGTTTACGTGCAACGGGTTGAAAGTAAATTTGATCGCTTGAGAACAGTTAAAGTTAACGCACGTCGGGATAATGTGTCCACAATGCTCTGGTTAACTGTTTCACAAAACATATCAAAAATACATTGCAAAGTACAATTGCACTCATAATATCACTATCTGATAAAATATTATTACAAAATAATGCACAAATAAGTTATAAGGGCTCAAAGATATGAGGTGTCAGGTGTTAGAAAAAAATAGGCATGCAAATAAGTTTAACATAAAGATACATACATATACATGTCTAAATATGAATATATACAGGGAGTGCAGAATTATTAGGCAAATGAGTATTTTGACCACATCATCCTCTTTATGCATGTTGTCTTACTCCAAGCTGTATAGGCTCGAAAGCCTACTACCAATTAAGCATATTAGGTGATGTGCATCTCTGTAATGAGAAGGGGTGTGGTCTAATGACATCAACACCCTATATCAGGTGTGCATAATTATTAGGCAACTTCCTTTCCTTTGGCAAAATGGGTCAAAAGAAGGACTTGACAGGCTCAGAAAAGTCAAAAATAGTGAGATATCTTGCAGAGGGATGCAGCACTCTTAAAATTGCAAAGCTTCTGAAGCGTGATCATTGAACAATCAAGCGTTTCATTCAAAATAGTCAACAGGGTCGCAAGAAGCGTGTGGAAAAACCAAGGCGCAAAATAACTGCCCATGAACTGAGAAAAGTCAAGCGTGCAGCTGCCAAGATGCCTATTGCCACCAGTTTGGCCATATTTCAGAGCTGCAACATCACTGGAGTGCCCAAAAGCACAAGGTGTGCAATACTCAGAGACATGGCCAAGGTAAGAAAGGCTGAAAGACGACCACCACTGAACAAGACACTCAAGCTGAAACGTCAAGACTGGGCCAAGAAATATCTCAAGACTGATTTTTCTAAGGTTTTATGGACTGATGAAATGAGAGTGAGTCTTGATGGGCCAGATGGATGGGCCCGTGGCTGGATTGGTAAAGGGCAGAGAGCTCCAGTCCGACTCAGACGCCAGCAAGGTGGAGGTGGAGTACTGGTTTGGGCTGGTATCATCAAAGATGAGCTTGTGGGGCCTTTTCGGGTTGAGGATGGAGTCAAGCTCAACTCCCAGTCCTACTGCCAGTTTCTGGAAGACACCTTCTTCAAGCAGTGGTACAGGAAGAAGTCTGCATCCTTCAAGAAAAACATGATTTTCATGCAGGACAATGCTCCATCACACGCATCCAAGTACTCCACAGCGTGGCTGGCAAGAAAGGGTATAAAAGAAGAAAATCTAATGACATGGCCTCCTTGTTCACCTGATCTGAACCCCATTGAGAACCTGTGGTCCATCATCAAATGTGAGAATTACAAGGAGGGAAAACAGTACAACTCTCTGAACAGTGTCTGGGAGGCTGTGGTTGCTGCTGCACGCAATGTTGATGGTGAACAGATCAAAACACTGACAGAATCCATGGATGGCAGGCTTTTGAGTGTCCTTGCAAAGAAAGGTGGCTATATTGGTCACTGATTTGTTTTTGTTTTGTTTTTTTTTTGTTTTTTGTTTAAATAATTTTTATTGAGGTTTATGATAAAATAACATACAAATATAATAACAGACGAAACTCATATAACAACGGGGAACATCATTATACAGTAAAAGCTCAGTAGCTATCAGTTACAGGTCACTAGTAGCATATTGTACAATAGTTTCCAATGGCAGAGTAATGTTAGACAATATGAAATCATAAGTAGAGTTCCAACATAAAACAAACCTTGTATTGTTTTTTACTTTTGTAGTACTGAACATATTGGTTCATTAACAGTCATTAGACAATACTATATAATATAAACATGAATTAACAAGTTGTTATTGGTATCAAGCGAGAGAAAGAGCAACTCAACAAATGTATACCACATGATTTAGGAAAGAGGGGAAGGAAGAGAAGGGGAACAGAGAGGAAAAAAAAAAAAAAAAAAAGGGGGGGGGGGGAGGGGGGGAAGGGAGGTAAAGGATGAGGAGGGCAGGTGGGAGGGTGACTCCCCATCTCTGGTTCTAAGTGCCCCAAAGGCTCTAGATCCCTACAGGAGAACCCACCGGCGATCAGCTTCCACACCCTATGTCTGGTGTCATCTAGAATCTTATTACATAAAACACAAGGCATTGCTAGCACGTGATAATCTCTCCTTCTAGGCATTGTCGCCAAGCTTCCCAGCATAGACAGTGAATCGGGATTTTGTTGTTAGCTGCAAAGACCGCGCTTTCCATAGTTTCAATATGAACCATTGTAGACTTAATCTGGTTCCACCTAGGGCCCTTAGGTTGGAGCCATGTCTTAGCGATATTTAGTTTAACAGACATGAAAATATAGATGCACAGGTATTTTAAGTGTCGAGGTATCTTGTCAGAGAATAAATGAAATAATGCCACAGCTTGTTTTGTTTTTGAATGTCAGAAATGTATATTTGTGAATGTTGAGATGTTATATTGGTTTCACTGGTAAAAATAAATAATTGAAATGGGTATATATTTGTTTTTTGTTAAGTTGCCTAATAATTATGCACAGTAATAGTCACCTGCACACACAGATATCCCCCTAAAATAGCTATAACTAAAAACAAACTAAAAACTACTTCCAAAACTATTCAGCTTTGATATTAATGAGTTTTTGGGTTCATTGAGAACATGGTTGTTGTTCAATAATAAAATTAATCCTCAAAAATACAACTTGCCTAATAATTCTGCACTCCCTGTACACACACATATATACGTTGATTTGAGTAGCCATGTTAGTCCAGAGATTTAGATATCAAAATAACAAGAGTATTGCATTGAGCAATGATACTTTTTTATTGGACTTACTATTGACAAGCTTTCGGAAGAATAACTTCCTTTCCTTTTTACTCCCATCTGTTGTGCTGCCGACGGTGTTCCGGAAGTCCCATGACCACGTGGTACACTCCTACGTCATTGGTTGCTATTGGCAACCGGACGCCGTTCAGCAGCCCTGTGCAGTATAATATACAAGAATAAAACATTACTTAAAATAAACATACTGAAGTTTAAACATGGCAGATTATACAGAGGACAGAACCGGTAATCAGAATAGAGAAACTCAGCCATATAGTATATATCATTAACGGTTCAGACATATCATAGACTACCTTTTCTTGTGAACCTTATATCACTAATCTCAAATGGCTTTTTCAATACATGTGGGAGTTAACTCCTTCATATGTTAGCATGCATCCCTTCTACAGTTAATAACTTTGCATTATATTAGTTCCCTCTTCTTATGAATTTAAAACGCTACCTATAACAGTTTATATTATCTACCCCGTCAGCGTGTGCAAAATCATAGCTCCACATGGGACATGTGGTAAGACAACATGTTCAAAAACGGGGACAACAGAGCAACAATACCAGGCGGGGGGGTTTAAACAGATCCGACCCCCTAGGAGGGGACGCTTGATGAGGACTGAGTTGTCAACCGTACCGAGTAACCGTATGCTCTCCCCGGACAAAAGAAGTGTTCTGAACAAAGGCTTCTCATTTATTCCCACAACTAAGTGTAATGTATTTGATCTGTATGTGGATGTACAAAAATTCACAAGAACTTTGAGACTTAAAGGATTACTAACTTTTTATTTTCTAAGGTTAAATGCAACAAACATTTTGCATATAAAGTATAATAGCAATGTAATTTACCTTATGATTGTTTAAAATGGAGCCCCCTTTTTACATAAAATTATATTTTATTTAATTACGATGACATTACGTCATGTAGCCCACAAATGTGGGCTTTCTAAGGGCTAACCAAACCGCCAATTGTATGCCTGGTTTTTGCATCTCATTTAAATCAATTATCTCGATTAAACGCGTGCGCAATACCATATACTTACTATCGCATGCGCATATTGCAGCAATCAAGCCGACATCATAGCGGACCATAAAAAAACCCGCATGCACATTAAATGTTAATCGATTCTATCTGTATTCAAGCCTAATGTTGCAAAGTAAGTATTGTTTGCTCGTCTAGGGCGATGCTCAAAGTGTTCCCAAGATAAGTACTTATGTTTTATTCGCAGCTAACTCAACTGCCGCAGTATAGATAGTCTTATTCAACATCAGATTGTGACGTATCCTGTGACGTTGCGCTAACTTGCGCATGCGCAATGCATCCAAATGTCACCATCTTACAACTGCAGTTGTCAGCATGGATTGGGAATCCGTAACGGCTGACATAGGAGTGGGTTTGGAAAAATAAATTATTTAAAACATAAATATTTTTAAAACGTTGCATATTTAATACCGAATCCACATTAGAAAATAATAGATTTATATGTATACTCCAGTGTGATTGCCATTTAATTTCTGACTACAGTGTCCCTTTAAGGAGCACTTCAAACACCACAAAAACAACCACATAGAATGCTTAATAGGAAGAGCTCTTTTGATCCGTCCAGTAATAACCCAATGATTAAGAAATTTTCCAGACTAGTACTGCAAGAAACAACTAAGCTGAATGAGAAAAGGGGTCACAATCTAACCCTAGGAGAGAGAAGGGCCCTAAACAATTTACAAAAGGACACATCAATAGTCTTGAAAGAAGCTGACAAAGGCGGGGCAGTGACATGCCCTCATAGGCGACAGGTGAGGCAGTGACGCACCTGTTAATTAACATAAAAAGAGCTTTCAATAATGATTTTAATAAAAAATAATGTGTAATGTTTACTGGTGCAAAAGTTGCATACATCTGCACACCAGTGACGTGCCCTGACACACCCCCACGATCCATGTTGCGCAATGGAGAGGCAGTGAGCCGTTCAGCTGTCCTCCATTCACAACATGGATGGCTTGCAAAAGTTTGTATGAGCCGCGGGAGTTGCCTAACGCCAACTTATGGTGTGTTACTCGCTGCCCATACGCTTCCTATAGAGGCTGCTCTCCTAAGCAGCCTCTGGCCAATCAGGTCTTCTCAGTCACACCACGTGACTTACTATCTCACTCTTCTTGTGGAGCCTGGAGGAGATGTGTGTTCCTACTGGCGCGGGTAGAGTGAAGATAGCCCAAGCCGAGACATGTGTGACTAAGTGTGAATGAAGGAGGAACTCAGCTGTGAAGAAGAGAGGCTACTAGAGCTGAGCTGCTGAGTGCTGAGAAGGACCAGACCTACACTGGCTTGGATGTTTGTTGCCCTTTGCAACTACTGGTGAAGTTACGGTAAGTAGTAATCCCCCCCCCTATTTGTGAGCCCCCTGGGCAGCAGTGGCATTTGCAGAATCCATTTTATTTATTTGCTCCTAACTATTCCCTCCACATTCATAAGGATAAAAATATTTTTTTTTTCTTTGCTATTTCGACTGATCAGCATTAGGGGCGGAACAAAAGTGAAGTGAAACCCTAGGGGGACCCTCCAGGAAACTCGTTCTAAAGATTAAGCAGCAGGAGTGTTTTTGAAGAGGGCTAACTTTCTTTCCCACACATAACCTAAAGTTCTCCTGCTCTCTGCAGTGAACGGACTTGTTGCTGCTTGATGTGGGATCATAAATACTGGGCTGTGATGTTTATCAGTGAAAGCTGCCTGAAGAGCTGTCAAGGAAGGTAGGGGGCTGGGACATGTGTGCTTTCTATGTTAACTGCTTAGGGTATAGGGTAGTAGCAGTACCAGCGTCAGTGTTTGTTTGTAATACTTTATCTACTCATATAATCCAGGAAGGTTTGCAAAAAACTTGAATTGCTGCAGATAGTCAATCTGCAGCAATTAAAGTTTTTATCAAACCTGCTTGGATTATATGAGGAGATAAAGCATTGATATTTAGTCCTCTGGAACCTCTGGAGTGCATTTTGTGTTTACTGCTTTCCACATATATATATATATATATATATATATATATATATATATATATATATATATTCTACAAAAAAGCATCACTTCCATTAGCTGAGGATACAATATGATTATTTATTTATAATGTACATTTACTTATGGGGGTCTGAAATGATGGCAAAATAAACATGCTAACTTCAACTGACAAACATCCCAATTTATGTTCACTTGACACCTCACATTATGGGTTAATTTATTTTATGCTGCAGAGCACTACATTACAATCCCTTGCAACTCATGCAGCTCTCTATTTAAAAAAAGGGACTTTTATCTTCCTCTTATTTGTGTATACAACCTCCACCTATTATCAACAAGCAGATTTTGTAAAAAAAACATTTATCCATTTTAACCCATTTCCTTGCTTTAGCACACTCTGTAGCAATCAATTGATGCTCTCTTTAGCAAACAATTGGGTTATTTCTGTGCTGTCTGAATAAATTGGAATTTATTACCACCAGAGCCCAAGACATTATGTATCAAGCTTTAAAATAACTGCTGTTTTATTTTAATATTTTTTAGCATTGAAACTTACAGACTTTTTAATAGTTTATTTTTATTATGATACTGCAAAGGACCACAAGGCCGTTATAACGGTCTGTATAACTAGATTCCAACACACATGGAAGTTTGATAGCATCTTTATTTCTATATTTGATTATTATTTTCAACTTTGACCTACCTGAACCTTAAAAGTACTAGCCATATTGGTGGTAAAATACAGGCTTGGTGGCAATCCTAACCTCAAGTGTAATTTGTGCATAAATCTGTGTTGTACTGGCAATCACTGCTTTAATGTTTTTTTCCTATATGTTCTGGGACTCCATTGGGTGAAAATAAAAATCACATATATACACAGTCCCTGTGACATCTTTTAATATGTAAATTAGTGCACACTGTAAAAAACATTTTAAAAGTTGTCAGGATCCCCACTAAGATGAGTGCTGTGGGTTTAGAGCACCAAGGCGCATCATTGAGTATTGGTATTTTTTTTTTTTTACCAAAAAAAGCACTGTGCATATCTAGGTATGCTCAGAAACCAATACACTACTGGAAGCTAGCTGCTGATTGGTGGCTACACATAAAATACAGGGAGTGCAGAATTATTAGGCAAGTTGTATTTTTGAGGATTAATTTTATTATTGAACAACAACCATGTTCTCAATGAACCCAAAAAACTAATTAATATCAAAGCTGAATAGTTTTGGAAGTAGTTTTTAGTTTGTTTTTAGTTATAGCTATTTTAGGGGGATATCTGTGTGTGCAGGTGACTATTACTGTGCATAATTATTAGGCAACTTAACAAAAAACAAATATATACCCATTTCAATTATTTATTTTTACCAGTGAAACCAATATAACATCTCAACATTCACAAATATACATTTCTGACATTCAAAAACAAAACAAAAACAAATCAGTGACCAAAATAGCCACCATTCTTTGCAAGGACACTCAAAAGCCTGCCATCCATGGATTCTGTCAGTGTTTTGATCTGTTCACCATCAACATTGCATGCAGCAGCAACCACAGCCTCCCAGACACTGTTCAGAGAGGTGTACTGTTTTCCCTCCTTGTAAATCTCACATTTGATGATGGACCACAGGTTCTCAATGGGGTTCAGATCAGGTGAACAAGGAGGCCATGTCATTAGATTTTCTTCTTTATACCCTTTCTTGCCAGCCACGCTGTGGAGTACTTGGACGCGTGTGATGGAGCATTGTCCTGCATGAAAATCATGTTTTTCTTGAAGGATGCAGACTTCTTCCTGTACCACTGCTTGAAGAAGGTGTCTTCCAGAAACTGGCAGTAGGACTGGGAGTTGAGCTTGACTCCATCCTCAACCCGAAAAGGCCCCACAAGCTCATCTTTGATGATACCAGCCCAAACCAGTACTCCACCTCCACCTTGCTGGCGTCTGAGTCGACTGGAGCTCTCTGCCCTTTACCAATCCAGCCATGGGCCCATCCATCTGGCCCATCAAGACTCACTCTCATTTCATCAGTCCATAAAACCTTAGAAAAATCAGTCTTGAGATATTTCTTGGCCCAGTCTTGACGTTTCAGCTTGTGTGTCTTGTTCAGTGGTGGTCATCTTTCAGCCTTTCTTACCTTGGCCATGTCTCTGAGTATTGCACACCTTGTGCTTTTGGGCACTCCAGTGATGTTGCAGCTCTGAAATATGGCCAAACTGGTGGCAAGTGGCATCTTGGCAGCTGCACGCTTGACTTTTCTCAGTTCATGGGCAGTTATTTTGCGCCTTGGTTTTTCCACACGCTTCTTGCGACCCTGTTGACTATTTTGAATGAAACGCTTGATTGTTCGATGATCACGCTTCAGAAGCTTTGCAATTTTAAGAGTGCTGCATCCCTCTGCAAGATATCTCACTATTTTTGACTTTTCTGAGCCTGTCAAGTCCTTCTTTTGACCCATTTTGCCAAAGGAAAGGAAGTTGCCTAATAATTATGCACACCTGATATAGGGTGTTGATGTCATTAGACCACACCCCTTCTCATTACAGAGATGCACATCACCTAATATGCTTAATTGGTAGTAGGCTTTCGAGCCTATACAGCTTGGAGTAAGACAACATGCATAAAGAGGATGATGTGGTCAAAATACTCATTTGCCTAATAATTCTGCACTCCCTGTATGCCTCTTATTGGCTCAGCAGATATGCTCAGCTCCTGGTAGTGCATTGCTGCTCTGAATTGGTGTTAAAACTGCAAAGACGTTAAAAATCATAATGTCTTTTGGAAATGTGTAAAATACTAAGTAAACACATTTCCAAATTTGTAGGTTCAGAAATCCCATGACAGAAGCATTCCTTCCTATTTATGAATAATGAAACAACTTTGCAGTATATTTTCATTATTTAATGTAAACTGCTTTATTCTCCAGTTAATCAATACATAGCAGATGAGCTGGTGCTTTAGTGTAGTGTTTCTCAATCGTGGACCTCATGTACCCCCAACAGGCCAGGTTTTTATTATAGCTGAACCAGTGCAACCTATAGCCACTTTTTTGGATCAATTACTACAGCCACTAGTACGCAGTAGAAGATCATTTTTGTTGGACTCCATTTCCATGATTAAAATTCTAACCACCTTGTCTGGGGTCAGAGAAGAGACAGTGTGTCAGGATAATGGCATACTTATTCTCTGCACTGTCCCTTTAAAGCATCATGCTCCCATTAACATCAGCCTATTTAAGGCCCCTCCCAGCATTTTCACATTGCTTAGTATTGAAGTTTGTCTTAAACCTTAACCTGAGCCTGCACTCTGTGAGATTTATCTTACTACTTCTGTTTGTTGGATTCCTCTACTCCATCTAACTGGATTTCTGTTGTCATTCCTCTCCTACCTGCCTGCTTCTCCCTCAGAAGATTCAGCTATTTCAAAAGCCTCATTGCAACCTTTACCTCTAACCCAGTTTTCCCTGCAGCTCACCGGCCTTGGGATTCACCTTTCACGGAGCTCTGCTTCCTCATGCTGTGACGTCATCAGCCAGCTGCTACTGAGCTTCCCTGCTCCCTCTGGCAAGTCGCCATTACAACCCGGTGTTTGCAACTATCATTATAACAGTTCTGTTAGCGGTAAGCCAGTCTCTGAATTTTTACTTTGCTGCTATACTTTAGGATTAGTATCTCAGTTGCTGCTGTTATTTCTGTGACTTTTAGTTCATTCCCTCATATCCTGCTGTTTTACCGTAACTCTGTTCACAATAGCAATTGCTTATTTTTTCTATGCTCATAGTACCATTTTTTCCTTGCTTATTTAATTTTTACCTTTATTAATGTTAAAATCTCAGGTTTATCTGGGCATACCCCTGCTGCATTTACTTTCTCACAGTGACTACCCAGACACATGTGGCAGCCATAGGGAATATGCTCAATTACTGCCTGTATACTAAAACTTTGCAATAAGGAATAAGGTTTTACATAGCTGCCTATTTCCTAAATTTTGTTTTACCTTTTCACTCTGTTGCAAACAACCATACAATTTTTATTGTTTTTTCATTCCAGCAGTTGTGGTCCAAATAACTAAGCTGCACACATTTTTTTTCTTTCTTAGTTGTGCCTGACATAATACTAAGCCTAAACTATGGACCCAGCTGGAATGAACGCACATGTGCAAAATATCACACAGAGGGTTGATTTATTAACTGAAGCTGTTAATACTTTGAAAACAGAAAATGATACTTTAAAAGCTTATATCAGGGATGTGGTTGATAAGAGGGTACCTATATTAGAACCACAGGTTAGTACACCAGAAAAATTTAGTGGTGAGAGATCTGAGTATAGAGATTTCAAGAATGCCTGTTTGCTTATGTTCTCCCTTAAACCTCATACCTATCCCACTGATAGAGCAAGGGTACTCACAGTTATATCCTATTTGAGAGGTGAGCCCCGCACATGGGCCAACACTTACTTTGAGAATAACGATGATATACTTAATTCTTTGGAAAGTTTTTTTTCTGCTATGGGTCAGCTATATGAGGATCCATATAAACAGCTTACTGCTGAAACTGCAATGCGAGGCTTGAAACAAAAGAAAAGAGTAGTTGAGGATTACATTGCCGAATTTAAAAAATGGGCGAAAGACACTCAATGGAATGACCTTTCACTGAGAAATCAGTTTAGATTAGGCCTTTCAGAAGGAATTAAGGATGAGTTGTCTAGATCTGAACTACCACATACTCTTGAGGCTTTAATGTCACTTAGCATAATTATAGACAGAAGACTGAGAGAGAGACAGCAGGAGAGATCATTTCATGAATATCCTGCAAAGAAACAAAATACACCCAGCCCCAGCAAATCAACTGCTGAACCTATGGATATAGGTTTTATAAAGGGACCATTAACCCCTGAGGAGAAGATCCGACGAAGGGCTAATAACCTCTGCTTATACTGTGCTTCAGACAAACACTCTGTCAGGGACTGTCCTTCCCTCCTGAAACAAAACAAGGGTAAGATGTATAAAGAACCTTTCTGTTGTACCACTCAGGATCATGCTCTCCCTTACCTAAATTTATCTCTTCTTTTACAGTGGGAGTCACGTCGAATCAATGCTCCCGTGATTATTGACTCAGGAGCTACAGCCTCCTACATAGATACTGTATTCACTAAATTCAATAAAATTCCACTTGTGCAAAAAAGGTCTCCTGTGTTATTACGTGGAATAGATGGTAATCCAATCATATCAGGTCCAGTTAAATATCAAACAATACCCTTACTTGTTGTTACCCCAGAACACCATAGGGAGTATATGTCATTTGATGTAATATCATCCCCTATTTCACCCATAGTTCTCGGTATAAACTGGCTCCGAATTCATAATCCTGAAGTAAATTGGTCTACCTCAACAGTAACATTTAATTCTACATTCTGCTCTACTACTTGTTTCCCAGCTACTATTTTGCAAACCACTGAATCCAATGAGACAATTCAAATTCCTGAGGTTTATAAGGATTATGCAGATGTATTCAGCAAAACCCAGTGCGACAATCTTCCTCCTCACAGGAAGTATGATTGTCCTATTGAGATCATACCTGGCTCTGAGATCCCCACGGGTCATATTTACCCACTTTCAAACCCTGAGTTAACACACCTTAAATCTTACTTAGATGAAAATCTAAGGAAAGGTTTCATCCGTCCCTCCACCTCTCCAGCTAGTGCTGGGATTTTTTTTGTTAAAAATAAGGATGGCTCATTGAGGCCAATCGTAGACTACAGACAACTAAATAAAATTACAGTAAAAAACAGATATCCTTTACCCCTCAACCCGGAGTTAATTGAAAGGTTGGAGGGAGCAAAATTTTTCACAAAATTGGACTTAAGAGGAGCCTATAATCTCATCCGAATTAGATCTGGAGATGAGTGGCTCACGGCGTTTCGAACAAGATACGGATTGTTCGAATACGTTGTGATGCCTTTTGGGCTCTGCAACGCGCCCGCAACTTTCCAGCACTTAATTAATGACATTTTTAGGGACATATTAGATGTCTTTATTGTCATTTATCTGGATGATATTTTAATTTATTCCAAGACCTATCAGGAACACATTTCCCATGTTAGACAAGTTTTATCAAGGCTCAGAGGTAACCACTTGTATGCTAAGGCTGAGAAATGCCTGTTCAATTCACAGACCATATCATTTCTGGGATATGAAATTTCTCCTTCAGGTATCCATATGGAACAAAAAAAGGTTGATGCAGTTTTAAATTGGCCCATACCAACAACTAAACGTCAAGTTCAGTCCTTCATGGGTTTTGCGAATTTCTACCGCAAATTTATTAAAAATTTCTCCAAACTTGCTCTTCCTTTAACTGTTCTAACAAAAAATAATTCACATTTCAGGTGGACTAAAGAAGCACAATCCGCTTTTGATTTGTTCAAACAAAAGTTCACTTCAGCACCAATACTCCGTTTTCCTGACCCTAATCTACAATTTGTTCTTGAGGTGGACGCCTCAAATTCTGCTATTGGAGCTGTTCTCTCCCAAAGAGAAAACTTGTCAAAACCGTTACATCCTGTGGCTTTTTACTCCAAGACTTTGAATAGTGCGGAACAGAACTATCCTATTGGTGACAAAGAACTCTTAGCCATAAAACTCTCCCTGGAACACTGGCGACACCTCCTTGAAGGTACTTCCATTCCTACACTCATCTATACAGATCATAGGAACCTGCAGTACTTGAAGGCCACTAGAACCTTGTCAGCAAGACAGGTTCGCTGGAATCTCTTTTTCTCTCGTTTTAATTTCCTCATCACATACCATCCTGCTGGAAAGAACCAAAAAGCTGACGCACTATCTCGGTTACCCACAAGTCTTCCACATCAAACGACTGACCAATCCATCATACCAAAAGAAAACTTCATTTCTTTTACTCTCGAAGTCTCATCTAACCTTAAAAAGGAACAGTTGGCTGACTCTACAAAGCCATCACATCTTCTTCAACTTAATACTCAAGGACTTTATTCTCATGATTCAAAGATATATGTTCCACCTTCCCTCAGACTCATTCTCCTTCAATCTGTACATGATTCACCTTTAGCTGGTCATCCAGGTATCCATAAAACTCTTGATCTAGTAAAAAGAGATTACTGGTGGCCTCATATGGCAACTGAAGTTAAGGACTATGTAAACTCTTGTCTTAATTGTACCATTTCAAAAAGGGATAAACACTCTCCCTATGGGTTGCTTTTGCCTTTGCCTACTCCAAAGAATCCATGGTCTGAGATTGCTTTAGACTTTATTGTAGATTTGCCAGTCTCTTCAAAGAATACCACCATCCTTGTCGTTGTAGATCTCTTCACGAAGATGTGCCATTTCATCCCCTTCTCCAAACTTCCTACCGCTTTGGAGACAGTACATTTGCTTCTCAAACATATTGTTAAGTATCATGGACCTCCCACTTCAATCCTCAGTGATCGTGGCAGTCAATTTTCTAGCAGACTATGGTACCATTTCTGTAAAACTTTATCTGTTGAGAGAAAGTTAACTACTGCTTACCACCCGCAATGTAATGGTCAAACTGAACGTTGTAACCAGTGGTTGGAACAATTTTTAAGACTCTTCTGTTCCTCTCAACAACATCTTTGGAGTGACTTCCTGCATTACGCTGAATTTTGTTACAACAACACTATTCATTCCACTACTGGTCAAACTCCCTTCTTTGCAAACTACGCTTTTCACCCCAAGTTTCACATCCTACCATCTTCTACCGTTCCAGTATCTAGTATATCAGATTTGTCTGATTCCATCTCTTCCAACTTTAAAACCATCGAGTCCAACATCATAGCAGCAAAACAACTCCAGAAACAGTATTATGATCGCCGCAGAACTCCGCCTCCTGTCTACACAAAAGGTGATCTCGTCTGGCTATCCACCAAACACCTAAGTTTGAAAACCCCTTCGAAAAAACTTTCTCCGTTGTTCATTGGTCCATACCCTGTTGAACTCGTCATTAATGCCAATGCTGTCCGGCTTAAATTACCCGATAATTTAAGGGTTCATCCCACATTCCATGTATCCCTTCTCAAACCCTATAAGGATCTCAGGGATTTCTCTTTACAAACGTCTCTTCCACCTATTTCTCTCGACCCTGAAATGGAGTATGAAGTTCACTCAATCCTGGATTCCCGTTTCCGCAGGGGACGTATTGAATATCTTGTTCGTTGGAAGGGTTTCTCTACAGATGATGATTCCTGGGAACCAGCTACCAACATATCCGCTCCTCGTTTGATATCTCATTTCCACCAGAGACATCCGGAACGTCCTGGGCCTTGAGCCTCTGGAGTGGCTCCTTGGAGGGGGGATTCTGTCAGGATAATGGCATACTTATTCTCTGCACTGTCCCTTTAAAGCATCCTGCTCCCATTAACATCAGCCTATTTAAGGCCCCTCCCAGCATTTTCACATTGCTTAGTATTGAAGTTTGTCTTAAACCTTAACCTGAGCCTGCACTCTGTGAGATTTATCTTACTACTTCTGTTTGTTGGATTCCTCTACTCCATCTAACTGGATTTCTGTTGTCATTCCTCTCCTACCTGCCTGCTTCTCCCTCAGAAGATTCAGCTATTTCAAAAGCCTCATTGCAACCTTTACCTCTAACCCAGTTTTCCCTGCAGCTCACTGGCCTTGGGATTCACCTTTCACGGAGCTCTGCTTCCTCATGCTGTGACGTCATCAGCCAGCTGCTACTGAGCTTCCCTGCTCCCTCTGGCAAGTCGCCATTACAACCCGGTGTTTGCAACTATCATTATAACAGTTCTGTTAGCGGTAAGCCAGTCTCTGAATTTTTACTTTGCTGCTATACTTTAAGATTAGTATCTCAGTTGCTGCTGTTATTTCTGTGACTTTTAGTTCATTCCCTCATATCCTGCTGTTTTACCGTAACTCTGTTCACAATAGCAATTGCTTATTTTTTCTATGCTCATAGTACCATTTTTTCCTTGCTTATTTAATTTTTACCTTTATTAATGTTAAAATCTCAGGTTTATCTGGGCATACCCCTGCTGCATTTACTTTCTCACAGTGACTACCCAGACACATGTGGCAGCCATAGGGAATATGCTCAATTACTGCCTGTATACTAAAACTTTGCAATAAGGAATAAGGTTTTACATAGCTGCCTAATTCCTAAATTTTGTTTTACCTTTTCACTCTGTTGCAAACAACCAAACAGTTTTTATTGTTTTTTCATTCCAGCAGTTGTGGTCCAAATAACTAAGCTGCACACATTTTTTTCTTTCTTAGTTGTGCCTGACACAGTGCTAGTTACGATGGATGTAACTAGCCTGTACATGGTTATCCCACATACAGAGGGCACAATGGCAGTAGCCAGACAATTAGGTTACCCATATGTTGGTCCACCAATTGATACAGTGATGGAATTGTAAACAGCATGCCTCAAAATGAACTACTCCAGATTTGAGAATGAATACTTTCTACAAATAGCAGGAAAGGCCATGGGGTCAAACGTTCCTCCTGTGGGAAAGTACAGAGGATGATCTAAAAATCTGGTTTGGAAGCTTCAATGATGCACATCCTACATTGAAATTCAAGTTATCATATAATATGAAAATGATTGATTTCCTAGATTTAAGAATCTTCAAAAGGGATGGAAACTTACTGACAACTAGCTTTGAAATGAGCTCTACCTGTATCCCAATTAAAAAGAACAGCAAGAAATAACACGGATGCTACACTGAGGGAGAAACAGTTGCATGAGATGGAAGCAAAATTCCTACAAAGATGATATAATAAAAATAACCTTAAGGAGAAGAAAATAGAGATGCTACAACTCACACAACAGGAACTATTGACACCAAGAGGAGGAGATAAACAGATTGACAGGATGACCTTTTCTACCACCTTTGATATTGACAAGCAAGAAATAAATGTTTATACAAAAAATTGCCATTAATCTACACAGATAAGGAACTCCCCTTATATGGAGTGCCACCACTAAGGGTAGGCAACTGGAGACAAAATCTTTACATGATCAACTCATCAAGAGAGACCCTAGAGGGTGCTACACTAAGGACACCTGGCTCCACACTAAACCAGGATGGTATCGCTGCCTGGCATGTACAACCTGTGGGGGGTCTATCAACAGGAAGTGAGTTTAGACATCCATATGCAAACAAGAGATCCACTATAACACATTGAGTTATTTGCACAACTAAATTTATTTATTATTATTATTATTATTTTTTTATAAAGCACCAGCAGATTATGCAGCACTATACAAAGAATAAAAACATTACAGGCATACAGTAATATACAAACAAGTACAATAGGGGTAAATAACAGTTGAAGGTGCAATAATTGAGTTATACAAAAGAAGAGGAATGCCTTGCCATGGAGCACAATCAGTAGTAGTTAACTTTAAACACAAAGTGGCTTACAGCTACAGTGGCTCTCAGGTTTACAATCTAAAGGAGAGGGAATGGACACAGAAGGTAAGGGAGAAGAAACATAAGTCTGATATAAGGCAGTGTAAACTGTGAGTGAGTGATGACATAGGGGGGAAAGGTGTATGGTGACTGAGCAAAAGAGGTTTGGAAAAGTGTAAAAGAATGTGGTAAATTGTCCGGACAAAGGCTGTGAGTCTGAAGTGGTTTCTCTATCCTGGAATATTAGTGACAGCTGCACATAATTACTGTTAGAAGGTGTGTATATATTAAAGTAAACACTAGGGTGGGTGGTGGTGGGAGGATTAGAGGGCAAGTGCTTGCAAATCTGGAGTTTGATGTTAGATGTGAGATTGTGGAAAGAGAAATGAAAGGTAAAAATGCCTGGTGATAAAGTATAGGGGGGAGGAGCGGTTTGAAACAGCAGAGGGGGAGAACAGATTGGAGAAAAAGATTGGACTATTAAAATGAAATTTAAAAATAATTCCATGAAAGCCCAACAGAAATAAGAAATAATTGCACTCAGTGTCTTGATTGGAGAGACCATTCATATGATTTACCTTGTAAACTGTTTTCCAAATCTGGAGTCTGATGTTAGATGTGGGGCTTGTAAACTGTTTTGCAAATCCAGAGTCTGATGTTAGATGTGAGGCTTGTAAACTGTTTTGCAAATCTGGAGTCTGATGTTAGATGTGAGGCTTGCAAACTGTTTTGCAAATCTGGAGTCTGATGTTAGATGTAAAGCTTGTTTTGCAAATCTGGAGTCTGAGGTTAGATGTGAGGCATGTTTTGCAAATCTGGAGTCTGATGTTAGATGTGAGGCTTGTAAACTGTTTTGCAAATCTGGAGTCTGATGTTAGATGTGAGGCTTATAAACTGTTTTGCAAATCTGGAGTCTTATGTTAGACGTGAGGCTGTGGAAAGAGAAATGAAAGGTAAACATGCCTGGTGAGAAAGTATAGGGGGGAGGAGTGGTTTGAAACACAGCAGAGGGGGAGAAAAGATTGGAGAGAAAGTATAGGGGGGAGGAGTGGTTTGAAACACAGCAATAGGGGAGAACAGATTGGAGAAAAAGATTGGAATATTACAATGAGATTTAAAAATAATTCCATGATAGCCCATCAGAAATAAGAAATAAGTGCACTCAGTGAGACCTATTTATCAAATGTCTGTCCGACATGATCATATCCACGGATCATTTCCGACAGACATCCCTGAATGCGGACTGCATACGATCTCTGGTGAACTGCTGGTGCAATGCCGCCCCCATCTGCCGCTAGCAGGGGGTGTCAATCAACCCGATCATATTTGATCGCGTTGATTGCTGTCTGCGGGCTCAGAGCAGGCGGACAGGTTATGGAGCAGCAGTCTTTAAACCGCGGCTTCATAACTGAAGGCTCACTAGAAACACAGGGCTTCAAGCTCCATACGGAGCTTGATAAATATGCCCCAGTGTCTTGATTGGAGAGACCATTCAGATGAATTACCTTGTAAACTGTTTTGCAAATCTGGAGTCTGATGTTATATGTGTGGCTTGTAAACTGTTTTGCAAATCTGAAGTCTGATGTTAATTGTGAGGCTTGTAAACTGTTTTGCAAATCTGGAGTCTGCTTGTAGATGTGAGGCTTGTAAACTGTTTTGCAAATCTGGAGTCTGATGTTATATGTACAGCTTGTAAACTGTTTTGCAAATCTGAAGTCTGATGTTAGATGTGAGGCTTGTAAACTGTTTGCCAAATCTGGAGTCTGCTTGTAGATGTGAGGCTTGTTTTGCAAATCTGAAGTCTGATGTTAGATGTGAGGATTGTAAACTGTTTTGCAAATCTGGAGTCTGATGTTAGATGTGAGGTTTGTAAACTGTTTTACAAATCTGGAGTCTGATGTTAGATGTGAGACTTGCAAACTATTTTACAAATCTGGAGTCTGATGTTAGATTTGAGGCTTGTCAACTGTTTTGCAAATCTGGAGTCTGATGTTAGATGTGAGGCTTGTCAACTGTTTTGCAAATCTGGAGTCTGATGTTAAATGCGAGGCTGTGGAAAGAGAAATTAAAGGTAAACATGCCTGGTGAGAAAGTATAGGGGGGGGGGAGTGGTTTGAAACACAGCAGAGGGGGAGAAAAGATTGTGAGAAAGTATAGGGGGGAGGAGTGGTTTGAAACAGCAGAGGGGGAGAACAGATGGAAGAAAAAGATTGGAATATTACAATGCGATTTAGATGTGAGGCTTGTAAACTGTTTTGAAAATCAGCATATAGTTTATCCTCTGCACTGTGTATGTGGATTGTTTTATGTCAGGAAGACAGTTGATGATCTACTGACAAGGATGGCGAACCATCGAACAGCCATTAGAGGGACTCCCGATCTGCCTATAGCCAGGCATTTTGCATTAGCAAAACATACTGTCTCTGATCTCAAGTACATCATCATTGATCATGTCCCCCCATTGCTTAGAGGGGGGGGGGGCGGGTCAAGATGCTAATACAGTGTGAGTCTAGATGGATATATAACCTGGGTGCTATGGCACCCCAATGGTTGAATGTCAATCTAGACTGGCACTGTTTTTTATAATTGTTTTTTTTATAATTAATTAGCCTGATCTTCCTAAACATTAGATATCTAGTGTTCTTGTTTAGCAATAATTTATAAATTGTGTTTTTCTAGTTATTAATTTCCAATTTGAATTATCTGCTGATCATTCTTGTAATTGGTTTCAACTATAAATGCAATTTAGCTAGATGAGATGATCCTAGGATCTATTCTCCCTATGGGGTAGGGGTCTACAATGATACATAGTAATATTTAGTTGAGAGCTTATGCTGATTATTGGGCCATATGAGTATAACATTATATTGGACCCCTAGAATGCAAGTCCACTATAGGGCCTTTGCTTTGCTTTGGTCCCATATGGAGCAATGATTTTGCACAAGCTGGAGGGGTAGATAATATAAACTGCTATAGGTAGCATTTTAAATTCATGAAAAGAGGGGACTAATACATTGCAAAGTTATTAACTGTAGAAGGGATGCATGATAAAATATGGAGGGGTAACTCCCACATGTATTGCAATAGCCATTTGAGATTAGTGATGTAAGGCCCACAAAAAAAGGTAGTTTACGATATTTCTGAACCGCTAATGATATATACTATATGGATGAGTTTATCTATTCTGATTACCGGTTATGTCCTCTGTATAATCTGCCATGTTTGAACTTCAGTTTGTATATTTTGAGTAATGTTTTTAATCTTGTATATTATACTGCACAGGGCTGCCAAACGACGTCCAGTTGCCAATAGCAACCAATGACGTAGGAGTGTACCACGTGTTTGTGGGACTTCTGGAACGCCGTCGGCAGCACCACTTTATATGTGGGTAAGTGCACTATTTTCACTGTAATGTTTGTCTGAGGACTGTGGTAACCCCGAAACGTCACTACAATAAAGGAGATAAGTTAATTAAGACCTATTTTTTGATTACTGTAGGGATTATTTGAAGTGCCCCCCAGAAGTGTGTTGCAAACTGGTCACCATGGTGACATCACAGCTTTTTTGGAGTGCTATTTAGCACCCAGGGCTGGATGTTACTGAGTCACAGGATGTGTACCTGATCCGGTCTTGGAGTGCAGTTCCCTTCCATGTTTTGTATTTTCTATGGGTGATTACAGCCACCTGTGCACCCCTTCTTTGTTCTCAGTTTGTTTAGCTTTGTGAGCTCGCATGATGGTGTGCCTGTGTTAGGGACTCAGGCTAAGGAAAGGACCTTGACGTGGTGCCTGAGCTTTCCCATTTGGCCAGATGCGGTGACTAACCTTTCCAGTTGTGATTTTATCTTAGCTGTGAGCTAGCTGGTGAGTGCTGGGTGTTTCTATGTGTTGTATTACTTTTTATTTGTAATCTCCCTTGGTTCTTGCACCCATTCCGGACTGGGGTTAACTGCCTGTGGCTCTGGTGACATCACAGCTTTTTTGGAGTGCTATTTAGCACCCAGGGCTGAATGTTACTGAGTCACAGGATGTGTACCTGATCTGGTCTTGGAGTGCAGTTCCCTTCCATGTTTTGTATTTTCTATGGGTGATTACAGCCACCTGTGCACCCCTTCTTTGTTCTCAGTTTGTTTAGCTTTGTGAGCTCGCATGATGGTGTGCCTGTGTTAGGGACTCAGGCTAAGGAAAGGACCTTGACGTGGTGCCTGAGCTTTCCCATTTGGCCAGATGCGGTGACTAACCTTTCCAGTTGTGATTTTATCTTAGCTGTGAGCTAGCTGGTGAGTGCTGGGTGTTTCTATGTGTTGTATTACTTTTTATTTGTAATCTCCCTTGGTTCTTGCACCCATTCCGGACTGGGGTTAACTGCCTGTGGCTCTGGTGACATCACAGCTTTTTTGGAGTGCTATTTAGCACCCAGGGCTGGATGTTACTGAGTCACAGGATGTGTACCTGATCCGGTCTTGGAGTGCAGTTCCCTTCCATGTTTTGTATTTTCTATGGGTGATTACAGCCACCTGTGCACCCCTTCTTTGTTCTCAGTTTGTTTAGCTTTGTGAGCTCGCATGATGGTGTGCCTGTGTTAGGGACTCAGGCTAAGGAAAGGACCTTGACGTGGTGCCTGAGCTTTCCCATTTGGCCAGATGCGGTGACTAACCTTTCCAGTTGTGATTTTATCTTAGCTGTGAGCTAGCTGGTGAGTGCTGGGTGTTTCTATGTGTTGTATTACTTTTTATTTGTAATCTCCCTTGGTTCTTGCACCCATTCCGGACTGGGGTTAACTGCCTGTGGCTCTGGTGACATCACAGCTTTTTTGGAGTGCTATTTAGCACCCAGGGCTGGATGTTACTGAGTCACAGGATGTGTACCTGATCCGGTCTTGGAGTGCAGTTCCCTTCCATGTTTTGTATTTTCTATGGGTGATTACAGCCACCTGTGCACCCCTTCTTTGTTCTCAGTTTGTTTAGCTTTGCGAGCTCGCATGATGGTGTGCCTGTGTTAGGGACTCAGGCTAAGGAAAGGACCTTGACGTGGTGCCTGAGCTTTCCCATTTGGCCAGATGCGGTGACTAACCTTTCCAGTTGTGATTTTATCTTAGCTGTGAGCTAGCTGGTGAGTGCTGGGTGTTTCTATGTGTTGTATTACTTTTTATTTGTAATCTCCCTTGGTTCTTGCACCCATTCCGGACTGGGGTTAACTGCCTGTGGCTCTGGTGACATCACAGCTTTTTTGGAGTGCTATTTAGCACCCAGGGCTGGATGTTACTGAGTTACAGGATGTGTACCTGATCCGGTCTTGGAGTGCAGTTCCCTTCCATGTTTTGTATTTTCTATGGGTGATTACAGCCACCTGTGCACCCCTTCTTTGCTCTCAGTTTGTTTAGCTTTGTGAGCTCGCATGATGGTGTGCCTGTGTTAGGGACTCAGGCTAAGGAAAGGACCTTGACGTGGTGCCTGAGCTTTCCCATTTGGCCAGATGCGGTGACTAACCTTTCCAGTTGTGATTTTATCTTAGCTGTGAGCTAGCTGGTGAGTGCTGGGTGTTTCTATGTGTTATATATATATATATATATATATATATATATATATATATAAAATATATAAATAAATAGAACATAGTCTGCAATGTGAAGAATACTGGAGTGTGAAATATTCATATTTTCATGTCGGGTTTCCGCACTTGAGAGTATGCAATCGGGTTTGCGCACGAATAGGGTTTTAGTTTTTTTTCCACTTTTGTTGTTCTATTGACTTCTATGGGGAAACACGTTTGTTAATTTGCAGTCACAATATTATCAGTTATTGTGGACCAAGATTTGCAAAAATTAAAAAAAAAAAAAAAAAATACTTGGTACTGCAAGAAACTAACAGGAGTAACCATGGATGTATGCAAATTAACCACATTTTATACATTTATATTTAAAAGTTTAAGGGATGGTGGGGCGTGTATTGGACGGCAGCCATGACTGGTTGCTAAAATAGAAGCTCCAGTTATCCTACAGATAATCTGCCAATTATCTAAGAAACCGAATAGAATCTAAAAATCTATCATTTGGATCCCATATTGTGAAACTGAGCTGTATTAATAGATACTAATTTTGAAGAGATCGCTTTATCTGGAGTCCTATTCCTGACAGACAGCTAGGAGAGGCGGCGGCCTTATAACATCAACCCTAACCCCCCCCCCTTGCTCATCGGGTTAAGCAGGTCTACTTAACTGCTGTTACTAAATCTGGATGGTAGAATTTTTTTAAACATGGATAAGACTCACTGTAAAATTATTCAGGACCTCTTGGTCACCCTGGCTCAACAAATGAACAGCAACTTTACCCATCTGCTATTTCTAGTTCAGTCTCAAACTAAGGAGAGTATGAACATGGAACCTAACATAGCGACTGTCACAGCACTTCGCAATCCTCCTCCTGTGCTACAGAGCCTACTCAAAGCTAATCCCTACTTACAGAGTCAGCACATACAAAGCTGCAAAGAGCTGATCGCAACATGGGGTGTACTGAAACCCCTAAACCCACAGCCACTCAGCCTCGGTATGAGAGCACAGCGGATGTGAAGCCATTTCATCATCGGGCGGATGTGGCTGACCGCCCGCTACAAAAGATTGACCGACATGGTGCTCCGGAGCTGACTGATGCTCGTGAACCCTCCCTCGTGAATACCAGTGTTCTCCTAAAGGCAAAATTAAGTCCTCACACTCATCTCCGGTCTTTGCTCCAGGTGGACTTGTTGCGGATGAGTATCCATATCCGCTGGTATAATTTCCTCCATTGATCCGACCACCTTTTTCCCTGTTACAGCCCTGCATCTGCAGCCACTTGTCTTGGGATTGGGCAACACTTCCACTTCTCCCACATATGATCCACACAAAAAGGACTATATGAAATGTTGTATACCCTGCTTACATATCCTAATGATGACTTTTCAGTCTGAAATATGTTTATATTGGAACTTATAGACCTACATAGTTGGTGCGAGGTGAAGTCCCATTTACAGGACATTAATTAATTTGCAAACTCTCCTTAGGAATGTAATCATCTCACACATTCTGTTTTGTATTATTCTCTAAGCAGACCCAGAATATCTAAATGCCTGCTCTATTTATTGTGCTTTATTAAATTTTAAACCTGTGTACTTACATAGTTAGAGCTTATACAGCCAACCTTAACGTTTATTAACTACACTAGCTCTCATTCTAAGTTTAACCTGTATACATGCATCTAGTTCCCCTTTTATATTAGAGAGTTGTACTTTCTTAGAGAGTTTGGCATTTAGGATATAACCCAGAGGAAGATTCATATTCTCATTCCCTTTTTCAAGCTTTCAGAACCATACAGGTTCAAGCCCGCCACAGTTTAATTACACAGAATCCCACAGTTTAATTACACAGAATCCCACAGCTTTGGGAGATTAATTGATTCCCATGACAGACATACAGGGAGTGCAGAATTATTAGGCAAGTTGTATTTTTGAGGATTAATTTTATTATTGAACAACAACCATGTTCTCAATGAACCCACAAAAATCATTAATATCAAAGCTGAATAGTTTTGGAAGTAGTTTTTAGTTTGTTTTTAGTTATAGCTATTTTAGGGGGATATCTGTGTGTGTAGGTGACTATTACTGTGCATAATTATTAGGCAACTTAACAAAAAACAAATATATACCCATTTCAATTATTTATTTTTACCAGTGAAACCAATATAACATCTCAACATTCACAAATATACATTTCTGACATTCAAAAACAAAACAAAAACAAATCAGTGACCAATATAGCCACCTTTCTTTGCAAGGACACTCAAAAGCCTGCCATCCATGGATTCTGTCAGTGTTTTGATCTGTTCACCATCAACATTGCATGCAGCAGCAACCACAGCCTCCCAGACACTGTTCAGAGAGGTGTACTGTTTTCCCTCCTTGTAAATCTCACATTTGATGATGGACCACAGGTTCTCAATGGGGTTCAGATCAGGGGAACAAGGAGGCAATGTCATTAGATTTTCTTCTTTTATACCCTTTCTTGCCAGCCACGCTGTGGAGTACTTGGACGCGTGTGATGGAGCATTGTCCTGCATGAAAATCATGTTTTTCTTGAAGGATGCAGACTTCTTCCTGTACCACTGCTTGAAGAAGGTGTCTTCCAGAAACTGGCAGTAGGACTGGGAGTTGAACTTGACTCCATCCTCAACCCGAAAAGGCCCCACAAGCTCATCTTTGATGATACCAGCCCAAACCAGTACTCCACCTCCACCTTGCTGGCGTCTGAGTCGGACTGGAGCTCTCTGCCCTTTACCAATCCAGCCACGGGCCCATCCATCTGGCCCATCAAGACTCACTCTCATTTCATCAGTCCATAAAACCTTAGAAAAGTCTTGAGATATTTCTTGGCCCAGTCTTGACGTTTCAGCTTGTGTGTCTTGTTCAGTGGTGGTCGTCTTTCAGCCTTTCTTACCTTGGCCATGTCTCTGAGTATTGCACACCTTGTGCTTTTGGGCACTCCAGTGATGTTGCAGCTCTGAAATATAGCCAAACTGGTGGCAAGTGGCATCTTGGCAGCTGCACGCTTGACTTTTCTCAGTTCATGGGCAGTTATTTTGCGCCTTGGTTTTTCCACACGCTTCTTGCGACCCTGTTGACTATTTTGAATGAAACGCTTGATTGTTCGATGATCACGCTTCAGAAGCTTTGCAATTTTAAGAGTGCTGCATCCCTCTGCAAGATATCTCACTATTTTTGACTTTTCTGAGCCTGTCAAGTCCTTCTTTTGACCCATTTTGCCAAAGGAAAGGAAGTTGCTTAATAATTATGCACACCTGATATAGGGTGTTGATGTCATTAGACCACACCCCTTCTCATTACAGAGATGCACATCACCTAATATGCTTAATTGGTAGTAGGCTTTCGAGCCTATACAGCTTGGAGTAAGACAACATGCATAAAGAGGATGATGTGGTCAAAATACTCATTTGCCTAATAATTCTGCACTCCCTGTATAGTACTAAAAAGCATATTTCCCAGAGATGGAAACTTCTAGCTCACCTATCATCCAAATTGTAACTAGGAGATTCCAATATTTACCCCCTCATAGAGCATTGGGTCTATACTCTCATAATATTGAAGACATCTTCTCCAGCCCATTGTATAAGTAGTGGGGTAGACCATAATACTAGTAAAATCAGCCATAATTATGCCATAGAGCTTAGGTTCCCATGAGAGGTTCTCAAATATATAAACCCATTAGATGTCATTTTAACACCTACCATCTAGCCAAAACTTTTTATTGATCTAATATGCTACTCCATAAAATATAGCTATACTATATTTTAATGTACCATGTTCAAGAGTAAGTATAGGAGTAAACATATAAGAGTAAACAAGTAATATAAGAGTTATGTGTCTTAAGGGAGACTTCCGGATGGAGGAGGGGCGTATAGGTAACTGCAGGTAGCTGCAGGTGTTTCTGGAGCTCCACGCCTCTGGGAGAGGCCCAATCCATCACCAGTCTATGTTGCTACCCTTGGCCGGTTCTAGGCTCGGGTTTTCAGGACGTTTGATCCTACATATGGAAGTCTGACCACACAGCCTAATTGTGCACGTTGGCTGGTGCACGCCAATTCCTCTGGTGTTATCAGGAGCTCCGCTACCCAATATGGGGACACGTGTCTTAAGAACTTTTCTTTCTGACCACAGCTTTTGAGTAACCTGCTTTTCTAACAAGGACTTTGCAGCTAATGGAGGTACCTGAGCCCCGCTATTGATTTATTGGAAGTTGGGTTTGTCTGTTCAGAGGTGCCTGGTTCATCTCTAACCCGCCTGTCTTAATAAGGTCACTGCCGTTAATGGAGTTCTCTGAGCTTTGCTGTTAACTTATTTGCAACTTGGGTTTCGCTTGCTCAGTGGCGCCTGACTATACCTTTAAACTATCTTCCTCAACAAGGACACTGACGTTAATGGAGCTACCTGAGCCTTACTGCTAACTTATCTAAAGCTGTGTCCTGTTTGCCCAGAGGTGCCCTGCTACAACTTTAACTTGTCCTTAGCAAGAACATTGCCGCAAAGGGAAGCTACCTGGGCCATGTCAGCAATCTACCTGAATAGTCGGGTTACGTTTACTTAGAGGTGCCTGGTTACACCTCTAATAGAAGAGCGGACTTTCAGCCTACCTGGTTGGGCTAAGTTATAAGTGGACGCTTTTTCTACTCTGGATGAGTCGGAGGTAATGCCGACAAACACATACCATATACCTTGATTGGCCAGTCTGGGGTCTGCATTCACCGGCTCCGTGGGGCTAGAGGATTTCTCAAGTTGCAATCGTCTTTCCCTTCGAGGCAGACAGTACGTCTAGTTCCCACCTCTGTAGACTTCACGGAAGTCGAGAGGGTAAGAGAGCCGGGAGCGCAATAAGTGGCTGCAGGATATGTCCAAGGAAGCGCTGTGAGCCGCAGCCTCAGATGAGACCGCAGAAAGTCAGAAGATTGCAGAGCGATAGAAGGAAGCCATACAACTCGGCGCTCAGGGCCTTTGGGTACCTAGAAGGGGTGCTTTTAAATTGTTATATAGCGCCTAGGTACAGCAGGTGAGAGTTGCTTGAGGGAGGTCACGGACAGCCTTTGGGCTATGTGCGTGGAGCACAAGTATCTTTTGAAATTGTATCCAAGTTGATTGCTGAATTGACTGTGGTGGTAGCAGAGCTAGAGATCCGCTGGATAAGACCCACTGTTGCTTGTTTTGCTTATGTGACCGACAGCGCACTAAATACAATCTATACTCTAGTGCAATATCACGGTCCCTCAACAGACTGCTTCACTACAAATTGATCTATAGGCAGTTCTACGTCACAAGAGCAGTTTAATACTTTGAACTGTCAGCTCTAGGATTATTATATATCTAATGACTTTATTTCTGACAGTATCTGTTCTGGGTTTTTACAATTGAGTTATATGGAGGTTATATATTGAGTATGCTGTTTCGCTCAGTAGTATTAACATTTTTCTATTTTTTGTATATAGGTAGATGTATTATATTAACTGCAGCCTCTATATAATTTACTACAGTATTTAAGATTAATTTCAGAAGAGAGTGTGACCAGTCATTTGACTAGGAGATCTTTAAGTCCTCTGTTAACTATAATCAAATCTTTATATTTATACAGATTTTTAAGCTCTATAGGAAACACCCTGATACAGTTTGACACAGTTTGATACTCTCTGTAATTGGCACAATTATTAGAAGCATAAGCACTCTGTTATAGGTATAGTCTTGTCCCTCTGTGTATAAGGCATGGGATTAACATAGACTATGCAGAGCACGCATTGTAGTTCACACTTAAATTAAAAATTGCTAAATAATCTGCCATAAACATTGTAGAAAGCAAATTGTTATCGATTGGAGCCCATTTAGAGGGCAGAACTGCAGTTAAACTTAAAGAGTAAAAACTTGCTCATACACTTAGAAACTGAGAACAGTGTTTTCAGAAAGTATAGTATTTTAGATAAAAGTTAAATTTTTAGGGAATTTTGAGAGTGTAAGTGAAACAAAAACACTATATCACTTGTAGAGCACACATTGTTTTTTTTTTTTTTTGTTTTTTTTCCTCTATCTTTAAATCAATTGTATTACACATATAATATAGAGGGTTGTTGCATAAGATTTATCATCTAGTAACAATCTGTTAGAGCACTACAAGTTTTTGTTTGAGAATCCGGAGTTGTCTCCCTTATTTTTAAGCTATATAGATAATACCTGTCACAGCACAGACAAGTTACAGTCACATCCTGTTCATGGACAAATACATTAATCCAAAAAGCTCACCCTCCAATATGCCCCCTAAAGCAAGGGACAAAAAAGGGAGCAGCAGGAATCTGGACTCCAGTATAGTCTCCCCACTAGAAAAAAGTGTCTCCAATCTCTCTCCCATTAATTTGGCAGAATTTGCAGCTGAAGTGGCCAAAATACTTATACCTCAATTCGATATGATCAAACAGGAGATCAGAAGTGAGATATCAAACCTCACTTTAGAGGTTAGACAGTTCTCCTCAAGACTAGAGGAAATAGAGAATCGGATCTCGGATCTGGAGGACAGACTTAATGTAACGGATCCTACAATGGACACTCACAGCAAAATCATTTCGTCCTTGCAAGCCAA
The DNA here is from genome assembly GCF_027579735.1 of Bombina bombina. Lineage (NCBI taxonomy): Eukaryota > Metazoa > Chordata > Amphibia > Anura > Bombinatoridae > Bombina > Bombina bombina. The sequence goes on along the minus strand of NC_069501.1, from coordinate 677,674,888 downwards.
GATGGAGGACCTTGAGGACCGATCGAGACGTAATAATCTTAAAGTGATCGGTCTGCCTGAGTCCCCTGAATTTCAAGACTTAATGAATTTTGCCACCACTATATTACCCCAGGCTTTACAGATTCCGGCTCCTGCTGCTCCCTTTCTGATCGAGAGAATACATAGGATAGGTCAAAGGCGTGAGCACAGTGAGGCCGCACGACCCAGGCCAGTAATCTTTAAGTTCATGAACTTCCAAGACAAGTTATTATATCTCAAACATTACAGGAAATGTGGCTCTCTCTCCGTAGGCTCCCATAAACTACTAATGTTTCAAGACTTCTCCTCTGAAACACTAACCAAGAGAAGAGATATGTCTTTTTTTTATGGGAGACTACGGAAAGAGAACTACAATATCAGACTGATTTATCCCGCAAAGCTAATTGTACAGAAAGATGGTACTACACACACACACTCAATAATGTTATGGAGGCAGAGACCTTCTGTAGGGAAACAGGTGTACCCTGATCACGTACCGAATTGTATTAAGGATATGCTCTTTGATCTTAGAATTTAAACATTTAATTACTAAGAGATATGTTTTTGGTAGCTATATGGTATCCGCAAGTGCAAATTATGTTAGTTATAGAAATGGTATTTTTTTCTATTAAAAGAAAAGCCATAATAAAACATTTGGGGAAATTTAATCCTGATATAGTTCTTCTACAAGAACTACATCTTAATATTACCGAAATCCCCAAACTTAAATCTAAGTGGGTGGGGGAAGTGGTAGCAGCTCCATTCACTTAAAGGAAGAGGGGGGTCGCAATTCTGATAAATCGGAAATTAGATTATCAAATAACTAATATGGAGTCTGATCCCGAAGGGAGATTTTTAATACTTGAAGTGGAAGTTAAGCATACTAGATATATACTTTGCAATATATATGGACCCAATCAAATTGACCATACATTTTGGTCAGCTCTTTCTGTAAAGCTACATAAATTTATTGGACTAAATCTAATTATTGCTGGAGATCTTAATCTGCTAGCTGACCCCATTTTAGATAGCTCTAATAAAAGAGCGTTAAATAGCAGAGGCAGAAAAGTACGTATCTTTCAGAAACTATGTTCTCATCTGGGCCTGGTCGATCTATGGTGGGTACAGAATCCGGACGATCGTACGTATACGTGTGTATCTCATGTCCAGCGTTCATTCTCCCGGCTTGACTATTTTCTGATATCAGAAACAATGCTTGGCCGGAACTGGGTCTCTGGAGTCGAAGATATTGTTATCTCCGACCATGCTGTCATAATACTAAATCTTGATATTGGCCAGAAGCGGTCGAGAGCGAACCATATTTCCTTCCCTAGATATCTATGCAACAACATTAAATTTCAGCAACATTTACGTTTAAAGTGGGCGGATTATCTTAATAATAATGGCAATTACATAGATAAAATTGAGATATTTTGGGAAGCCTCCAAGGCCGTCCTACGTGGAGAGATTAAATCTTATACACTATTGGTCAAAACATTGTAGTTCAGTGGCTAGACAATTAGCCAATCGCGTCAAGAATACTTATAGATCTTATGTCAGTAGGCATACCAGAGAAAGCTGGGAGGCTTACACTACAGCGAAGACACTTCGAGATACACACATGAAACAGGTTAGTGCCCAGGAAGAAATTAGAATGAAAGCTAGATATGGGGGCTACACGGGCAGATCGGCGAAGTTTTTAGCGAGGTTAGCCAACTTTTCGCCTAGACATGCCATCACTGCTATCAAACAAGGAGACAAGAGATATACGAGGCACGTAGATATTGAAAAAGTGTTTTCTGAATTCTTTCAGACTTTGTATAGACAAGACTCCCTTGATTTAGATAAGAAAGAGGCATTCTTGAGTAAGATTAAAGTACCACGCCTTGCTATAGAGGCTAGAGACACTATTAACGCACCCATTACTGAAGAGGAAATATCATGGGCAATTAAGAATGCAAAATCTAACAAAGCTGCCGGCCCAGATGCTCTTCCTATCGAATACTACAGAATCTTACAACCACAGGTAATGCCTATATTAACTAAGTTATTTAATTTTTATTTCTCAGAGAACACTCGATGTTCTACTCTCTTTGCTTCTGCAAATATTTCATTGATCTTGAAAAAGGGTAAGGACCCTGAGTTACCAAGCTCCTTTAGACCCATTTCGGTCCTGAACACTGATTATAAACTGTTAGCAGCTATCATAGCCTCACGACTGAAACCCTTTATGGGCGAGCTAATTCATGAGAATCAAGCCGGTTTCATGCCTGGACGCAATCCCGTAAAGAATACAAGGAAACTTCTGATCTTGATCGAATCCTTCTGGAATAAATACAAATCTACAGAACCTGACGATAGTATAGACAAGGCCATTCTAACGGTTGATGCCGAGAAGGCTTTTGATAGGGTCAGTTGGGATCATCTGTTCTTTGCGCTGGAACGATTTGGGTTTACAGGATCCATTACCAACTACATACGCTTGATCTATAGTACCCCCTCCTCCGCGGTGATTGTTAATAATACTTCTACACAACGATTTGATCTATTTAGAGGGACTAGACAGGGTTGCCCACTTTCACCCTTCCTGTTTAATCTCAGTATAGAACCCCTAGCTATCCGATTACGACAAGAACTGGAGGGGATTCCATGGGCGGATGAGAAATTGGTGCTTCTCCTATACGCAGATGATCTCCTTTTATTTCTATCTAATCTTAAAGTATCTCTGCCTATTCTACAGAAGATTACCCAAGAGTTTGGGGAAATATCTGGATTTAAGATCAATACTTCTAAATCAGAATTAATGTGGATACATAAAAACTCGCCACCACATGCGAAACATCCTTTTCAAGAAGTTTCCCAGATTACATATCTGGGTTTACGTTTATCCAGAAACTCGGAAGAATGGTATAGTTTAAATCATAGGATGGTACTGGACTCGTGCAAGAAAAAGCTTGAGGATTGGGCAAGGTTACCAATTTCGTTAACCGCTCGGGTGACCCTGATTAAATCAGTTATCTTTCCAAAACTCCTTTATATATTGCAAAACATCCCGTGGTTCTTGCATAAAAAAGATATCACTATATATAATAAAGCCTGCTCCAAATTTCTATGGAATGGCAAGAGACCACGGATTGCCTCTCTTAAGCTTATGAACTCCAAGTCATCAGCTGGCTTGGCACTTCCTAATATCCAGACATATAATCTGGTTATTATAGCCAGATTTGCATTAGATTGGCTAACTGAGAAGGAGCAGATTACATCTTTTACCTGGGAATCTCAGGCTGTAGTTCCCTTTCAGTTAAAGGCTCTTCTGCATTGCCCTCTTACGTCACTGCCTTCCAATATATTCTACCTATGTACCTTCAAGAATGTCATTGTGGCCTGGCAAAGACTGTGTACAGAGGTGGGAATCTCTCCTTATGTCTCACAATATTTACCCATAGTGGGTAATCCAGAGTTTAGTCCCGGCATCTACAATCAGATATTCAGAAAATGGGAGGCAAAAGGCCTTCAGACCTTGGGTCAAATTCGAGATACAGAGGGACATCCAGTGATATTCCAAGAAATTGCGACACGGTATGCTTTAGGGGCGCGAGAATTCTATGCTTACCTTCAAGTTAGGCATTTTCTCTGGGAGCTGAGCACAAAACATTGGAACAATTGGACTATGGGTGAACTACAGCCCAGGATTACTATTTACGCGGCAGGAATATACACTATTTCCCCCTTATATTTAGTGCTAAATCAGAATGCATCAAACCTGCAAATTAATGAAATGGTTGCTAGGTGGTCTATTCTATTCCCAGAATTGATGAGGGGATTATTGTTGGGAGCTTTAAAATAATCCAACAGAGTTGGGTTACGACAACTTGGAGGGAGTCGCAGATGAAAATTGGGCTGCAGAGATACCTTACACCTGCGGTCCTCTCTAAGTGGTACAAAACTAAGGTGCTCTGCCCCAGATGCTCATCTATAGGATCTGACTTATTCCATTGTTTATGGAGTTGCCCCAAAATATGTCAATATTGGAGAAAAATCACATTCTGGATGACGGTGGTTTTGAAGTTGGACCATAAATTTTCCCCAATTGAAATTTTCTACCTGGTAAAATTTCAGGGTATCACTAAGAACTATAGTCTGATAAATACTATTATACTAACAGCACGTAACCTCATTTTTAAATCATGGAAAGCATCTTCTGCACCTACTATGGCCCAATTTAAAATGGCACTGTGTAACCAATTCATAACAGAACAGTTTAATGTACCATTCCCTCAAGATAAATACTTAGAAGTATTTTTTAAAAAATGGGAGCCATTTGTAAGATCCCTGCCCTTACTACAACAAAAAAAATTAATCAAACCATTTAGAAATTCGGAGTTTGTCCAGATCAATATCTTAGTGGGCCACTTCCCGGAAGAGTGGGTAACGGATGCCAAGTGAGGTGGTTTGAGGGGGGGGGGAGGGGGGGAGAGGTGTAGGGAGGATCATTATTTCTATTTCACTTTTTTTCTTTTTTTTTCTTTTTTTTTTTTCTTCTTCTTTTCTTCTCTCTTTTTTTTTCCTTTTTTTTTTTTCATGGTCCTGGTTGATTTGGTTCGTCATGTTCCAATAGGGGGGGATAAAAGGGGGAAATCTCTGAGACAAAGAAAGACTAGTTATTGTACAAAGGTTTATCTAGTTACCCTATGCAATTTTTTATGGTTTACTTCTATAATTATAGGTGCCCTAAATAACTTTGAATGATTGGAATGATGTACGGGCACTCTTTCTTCTTTAAATCAACCTATATGGCTTTTTACCTAAGTATGTATTCATATATTATGTATATTCACTGTGACACATGTTTTTATACTTGGTAACTGAGATTGTAGCAACCTTCTCTGTCTTTGTTATAAATAAATAATTAAAAAAAAAAAAAAAAAAAAAAAGAGTTATGTGTCTTGTTTACTCCTATATGTTCCTCACAGGTGACTTTATATCATACGCTATACAGTAATCTCTCTCATTTCGGTTCAAAAGTGACCAGCTAGTGGTTACCAAGAGAGTACCGTCATACACAACCAATTGGCCCACAAGTGGTCAGATAAGTAACCACTCTTATGAAAATGCAATTTATATAAAAGAGGTTCCTGAAGCCTATCGTATCACACAGTATATCATTTCCTACTGACTGTATGTATTCTACTGTTATATGGTATTCTTGATTTCTGTAACATGACTTTCAATTGCTTGTTTTGTGCACAACCTCAATAAAAGAATATTAAAACAGAAACAAAAAAGAAAAGAAAAAGCTTAAGGAATTTGGCAAGGGCATTCAAAAAGCTTCATCATATATATTTTACCAACAAATTGGATGGGTTAATTAATCAATAAGATTTGCAGAAATTGCAGGATCTTTTGGTGTCAATTGTATCCACTTAAGTCAGTTTTAATAACTATTTCATTCCATCACTGAAATAAAAGCTAGCACCATTATGAGACATCCCAGCATCTAAAGTGTTAGGCTCCTTACAGCTTTATTTTCTTTGTGATTTTTTTATAGTAATTATAGCTATTGTTCAGGCTCGTTGGAAAACAATAAAGAGCATTGCACTTGTTTCTGAGCTGAAAACTGGCAGATGATCAGACAAGGTTTGCAAGTCATCGTTTACAGAAGACAATGAGAGCCATGTATCACGCAGATTCTATTAACACAAAGTAGTGCTTGTCTGATAACCATTTCAGCATCTTTTCACCTACTTAAAATCTGAGAACATTTTTTATCACATTAAATACTTTTAAATATGTTTTAGGTATAGAAAATATTGCTAACCTGAAAAACATTCTCTACATAGAGGTGAACACATTATAAAACAGGACAAATAAATACAACATATACTGTGATATAAATTTCCTGCTATGGCCTATAAAGCGTTAGATTATGAGTGGAGGGCAAAATTAGGCTTACAGGAGCACGATATTTGCACTCCACTTGTAATACCAGCGCACACTAATGTGCGCTGGTATTAGGAATGCAGTGCAATGCGAATGTGATCTTGCATTAGCATTGCTACGAAGCTATGCACTCAATAGAGCGCACTTTCATAGGTTCCAATGGGAGCCTAGTTCTCATGCTGTAAGACGCAGGATGAGAACGAGCACAGCAAAGGCAGTAAATTGTGCAGTGATGGGCAGCAAATATAAATATTTATTATTAAATATATTTATATTTATGTTTTAATATGTGTATATACTAGGGTTGCACCGATACCGATACTAGTATCGGTATCGGTGCCGATACCAAGTATTTGCATGAGTACTTGTACTCATGCAAATGCACCGATACTTAAACCGATACCTGCACTTCCTACCCATACTCTATCTTGTGGAGATTTTTCAAAACTGCATGTTTCCATTTCATTTTAAGCTGTAGTGGAGACTCAACTAAAAATAGTTCACTTCTGTTCTTCCAATACAAATTGCTGTTGTATTGTATTATTGTAAGAGAGATCACTGTACCTTGTTCAGACAAACCCCTGAAGTACTGGGTAGTTAATAAACTGAGATTTCCAGCTCTGGCTAAAATGGCCCAAAATTATCTTTCTGCCCCATGCAGTAGTGCTGAAAGTGAGACTGTTCAGCTTAGCATTAAATTACATTACTGATAGCAGAAACAGACGTATAGCTGAACATACAGAGATGCTTCTGTTCCTTAAAAAGAACTTGCTGCTAACTTTTCAAAAATTATTATAATTGCTAGATTGCCTGTTATACTGCTAGTTCTTCTCTTCACAATTATGCTCAAAACATACTGTACTCTGAGGAACATCCTTAGCTTATATAATTGCAGGAAGAGTGTTCATAGAAAAAATTAAGTTAAATCCTATGAGCACACATCTTACAGTAATAGGACTAGATTTAGATTACATTTGATATGTAAGCTTTACCAATGCTCTATTCACATTTCCAAAGCAATAGACTTTAATGGAGTTTCACATGCAATGAGCATTGTTAATGCTTACCAGTCAAATGTAATCTAGCCCGTAGTGTTGTTCCCCATGTTTAAACAGTGCACTGGTATATTTTTTACTGCATTGCACTTTTGGTTGGTTGTGATATTACATTTGTTATTTATTGTTGTTGTTATGAATATATTTTAATGTAATATTTTTATTTATAAATGTGTTCTGTGAAATTTCTTCGAGTTTTTACAACTTTGTGACAACAAACAAATAAAACTATTTTATTATTTCATAATATCTTTTGAGTTACAGTTCTTCATAATTATAAAGAAGCTATCTTAAATCATTAGTCTGTATTGTGCTTGGGACACTGTCACATGACATTAAAAAATTATCGGTAATTGGTATCGGCGAGTATTTTGAAAAAAGTATCGGTACTTGTACTCGGTCTTAAAAAAATGGTATCGGGGAAACCCTAGTATATACCCATATTAATAAGAAGGGATTGAGAGTGGTGAGAAAAATACTGACAACGTTCACATTTGTACACTCCAATGCGCCCTACTGCTATACAAACATGCACTCCCTCCTTATTTCAGTCGCCTCTGATAACCCAATTCAATCCTCAGGGTGATATTCAAAGTGCTTGCTTACCCTTCTCCACTCCAGACGCCAAGTCTCCAAAATTACTTCTGGTATGCTTGAGTGCTACGGCGTAGAGGGACTCAGTATCCTCACGGTCAAAAGACTCCTGCTTCTCCCTCTGGCCTTTCTAAGCGTCTCAGCAGTTAGCGAATAATGTGCGGCAGTCCGGATTCTCGGGCGCTCCAATGATGTCACTTGTAAGGGAAGGAGTGTAGCCTCATAGCAGGGTAGTATAACGGTCCGCTGTATGGAGGTGTGGATCAACTGGAACGTGATACAATGAAGAAAGAATATGATCCACTCCATGGAAAGAGTGGATCATATTCTTTCTTCATTATATACCCATATTAACACAAAAATATATATGTATATAAGCATATAAATATATATTTAGTGGGAACACACAGTTCTCAGAGACTGCCAAGTAAAGGCACTATTCAGTGCTGTTTTTTTTTTTTTTAACACCCTACAGCGCCAGCTTTAGCCTCTAAAAATCTGCCTAGTGCAGTAATTACAGGTGGGACACTTTTAAAAAATTACCTAGATGTCTGACCTTTGTCTAATTTTCGTATCGCTAATTGCTACTGCAAGCTCATAATGGCTTGTTATTGATTGCGTAGCTGCAAATGGACAAATTTGTTTGTTTGTGGGTGCGCAATAAATTAGCTCTCCACTTGTAATTTAGCCCTAATTGACAGATTTATTATATTGTCTCCATACTGATTTAGCATGCTGTATTAAATGTTTTAAAATGTGTTTTAGAAGACCTGATAACATTGACTCATAGGACTCTGCAGCTTTGGAGCATCTTCAGCTGGAGGTTTGCATGATTGAGCCTGCAGCTACTAGTTAAGAAGCAGAAGACATCAGCGGGTATGGTTTGTCTAATCAACACATTTGTTTGCAGGTATTTACAAGGGGTTTGACCATTCATGTGTCCAATGACCTATGTCCAATCATGACAGAATATTACTAATGAATGATGTTAGGAACAGGCAGAGACAAATAGTAGTGCCACATCTAAACTGCCAAGAAGACATTAGCAGTGATAGAAGGGCAGGCAGAGGTGGTAACTGCATCACATTACTCAAAAGTTTGGGACCACTTTGTGAGCATTGTCTATGGGTGATTTGCTACATGCAAATTAATTGTATAGCAAATCAGTTAGCATTGGCAGAGATTTGTGTCATCTAACCAGCTCTGGGCTGAGCCAATATCTATTCATGCATCTCACGGCTGTATTATTAAGGGAAGAAAGTGGGTGCAGCAAAAGCAGCATCAGCACAACAGAATCTTTAGCACAGACAGCACTTCCACCTACTAGGAGCTAAACTACAAGCAGTAGTCAGGACAAGGGACACTGTGATGATGGCAGTCAGCAGAGGCAGGTTGCCTTTAACATTATACCCAGCCTACCCTAGAGCATTTTGGGGAGTTCCACTCTAGGGGGATGTCTAGTCAGACCACTTCCACAGCAGTGTTATAGCTGTTAAAGCAGGAACAGGAGAAGGCAGGAATTCCCCAGCATCATCTTAATCAAGACATCCCTGTGATGAGAGCGGGAGGTGACATCACCGGATGGGGGCTGGGCTTAGGGTCTCTATTGTCTATGTCGCTTTTACTGAGTTAGATGTGTTGTGAAAGCTGTCTACTTTTATGCTCTGCAATAAAATAGCATTGTACCTTCTATGCTGTGTCCTGCATCTCATGACATGGTGTTAGAAGTATTTGCCTGTGCTTCTGTTTCCTGATTAATGACGATGGCGAAATTTACCCCACCTAAGCCTTTTGATTTCTCTCAGCCTGAAGCTTGGCCCACATGGCGTCAGCGGTTTCAGTGCTTCAGGATTGCTTCCAAGCTGGACAAGGAGAGTGGTGAAGTACAAGTTAATTCTCTTTCATAATCTATGGGGAAAGATTTGGAGCCAGTGTTCAATGCTTTTACTTTCCAAGAAGGGTAAGAATCTGACTTTGAAATAGTTATGAACAAACTCAGTGCTCACTTTGTGCCCAAAAGAAATGTGATTCATGGGAGAGCTTGTTTTCACAAACGTAATCAGCGTGTGGGAGAATCTGTGGAGTCATTTGTGCACAGCCTGTATGAACTAGCTGAATTCTGTGAGTTTGGTGTTTCTAAAGAAGAGCAAATCAGAGACAGAATAGTCATAGGAATTGCAGATGCTGAAGTCTCACTGAAGCTACAGTTGGAGGTTGAATTAACATTAGATGGGGCTATAAGGATGGCACGCAAGAGTGAACTGGTGAAAAGTGCTGATCTGAGGTGTGAGAGTATTTTGAATGAAGTGCTGCAGTTCAGGAGAGCTGCAGGTTAAGGGACAGTGTGAGCGGTAGTCCAAGGGCAACAGATAGGCCCAGAAGCAGATGGGCACAGCAGGCTCTCTGCACAAGGTGTGACCTTACCCATGATCAGAATGTCATATGCCCTGCTAAAGATAAAAGATGTAGAAAATTTAACCGAATGGGCCATTTTGAAGTGGCTCGTAAAACTGAATACATTAAGGAGATGCAGGTGGATAGTGATCAGGAGGGTCAAGAAGTGTCCTTTGTAGGGTCTGTTGTTGAACAGTCTGGATCAGACAAAGATTGGCGGGTTAAATTTGAGAGATGAGCAATGGCACCACTCTAATTACTTTGAGGGAACACTTTATTTAAATGTATAGAATATAATCTAATATACTATGTAATTGGGTATAGGTGCTGAGTATCAGAGAGAAACATATACAAGAACAACCAGCAAGAGAGCTGGACAGGATACTAACCAGAAAAGCACTCTTCCCTCATACGTATGGGCTTAGTGTATATATACGTAGGTTTTAAAATATATCAACTTTATTAGTTTTATTTAAAAAGGGTTACATACAACAGTTGCAGCAAGTAAAAGTGGTTTTCAAACTAATGTAGTGAAAATGGTGGATAGTTACAAATTTTTATCCTGAATTGATTTCATGGATAGTAAGTACTCCAACTTAAAGAGGATTTGTGGTAAACCTTAATGGTAAAGGTATGTTTATAATCTGCTATAGGGTAACATCCTTGCAAAATTGAGGCGAACCTGTTAGGGGTCACTAATCAGTCAAAGTGTGTACTCATAAATTGTATAGTAAAATATAAGAAAAATTTAGCTGCAAAAAGGGGCCAAATAAAATTTCGATCATAGGCGCTAATGAAAACTTAAAATAGATAGTGAGTGATGTCAAATAAAAAGTGCAAAATGTATGTGTGTGTGAAATAATAATAATAAACCTTACATTGTTAATAGCCCATCTAGGCAAGAAAGTGATCCAAGAGATGTGCAAAATTTGCATAAATTTAATACATGTATCCGACGTACGTTTCGCAAAAGAGCTTTTTCAAGTTTCCTTGAAAAAGCTCTTTTGCGAAACGTACGTCGGATACATTGTTTCTTGTTCTTTGGCGTCCTTCCAAGAATCTGCACACCAGCGAGGAGAGCAACATATACTGGACTCTTAAGGGGGAGGTTGTGTGGTTAAGTTTCTGCACTCCTTACCACGGTCTCTAGTATTGTGTATAAGCTCAATGTGAGCAATTACTTGATTGTATTGCCGATCCTATTGTATTTGGTGGTCTCTGCAGCTCTTGTTGCGCTTTTTATACTTATATTTTAAATAAATCCTTTTTATTCAAAAATCCGGTTCAAGCAACTGTTTACCCAACAGTATAACATTGGGTGAGCGCATAAACCTGAGCTTGGCTATAGCTCCATCTCATGTGAGTAAGCATTTGTACACACGCATTCTGCATTTGAAAAGGTTACAGAGTTACGCTATGTGGCATTTCTTTCTTTCTTTCCATATGAGGATCAAAAGAAAATAGAAGCGTGAAGATTGTGGAAGAACATACATATCCTTATATGAACTTTTATAAGTATTTAGTTTACACTAAAGTATATTTTATAAATCACTTTTTATGTTCACTACTTTATCACATTTATTTCACATTTCTTTGGTTTTGTGATATTTTGGTATTTGTTATCACTTTAAGTAAAAATGAATACCTTTTCTTGGTATCTCTTCTGCCGTTTGATTCGGTTCTTTATCTATTCCAGCTTCTTCATGTGACATTTGTCTCTTGTATTTCCCGACAAACATCATTGAGTCATCGTTTGGATATCCTCTGCTCACATATTGTTTTTATATTAATTTTATTTTTTTCTCTATCTAAGTATTGTTACCTTTTCTATGTTAGCATCATTGTAGTGTTTCAATTAAACCTCATTTTTGCAATTTTATATGAATACTACACTATCCATTGCGCCTGATCAACGCATATGATAATTTGTATATCTGTATTTTTCACTTGTATTACTTTTTTTACGTGTATTAAATTTATGCAAATTTTGCTCATCTCTTGGATCACTTTCTTGCCTAGATTGGCTATTAGCAATGTAAGGATTATTATCATTATTTCACTCGCACATACATTTTGCACTTTTTATTTGACATCACTCACTATCTATTTAAGCTTTCATTAGCGCCTATGATCTAAGTTTTATTTGGCCCCTTTTTGTGGCCAAATTTTTCTTATAGTTTATTGCACATTTATGGAGAGGCCGGGGAGTCCTCTTGTTTTCATAGGCTTAATAGTGTTTCACAGCACAGTAGCCAATATCACTTTTTGTACTCACTCATAAATTGTATACCTCACTGAGTGTTATGTGGATACTAAAATAAATTGTACCCATAAGTACTCTGTGTCTAGGTATTGATACCTTGTAGTTACGTGTAGTTTGCACTTATATATACAAATTACTTGTTAGTGTGCCCATGGGTCATGATTAAAATATTAGTTGCTCCACAGATTAGAGGTATATCTCCGCCATCATTTGTACAGCTCAATATCTAGAATGGAGCGTGTGTATATAAATAAAACCACAGGAATTACTGTGTATTCAAACATTAAGTTACAGTGTGACCAATGACTCGCAACTAGCTTTGTATCGGTTGCTATTGATTAATTATAAAGTTACATATCATATACTTTTATTATATGATTTTCAGCAACCGCCAGGAGTGTAATACTTAGCGAGGATACAAAGTACTTTTTAGTGTGCCCACAGTTAGAATATTCATTGCTCCACAGATTAGATTAGAGGTATATCTCCACCATCATATGTACAGCCCAATATCTAAAATGGAGCGTATGTATATAAATGAAACCAGTGTAATACTTAGTGAGGAGGACTATACAGATTACTTGTTAGTGTGCCAGTGGGTCACAATTGGAATATTCATTGCTCCAAAGACTAGAGGTATATCTCTGCCATCATATGTACAGCCCAATATCTGAAATGGAGCGTGTGTGTATAAATGAAACCACAGGAGTTACCGTGTATTCAAATGTTACAGTATAACCAATGACTCGCAACTAACTTTGTATTGGTTGCTATTGATTAATTAAAAAGTTATATGTCGTATACATTTGTTATAAGATTTTCAGTAACCTACAAAGTAATATAATACTTAGCGAGGAGGCTTATACAAATTACTTGTTAGTGTGCCTGTGGGCTTAGCACTAAAGCTCGCCACCAGGCAGGTATGTGCAGGATATGCAATTTATTTATTACAGCAGTAACCTAAAATAGCTGGTTTCAGAAACTCCCGAACAGCAAGACTCAAATCGAGAGGCCTCTCACCCCCTCTGGGAATTGTATACGCTTAGTATTAAACGTGCAAATAAATAAGGAATTTATATGCCCTAAGGTCACACTTAGATTGTGCAGTGTTCCACAAGTTAAGGAATACAGAAGCCACTGTAAATTAAGCTCAATGTTTAACCTGTATATACATAAATAAAACTTGTTTATATGGATTGTACTCAGTGCACTGCCGTGTATCTAAGCACTATACAGTACAGTTTACCCCAGGTTTGTCAAGTGTTGCCACTAAAAATACTTATTTTTAGTTGTTAAATATCATATCATATGCTTGTAATTTGTACTGTGGGCAACCACTACAAGAGGTTAGTAAAGGAAATATGCATAGCACAAAGCTTTCCCTAGGACAGTAATAATTTGTGCCGAAAATACAGGTATGTGCTACATAAGTAGCTTAAATTAGCTAGTATCGGATAAGCCCGAACCACAGATCTCCACTAAATACCACTTTCCCCATAGTTGATTAATACATAAGAACGTGGGCGTCCATTGTATCTGGAGTGGGCAATCTCACAGAGACAGCCAGCCAGTTTGTGGATTTTCAATTAAGAGAATATGTACATACTTTACCTGACTACATCAGGGATACCCTGGAGGTACTTCAGTTACTGAAAAATGTTACAGCTAATACCTCAAACTTCTTGGTAACCACAGATGGGGAAGCATTATATACTAGCATTGGCCATGATCTTGGAATTAAAGCTGTTGAAAATCTTTTATCCACATTTTCAGAAGAAGGCTTTCTTGGTGACAGATTTATTCTTAAACTTCTGGATTTTGTGCTCAAGCACAACTTTTTGTGTTTGACAAACAAATCTACCTTCAGATCAGGGGTAATGCAAATTTGTTCCTGGGCTGGTGGGAACAACATGTAGTATTTATAGATGAAAAATCCAAATATACTGACTACATTCCCATCTGGCTCAGGTACTTAGATGACATTTTCTTTATGTGGGAGGGACCCCAAACCATACTGGAAGAATTCTTGAATGATTAAAACAAGAACAATCTGAACATTAAACTCACATGGCAGATCAACAGTAATGAGGTCATGTTTTTGGATTTGAAAATAATTAACTACCCAATGGGGAGATACATACAGACCTATACAGAAAAGATATGGCTATGAATACCATTCTGCACCCCTCAAGTGCTCACTCACCTCACACAGTGAAGGCACTCCCCACTGGAGAGTTTCTAAGAATTAGAAGGAACTGTACCAATCTGAAAACGTTCAAAATTAGAGCGAAAGAACTGAAAGTCAGACTGTTATCCAAAGGATAAAGCAAGAGGTCCTTACAAATAGCCCGAAGGATGGCATTACATACTAATAGGAAAGACCTCCTTACTCCCAAAGCTAAAGCAAGAGATGACAAGACTAGACTGATAATGACTTATAATGCTCAATCAGACACAGTGGTACAGATTATGAATAAACATCTGGGTATCCTCAAGGCAGACCCAATACTAGCTGAGATACTAGGTACAGAGAACATCCAAGTGGGATATAGAAGGACCAAGAATCTGAAGGAGATGGTGAGTCGCAGTCATTTTGACAGTAAGAAAGGCAAGGTAAACTGACATTATCATTATCATTATCAGGTATTTATAAAGTGCCAACAGATTACGCAGCGCTATACAAGTAATAGTAAAACATTACAAGGATGCATTACAAACAAACAAGTACAGTATTGGGGTACATTACAGTTGTAGGTGCAATAATGAGTTATACAAAAGGAGAGGAATGCCCTGCCCTTGAGCACAATCAGTAGTAGTTCACTTTAAATACAATTTTATATTTTTAGGCAATTTTATCTGTCACTCCTGTATCATATGTCAAAATGTGGAAAAAAATTAAAATCCATCACTGACAGATTTGAAAAAACTTATCACATCAAAGATTACATAGACTGTAACATGGAAGGAGCCATCTATGGCATTACTTGCAAATGCAATTTTATCTATGTAGGGATGACCTAAAGAAAGTTCAAAGTTAGAATATGGGAACATTTGAAAAATGTCAAATCAGCCAAGAAAGATCTTGAAAATGGCAAAAAAATTAAAAGTAAGGCAAACCATGTTCATCAATCCAAAAAGTCAGATCTGAAATGCTTTGGGATACAAAAAAATCTCACTAGGTATTCGAGGTGGAGATATGGGGGCCTATTCATCAAGCCGTCAACCACAAATATGCTGGAATTCCGCAGCATAATTGTGGAGAGCTTGATTTGTCTTATTTATCAAAGGCTACAGACCAGAAAAAGTAGAATTTTGTGACATAACATTTAATCTGCCGGTCTCAGTCCGACATAGATCGATGGTTACGTCACTACAGATGTTCCAAATGCAGATTTGGCACTATCTGACTACTTTTGCTAGTTATCAAAAATCTACCAGGTACGCTCACCATTATTCTGGCCCAGCGTACCTGGTTTTCAATCCGCCACCCTGGAGGTGGCGGAGGAAATAGGAATCAATGGGAGTCTGAAAGCAGCGAAAGTTTATGTTCGCTGCTGCCCAATATCCCATTGATTTCTACGGTATAATAAAAGTAATGTTTACACCTAACACCCTAACATGTACCCCAAGTCTAAACACCCCTAATCTGCCCCCCTACACCGCCGCCACCTACATTATACTTATTAACCCCTAATCTGCCACCCCTACACCGCCGCCACCTATATTATACTTATTAACCCCTAATCTGCTGCCCCTACACCGCCGTCACCTACATTATACTTATTAAACCCTAATCTGCCGCCCCCGACACCGCCGCCACCTAAATAAAAGTTATTAACCCCTATACCGCCGCTCCCGTAGCCCACCGCAACTAAATAAAGTTATTAACCCCTAAACACCTGGCCTCCCACATCACTAGCACTTACTAAACCTATTAACCCCTAAACCGCCAGCCCCCAACATGACCAAAAACTAAATTAAACTATTAACCCCTAAACCTAACAACCCGCTAACCTTACATTAAATATTAACTCATCCCTATCTTATATTAAATTTAAACTTACCTTTAGATTTAAATTAAACTATATTAAACTATTAATTAACCTATTCTAACTATTATAATAAAATTACATTAAACTATATTAAATTAATGATTATCAAAGCTTTAAACTAATTACACCTAATCTAAGGGCCCTATGAAAATAAAAAATCCCCCAAAATAAAAAAAACTCTAACCTACAATAAATTTAAAAGGGCCTTTTGTGGGGCATTGTCCCAAAGAAATCAGCTCTTTTACCTGTAAAAAAAAATACAAATACCCCCCCAACAGTAAAACCCACCACCCACACAACCAACCTCCCAAATAAAAAGCTAACTAAATTTATATATATAGGTGTTATTGTAACTTAGGTTAGGTTTTATTTTACAGGTATATTTGTATTTATTTTAACTAGGAAGTTATTAAATAGTTAATAACTATTTAATAGCTATTGTACCTAGTTAAAATAAATACAAACTTGCCTGTAAAATAAAAATAAACCCTAAGATAGCTACAATGTAACTATTAGTTATATTGTAGCTAGCTTAGGGTTTATTTTATAGGTAAGTATTTAGTTTTAAATCAGAATAATTTATTTAATGATAGGAATATTTATTTAGATTTATTTAAATTATATTTAAGTTAGTGGGTGTTAGGCTTAGGGTTAGACTTAGATTTAGGGGTTAATATATTTAATATAGTGGCAGTGGTGTAGGGGGTGGCAGATTAGGGTTTAATAAGTATAATATAGGTGGCGGAGGTGTAGGGGGGCAGATTAGGGGTTAATAAGTATAATGTAGGTGGCGGTGGTGTAGGGAGGGGCAGATTAGGGTTTAATAAGTATAATGTAGGTGGCTGCGGTGTAGGGGGGCAGATTAGGGGTGTTTAGACTCAAGGTACATGTTAGGTTGTTAGGTGTAAACATTACCATAGGAATCAATGGGATATCGGGCAGCAGCGCACATGAGCTTTGCTGCTTTCAGACTTCCATTGATTCCTATGGCATCTGCCACTTCCAGGGCAGCAGATTGAAAACCAGGTATGCTGGGTCGGAGTAGTGCCGAGCACACCTGTTAGAAATTTGATAACTAGCAAAAGTAGTCAGATTGTGCCAAATCTGCATTCTGTAATGACGTAAGCATCGATCTGTGTCAGACTGAGTCCGGCGGATCGTATGTTACGTCATAAAATTCTACTTTTGCCAGTCTGTAGGCTTTGATAACTAAGGGGAATCAGGCTCGCCACAAATACGCTGCGGAATTCCAGCATATTTGTGGTTGACGGCTTGATAAGTAGATGCCATGGGGTCAATTTGTCACATTTATGCCAGTCATTCAACAACTTTTTAAAGATTTTTTGTTTTTCAACACTGTGGACCTTTTGGAAACACATTTTGGCCTTTTTCTCCTTGACTGTCTGCACAGAATTTTTGAGCATTATGGAAGTATATTCTCAATGTATGAACATTTTTTTTTTAATATAATAGTTCAAACTATACTTCTAAACTATGTAACTTGTGTACAAATTAAATAAATGATTTAACTGTAAAACTGCAGTAAAATGTTTCAAGCTTTATACATTTTCATTATGTAATTATTCAAAATAATATAAAAACTAAATGTTAATATGTTTAAAAAAACAGGGACACTCTATGATCTGGTGTTACAGAAAAAACTCTAAAATAGACGCACTTTTCCCTAATGCGGTTAGATTTAAATATATACAGAAAAAACATAGTGGTGCTCCAAACAGGTGCTATAGAGTTTTGAAATAGATTCATACAGCTGGTAGATCACAGTGCTAGTTGTTGATTTATACTAGAAAAGGTAGCAAACTACTAATCAAGTAAATTATAATTAAAAACAATACAAGGTAAAACTGATAAAAATGTGATCGATCAAACAGACATTCAGGATTTTACAGTGTAATAATTTATTGTACTAAAAAACAGCAAACAATCCATTAATAAATAAAATCCATCAATAAATAAATAAATAAAAAGTTATAGGAGGCATTTGTGGGGGGTAGTTCCTGATAGTTCTATTCTCAGCTACCTTCGAATGTTAGAAAATGTTTCCTTATAATGTTGTAAATATATTTTCCAAATGAGGACAATAGTTCAGGAATCAGTATGCAAGAGAGCCTTACCAGACCTCTCAAAGGATTCTCAACTGTCTGGGGTGAGAGGTGATATCTTGCTTTATCGCTCTCATGGCGTCTCTTGGTTGCCGACTGTTGAAGTTACTCACGTGACTCTTAGTGGTTCTATAGGATAACTAGTATGTCAAGGCAGATCCAATTTGAATATCCTTCA
Source organism: Bombina bombina (assembly GCF_027579735.1). NCBI lineage: Eukaryota > Metazoa > Chordata > Amphibia > Anura > Bombinatoridae > Bombina > Bombina bombina. The sequence goes on along the minus strand of NC_069501.1, from coordinate 677,656,271 downwards.
ATTTGCCACTTTGTCACTTTTTGGATGTTTAAAGGTATATTTCTTACAAAAACAATAACAGTTGTAATCCACGATCCTGCAGGAGTAGTTTTAATGGAGTCTCTTCTAGACATTTCGGCTTGGAAGCAAGCCTTTATCAAAATGACTCCATTTTGGCTACTTAGTTATATGTATAGCCCTGCGATAAATAATTTGCACAAAACAGGTGTAGTTTGAGCAATTTTTCCTTGAAACACCTATTTGGCATTAAGGCATTTCAGGTTACAATTGTTCTTTATTTGAAATAATTGGCACATAATTTGCAGGTGGTAGAATTACTAAAGTACCATCTCATAATTACTATAGACAAGATATGTGTATAGTAAAGAATTAATCTCTGAAACTCATATTTAAAAACTGCAAGATGAAACATTACATTCATTCAACATTTAGTATACTCTATCTTTATAGTAGATTTGTTAATCAAGTCTAATATCATCTAGAGACTTTCTATCTTAAAGCAGAAGTATCCCTTATCTGATTTAAAATATAGAATTTGCAGATAAAATATATTTATCTATATCAGAACTTCATATTAAGAAGTTGTTAAGAGTGTTAAAAATTTGGAAAATGTTATTTGATCATTTATAATAGTACTTAAAAAATGTGATCAATAGCACAAACACACACATATATACAGTTGTATGCAAAAGTTTAGGCACCCCTGACAATTTCCATGATTTTCATTTATAAATAATTGGGTGTTTGGATCAGCAATTTCATTTTGATCTATCAAATAACTGAAGGACACATCAATATTAGTAGAGCCTTCTTTAGCAGAAAAAAAACAGCCTCTAGATGCTTCCTATAGCATGTAATCAGTGTCTGGATTCTTGATGAAGGTATTTTTGACCATTCCTACTTGCAAAACATCTCCAGTTCAGTTAGGTTTGATGGTTGCCGAGCATGGACAGCCCTCTTCAAATCACCCCACAGATTTTCAATGATATTCAGGTCTGGGGACCGGGATGGTCATTCCAGAACATTTTACTTGTTCCTCTGCATAAATGCCAGAGTAGATTTTCAGCAGTGTTTTGGGTCGTTGTCTTGTTGAAATATCCAGCCCCAGTGTAACTTCAACTTTGTGACTGATTCCTCAACATTATTCTCAAGTATCTGCTGATATTGAGTGGAATCCATGTGACCCTCAACTTTAACAAAATTCCAAGTACCGGCACTGGCCACACAGCCCCACAGCATGATGGAACATCTACCAAATTTTACTGTGGGTAGCAAGTGTTTTTCTTGGAACGCTATATTCTTTTGCCGCCATGCATAAGGCCCTTTTTTTTTTATTTATTAATGTTTTTATTGAGATTTTCATATTACAAGAATGTAATCCAATAAGACAATTCCATTGTTAAGGTTTCGTACATTCTTCAGCGAAAAAGATTAACAAATATATCAATAGTATTAGTGACAATTCAAAAGTCAATTAAAACTAAACATTATGCTACACAAACAAGATAGCATTTAACAATAAACTTTTCATTCAGTGTTTACAAAGTCTACTAATAATGATACAGACTCTGGCTCAGTCCACCTATATCAGGAATATCTGTGTTCTTTTACTATACTTATATAAAGATGTGGGGGGGGGCTCCCATATTCGGTTATCACCTACGTGGAGACTGTGACGTGGGCCTTAAACTGATCCCAGTAAAATTGCATATTGTGGAAAACTTCAAGTTTTTGTTTTCTAAAGAAACCGTACTTTTCTAGAAAAAATAACTCATCTGTTCTGCTTATTCACATTTGTTTTGTGAATTGCGTGTTTAGTTTCCACTGTCTGGCTATAATAGATTTAGCACTGTTTAGTGCTATTTGGAAAACCGCTTGTCTGATCTTACAGAACTTACCCGGTTTCTGGTTAAATAAGACATGGGTTGCCCGTAATATATAGTCCGTGTTAAATAAGTATTTCCCCAATTTTTCTACTTCTTTCCACAGATTATGGAGATTCCCACATTCCCACCATAAATGCATCATATTCCCCACCTTTCCACATCCACGACAACACTCTCCTGGAGAGTTTGGATAAATATATTTCAATCTTTGTGGCGTCAGATACCATCTTGCTATAATTTTATAATTTAGTTCCAAAATGCTAGCCGACCCAGAGACTTTGTGTGTGTGGTAAAACATTTGTTTCCACTGTCTATCGTCAAATTGTTCCCTCAATTCCTGTTGCCATCTATTTACATATGTGGGCAGAGATGTATTCTTTAATTTACTTAGTAATTTCCTAGTCATTGATAGTGTACCCTTAAAAGGTCTTGCATTAAAACAAATTTTCTCAAAGTCAGTTAGCTGACGGAGGAAGTCGCTTTTAAATGGGGAGGTTTGTATTAGATGTGTTAATTCAGAGTATTTTAACCAATTTGTGAATGTTCCCCCTGCTATGTCCCCCAAGTCCTCCCGTGGCTTCAATTTGTTGTTATGGACCAACGTACAAAATGGTATGGAGTAACCAATTTCACCACTACCGCAGTCTCCCATTTCTAATCCTTTCTTGAACTCAGCGTTTACTAATACCGGGGACAGAGGGGATTTTATGGATGATAATCCTACGTAACTCCCCAATATTTTATCCCAGTTCTGGAACACCTGCCTCAACAGAGAGATACTCTGTATTATCCGTGGTCTATGTCTTTTATCAATCCAGCACAATGCCCCCACCTGAGGTGCCCTTAATATTTTTGAGTCCAAAGAGACCCAAGCTTTAGAGTCGGCCCCCGTGTGCCATTCTATTACTCTTTGCAGTGTGACTGCTTGGTAGTAGGATGTTACATTAGGGACCCCCATACCCCCCTCGTCCAGGGAACGGTAGATAGTGGATTTTGCTATTCTGGGTTTATGTGTTCCCCATATAAAGGAGTACATAAGGCCCTTTTTTATGACCAAATAACTCAGTCTTTGTTTTATCAGTCCACATTACCTTCTTCCAAAATGTTTGCATACCTCAAGTGACTCTGTTTGTGGCATGTGTGCAGAAAAGGCTTCTTCTGCATCCCTCTCTCATACAGCTTCTCCTTGTGCAAAGTGCAGTGAATTGTTGAACGATGCACAGTGACACCATCTGTAGCAAGATAATTTTGTAGGTCTTTGGAGGTGGTCTGTGGGATGTTTTTGACCATTCTCACCATTCATTGCCTTTACCTCTCCGATATTTTACTTGGCCTGCCATTTCTGGCCTTAACAAGAACTGTGCCTGTGGTCTTCCATACCCTCACAGTGGGCACTGACAGTTTAAATCTCTGCAATAGCTTTCTGTAGCTTTCCTCTAAACCATAATGTTGAACAATCTTTGATTTTATGTAATTTGATAGTTCTTTTAAGGCCCCCATGTTGCCACTCTTCAGAGGAGAGTCAAAGAGAATAATATTTTGCAATTGGCCACCTTAAATACCTTTTCTCAAGATTGGATGCACCTGTCTATGAAGTTCAAGGCTTAATGGGCTCACCAAACCAGTTGTGTGTTCCAATTAATCAGTGCTAGGTAATTACAGGTATTCAAATCAACAAAATGACAAGGGTGCCCAAATTTATGAACCTGTCTAATTTCGTTTTGATGCATATTGAACATTTTCTGTTAATCCAATAAACCTCATTTCACTACTGTAATATTACTGTGTCTCTCAGTTATTTGATAGATCAAAATGAAATTGCTGATCCAAACACCCAATTATTTATAAATGAAAATCATGGAAATTGTCAGGGGTACCTAAACTTTTGCATACAACTGTATATATAAATATTTTAAAGGTTTTTAAGCATTTTTGTATATAATATTTGGTTTATCATCTAAAATTTCACTAAGATATTGATTTTTTTTTAATCAGATGCCAGTGTTTGTTTATGATTTTCTTCACTAGTTTAAAATCTGAATTAAAATCTGTGATTAAAACTGTATCAAAGGTAGAATTTGTTTTCTTTTTATTGGCTTGTTCTTTTGGTATTAGTAGATCCTCTGTTTTTCTTTCTTCTGCACATTGTATAGCTTCCCTAATTAATTCCGTATTATAGCCTCTTTCTAAGAACTTGACTTCTAGGACTTTTGATTGTTGGTTGTAGGGATGAGCAATTTTTCCATAATTTTAAGAATTGCCCTTTTGGGATGTTTGTTTTCCCCTGATCTAAGTGGCAGCTGTTAGAATGCACATAATTGTTGGCACCTACTTTTTTGAAGAATGTCTTGGTTTTAATACATTCTTCTGAAGTTTCAATTGTCAAATCCAGAAAATTTATATTTTAAGTATTAATTTCATATGTGAAGGACAGACCCCCAATCATCATTGTGTAGGTCTTCTAGAAATAATTAAAATAGTTCTTTACCTCCTTTCCATATTATGAATACATCCTCTATGTATCTCTTGTAGACCCATAAATAAACTTGCATAAATGGGCGCAAACCTCATGCCCATGGCTGTGCCCTTTATTTGTAAAAATAATTCTGCATTAAAACTAAAATAATTGTTTTCCAAGATAAAAACAATACATTGTAATATAAAATCTGCTTGTGTGGATGGCAGATTCTCATCATTATGTAAATAAAATGTAATTGCTCTTTGACCCAATGGCCGCAATTTATCAAAGGTCTTGCGGACCTGATCCGACACTGCGGATTAGGTCCGCAAGACCTCGCTAAATGCGGAGAGCAATACGCTCTCTGCATTTAACATTGCACCAGCAGCTCACAAACCAAGACATTCTGGAGGGGCGGAGCAAGGTCTGAAACTGAACGGTTGCATGCTAGCATAGCTCCGGCTATATATTATCTGTAACTATATATTTGACCATTCAGCTCAGCTTAATTTACAGAAATAGTGTGGCTAATGACCTATAGTACCTGAATACGGAGTCCAGTGCTTAAGAGACGTATACAAGCGAGAAAAATTATTGGACTGAGGGCTTCAACTTGCAGCATATTATCATCCAAAGGTAACTGGGTAAACAAGCTATTGGACTTGCTATTCCTTATTAAAGGGAGATGCATACAGAAAAGCATCTGTTTGAGGAGGAGCTGTGGAAGATATTTGAGGATCTTATATCGGGACTGACCTTAAAAATAGCGCAGTGCTTTAAAAACTTTACTACCCCACATGGTCTTCAGGATGGCAGAATTTGTGAGGAAGCCTCAGCTGTGTCTAAGAATCATCAATGCCGAGTCATCAATACTCTCAAAGGGGAGATACATACAGTGCCATCACTCTACTTCACATCTAGATCTACTGAGGGAACAAGAGAGTACAGACACCTTGAAAAAGAGATATCTGTACATGCAGAAGAGGGTAATCGCCAATAGAGGTGTCCAGCTAGCAACTTCAACAGATGAATCAGATACATATGAGGAAGTGGGCAGTGACCTACATGGGCTACACTCAGCCCTGATAGTACATGAGCTAAATCCCAGTACATGGAAGGGTAAAACACAGCACTACGAGATTCGGACTGCTTTAGCGACAAGTTTTGCCACTGAGATCCAGACAGACCGAAACAGATTGAAGATATGGGTAACACCATTTGAACTTTCTCATGAAGCCACTCCTATTTGCAGTATTTCTATCACTGTGCTGTCTGAAAAATATCTGGCATTGGAGATCTGACTTAAAATCTTTCTTCTCAGCCATAATATTAACATCCCACCCTTCTCCATGGACAGTAAAGTGGTTTTAACAATAAGAACATTACTAGATTTACTCCATTAAGTACTCTCTATAGTAAGTTGTGGACAAAAATGTTTCTATATACCTTGTAATGTTGATTTGTTTTTTCACATATGCTCGTTTTCTTTGATGTTACCATTGAATTGAGTTTATACGTTTTTGCATGTATCACTCATATCCCTATATTATGCTATTCATAATATGTATTCTCCACATATTCTCCTTAGAAGTTTTGAATGTGTAAGTCTATGTTGAGTTTTTTTTTTTTTTTCCAAAGATTTTTATTGAGGTTATGCGAAAACATTACAGCTTATATAAGACATGCCAGTAAGACAAACATAACTGGTACTTTTCAGTGTGACAATTTCCATATAGATATAAGACAAACTTCTCAATAGGAGTAATTTTATGAAACCTCTTTTTCTATGTTATATGAGCTGGTATTAACAATTTAAATAGTCACTTTTGGACCTGCTGGTTTAGAACAACTTAACAAGTGGCGCTCTAAATGATAGCAAAAATGAATTGTTAGATGTACAATGTTAAACTCATCTTATAAGTAGAAGCGAACAATATCAGTAGACTGTTATGGACAAAGAGTTACTATTGATAAAATCTTAAGGGGTGCGGCATAGACTAGACAAGCCGCATAGTTAGTCTTCCACATCAAGGAAGCACATTATATATATATGGGGGGGGGGGGAGGTGGTCATTAAAACATGGTAGGACGTATACGGCAAAGGGCATATCTCCATAGGAAAGCTTAACATATATATGCTCAAATTTAATCAGAACCGTAGCTATATTTAACCAATATACAAATTGAAACAATAAGTGTGGGTATTAATAGGAAGTGTTACAGCCCATTTTGTTCAAAATTGTGCACCCATTTGTCTCACAGAGCTTGATGCTGCGGCTTAGGGTCTTGTGAAATCTCCGCCACATGGGCAGAATAGTGCGCTGAAAAAAAAGTCCAGTAGCAACTGTATGAAAACTAGTCCGGATTAGGGATAAACTTTTCCTAGGAACTTAATGGAAAACAAACCTAAAAACTAAGACAAACAGAGAAGGCCTTACAGGAAACACTGGTATATATAACACAATGAATTTTGAAAACGAAAAATAAGAAAGAAATTATAAGCATGTACACACACTTTATCACCACCTGATGATAAATTTAGCCTATGTTTCGTTTGAGGATTCTTGGTATGGCAGACATTGGTCTAACAATGGCAGATTAAAGTGTAGGAGATGCTGGTGTGTTCCCTATGGGTAAACTAAGCTCTGACTTATAGAAAGTGAAAACATACAGATTTACAGGCAGTTGTATAGACTTCTTAGTGCTGATTATCTGAACAGCATGAAGAACAAGGACCAGACTCATTTTATGTATGAAATTTTGGCCACCCCTTTTAAACAAATATAAATAGAGAATCTAAATAAACCGGAGTGAGGGTACATGTGCGTCAAAGTGGAAAACAAGACCGCCCCAGGGCACGGGCCCTATGCCCAGCGGCAGCCAACGTGTAACCACTTCAATCCCACTCAGGTACTGCCTATAAAAGGTAGGCATATAGGTCACTCAATAATAAACATACAATTGTTAATTGCATTTAGTAGGGCAAATTGTTAATGCATACTTAATAGGGATAATGCGGCTGAAAAATTGGAGCTACTGTTAGTGTATACCTCAGTCTTGGTATCATGGCAGATGTTATGGTTAGGTTAGCATGTTAGGTACTGAGCTACAATTAGCCCTATCAGTTTCCATGTGCAGATACCATTCTGCTATTAAAGTACCCTGCAGGCTCAAGTTACTAGTGTGAATAAAATGTGTTTCTGCAAAGGATTCAATATGTCAGGGTGCCAATAATGTACAGGATTAAGTAAATGTGTAGGGGATGAGTGAGTATATAATTCAGTAAATATATGAGCAGAGCAAGTCTTACACAAGGGTATTCACATACTAAATGCCCTCCTTAGGTAACAATTGAAGCTTCCCAGTTTAACAACAGGAAAAGACACAGATTTAGACATAAGGGAGGAAGCATATGAAACCTCAAAACTAGAGCACAATAATAGGTAAACATAACAAATGATTGATAACGTTATAGAAGCTCTCTAAATGCCATGTCCAAGTTATTAACAGAGTCTCTCCTAGCTCGCCAAGCCAGCATACAATCCAGGATAGAAAGGCTAGTTCATCAGGAGGAGACAGAGGCAATATTAAATTCTCACCCCACACCAGACCGCACACCAGGGCAATATCTACGGGCTGACTGATCCAGCAGTTCCAAGTCTGCTGTCAGGAAAGCAGGACCGTGTGCGTGTCTAGGTAATAGAGCTGCGGTTAGGTAACAGAACGCGGCTAGGAGAGAGGCCACCTCGCTACAACTGATATGCTGGCATCTCCACATGGCCTCCCCCGGGGTGTATGCGTTCTGCAGCAGAGGATCATCCAAGAAGTAAGGTACCGATGCCAGACTAGTGCTACCGCTAGCCCCTGGTATGCAGGTAGTTGCAGAGGCAAGTGAGAGGTAGGGTTTTTGCTGGTTTTCTCTCCCCCATGAATAGATTTGAGGATTTGGGCACGGCACTACAATATGGAGCGGGACCTCCACCTCAGCCCCCTCTGTGTCAGTAGGTGAAAACAACAGATCGTCTTCCCCGTTATACAGTACTTGTTCTTGTACTGTCTTAGAAGATAGGCTGCAGCCGATAGCGGGAAAGAGCTTAGGCAATTGCGACTCAAGGAGCCAGAAGGCAGACTCAATAAAACCCTGGGCTATCAGCTCCCAGTCATCCGCGGCCGCCATCTTGTTGTCCAACGAGGTCGGTAATATAGTTGGTATAACTATTAAGGCTGCTCCAGTGCTTAAATTCAGTGGATTGAGGACATAGAGTGAATAGATCTGTAGGTATTGCAGTTCATGAATCTTGTTGCTGCCGGCTCCAATCCCCTGACAGCTGCACCATTATGGTTCCGTTGTGGAGCTTGTATTAAGCTGGAACAGAATTAGCAAGTGTCCATTCTGGGCTGGCAGTATTTATAGGATGGTTTCTTCGATAAAGTTGTAAACTCTCATATTAAGTCATAATTTTATTCCAAATAGCGGGCTTCAGAGCCGGAGCTCATTCAATATGCGTCCGGCTGGTTAGACAGTTGGCTCCGCCCCCCGTCTATGTCGAGTTTTGATATATAGGCATGCAGCGTGATGTTTTATACCTTTACCTTAACTAATTTGATCATATCAAGCTTTAATGTGATCACACAGTTAGACCTTTATTCAAGTAGAATGTTGCACTTGCCGTAATAATAATACCTAGGTATAGTTCTAGTATAAATTGATACACTTCTGTCCAACTAATGATCCCTATATACATTTTGATTAAATATATATTTAATTGGGGTTAATAATACAACAGAACTCCCTAATATAATACTGGAGATACTAACATAGAAAGGAAAGAATAGAAAATATGGCTATATACATGAGCTTAAGTCCGATGTAATTACAAAAGGCATCATAAAGTATGTGTTAGTAGACTCATCACAATATTTGTTATATATTGGTTAGGTCCTCCTAGCTCTTAATAGATATTGGACACATGGAGACCAATATAATTAGGCTGCCTTCGGCCGGGGCAGTCATATATGTTAAATCCCACAGTTGAATTGGGGGTTTTCAGCCTCATATTAGCAGAGGATTATTAAGATCATTTGGTTCTACTCTCTATAAGCTTTTTCTGCATGCTATGAGTGCCTTCTGATGTATACCCATTATAGACTAAATACTGATAAATGCTTTATATCTCTTTTTATTCGCTGTCCCCATAATGTATAATGCACTTCCCCTCAAGATACTGAACTACTAATAAAACAGCAATGGACCTCTCAAATCTACTGTAGTTAGATGAACTTTTATATATGTACACAGACTCCTCTGCTACATGAAAATAGTTAGGGATCTCTACACACAATATATAACAACCTCTCATTTGGGGTTCTATTTGAATATATCCTTATATGCCACCATATAGTTTGCATCAAATACTAGCTATCTGATATAATCTACTAGTTTACAGTGCCTCTAGTGGAGCCTCATGTGAGTTCAGAGGTTCCCAAATCTATATTAGATATAGTTATGAAGTTATGAAACTTCCTTACCAATATCCCCACCTATATGTTCTCATATCATATCTACACTTTTCAGAAGCTCCAGTCTCTGAGAAATATAGTTATGTATAAGAAAAACACACTGAGGATCTCTAATTGAGACCCATGAGTGGTCTCCTACAGTACATAAATACCTTACATTACATTGATTTACTTATAGTGCTAGGAGGTCCAAGAGTAACATCAGATGTTGTATGGAGGGTATACAGTTTTGATGGCAGGAGTCATGTAATGTAATAATACTGACACCAAATGAATATGTAATGTTTCTTTATTTTTGTTTTGTTCCTTTACACTGATTATATTCTGAGACAAATTTCTTTTGTATGTTTTCTGACATATGCAATTTGTATGCCTGAAACTGAACCTCAATAAAAACATTTTTTTTAAAAACAAGACATTTTTCAAAAAAGCAAATGCCAAAACTGATGTGCATTCTAACAGCTTCCACTTAGATCAGTGGAAAACAAACATTCCAAAGGGGCAATTCTTAAGATTACGGAAAAATTGGTCACCCCTAGAAGATTTTAACCAACAATCAAAAGTCTTAGAACATAAGTTCCTAGAAAGAGGCTATAATCCAGAACTATCTAGGGAAGCTATACAATGTGCAGAAGAAATAAACAGAGAGGATCTACTAATACCAAAAGAACAAGTCATTAAAAAGAACAGAAATTCTACCTTTGATACAGCTTTCATCACAGATTTTAATTCAGATTGTAAACTAGTGAAGAAAATCATAAACAAACACTGGGATCTGATTTATCTTAGTGAAATTTTAGTTGAAAATTATATACAAAAAAGCTAAAAACCTTAAAAATATTTTAGCACTGAGCAAGTTTAAGAAGAATAATGGAAGAGGATATGATATTGATCTAGAAGGAAATAAACTAGAAGGCTTCTTCCCCTGTATTAGTTGTAAGGCATATCAATTTAGCAATAAATGAAAAATTATTAACTTCAGTCAAACACATTTTACATTTAAAATTAAAGACATTATAAGATGCACTGACTGCAATATTAGTTATTTAATTCAATGGCCTTTCAAGAAGCAGTATTTGGATCAAACTTGTCGATACCTACAGGATATAATTAGACAGCATTAAATATAGACTGGGGCTTTGAGGACCACTTGCTTTCAAAACATTTTAAGGAACACCACAATCAAACAACAGATGGACTACTATACTGGGGTCTAAAAAAATCATACCACATAGGGGAGGCTATATTACAAAGGATCTTTTATTGTCAGAGGCAGAACTGATAGTGAACTTTAATACATTAGCCCCAAAGGTCTCAATGCAGAGCTGAATTTAAACCCTCTTAATTAAAATTTTGGTTAAATTTTTAATTACATTTTTAACTACATAAACCCAGAATTATAATTAAAACATTTAAATAATATTTCCTGAATTTAAGTTTTATCACTAGCAATAAAAAAAGAAAAGAAAAGAAAATTAATATATATATATACATATATATATATATATATATATATATATATATATATATATATATATATATATATATATATATATATATAAATATATATACATATTGTGTAAATGCAGAAAACGAATCCTCCCTCCTGGGTCAGCTACCTGGGTGCAACAACGCTACAATAATTCAGGATGAAAAGATGCACTCTCAGGATTTTCACTCAAAAAAATGTGTCAGCTTTATTGGATGAAGTTTCAGAGACGAATTGTCTCTTTCATCAGATCAAAAGTGCATATAGTACAAACTATCAAATAAGTGCTAAAACAAACACATAACCTCCTCTCTACAATTTGCGACAAACAATACTAAGGAGTGCATCAATGCGTTCCATCGTTATGATGAACCGAATGTCCCTTCTGAGGTCACTTCCGGTTTCACCGTTACTATCCAAATTGCATATACAAATATTACAAACCACACTGCAATCTTGTGTAATTGATTTTAAATATAGGCTTATCATCACTTCTAAGTGTCTTAAATAACTATAATATTGGTCTTGAAACCATTAGAATTCACTCTCAAAATGGGTTGCCATAGTAACCAACATAAACACACCATACCTGTATATATGTGTTAAGGATCACATTTATTGGAACTAGGTTATACATAATTTGTGTTAATCACACATCCCACCTATACCACATTTAATCCAAACATGCTGAATACGGTCTCTTCAGTTCCCATAAAAATTACATCCCATATTTGTGCAATATACCATTACATCATAATGTGTCATAGACCAGTATGTTGGATATCCACACTTACTAAATTAATATGATGTTTCTGCAGCATAAATATTTTACATAAATCTGTCTAACAGGTTGAAGAAGAAAATCTATATGCCATGACACAGGTTGTGATAAAGAATCCACTGCAGAAACAATAGGATCTTTTGGATGTTTGGAATGGTGTAGAGTATTGGAATTCTGGGCCGTTGGGTGGAACAAAAATTGTAACTCTGCTCAGGTATAAAACCTTGTTCATATCCAAAGGACAATAGTGAGTCTAGTTTCTTTTTAAATGGCACAGTTGGGTCAAAGGTAAGCTTTTTATATGTGGTGTGGTCTGTAAGTTGCTGCAATATGTCCTCCCTATAGTCTTGGTAGTCCAATAGGACAATAGACATGCAATGGTTTAGTTTCCACAAAGAGATTCCACCACCCTCATGCAAATACAGTATATACCACACAACATTCAATTACATGTACAACTATGCATGTGATCTATTTGCTGGTCTGTCCTTGTTCGAAATTCTATGGGTGGAAGATGAAGGGCACGCTCATAGAGCGAATGGCCAATCATAGGCTAGCCATACAACAAGCATTAGAGAAAGGACATTCCGACCAACCGGTTGCATGACTTTGTGCTGAAAGTAGACACACTGTGTCCTCTATAAGATACACTCTAATTGATCATATTCCGAAATTGGACAGAGGGGGCGACTGAGACAAACTCCTACTCATCAAGGAAGCAAAGTGGATGTACCGTTTGGGCACCATCTTCCGGGGAGGTCTGAATTCTGTACCAGATTTTAAGTGGCTGACATAGTCTGTTACATACCAGGGGTGAAAATTGTCATCTGGGGATGTTGCTGACACACATAACATGCCGAGTGGGGAAACTGTTTTTGCGGAGTGGATCTGCTAGCAGGGTTCCCAGATGGCCCACTTGGTCTACTAAAATATTAGTCACCTTTCTTTTTAGAGAGAGCTACATTTAGTGTAATCTGGGCAGTATATACTAGTGACCCACATTCTGCATTAGATGGCATCTTGTTCATCATGAACTGCAAAACACAGGCATTGTTACTTGGATGTCCCATATCAACAGGACTTATGTGAACACAGGAAAAATCTAATCCCACATGAAGTTTGTTTTGATTGGCATACTTGGTTATACAGAGTATATAATCCATTCGGAAAGTTTTTTTTACAATTTTAATTCTATTATTTTCCTTTTTATGTAAAATATTTATGATGCAGAAACATCATATTAATGTAGTAAGTGTGGAAATCCAACATACTGGTCTAGGAAACATTATGATGTAATGGTGTATTGCACAAAGATGGGATGTAATTTTTACCCAGTCTTTATGGGAACTGTAGAGACTGTATTCAACATGTTTGGATAAAATGTGGTATAGGTGGATGTGTGATTAACACAAATTATGTATACACTATAAACTCCAGCAAATGTGATGCATAACACATATATACAGGTATGGTGTGTTTACGTTGGTTACTATGGCAACCCGTTTTGAGAGTGAATTCTAATAGTTTTAAGACCAATATTATAGTTATCTAAGACACTTATAAGTGATGATAAGCCTATATTTAAAGTCACTTACTTATTTGTATATACAATTTGGATAGTAACCGTGAAACCTTAAGTGACCTCAGAAGGGACATCCGGTTCATCGTAACGATGGAATGCATTAGTATTGTTTGGCGCGAATTGTAGAGAGGAGGGTTAGGGTATGTGTTTGTTTGTTTTAGCACTTATTTGATACACTATATATTGTGACATGTTTGTACTATATGCACTTTTGATCTGATGAAAAAGACAATTCGATATATATGTATATATATATATATATATATATATATATATATATATATATATATGTGTGTATATATATATATATATATATATATATATATATGTGTGTGCTACTGATCAATTTTTTTAAGTACTATTATAAATTATCAAATAACATTTTCCAAATTTTTAACACTCTTAACAAATTTTTAATATGAAGTTCTGATAAATATATTTTATCTGTAAATCATATACAGTATACAACAGAAGTGAGTACACCCCGGGCAATATCACTTAAAGGGACAATGAACCCAATTTTTTTCTTTTGTGATTCCGATAGAACATGCAATTTTTCTTCATTTTCTTGCTATCTTTAATTGAAAAAGAAGGTATCTAAGCTAAGGAACCAGCCAATTTTTGGTTCAGACCCTGGACAGCACTTGTCTATTGGTGGGTGAATTCATCCACCAATCAGTAAGAACAACCAATGTTGTTCACCAAAAATGGGCCGGCATCTATACTTACATTCTTGCTTTTCAAATGAAGATACCAAGAGAATGAAGAACATTTGATAATAGGAGTACATTAGAAAGTTGCTTAAAATGGCATGCTCTATCTGAATTGCAAAATAAATAATTTGGGTTCAGTGTCCCTTTAAATATAAAATTATTCAAAATTGTATCACCTCTCAATAATTGTTTTATTTTTAAGTTGACAAGTAGAGTATTTCCTATTATAAACAATCAAAAACAAATACTTTAGAAAGATTATGTTAAAAATACAGGCCCCAAAGTAGAAACTTAATGCAACAAACATGAATACACCTGTGGTCACTGACGCACAAGTTAGATCACTGAAACAAAATTGAGTACACTTATGATTTCCAATTAGCCTAATTGCATGATAAGCATAGTTACCAGAACAGTCTAAGTTTTGATCAATGGGCTGTGTCTATCTGTAAGATTGCATCATGTCTCCACATGGAAAAGAATTGCCAGAGTAATTGAAAAACCTGTTTGTGAGACTTCACAAAGATGGAAAAGGATACAGGAAGATTGGTGACAACTAAAAATCAGTCAAAACGCAGTGGCAAAAATTAGATGTCCTCCTAAACTGACGCCACGGACAGAGCGATACTTGCACAATCTAGCACTTAAAAACAGGCAAGTGCTTCAGATGTGCATCAAGGCAAGTGCTTTAGATTTGGCTCAAGGATTATTGATAGAAATTGGAGTTTTTGTGACAGCTCAGACAGTGCTAAGGACATTGCATAATGTCAACTTCTATGGACAGCATCCAAGGAAAAAACCCTTGCTTGCTCTTCAGCACAAAACTGCAAGATTAAAATTTGCTAAACAACATGAAAAGCCTGATGAATACTGGGAGCCCATTATTTGATAAGATGGCCAAGACCAAGATACAATTTTTCAGCTCAGATGGGGTGAAGCCTGTTTGCTGTGAACCTGGTCAGGCTTATTACATTAAATGCATAGGGGCTTATCTATTAAGCTCCGGATAGAGCTTGAGGCCCTGTGTTTCTGCCGAGCCTGCAGGCTTGCCAGAAACACCAGTTATGAAGCAGCGGTCTAAAGACCGCGGCTCCATAACCTGTCCGACCTGCTCTGAGCTGGCGGACAGACATTGCCGCAATTCAACCCAATCGAGTACGATCAGGTTATTGACACCCCCTGCTGGCGGCCGATTGGCCACGATTCTGCAGGGGGCGGCGTTGCACCAGCAGCTCTTGTGAGCTGCTGGTGCAATGCTGAATATGGAGAGCGTATTGCTCTCCGTATTCATCGAGGTCTGGCGGACCTGATCCGCACTGTCAGATCAGGTCTGCCAGACTTTGATAAATAGACCTCATAGTCCCAACAGTGAATCATAGAGGTGGGAGTGTGACAATATGGGGCTGCAAGACTGCAAAACGTGTTGAGGAGATGACATTTATAGATGGCACCATGAATGCAAGCAATATACCAAAATACTGTCTGACAAGATGACACCCAGTCTCCAGAAGTTTGGCAGAGGACAAATATTCCAGCATGATAACGATTCAAAGTGCACTGCCAAAATCACAAAGGAGAAACAAGTGAAAACTATGAGCTGGCCAAGTATGTCACCTGACTTGACCCCAGTAGAACACCTTTGGGGTATTTTAAAGAGAATGGTAGAGCAACACAACCTCTCTAGCAAAGAGCAGATGAAAAAAATTATCTCTGAAGAAGGGCAGAACATCTCTCCAGAAATTTGTATGACACTGGTTTCCTCCATGCCAAGGAGCATTGAGTCTGTCATCAAAAATAATGGTGGACATTATTATTATTTAAAAAAATAAAAGATTTGAATCTCAGTAATGAAAGGTGCACTGACTTTTGTTGCATTGATTTCTTGCTTTAGGGCTGGTATTTTTTATCTAGTAAATCTAAACTGTTAGTTTTTAATTTTATATAGGATCAAATACCCTACTGTAAAATTTAGCCATAATGCAGTTACTGTTAGGTTATACAATTTTGAATCATTTGCCATTTAAGTGATATTGCACTGAGGTGTACTCACTTTTGTTGTATACTGTATAGGGATACTTCTGCTTTAAGATAGAAAGTATCTAGTTGATATTAGACTTGATCAACAAATCAACTATAAAAATAGAGTATACTAAATGTTGAATGAATGTAATGTTTCATCTTGCAGTTTTTAAATATGAGTTTCAGAGATTAATTCTATACTATACACATATCTTGACTATAGTAATTATGAGATTGTACTTTAATAATGCTACCACTTGCAAATTATGTACCAAATATTTCAAATAAAGAACAATTGTAACCCAAAATGCCTTAAAGGGCCATGATACCCAAATGTTTAAACACTTGAAAGTAATGCAGCATAGCAGTAAAAAGCTGACTAGAAAATATCACCTGAACATCTCTATGTAGAAAAGGAAGATATTTTACCTCAAAATTTCCAAAGTATTCACACACCATTGTAAAGGGATTTAAGCAGCAAATCATTATGCCTGTCCCGGGACAGGCAAGGGAGAGGGCTTCATGTACACTCATGTTATTTCCCTATGAAGTTTAAGGAAGTTTACTATGGAAATCTCATGATAGTTAAGTGAAATCTCATGAGATCACAGTAAAAGAGTTCATGACCTCAGCATTGCTGATCCCGATTAGCTGCTGTTCATTTTTTCCTTTTTTTTTAATTTTTAAACTTGCAGCTGGGCAGTAAGTGAAGTATAACATTTTACACAGCACTTAGCTGAGGAAATTGTGAGGTAAAATATGTTCCTTTTTTACATAGAAATGTTCAGGTGATATTTTCCTGTCAGTTTTTTACAGTTATGTTGCATCACTTTCAAGTTATTTAGCATACAAGTATTATGTCCCTTTAATGCCAAACAGGTGTTTCAAGGAAAGATTGCTCAAACTACACCTGTTTTGTGCAAATTACTTATCACAGGGCTATAAATATAACTAAGGAGCTAACTAAGGAGCCAAAATGGAGTCATCTTGATAAATGCTTGCTTCCAAGCCGAAACGCATAGAAGAGACTCCATTATAACTACACCTGCAGGATCGTGGATTACAACTATTATTGTTTTTGTAAGCAATATACCTTTTAACATACAAAAAGTGACAAAGGGGCAAATTGAAGGATATTCTAATTAGATCAGCCGTGACATACCGGTTATCCGATATGACCACTGAGGGTCACGTGAGTAACTTCAACGGTCGGCAACCAGGAGACCTATAACGCAAGATATAACCGCTCACCCCAGACAGCTGAGAATCCTATTGGAGGTCTGGTAAGGCGCTCTTGCATACTGAACTATTGTCCTCATTTGGAAAATATATTTACAATATTATAAGGAAACATTTTCTAACATTCGAAGGTAGCTGAGAATAAAACTATCAGAAACAGCCCCCACAAACACCTCCTAATTTAGGATAAAGGCAAACTTAAAGTGTTAATGCGCAAATCTCTAACACCCTCTTATTAAGTTTTATACTCTGTCAGCTATTCTATTGTTGTAGCCACAACTATAACTTTTTATTTATTGATGAATTTTATTTATTAATGGATTGTTTGCTGTTTTTTAGTACAATAAATTATTACATTGTAAAATCATGAATGTTTGTTGATAGATCACATTGTGATCAGAGTTTTACCTTGTATCGTTTTAGTTATAACATACTTGATTTTTAGTTTGCTACATTTTCTAGTTCATAGCAACAACTAGCACTATGATCTACACGCTGTAGGAATCTATATCTATGTTTGGAACGTTACTATGTTTTTTTCTGTATAAATGTTAATATGTGGGTTTTCAAATTTAAAAAAAAAAAAAGTAATAACTGTGAAATCAATAATTTTAAGAAAAACAAAAAAAACAAGCTGCAATATGTTTTGTGCGCAAATATAAAACGATTAGGGCAAATGTTTGTACTTTTAGTGTAAAAGATATTTGATGACTGTGATAATAATATATCTGTAAATTTTTTTCAGTAATGTCTGCCAGCAAACTTCCAGTAGGGGTGAATTTGGAGGTTACAGAAAAAAAAAAATTTACAGTCACCTAGTGAGCACATTGAATATTTATATTAGTGCTTAATATTGCCTCCGTTGCTTTTATTTTTTTCAAAATTAATTTGTTGGTGCCATTCAAATGCCACAATAATTGAATCATAATTTATAGATTCAGTTAAGAGCGTGCACGGTTTTTCTCTCCAAATGGCAACAAGTACTTGGGGGGCTCACTCACTGCCATTGACAATAATATCTTGAGCTGAAAAAAAAAAAAGGAAGAAAATGAAATAAAAGACAACTGGAGTAGACTGAAGGCTCTAGAAACAGAACAAATTTAATTAAAAATATGTATATTTTCAATGTTTCAATATATTGTGTTCCTCCTATATTTATAGCAGTTATGAATATTTTATTGTCCCTTTAAACAAATTGAGTCATCATATAAAATTTATATAATGATTTTCTAGCAAACAATTAAATGTGCATATGATGTCTGACATTTTGTTAAAGTTTAGTTTTAAAGAAAAGTTAATGAAAACTGAAAGCATAGTATCCATTTGTCTAAAACTGTAAAGTGATTAGCATTTAGTGTAATCTAATTATATTTAAAGAAAATTTGACAACTCCAATTAATTAACCAACTTCTGTAGTGTTGCAAGTTTATAAAATAGAGGCAATCTTCTTCTACAACCATTAGTTTATTTCAAATACACAGTGACAAGTTCATGCCAATGGAAATCGAACAGCTCAAAAAATATTTTTAAACATTTCAAATTCCATTCTTATGGATAGCATTCAAGTATATGTTAAATGATCATATCAAGTATATATTAAAGGGCCATAAATGCTTAACACTCCTTACAATTCTGTGACATAAACACCTCTTTCTTTCTGACTGGGTAACAGTGTCAATCAGAAATAAGAGTTTTGAAAGGGTTTTTACAGTTTAACGCAAAAAAACAAAAGGTAAAAGGTAGATGAAACATCATCAAAAATTGTGATTTTACAAATCTTGCTTTTGTATACAAATTGTTTTTGTCCCACACTCCATAGAGAAGTAAAATGCAAATTCTGAACCTAGGTGTTCTTCAAATTGTTAAAATTGCCTAAACCAGTTATTGATTTTCAGCATTCTAGAAACAAAAACTGGGTTACAACATTTGTTATAAAGGGGCAGGATAGTCAAAATTAATCTCTCATCATTCAGATAAAATATGCATTTTTAAGAGATTTTAAATTGTATTTCTATTATCAAACTGAATTTATTCTCTTGGTATCCTATGTTGAAAAGCATACCTAGGTAGACTTAGGAGCAGCAAACCACTACTTGGAGCTAGCTACACACATATGCCTTTTGTCTTTGTCTTATGAGATGTGTCCAGCTAGGTCCCAGTGTTTTTTTGCTGCTTAGGAGCAGATTTTAACTATGTGTGTAATGCCTTTTCAAGAGTTAAATACATTTTCAAATGCTAGCAACAGTATAATGATAAGAAGCTGTAACACATTAGTATTTTGGATACACACTAATTCACTGACTGCAAGAAATAAATTAAATTTATCCTAATCCTATATTCTTGCAAATAAATAAATATATTTATTTATGAGTGCTGGGCTAGCTTGCAAATTGTGTGTATATATATATATATATATATATATATATACATATATATATATATATATATATATATATATATATATATGTACTGTATATATTTTTTTTAGTTGGTATCCATTAGACATGTGCATTTAGCTTCAGACAAATATGGATTCATATGTATTTTAGCCAATTCAGTCATTTGTCAGAATCTAAAATAGACAAATTGCCCGGGGAATGAAATGGCAAAGTAACACAATTATGTATGTTTGATAGTTGCATTTAATTTGTTTCATTCATTAATTTCCGCACCAAAAAAGGTAAGGGTACAGAGGAAAGGGGGAAGGAGCTGAGATCGTTTGACTCATCAATTTATTAATTTTCCGCAATGTATTGAGGATTTGGCTTTTTACCTATCCCTGGTGTGCCGAGGAGTTTCCTTGTTCCTCTCTATGTGCAGCGTCTGGACAGAGACGTAATCCCTACGTGCACCCGCAGTGGCCGAGGAGCAGGACACGTGGTAACGCAGAAGAACGCCGTGAGAAAGAGTTGATTGGAGCATCCTACCCTTACCTGTTGTGTTCCTGTGTCGTTCTCTGTCCCGGGTAAGTGGCTCATCAATCGATGCTTGCGATAGCATTTTACACATATTGATAGTGTTTTCTCACGAGCGTATTACATAGCGTTACCTGAAGATTGCTCTTTTCACATGTCTGGGCCTAATGGAGTGGTAGATCAGCCTTTCAACTTCAACTTCCTACATCACGATACCGGTGACTGGTAAATAGCATACATTAGCCTCTCTATTATGGAACTGTAATTTTAAGATATATTTCTTCTGGATATCTGGATACCCCAGTATGTATATGTATCCATGGACTATGTAATACCAACAACGACTTAATGGAGTACATTGTGGATAGTCTGTACAGCTACAATACTACTATTATGATGGACTGTGCAATATAGACTATACTAAACCAATTCTCTCTTTTTTCCTTAAATTTCCATTTTATCATGGACAACGGGTTGTTGCTTAAAGGCACATCAACACGCTTGGAGTTTTTTTGCTAGATGTATAAATTACAGTCTTACATCTTAATTATATGCATGGTTGACAGCACAAATGAAACATTGGTAACCATTTGAGAATTTTGTTTATGACATTTTGTGTTCTTTACCTACTAATTTTCTTGGTGATAATATTTGGATATCGTTATTTATCTAATAGCAAGTGTGTTTAGGCCCCTTTTTCGCTGGTGTTCATCAATTAATCTTTTTATCAAGTGTTCCATGACGGATAGATATCAATTAACATATAGGGTTAATTATACTTCTTAAGCAGATTGATTTCAATACATGTGTTTGTTAGTATTTCATATAGTTATTAGATTTATCAACTATTGTGGTATAAATTGGATATGTGACATAACATTTGATTAACTTATAAGTATGAGATAGTAGGTGCCTATTTATATTATCTATCAATTTTGGTGCTAGTTTTAATTGACTGGGCACTTTTAAATAAATATATATCAGCAAAAATTTATTGAACAACCACTGCACTTCTAGCCATAGTACAACAGATATGAATTGTTGTTTCTAGAAATATCTTTCAATACCACAGTGGTGACTATTGTGGTTCAATATAGACGTTATATATCTACTTTAAGTGTTATTTTTGTTTATATTTATACATATATCATGGAAGCACAAGAAGCACAAGGTTTTGTTTTTGAGGATCTTACACAAACACTAGATCCCTCAGCAGACACATTACAGTCTTGGTTAGACGATGTTCAACATGATCTTGAGAGTTTATTTGTACAAATGGATAGTTTAAGAAAGACAGACATTAGACTAGAATTGGACATCAAGACCTTCCTTATCTATCAACAGAGAGAACATATCCCTAGGGGGCTTAGGATTAAAAAGTTTCCATCATTCCATGTCACATGTTCAAAGTTTATAGAGGAATGGAATACAGCTCTTTCCACATGTTCACAAACACTAATGACAATATTGATTAATTATAAAAAACAACAGAGGCTGACACTGATTAAACAAATGCAAGACTTACAAATTGAACTAAAACAGGTACAAACAGACCCTGAATTCGGTCTCTATGATACTCAATTTAAGGAAAATATGCAGAAATTTCGGAGAGAATTATGGGAATTTAAGGCACAAAAAATTAACAGAGATAAAATGGACTATGATACTGAAAATGTTTATTCATGGTCCCATATAGGATCAGTCTCTGTTAGCAACAAAAAGAGCAGAAAACTCAGATACAAAAAATCAAAACAGAATAAAAAGGTAACCTTTAGTGATACAGAGTACGATTACGATACATCAGACAGTGATTCCGCAGGATACACACATGATACTTCAGAACAGTTATCAGCACTCAGTACACCTATTGTTCCCCAACTAGCATTGTCAAAAAACGGATCAGGCCCACCTCACTCAATCTTAAAACCTTTACATCCAAAAGAACACGTAGAGGGGGCCAAAATAGATACCGTCGTAGACACAGAAAAAACAAAACGATATCCACAGAGAGTAAGGAGGAAACAAACACACAGATATCTGCAAAAGAAGTGATTAACTTATCAAACTATAACCTTAGTTATGAGGAAGAGAGGGTATTGTCACGAGGACTTAGTTTCTCTCCGTCCTGTCATTTTAATCTGTTTCAGACCATTTTAGATTTAAACAAATTTGTGAGATTGCTCACTCTTAAGAAACATTTTCTAAAAGATGAGTCTGAGACAGAGTTATTGTCGGACGGGGAGAACAATGTTTCTCATAAACAACCTATCAACGACTCTGAGCGTGGTTTAACATTTCAAGACAAATGCTGTATACAGGACATGGAAGATTTACAATTTTTAGATACTGATGGTATTAGACATGGTCCGTCTGTCCAAGATATAAATATATCTAGACTAAAAAATAAAAGTACCTTTTATCCAGTACAAACGAGAGGTAATTCGTTGGATATTTTTCAACAAACCATTGAAAACCAACTCATTAAACTTGACAGTGATTTAAAAAATCCTCCCTCTACTACTACAGACAGTACCAAACATTCTAATAAAAATTTCACTGTATCTGACAATAAAGCATTGAAACAATTAACTTCAAACAAAAATCTTGTATTTCGAGAGTCCGATAAGGGTGGAAACCTAGTAGTCCTAAATAGGCAAGATTATGTCCTGGAAGCCTCTCGCCAATTATCAGATCGCAATACATATTGTACTTTGGCCACCAATCCTACGGCAGCATACAAGGGTTTATTGAGGGAGGTAGTGAAATACGGCATGGACAATGGTATTATTTCGGCCAATATGTCAGAATATCTGATTCCTGAGTGGCCGGTAACTGCCGTGTTTCACTATTTCCCCAAAATACATAAAGATCCCCTAAATCCTCCAGGGCGCCCCATTGTAGCGGGGATAGGGTCCCTTAACGAACCACTGTCTGAATTGGTGGACATATATTTGCAGCCCCTAGTTCTAGCACTAACAAGTTATATTCAAGACACCACATCTTTTATCAGACAAATACAAGAGATTTCATGGAAATCTAGTTACACTCTTATGTCCATGGACGTTTCTTCATTATATACGTCAATACCTCATGATAAAGGTTTGGAGGCATTAGAGTTTTTTCTAAGATATAGATCCAACTATGATGAGGCAACGATATCTTTTTTGTTGCAAGCTACCGAATACTTGCTGACTCACAACTTTTTTCTTTTTGAAGGACGTTTCTATCTCCAAAGATGTGGAACGGCCATGGGCGCTAAGTTTGCGCCATCCTACGCCAACCTATTTTTAGGTTGGTGGGAGCTCTTCCACATCTTTGGAGATACAAACCCCTTCAGGCAATCTATTATTTACTATGGTCGCTTTATAGACGACCTGGTATTTATCTGGGATGGAGACAACAAATCTATTCACTCTTTTCACCAATATGTGTCAAACAATAGGTTAAACCTCATTTTCACAATAGAATCCAGTGCAGATTCTTTAAACTTTTTGGATGTGACCATTAGACCAATAGATGAAGAAATTCAGGTTGAACTATACCGTAAGCCCACGTCAGGTAATAGTATCCTCAAATATGACTCTTGTCATCCATCACATCTCCTTGCCTCCATCCCCAAAAGCCAACTCATTCGGGTGAAACGGAACTGCACTGATCCAAAAACCTATGAAGAGCATGCTGCAGACACCGTGAAGCGATTAAAATCACGAGGTTATCCAAAAAATATTTTGACACAAGCAAAAATTGAAGTAGACAAGGTCCCTAGGTCAGAACTTCTGACTTACAAAAAAGACAGAAGGGGTACAAAGGAGAGTAATGAGAAATCTTTTACTTCTGTACCAATTTTTGCTACACCATACAGTATGGAGTATGGAAAGATCTGTAAAATAATTAAAAAGAGTCTTCCAATCCTAGAGAGTGACGAAAAATTAAATCGAGTCCTGGAGGGAGGTTGCAAATTTGTGTCACGTAAAGCTAAGACTCTGAGAAACATTTTATCGCCCTCTATGCTGCCCAGAGTCGTAAATGACACATGGTTACAAAAACGCAAGGGGTGTTACAAATGTAATGCCTCACGATGCAAAACATGCTCTCATATAGTTCAGGGTAACACCTGCAGATCAGAAGCACTAGGCAAGACAAGTGATATAAGATATTTTATAAACTGCAATAGTACACACGTAATTTATCTATTGACTTGTCAGGGATGTAATATTCAATATGTGGGACGTACTAAACGGTCCTTGAAGGACCGGGTCATGGAACATCTTAGGTCCATAGAGGACCCTGACTCAAGAACGCCCATTGCCAAACATTTTAGAAATTTTCACAATTCTGACAAATCTCTGTTGAAAGTACAGGGCATAGACTTTATCCCTAGACATCCCCGGGGTGGAGATAGGGAAAAGAAACTGGATGAAAGGGAGGTCTTTTGGATTCTACATTTAAAAACTAGGGTACCTACGGGTTTGAATTCCAGAATGGATGTAAATATGTTTGTTCAACGTTGACCAATCGACTATAATGCATTGTTATGGGGAAAAAAGTGTCCTTATATATATAATACTATTTAAATTAACGTATTATAAACCTTTTTGTTATTTACATTACAGTGAGGATTAGGTCTTGATGTCCAATTTGATTATATACCTACATTTATACTTGAGTTTATTTCATTTCTTGTTTTATAGCATTAATATTACAATATCTCATTGTTGTATGCAAAAAGAAAAATAACAGTATATATGGTCATTATTAAATTGTGACACTGTGAACCAAATACACGTTACAGTGTATATACATATGCACATATTTCTGTAATAGGTACCACATAGAGAGGCTATATAGACTAGAATTTTTTGTTTGTGACAGGAACTTCAGGGGTTAATGAAATGTGTTTTGATTGATGTTATGTCATTGGACAGAAATCTGTATATTAAGAGCACCTACACCACCTGTTCTCTATCAGTGAACAAGTGCCCCAGAGGCATGAAACGCGTATGATGTCACAGGAGGTGTTGTTCCCCCTGTTCCAGTTCATTTATTGTTTTTACCATGTTGCTGTATGAGGATCTTGCTTTTATTTGTTAACAAATAAAGACTGGCTTTTTACCTATCCCTGGTGTGCCGAGGAGTTTCCTTGTTCCTCTCTCTATATATATATATACATATATATATATATATATATATATATATATATGTACTGTATATATTTTTTTTAGTTGGTATCCATTAGACATGTGCATTTAGCTTCAGACAAATATGGATTCATATGTATTTTAGCCAATTCAGTCATTTGTCAGAATCTAAAATAGACAAATTGCCCGGGGAATGAAATGGCAAAGTAACACAATTATGTATGTTTGATAGTTGCATTTAATTTGTTTCATTCATTAATTTCCGCACCAAAAAAGGTAAGGGTACAGAGGAAAGGGGGAAGGAGCTGAGATCGTTTGACTCATCAATTTATTAATTTTCCGCAATGTATTGAGGATTTGGCCATTCGTGTGTAAAACATCTCCTGTCTAATCCTGACAAAGTATTACTAAGTGATTGATGTGAAGGAAAGCAAGTCAGGCATTACAGGAACAGTCTACTCCAGAATTTTTATTGTTTAAAAAGATAGATAATTCCTTTATTACCCATTTCCCAGTTTTTCGTAACCAACATGGTTATATTAATATGCTTTCTACCTCTGTGATTACCTTGTATCTAAGCATCTACAGACTGCCTCCTTATCTCAGCCAATTAGTGCTGACTCATGAATAACTCCATGGGAAAGAGCACAATGTTATCTAATATGGCACACATGAACTAGCAGTGTCTAACGGTAAAAAAAATAAAAATGCACTGAGGTAAGAGGCAGTTTTCAATGGTTTGAGCCTACCTAAGTTTAGCCTTAAACAAAGAATACTGAGAGAACAAAGACAAGTTGATGATAAAAGTAAATTGGGAAGTTTTTTTAAAAAAACTGCATGCCCTATCTGAATCATGAAAGTTTAATTTTGACTACACTGTCTCAAAAAATTATTTTAATATTGAAAAAACGGTTTAAAAAGGGATACAGCATATTGCAAGGTGTCGAAATGTGAAGAGCTCTTATATACAGTATAAATATGTTTGCGTGTGTGTATATATATATATATATATATATATATATAGATATATATATAATTAAAAATGTGTATATATATATATATATATATATATATATATATATGTATGTATAGATATATATATATATATATATATATATGTATATATATATATATATATATATATATATATATATATATATATAAATCAAGGTAAATATTTGCATAGGAAATTAGCACATCTAGGCAAGATTCCCCGCTTGCTTTTTCCCAGAAATACTTAATATACAATGTTACCAATGCACAAGAGAATTCTGGGTAAGATATGCAAATTAGATATGCAAATTCTCAGTTTTTTTTCTTCAAAATACTGTTTTAACACAGCGATCCTTTTAACAGGATTATTGCAGCAAACCAG
Organism: Bombina bombina; assembly: GCF_027579735.1. NCBI lineage: Eukaryota > Metazoa > Chordata > Amphibia > Anura > Bombinatoridae > Bombina > Bombina bombina. Next base: position 677,629,156 of record NC_069501.1, on the reverse strand, counting down.
AAATCACTCACTAGACAGCCTGTTTCGTTCTTTTTGGAACTCATCAGTAGGAGATAGATTTCTGGTTGCTGCATTGGTAAAACTATTTTCATGGTTAAATCAAAATTCATTAAAATTATGGGGGGAGAAAAAAAAACTGAAATTAAAATCCTCCATATCTCAAAATTAAATCAATGTAAATATTTGCATAGGAAATTAGAACATCTAGGCAAGATTTCCCACTTGCTTTTTCCCATAAATACTTAATATACAATGTTACCAATGCACTAGAGAATTCTGGGTAAAATATGCAAATTAGATATGCAAATTCTCAGTTTCTTTACTTCGAAATAGTGTTTTAACACAGCGATCCTTTTAATAGGATTATTGCAGCAAACCAGAAATCACTCACTAGACAGCCTGTTTCGTTCTTTTTGGAATTCATCAGTAGGATACAGATTTGAATAGAAACATATTTGCAATATACCTGTATTGGCAAAAATGCTTCTAATAAAAGTTATCACTGTTTTAGTGTTAACATTTTTCTCTGCACGTGCATGTGAAGCATAGCTAGATATTGTCACTGCACCCACATTTTAAATAATGCCGCTGCTTAGATAATCAGTGGGGCATGTAAAATTTCAGCAATTAACAAATTGAGTCATTACCAGATGGTACAAGCACCTTAGGCTCTCTGAGCAAGTGCTGTGTTTAAAATGCTGGTGCACGGTGCATACTTAAATACACTTTTGAAACAGCTATAGCATTAATTAGAAGCATTTTTGCTGTTGCATGTATATTACAAAATTGCTTCTGTTCCATACCCAAATGCACCCACGTGGTTTCCAATTATGGCTGGAATATCCCTTTAATTAATATAAACTGTAATTACAATATGCTTTTCATTTCAATGTATTCTTTGAATTCTCATTGTAAAAATGGTTCTAGTTCTTCTTGTGCCACAGTTAGCATTGATTAGTTTAATTGTTGCCATTTCATACATTTTTTGGTAAAATAAATGATTTGTGGGTGTCCTTTTGGCTGTTATTTGCAAATTAAATTCTTTTCTGAATATTCTGAAGAACCAAAAGGTGCCATGTGCAAAATTCTGACGACCATTATTGCAAGGAAAAAAATTAATCAAATCTTTCGGATGAAACAAATTTTTTGCCAATACAAATATCAAGTATCCATCCAAATGAAAAAAAAAAACATGGTAGATTTCTATGTTTCCCTAAAACTAAAAATACATAAATAAAGAGTATCTTTATGTTTGTTAAGATTTGATAGTTTAAGTTTAAGAATAAATTGTAATAATTTTTGGCAGATCTCTACTTTATATTGTTTTTATATATTTTTAAGATGATATATTTAAGGTAAAAATAAGTTTGCTCTCTATATTGTCAATATATGTATTGGTAAACTACAAGGTACATATTAGATGTATACAGTATATATATATATATATATATATATATATATATATATATATATATATATTTATTTAATATTTACATTGTATTTATCATTTTTGATCTGTACTTTACAATCATCTAGATGCATACCTTATCCATTATAACTGTGCAAAGAAAAGACATTAATTAGTGCCAGCAAGTCAATAATTGTTCATTTATCTGTTTCAAAATGTACAACATCTATGACAGTAGTTCCTGGGTATCAGGTTTTTACCTGAAAGTATTTAATGTCCAAGATGTATGTCTCACAAAATAAGCACCTTGATGCTTTAGAAGGCAACACACGGATGCAGTTCTTGTCACCTCTATGGATAATCAGTGCAAGGTATTAGAACTGTCAGCTTCATGGCTGGGTGGCTTTGTGGTGTGATAAGGAATACAGAACCTTTCACACTTGGCTGCTATTTCAAATCAGCCTAAGGTGTTTGCTTCAAGAAAACGCTTCTTGTGTGACGAAAATGTACATGAACTAAGCTATGAGAAGCACAGGAAAGATGACAGTCTCATTCCTGCAACTTAACATCCTTATTACATTTTTTAACACAATCATGATAGAGATGGTAACAAAAACAAAGGAATCAAACTGGTAACTTTTGTCTTCCTATTAAAATGTATACAGTGTCCATTTTAGGAAAATGTGAAATGTCATAGTCACATCATAATGCAAATTTCCACTCTGACAAGCCATTTTATTTGTGACACCTTAAAGAATCCAGTCACTGTTGCTGTCAGTCTTGTGGCACTTCTGAATATCCAGAATACCTTTTGACAACAACTGCAACCAACAAAAGTTATTTCCACTGTCATTTGACATTTTTTCTTATCCGAAATGCCTTGTGATCTTGACCGTGACTGTGACCAACAAAAGTAACAGTTACAGTCAAACTCACTGAACATTTCTGCGACTGCAATCAACAAATGTCAATGTCACTGTCTGTCAGGTTCTGAGGCATAGTAAGGAATTTGCTACAATTACCAGGAGATGGTTCCTTAAGCACATTAGAATTGAGACTATTATGGCTTACGAGTTTGTTTTCTTCATCTGTTTTGATGTATGTGCTGACTTTTGGCTTTCATTTTTGACTAGTCTCATGTTTTGCTTTAGCATAACTACGTGCTCAATTACTCATCTTGAGAGATCTAATGCTTGGCTCAACTTTGTTCCTGCTAAGAATATCCTGCTTCCGTGGTTCCAGCCTGTTACTCAAGTAATTATTTTATTACATTATATAATAAAAAACCCATGATAGACCCAGCGGAGATGGCAAGTATTTTAACAACTTTGTCTCAGCAACTCTCTGCTCTGGCTCACACCGTAGAAGACCTACAAGCTTCTCAGTTTAATTTTCTGCAGTTAGTTTATAATTTACAGACTCAGTCAAAAACTATTATTGCTGCTCCTAGTTCTGTTTTGGTTACTGCTGCAGCTGAGGGGGGGCAGTTTATCATCCACCTCAGGCTTACAGCAAACTGGTTACTTAATGCATATTGAGCCAAATTTACTTAACAAGGACAGACAACAATTCCGTTATTTCATCACTGCCTGTCAGATCATTTTCTCAGTTAAACCAGGGACTTATTCTACAGATTTTGTTAAGGTTTGCACTGTTATTTCATTATTGACTGTGAACCCCAGAGTTGGGCACATTATCTTATTCAGCAGAACAGTGAGATATTTAATACTTGGGACTCTTGCTACTGAAATATTAAATATAAAAAAAATATTAATATTAATTATTAAAAATTATTATAGATACTGTAAAACAATAAATAAAAAAAAATCCACAATGGAGTGTGGGTGTTTTCAGCACTGTCTTGTATGAAAATATTTTTTCCAAAATTAGAAAATGTTTGTGTATCTTAAGTTACTTACGCCTAGATTTAAATTTCTGCGGCCAAAGGGGTGCGTTAGCTACGCCTGCTTTTTTTCCCCCCGCACCTTTTAAATACCGCTGGTATTTAGAGTTCACAGAAGGGCATCGTTAGGCTCCAAAAAGGGAGCGTACAGGCATAATTTACTGCCACTGCAACTCTAAATACCAGCTTCAAAAACGTGCTCGTGCACGATTCCCCCATAGGAAACAATTGGGCCGTTTGAGCTGAAAAAAACCTAACACCTGCAAAAAAGCAGCGTTCAGCTCCTAACGCAGCCCCATTGTTTCCTAAGGGGAAACACTTCCTAAGTCTGCACCTAACACCCTAACATGTACCCCGAGTCTAAACACCCCTAATCTTACACTTATTAACCCCTAATCTGCCGACCCCGCTATCGCTAACCCCTGCATATTATTATTAACCCCTAATCTGCCGCTCCGTACACCGCCGTAACCTATGTTATCCCTATGTACCCCTAATCTGCTGCCCCTAACACCGCCGACCCCTATATTATATATATTAACCCCTAATCTGCTGCCCCCAATGTCACCGCCACCTACCTACAATTATAAACCCCTAATCTGCCGACCGGACCTCACCGCTACTATAATAAAGTTATTAACCCCTAATCCGCCTCACTCCCGCCTCAAAAAACCTATAATAAATAGTATTAACCCCTAATCTGCCCTCCCTAACATCACCGACACCTAACCTCAAGTATTAACCCCTAATCTGCTGACCGGACCTCGCCGCTACTCTAATAAATGTATTAACCCCTAAAGCTAAGTCTAACCCTAACCCTAACACCCCCCTAAGTTAAATAGAATTTTTTATCTAACAAAATAAATTATTTCTTAATAAATAAATTATTCCTATTTAAAGCTAAATAGTTACCTGTAAAATAAACCCTAATATAGCTACAATATAAATAATAATTATATTGTAGCTATTTTAGGATTAATATTTTTTTTACAGGCAACTTTGTATTTATTTTAACCAGGTACAATAGCTATTAAATAGTTAATAACTATTTAATAGCTACCTAGTTAAAATAATTACAAAATTACCTGTAAAATAAATACTAACCTAAGTTACAATTAAACCTAACACTGCACTATCAATAAATAAATTTAATAAACTACCTACAATTATCTACAATTAAACCTAACACTACACTATCAATAAATTAATAACATAAAATACCTACAAATAAATACAATTAAATAAACTAACTAAATTACAAAAAATAAAAAAGAACTAAGTTACAAAAAACAAAAAAATAATTTACAAACATTATAAAAATATTACAACAATTTTAAGCTAATTACACCTCTTCAGCCCCCGCTTGGATCAAGACTTCAGCCGGATGATGGACCTCTTCATCCCCCACTTAGGCTTGGATGAAGACATCGCCCGGATTGGATGAAGACTTCGGACCCTCTTCTGGACGGATCGGTGATACCCGGCGTGGTGAAGACAAGGTAGGGAGATCTTCAGGGGCTTAGTGTTAGGTTTATTTAAGGGGGGTTTGGGTTAGATTAGGGGTATGTGGGTGGTGGGTTGTAATGTTGGGGGGGGGGTATTGTATGGTTTTTTTTACAGGCAAAAGAGCAGAATTCTTTGGGGCATGCCCCGCAAAAGGCCCTTTTAAGGGCTGGTAAGGTAAAAGAGCTTTTCAATTTTTATTTTAGAATAGGGTAGGGCATTTTTTTATTTTGGGGGCTTTGTTATTTTATTAGGGGGCTTAGAGTAGGTGTAATTAGCTTAAAATTGTTGTAATATTTTTATAATGTTTGTAAATTATTTTTTTATTTTTTGTAACTTAGTTCTTTTTTTTTTTTTTTGTACTTTAGTTAGTTTATTTAATTGTATTTATTTGTAGGTTTAATTGTAGATAATTGTAGGTAGTTTATTAAATTTATTTATTGATAGTGTAGTGTTAGGTTTAATTGTAACTTAGGTTAGGATTTATTTTACAGGTAATTTTGTAATTATTTTAACTAGGTAGCTATTAAATAGTTATTAACTATTTAATAGCTATTGTACCTGGTTAAAATAAATACAAAGTTGCCTGTAAAATAAATATTAATCCTAAAATAGCTACAATATAATTATTATTTATATTGTAGCTATATTAGGGTTTATTTTACAGGTAAGTATTTAGCTTTAAATAGGAATAATTTATTTAATAAGAAATAATTTATTTCATTAGATAAAAATTATATTTAACTTAGGGGGGTGTTAGGGTTAGGGTTAGACTTAGCTTTAAGGGTTAATACATTTATTAGAGTAGCGACGAGGTCCGGTCGGCAGATTAGGGGTTAATACTTGAAGTTAGGTGTCAGTGATGTTAGGGAGGGCAGATTAGGGGTTAACACTATTTATTATAGGGTTTTTGAGGCGGGAGTGAGGCGGTTTAGGGGTTAATAACTTTATTATAGTAGCGGTGAGGTCCGGTCGGCAGATTAGGGGCTAATAATTGTAGGTAGGTGGCGGCGACGTTGGGGGCAGCAGATTAGGGGTTAATAAATATAATATAGGGGTCGGCGGTGTTAGGGGCAGCAGATTAGGGGTACATAGGGATAATGTAGGTGGCGGCGGTGTGCGGCGGCAGATTAGGGGTTAAAATTTTTTATTAGAGTGGCGGCGATGTGGGGGGGCCTCGGTTTAGGGGTACATAGGTAGTTTATGAGTGTTAGTGTACTTTAGAGCACAGTAGTTAAGAGCTTTATGAACCGGCGTTAGCCCAGAAAGCTCTTAACTCCTGGCTTTTCTCTGCGGCTGGAGTCTTGTTGTTAGAGTTCTAACGCTCACTTCAGCCAAGACTCTAAATACCAGCGTTAGAAAGATCCCATTGAAAAGATAGGATACACAAATGGCGTAGGGGGATCTGCGGTATGGAAAAGTTGTGGCTGCAAAGTGAGCGTTAGACCTTTACCTACACGACTCTAAATACCAGAGTAGTCCAAAAACCAGCGTTAGGAGCCCCTAACGCTGGTTTTGACGGCTAACGCAGAACTCTAAATCTAGGCGTTAGGCTGCTTAGTTCTCAATTGCTTGCTACCACCAGCAAGTATGAATTAAAAAAGGAGATTGTATAGATAATTGCGTTGTAAGTTTATAAGAAATTGGAAGTTGTATAATATAATCTTTTATTTTGAACCAATCTTATATTGATCAAAGGAAATGCTCATCTTTGAGGATGCAGAGGAGGGAAACTTAAACAGAATAAAAGGCCAAATTGGCATTAACTAATGAAAATCAAGAACAAGAAAATCAAGAAAAAGAAAAAAATAATAATCAACCTCTCCAATAGACCTCTAGCTTGTATAGAGGAAAATGCCCTGAAGAATGGACTGTCCTTTGCCCCAAATAGGGGTCCCAATCCATTCACTCTATTTTTCCAAAAATTCCAAAAAGTCAAACAAAACTACAGATAGAAATAAAAAAAAGTTTGAAATCCACACATTTCTAGAAAACCAAACAAAAGAAGAACAAATAACACTAACTCAGAGTAAACAAGAAACTCTGCTATTACTATAAAGTTTGAACAATGGATGTTTAAATAATGAATGTACTGATACAGAGGAAAACAAAATAAAACACAGTACATTCAAACCTCAGTCAGTCTTTTATCCTTTACAATCAAAGAGTGAATTTGTCACCATTTATGAAGATTTAGTACTTAACGATCTGGAAGATCTCTGTAAATAATTTAAATTTGAAAAGACTATTTTAACAAAAAAACAGAATTTATGCTTACCTGATAAATTACTTCCTCCAACGGTGTGTCCGGTCCACGGCGTCATCCATAACTTGTGTGAATATTCTCTTCCCCAACAGGAAATGGCAAAGAGCACAGCAAAAGCTGTCCATATAGTCCCTCCTAGGCTCCGCCCACCCCAGTCATTCAACCGACAGACAGGAGAAAAAACAGGAGAAACTATAGGGTGCCGTGGTGACTGTAGTTAAAGAAAGAAATTCATCAAACCTGATTAAAAAACCAGGGCGGGCCGTGGACCGGACACACCGTTGGAGAAAGTAATTTATCAGGTAAGCATAAATTCTGTTTTCTCCAACATTGGTGTGTCCGGTCCACGGCGTCATCCATAACTTGTGGGAACCAATACCAAAGCTTTAGGACACGGATGAAGGGAGGGAGCCAATCAGGTTACCTAAACGGAAGGCACCACGGCTTGCAAAACCTTTCTCCCAAAAATAGCCTCCGAAGAAGCAAAAGTATCAAATTTGTAGAATTTGGCAAAAGTGTGCAGGAAAGACCAAGTCTCTGCCTTACATATCTGATCAACAGAAGCCTCATTCTTGAAGGCCCATGTGGAAGCCACAGCCCTAGTAGAGTGAGCTGTGATGCGTTCGGGAGGCTGCCGTCCAGCAGTCTCATAAGCCAATCAGATGATGCTTTTCAGCCAAAAGGAAAGAGAGGTAGCAGTAGCTTTTTGACCTCTCCTCTTGCCAGAATAAACGACAAACAGAGAAGACGTTTGTCTGAAATCCTTTGTTGCTTCTAAATAGAACTTCAAAGCACGAACTACATCTAAATTGTGTAACAAACGTTCCTTCTTTGAAACTGGATTCGGACACAAAGAAAGCACAACTATTTCCTGGTTAATATTCTTGTTAGAAACAACCTTTGGAAGGAAACCAGGTTTAGTACGCAAAACAACCTTATCTGAATGGAACACCAGATAGGGCGGATTACACTGCAGAGCAGATAACTCAGAAACTCTTCTAGCAGAAGAAATAGCAACCAAAAACAGAACTTTCCAAGATAACATCTTGATATCTATGGAATGTAGAGGTTCAAACGGAACCCCTTGAAGAACTGAAAGAACTAAATTCAGACTCCAGGGAGGAGTCAAAGGTCTGTAAACAGGCTTGATCCTGACCAAAGCTTGAACAAAAGCTTGAACATCTGGCACAGCTGCCAGTCGTTTGTGTAACAAGACAGATAAAGCAGAAATCTGTCCCTTTAGAGAACTCGCTGATAATCCCTTATCCAAACCTTCTTGGAGAAAGGAAAGGATCCTAGGAATTTTGATCTTACTCCATGAGAATCCCTTGGATTCACACCAACAGATATATCTTTTCCATATTTTATGGTAAATTTTTCTAGTTACAGGTTTTCTGGCTTGTACCAGAGTATCTATCACAGAATCCGAAAACCCACGCTTAGATAAAATCAAGCGTTCAATTTCCAACCCGTCAGCTGGAGAGAAACTAGATTTGGATGTTCGAATGGACCCTGTACTAGAAGATCCTGTCTCAAAGGTAGCTTTCATGGTGGAGCCGATGACATATTCACCAGGTCTGCATACCAAGTCCTGCGTGGCCACGCAGGAGCTATCAAGATCACAGAGGCCCTCTCCTGTTTGATCCTGGCTACCAGCCTGGGAATGAGAGGAAACGGTGGAAACACATAAGCTAGGTTGAAGGTCCAAGGTGCTACTAATGCATCCACTAGAGTCGCCTTGGGATCCCTGGATCTGGACCCGTAGCAAGGAACCTTGAAGTTCTGACGAGACGCCATCAGATCCATGTCTGGAATGCCCCATAATTGAGTTATTTGGGCAAAGATTTCCGGATGGAGTTCCCACTCCCCCGGATGGAATGTCTAACGACTCAGATAATCCGCCTCCCAGTTTTCCACTCCTGGGATGTGGATCGCAGATAGGTGGCAGGAGTGATCCTCTGCCCATTTTATGATTTTGGTCACTTCTCTCATCGCCAGGGAACTCCTTGTTCCCCCCTGATGGTTGATGTAAGCAACAGTCGTCATGTTGTCTGATTGGAATCTTATGAATCTGGCCTTTGCTAGTTGAGGCCAAGCCCTGAGAGTATTGAATATCGCTCTCAGTTCCAGAATGTTTATCGGGAGAAGAGACTCTTCCCGAGACCATAGACCCTGAGCTTTCAGGGAGTCCCAGACCGCACCCCAGCCCACTAGACTGGCGTCTGTCATGACGATGACCCACTCTGGTCTGCGGAAGCTCATTCCCTGGGACAGATGATCCTGGGTTAGCCACCAACAGAGTGAGTCTCTGGTCTTCTGATCTACTTGAATCACTGGAGACAAGTCTGTATAGTCCCCATTCCACTGTTACAGCATGCACAGTTGTAATGGTCTTAGATGAATTCGCGCAAAAGGAACTATGTCCATTGCTGCAACCATCAACCCTACTACTTCCATGCACTGAGCTATGGAAGGTCGTGGAACAGAGTGAAGAACTTGACAAGCGTTTAGAAGTTTTGACTTTCTGACATCTGTCAGGAAAATCTTCATTTCTAAAGAATCTATTATTGTCCCTAAGAAAGGAACTCTTGTCGACGGAGACAGGGAACTCTTTTCTATGTTCACCTTCCACCGTGAGATCTGAGAAAGGCCAGAACGATGTCTGTGTGAGCCTTTGCCTTTGAAAGAGAAGACGCTTGTATCAGAATGTCGTCCAAGTAAGGTGCCACTGCAATGCCCCTTGGTCTTAGAACCGCTAGAAGGGACCCGAGTACCTTTGTGAAAATCCTTGGAGCAGTGGCTAGCCCGAATGGGAGAGCCACAAACTGGTAATGTTTGTCCAGAAAGGCGAACCTTAGGAACTGATGATGATCTTTGTTGATAGGAATATGTAGATAAGCATCCTTTAAATCCACGGTAGTCATAAATTGACCCTCCTGGATTGTAGGTAAAATCGTTCGATTAGTTTCCATTTTGAACGATGGCACTCTGAGAAATTTGTTTAGAATCTTTAAATCCAGAATTGGTCTGAAAGTTCCCTCTTTTTTGGGAACTACAAACAGATTTGAGTAAAACCCCATTCCTTGTTCCACAGTTGGAACTGGGTGTATCACTCCCATTTTTAACAGGTCTTCTACACAATGTAAGAATGCCTGTCTCTTTATTTGGTTTGAAGATAAGTGAGACATGTGGAACCTTCCCTTTGGGGGTAGTACCTTGAATTCCAGAAGATAACCCTGAGAAACTATTTCTAGTGCCCAGGGATCCTGAACACCTCTTGCCCAAGCCTGAGCGAAGAGAGAAAGTCTGCCCCCTACTAGATCCGGTCCCGGATCGGGGGCTACTCCTTCATGCTGTTTTGGTAGCAGCAGCAGCAGGCTTCTTGGCCTGCTTACCCTTGTTCCAGCCTTGCATCGGTTTCCAAGCTGGTTTGGTTTGCGAAGCATTACCCTCTTGTCTAGAGGCTGCAGAGTTGGAGGCCGGTCCGTTCCTGAAATTGCGAAAAGGAACAAAAATTAGACTTATTCTTGGCCTTGAAAGGCCTATCTTGTGGGAGGGTGTGGCCCTTACCCCCAGTGATGTCTGAGATAATCTCCTTCAATTCTGGCCCAAAAAGGGTTTTACCCTTGAAAGGGATATTAAGCAATTTTGTCTTGGAAGATACATTCGCTGACCAAGACTTTAGCCAGAGCGTTCTGCGTGCCACAATTGCAAACCCTGAATTTTTCGCCGCTAATCTAGCTAACTGCAAAGCGGCATCTAAAATAAAGGAATTAGCTAACTTAAGTGCGTGAATTCTGTCCATAACCTCCTCATACGGAGTCTCTCTACTGAGCAACTTTTCTAGTTCCTCGAACCAGAACCACGCTGCTGTAGTGACAGGAATAATGCACGAAATAGGTTGCAGGAGGTAACCTTGCTGTACAAAAATCTTTTTAAGCAAACCCTCCAATTTTTTATCCATAGGATCTTTGAAAGCACAATTATCCTCAATAGGAATAGTAGTGCGCTTAGCTAGTGTAGAAACTGCCCCCTCGACTTTAGGGACTGTCTGCCATAAGTCCTTTCTGGGGTCGACCATAGGAAATAATTTCTTAAATATAGGAGGGGGGACAAAAGGTATGCCGGGCTTCTCCCACTCCTTATTCACTATGTCCGCCACCCGCTTGGGTATAGGAAAAGCGTCGGGGCGCACCGGAACCTCTAGGAACTTGTCCATCTTGCACAATTTTCTGGAATGACCAGATTGTCACAATCATCCAGAGTAGATAGCACCTCCTTAAGCAGTGTGCGGAGATGCTCTAATTTAAATTTAAATGTCACAACATCAGGTTCTGCCTGTTGAGAAATTCTACCTGAATCAGAAATTTCCCCATCTGACAAAACCTCCCTCATGGCCACTTCAGATTGGTGTGAGGGTATGACAGAGCAATTATCATCAGCGCCCTCCTGCTCTACAGTGTTTAAAACAGAGCAATCGCGCTTTCTCTGAAATGCAGGCATTTTGGATAAAATATTTGCTATGGAGTTATCCATTACTGCCGTCAATTGTTGCATAGTAACAAGCATTGGTGCGCTAGAAGTACTAGGGGTCTCCTGCGTGGGCAAAACTGGTGTAGACACAGAAGGAGATGATGTAGAACTATGTCTACTCCCTTCATCTGATGAATCATCTTGGGCAACTTTACTATCTGTGGCAGTACTGTCCTTATATCGTTTGGACGCTATGGCACAATTATCACACAATTTTGAAGGGGGAGACACATTGGCTTCCTTACATACAGAACATAGTTTATCTGAAGGCACAGACATGTTAAACAGGCTTAAACTTGTCAATAAAGTACAAAAACCGTTTTAAAACAAAACTGTTACTGTCTCTTTAAATTTTAAACAGGGCACACTTTTTTACTGAATATGTGAAAAACTATGAAGGAATTGTTCAATTTTAACCAAATTTTCACCACAGTGTCTTAAAGCATTCAAAGCATTGCACCCCAAATTTCAGACCTTTAACCCTTAAAATGACGAAACTGGAGCCGTTTATAGTTTGAACCCCTCTACAGTCCCAGCTACAGCCTTTGCTGCGACTTTACCAAACCCAGGGGGGTATACGATACCAAATGAAGCCTTCTAGGGACCTTTTCAACTACTTCCAGACCCATACACATGCAGCTGCATGTCCTGCTCTCAAAAGTAACTGCGCAGTAATGGCGCGAAAATGAGGCTCTGCCTACTACATAGAAGGCCCTTCCTGACTGGGAAGGTGTCTAAACCAGTGCCTGAAAAAACGTTCCCCAAAGATATAAAGTGTGAATTTCAACCTCAAGCTGTATAAAATGCCCAAATAAAGCAATCAATCTAGCCCATAAAAGTGTCTACCAGTTTTATAGCCCATATTAAGCCCTTTATTCTGTTTGAGACTAAAAAAATGGCTTACCGGTCCCCATGAGGGGAAAAATGACAGCCTTCCAGCATTACACAGTCTTGTTAGAAATATGGCTAGTCATACCTTAAGCAGAAAAGTTTGCCAACTGTTTCCCCCAACTGAAGTTATCTCATCTCAACAGTCCTATGTGGAAACAGCAAACGATTTTAGTTACTGCTGCTAAAATCATACTCCTCTCACAAACAGAACTCTTCATCCTTTTCTGTTTCAGAGTAAATAGTACATACCAGCACTATTTTAAAATAACAAACTCTTGATAGTAGAATAAAAAACTACAACTAAACACCACATACTCTTCACCATCTCCGTGGAGATGCTGCTTGTTCAGCGGCAAAGAGAATGACTGGGGTGGGCGGAGCCCAGGAGGGACTATATGGACAGCTTTTGCTGTGCTCTTTTCCATTTCCTGTTGGGGAAGAGAATATTCCCACAAGTTATGGATGACGCCGTGGACCGGACACACCAATGTTGGAGAAACAATCTCTAAAAGAATTCAATGAAGATTATGATATAGTTTTCAGGGAGACAGACAAGGGAGTATCAGTAGTAGTCTCAAACAAAGAAGACTATCTAACTGAATAACTTAGGTTACTGTCAGGTTAGGTAAAATCCAGAAGAAGATCCAAATGTTAGGGAGAACTAAAACAACAACAACGTTGCACTCTGAGTTTAATCCAGGACGTGACCCCACGACAACTTCTATAAGACAAGGTACTCACAATATGGAGCAGTGTTGGTCTGAGTCCTCTGGAAAGAGTAATGGAAATCTTGATAACAGCAGGATAAACTTCAGAATAGGGAGCTATAAACAGGCAGTTCAGGAATAGACCTCCACAGTTCCCAAGTTGCAGAGTTAGACAACTTAATCTCAGACAGAAGGAGGGTTAAACAATAAACAGTCAATAATGCATGAGTAGGCAACTTGAAATCAGGCAGTTTGAGGGTTAAGTACAGCGTAGGCAGTAATGCAGTGTTTGGCAACTTGTAATCAGGCAGTTTGAGGGTTAAGCACAAGAGTAGTCAGTAATGCAGAGTTTGGCAACTTTAAATCAGGCAGTTTGATGGTTAAGCACAAGCGTGGTCAGTAATGCAGAGATTGGTAACTTGTAATCAGGCAGTTTGAGGGTTAAGCACAAGCGTGGTCAGTAATGCAGAGTTTGGCAACTTGTAATCAGGCAGTTTGAGGGTTAAGCACAAGCGTAGTCAGTAATGCTGAATTTGGCAACATGTAATCAGGCAGTTTGAGAGTTAAGCAATAGAGAGGTCGTCCAGGCAAAGATTCAGGAACAAAAATGTACACTTCTAAAGATACTGAGTACTCACAACAGCCACAGAGTTTAAACAAACAAACGGGCACCGGAGGATCAGGATGACCGGAATAAGAAGCCTAGCCTGACATCAGCTGAAGGGGATGGCTCAGGAAGAGCGAGACCTTGCCAGGCAACCAGGCACGCAAAGTGAACCGCCGCAACTCCCGGGTTGCAGAGCGTGACAGTGCCCCCTCATCAAGGACCCCTCCGGGGGACCTGACCAGGCTTGGCAGGATATTTCATGTGAAAAGACTTGACAAGAGCAGGAGCATGTACATGAGAGGCAGGTTCCTAAGATCGTTCAGTGATAGGATAACCCTTCCAATGGACTAGGTAGTACAACCGATTGCCCGTAGCCTGGAATCCAGAATCTGACTGACCTCGAACTCTGACGTACCCTCTACAGAAAGTGGAGGAGGAGGTTTAAGTTTGATGGAGTACTGGTTGCAGATGACTGGCTTGAGTAGGGATTTGTGAAACACAGGGTGGATTTTGAGGGTCTTGGGTAAGGCCAGGCGATATGCTGAAGAACAAACTTTGGAAACAATTCAAAAAGGTCCTATGTACTTGGGACCCAATTTTGTACAAGTTTATTTTAGATGTATGAATCTAGTGGATAAAAATACCCTGTCTCCAGTGCGAAGTAAAAGAGCATTACACCTTCTGCAATCAGCATATTTTTTGTGTTTTATGGAAGAAGAGAGTAGATTTTGACGAATATGTTGCCAATGGTTACTGAGATTTTTTACAATATGATCTGCTCCAGGAACTTCAGTAAAACTAGTAATCATAGGAAAAGTTCTAGGTTCAAAGCCATAAGCTGTCTTGAAGGGTGTGGTCTATAATGAGGAATTGCAGCGTGAGTTGTGAGCTAATTACACTAAAGGTAATAACTGAGACCAGTTGGAGTGGTGATGGTTTACATAGTGTCTGATAAAAGATTCCAAGGATTGATTAACATGCTCGGTCTGTCTGTTGGATTGAGGATGATGTGCAGTAGAAAGAGATATGTTGACTTGGAGAATCGGTCCACCACTACCCAAATGGTCGTATTTCCAGCAAAAACAGGAAGATCCGTAACAAAGTCCATGGATAAGTGGGACCAAGGTTAATGAGGGACAGGAAGAGGGTGTAACAAACCAAACGGTCGATGAGTAGACTGTTTATTCGATGCACAAGAGCTACAAGCGGCAATGTAATCCTTAACGTCCCTCCTCATGGTGGACCACCAAACATGCTGCTTAAGTTTCCACAGAGTATTGGTTACTCCAGGATGACCTGCTGATATGTTGTCATGAGCCCAACGTAAAAGCCTACGACATAATCCCCTGGGTACATACAGGATTCCAGAAGGAAGTTTGTAAGAAGACGGTACACGGTTTTGAGCAGAACGTAAAGCCTGTACTGGAAAAGAGGATTCTTGAGCTAGAACTCTGACTGGACGTAGTATGGATTCAGAATCCAGCGGAGTAGAATCTGTAGACTGAAATTGCCTGGATAATGCATCTGCCTTGGAATTCTTGGAACCAGGAACATAGGAAAGTATGAAATTAAACCTGGAAAAGAACAAGGCCCACCGAGCCTGACGAGCATTGAGGCGTTTAGCTGTATGGAGTTAAAGGATATTCTTGTGGTCTGTCAGAATGAAAAATGGTTGACTAGTAACCTCCAACCAATGTCTCCACTCATCCAAAGCTAGTTTTATAGCCAATAGTTCTTTGTTGCCCACATCATAGTTTAACTCTGCAGGATTGAATTTTTTTGAAAAGAACGCCACTGGATGTATCTTGCTGGTAGACGGATTTTGTTGGGAGAGAAAAGCTCCAGCAGCAATAGAGGAAGCATCTACCTCCAAGATAAACTGGAGATCAGGAATGGGATGACTGTGGAGAGGTGCAGAATAAAATGCTGAATTCAGCATTTCAAAAGCCTGTACTGCCGAATTAGACCATTTCCTACAATCTTGAGATGTGATGTCAGCAAAGTTCTTTATAAACTTTCTATTGTAATTGGCAAAGCCAAGAAACCTCTGCAGGGATTTGAGGGTGGTAGGTCTGGGCTAGCTGAAAGTTTAGCAGGATCCATCTCAAAACCAGATTCTGAAATAATATAACCCAAGAAGGGAATGGAACTCTGATGGAAAGAGCATTTCTCCAATTTAGCAAAAAGGGAGTTATCACATAATCTTTGAAGCACACGTTTTACATGGTGTACATGTTCCTGTAATGTTCTGGAATAAATTAGAATGTCATTGAGATAAATGATAACAAATTGATTTAAATAATCTCTGACGATCTTGTTAACAAAGTGTTGAAATACTGCTGGTGCATTGCACAATCCAAATGGCATTTCAAGATACTCGTAGTGACCAAATCTAGTGTTAAATGCCGTCTTCCATTCGTCTCCCTTACGAATTCTGACCAAATTGTGGGCCCCATGGAGATCCAACTTTGAGAAAATAGGAGCACCTTGGAGACGATCAAATAGCTCAGCGATGAGCGGAAGAGGTTAACTGTTTTTGACAGTAATCTGATTCAAGGCCCGATAATCAATACAGGGACGAAGTGCTCTGTCTTTTTTCCCAATGAAGAAAAACCCCGCACCCACAGGTGAAGAGGAAGGACGAATAAATCCTCTGGCCAAGTTGTCCTTAATATATTCTTCAAAGAGAGACATTTTCTTGACAAGAGAGAGGATAGGTCCTCCCCTTAGGTAGAGGAGCCCTGGAATACAGATCGAAAAGACAGTCAAAAATCCAGTGAGGAGGTAAAATCTCAGCCTCATTTTTAGAAAAAAAATCACAAAAGGCATGATAGTGATTAGGCAAAGAATCAGGAACTTCCAAAATAGCCACAACAGGACAGGATGGTTTGGAGGGATTTTGCAGGCAATGCTTAAAACAGGTAGTTCTCCAGGAAATAAGCTCTCCTTTAGACCATGAGAATACTGGATAATGAAGCTGCAACCAAGGTAACCCCAAAATCAATGGTATGTGGGGGGAAGAGATGACATCAAAACAAATAATTTCAGAGTGGAGTATGCCCACAGATAAAAGAAGAGGAATAGTTGAATGTTGAATGATTCCAGATCCCAGAGGCTGCCCACTAACAGTAGTTACCTTGATTAATTGTTTCTTGGCTAGAAGAGGAATCCTGGGCGAGTTAACAAAACTTGAATCAATGAAAACTCCAGCAGCTCCAGAGTCGATGAGAGCTTGAGCTTGAAACTTGGTGTTTACAAAAGTGATGGTTACAGGAACAAAGAGTTTAGAATTGAGTAATGACATTGTATTCTGGCATAACTCTGTCCCTCTATCAATAGTTAAGCCTTGGCTTTTACTGGCCGGATTGGACACTCCTTCAGTAAATGACCTTTGGTGCCACAATACAAACATAACCCAAGAGTATGCCTTCTATGGTGTTCAGCTTCTGTTAACTTAATAGCTCCAACTTCCATGGGTTCTACAGACTCCGATGAATGGGAGTTATTATTAGAAAGACTTGGGGTACGAATAGGAGGACGATAAGTAGATCTAGAAAATGATCTCCAATTCCTATCTCTCTCCTGAAGACGTTCAGTATGCCGGGTGTCGAGATTAATACATAAATTGATAAGATCCTCCAAAGAGTCAGGAAGTTCCCGAAACGCAAGTTCATCCTTTAAGCGTTCGCTAAGTCCTTTGCAAAAGGCTGCCCATAAGGCTCCATGGTTCCAATCAGTCTCTGCGGGTAAACTCCTGAATTCAATAGCGTATTGAGCTACTGAAAGGGATCCCTGTCTCAAATCCAACAACCCTGTCTCAGCAGCTGCAGACCTCCCAGGCTTGTCAAAAACATAGGAAAAAATAGACACAAATAACTCCAAATCCTGAAGAAGAGGATCATCTTTCTCCAAAAGAGGAGATACCCAGGCCAGAGCCTTACCCTTCATGAGGGAAATAATAAAGGTGATCTTGGAAGAAGAATTGACGAATACTTAAGGATTGTTTCTGAAGTGTAAACAACACTGATTAAGGAATCCACGTCATTCTTCCGGATTTTCGTCATACTTATCAGGAAGAGGGATTCTAGGTATATATTGTCCCACTGGCTGAGGCGGATTATAATATGGATGAAAAATATATATTTTCTCAAAGAGTCAACATATATTCGAGTTCCCCAGTAGATGGTGCTCTTTCACAAAAAACACTAAAAAAACGTGAAACCTCAACGCTGTATATCTATTTAGTTTCTTGGAAAAAAATGTGTATTTCGAGTGCGCCTAAAGTAATTCTTAAAGAAATTACTCAGTCTTAATTTGTGTATTTATTAAATTATATTTGGCAACGTTTGTACAATTGATTATATTTCAAAAGTGACTAATCTCGAGGATATATGTTAATTAATAGATTTATTGTTCAATAGATGATAATTCACACTGTATGAGAAGATATGAGAAAAATGATGAAATAACACTCTCCAAGTCAAAGAGTAAATTAATAATTTCTCTAATTTATTATAAACATACAAAATTTGTATAAAAAATGGCTAATATCGCTTTAATTAAATTAATTTCATACTTTAACACAATTAAGAAAAAATAAAGGCTTATTAATTTGATTTTTGAGTTAATCAACCGTTATATAAAAAATAATAAGAATAGTGATAATAAATTAAGGTTAAACGGATCCGTTTGCAATCCTTAAAAAATGTTTAAAAAATGTAGTAATAAATCAACTTAAAACTGGAACAATTCTTCCAGGCAGCTTAGGTATATGATATATAAATGTAATCTTAATTGTATATTCTCTCTATAGAAATCTGAGAGTATGAACGTTCATAGAACTAGGGAGATTGATACAATATTGTTACAATTATATTTCAAATAGATTATATAGTAGCTAAAATTATCGATAGTTTTTTTCACAAATTGTATATTTCTGTAAGTATGCTAAAACACACTCGCCTAGATTTAGAGTTTGGCGTTAGCCGTCAAAACCAGCGTTAGAGGCTCCTAACGCTGGTTTTTACCGCAAGCTGGTATTTAGAGTCAGTCAGGAAAGGGTCTAACGCTAACTTTCGAGCCGCGACTTTTCCATACAGCAGATCCCCCTACGCCATTTGCGTATCCTATCTTTTCAATGGGATCTTTCTAACGCTGGTATTTAGAGTCGTGGCTGAAGTGAGCGTTAGAAATCTAACGACAAAACTCCAGCCGCAGAAAAAAGTCAGGAGTTAAGAGCTTTCTGGGCTAACACCGGTTCATAAAGCTCTTAACTACTGTGCTCTAAAGTACACTAACACCCATAAACTACCTATGTACCCCTAAACCGAGGCCCCCCCCACATCGCCGCCACTCTATTAAAATTTTTTAACCCCTAATCTGCCGATCGCACACCGCCGCCACCTACATTATCCTTATGTACCCCTAATCTGCTGCCCCTAACACCGCCGACCCCTATATTATATTTATTAACCCCTAATCTGCTGCCCCCAACATCGCCGCCACCTACCTACAATTATTAACCCCTAATCTGCCGACCGGACCTCACCGCTACTATAATAAAGTTATTAACCCCTAATCCGCCTCACTACCGCCTCAATAACCCTATAATAAATAGTATTAACCCCTAATCTGCCCTCCCTAACATCGCCGACACCTAACTTCAAGTATTAACCCCTAATCTGCCGACCAGACCTCACCGCTTAATGTATTAACCCCTAAAGCTAAGTCTAACCCTAACACCCCCCCTAAGTTAAATATAATTTAAATCTAACGAAATAAATTAACTCTTATTAAATAACTTATTCCAATTTAAAGCTAAATACTTACCTGTAAAATAAACCCTAATATAGCTACAATATAAATTATAATTATATTGTAGCTATTTTAGGATTAATATTTATTTTACAGGCAACTTTGTATTTATTTTAACCAGGTACAATAGCTATTAAATAGTTAATAACTATTTAATAGCTACCTAGTTAAAATAATTACAAAATTACCTGTAAAATAAATCCTAACCTAAGTTACAATTAAACCTAACACTACACTATCAATAAATTAATTAAATAAAATGCCTACAATTATCTACAATTAAACCTAACACTACACTATCAATAAATTAATTAAATACAATACCTACAAATAAATAAAATTAAATAAACTAACTAAAGTACAAAAAATAAAAAAGAAGTAAGTTACAAAAAATAAAAAAATATTTACAAACATTAGAAAAATATTACAACAATTTTAAACTAATTACACCTACTCTAAGCCCCCTAATAAAATAACAAAGACCCCCAAAATAAAAAAAATGCCCTACCCTATTCTAAATTAAAAAAGTTCAAAGCTCTTTTACCTTACCAGCCCTCAAAAGGGCCTTTTGCGGGGCATGCCCCAAAGAAAACTGCTCTTTTGCCTGTAAAAGAAAAATACAACCCCCCCAACATTAAAACCCACCACCCACATACCCCTAATCTAACCCAAACCCCCCTTAAAAAAAAACTAACACTACCCCCCTGAAGATCATCCTACCTTGAGTCAGTCTTCACTCAGCCGAGCCATCGATGGAACTGAAGAGGAGATCCGAAGCGGCAGAAGTGATCCTCCAAGGGGCGCTGAAGAAATCTTCCATCCGATGAAGTGATCCTCCAAGCGGCGCTGAAGACGTCTTCCATCCGGGCGATGTCATCTTCCAAGCGGGGTCTTCAATCTTCTTTCTTCAGGATCCATCTTGCAGACCTCCGATGCGGAACAACGGACTACCAACGAATGAAGGCTCCTTTAAGGGATATCATCCAAGATGGCGTCCCTCAAATTCCCATTGGCTGATTAGATTCTATCAGCCAATCGGAATTAAGGTAGGACAATTCTGATTGGCTGATGGAATCAGCCAATCAGATTCAAGTTCAATCTGATTGGCTGATTGGATCAGCCAATCAGATTGAGCTCGCATTCTATTGGCTGATCGGAGTTATTTTTATTTTTTGTACTTTAGTTAGTTTATTTAATTGTATTTATTTGTAGGTATTGTATTTAATTAATTTATTGATAGTGTAGTGTTAGGTTTAATTGTAGATAATTGTAGGTATTTTATTTAATTAATTTATTGATAGTGTAGTGTTAGGTTTAATTGTAACTTAGGTTAGGATTTATTTTACAGGTAATTTTGTAATTATTTTAACTAGGTAGCTATTAAATAGTTATTAACTATTTAATAGCTATTGTACCTGGTTAAAATAAATACAAAGTTGCCTGTAAAATAAATATTAATTCTAAAATAGCTACAATATAATTATAATTTATATTGTAGCTATATTAGGGTTTATTTTACAGGTAAGCATTTAGCTTTAAATAGGAATAAGTTATTTAATAAGAGTTAATTTATTTCGTTAGATTTAAATTATATTTAACTTAGGGGGTGTTAGGGTTAGGGTTAGACTTAGCTTTAGGGGTTAATACATTTATTAGAGAAGCGGTGAGGTCCGGTCGGCAGATTTGGGGTTAATACTTGAAGTTAGGTGTCGGCGATGTTAGGGAGGGCAGATTAGGGGTTAATACTATTTATTATAGGGTTATTGAGGCGGGAGTGAGGCGGATTAGGGGTTAATACATTTATTATAGTAGCGGTGAGGTCCGGTCGGCAGATTAGGGGTTAATAATTGTAGGTAGGTGGAGGCAACGTTGGGGGGGGGCAGATTAGGGGTTAATAAATATAATATAGGGGTCGGCTGTGTTATGGGCAGCAGATTAGGGGTACATAGGGATAACGTAGGTTGCGGCGGTGTACGGAGCGGCAGATTAGGGGTTAATAATAATATGCAGGGGTCAGCGATAGCGGGGGCGGCAGATTAGGGGTTAATAAGTGTAAGGTTAGGGGTGTTTAGACTCGGGATACATGTTAGGGTGTTAGGGGCAGACATAGAAACTGTTTCCCCATAGGAAACAATGGGGCTGTGTTAAGAGCTGAACGCTGCTTTTTTGCAGGTGTTAGGTTTTTTTTCAGCTCAAAATGCAACATTGTTTCCTATGGGGGAATCATGCACGAGCACGTTTTTGAAGCTGGCCGCGTCCGTAAGCACCGCATGTATTGAGAGTTGCAGTGGTGGTAAATTATGCTCTACGCTCCCTTTTTGGAGCCTAACGCACTGAAAACGCAGCCATTCTGTGAACTCTAAATACCAGCAGTATTTAAAAGGTGCGGGGGGAAAAAAGCATGTGTTAGCTACGCGAGTCGTTACCGACAAAACTCTATATCTAGCCGACTATGTCAATTGCTAGTGAATAATAGCCTAAAAAAATACAATGAAACAATTTCTCTAATAAATTGCATTAGAAATATTTGCAACACTTAATTGGAACTGAAGAAATGCTTGCAACATTTGTTTTTTAGAACACACTATGACTTAGTAAATTAAGATTATTGTCCAATAAGTCCTTAATGGTTAATTTCTGTTAAGGAATAAAGCAGTGTCAAAAGATTATTTGCCCGGGGCTTCGTGGTAATTATATCTTTTTTAATCCTTTGTTGAAAGATGTTATCTTGGTGCACAAGAATATACCGGTATATGTTATTATGGATTTTATCCAAAGATTTTTTACCTTTTAGATGTTTAGTAGAACTTTTTGCAGCAAAAGGATCTTCGCTGAGATGGTATGCAAACCTAGGTGGCCAAACTGATATTCCTTCTTCCGATTTTTCTTCTTCCTTGCTGCGGTATACAAATATACCCTTGCAGCGTCTGTGTGGACTCTTTGGGGTTTGGTGTCTCACCGGGTTGCGTTGCCTTATCGTGGTTTTTATCAGATGCTTGTATTTAGAGTTGCTGTAACAGAGACCGTATCCTTGTCTCTTTTGCAGCTTCCAGGGGGTTGTGTTGTAAGCAACACGTGCCTTAATCACGGTCTTTAATCGATACTTGTATTTAGAGTTGCGGTCACAGAGACCGTATCCTTGTCTCCTTTGTAGCTTTCAGGGGGGTTTGTTTTTCAAGCAATAACGTCCCTTGATCGCGGTCTTTAACCAATGCTTGTATTTAGAGTTGCGGTCACAGAGAGAAGTTCAAATCCAATAGTACAGGGAAAGAGTATGAAATCAAACAATTAATACTTTGTACAGATAAGAATATAATCTATCTATTAGAATGTTTTTGTGGAAAGCAGTATATAGGTGAATCCACTAGGCCAGTTAGGGAGAGAGTAAGAGAACACATACTCTCAATAGAAAATGCAAAAGATGACAGAAATAAAGATTTACCAGTACCACAACATTTTTTAAAATGTAATAATTGCAATTTAAAGAAATGTAAATATATTGCAATTGATAAACTTGATCATAAGTGAAGAGGAGGAGATATAGAAAATGAACTATTAAAATTAGAATATAAATGGATATATGAACTAGAAACTAAGGCCTAGATTTAGAGTTCGGCGGTAGCCGTCAAAACCAGCGTTAGAGGCTCCTAACGCTGGTTTTGGGCGCCCGCTGGTATTTGGAGTCAGTGATTAAAGGGTCTAACGCTCACTTTACAGCCGTGACTTTTCCATACCGCAGATCCCCCTACGCCATTTGTGTAGCCTATCTTTTCAATGGGATCTTTCTAACGCTGGTATTTAGAGTCGTTTCTGCAGTGAGCGTTAGAGCTCTAACGACAAGATTCCAGCCGCCTGAAAAAAGCAGGAGTTAAGAGCTTTCTGGCTAACGCCGGTTCATAAAGCTCTTAACTACTGTACCCTAAACTACACTAACACCCATAAACTACCTATGTACCCCTAAACCGAGGTCCCCCCACATCGCCGCCACTCGATTAAAATTTTTAACCCCTAATCTGCCGACCGCCACCTACGTTATACTTATGTACCCCTAATCTGCTGCCCCTAACCACGCCGACCCCTATATTATATTTATTAACCCCTAACTTGCCCCACACAACGTCGCCGCAAGCTACTTAAAATAATTAACCCCTAATCTTCCGACCGCAAATCGCCGCCACCTACGTTATCCCTATGTACCCCTAATCTTCTGCCCCTAACATCGCCGACCCCTATGTTATATTTATTAACCCCTAATCTGCCCCCCACAACGTCGCCGACACCTACCTACACTTATTAACCCCTAATCTGCCGATCGGAGCTCACCGCTATTCTAATAAATGGATTAACCCCTAAAGCTAAGTCTAACCCTAACACTAACACCCCCCTAAGTTAAATATAATATTTATCTAACGAAATTAATTAACTCTTATTAAATAAATGATTCCTATTTAAAGCTAAATACTTACCTGTAAAATAAATCCTAATATAGCTACAATATAAATTATAATTATATTATAGCTATTTTAGGATTAATATTTATTTTACAGGTAACTTTGTATTTATTTTAACCAGGTACAATAGCTATTAAATAGTTAAGAACTATTTAATAGTTACCTAGTTAAAATAATTACAAATTTACCTGTAAAATAAATCCTAACCTAAGTTATAATTAAACCTAACACTACCCTATCAATAAAATAATTAAATAAACTACCTACAATTACCTACAATTAACCTAACACTACACTATCAATAAATTAATTAAACACAATTGCTACAAATAAATAAAATTAAATAAACTATCTAAAGTACAAAAAATAAAAAAGAACTAAGTTACAGAAAATAAAAAAATATTTACAAACATAAGAAAAATATTACAACAATTTTAAACTAATTACACCTACTCTAAGCCCCCTAATAAAATAACAAAGACCCCCAAAATAAAAAATTCCCTACCCTATTCTAAAATACAAAAATTACAAGCTCTTTTACCTTACCAGCCCTGAACAGGGCCCTTTGCGGGGCATGCCCCAAGAATTTCAGCTCTTTTGCCTGTAAAAAAAAACATACAATACCCCCCCCCCAACATTACAACCCACCACCCACATACCCCTAATCTAACCCAAACCCCCCTTAAATAAACCTAACACTACCCCCCTGATGATCTTCCTACCTTGTCTTCACCATGCCAGGTTCACCGATCCGTCCTGGCTCCAAGATCTTCATCCAACCCAAGCGGGGGCTAGACATCCACTGAAGAAGTCCAGAAGAGGGTCCAAAGTCTTCCTCCTATCCGGCAAGAAGAGGACATCCGGACCGGCAAACATCTTCTCCAAGCGGCATCTTCTATGTTCTTCCATCCGATGACGACCGGCTCCATCTTGAAGACCTCCAGCGCGGATCCATCCTCTTCTTCCGACGACTAGACGACGAATGACGGTTCCTTTAAGGGACGTCATCCAAGATGGCGTCCCTCGAATTCCGATTGGCTGATAGGATTCTATCAGCCAATCGGAATTAAGGTAGGAATTTTCTGATTGGCTGATGGAATCAGCCAATCAGAATCAAGTTCAATCCGATTGGCTGATCCAATCAGCCAATCAGATTGAGCTCGCATTGTATTGGCTGATCGGAACAGCCAATAGAATGCGAGCTCAATCTGATTGGCTGATTGGATCAGCCAATCGGATTGAACTTGATTCTGATTGGCTGATTCCATCAGCCAATCAGAAAATTCCTACCTTAATTCCGATTGGCTGATAGAATCCTATCAGCCAATCGGAATTCGAGGGACGCCATCTTGGATGACGTCCCTTAAAGGAACCGTCATTCGTCGTCTAGTCGTCGGAAGAAGAGGATGGATCCGCGCTGGAGGTCTTCAAGATGGAGCCGGTCGTCATCGGATGGAAGAACATAGAAGATGCCGCTTGGAGAAGATGTTTGCCGGTCCGGATGTCCTCTTCTTGCCGGATAGGAGGAAGACTTTGGACCCTCTTCTGGACTTCTTCAGTGGATGTCTAGCCCCCGCTTGGGTTGGATGAAGATCTTGGAGCCAGGACGGATCGGTGAACCTGGCATGGTGAAGACAAGGTAGGAAGATCATCAGGGGGGTAGTGTTAGGTTTATTTAAGGGGGGTTTGGGTTAGATTAGGGGTATGTGGGTGGTGGGTTGTAATGTTGGGGGGGGGGTATTGTATGTTTTTTTTTACAGGCAAAAGAGCTGAAATTCTTGGGGCATGCCCCGCAAAGGGCCCTGTTCAGGGCTGGTAAGGTAAAAGAGCTTGTAATTTTTGTATTTTAGAATAGGGTAGGGAATTTTTTATTTTGGGGGTCTTTGTTATTTTATTAGGGGGCTTAGAGTAGGTGTAATTAGTTTAAAATTGTTGTAATATTTTTCTTATGTTTGTAAATATTTTTTTATTTTCTGTAACTTAGTTCTTTTTTATTTTTTGTACTTTAGATAGTTTATTTAATTTTATTTATTTGTAGCAATTGTGTTTAATTAATTTATTGATAGTGTAGTGTTAGGTTAATTGTAGGTAATTGTAGGTAGTTTATTTAATTATTTTATTGATAGGGTAGTGTTAGGTTTAATTATAACTTAGGTTAGGATTTATTTTACAGGTAAATTTGTAATTATTTTAACTAGGTAACTATTAAATAGTTCTTAACTATTTAATAGCTATTGTACCTGGTTAAAATAAATACAAAGTTACCTGTAAAATAAATATTAATCCTAAAATAGCTATAATATAAATGTAATTTATATTGTAGCTATATTAGGATTTATTTTACAGGTAAGTATTTAGCTTTAAATAGGAATCATTTATTTAATAAGAGTTAATTTATTTCGTTAGATAAAAATTATATTTAACTTAGGGGGGTGTTAGTGTTAGGGTTAGACTTAGCTTTAGGGGTTAATACATTTATTAGAATAGCGGTGAGCTCCGGTCGGCAGATTAGGGGTTAATAATTGAAGGTAGGTGTCGGCGATGTTAGGGAGGGCAGATTAGGGGTTAATACTATTTATGATAGGGTTAGTGAGGCGGGTTAGGGGTTAATAACTTTATTATAGTAGCGCTCAGGTCCGCTCGGCAGATTAGGGGTTAATAAGTGTAGGTAGGTGTCGGCGACGTTGTGGGGGGCAGATTAGGGGTTAATAAATATAACATAGGGGTCGGCGATGTTAGGGCAGCAGATTAGGGGTACATAGGGATAACGTAGGTGGCGGCGGTTTACGGAGCGGCAGATTAGGGGTTAAAAGTGTAATGCAGGGGTCAGCGATAGCGGGGGCGGCAGATTAGGGGTTAATAAGTGTAAGGCTAGGGGTGTTTAGACTCGGGGTACATGTTAGAGTGTTAGGTGCAGACGTAGGAAGTGTTTCCCCATAGGAAACAATGGGGCTGCGTTAGGAGCTGAACGCTGCTTTTTTGCAGGTGTTAGGTTTTTTTTCAGCTCAAACAGCCCCATTGTTTCCTATGGGAGAATCGTGCACGAGCACGTTTTTGAGGCCGGCCGCGTCCGTAAGCAACTCTGGTATCGAGAGTTGTATTTGCGGTAAAAATGCTCTACGCTCCTTTTTTGGAGCCTAACGCAGCATTTGTTTGAACTCTCGATACCAGAGTTAAATTTATGGTGCGGCCAGAAAAAAACCCGCGGAGCGTTAACAGCCCTTTTACCGCCAAACTCCAAATCTAGCCGTAAGACACCAAAAGGACTTAATATTGAGTTTAGTATAACACCCTTTCTAAAATACTAAAATAAATCCTCAAGTAGTCAGATGTTGAATAAAGTTTAAATAGTTAGATAGACAAAACTTTTTCATCTGTTAAATTAATGAACCAATATTCTCATATATAGGGATTGAAATAACAGGATAATATATACATATTTCATTATAAGTGATATTGCTGAAATTAAAATAAAGAACAATACATATATTTTTATTATAAGTGATATTACAGTCAATTGGTATTGAATTCACTAAATATGACGAAATTTACATTAAAATATTTATGAAGTCTGTTAAAAATAATTAAAAATAAGTAACACCCCTAAGTCAAGGTGAAATAATAAAGTTTTTAAATCCAAGGCTTTTGTCTAATTATATAACGTAAATACCCCATTTTTTCTGTTATATTTAAAAGGATAAAATAAATTTTGGTATAAAAACATATGTGGAATAAACTAATATTATATATAAACAAGTAAGTACTGTTTTAAATGGATTATCCATTACCCAATAAGATGTCACTTGAACAAATCAACCAATGAAATACGGTCATTATCAGTTTAAAAGGACCGCAAATACAAAGATGAGCATTATGTTTGAAAAAGGCTGCAGACGACAGCCGAAACGCATTCGTATTGCTCACAAAACAACCCCCTGGAAGCTACAAAGGAGACAAAGATACAGTCTCTGTGACCGCAACTCTAAATACAAACATTGGTTAAAGACCGTGATCAAGGGACGTTATTGCTTGAAAAACAAACCCCCCCTGAAAGCTTCAAAGGAGACAAGGATACGGTCTCTGTGACCACAACTCTAAATACAAGTATCGATTAAAGACCGTGATTAAGGCACGTATTGCTTACAACACAACCCCCTGGAAGCTGCAAAAGAGACAAGGATACGGTCTCTGTGAACGCAACTCTAAATACAAGCATCTGATAAAAACCACGATAAGGCAACGCAACCCGGTGAGACACCAAACCCCAAAGAATCCACCCAGATGCTGCAAGGGAATATTTGTATACCGCAGCAAGGAAGAAGAAAAATCGGAAGGAGGAATATCAGTTTGGCCACCTAGGTTTGCATACCATCTCAGCGAAGATCCTTTTGCTGCAAAGTTCTACTAAACATCTAAAAGGTAAAAAAATCTTTGAATAAAATCCATAATAACATATACCGGTATATTCTTCTGCACCAAAGATAACATCTTACAACAAAGGATTAAAAAAGATATAATTACCACGAAGCCCCGGGCAAATAATCTTTTGACACTGTTTTATTCCTTAACAGAAATTAACCATAAGGACTTATTGGACAATACTCTTAATTTACTAAGTCATAGGCCTCTAGTTATCAAGCAGTCAACCGCAAATATGCTGGAATTCCGCAGTGTATTTGTGGCGAGGCTGATTCGCCTTAGTTATCAACCCCTACTGCCTGGCAAAAGTAGAATATAGTGACGTAAGCTTCGATCTGCAGATTGATGCTTACATCACTCCAGATATTCCAAATGCAAGTTCGGCACAATCTGACTACTTTTGGTAGTTATTAAACTACTACCAGGTACGCTCGCCACTATTCCGGGCCAGTGTACCTGGATTTCAATCCGCCACCCTGGAGGCAGCGGATCCCATAGTAATCAATGGGAGTCTGACCATAGCGAAAGCTCATGTTCGCTGATGCCCGATATCACATTGATTCCTATGGGATCGTCTGCACCTAACACCCTAACATGTACCCTGAGTCTTAACACCCCTAATCTGTCCCCCCCTACACCGCCGCAACTAAATAAATGTATTACCCCCTAAACCGCCGCTCCCGGACCCCGCCGCAACTATAATAAACATGTTAACCCCTAAACCATTGCTCCCGGACCCCGCCACCACCTACATAATACCTATTAACCCCTATCCTGCCCCCCTATACCGCCGCCACCTAGAATAAATTTATTAACCCCTATCCTGCCCCCCCTATACCGCCACCACCTATAATACATTTATTAACCCCTATCCTGCCCCCCCTACACCGCCGCCACTATAATAAAATTATTAAACCCTAAACCTAAGTCTAACACTAACCCTAACACCCCCCTAACTTAAATATTAATTAAATAAATCTAAATAATAGTACTCATATTAACTAAATTAATCCTATTTAAAACTAAATACTTACCTATAAAATAAACCCTAATATAGCTACAATATAACTAATAATTACGTTGTAACTATTTTAGGATTTATTTTTATTTTACAGGCAACTTCGTATTTATTTTAACTAGGTACAATAGCTATTAAATAGTTATTAACTATTTAATAACTACCTAGCTAAAATAAATACAAAATTACCTGTAAAATAAATCCTAACCTGTTACAATTAAATCTAACACTACACTATCATTAAATTAATTAAATAAATTAGCTACCAATACCTACAATTAAATAAACTAAACTAAATTACAAAAAAACCACTAAATTACAGAAAATAAAAAAATATTACAAGAATTTTAAACTAATTACACCTAATCTAAGCCCCCTAATAAAATAAAATAATAAAAAAAATAATAAAAGTCCCTACCCTATTCGACATTACAAGGTTATCAGCTCTTTTACCAGCCCTTAAAAGGGCTTTTTGCGGGGCATGCCCCAAAGTAATCAGCTCTTTTGCCTTTTTTTAAAAAAAAATTACAACCCCCCCAACATTAAAACCCACCACCCACAAACCCCTACTCTAAAACACCCAAACCCCCCTTAAAAAACCTAACACTACCCCCATGAAGATCTCCCTACCTTGAGTCGTCTTCACCCAGCCGGGCCGAAGTCTTAATCCGATGGGGCAGAAGAGGACATCCAGACCGGCAGAAGTCTTCATCCTATCCGGGCAGAAGAGGACATCTGGACCGGCAGACATCTTCATCCAAGCGGCATCTTCTATCTTCATCCATCCGACGAGGAGCAGCTCCATCTTCAAGACCTCCGGCGCGGAACATCCTTCTTGCACGACGACTACCTGACGAATGGCTGGTCCTTTAAATGACGTCATCCAAGATGGCGTCCCTCGAATTCCGATTGGCTGATATTATTCTATCAGCCAATCGGAATTAAGGTAGGAAAAATCTGATTGGCAGATGCTATCAGCCAATCAGATTGAAGTTCAATCCGATTCGCTGATCCAATGAGCCAATCGGATTGAACTTCAATCTGATTGGCTGATAGCATCAGCCAATCAGATTTTTCCTACCTTAATTCCGAGCGGCGGTTTAGGGGTTAACATATTTATTATAGTTGAGGCGGGGTCTAGGAGCGGCAGTTTAGGGGTTAACATAATTATTATGGTTGCGACGGGGTCCGGGAGCAGCGGTTTAGGGGTTAACATATTTATTATAGTTGCGGCGGGGTCTAGAAACGGCGGTTTAGGGGTTAATAACTTTATTTAGTTGCGGGGGACTCCGGGGGTGCAGGTATAGGGGGTAGAACAGTGTAGTATAGTGTGAGTGCTTAGTGACAGGGGTATTAATAAAGCTGTAAAAAAGCCGAAGAGCAGTGAGATTGATCATTGATAACTATCACAGTCCGCTGCTCATCGCCCCGTACTTAGTGCGCTGCTTTTTGACAGATTTATTGATAACTTTGGCGAGCGTATTCAGGTCCGCGGCGGCGATGTGAGGCTAGCTTAGGCGAGCGTATTGGGGCAAGCGAAGGCAGGTACTTACGGAGCTTCATAACTAGAGGCCATAGTGTGTTCTAAAAAACAAATATAGCAAGCATTTCTTCAGTTCCAATTAAGCGTTGCAAATATTTCTAATGCAATTTATTAATTAGAGAAATTGTTTCATTTTATTTTTTAGGCTATTATTATTCACTAGCAACTGACAGTGAATACTGTACTTACAGAAATATACAATTTGTGAAAAAAACTATCAATGTTTTTAGCTACTATATAATCTATTTGAAATATAATTGTAACAATATTGTATCAATCTCCCTAGTTCTATGAACGTTCATACTCTCAGATTTCTATAGAGAGAATATACAATTAAGATTACATTTATATATCATATACCTAAGCTGCTTGGAAGAATTGTTCCAGTTTTAAGTTGATTTATTACTACATTTTTAAACATTTTTTAAGCATTGCAAACGGATCCGTTTAACCTTAATTTATTATCACTATTCTTATTATTTTTATATAATACGGTTTATTAACTCAAAAATCAAATTTATAAGCCTTTTTTTCTTAATTGTGTTAAAGTATGAAATTAATTTAATTAAAGCGATATTAGCCATTTTTTATGAAATTTTGTATGTTTATAATAAATTAGAGAAATTATTAATTTACTCTTTGACTTGGAGAGTGTTATTTCATAATTTTTCTCATATTTTCTCATACAGTCTGAATTATCATCTATTGAACAATAAATCTATTAATTAACATATATCCTCAAGATTAGTCACTTTTGAAATATAATCAATTGTACAAACTTTGCCAGATATAATTTAATAAATACACAAATTAAGACTGAGTAATTTCTTTAAGAATTACTTTAGGCGCATTCGAAATACACATTTATTCCAAGAAATAAGGCTGATTATAAACAGCATTGGAACTGGCAGCAGCTGCAGTAGGAGTAGGCGTAGCTTGAGAAGGAGCGGAGAGGTTATGTAGCAGAGCAATAATATGATCAAGCTTGAAATCCAATGATTGCAAATGAGCAGAATGATTTCCAAGAAGTTGTCCTTGTAGAGCCACAGCCCTGGATAACTCATCGGGATCCATAATATAGCCCGTTTGTTATGTCAGGTTAGGTAAAGTCCAGAAGAAGACCCAAATGCTAGGGCGAACTAAAACAACACCCTTGCACTCTGAGTTTAATCCAGGACGTGACCCCACAACAACTTCTATAAGACAAGGTACTCAAGATATGGAGCAGTGTTGGTCTGAGTCCTCTGGAAAGAGTAATAGAAATCTTGATAGCAGCAGGATAAACTTCAGAATAGGGAACTATAAACAGGCAGTTCAGGAATAGACCTCCACAGTTCCCGAGTTGCAGAGTTAGACAACTTAATCTCAGACAGAAGGAGGGTTAAACAATAAACAGTAAATAATGCAGGAGTAGGCAACTTGAAATCAGGCAGTTTGAGGGTTAAGTACAGCGTAGGCAGTAATGCAGTGTTTGGCAACTTGTAATCAGGCAGTTTGAGGGTTAAGCACAAGCATGGTCAGTAATGCAGAGTTTGGCAATTTGTAATCAGGCAGTTTGAGGGTTAAACACAAGCGTGGTCAGTAATGAGAGTTTGGCAACTTGTAATCAGGCAGTTTGAGAGTTAAGCAATAGAGAGGTCGCCCAGGCAAAGATTCAGGAAAAAAAATGTACACTTCTAAAGATACTGAGTACTCGCAACAGCCACAGAGTTTAAACAAACGGGCACCGGAGGATCAGGATGACCGAAATAAGAAACCTAGCCTGACGTCAGCTGAAGGGGACGGCTCAGGAAGAGCGAGATGTTGCCAGGCAACCAGGCACTCAAAGTGAACCGCCGGAACTCCCGGCCGCAGAGCGTGACAGTTACTCTCAGATACAACCACATATCAAATACTTATAATATAGTCATCTTATTAATAGAGCTCTACACACTAGAATATTAAATGAATAAGAAATATAGATTTCTTCAAAATGTTAACCCAAAATTGGCAACTATTTATCAGTGATGTCGCAAACAGAAAATTTTCCATTCGTGAATGGCGGACTCGAACTTCTGCAACTGTTCGCGAACGGGCGAACCGGGTGAACCACCATTGACTTCAATAGGCAGGCGAATTTTAAAACCCACAGGGACTCTTTCTGGCCACAATAGTAATGGAAAAGTTGTTTCAAGGGGACTAACACCTGGACTGTGGCATGCCGGAGGGGGATCCATGGCAAAACTGCCACGGAAAATTACATAGTTAATGCAGAGTCTGGTTTTAATCCATAAAGGGCATACATCACCTAACATTCCTAAATTGTTTGGAATAACGTGCTTTAAAACATCAGGTATGATGTTGTATCGATCAGGTAGTGTAAGGGTTACACCCGCTTCACAGTGACAGACCAAACTCCCCGTTTAATGCACAGCAAACAACCGCAAACAGTCCATTTGCACAACCACGAGATAGATTTGATAGATATATAGATACATAGATTAGATAGATAGATCAATAGATGCAATATACATTTGATAGATACGATAGATAGATAGATAGATTTGATAGATAAATAGATAGATTTGATAGATATATAATTTCCCCGACAGAGAATTACAAGACGTGCGGTCTGAGACCCATGGTAAAGTTCCCAGAGGCAGTTGCGGCGCCAGGGGACATGTATATGGCATGGATTTTATGAACCGGGAGATGGAAAAAGATGCTTGGTCGGTCCTCCTACTTCAAATTCGGGGCACTGCGCGTGCAATCTTTTTTTTTTTCTTTTCTTTCTTTTTTTTGGCTGTCACAAAACAGTCCGGCCACGAGATAGATAGAATTGATAGATACATAGATTAGATAGATAGATCAATAGATGAAATATACATTTGATAGATACGATAGACAGATAGATAGATTTGATAGATAAATAGATAGATTAGATAGATAATTTCCCAGACAGAGAATTACAAGACGTGCGATCTGAGACCCATGGTAAGGTTACTTCCTTTTGCACAATCGAGTACAGGTTGGGGATTGCCTTTTGTGCAAGAAATTTCGGACGGGTACATTCCACTGCGGTGTACCCTATCAGGGGATGTGTATATGGTATGGATTTTAGGAACCGGGAGATGGAAAAAGATGCTTGGTCGGTCCTCCTACTTCAAATTTGGGGCACTGCGCGTGCAATCTAATGTGCCACCAGATAGGAGTGGTGTGTTAAGTAGTACTATTCCTATCAGTTTAATCCTGTTTTTAAGTGTCTTTTTTTTTGGTTTTGGTTTTGAAGCCACAGTGCAGCACCAGAGGCCATCACAATTTGGCATGTACACATGCCTGAAGAATTAGGTATTGTTGCTGTAGCAGCGGCCAGAAAAATTGATGTTTGTTTCCCAGGCGGAAAGTGCCCTAAAACATTACGGCTTGAACCCTAGTTGGTGGCGGATAAGTCACGCAAGTCATCCGGCATTTGAAGATAAAATACAGCAGCGTGTGGACCATTTTTAGCCCAAGGCAGCTCATCTCATCAGGCCTTTTTTACTCGAATGTATTGCCCAATGTCAGTCCCTTCAGGATCCATCCCTCATTCATCTTAATAAAGGTGAGGTAATCTAGGTTTGCGACTTCTCTTCTCAGTGACAATACCTCTTGCTACACTGAAGGTCCTTTCTGACAGGACACTTGAAGCGGGGCAGGCCAGAAGTTCTATTGCAAATTGGGATAGCTCAGGCCAAAGGTCAAGCCTGCACACCCAGTAGTCAAGGGGTTCATCGCTCCTCAGAGTGTCGAGATCTGCAGTTAAGGCGAGGTAGTCTGCTACCTGTTGGTCGAGTCATTCTCTGAGGGTGGACCCCGAAGGGCTGTGGCGATGCATAGGAGTTAAAAAGCTCTGCATGTCCTCCATCAACAACACGTCTGTAAAGCATCCTGTCCTTGCCGGCGTGGTCATGGGAGTCGGAGGATTACTTTCAGCTCTTCCCCTGTTAGATTCACGTTGTGCTGTGACATCACCCTTATACGCTGTTTAAAGCATACTTTTTAATTTATTTTGGAAATGCTGCATCCTTTCCGACTTGTTGTAATTCGGTAACATTTCTGGCACTTTATGCTTATACCGGGGGTCTATTAGCGTGTACACCCAGTACAGGTCGTTCTCCTTCAGCTTTTTTATATGAGGGTCCCTCAACAGGCACGACAGCATGAAAGACCCCATTTGCACAAGGTTGGATGCCGAGCTACTCATGTCCCGTTCCTCATCCTCAGTAATGTCACTGAAGGTATCTTCTTCCCCCCAGCCATGTACAACACCACGGGTACCAGATAGGTGACAATGAGCACCCTGGGATGACTGTTGTGGTTGGTCTTCCTCCTTCTCCTCAAAGCCACATTACTCCTCTGACTCCTCTTCCTCACAATCCTCTTCCAGCGTTGCCGCAGGTCCAGCAAGCGATGCTGATAAGGCTGTTTCTGGTGGTGATGATGACCACAACTCTTCCTCTTCACGCTCATCTATGGCTTGATCCAGCACTCATTGCAGGGCACGCTCCAGGAAGAAAACAAATGGTATGATGTTGCTGATGGTGACTTCGGTGTGACTGACTAGGTTTTTCACCTCCTCAAAAGGATGCATGAGCCTACAGGCATTGCGCATGAGCGCCCAGTAACGTGGCAAAAAAATTCCCAGCTCCGCAGAGGCTGTCCTAGCACCCCGGTCATACCAATACTCGTTACCGGCTTTTTCTTGTTGGAGAAGGCGGTCAAACATTAGTAGTGTTGAATTCCAATGTGTCGGGCTGTCGCAAATCAAGCGCCTCACTGGCAGGTTGTTTCGCCGCTGGATATCGGAAAAGTGCGCCATGGCCGTGTAGGAATGCCTCAAGTGTCCACACACCTTCCTGGCCTGCTTCAGGACATCCTGTAAGCCTGAGTACTTATGCACAAAGCATTGTACGATCAGATTACACACATGTGCCATGCACGGCACATGTGTCAACTTGCCCAATTTCAATGCCGCCACCAAATTACTTCCGTTGTCAGAAACCACATTGCCGATCTCCAGTTGGTGCAGAGTCAGCCACTGATCCACCTGTGCGTTGAGGGCGGACAGGAGTGCTGGTCCGGTGTGACTCTCTGCTTTCAGGCAAGTCAACCCCAAGACGGCGTGACACTGCCGTATCCGGGATGTGGAATAGTACCTGCGGAGCTGGGGGGTTGCCGTTGATGTGGAGCACGATGCAGCAGCAGAAGAGGACTCAGCCGAGGAGGTTATGGAAGAGGATGGAGTAGGAGGAGTAGAGGAGGTGGCAGCAGGCCTGCCTGCAAGTTGTGGCGGTGTCACCAACTCCTCCTCAGCAGAGCCACGCATTCCATGCTTGGCAGCCGTCAGCAGGTTTACCCAATGTGCAGTGTAGGTGATATACCTGCCCTGACCATGCTTTGCAGACCAGCTATCAGTGGTCATATGGACCCTTGCCCCAACACTGTGTGTCAGACATGCCATTACTTCCTTCCGCACAATAGAGTACAGGTTGGGGATTGCCTTTTGTGAAAAGAAATTTCGGCCGGGTAACTTCCACTGCGGTGTCCCAATAGCTACAATTTTTTTGAATGCCTCAGACTCCATCAGCTTGTATGTTAAAAGCTGGCGGGCTAAGAGTTCAGACAAGCCAGCTGTCAGACGCCGGGCAAGGGGGTGACTTTGTGACATTGGCTTCTTACTCTCAAACATGTCCTTGACAGACACCTGACTGTGGGCAGATGAGCAGGAACTGCTCTGGAAGAGAGACGGAGTGGCGGATGGTTGAGAGGGGGCAAGGAGGACAGCAGTGGTTGACATGGCTGAAGATGCTGGACCAGGAGGAGGATGGCAGCTTTGAGTTTGTGTGCTGCTTCTACTTATGTTTTGATCCCATAGGCGTTTGTGATGTGCGATCATGTGCCTTCGCAAAGCAGTTGTACCTAGGTGGGTGTTGCACTTCCCACAACTCAGTTTCTTTTGGCACAGGTTGCAAATGGCATCGATGTTGTCAGAGGCAGACACACACAAAAAATGCCACACTGCTGAGCTCTGCGATGACAGCATTCTGGTGGTGGCAACAGCATGCATTGATTGGAGTGCTGTCTGGCTGACCCCGGGTGCCGATGCATGCTGTCTGACTGTGCCACTAGTTCCTTGCGACGACCTCCCCCTGCTTCCAACTCGTCTCCTCTTCCTCCTCTCTGTCTCCCCATCTGAACTTTCCCCCTGTTCTTCTTCTCTTCTAGCGGGCACCCACGTGACATCCACAGACGCATCGTCATCATCAACCGCTTCACTTCTATCTGACAAATCAACAAAGGAAGCAGCAGCGGGTACAACATCATCATCATCACACCGTACGTCCATGTTTGTAATGCCGCCTGACTGAGACATATCACTGTTATCTACATCCTCTGTCAATGATGGTTGTGCATCACTCATTTCTTCCAACTGATGTGTAAAAAACTCCTCTGACAGATCAAGTGAAGCGGCTGTGGTGCTAGTGTTGGTGGTGGCGGCATGCGGGCGAGTGGTGGAAACTTGAGAGGTGGCCGAAGATAAGCTGGAGGAGGATGGTACATCAAGGTTCGGAGCGGAAGCTATAGAAGATTGGGTGTCCTGTGTTAAAAATTCAACTATGTCCTCCTCAGAACTTTTCGAGTTCATGGGACGTGGCCTCTAACACTGGGCATTATTCTATGGCCAAGTGGAATCACAGCACCACGACCACGATGGCACCTGCGGGGTGGCCTGCCTCTGCCTGTCATTTTTTTTAAATGTACACTTACACTACTATTAAACAAGATATGAGTGGTGGCACTGGGCAAGTGGGCACAGTATACACTGTGAGCCTGACAAAAAAAAGCAGACTGATGTTTCACAGTCCAAAAAGTTTTTATTTTTTTAAATGTACACTTACACTACTATTAAACAAGATATGAGTGGTGCTGTGAGCCTGACACACACGCTGGCAGGCAGGCAACTGCAATTAGATTACAAAAGCAGACTGAGGTTTCATAGTCAAAAAAGTTGTTTTTTTTTATTATTTACACTACTGTTACACCAGATATGAGTGGTGACACTGGGCAAGTGGGCCGGGCACACACGTTGGCAGGCAGGCAACTGCAATTAGATTACACTAGCAGACTGATGTTTCACAGTCATTTTTTTTTTATTATTTTCATTACTGTTACACCAGATATGAGTGGTGGCACCGGGCAAGTGGGCCTGGCACACACGCTAGCAGGCAGGCAACTGCAATTAGATTACACTAGCAGACTGATATTTCACAGTCAAACAAGTTTTTTTATTTAAATTATTTACACTACTGTTACACCAGATATGAGTGGTGGCACTGGGCAAGTGGGCCGGGCACACACGTTGGCAGGCAGGCAACTGCAATTAGATTACACTAGCAGACTGATGTTTCACAGTCAAACAAGTTTTTTTTTTTTTTAAATTTACACTACTGTTACAACAGATATGAGTGGTGGCACTAGTTGGCAAGTGGGCCTGCACACACGCTGGCAGGCAGGCAACTACAATTAGATTACATTAGCAGACTGATGTTTCACAGTCAAAAAAGTTTTTTTTTTTAAATTTACACTACTGTTACAACAGATATGAGTGGTGGCACTAGTTGGCAAGTGGGCCTGGCACACACTCTGGCAGGCAGGCAATTACAATTAGATTACACTAGCAGACTGATGTTTCACAGTCAAACAAGTTTTTTTTAAAAAATGTACACTACTGTTACAGCAGATATGAGTGGGGGCACTAGTTGGCAAGTGGGCCTGGCACACACGCTGGAAGGCAGGCAACTGCAATTAGATTACACTAGCAGACTGATGTTTCACAGTCAAAAAAGTTTTTAAAAAAATAAATTTACACTAATGTTACAACAGATATGAGTGGTGGCACTAGTTGGCAAGTGGGCCTGGCACACACGCTGGCAGGCGGGCAGGCAACTGCAATTAGATTACACTAGCAGACTGATGTTTCACAGTCAAAAAAGTTTTTTTTTTTAAAAATTACACTACTGTTACAACAGATATGAGTGGTGGCACTTAGCAAGTGGGCCTGGCACACACACTGGCAGGCAGGCAACTGCAATTAGATTACACTAGCAGACTAATGTTTCACAGTCAAAAAGTTTTTTTTTACAAAATTTACACTACTGTTACAAAACAGATATGAGTGGTGGCACTAGTTGGCAAGTGGGCCTGGCACACACGCTGGCAGGCAGGCAACTGCTATTAGATTACACTAGCAGACTGATGTTTCACAGTCAAAAAATTTTTTTTTTAAATTTACACTACTGTTACAACAGATATGAGTGGTGGCACTAGTTGGCAATTTGGCCTGGCACACACGCTGGCAGGCAGGCAACTGCAATTAGATTACACTAGCAGACTGATGTTTCACAGTCAAAAAAGTGTTTTTTAAAAAAATGTACACTACTGTTACAACAGATATGAGTGGTGGCACTAGTTGGCAAGTGGGCCTGGCACACTCGCTGGCAGGCAGGCAACTGCTATTAGATTACACTAGCAGACTGATGTTTCACAGTCATTTTTTTATTATTTTCATTACTGTTACACCAGATATGAGTGGTGGCACCGGGCAAGTGGGCCTGGCACACACGCTAGCAGGCAGGCAACTGCAATTAGATTACACTAGCAGACTGATGTTTCACAGTCAAACAAGTTTTTTTATTTAAATTATTTACACTACTGTTACACCAGATATGAGTGGTGGCACTGGGCAAGTGGGCCGGGCACACGTTGGCAGGTAGGCAACTGCAATTAGATTACACTAGCAGACTGATGTTTCACAGTCAAAAAAGTTTTTTTTTTTTTTAATTATTTACACTACTGTTACACCAGATATGAGTGGTGGCACTAGTTGGCAAGTGGGCCTGGCACACACTCTGGCAGGCAGGCAATTACAATTAGATTACACTAGCAGACTGATGTTTCACAGTCAAACAAGTTTTTTTATAAAAATGTACACTACTGTTACAGCAGATATGAGTGGGGGCACTAGTTGGCAAGTGGCACTAGTTGGCAAGTGGGCCTGGCACACACGCTGGAAGGCAGGCAACTGCAATTAGATTACACTAGCAGACTGATGTTTCACAGTCAAAAAAGTTTTAAAAAAAATAAATTTACACTAATGTTACAACAGATATGAGTGGTGGCACTAGTTGGCAAGTGGGCCTGGCACACATGCTGGCAGGCAGGCAGGCAACTGCAATTAGATTACACTAGCAGACTGATGTTTCACAGTCAAAAAAGTTTTTTTTTTTAAAAATGACACTACTGTTACAACAGATATGAGTGGTGGCACTTAGCAAGTGGGCCTAGCACACACGCTGGCAGGCAGGCAACTGCAATTAGATTACACTAGCAGACTAATGTTTCACAGTCAAAAAGTTTTTTTTTACAAAATTTACACTACTGTTACAAAACAGATATGAGTGGTGGCACTAGTTGGCAAGTGGGCCTGGCACACACGCTGGCAGGCAGGCAACTGCTATTAGATTACACTAGCAGACTGATGTTTCACAGTCAAAAAAGTTTTTTTTTTAAATTTACACCAATGTTACAACAGATATGAGTGGTGGCACTAGTTGGCAATTTGGCCTGGCACACACGCTGGCAGGCAGGCAGGCAACTGCAATTAGATTACACTAGCAGACTGATGTTTCACAGTCAAAAAAGTGTTTTTTAAAAAAATTTACACTACTGTTACAACAGATATGAGTGGTGGCACTAGTTGGCAAGTGGGCCTGGCACACTCGCTGGCAGGCAGGCAACTGCTATTAGATTACACTAGCAGACTGATGTTTCACAGTCATTTTTTTTATTATTTTCATTACTGTTACACCAGATATGAGTGGTGGCACCGGGCAAGTGGGCCTGGCACACACGCTAGCAGGCAGGCAACTGCAATTAGATTACACTAGCAGACTGATGTTTCACAGTCAAACAAGTTTTTTTATTTAAATTATTTACACTACTGTTACACCAGATATGAGTGGTGGCACTGGGCAAGTGGGCCGGGCACACGTTGGCAGGTAGGCAACTGCAATTAGATTACACTAGCAGACTGATGTTTCACAGTCAAAAAAGTTTTTTTTTTTTTTAATTATTTACACTACTGTTACACCAGATATGAGTGGTGGCACTAGTTGGCAAGTGGGCCTGGCACACACTCTGGCAGGCAGGCAATTAAAATTAGATTACACTAGCAGACTGATGTTTCACAGTCAAACAAGTTTTTTTAAAAAAATGTACACTATTGTTACAGCAGATATGAGTGGGGGCACTAGTTGGCAAGTGGCACTAGTTGGCAAGTGGGCCTGGCACACACGCTGGAAGGCAGGCAACTGCAATTAGATTACACTAGCAGACTGATGTTTCACAGTCAAAAAAGTTTTTAAAAAAATAAATTTACACTAATGTTACAACAGATATGAGTGGTGGCACTAGTTGGCAAGTGGGCCTGGCACACACGCTGGCAGGCAGGCAGGCAGGCAACTGCAATTAGATTACACTAGCAGACTGATGTTTCACAGTCAAAAAAGTTTTTTTTTTAAAAAATGACACTACTGTTACAACAGATATGAGTGGTGGCACTTAGCAAGTGGGCCTGGCACACACGCTGGCAGGCAGGCAACTGCAATTAGATTACACTAGCAGACTAATGTTTCACAGTCAAAAAGTTTTTTTTTACAAAATTTACACTACTGTTACAAAACAGATATGAGTGGTGGCACTAGTTGGCAAGTGGGCCTGGCACACACGCTGGCAGGCAGGCAACTGCTATTAGATTACACTAGCAGACTGATGTTTCACAGTCAAAAAAGTTTTTTTTTTAAATTTACACCACTGTTACAACAGATATGAGTGGTGGCACTAGTTGGCAATTTGGCCTGGCACACACGCTGGCAGGCAGGCAACTGCAATTAGATTACACTAGCAGACTGATGTTTCACAGTCAAAAAAGTGTTTTTTAAAAAAATTTACACTACTGTTACAACAGATATGAGTGGTGGCACTAGTTGGCAAGTGGGCCTGGCACACTCGCTGGCAGGCAGGCAACTGCTATTAGATTACACTAGCAGACTGATGTTTCACAGTCAAAAAAGTTTTGTTTTTTTAATTTACACTACTGTTACAACATATATGAGTGGTGGCACTGCAGGCAGGCAACTGTAATTAGATTACACTAGCAGACTGATGTTTAAAAGTCAAAATTACACAGGCAAAAAAAAAAAAGACTGATGTTCTAGCCCTAAAAAGGGCTTTTTGGGGTGCTGTCTTTACAGCAGAGATCAGATGAGTACTTCAGGACTGTAGTGGACACTGAATACACTAGCCTAGCTATCAATTTCCCTATAAAATCATCAGCAGCTACACTATCCCTCCTCTCACTAAGAATGCAGGATCAGAATGAATCTAAAATGGCTGCTGTCCAGGAGCTGGGAGGGTCTGGGAGGGAGTGTCTTCTGCTGATTGGCTGAAATATGTCTGCAGACTGTGAGATACAGGGTCAAAGTTTACTCAATGATGACGAATAGGGGGCGGATCGAACATCGCATATGTTCGCCCGCTGCGGCGAATGCGAACATGCTATGTTTGGCGGGAACTATTCGCCAGCGAACTATTCGCAACATCACTATTTATCACCTGACAAAAATCCACAAGAATCAAAAGCATTCCTCAGGCAGACCGATAATCTCTGGAATAAACAAATTGTCCCAATATGTAGACCATGTCTTACAACCTTTGGTACCTGATTTAAAGTCATACATTAGAGGCACACCACACTTAGGGGTAGATTTATCATAGTGAGAGCTGACATGATACGATGTAGCGTATCATGTCCGCTACACATCGATAAATGCTGACAGCATACGCTGTCGGCATTTATCATTGCACCATCAGTTCTTGTGAACTGCTTGTGCAATGTTGCCCTCTGCAGATTTGCGGCCAATCGGCCGGTAGCAGGGGGTGTCAATCAACCTGATCATATTCGATCGCGTTGATTTCTGTCCACAGCCTCAGAGCAGGTGGAGAAGTTATGGAGCAGCAGTCTTTAGACTGCTGCTTCATAATTTCTATTTCCGGCGAGCCTGAAGGTTCGCGCGGAAACAGGGGCATCAAGCTCCATATGGAGCTTGATAAATCGTCCCTTACTCTCAATCATTGAGCATTTAAAATGGGTAAGTGATTATGCTTTTGCCAATTTTGATGTCTCCTTACTATACACCTCCTGCTTATGCATATGTGAATACCTTGTGTGGTTATCCAAATTCCATTTGAAGTTGTGTTGTCCCTCTAAGAAGTTGTATCCTCATTTTGTGGGTTCTTCTCAGATTGTCAAGATTAGATGTGTGATCAAATTTTCCTGGAATCAATATTAGGGGAAATTAGTTTCTTCAAATATTCACTGTCTGTGATATTTGGTACTAAGGGCGCCATATAGATGAAACAATTCATTCTCAAAAACCAGATGTACCTTGTGCTAATTCATGTAGATGTTTGCATAAGTGGGGGCGATGTTGGAACCCATAGCTGTTCCTTGACATTGGATGTAAAAAGTATCCTGAAACAAGAAGTAATTATAATAAAGAATAACTTATAATAATTTAATTAGGAACTGTTATTCTTGTGGTGTAATCCTCTTACTCTCCACTAGGACAATTTTTAATCACATCAATACCGCTAGTGATACATTTTTAAAAGTTACCTGTTAACTCATCAATTTTTAACAAATAATCACTAGTATCTCTAATGTAATATAACGATTGTGTTTCAAAAGGCCTGAATACTTTATCTAAATAAATGTTTGTGAACATAGAGTCTGTCCCTGCAACTATGGGGTGGGCCGGAGGTTTTGATACATTTTTGTGGACTTTAGGAAGGGTATAAAAAACAGGGATAGTACAGTCTTTTTTTTATAAGAAACTTTTTTGTGTCCAGATCAATGTTCCCTCTAATTTTTTATTTTTTTTTGTGTGCAATTATTTTCTTCTGTGTGCGGGCTTCATACCGCTTGTAACAGGTGTAAATTTACTTTTGTTCCGTAAACCTAAATGCCTAATAGATAATGAATTTACTATTACATTAGAACCAACATCCATAAATTTATCACATTAAGCAAAAAAGGATTTGAGCTTAAGACTTCTGAAAAACTTGTGCAAGTCCTGTTCTAATTTAAAGAAATCTCCAATAGTGTCCTTACAGAAAGAGAAACCTTTTGTTAATACATCCTCTTGCACAGTTGTCAATACAGTCTTAGAAGATGTTAATTACACTTGGCGATTCCCGCGGCTTGTCATTCGCTGCGGT
The DNA here is from genome assembly GCF_027579735.1 of Bombina bombina. Classification (NCBI taxonomy): domain Eukaryota; kingdom Metazoa; phylum Chordata; class Amphibia; order Anura; family Bombinatoridae; genus Bombina; species Bombina bombina. Next base: position 677,584,737 of record NC_069501.1, on the reverse strand, counting down.
TGTATCACAGTGCCTGTTGCAGTGCCTTGCTGTGTGATGTTTCATCACCCCCTCTACATCCTTTATGTTTGATTCCCCCGAAGAGGAATCAGAGGTTGTCTCAGAGTTACTACCCCATCTGGGAGACCTTTGGATAGCTTCTTTCATCCTTACACTGGTAACAAATATGGAATTAATGGCTACTTCCCATGTAATGCTACATTATCTTATTAAATGCAGTGTGGCATGATATATGTCAGAGAGACGACACAAAGGAAGGAGAATTGAATCCCACCATTGGGGGGCACCATGGATAGGTTCCCAGCAGCGCCCGGGGAAGGTATTCATTGGAACAGATCACTGTTTTATTTATATATATATATATATATATATATATATTGGGTACTTTTAAAGCACGGCTAATCACCCGTAAGGGTCTCAAGGCGCTGCTCATTTTATCGATCTTAGAAGGATGAAAGGCTGAGTAGACCTTGCCAGAGATCGAACCTGCAACCCTTGGGTTTCTACAGAGCTCAGCCACAGTGCCTTAGCATACTGAGCTATCTGTCCGGTCAAGGGTACGAGATAGAATTGTGCAACACAAGTCTAGCATTAGAAGGAAAGACCAAGATGCACCTTTGGCGTGCCATTTTTTTGGAGCCAGGTCATTCAATTTTACAATTAAGGTTTCAAATAATAGATTGGGTCCCCAACCCAAGAAGTGGAAGCAATAGGGAACTGCTACTAAAAAGGAAATAAATGCTACACGCTACTAAAAAGGAGTTTAATAGAGATTATGATTTGAACTTGTTTTTGTAATAAATAATGTTTTTGTATTCTGGTTTTCATATCTGTATAGAATAGTGTAGGATGTAATATTATAAATATACCAGCAGGGGGAGATTTCTCAAGAATATTTTTTTCAGTAATTTTTTCAGTAATGATGAGAGGGGAGGAGTTATACAACTGTGTAAAGGTATTTAATGTCATTAGTTTTACATAGTCTTTAAGACATGATTAAGGATATGTCACCCGAATCGTAGTCTTGCTTTATTATACCTGCTCCTGGTGAATGGAATAAAAGTGTATTCTTGAATTTATGGTGGTACTGCCTTTCTTTGTTAATTTTATCTACTATTCAAGGTATACAGTAACCTTTTGGCATGCACACCGACATAACTTTAGTGCTGGATTGTACTAAGGACTCTGATACAGTGGAAGGGTTGTTTTTCAGAGGAGAACTCTTGGATGCCTTCAGCTAATGTACACGTTTATGCTCTGAGGTCACCCTTTAGGAAGAGGCTATGTCCTGAGATTTGGGTTTGACTGTGCTAAGCTTACCAAGAGTTGGTTCATGGAATGCATTAGACGTCCTGCTATTGTGGCTACAAGGACTAGCGGGCATGATATTTTTTAGGGGTCTGGGACTGTGAGGACTTTCGTTTAGCACCACTGGCAGTGCTATATTCACTTTTAACTTCTGCATCCTTATATACTGTAACTGTCTGTGGATAGTGATATTTTTACTTTGTCTATCAGAAGTGACCTCTTCTTTACCTTAGACACCAAGGGGTATATTTATCATAGTGCGAGTGGACATGAAACGATGTAGCGTATCATGTCCACTGCACATTGATGAATGCCGACAGCATACGCTGTCAGCATTTATCATTGCACCAGGAGTTCTTGTGAACTGCTGGTGCAATGCCGCCCCCTGCAGATTTGCGGCCAATCGGTCACTAGCAGGGGGTGTCAATAATCCCAATCGTATTCGATGGGGTTGATTTCTGTCCACAGCCTCAGAGCAGGCAGACAAGTTATGGAGCAGGGGTCTAAAGACTGCTGCTTCCTAACTTCTGTTTCCGGTGAGCCTGAAGGCTTGGGCAGAAACAGGGACATCAAACTCCATACGGAGCTTGATAAATCGCTCCCCAAGACTGAATGGGAGATGTTAAAATAGCATCTCTTTCTCCCATTTAGTGCATGGTTATATTCTCATGAAGACCTTGGCAAGCTTCTTCATAACCTTTCATTCCATAACTGATTCTGGCAGGTTGTTTAGATCATGTTATTTGCCTGAATTTCAACTGCATTTTTTTCTTATGACTGATTATTTGGCTAAAGAATTTTGGGATTGTGCCTCGTCTTACAAGTTTGCTTTCTCTTTGTATTCAGATGTATGGACTCTGACAGATAACCTGGTTCTTACATCTGGCTTTCCTTTTTTCTACTCTCCTGTTTTGCCCAAGCATACCTGTACACTCAATTACCCATCTATAGAGATTGACTGCTAGGCTCAACTTTGTTCCTGCTACACATCTCTTGCTTCCATGGTTACAGCCAACTACTACGGTAATTATCTTATTACCTTATGCTATCAGTGCCACTTGACAATTCTGCTTACCCAAAATGATTGGTAACTGACCCCAAAAAGTTACATCCACTTGACATTTCTGCTTATGCAAATGATTTGTGATCAAGACTGTTACCAAAAGAGGTTCTTGTCAGAGTCACTTAGATTTTGGCACTTATAGGGGGGTAGCAGCTAGATCTAATTTAGCCAAAACACCTCTAGCTTTACATACAGAGAGCCACAGGAAGCAAAAGTGTGGGAGAAATCAGCTATGTGTATATCTTGTAGAAATGTGTTTGGACCTTGTATTGAGGGGCAGGAAGATGATTTGTTGCCTCTATTTATGTTTGACAGAAAGAAACAAATTAACAAGAATTTTTGTTTGTAACCTACATTTTAAATGTGTTTTTTTTTTAATAATATAATATGCTAGGATACAAATTGGAATGGCTTCTTATTCAATCCAACTTGATTTTATTCATGGAATTTGGCTTCTAATTCAGAAAAAAAAATTCAGACAATTCCAGTTTGGTTCATATTTCAATAAAAATGTTTTATTTCAATAAAAATATGATTTCTATAATCAAAATAAATATAGTGACAGCACCACTGTTTAATTTAATATACAGAAAAAGTGCTCATGCCCGGGATAAGTCTAGTCTCCTTACCCTATAATCAAATAATACAAAAGAATCCCATCATTTGAGTCTTAGAATATTTTATTACTTAAACTTTTAGAAGCTTGAATGTTTAAATAACTCAACTTTTATAAACAGAGAAATTGGGGAAATAATGTTTGCCCATTCGTCTTCACACAAACCCCATTCTCTAAATAATAACTGCTACAGAATAAAAAGCTAAATGAACACACTCAACTCCCATAAAACAAAATCAATCATACAAAAAACAAAATTTATGCTTACCTGATAAATTTCTTTCTCTTGTGGTGTATCCAGTCCACGGGTTCATCCATTACTTGTGGGATATTCTCCTTCCCAACAGGAAGCTGCAAGAGGACACCCACAGCAGAGCTGTCTATATAGTTCCTCCCCTAACTGTCAAACCCAGTCATTTGACCAAAGACAAGCAAGAAAAAGGAGAAACTATAGGGTGCAGTGGTGACTGTAGTTTAAAAATAAAAAACACCTTCCTTAAAGTGACAGGGCGGGCCGTGGACTGGATACACCACAAGAGAAAGAAATTTATCAGGTAAGCATAAATTTTGTTTTCTCTTGTAAGGTGTATCCAGTCCCACGGGTTCATCCATTACTTGTGGGAGACCAATACCAAAGCTTTAGGACACGGATGAAGGGAGGGACAAGGCAGGCACTTAAACGGAAGGCACCACTGCCTGCAAGACCTTTCTCCCAAAAATAGCCTCCGAGGAAGCAAAAGTATCAAATTTGTAGAATTTAGAAAAAGTATGAAGCGAAGACCAAGTCGCAGCCTTACAAATCTGTTCAACAGAGGCCTCATGTTTAAAAGCCCATGTGGAAGCTACCGCTCTAGTAGAATGAGCTGTAATTCTTTGAGGAGGCTGCTGGCCAGCAGTCTCATAAGCTAAACGGATTATGCTTCTCAGCCAAAAAGAAAGAGAAGTTGCCGAAGCCTTTTGGCCTCTCCTCTTTCCAGAGTAGACGACAAACAATGCAGATGTTTGACGAAAAACCTTAGTAGCTTGCAAATAAAACTTTAAAGCACGAACCACATCAAGATTGTGTAACAGACGTTCCTTCTTTGAAGAAGGATTAGGACACAGTGACGGAACAACAATTTCCTGATTGATATTCCTATTAGATACTACCTTAGGAAGAAACCCAGGTTTGGTACGCAAAACTACCTTATCTGCATGGAAGATTAGATAAGGGGAATCACACTGCAAGGCAGATAACTCTGAAACTCTTCGAGCCAAAGAGATAGCTACTAAAAAAAGAACTTTCCAAGATAAAAGCTTGATATCTATGGAATGCAAGGGTTCAAACGGAACCCCTTGAAGAACTTTAAGAACTAAATTTAAACTCCATGGCGGAGCAACAGGTTTAAACACAGGCCTGATTCTAACCAAAGCCTGACAAAGCGCCTGAACATCTGGAACATCAGCCAGGCGCTTGTGCAAAAGAATAGACAGAGCAGAAATCTGTCCCTTTAAGGAACTAGCTGATAATCCCTTTTCCAATCCCTCTTGGAGAAAAGATAGTATCCTAGGAATACTGACCTTACTCCACGAGTAACCTTTGGATTCACACCAATGAAGATATTTACACCATATCTTATGATAGATTTTCCTGGTGACAGGTTTTTGAGCCTGAATCAATGACCAACTCGGAGAAAACACGTTTTGATAAAATCAAGCGTTCAATCTCCAAGCAGTCAGACGCAGAGAAATTAGATTTGGATGTTTGAATGGACCTTGGAGTAGAAGGTCCTGCCTCAGCGGCAGAGTCCATGATGGAGAGGATGACATGTCCACCAGATCCGCATACCAAGTCCTGCGTGGCCACGCAGGCGCTATCAAAATCACTGAAGCTCTCTCCTGCTTGATATTGGCAATCAGACGAGGGAGGAGAGGAAACGGTGGAAACACATAAGCCAGGTTGAAGGACCAGGGCACTGCTAGAGCATCTATCAGCGCTGCCTGGGGATCCCTTGACCTGGACCCGTAACAAGGAAGCTTGGCGTTCTGACGAGACAGCATCAGATCCAGTTCTGGTTTGCCCCAAAGTTGAATCAGCTGGGCAAATACCTCCGGATGGAGCTCCCACTCCCCCGGATGAATAGTCTGCCGACTTAGAAAATCCGCCTCCCAGTTCTCTGCTCCTGGGATATGGATAGCTGAGAGATGGCAAGAGTGAACCTCTGCCCATAGAATTATCTTGGAAACCTCCATCATTGCCAGGGGACTCCTTGTTCCCCCCTGATGGTTGATATAGGCTACAGTTGTGATATTGTCCGACTGAAATCTGATGAACTTGGCCGCAGCTAGTTGAGGCCAAGCCTGAAGAGCATTGAATATCGCTCTTAGTTCCAGAATGTTTATCGGAAGGAGGGCTTCCTCCTGAGTCCATGAACCCTGAGCCTTCAGGGAGTTCCAGACTGCGCCCCAGCCCAGAAGGCTGGCATCTGTCGTCACTATAGTCCACTCTGGCCTGCGGAAACTCATTCCCCTGGACAGATGGACCCGAGATAACCACCAGAGAAGAGAATCCCTGGTCTCTTGATCCAGATTTAACAGAGGAGACAAATCTGTGTAGTCCCCATTCCACTGGTTGAGCATGCAAAGTTGCAGTGGTCTGAGATGTAGGCGGGCAAACGGAACTATGTCCATTGCCGCTACCATTAGGCCGATCATTTCCATACACTGAGCCACTTATGGCCGAGAAGTGGAATGAAGAGCACGGCAAGAAGTTAGAAGTTTTGATATCCTGACTTCTGTCAGAAAAATTTTCATTTCTACTGAATCTATCAGAGTTCCTAGGAAGGAAACTCTTGTGAGAGGAGAGAGAGAACTCTTTTCTATGTTCACTTTCCACCCGTGAAACCTCAGAAAGGCCAGAATAATGTCCGTATGGGACTTGGCGATTTGAAAAGTCGACGCCTGAATCACAATGTCGTCTAGGTAAGGGTCTACCGCTATGCCCCGCAGCCTTAGAGCCACCAGAAGGGACCCTAGAACCTTTGTAAAGATTCTTGGTGCCGTGGCTAACCCGAAGGGAAGAGCCACAAACTGGTAATGCCTGTCTAGGAAGGCGAACCTGAGGAACTGATGATGATCTCTGTGAATCGGAATGTGGAGATAAGCATCCTTTAAGTCCACGGAAGTCATATATTGACCTTCCTAGATCATAGGGAGGATGGTTCGGATTGTCTCCATCTTGAAGGATGGGACCCTGAGAAATTTGTTTAGGATCTTGAGATCCAAGATAGGTCTGAAAGTTCCCTCTTTTTTGGGAACTATAAACAGGTTTGAATAAAAACCCAGCCCCTGTTCCTCTCTTGGAACTGGTTGGATCACTCCCATAACCAGTAGGTCTTTGACGCAACATAAGAATGCCTCTCTTTTTATCTGGTTTACAGATAGTTGTGAGAGATGAAATCTCCCCTTTGGAGATGAACCTTTGAATTCCAGAAGATATCCCTGGGAAACAATCTCTAGTGCCCAGGGATCCCGGACGTCTCTTGCCCAAGCCTGGGTGAAGAGAGAAAGTCTGCCCCCTACTATATCCGGTCCTGGTTCGGGGGCTACTCCTTCATGCTGTCTTAGAGGCAGCCACAGGTTTCTTGGCCTGCTTCCCCTTGTTCCAAGCCTGGTTAGGTCTCCAGACTGGTTTGGACTGGGCAAAATTTCCCTCTTGTTTTGCATTAGAGGAAACTGAGGCTGCGCCACTCTTGAAGTTTCGAAAGGAACAAAAATTATTCTGTTTGGTTCTCTTATTGGACCTATCCTGAGGAAGGGCGTGACCTTTTCCTCCAGTAATATCAGAAATGATCTCCTTCAGACCGGGCCCAAATAGGGTCTGTCCCTTGAAGGGAATGTTAAGAAGCTTAGACTTTGAAGTAACGTCTGCTGACCAGGACTTAAGCCATAGCGCCCTATGCGCCAAAATGGCAAAACCTGAATTCTTAGCCGTTAGTTTGTTTAACTGAAAAACGGCATCAGAAATAAAGGAATTAGCTAACTTAAGAGCTTTAATCCTGTCTAGAATGTCGTCTAGCGGAGTCTCCACCTGCAGAGCCTCCTCAAGAGACTCAAACCAAAAAGCCGCTGCAGCAGTAACTGGGGCTATGCATGCAAGAGGCTGGAGAATAAAACCTTGATAAATAAAAAATTTCTTAAGGAGACCCTAGAAATTTTTATCCATAGGATCTAGGAAAGCACAACTGTCCTCGACGGGGATAGTTGTACGCTTAGCTAGGGTAGAGACTGCTCCCTCCACCTTAGGGACTGTCTGCCATGAGTCCCGTATGGCGGCATCTATGGGAAACATCTTTTTGAAAGCAGGAGGGGGAGAGAACGGCACACCTGGTCTAAGTCACCACATATCTCTTGATACTTCCCATCTTGTCAAGAGCTGCAAGAGAATGACTGGAGGTGGCAGTTAGGGGAGGAGCTATATAGACAGCTCTGCTGTGGGTGTCCTCTTGCAGCTTCCTGTTGGGAAGGAGAATATCCCACAAGCAATGGATGAACCCGTGGACTGGATACACCTTACAAGAGAAACATGTGTTAATCAATTGGAAAAACAATAATATTGCCCCCAAGGCATCCCAAGGGGGAATGACCAGCAATACCTGCCAAAAAAAACTGAAAAAATAATATTAAAGTTCATAGTCTCAGTTGTCTATAGATGTTTCCATAATGCATCTTATAACAGTATCTTCAAAGATTGCAACTGTTACTTGTAACAATTTGCAGGTTTTGTTTAAAAATTAGGTTTAAGATTTTTTATTTATTTTTTGGAGTGTGGCATATCCGTGTAGATCTTTAGATTCGCTAGCATAGCTAACACTCACCTATATTGGTGTTAAAAAACTAGAATACAGTTGACATAGTTTAATGTAGGATATTGGCTAGTTTTTTAAACAATACGGATGCATGTGGGGGTGTGTATGGGTTGCTCCAATTAGGTTTCAGTATTCGGCCTTTAAAAAAGCACCCTGTGAATACACACCTATATTCTCCTTGACAAAGGGTGGAGTCCCACCCTTATGACTCTATCACCTGCACAAACCTGTGTCTAGAAGGCTGCACATCAAAACCTGCTATCCAGAGATTGAAGACACTGAGGTAGGAGAACGGAGGGCTCTACAATTACCATACCCATTCTCACACACGACTGCGGTCTCACTGATGCGGTCTACAACATGGAATACAAGTCAAGACCCAGGTAACACTGAGACATGCACAATATGGTGTTGGGCTGACATGGAGACATAATTAACGACTGAGGAAGCTGCATAACGGGCGGCTGTCAGTTAATACACAGTGAGTGAAGATTTTGTTTGTGGGAAGTTGGGACTGTATATTTATATTATTACCTCTGCAATATATTTGGACGGGAGAGCAGGTTGTTATATATATATATATATATATATATATGTGAGCGGATAGTAGACACAGGAGCCTCAAATCTTAAGTATTGACAAGCAAGAGAAATACAATTGAGGATTGCTTTAAAAGGTTAATGTACAGCATACGCATATCGTAATTGGTATTTTGCAATGTAGTGTGACATGACTCTATGAAATCAATAAGAAGTAGCACACGTTATTGAGATTGTCGTAAAATGATGTTAATGTGCTAAGTGTGGATTACAAAAGTGTGGGCCCACAGAGCAACTTGAACGGTATGCAAATTGGTACAAGTAACAGTTGCAATCTTTGAAGATACTGTTATAAGATGCATTATGGAAACATCTATAGACAACTGAGGCTATGAACTTTATTATTATTTTTTTGGCAGGTGTTGCTGGTCATTCCCCCTTGGGACGCCTTGGGGGCAATATTATTTTTTTCCAATTGATTAACACATTTTTTTGCATGATTGATTTTTGTTTGATTGGAGTTGAGTGTGTTCATTTAGCTTTTTATTCTGTAGTGGTTATTATTTGGAGGATGGAGTTTGTGTGAAGACGAATGGGTAAACATTATTTCCCCGATTTCTCTGTTTATAAAAGTTGAGTTATTTAAACATTCAAGCTTCTAAAAGTTTAAGTAATAAAATATTCTAAGACTCAAATGCTGGTATTCTTTTGTATGATTTCTATAATGTAGACAAAGTAGGGAATTCCCTTAGAGGAATATGGCTACACCTCATTGACGAGGCCCAATGAAGGCCGAAACGATCATCTGGGGTTGCTGTGCTCCTTGTTCAGAGAGGAATTGCCTGGTATTTCGGTGCTGGACTGACCGTAATTGGCGGGACCAGACTGATATACTACAGGAAAGTTCTACTCTGTGAAAAGCATTACTGGGCTAAAAGATGCTGCACCCAGGTGGTAAATCACCATAGAACAGGCTAACAATGGTATTGAGCCGGTTGTTTCTCTCTGTGTGTGTGTGTGTGTGTGTATATATATATATATATATATATATATATATATATATAAAAGCAAACACAAGGGGGGGGTTGGTTAAGCACACCACAAGAATAAAAAATAAAAAATAAACATTTTTAAGTTTTTAAAATACTAGCACACATATTGTGGGAGTGCTGCCAAAAAGACCAAAACAATAAAAAAACAACAGAGAGGGTTGGCGCACATCCAAATACTTGAATCCACATGTTTATAACATTTACAAGCAAAATTATATTTATGCTGAAAGACTTTAAGCCTATATATCTTTAAATAAAGTTGGGATCTTAGTCACACAATTTGGCCATATTCTGCTAAGCCAGTCACCACTTTCAAGGTGTCCCAAAATAAGACTGGTCCTAACACTAGTCTGTTTAGCTTTGCTGGGCTGAGTCATTCGATTCTAATATTAAATACAGAATTCCAACATTGCAGTGCTATGCCTCAAATCATGACTGCACAGAATGAAACTCCCTAGCTGAGTGTATATATATATATATATATATATATATATATACCATGATCACATTATATGGAATACACCTGGGTTCCTGGGCTGGGTGGTGTGCATTAACCAAAGGGATTTGGTCAACTCCCTATTATAGAAGCAAACACAAGGGGGGGGTTGGTTAAGCACACCAAAAAAAAAAAAAAAAAAAAAAAACATTTTTAAGTTTAAGTTAAGTTCAGCTAGGGAGTTTCATTCTGTGCAGTCATGATTTGAGGCATAGCACTGCAATGTTGGAATTCTGTATTTAATATTAGAATCGAATGACTCAGCCCAGCAAAGGTAAACTGGCTAGTATAATGTGACTATGGTATATATATATATATATATATATATATATATATATATATATAAATCTAGGGAGTTTCATTCTGTGCAGTCATGATTTGAGGCATAGCACTGCAATGTTGGAATTCTGTATTTAATATTAGAATCGAATGACTCAGCCCAGCAAAGCTAAACAGACTAGTGTTAGGACCAGTCCTATTTTGGAACACCTTGAAAGTGGTGACTGGCTTAGCAGAATATGGCCATATTGTGTGACTAAGATACCAACTTTATTTAAAGATATATAGGCTTAAAGTCTTTTAGCATAAATATAATTTTGCTTGTAAATGTTATAAACATGTGGATTCAAGTATTTGGATGTGCGCCAACCCTCTCTGTTGTTTATATATATATATATATATATATATATATATATATATATATATATATATAAGCAGCAAAAAGAGAGTATTGCAGGCAGCGGTTTTTAAAAATTAAAGAAAGTCTTTATTAGAACATAAGTTAAAAACACTCCAGAGATCAGCACAGGTACATCACAACAGAAAGTCCGCTAACATGTTTCGGCCTCAGGCCATAATCATAGCTACTGGACAGTGCACCTGAGCCTTTAAAAAGCACCAGGATCACCCTGATTGGGTAAAAACAAAGTTACACGTTATGATGTCAATTAACTCTATGAGTACCTATACATATTGATAAGCCTGTTATCTGAATATCATGGATTTATATACAAGAATTGACCAAACATATTACATGTTAAAGAAAAACAGCTGTACATAAAATATTGACATTTAGTTAAGCAATGATTTATGAACTTACAATGGTCCTAAATATAAATTAAGCTAGTATGTAGAAATAGAACAATTGCGATAAATGTTAACAATACAAATTACATATACAGAATACATTTGGTCGTTCTGTTAATCATTATAGAATTAAATATATAGAAAATAATGTACGCTGTTGTAACGAAATGTATAATAAATCACTTCTTATGGATAGTGAAAGAACGAAAAAACGAAAAAATAAAAAAATTAAAACATGAAAAAATGCCCCATACCAGAAGACATAGACTACCCTGACTTGAGAGTGTTTACACACACACATATATATATATATATATATATATATATATATATATAAATATATATGTATATATATATATATATATATATATATACACACAACACTCGATCAAGAGTAACAATATAAATCAGACCAAGTGATATTAGTGATATAGTAGTACATGTTCACTAAAGTATGGGATTCAAAGTTGCAATATGGGAAATGAAAGATGATAAAAAATGGAAGATGATAAGAAACTACAATATTGCAATATGAGAAATGGGAGGTGATAAAAAAGAAATGCACAAAAGTGAGATGCACAAAAATACCAGGCCCAGGCTGCTACACAAGAGGGAACAAGAAGCCTGTACTGCAGAATATTCTTCTATTGCCAGTAATTAATCAGGTCATATTCTGAATTCAAACCAGTAGGTACACAAGTTTGAAGTTTGAATATCCAGAACATTTCCCTCTTCTGTAGCAGCCTGTCTCTATCACCTCCTCTTGGAGGACAAGTCACTCTTTCAATGGCCTGCCACCTCAGTGAGTTTACACTTTTTTGGTGACATTTCGGAAAGTGCTGAACTAAAGGTGTGGATGCTACACCAGCTTGTATCGTGGACAAGTGGTTTCGAATTTGTACCTTAACCTCAGTAGTTGTGAGTCCAACGTACTGTAGGCGGCACATAGTGCAGCTCAACACATATACAACATATGTGGAGGTGCACTTGAGACAGGACTGGATAGCAAAAGTCTCTCCTGTAACCTCAGATTTAATACTATCTGAGGGTAGAACAAAGTTGCATACTCTGCATTTATTGAGGCATTTGAAGATACCTCTATGTGTAAGCCAGGAGCTTTGTCTTGGGTTAATCTTAGGGAGAACAAAGGGTGACAATAAATTGCCTAAAGTAGTTGTTTTCCTGTAGGAACAACGTAACCACTGCATTGTTATCCTACTTTGAAGTTCATGTTTGCGGTGTGTATACTAACTGTATTTATACGGACAGTAACTGTGAACTGTAATTTATATATATATATATATATATATATATATATATACATACAAACAAATACATCTTTAGCAATGTTTTTAGCAATCTCACTGTTAAAGCCCTTTGGTGGCTTTTTTTTTTTTTTTTGTGCAATATTTTTTTGGAATACATTTTATTAGATGTGAAAAAAGAGAAAGAGAACAGCACTCCTGAGATAGAACAAAAGTTAGAATAACTTCCATGCCTGTTCATTTAAATTGCAACTCAGGGTGCCAGTTCTTTTAGCACACTATGCCCCTTCACAGAGAAAAAATATCCTGTAGCATATCAGTCTGATCCTGCCCATTGACAGTCCAGCACCGAAATACCAGGCAATTCTCCTCTGAACAAGGGAAGCAACAACCCCAGATAATCGTTTCGGCTTTCTGTGGACCTCGTCAGTGAGGTGCAGTTTTATCTCTCTAAAGGCAAGTGTGCACGGGGTCCACGTCTGGATTTTGCTCAACTTGTATAATAAGCACAATTAAAATGGATTGTTAAAAAAAACATATTGCTTGCACACAAATGTTTGTGCCTCACTTGTAATCTAGCACTAAATACATTTTATAAGCAAAGTATTGGTTATTCCTCACCCCCTTTTAGTCATGGATGTCTCCATATTGAAATCTATCTTAAACTCTCTTCAGATATCTGCAGTGTAATCTAGGTTCCATAATGGTAGCACCCATAAATAAAGGGATGTGCATGAAATGTATTTAGTGCCTAGTGTCCCTTAAAATACTCTTGCACATGCTCAGTAGTAGCAGGTGCATGTGAAAGTGTGCATATACAAATACTGAACAAAAATAATGTATGTACAGGTTAAAGTTTTTTAAAAACTGCACACTCCATCTGAATCATAAAAGTTTAATTTTGACTTGTGACTCTTTAATGTGGCTCTTTATTTGAACATTTCATACACTGCTGAAATATATTTAAAAGATTTAATTGAAGTATTTTTTTATTTTTTTCATTTGCAGCATCTAAATGCAGAGAATAAACAAAATGTCTGTCTTTTAATTGTTTTAAATTCTGTTTTACCTTCTTTAATTTAATATGGAAAATATTTGTACACTTGTTTTAGTTTTAGTGTTTAGTGACCAGACCGTTTTTCAATTTTCTTACCGTTAAGGACCAGGGCTGTTTATACATTTCTGCGGTGATAATGTTTAGCTGTAATTTTCCTCTTACTAATTTACTGTACCCACACTTATTATATACATTTTTTTCTTGCCATTTAATGGAATTTCTATTTATTTTCATCATATCATATAATTTACTATAGAAAAATATAAAATATAATGAAAAAATTGAAAAAACACACACATTGTTTCTAACTTTGACCCCAAAATCGGTTACACATCTACAACCACCAAAAAACACCCATACTAAATAGTTTCTACATTTTCTCCTAAGTTTAGAAATAATCAATGTTTACACCCTTAACCCCTTAAAGGACTGGGAATTTCAGACTAAAACTTCCCCATAAGACCAGAGTATTTTAGCATTTTTGCTATCACTCCATTTAAACATAAAAGGAGCCTTTTTTTAAATTTACCAAAACTATATATAATTTATCAAAACTATATATATATATATATATATATATATATATATATATATATATATATATATATATATATATATATTAGACAACCCAAAGTATTAATCTAGGCCCATTTTGGTATATTTCATGCCACCATTTCACCGCCAAATGCGATTAAATTAAAAAAAAAAGTTAACTTTTTCACAAACTTTAGGTTTCTCACTGAAATTATTTACAAACAGCTTGTGCAATCATGGCACAAATGGTTGTAAATGCTTCTCTGGGATCTTCTTTGTTCAGAAATAGCAGAAATATATGGCTTTGGTATTGATTTTTGGTAATTAGAAGGCAGCTAAATGTAGCTGTACACCACACTTGTATTATGCCCAGCAATGAAGGGGATAGGTAGCTTCTAGGGTTAATTTTAGCTTTATGGGCTGACTTATCATCGGTCTGTCTGACATAATTTACTCAGTGGATCATGTCCAACAGACATCAATGAATGCTGACAGCATACATTGTCAGCATTCAGCTGTCAGCTTGTGCAATGCCGCCCCCTGCAGATTCGCATCCAATCGGCCGCTAGCAGAGGTTGTCAATCAGCCCGATCGTATAGGATTGGGCTGATTGATGTCCGCAGCCTCAGAGCAGTCATACCAGTTATGGAGCAGTGGTCTTAAGACCTCTGTTTCAGAACTACTGTTTCCGGCAAGCCTGAAAGCTTGCGCAGAAACGGGCTTCAAGCTTAATTTGGATCTTGATAATTCAGACCCATATTGTACAGATTAACTTCCCACCCCCTGCTTGTAGGGTTGATTTTAGCTTTAGTGTATAGATTACCTTCCTACCCCCTCATCCCTCCCTAATCCCTCTCAAACAGCTCTCTTCCCTCCCCCACCCTCCAATGGTCACCCCCAAAGTCTGCCAGTATGAAAATACATTTATTTTTTATTTTTAAATATATATATATATATATATATATATATATTTTTATATATTGTCTGCAGTGTAGGATCCCCCCTTACCTCCCAACCTCCCTGATCCCCCAAACAGCTCTCTAACCCTCCCCCCTCTACCTATTTGCTGCCATCTTAGGTACTAACAGCTGTCTGCCAGTACCCAATTTGCTGCAAATTATGTTAATTTTTTATTAAAAATAAAAAAAAACATTTTTTTCTGTAGTGTAGCCCCCCCTTATTAACCTTACCCCTCCCAGATCCCTTTCCCACCCCGGATCCCCCTCCCTCCTTCCCACTCACTGACGCTTTTTTTTCCATATTGTAGTGGTCCCACCCGCTCCCGCCCTCCTCCTGAAGTTGAACTTATTAACTGCATTATCAAATGCATAGAAGCCAATGAAGCGCACAAACTGAAAAATAAGAACTATCACCCATACTCACACACTAAACTGACCGCATTTATTCAAAAGCCCTAAACCCATCACATTGATAAATATGTTCTATTTATTCTTAAATAAATATTTATAGATATCTGATGATTTTTTTGGGTAAAATATATAGCTATACCTTTATATAGATATATACAGATACATATAGGAATATCTATATTAAAACACTTAGAACATATTCCCCTATGTGAAGAACATTGGAATGAGAAATATTTACAGTAAATAAACAGTTAAGCACTTTATTATATATGAATATCGCATAAATATGATTTTTCATGTTTTCAGCTACCTGTCTGCAAAGACCTCTAATGAACTTATATTTATTTCTATGTATGTATATACTGTATATGTATTTATGTGTTTATATGAGTATATATGTCTGTAAATACATATATTCATATATAAATGCATAAATACATATATTTACACACACACATATATATATATATATATATATATATATATAGATATAGATATATATACATACATACGTACATTTAGACATGTGTATGTATATATCTCTATGTTAAAGCCTTTTGCAGGCCTTTTGAGACCTCATATCTTTGAGCCCTTAAAACTTTTTAATGCATTTCAATTGCGCTCAAACGAATGCATTTACTTTCAATTCGTAATACGTGAGCAATTTGCATTGCGCGCAAAAATCTGTAAAATACCCCATATCGATTGCGCGCTACAGTTAGCACACCACTTGTAATATAGCCCTTAATTAGCTACAATTTATGGGTTTGTTTCAAATAAAGTATTTCTTTTAATCATAACGAGTTTATAGCTTAATTAATTTAAGTAGCTGCTTATTTATTAAAATTCAAAAGTCTGGTTTATTCAGTAATCATGACTACAAGACATTATGATGCCTGGACTATTTAAAGGACAGTCTAGTCAAAATTAAACTTTCATGATTTAAATAGGGCATACAATTTTAAACAACTTTCCATTTTACTTTAATCATCAAATTTGCTTTGTTCTCTTGGTATTCTTTGTTGAAAATTAAACCTATGTAGGCTCATATGCTATTTTCTAAGCCCTTGAAGGCTGCCTCTTATCTCAGTGCATTTTGACAGTTTTCACAGCTAGACAGTAATAGTTTATGTGTGCCTTATAGATAACATTGTGCTCTATCCTGTGGAGTTTCCTACGAGTCAGCACTGACTGACTAAAATGCAAGTCTATAAAAAGAAATGAAATAAGGGGGCAGTCTGCAGAGGCTTAGCTACAAGGTAATCACAGAGGTAAAAAGTATATTAATATAACAGTGTTGGCTATGCATAACTTGGGAATGGGTAGACTGCTCCTTTAAACCTAGCAAGAAAAGCTAGCAACATGTATAACAAAGAATAGTGGGTGGAATGGAAATATCAATAAGTATTATAAAACATATAAGCTAGGTAAGCTATAATGATAAAAGCATTTTTTATCTGTAGATGAATGGGTGACTCAAAAAACATATTTTCTAGTTGAACATTCAAAGCATAAATGCCATTGATACTACACATAATGACCACTGTTAATAAAAGGTCAGCCATATATTTTCTTCTTAAAATTTGAAACAGTTTTTATGTATTTTCTATATTTTATGATTAAACTAAAAAGGTTAATTTAATTTCTTGCAATACCATCTGTTATATATTAAGGATTATTGAACTGATTTTTCCTGTAATGTTTACTAAAATTCAAAAGCACTAAAGAAAAGCATGTGAGCAGAAGTAGCCCTCACTAATTTATAGTGACATGTTTTTTTACATTAATTATATTGTTTGTGGATTTTATGTTATAGTTTATAATTATTTGAATAAATCAGAATTTGTTTGATTGTGTCAATGTCTGCAAACATTCTGTCAGCACTTTCAGCAATATAATCCTATCTTTGTGTGTGTACATATATTCATGCATAAATTGCATGGATATTTGAAGGATTTTCAAATTCAATTATAAAAATTCAAATTTGTAAAGATTCTAAAATAACCCAATAACAAGTTTCCAAGTGCACTCATAAAACAAAAACAACCCCAATGACATGCATTGGGACAATATGACAATGCTATTCTATTTAGTCAGGAAAATACTGTTAGCTGTTTTTCTGATTTTTATTTGTATTTTTTTAAATTCATGAACTTCGAATGATTGAAAACTAATTTTGCCTGTACTTTCAAGTAGCATTTCGCATTTCTGAGCTTTTTGCATGTTTTTTTCCCCAAATGTTAAAGGGACAGTCTACACCAGAATTTTTATTGTTTAAAAAATAGATAATCCCTTTATTACCCATTCCCCAGTTTTGCATAGCCAACACAGTTATATAAATACACTTTTAACCTCTGCGATTATCTTGTATCTAAGCCTCTGCAAACTTCCCCTTTATTTCAGTTCTTTTGACAGACTTGCAGTTTAGCCAATCAATGCCTGCTCCCAGATAACTTCACGTGCATGAGCACAGTGTTATCTATATGAAATACATGAACTAACACCCTCTAGTGGTGAAAAACTGTTAAAATGCATTCTGAAAAGAGGTGGCCTTCAAGGTCTAAGAAATTAGCATATGAACCTCCTAGGTTAAGCTTTCAACTAAGAATACCAAGAGAACAAAGCAAAATTGGTGATAAAAGTAAATTGAAAAATTCTTTAAAATACATTCCCTATCTGAATCATGAAAGTTTATTTTGGCCTAGACTGTCCCTTTAAAGTTTATGAGTTATTAAACAAGAGGTTTTTTATGTTGAAATTTAAAGTAAAATGTGTAGTTTGATATGATAATTTGAATGTTAATTTTTTAATAATGCATTTGGAGTTTTAAACAAGTAAAATTAAAATATATTATTTTTAATTGCACCCATGTTCTGATAAATATATTTTTAATTCTTTATATATGATTGTATTTTATGTATATGCATTTTGTAAACATTTGGATTTGATTAATTTTTCTTCTTATAGAAATATGCCCTTCCTACTCTAGTTGTCTATTTATATTTATGATTTAAAGATCTAATAAGTGGAAGAGAAAATGTTAATCAATTAGAGAGGACACTGGAGATTTTAAACAAGAGCATGGAAAAGAATAGTATCCCAGAGAAATCCACGATACAGCATGAAACCTATGTTAAATTGTCCGTTTGCCAACGAGAAGGGGAGAACGTTATCACAACACCA
Organism: Bombina bombina; assembly: GCF_027579735.1. Classification (NCBI taxonomy): domain Eukaryota; kingdom Metazoa; phylum Chordata; class Amphibia; order Anura; family Bombinatoridae; genus Bombina; species Bombina bombina. The sequence continues at coordinate 677,566,321 of NC_069501.1, read as the reverse complement.
TGTATCTATGCAAACAAAAGTAAATGTGTTTAATAATAAAAGATACAAATAATAAAGTTAAAGTCATAACTGTACACAATTTAAACTAATAGAAATGGTTGTAGTAATGGTTCAAACATTTAAACATGTTCATTTTAAATTATAATAAAAAGTGCACATGGTTAATTGTACAAATCATGTATTGGGAGAGGAAAAACATACAAAGAGAGAGCAACCTTGATTCAAGATAACAATTTATTTTACAGTAAATTCTTGCTCTATATAGACAAACACATACTAAAATCAGAATGAAATCACTATCACCTAACTATTAAGTGGTTACTCGTCTGTCAGCGGTCCCAGTCTCAAAAGTACAGCTTCTAACTATCATGTGATGAAGATGAAAGTTTGTACTCCTACAGTTAGATTCATCAAACCAAGGTCAACTTCTCTCACTGAAATATCTGTTGCTGACTGGACAAAGCTTCTGATAGCAAACTACAAACTGTGATATTTCCTGTCCTCTACATGTATTTTATTCTCCTCACTGGGGACCTTTCTGAAGAGTTAAATGAGATTGTATAAAACTCTTTTAACTCTTAAGAAAGTTCCCCCATGTAGGGAATTAAATGTGTGTTAAGATATCTAGTTTGGACTTTGGCAGATAAAATAGTTATAGGGAAAGTCTAGTCAAAATTCAACTTTCATGATTCAGATAGGGCATTTAACTTTAAACAGCTTTCAATTTTACTTTTATCATCAAATTTGCTTTCTTGTCTTCTTATTCTTTGTTGAAAGCTAAACCTAGATGGGCTCATTTGATGATTTCTAAACCCTTGAAGGGCGCCTCTTATCTGAATGCATTTGACAGTGTTTGACACCTAGAGGGCATTAGTTAATGTGTGCTAAATAGATAACATTGTGCTCACGCCCTTGGAGTTACTTACGAGAGGGCACTGATTGGCTAAAATGCAAGTATGTCAAAAGAACTGAAATAAAATAGAACGTGTTTCCATAGGCTCCAATGGGAGCCTCGTTCTCTTACTGTGAGACACGGAAAAGCAACTAGTGCAGTTCAAGGGGAAAGTCACTCAATGTTGGGCAGCAAAATTTAAATATATATGTATTTGAATATATACATATATATTTGTGTGTATATATATTTATGTGTGTATACATATACTGTCTTTCTAATATTTCATCCTGGATGTCTTCTCACTACCGTAAGCTAAATCTCTCAAAAACTGAGCTCCTTATTTCCCCTCTTCTTCCAAAATCTCTACCCCCCAACTTTCTCTAACTGTTGATAATGACATAAATACCCCAAACACGCATGCCGATATATTGGGGTCACCCTTGACTCAGATCTCTCTTTAACTCCCCACATCCATTCTTTGGCCAATTCTTGCCGCCACCACCATAAAAACATCTCCAAAATTTGCCACTTCCTCACATGATACAATTAAGACTTTAATCCACTTTACAATCATTTCCCACCTTGACTATTTCAACTCCATCCTCTCCGGCCTGTCTATCTCCCTAACAATTCATAATAAATGCCTCTGCCAGGCTGATCTTCCTACACATCGCTCCTCTTCTGCTGCACCTCTCTGCCAGTCCCTTCACTGGTTTCTTCTAACCTCCAGAATAAAACATAATATCCTGACTATAATTTAAACTTAAATCTCTCAATAACACTGCTCCACCCTATATCTCTGACCTAGTCTCCAGATACTCACCCCCCCCATTCCCTTCCCTCTGCTCATGACCTCCTTCTCTCTTCCTCTCTTGTTACCTCATCACATTCCCATCTACAAGACTTCTCCAGACTGCCCCCTATTTTGTGGAACTCTCTGCCTCACTCTAAACGATTCTCTCCTATTTTTTAAACTTTCAAGCGCTCCTTAAAGACTCTACTGTTTAGGGATGCATACAATATACACTAACATTTCCTATCTAAGTTCCTTTCCTCCTTTAGTTATCCCCTTGAAACCCCTTAGCATGTAAGCCTAAAAGCCTAGCTGCTTTGTAGATCACTTTCATGAGAGATGATTTACAATAGTGAAACTCTTGGCAAGTCCCTCAATCCTTTTGTCTCTCAGAAATGTGCCCTTGCATATTAGACCTATGTCTTTAGCGCTGCAGAACATGTTGGTGCTCTACAAATAACTGATAATAATAATAATATTAAAAAATAAATATATACAGTCATGGACAAAAATATTGGCACCCCTGCATCAGATAATGCACCACTTCGCCCAGAAAATTGTTGCAATTACTAATGTTTAGACATTCTCATGTTTATTTATTTTGTTTGTATTGGTACAACACAAAAAAAGCAGAGAAAAATAAGCCAAATCTGACACATTCCACTCACAACTCCATAAATGGACTGGACAAAATTATTGTCACCTTCAAAAAATTGTAAGAAATAATTGCATTCCAAGTTTGTGATGCTCCTGTAATTTATAAATAAACTTACCTGTATCAATTACAGGTAATCGACAATCCTGAAAGTATCCCTCTTTTTGTGATAACCAATGTATAATTAGGGATGCTGGCCAGCAAGCAAAACTATATATCATTAATATAGTTGTGTAAAGTGTCCAATAACATACCATTTCATTATTATTTAACTGAGGGTGGATAACAGTAGCACATTAGTCATCTTTATCCCTCCATGGGTATGGGAATCAAAGCTCAGTGGTCCAAAATATTTTCTCATATTCTGTTCTGATGGTGTCATTACCAATTTTCATCTCTCTCTCTCTCTCTCTCTCTCTCTCTCGCTTACCAAAGTTATGAGATATGTGTCCAGCAGTGTGGTAATGTTGTCAAATAAAACTAAAGAAGATATAACAAAATAGAAAGAGAAATTTTTTTTTTTGTTAGTGTAAATAAGTAAATATGTAGGACTCCAACGTACTATATCAGAATCCAAATAAAGGATTTTATACCAATGGGAGTCCCTGATTTTAAAAGCCCAACATCATTATTGTGACTTATTAAAAACAAAAAAGGGTTTAGCATTTACTATAGCTAAATTATTATTATTTTTTATTATCATCGGTTATTTGTAGAGCGCCAACAGATTCCACAGCGCTATAAGCAAAGGGGGAGTACAACAAAACAATTATAGGGATCAAATGGGTAGAGGGTCCTGCCAAGAGTTGCACTGTTGTAGTCAGCTCTTAAGAAGGTGATCTACAAACAGCTGGACTCTTAATCTTACATGCTAAGGGGGTTCAGGGGATAGCAATGGAGGAGTGGAACTAGTATAAAGTAAGGTTAGTGTACGTTGTATGCATCCCTGAACAGTAGAGTCTTTAGGGAGTGCTTGAAGCTTTCAAAACTAGGGGAGAGTCTTAAAAACTGTCTTAATACCTCTAACTTTAATAAAGTATGAGGTAAGAGCTCATGACCTGTGAATATATTATAAGTTCAAATAATGTCCATATACACAAAAAGAGTTTATAAAAATGGTACTAAAAAAAGTAGAAGTAGTAAGATAAAGAGTGATCCCTGGTGGTCTAATTTGCAGAGAGTGTAACGTTCACATTGCTGGTTCTTGCTTGTTAAACTGGAAGTGGATCTTTAGAAACCGGAAGTATAATAATCCACTTCATCAGAGATTAATCCACTTCAATCCAGGGCCATCCTTTATCCAGAGAAATTTATCTTTCAGCCACCAGGGTACAATCTAATCATAAACAAAAGTCCAATAAAAAGCTGTCACTCTCTGGCTTTTCCAAGTGCTTTATTTTGCACAAAACATACCAGTGACATTTAGGGGATCTCACCCTTTCATCAGTGCCAGCTGTTTATTGGACTTATGTTTATGAATTTGATTGCACCCTGGTGGCTGAAAGATAAGTTTCTCTGGAATATATATCCTTTTAAACATTCCCTGCTTTTCAAATGTTTTCCCAAAGCATTGATACTGTATTTATTGTTTTGGCTGCATTTCTAGTGGTTCACATTTGCTGTGTGAGATATGTATTGGGCCATTTAATGTAACTTTAAATGTTAATGGCAGGAACCACCCACTGATGTTCAGCCAGTAAAGATAGGTGCAATGAGCCTCAATTCATTTTAAACATGATCTCTCCTGAACAACTGAACTTCTTGTCAGTGTAACTAGCATCTATGAATATAGCACACAGTGACAACTTCAAAGTGTTCAGCCATCATCATTGATTCTAGTAGAAGAGGTTAATGTTAGTGTTAACTGAGGTCAGTGGCCTGAGCCAGTCGATAGTTTTGATTGCAGGGTGTTGTGTACCAGTTAGAGTTATTTACAGTTAAGTGGCAGCCATTATGATTTCAATGTGTTAAAACCTGGTCACAATTTGTTGGGGGGGGTATTGAGGTTATTATTATTAAATTACTTGTTACCTATAGGAAACATATATTATATATGCTTCAGTATTGCAGCAGTTGGTGACAGAGGCTCCTTGGTGACTGGTTACAGAGAAAACATATTAGGAGCCTCTATTATTTCCTGAACTGTCAGTAAATATAATCAATGTGGTGTGAATCTGTAACACGAGGCCACTATAAAAATATGATATCTCTAGATTTTTAACTGAAGCTCCATATTAGAAACATGTGTAGTATCTTCGCATAAATAACATTCACAAATGCAAAAGTATACAGAAATGTTATTAATTAAAAATCACATTTTAATGTGTGCTACATTACACTGCACTAGTCTCAGCATCTCACTGAAATATGCAGAGAATACAACATTCTCTTTCTTGCATCCTATGAGAGTTGTAATAGAGCCAGAGGATCTCACATTAATAGTTTATAGCCCCATTAAGCTTTTGTATGATTAGGACAATTAACCCTTACAGTAAACATATTTGTATATTTATTCACTTCTTCGTAATCACCCACTGCAACAAAATCTCCTCTCTGCAGTAACACACAGCCAGGCAATTACCTGTATAAGAGCTCAACAACAAATCTTCACACCATCACCATCTCTGTATAAATATAAAAAGGAAAGTCAATATTCAAAAAGAAAATTACGCAACTGACAACAAATACAATCATAATCAGTAATGCCAGTCTGTTCTCAAATGCCTTACATCCTTAGCTGTTATTATATTGTAGTCTTTATTTTATGTACTTTCACAAGTAATCTAATTTCTATGCAGCTATTACTCGCAAATGTACACACAGTTCAAATATTTTCAACTTTCAATTGATTGTGGCTATGGCTGTATAAAGCTGTTTGGTTTACACACTTAAAAGGGGAATTAAAACTGTAACTACAAGACTGACATACCATGTAAGTGTAAAAAAAAATCTGAAAACATTAACCGTTTGATGACTGCTAGTGATTTAAATGACCTAACTCCCCAACCACTTGCCTTACTTGTAGGAGCCAATCAGGGCTTGCTATTTTAGCAGTCACTGCCATTTTGGTTGCAACACTTGAATTGTTTTGTGTTATCATATCTTAGCTCCTCCGCTGACTCAAATAGGGACAGATATGTAGCATGGTTAAAATTTGGAAGTCAGCAGTGTGCCCACAATTTTAAGAGTTAATGTAAAGTAACTAAAAGCGTTTATATATATATATATATATATATATATATACTGTATATATATATATATATATATATATATATATATATATATATATATATATATATATATATATATTTATATTTATTTATTTTTTTTATTTTTTTTTTAATTTGCATTCAGTGATAATTGCATTTTACATGAACTGGGAGGGTATGGTTTAGTATTTAATCTGGGACTGCTCTAGCAAAACAAGTCAAATAATAATTATATGTTTTGCTACTTGAAAATGCCAGGAAGGAAATAACACTCTCCCATTGTTACTGTTGATGAAGGTTTTGTATCTCAAGGACAACCAGATTTTACAAGCCCTCCGAGGCATTCTCAGGCTAATAAAGCTCTATATCATCCACATTTTTTGTTGATTATATAATAATTCAAGCTGAAAGGATAAGATTTGTAAAGCCAAGGATTTGTAATATTCTCTCTGGTGACATAGAACCATCTGGTTAGACTCATGCATCCCTGGAGTTCAAACAACAAGTATAATCCACTTAAGTGCATTTCTTAATGACATGTTTCATAGGTACGTTTAGAGTGTTCTAGTACGTATTAGTGATGTTAAATGCAGAGGAAGCAAGATTAATTAATGTCACATGGGTTAAAGAACTTCTGCTCTTGCAGTGAAATATAACACAATTGCAGAGACATGCAGTGTAATGCCAGCAGCTTTGCACATTCTAACTATGGACTTTTCAAAAGAGCAATTATTTATATTAATAAATAACATATGTTAGAAATATTATATAGGTTAAAATGACATTGTATTGTAATATTTCTTCCCTTTATTGTGTTCCAAATTATCCATTTTACCTGCTGGAGTTAAAAAAAAAAGTACCTTTACCTTTATTTTGAAATAGTTGCTCTTTTGCCTGTTTAAACCAGCACCTATGCTGATCATTTTTATACTGATGTATAGAAAGGGTTCTTTAAAATACATAAAATACATGTACCTTTATCAGCTGTTTGATTGAGTGCATTGTCCTTTTAAAACTATACAATTTCTTAACTTTATTTTAGATTGTGTACACAGGCAATGGTGCATATTTATCAAGCTCTGTATCAAGCTTGATGCACCGTGTTTTGGCTCGCCGGAAACAGAAGTTATGAAGCAGCGGTCTAAAGACCACTGCTTCATAACCTGTCCGCCTGCTCTGAGGAGGCGGACAGAAATCGACAGAAATCAATCCGATTGAATACGATCGGGTTGATTGACACCCCCTGCTAGCAGGGGGCAGTATTGCAATGATAAATGCAGAGAGCGTATGCTGTCAGCATTTATCGATGAACAGCGGACATGATCCGCTATATCGGATCATGTCCGCTCACACGATAATAAATAGGCCCCAATATATATAAGAATAAACATATGCTAAAATGAGATATAAATGGATGTACAAAGTTGTAACACAGCCATAAAACATGTTATCTGCTCACATCATCATTAATCTCTAGGATTAACACCATATGTTCGGTATTAAACTGAACTATTTCAACTGGTTAACCACTAAAATGTATGCAAATCACTGGACACATACGGCTAGATTTAGAGTTCTGCGTCCAAAGGGGTGCGTTAGCTACGCGTGCTTTTTTTCCCCCGCACCTTTTAAATACCACAGAAGGGCTGCGTAGAGCATATTTACCGCCACTGCAACTCTAAATACCAGCGTTGCTTACGGACGCGGCCAGCTTCAAAAACGTGCTCGTGCACAATTCCCCCATAGAAAACAATGGTGCTGTTTGAGCTGAAAAAAAACCTAACACCTGCAAAAAAGCAGCGTTCAGCTCCTAACGCAGCCCCATTGTTTCCTATGGGGAAACACTTCCTAAGTCTGCACCTAACACCCTAACATGTACCCCGAGTCTAAACACCCCTAACCTTACGCTTATTAACCCCTAATCTGCCGCCCCCGCTATCGCTGACCCCTGCATATTATTATTATCCCCTAATCTGCCGCTCCGTACACCGCCGCAACCTACGTTATCTATATGTACCCCTAATCTGCTGCCCCTAACACCGCCGACCCCTATGTTATATTTATTAACCCCTAATCTGCCGCCCCCGCTATCGCTGACCCCTGCATATTATTATTAGCCGATCAGATAATCAGATTGATCTCGCATTCTATTGGCTGATCGGAACAGCCAATAGAATGCGAGCTCAATCTGATTGGCTGATCGGATCAGCCAATCGGATTGAACTTGATTCTGATTGGCTGATTCCATGAGCCAATCAGAATTTTCTTACCTTAATTCCGATTGGCTGATAGAATCCTATCAGCCAATCAGAATTTGAGGGACGCCATCTTGGATGACGTCCCTTAAAGGAACCGTCATTCGTCGGGAAGTCATCTGTGAAGATGGATGTTCCGCGCCGGCGGGATGAACATGGATCCGGAAGAAAGAAGATTGAAGATGCCGCTTGATAGAAGACTTCAGCCCGATCATGGACCTCTTCAGCTCCCGCTTGGATGAAGACTTCAGCCCGATCATGGACCTCTTCAGCTCCCGCTTGGATGAAGACTTCAGTCTGATCATGGACATCTTCAGCCCCCCGTTTGGGCTTGGATCAAGACATCGGAGGAGCTCTTCTGGATCGATCGGTGAACCCGGCGTGGTGAAGATAATTTAGGAAGATCTTCAGGGGCTTAGTGTTAGGTTTATTTAAGGGGGGTTTGGGTTAGATTAGGGGTATGTGGGTGGTGGGTTGTAATGTTGGGGGGGTATTGTATTTTTTTTTTACAGGCAAAAGAGCTGAATTCTTTGGGGCATGCCCCGCAAAGGGCCCTTTTCAGGGCTGGTAAGGTAAAAGAGCTTTTCTATTTTAATTTTAGAATAGGGTAGGGCATTTTTTTATTTTGGGGGTCTTTCTTATTTTATTATGGGGCTTAGAGTAGGTGTAATTAGTTTAACATTGTTGTAATATTTTTCTAATGTTTGTAAATATTTTTTTATTTTTTGTAACTTAGTTCTTTTTTATTTTTTGTACTTTAGTTAGTTTATTTAATTGTATTTATTTGTAGGTATTGTATTTAATTAATTTATTGATAGTGAAGTGTTAGGTTTAATTGTAGATAATTGTAGGTATTTTATTTAATTTATTTATTGATAGTGTAGTGTTAGGTTTAATTGTAACTTAGGTTAGGATTTATTTTACAGGTAATTTTGTAATTATTTTAACTAGGTAACTATTAAATAGTTATTAACTATTTAATAGCTATTGTACCTGGTTAAAATAATTACAAAGTTGCCTGTAAAATAAATATTAATCCTAAAATAGCTACAATATAATTATAATTTATATTGTAGCTATATTAGGGTTTATTTTACAGGTAAGTATTTAGCTTTAAATAGGAATAATTTATTTAATAAGAGTTAAATTTATTAGAGTAGCGGTGAGCTCCGGTTGGCAGATTAGGGGTTAATGCTTGAAGTTAGGTGTCGGCGATGTTAGTGAGGGCAGATTAGGGGTTAATACTATTTATTATAGGGTTATTGAGGCGGGAGTGAGGCAGATTACGGGTTTATACATTTATTATAGTAGCAGTGCGGTCCGGTCGGCAGATTAGGGGTTAATAAGTGTAGGTAGGTGGCGGCGACATCGGGGGCGGCAGATTAGGGGTTAATAAATATTATGTAGGTGTCGGCGGTATTAGGGGCAGCAGATTAGGGGTACATAGGGATAATGTAGGTGGCGGCGATGTACGTAGCGGCAGATTAGGGGTTAAAAAATTTTAATAGAGTGGCGGCGATGTGGGGGGGCCTCAGTTTAGGGGTACATAGGTTGTTTATGGGTGTTAGTGTACTTTAGAGCACAGTAGTTAAGAGCTTTATAAACCTCTGCGGCTGGAGTTTTGTTGTTAGATTTCTAACGCTCACTTCATCCACGACTCTAAATACCGGCGTTAGAAAGATCCCATTGAAAAGATAGGATACGCAAATGGCGTAGGGGGATCTGCGGTATGGAAAAGTCGAAGGCTGCAAAGTGAGAGTTAGACCCTTTCCTGACTGACTCCAAATACCAGCGGGCGGTAAAAACCAGCGTTAGGAGCCTCTAACGCTGGTTTTGACGGCTACTGCCAAACTCTAAATCTAGGCCATAATTAATTGTGTCTGATCTGAGGTCGGATGCACATGTATGGGTAACAAAGGGTCTGATCTGAGATTTTATGTTGGAATAAATTAAAAAGATTCTTTCTCCATTTCTCCATTCACTATTTTTGTGGAAAACAGTTGGTAAATGTATATAGATAGATTAGATAGATAGATAGATAGATAGATAGATAGATAGATAGATAGATAGATGTAATAGACACATGTTAAGCATTTTAACAGAGAGAGAGACATAGACAGACACACACACAGACCGACAGACAGACAGACAGACAGCTAGATAGATAGATAGATAGATAGATAGATGTAGTAGACACATGTTAAGCATTTTAACAGATTTATATAAGATCATCAGCAATTAGTGTTCATTATTATATCCTTTGCCATTCAGTTATTATCGCATGTGATACATCAATATTCCAAATATATCCATGATGTAAAAATGTTGGGACATTAAAATGCTACCATTTACCTCATTTAGAAGACTTAGAAATATTGATTGAGGTACTGAGGTGGTCTTTATTAAATGTTTGTAATGCTCAATAAATTAGCAAAGCGTTAAAAGACACTTTACCTATTTCAGTTTCCTTCCCACTGAAAAAATTCATAGCGCAGATATTGCAAAGCTTTTTAAGAATTCTCATTGTTCATTAGCCTACATTAAGTTTAAGTGTTAACGAGAAAGCTTACTTAAAAAGAGAACTGAGAAATGGAGCTGTTGGATGAATGCATTGACATGCCTTTGATTTATGGTTTCAATCTGGAGTCACATGGGAGTTTGTGATATGTGAATAAATCTCTGATGAAATCTTAAACTGGTCTCTTTTCCTGAGTTTGCAAGAAGGGATAAAGAAATAAGAGTGATTGGTCAGCTCTGGAAATTGAGACATTTTCTGTAACTGCTGCTGAAGTACAGTGCCTTTCAGGAGTATTATAAATATCACTTTGTGTGCTTCACACAGCAGCTGATGCTGGTAGATTTTTGAATAGCTACTACTTTTTCCACCTGCTGCAGGGTTTTTCAACAGATCAAACACAAACGTTGTTTTTTTTAAGTTTTTCATAAAAAATATTGATATGATGTGAACAAAAATGGAAACTTTTATCAAATAGTAAGATGTTACCCTGTGTAAGAAAACATCTATAAATTGTAATTTAATTTATATGATGGTTAAAAAATGTGAGGTTTTTAAAGAAATAAAATTGTAATTTTAGACTAGAAAGTTTTTATTGATTTTCTCTTGAGGCAAATGATCATGGTATGGTATTTACATAATTAAGGGTTCTGCAGAGATACACTGAATGATAAGCTTTTGCTAAAATGTTTTATTTTATTTGATACTGCAGGAGGTATGATTTCTATTTTTAATAGATCAAGGGTCTTATAAACTTTAAAATCACATATGTGAAAACATTTGACCATTATAAAATAAAAGTGCATGAAAGAAGGGTAATAAAGTTACTAGGGTGAGCACTAAGCACCTGTGCCCCTGTATTTGTAGGGGGATGGGAAGATATGGAAGTAGTAGAAAAATGCTGTTTTCTAACAGCTAGATTACAAGTTTTACGTTATGGCTCATAACCCTGCTTTTTCACTACCGCTGGTATTACAGGTATAGCTGTACTAATAGTTATATTTTTAGGTTAGGTTTTATTTCTATTTCACGGGTAAGTTTGTATTTATTTTAACTAGGTTGATTAGTTAGTAAATAATTATTAACTATTTAATACCTACCTAGTTAAAATAAATACTAACTTACCTGTGAAATAAAACCTAAACGGTTTTACAGTTAAACCTAACATTACACTAAAATTAAATAAATTACCTTAATGAAATACAATTAACTAAATTACAAAAAAAACACTAAGTTACACAAAATAAAAAAGAAATGATCAAATATTTAAACTAATTTCACCTAATATAATAGCCCTATCAAAATTAAAAAGCCATCCAAAATAATAAAACCCCTAGCCTACACTATACTGCCAATAGCCCTTAAAAGGGCCTTTTGCAGGGCATTGCCCAAAGAAATCAGCTCTTTTACCTGTAAAAATATACAAACAATCCCGAACAGTAAAACCCACCACCCACACAACCAACCCACCAAATAATATCCTATCTAAATAAACCTAAGCTCCCCATTGCCCTGAAAAGGGCATTTGGATGGGCATTGCCCTTAAAAGGGCATTTAGCTCTTTTACATTGCCCAAAACCCTAAGCTAAAAATAAAACCCACCCAATAAACCCTTAAAAAAAAACCTAACACTAACCCCTAAAGATCCACTTACAGTTTTTGAAGACCGGACATCCATCCTCATCCAGCTGGGAGAAATCTTTATCCAAGCAGCAAGAAGTCCTCAACAAAGCCAGGACAAATCTTCATCCAAGCGGCAAGAAGTTGTCCTCCAGGCGGGCAGAAGTCTTCATCCAGACAGCATCTTCTATCTTTATCCTTCCGACATAGAGCAGCTCTATCTTCAAGACATCCGGTGCGGAGCATCCTCTTTATACGGTCCCAGCCGTACACTGAAGGTTCCCTTTAAGGGACGGCATCCAAGATGGTGTCCTTTGAATTCCGATTGGCTGATAGAATTCTATCAGCCAATCAGAATTAAAGGGTAAAAAATCCTATTGGCTGATGCCATTTGATAATTCGACCCCAAATACTGAATCACTTACCAAGCATTATAAATGTTAAATATTGCTATGGATTCTGTTGCTATGAATTCTGCTCTACAAATAAATAATATTAATAATAATCTTAATCTCTGATATTATGTATAGAATTCTGGTAGTCTTAGTAATTTAAACAATAGCTTTCTTCTCATCTAATGATCTGGAATAACTTAGAAAATGAAGCCAAAATCAAACCAAACATGACTCTTCTATTGGTCTGGAATGGGAGCCAATGTGTGGGTGGTGATTTAAAATTGTATTTTTAAAGTATAATTTTTTCAATTTTTATAACAGTCATATCTTTAATATAAACTTAAATGTCCCTTTAAATTAGCTATGTGTGTTTGATATAGGATTACTCACTTAAAGAAAATCACCCTTAAGGATCCTATATTTAAAAGATTAATTTCCTTCCTTCAAATGCAGGAAATAATATTTCTTGATGTAGCCAACACATTTTGTTATTTTACAAGGAAAAAGCCACTTCAGAAGCTTTATGCAGTCAGCCTGTCATTTATAAGTCATTTTTAAAATCCAGAGGAGAATTTGGTAAATGATGATGATAATTTAATTTTTAGATAAGTTTTTTAGGTCTTGAGTTAGAAAGGATAATGTAGCTGTCCCACGGTGTTATAAGGAGCTTGTGCTGGTTGTGGGATTGCATGTTCGGTGGCAGGTTTTGCATCCAGGCTAAAGCTGCTAAGGGAGTGCCTGTTTGGAGAGCAGTGGAAAGTTATGGGCAAACATAGCTTTTGGTATTTCCAGAATCATAAATAAAATCTATCTTCACTATATCAAGTAAATTTTAAGGGCTAGATTATAAGTGGAGCGCTAAATTATTGTGTGCAAATTTGCACATTTATGGATGCGTGATAAATAATCAGCCATTACAAGTGGCTGGCTATTGCTACCACAAGCTTTCGGTAGCAATTAGTGCTCAGAAAATTAACCAGAGATTAAATTTCTTTCCTAAAATATGGTGAGTCAACAGCTTGAGTAATTACTGTTGGGAATATCACTCCTGGCCATCAGGAGGAGGCAAAGAGCACCACAGTTAAACCGCTAAGTATCACTCCCTTACCCACAACTCCCAGTCATCCTCTTTGCCTTCAGTGCATGGAGGAGGTGAAGTTTAGGTGTCTGAATAAAAATTTTGATTTCATCTACAAGCAAGTTTTGGGGTATAGCCGTATTCCACGTCATTCCTTGCAGTCGGGTAGTGGTGGCTTTAAAGCAGTTATTGCGTTTTCCTAACAATTGCTGCCCTATTTTAGAAAGCCAGAGTTGGCTACTATGTTCTTTCTTTTTCAAAAGTCACTGTGAGGAACTGTGTCCTCTCATACCTTGTAACTATCTACATGCCAGTCAACAGAGCAGGTAAGGGATTTTTCCTTCCAGTTGGGGAAGACCATGCACTTAACAAATTATAAACACTGCTTTTTTATTGGGACATAGATAATCCTGTTGTATGGGTTACACTGGGGCATGAAGCAGGCACTGTAGCATGTGTGAGACTAACATTTAAACTCTTTTAAAAAGAAAGGCTAACATTTTTTTTATTAGGCTTTATTTTCTGACACATTTATTTGATAAAACAATACAAGTTTAAACTGAAAGTAAGTCTGAATTTTCTATTTCAGCAGCTTATTCATTTCCCCTTTGCTTTAAAATAAAACAATGTAACATTTTAAACGGTCAGATTTGAAAAAATGGTTATTTCTGCTACTCAGTGTACCAGGAAGTAGTGCCTCTCTGTGTCGCAGCAGTAATTTGAGCTTGGCAGTTGCAGTCACAGGACTGGCTTTACTTCATAACGTTTCTGAGAAAAAAGTTGTTTTCTCCATTTCTGGGTGATCCGGTCTTAATTGGTAGCGGTAAGGCACCTCAGTAATTGAGGTGTGGGGTTGCATTAGGGGTATTTTAGAAGTTTATTTGATGTTTATTCTTAACTTTTCTCACATAATTTTAGCTGGGGATCAATCCTAATTTGGAATAAAATGTGTGTATTTTTTCCTTGGCTTATTTTAATAAAATATTAAAATCTTTGAAACTTATCTGTTCAAGTTTATTTACTGTTTCACAACATGTCTCATATGGAGCAAGAGCCTGCTCTCATGAATTCATTATGTTTAGATGTACAAATTGCAGCTCCTATGCAATTTTGTTCTTCATGTGTCAAGAAAACCTTGCAAAATAAAGGTAAAATTGTTGAGCCTAATGTCTCTCAGGATAAGGCTATTAAAATAATACCTCAGCTTTCTCCTGCTATGTCCCAAGCCTCAATGGTGTCACATGCAGTGCCTTACAGTTCCTCTATAACTCTACTTTCAAAGCAGAAATTGCTGCCCAAGTATCTTCAGTGGTATGTGCGGCATGAGCTGCCATTCCCAGATTACATGGAAAATGCAAGAGGAAATCTAGAAATTCAGAAAGTAAGGTGCCTGTCCTCAGTTCTGCTTCCAAAGTTGCCCTTTCTCATAAGTCTGATGAGGAAGATACATCGGGACTTTATGAGGGTGAAATCTTAGATTCTGACAGTATAATTCCTTCTTCTGAGACTGAGGTGGTATCCTTCAGATTTAAGCTTGAACACCTTTGTGTATTATTAAAGGAGATTTTAGCTACTTTAGATGACTCCGATACCCCTGTCATTGTCACTCCTAAGAAATCTAGTAAACATAATAGTTTCTTTGATGAACCTTCCACTTCAAAGGTTTTTCCTGTGCCGGACCATGCTAGAGAGATTATCTCACAGGAATGAGAGAAACCAGGGGTGTCTTTTCGAGGACTCCATTAAAGACCCTTGGTATACTGTACCCAAAGTTGAAGGGGCCATTTCCACTCTGGCTAAGAGAACCACTATTCCTATTGAGGATAGCTGTTCTTTTAAGGATTCAATGGACAAGAAGCTGGAGGCTTATTTTAAAAAGATTTATGTTTATCAAGGTCTCAAATGGCAACCTGCAGTGTGTATTGCCACCGTGACTACTGCGGCATCTTATTGGTTCGATGCCTTGTCCAATTCTCTTCAAGTAGAGCCTCCCTTGGATGAAATTTAAGATAGGATTAATGCTCTTAAGTTGGCCAATTCCTTTATTGCAGATGCCATTTTACCGGTTGTTAGACGAGGAGCTAAAACTTCTAAATTCACTGTCCTAGCCCACAGGGTTTTATGGTTGAAATCCTGGTCTGCGGACTTTCCTCTAAAGTCAAACTTCTGGCGATTCCTTACAAGGGAAAAACCTTGTTTAGACCCGGTTTTGCAGAAAATATCTCTGATATTACAGGTAGAAAAGGGTCTTTTCTACCTCAAGATAAGAAGAATAGGCCTAAAGGACAGCAGAGTAATTTTTGTTCCTTTCGGAACCTTAGAGGAAAGCCTTCCCCTTCTTCTTACAAGCAGGAACAATCCAAGTCTTCTTGGAAACCTAATCAGTCTTGTAACAAGGGGAAACAATCAAAGAAACCTGCAGCTGATTCCAAATCAGCATGAAGGGTTTGCCCTGATCCGGGATCGGACCAGGTGGGGGACAGACTTTCTCAGTTTTCTCAAGCCTGGATACGAGATGTCCCAGATCCCTGGAATTTGGACATAATATCCCAGGGTTACAAATTGGAATTCAAGACTTTTTCTCCCAGAGGCAGATTCCATCTCTCAAGATTATCTGCAGACCAGATAAAGAGAGAGGTGTTCTTAAAATGTATACAACATCTTTCTTCCCTGGGAGTGATAGTTCCAGTTCCAGTGCAGGAACAGGGTCTCAGATTCTACTCCAACCTATTTGTATTTCCCAAAAAAGAGCAAACTTTCTGTCCCATTCTAGACTTGAAGTGTCTAAACAAGTTTCTCAAAGTTCCATCCTTCAAGATGGAGAATATACGCTCCATTCTTCCTTTAGTACAAGAGGGTCAGTTCATGACAACCATAGACGTAAAGGATGCGTATCTTCATGTTCCTATTCACAGGGACCATCACAGATTCGTGAGATTTGTCTTTCTGGACAAATATTTCCAGTTTGTGGCCCTTCCATTTGATCTAGCCACGGATCCCATAATTTTTCAAAAGTTCTGGGGGCTCTTTTGGCAGTGATCCGTTCTTGTGGAATTGCTGTGGCACCCTACCTGGATGACATATTGGTTCAGGCACCATCTTTTCAACAAGTAAAATCTCAAACAGAGATATTGATGTCTTTTCTTCGTTCCCACGGATGGAATGTGAATCTGGACAAAAGCTCCCTTTCCCCTGCTACAAGAGTAGTGTTCTTAGGGACCATAATAGATTCTCTATTGATGAAGATTTTTCTGACAGAGGTCAGGAAAAATAAAATAATTTCCTCTTGCCTCTCTTCAGGCTACTGCTTATCCTTCAGTGGCTAATGTATGGAGGTAATTGGTCTGATGGTGGCTTCAATGGACATCATTCCTTTTGCTCAATTCCATTTGAGAGCTCTCCAGTTGTGCATGTTCAGACAATGGAATGGCGACCATGCAGATCTATCTCAGAGAATAGAGTTAGATCAGTCGTGAAGGGACTCTCTACCGTGGTGGATTTTTCAGGAACATGTCTCAGGGCACATGCTTTCAGAGACCTTCCTGGGTGATCATGACCACGGACGCCAGCCTGCTGGGTTGGGGAGCAGTCTGGAACTCATTAAAAGCTCAGGGCCTTTGGACTCAGAAGGAGTCTGCTTTTCCCATCAACATCTTGGAGTTGAGGGTCATTTACAATGCTCTATTGGCTTGGCCTCAGTTGTCCTCAGCCCAGTTTATTAGGTTCCAGCCAGACAACATAACCCCTGTGGTTTACATCAATCACCAGGGAGGAACTTCAAGTTCCTTAGACATGAAGGAGGTTACTCGGATTCTTCAGTGGGCAGAGACCCACAATTGCTGTCTATTTGCGATCCACATTCCAAGAGTAGAAAACTGGGAAGCAGATTTTCTAAGCAGACATACTTTTCATCCCGGGGAGTGGGAACTCCATTTGGAGGTGTTTTCCAGCTTAGTCCTCAAATGGGGGGTACTGTGAGTTAGATCTGATGGCGTCCCATCAGAGCGCCAAGCTTTCAAGGTACGGTTCAAAGTGAAGAGATCCGCAGGCCGTTCTGATAGATGCTCTGGCGGTTCCTTGAGTTTTCAGGTTCGCATACCTGTTTCCTCCGTTTGCTATCCTTCCACGAGTTATTGCTCGTATCAAACAGGAGAGGGGGCGTCAGTGATTCTAATAACCGCTGCGTGGCCTTGCAGGATCTGTTTTGCAGACCTAGTGGAGATGCCATCTCTCTCATCTTGGAGACTAACTCTGAGGAAGGACCTCCTGATTCAGGGTCCCTTCCTTCATACAAATCTCATTTCTCTGAAGCTGACTGCTTGGAGATTGAACGCTTAATTCTATCTAAGGGTGGTTTTTCTGAGTCAGTCATTGAGACCATGATTCAGGCTTGCAAGTCTGTTACTAGAAAGATTTACCATAAGATATGGCATAAATATCTTTATTGGTGTGAATCCAAGGGCTTATCTTGGAGTAGAATTAGAATTCCTAGAATTTTATATTTTCATCAGGAAGGCATGGAGAAGGGATTGTCAGTCAGTACCCTGAAGGGTCAGATTTCTGCTTTAGAAAGCAGTTTTACTTCATAAACGTTTGGCAGATGTGCCAGATGTGCAATCTTTTTGTCAGGTCTTGGTCAAAATCAGGCCTGTCTTTAAGTCTGTTGCTCCTCCTTGGAGCCTTAACCTTGTTCTTAAAGTTTTACAGCTGGCTCCGTTTGATGAATGAACATACCCCTGCTTTTAATAGTATTTTTAAAAACAGGGCTTCCATTTGTGAAAGTTGACATTCACTTTAATTTGTTTTTTAAACTCACATTTCTATTGTCTTTCCTAGGACTTAAAAGAAAATGAGAATCATTATAAGCAAATAACTTTTTTAAAAATATTTTTTGTTATTGCTACATTTTAACATGACTTAGAAACTTGGCATGGCAAATTACTCCAGTACTTAACCATTCTCATTTCATTCCCCAAAATGTAACACATGCTGTAGTTAAAGAATCATTTTTGAAAATATCTAGCTATTTTTTTCTTTTTCTCCCTCTATTTCCCAGGAATTTTGGCATGCCAATGTATTACTGCATTGTGATATACCAAAAAAGGGAATTTATTATCATATATTTTAATAGATGTAATAAACTATAGTGATGCTTTTATTAACCTGAACGCCTTTGCAGTCCAATGCAGAATCAAGTAGCAAATGTCCATTATCAAGTAAAAAAGAACACACCCTTGAAAAGCCATATCCTTTGTGGCAGACTGTCCATGAAAAATATCTGAAATACATCTTGAAAAATAATACAGATGGATAGCACTTTTTGCCTGTGTAGACCTAAGGTAGACCACTAGTGTTGTTAAAAATTAACGTAAAGATTGCTTGGTTAAAAAACATGACCATAAGACAGGGCTTTACTGGAGCAAATGCTGGGTTCACAATGTGCCATCCTTCTGGTAGGCATAGGAAAACATTCCCTTGCTTACCTGGAGTTACAGGGACAGTCAAGTCCAAAAAAAACTTTTGTGACTCAAATAGGGCATGTCATTTTAAACAACTTTCCATTTATTATACTCTTGGTATTCTTAGTTGAAAGCTAAACCTAGGAGTTTCATATGCTAATTTCTAAGACCTTGAAGGCCACCTCTAATCTAAATGCATTTTGACTGTTTTTACCATGTGTTTCATATAGATAACCTTGAGCTCATGCACGTGAATTTACTGAGGTGTGAGCACTGATTGACTAAAATGCAAGTCTGCCAAAAGAACAGAAATAAGCGGGCAGTCTGCAGAGGCTTAGATACAAGGTAATTACAGAGGTAAAACGTGTACTATTATAACTGTGTTGGTTATGCAGTCACCATAACATGTATCTTTTGCAAATGTATAATCTCCTGTACATCTTTCCATATACAAATACATTTATGCTGAAAATGTACAGTAAATAGTTCTCTGAAATAATTCATATTTGTCAATGATCTGGTTTTTTTTTGTTTGTTTGTTTAATTTCTATTGAGGCAAATAAGCAAGAACCCAAAATTATACTTTTAACACTGGTTGAGAAATATCTTGCTGAAAAGATTTTTTTAAGTATTTATGCATTGTGCATAAAGTAAATTCTTACAGTCCTCAGAGTATACCAGACAACCCTAAAAAGTGTCAGAAACTGTTATTGCCTGGTGTGCCATATTTGGAGAACTGTGTGAAGCAAATAATTACCTCATCCTAGCTGCCTAATTTGAGCAGGTTACACTTTTTTTTCACATTTCTGCAATTGTTCTGTTTTTATTGCAGTGTTAATAATTTGAATACATTATTATGAGTCAATCCCTTTTAGTAAAAAAGTTTGTTTAGGATGTATCATTGGGACAGCAAGCTACCCTTTAAAAAACAGCAACTGCTTTCAGGATTTTTTTTTCACTCTTGATGAACATTGAATTTTGTTTTCTTACTTTTGGAAAGAATTTTCAGCAAATTTAAACTCCTTCAAATGTATTTTTATTACAGCTCTTGTATTGTTCATGCTGCTAAGTTATTTACAAGTATTGTTGCCATTGTTCTGTTACATCATAACCCATATTACTGCTTATAGTACCAAAATAATAGTGTAATATCATGAAGAAGAGATACCTGAATTTACTGTGTTTTGTAAAATGCATTTGTAGGCTATAATTTACTATCAGGAAGAACAATTTATCCTCTTATGGTACAATATACAACACTAAAACATTGCACTGCCATAGATTATCATATAGCACCACAACTTTCAGAGTATCGTTGGCTCAGAAGTCACGAATGCAGCATTTATTCTGTACTGAATGAAAAAGAAATCCTAAATGCAAATATGGCTTAATATTATTTATATACATAATAAAACATTTATGTGCTTTCCTGACAAGGTTTTACTTCCAAATCCAAATAGTTTTCTATTAAAGTAGTCACAGCATCAGCAAACCTAAACTTTCAGTGGCAGATTTTCAATATCAAAGAACATTTAAAAGGATGAGATCTCTTACAAAATTGAAGAAAATAAATATTTTCATTAAAAGCTCTGTAACTAAGGGGGACTTCCTGTATTTCTGGATATGTTGGAGAGAAAAATGTTATACAAAAACACATTTCTAGATTACATTTAAACGCCAAATTTTTTTCCCCCTCTAATAAAATGCACAAATTCAGAGAAAAAATGTTTGGTTTCCACAACTGGGGATAAAGAATAAGGTATGAATGAAAACAGCTATAAGGCAGGGGAAAAGGTTAAAAAAAGGAATATGGCACCTCTGAACATGGGAGCTGTAAGAGGGGTTGTGGGGAGAGATTGTGAGGCTCCCCTGTTCATTGCTGAAGCACCCAACTCAAACAGTAGCACAACTCAAACAGTAGCACCAGGGGTAAAGGTAGAGGCACATAATAGCACCAAAATGAAATCCTCCAGCCAACTTGAATGTAGAAGCGAGGTTTATAGAGAGGTCAGACTTGGGAATCTAGTTTAAGATAAATCACATTCCTCTTATCTTTTTTTCTTTCTCTATCTAATTTCTTTCATTACATTTATCTAAGTTCTCATCCTCTTTGACCGCTGTTTTTCTTCTTCTAGTAAATCTCTGTCAAAGACATAAATGTCCTTCTCTGACCAGTTTCTCTCAAGCCCTTTTTTATTTGTCTATCTCTGACCACTTTTTTCAACATCGACCTAATAATATGAATCTTCATCCCAATTTTCATGAAGATCAGCAGATAAGTTTTTCCTCTAACATTCTCTAAAATTATGATCTCTACATTACAAAAAATGAAAATCTAATGTAAACTGGTCCAGTATTTGTTTTACAAAAAAGTTATATATTTGTGATTTTTTTTTAAAAAAGGATCCTAATTACAATTAATCAATTAATTGCTCAAATTATATTTTTATTGACTGTAAGAGCAGTCTAAATGATTTCACACATCATATAAAACAATGACAAATGCAAGGGAAAACTTGCTTAATTTGCAAGTAGATCATTATTTAAATACATTTAAAGAAATGTGTTTCTAGGCCATGTGTTATCAAACACGTCCTCAGGCCTCCCCAACAGACCAGGTTTTCTGGTTTACCTTGGGTGAGAGAAGGTAAAACAACCATGTTTACTAAGGAGCTGATTATTTCACCAGAGCTCTTGTTCAGATATTCTCAAAATGTGGCCTGGCAGGGAGGCCTGCGGACAGGTTTGAAAACCAGTGTTCTAGGCAGATGCTTACTTTACCTAAAGAAAAATCCATCTCTTTTAACCAAGAAAATGTGTAGTGCATCTTCCCCCATTAAAAATAGTGTAGTATCATAGTGGTATATCATAGAATAGATCAGTAGTGTATCTGCAAAAAAAAGAGAGGAATTGCCTGGTATTTTGTCGCCAGAAGAAAGTCATTACTACGCAAATGCCACAAAGTATCCTGCTTACAATACACCAAACAGAGACAAGCCTCAAACCTTCTGGCACAAAGGCATTTGGTGTGATGAGACCAAAATTTAGCTTTTTGGCCACAACCATAAACGCTACAGTTAGAGGCGTCAACAAGGCCTATGATAAAAGGTACACCATTCCTACTGTGAAACACAGAGGTGGACTGCTGATGTTTTGGGGATGTGTGAGCTACAAAGGCATGGGAAATTTGGTCAGAATTGATGGCAAGATGAATGCAGTATGTTATCAAACAGATCGCTTCATTTTCCACTTCTTGATTAGAGTTTGAACACTGCTGATTTGCATTCTCAATTCCTTGGATATCTTTTTATATCCCTTTCCTGTTTTATACAGTTCAACTACCTTTTTACCACAGATCCTTTGACAATTCTTTTTCTTTCCCCATGAATCAGAATCCAGAAACATCAGTGCAGCACTGGATGAAAGATGCTAGGGTCTGTCAGGAGTCCAGAAACTCATTGACCTTTTATACACACACACTAATTACAAGAAAACAGATCACAGGTGAGGATGGTTACCTTTAATAGTCATTTAAACTCATTTGTATCAACTTGTGTGCATGTTATCAGGCCAAAATCACCAGGGTATGTCAACTTTTGATCAGGGTCATTTGGGTAGTTTCTGTTGTCATTATGATTTAAAAAGAGTAAACACAATTGATAGATAATAAATGGCTTCAGCCAAACACTAACCATGAGTGAAAGAAAAGTTTTTGTGTTATCATTCATATTCTCTGAAAAATGCCCAAAAAATCATACATTCTGCAAGGGTATGTAAACTTAAGAACAATTGTATTTATATATATATAAAGATAAGTTTCCAAGTGAACCCAGCACACTCACAACATTTACAACATCTGGGGTGCACTTCAAGAACTGCACACAAAAATCCCAAAAACGGAAGGCCCTCCCTAGTTTTGTTTTAACAAAATTTACTGTACAAAATACATGTAAAAGTTTTCGGGCATACGCCCGTCCTCAGACATGAATATACAGTATACCATACTACCTTATGAGTGCTTCCCAAAGTTTTATCCCGCGTGTTCACATCCGGAAACACCACAGTGTACACCCAGCGCAACTGTGCATGCACTGGCTGAGCTACAGAGTGCCATCTGGGCCAATAGAGGAATGCAAAATTAAAAACATACATAATTGAAATATAACACGTAACAATGTAAACAGTTTTGAAGTAACATGAATATAACCAAATGTATAAACATAGCTATGAGTACTGTCATTAGGGGTCTAAACATACAACGTCATTTAAACCTAAGAACCATTTAAAGATATCTAAATTAGTGATATGCGAAGTGAAACACTCTTACTAATAACACTATTATATTGACATGGTATTATTAATCTACATCTGGGATGGAACTACTACCTAGCAGTGGCGTCACTAGGTGGGTGCGGGGGGTGCGGGCCCTCCAGGGGGTGACACCACCAAAAAATTTTTTTTTTTAAATTCAAAGAAATACAATGTAGAGATGCATATATTTTTTAATTAGAGGGGCCAGCATTTGTGAACATTAGTGGGACTGGGAAAGTTGTAGACACTTAATTTTTTTGCCCCTTGAGCCAGCGCTGCAATTTCCACAAATAGTTTTCCCGGCTGCTTTTGCTTGTTTGTACTTTGCTCTCCCCCTGCCCAATTTTACTATGAATGTTGTGGGCATGCCGTGGGGCTTGCGAAGTTGTGCTGCTAGCCTAAACCTGCCCGCCTATCTGTGCTCACTGCTCAGTGACGTGTGGAGCAGTGGAGTCATTCACTGCTGTGCTGTCTCTCTAAACGGGAACCAGGAAATCATGAGGGGGATGTCTGGCACCTGACCGCATGACTGTCTGACGCTGTCTCTAAAGTGAAGGACCCACGTATGATGCCCACCAGACCGGTACGGTTACAGTACACTAAGTGCACACTGAGAGGTAGGAGTGGAGGGCAGACGGGGGTCTGGGGGTGGGCAGAAAGCAGAGGTGATTGGCCATAAGAAGCGGTAGGCACGCGGCCCGGGGCTGTGCACTGACAGACTTGGAACAGAGTCAGAGAGCAGAATTTTCATAGTTTGCCTTTTCTTTTGTGATTTATTTTTAGAGTGCTCTGTTTATCTTTCATTTGATAATTAATGCAGTGCAGTTTACACATTTTGTATGTGTGTGTGTCTGAGTTTTTGTGTATGTGTCTGAGTGTTTTTGTGTGTGTGTGTGTCTGAGTGCTTTTGTTTGTGTGTCTGAGTTTTTCTGTGTGTGTGCCTGAGTGTTTTTGTGTATGTGTGTGTGTGTGTCTAAAGTGTTTGTGTGTGTGTGTGTCTGAATGTTTTTGTTTGTGTGTTTGAGTGTTTTTGTGTGTGTGTTTTTGTGTGTGTGTCTGAGTGTGTTTCCGAGTGTTTGTGTGTGCATCTGAGTGTGTTTTTAAGTGTGTCTGAGTATGTCTGAGTGTTTGTATGTGTGTGTGACTGTGTTTTTGTGTTTGTGTGTGTCTGCTTTCTGGGGGGAGGGGGGTGACACCATAACTTACCGCACCGGGTGACACCAACCCTAGTGACGCCAATGCTACCTAGAAATCTCCCTCAATGAATAAGAATCCTCATGCTATGGTATATAGGCAGATATCGTCAAGTGGGAGTGCTCAATTATAGTTGTGCGGCATACCAACTATCACAAAATAGTGAATTGTTAGCCAGTCAAAGTTTACCTCAAGTAGATGGCAATAATTAGATGGTACAAGTGATAAGATTCACAATGAATACTGGATAGAATTTTTTGGCAGACCTACCTAACAAATGATGTAACATTACAGATAACAGTGAAGGTCAAAGTTTTTTGACATCACAGTATCCAAGGTATATATCCATTTGGACTCCCTTTGGAGGAGCATTTTAGCCCTATTACCAACTCTAATGGGTGCTGGGATATGGTCTATGATTATATACCTAAGATCAGAAACTCTATGTTTGTGCGTCTAAAAATTTCTAGCCACCGGTTGCTCAGCAGTGCCAATGTGAAGTGCAGTGCGTATTACAAACTGGTGGTTAGACATTCTTGTCCTCAAATCGTCTTGGGTCTTCCCTATGTAAAATTTCCTACAGGGACAATAAAGCATATACACTATATGTGTAGTGGTACATGTGACTCGGTAATTAATGGTGTATCGCTTATTCCTCCAAGGATTAATGAAATATTTACTATGCGATAGAGCACTACAGGTAACACACCCACTGCATCTATGGCTGTCAGGTCTCCTGTCAGTCATTTCATAGCCCTTCCCACTTTGTCTTTAAGAGTATCCTGTTTCCTGTAAAGGTATATGTGCAGTTGTTTCTTAGGATACAAACCTAACATAATCTTTCTCTAAGCCACTTGGACATCTGAACTAAGGATTAAAACTCCTCTCTACTACTGCAGCATTTATTGCCCCTGCAGTTTCTGAAGCTACATTGGACTGCAACATATTTCACAGCACACCTTCCTATTACAAAATCTTGCGCTCCCTTCTTGCCACAACTCCACTGGCACTTAGTGGTTGTTTCCTGAGTACAAGTCAACTAACCAGAAGAAAACCAAAGCAAATACAAAGAGGAAAACTGGATTGTAAAACCGGAACTTAGCCACACCCCTTTTGTGACATCACTCTCTGTTCATTCAGCTTCAGTACAGCCTACTCTGATTCAGTGTGTCAGCAGCCTGTCAGCAAGTCTGAATAGGATTGTTTCCATCTCTACAGCTATCTGAAACAAGGTAACACCTTGCCTGAACTAACTAACAGAGACTTTGTTTACTATAACACCAGAGCCTTTGTGTTGTTACATTGTGCCCAGATTAACTTTAACCTTTAATAACTTTTCACTGATAGTTAATCTGTATTCATCCACATTGAATACAGAAACTCAGGTGGAACAAACTCATTTTATGCAACACTGCAATTGAGATCCAAAACTATATTCATAATTGTAACAGAGTAAACACAGAATATCACATAATACTAAGCCAAACAGTGAAATGGATCCAGGAGAGCTGCCTCAGTATGTTTATTCACTTTCTCAACATGTGGATCAACTTAATCAAGGGTTAAGGGAAATTCAGCTAGAAAATCAAACTTTGCATAAAATAATAAAGGACTCAATACAACAAAAATCAGGTCATACTGAAACTATCCCAGAACCATTAGTATCTCAACCAGATATGTTTCATGGTGGCAGGAAGCTCTATAGACAGTTTAAAAATGCTTGCAATTTGTTTTTTGATTTAAGAAATAAAACATATAATACTGATAAAATAAAGGTATTAACGATAATATCCTTTTTACGTGGAAAACCCAGGGCATGGGCCGACCAATTCTATGAAAATGATGATCCTATTTTAAGCTCTCTTGATGAATTCTATGAAGCAATGGATGATCTGTATCAGGATATCAACATCCAGCTGAAACAAGAATGAGAGCATTAAAACAAGGAAAGAAAAATGCAGAAGAATACCTCACTGAATTTAAACATTACGCCACAGATTCACAGTGGAATTCAGTAGCGCTGAAAAATCAATTCAGGCTTGGGTTGTCTGATCCAATAAAAGACGAGTTAGCTCGCATTGAACCTCCCAAGACGCTAGAAGATTTAATGAAGTTAGTTGTGCAAATAGATAGGCGTCTCAGAGAGAGGAAGGCAGAACGTCAATCCACAGAGTACACGCCGCGGCTACCTCAAATTCACTTTTCAGAGTCTCCTAATCCCCAAGCAATATCAAACAGTAATCCAGAAGCAATGGACATCGGGGTTATTCGAGGACCCCTGACGTCAGAAGAGAGGAGCCGTCGGAGAGCACAACAATTATGTATGTACTGTGCTAACCCTAATCACAGTGTGAAGGATTGCCCACTACTTATCCGTACAAAGAGAAGTAAATTTACTTATATACATTCTGTTTTGCCTAAAGATCTCAAACCAACTTACTGTCATCTATCTCTATTTTTACAGTGGGACCAAAACCGAGGATTGATGCCATCATAGATTCAGGAGCTACAGGAAACTACATAGACAGGACTTTCACTGTAAATAATAAAATTCTACTAGTGGTTAAGCAAACTCCTGTTGTAATTAGAGTTATTGATGGTACTACAATATCCACAGGTCCTATAACACACAGTACTATACCATTATTAGTTACAACTCACACTGGTCACACAGAGTATATTGTTTTCGATGTATTGCCTTCACCTTTGTTTCCCATTGTACTAGGCTTAGATTGGTTGCGGCTACACCAACCTGGCATAAACTGGAAAACTCTAGCTGTTGAACTAAACTCCACTTATTGTCAACAAACCTGTTACCCAAGGGATATACTAATACAAATTCCAGATCCAATTCCGACACTACCCCCTCAATATACTGATTTTCAGGACGTGTTCAGCAAAAAGATGGCAGAAACTTTACCACCTCATCGCAAGTATGATTGCCCAATTGAGTTAATACCAGGGTCATCCATACCGTTTGGACATCTATACCCACTCAGCCCGCCAGAGTTGGCACATTTGAAAGAATATCTTGAAGAAAATCTGAGGAAAGGATTTATCAGACCATCTACCTCACCCGTGGGAGCGGGAATGTTCTTCGTAAGGAACAAGGACTCGTCTTTAAGACCTATCATAGACTATCGAGAACTCAATAAAAGAACAATGAAAAACAGGTATCCGCTACCTTTGATACCGGAACTCATAGAACGCCTACAAGATGCTAAAATATTCACAAAGCTCGATCTACGTGGCGCATATAATTTAATCCGCATACGAGAAGGGGATGAGTGGCTGACGGCATTTAGAACCAGATATGGTTTATTCGAGTATCTGGTAATGCCGTTTGGTTTATGTAATGCGCCAGCCACTTTCCAGCATTTCATCAATGAAATATTAAGAGATCTACTTGATGTATGCATTGTCATTTATCTTGATGACATCCTTATATATTCAGACACTATGGAGCAACATGTTAAGGATGTCAGGAAGGTTTTGACAAGACTTCGATCTCATCAATTATACGCTAAGCCAGAGAAGTGTTTGTTCCATACTAAGGAGGTGTCATTTCTTGGATACCATATCAGTCCAACTGGGATACAAATGCAAGACAACAAAGTCCAGACAGTCTTAGAATGGAAAGAACCCGCTACTAAAAAAGAATTGCAACGTTTTTTGGGATTTGCAAACTATTACAGAAAATTTATAAAAAACTACTCCAAGATTGCAAGACCTCTCACACAACTTATCAGCTCGACTACTCCGTTCCGTTGGACACCTAGCGCTACCGAAACATTTTCATACCTAAAACATTGTTTTACATCTGCACCTATATTACGTTTTCCAAACCCAAAGCTGCAGTATATCCTAGAAGTGGATTCATCTGACTTTGCAGTTGGTGCAGTACTCTCGCAAAGAGAAACGATAGATTCCCCCATTCATCCAGTATCTTTTTATTCTAAGGTGATGACTGCTGCTGAGATGAATTACTCCATTGGAGACAAGGAGCTTTTGGCAATAAGAAACTCCTTGGAACACTGGAGACACCTGCTTGAGGGGACTTCTACTCCAATACTCATATACACAGACCACAGAAATTTAGAGTTTCTTCAAAAAAACAAAACACTATCTGCAAGACAGGTTCGATGGAGCCTTTACTTCTCACGTTTTGATTTTCATATCATGTATCGACCAGCCAGTAAGAATGGCAAAGCCGATGCTTTGTCAAGAAAGGATACCAAACCAACACAAAGCACAAATCCATCTTTTATCATTCCAGCAGAACATTTTATCCATCTGTCAACACAACAGGATTTCATAACATCTTTACGCAAAGCACTTACCGACGACAAAGAGATTCCACATTCTTTGATAACAAAGCATACCAATGGATTATATTATCATGGTGAACAACTTTACCTACCTGACATATTAGTTAAACCTATACTTAAAATGTACCATGATTCTCCCATCTCTGGTCATCTCGGAGTGAATAAAACTATAGCAATCATAGCAAGACAGTTTTGGTGGCCAGCTATGAGGAGGTCCATTACAGAATATGTAGACACCTGTCATGTATGTGTTACTACCAAACCAGAAAGACAGAAACCTTACGGACTCTTAATGCCTATCGCTCCATCTACCAAACCTTGGGAACATATTGGAATGGATTTTATTGTCGACTTACCTCCTTCTGGCACACAGAACACCATTCTGGTAGTCATAGATCTCTTTACGAAGATGGGTCACTTTATACCCTTCCACAAATTACCTACATCTACAGAAACTGCAGATTTATTCATGAAACATGTTGTCAAATATCACGGGATCCCACATAGAATCACCATTGATCGTGGAACTCAATTCATCTCTCAATTTTGGAGAAAATTGTGTGACAAACTCCAAATAGACCATAGATATTCCACTTCATTCCATCCTCAGACCAATGGCCAAACTGAGAAACTTAATCAATGGCTTGAACAGTACATTCGCTGCTATTGTTCTCAACATCAACAAGATTGGTTCCAACACATTCATCTAGCAGAATTCGCTTATAACAATAATACCAATTCTTCAACTAAATTATCTCCGTTCTTTGCGAATTATGGATATCATCCTCAAATACTACTGACTGATTCACTTCCATCACCTTCACCATTGGTCGATGAGTTCCATAATTCACTACTTGAAATATTCAAACAAATCCGACACAACATAATTGCTGCACAAGAGACCCAAAAACAATACTATGATCTGCATAGAAGACCATCACCAAACTATCAGGTTGGAGATCTTGTTTGGTTATCCACCAAGAATTTAAAAATGCAAGTACCCAGTAAAAAACTTGGTAGTCTGTTTATTGGACCCTTTCCTATTGATAAGGTTGTTAACCAGAATGCAGTCACTTTGACATTGCCTCCATCATCAAAACTTCATCCAACCTTTCATGTATCACTACTGAACCCGGCAAAACCAACCAGAGTATCTACTCCAAATGCTTCATCTACTTCAGTTCCTTCCGATTTGCTGGAGTATGAAGTTGAAAGTCTGGTGGATTCTAGGATTTCCAGGGGCGAACTCCAGTATTTGGTGCGCTGGAAGAACTACACCGAGGAAGATGACACCTGGGAACCCTCCTCTAATCTTTCCGCTCCTAAGTTGGTGGCACAATTCCATAGGCGAAATCCGGATCGTCCCCGGCCTCAAGCTGTGGGACAGCTTGCTTAGGTGGGGGGTCATGTCAGGTCTCCTGTCAGTCATTTCATAGCCCTTCCCACTTTGTCTTTAAGAGTATCCTGTTTCCTGTAAACAGGTGCTTAGTATTGAAACTGCTTCCTAGCAGGTGTATGTGCAGTTGTTTCTTAGGATACAAACCTAACATAATCTCCTTTCTCTAAGCCACTTGGACATCTGAACTAAGGATTAAAACTCCTCTCTACTACTGCAGCATTTATTGCCCCTGCAGTTTCTGAAGCTACATTGGACTGCAACATATTTCACAGCACACCTTCCTATTACAAAATCTTGCGCTCCCTTCTTGCCACAACTCCACTGGCACTTAGTGGTTGTTTCCTGAGTACAAGTCAACTAACCAGAAGAAAACCAAAGCAAATACAAAGAGGAAAACTGGATTGTAAAACCGGAACTTAGCCACACCCCCTTTTGTGACATCACTCTCTGTTCATTCAGCTTCAGTACAGCCTACTCTGATTCAGTGTGTCAGCAGCCTGTCAGCAAGTCTGAATAGGATTGTTTCCATCTCTACAGCTATCTGAAACAAGGTAACACCTTGCCTGAACTAACTAACAGAGACTTTGTTTACTATAACACCAGAGCCTTTGTGTTGTTACATTGTGCCCAGATTAACTTTAACCTTTAATAACTTTTCACTGATAGTTAATCTGTATTCATCCACATTGAATACAGAAACTCAGGTGGAACAAACTCCTCTCGGAACCCAACCATGTTTTACTGGTATAACTTGTTCTATTATCCGTCCGTAATAACTGGTCTCGTAGAGACCTACCCTTCCTTTACCCTACCATTGGACTAGCAACATTACCAAATGGTAGATTTGTATCAGATTTCAGAATATTCCAGTTCTTCCTCAAAATATTAGGCAAGTTCATTTTATCAGGAGTAAATTCAGTGGAGAATATCAGTCTCTTGCTATCCGATTCTTTTATATTCTTCACCAAGACTTGATCCTGAGTCAGAGATAAGTTTTCCTCCAATGATTTCTGTAGATGTTTATGGCCATATCCTCTCTGTTGGAACTTCTGGTGCATCTCCTTCAGTTGGCACTCTTTAGTAGCTGGGTCTGTGTTGTTCCTCATGACTCTTTTAAACTGAGATCTTGGTATTGCCCTTTTCACACTTGAATGATGACACCTCGTAGATACTAACAAGGAGTTGCAATCCGTTTGTTTGTGGAACAGTGTAGTGTTCAATTGATTACCACTTTAAGTATCCTCAGATGCAAGAAATCGATCTGTGTCTTGTCATAGGTCATTTTAAATCTCAAATTTTGGTTTTGCTTGTTCAGTTCAGAGAACCAACTTGCAAGGTCTTCTGTAGACCCTCTCCACACTAACAGCAGATTATATATGTATCTCTTGAACAGTCTTATCCTAGGGTCCTTAAATAACATGGTGTCCTCCTCTTTGAAGCATGCCATATATAAGATGGCGTACGATGGGGCCACATTCAACCCCATCGCCATCCCTGAAACTTGCAGAAAGTAAATATTTTCAAACTTCAAATAATTATATTTCAAGCGATATTCGGCTAGTTCCAAAATAACCTCTATATGTGGGCCAATATATGGATATTTCATAAACTGTCTTCTGATGGCAGATAAACCCTCCCCATGAGGGATGACAGTATACAGGCTGGTGAAGTCTAAGGTAACTAGAACATCATCCTCCTCCATGTTCAACATATTCTAGGTCAGCTTGATGACCTCTATTAAGTCCAGTATAAATTATGTAATATTGCGTACCAGAGGCTGTATTAGAGTGTCAAGATATGTGGCTATTGGCTGCTGTATAGAGCCCCTAGAGGACACTATAGGGCCTCCCAGAGGATGATTAAGGTCTTTATGAACCTTTGTGAGCATATAAATCACTGGAGTGATAGGAAATTCCACCATCATGTACTCTGCCAGGGTCTTTGATAAGCAGTCCAATCGCATAGCCCTCAATATATAGTTGTCAACTTCTTTTTTGAACTCTTTAGTTGGGTCACCGGGAGTTTGCGATAGGTTCGAGTATCCATAAACTGAGACATGATCTCCTGTCTGTAATCCTTATAATCCTGGAGCACCAGGGCATCACCCTTATCAGCTTCCCTGATGACCAATTGGTGGTTCCCTCACAGGATTTTCAGTGCAGATTTTTCCTCACGTCTCCGGTTATCACAGTGTATACTGTTTCCAGAATATACACTGTTATAGAGTTCCTGTTCCAATAACCTAATAAAGGTATGTATACTAGAGTTAGTACTTTTGGGGTCAAATTGCCCCTTCCTCCTGAATCTATTAACCGTGTCTTCCCCTGAACCAAAAAATTCTTTAAGTGCTAACTATCTCTTAAATTTATATAGGTCGACCTGTACTGAGAAGTCATCCGTCCTGCTGGTAGGTATAAACTTGAAACCTTTAGTTAGCACTAGCTTCTCAGGTTCCATTACATGGTGACTGCTCAGATTGATGATAATGTCTTCATTTAATGCCTCCGCCAATATCTGGGTGGTCTTCCCCTGGCGCCTGTGCCCACCTCTTCTTGCGTGTGGCCTCTTCCATGTCTGTTTTTTGATCGTGTGAGATTGGTTGGTTGTCCCATCTGTGCAAGGCACTGCTACTGCCACTGTTTCATTATCTGTACTGTTGCCGTAGCTGTCCACTGTTACCAAGGATCTAGGTTTATTTAGGCGAGTGCGTCTATTCCTGTATAATGAACGCATTTCATCCACTCCCAGTAACCATTTGTAAACCCTCTTTTCCTTCTAATCAGAAGTCACCAACTCCCATTTTCTTTCTTTAAAAGCTATTAGTTCAGCTTCGTATTCATCAAGATGTTTCTGCATACCCGTCAGCCAGTTCCCCTGTTCCAATTTTGATAAATGCTCCAATTCAAATATCCTGATCTCCTCATCCAGTTGTTTAAGAGTGATGCTTGACTCATTAATTACCAGTAAAATAATATCCAAGGAACACTTGTTAACATGCCACAATATGAGAATATAGGTAGAGGGGTGGGGGTTAGGGGGAGGAGATGGAGGGGCATTTTCTTTTCGCAATGTTTGTATTTTTTATATATATTTTCATTTTCCAATGTTCTATGTATGTATATATATATATATATATATATATATATACATTTTTATTTTAACTTTAAATATACTAATTTGGGCTGCACTATTTGATGTTATCTGTATATGTGAAGCTTCTGTTTGCTTTGGTTGTTATGTCAACCAATTAATTGTGAATTACATGTATATTGCACTACATCTGTGAGGCCATGGTTTACTTTCATTACCATGCCAACTAATCAATCAATAAACACATATAGGTATGACTGTTTAATTGTTTGACCTATCAGATAATGTTTGTTACCCTTTATATAGCAAGTGTATTTAAATATTTTGTATCATAGCGTGAGGAAACAGCCCCATGGAGGCTGAGAAAAGCGTCACTTTTTAATAAAGAACATTTTTTACTACACACTTGCTATTGTTTTGTATTTCACTGATACACCATCGCTGGATATACTGGAACATTTTTATGCTGCTGTTTGCTGTTTAGCTGGTGATACCAGTCAGCTGGGTGGCTGTGAAGCCCCAGTCTGTTTTTACTGCAGCTGGAGGTGCTTCCCTTCCTGTAAGTGCAATCAATCTTTATCTTTTTGCCCTTGTCCATATGTTACTGGGCTATGGTTCCTTATGTGTCCTTACAGGCAATAGGAGTATTCAGTGGACATCATTGCTGGTTGCATACAGCGAGCTGGACTACTGCAAAGTTCCAGCCTGCCCCAATAGCACCATTGGGTGCTTTATGTTTGTGAGCATATTTGTTATCCTTTATCTATTTTATCTGTTTTGGTGGTACTAGGCCATGGTGGCGCCTCTGTTCTTTTTAAGCAGATCACGACATACCAGGATTTGACCATCCTTTGACAGCTGGCATCATTTTGGATCATTTTGGACTCTTTTGTTCAGCTGGTTTAGGGTTTTTTTATTGGTTTTGTACACAGTTAGTAGGAAGTGCCCCCTTTGAGTCTGGGTGTATGTTTGTACCCCACTCTCTTTATTATTCTACTGTTAGGTAGGTCTGCCAATAGATTCTATCCATTATTCATTGTGAATCTTGTCACTTGTACCATCTAATTATTGCCATCTACTTGAAGTAAAATTTTACTGGCTAAGGATTCACTATTTTGTGATATAATTGAGCACTCCTACTTTGGCCTCTAGTTATCAAGCTGTCTACTTTCTAGCATTCGCCGGCCCCAATACGCTCGCCTAAGCTCGCCTAACATCGCCGCTGCGGACCTGAATACGTTCGCCAAATTTATCAAGAAAGCTGTCAAAAAAATGCGCACCAAGTACGGTGCAATGAGCAGCGGAATGTTGTTAACTAACAGTCATCGATCTTGCTGCTCTTCGGCTTATTCGCAGCTTTCTTGCTAGTCTGTCACTAAGCACCCACACTATACTATACTGTTTACCCCCTAAGCCGCCACTCCTGGAGCCCACCACAACTCTAATAAATATATTAACCCCTAAACAGCCGCTCCCAGACCCGCCGCAACTCTAATAAATATATTAACCCTAAACCGCCGATCCCGGACCCCGCCACCACCTACATTATATCTATTAACCCCTAATCTTCTGCCCCCTATACCGCTGCCACCTATATAAAGTTATTAACCCTTATCCTGCCGATCCCGGACCCCGACGCTCCTAAATAAATTGTTTACCCCCTAAACTGCCACACCCTGAGCCCGCCGCCACCTACATTACATTTATTAACCCCTATCCTGCCCCTCTTACACCGCTGCCACCTACATTACATTTATTAACCCCTATCCTGTCTCCCCCCTATACCGCCGCCTCCTACATTACATTTATTAACCCCTAATCTGCCCCCCTATACTGCCGTCACTATATTAAATGAATTAACCCCTAAACCTAAGTCTAACCCTAACACCCCCCTAACTTAAATATAATTTAAATATATCTAAATAAATTTAATATTATTACTTAAAATTATTCCTATTTAAAACTAAATACTTACCTATAAAATAAACCTTAAGATAGCTACAATATAACTAATAGTTACATTTGTATCTATCTTAGGGTTTATTTTTATTTTACAGGCAACTTTGTATTTATTTTAACTAGATGCAATAGCTATTAAATAGTTATTAACTATTTAATAGCTACCTAGCTAAAATAAATACAAAATTACCTGTAAAATAAATCCTAACCTAAGTTACAATTACACCTAACTAAATACAATTACCTACAATTAAATAAAATTAACTAAAATTAACTAAAGTACCAAAAAAAAAAACCACTAAATTACGGAAAATAAAAAAATTACAAGCATTTTAAACTAATTACACCTAATATAAGCCCCCTAATAAAATAAAAAAGCCCCCCAAAATAATAAAATACCCTACCCTAAACTAAATTACAAATAGCCCTTAAAAGAGCCTTTTGCGGGGCATTGCCCCAAAGTAATCAGCTCTTTTACCTGAAAAAAAAGAAATACAACCCCCCCAACATTAAAACTCACCACCCAACCCTACTCTAAAATCCACCCAAACCCTCTAAAAAAAATCTAATACTACCCCCTTGAAGATCACCCTACCTTGAGCCGTCTTCACCCAGGCGGCAGAAGTCTTCATCCGATCCGGCCAGAAGTCTTCATTCTATTGGCTGATTCTACACTGCAGCAGAATGGAACATACGGATGAAACTTGGGGGAGCACTTATAAGGTGGTAAGGTATATTGTATATGCATGTCTGAGGATGGGCGTATGCCCAAAAATGTTTACATGTATTTTGTACAGTAAATTTTGTTAAAACAAAACCGGAGAGTGCCTTCCGTTTTTTTGGATATATATATATATATATATATATATAATATATATATATATAGAATGTCAGCTGTATGGACAAAAGATACCATATAGAACAAGGAACTCCTTAATATGTAATCAGTACTTTGTATAAGGTTTATAATAAATGAAGATCAATGTAAGTTTACTTCTGCTAATATGTAAGCTGCTTGATGCTTTCCTGTGTGACATCAATTTTTTTGTGTTTTTTATAAACTGTATTACAATTTGTTTCATGGAAATATAATACAATTTGTTTCAGCAAAAAAAAAAAAAAAAAAAAAAATATATATATATATATATATATATATATATAAACTGATATCAGTAGTGCAATACTAGTGTAAAGAAACAGTAAAAACTATGTTAAAACCATTAAAGGGAGAGTCAAGTAAAACATAAACTTTTATGTTTCAGATAGGGCATGCAATTTTAAACAGCTTTATATTTTACTTTTATAATCAAATTTGGCAGGTAGGCTCATAAACTGTTTTCTAAGCCTTTTACGTCAGTGCAGAAAGAGCTAGTTCATGTGTGTCATATAGATAACATTGTGCTTACTCACGTGGAGTTATTTGAATCAGCACTGATTGGCTAAAATGCAAGTCTGTCAAAAGAACTGAGATGAGGGGGCAGTCTGTAGAGGCTTTGATACAAGATAATTACAGAGGTAAAAAAGTGTATTCATATAACAGTGTTGTTTATGCAAAACTGGAGAATCGTTAAGGGATTATCAGTTTAAATAACATTTTTTTTTTCTAGTAGACTGCCCCTTTAAGTACTTTTAATTATTTTGAAATATCAATGCTATGTGTTTTAGTTCTTAGAGAAGATGTTTCCACCTGTCACACTAGGATTCATCAACAGTACAGGTTAGGGGCTGATTAGTGATAAAAATGAAGCACAAACTCTGCCCTCTGAATAAGGCCCAGGATTTGACTCGCAGGGATCAGGCAAAGCAATGTCCAGACTCCAGAGTCAGAGTCAGGCTAGGAATCCATAACACACAGTAAGTACATAGCCAAGGTCTGGATATCAGGAAAGAGTCATAAGTAAAAATAAAGAGCACTCAAAGAACAAATTGCAATCAATAAATAGTGCAGCATGGCAGAAAAAATTGCGTTTGACATGGTGCACAAAAACGTGTGATGCAAAAAACATGATGCTGAAAGATGACATAATAGCAGCCGAATCTAAACAACCTGTTGCCAGAAAAAACAAAAAGGCAGGACATCACCAACAATCTGTGTAAAACATAACACTATAGTTTACTGTGTTTGTTTGTTTGTTTGTTTGTTTGTTTTACACTTGAGTCTTTGTGCTATAATTTGATAACCTTTTATTTTGCACAGTTTAATATCTTTGTTAAATTTTAACTAGTTTTAAGGCACAGATATTGCATTCTTTACTATAGGCATGATTGTATTAAGATCTTTGAAAAACACAAAAAACTAAACGACAATGAACTATTCTAAAAGTATAAATTGAAAGTTTACTGCTTTTGATGTCTTGCAATTGGCATGTGTGTCATTACTCATTAGTAGATGCTTGACTAGCTAGGTAAATTAACCCCCTTAATTGATTAAAGTATGCAGTGACTGTACTGTAGAGAGAGAGACTCTCAGTTAAATTGATTCCACACAGATAACTGTGACATAAATAACTCTTAACAAGTGAGGGAAGAATTACAGATCAAGCTCTGCTCCCTCCTTGTATATGTGAGGGGGGTAACTGCTGCTAAGTGCTTCATGGAACAAATTAATCAGAAGAAAGAAGAAAAAAAAAGTATACAGAGAAAAAATGGTTCTGCCTGTAATTGTGCTTTATTGCCTTATTAATAATTTGAATGAGGGAGCTAACGAGGGTTGAAACAATTTTATTATGGAATTATTTCTTTTCCCTCCTGCAGCCGTGTTTGATTGGCTCATCTGATGATATACCCATTGTGTAAATTAGCCTGACAAGTTCCAGCACTGGAGTATAAATTGAATACTTTCAAACGAGAGATCACTTAGAACTGTCAGTGGTAGGAGTTCATAAAGCCTGAGGGGCTTATTTACACATCTCAGCTTATTCAAAGGGCAAAATGAATTAAAAGAGTTTATTTGTCACGCACAGAAATGCACCTTGCAAAAGGGAATATTGCCAGCCAGGATATATTTTTAGAATTTCAACAGCAATTTCACTAAATGATTTTCCCATAAAAGAGCAAATGAGAAATTATTTAGCAATTCTATGCGGTTCTCTCGCTTTCTTTCCATTGTCCTCTCACACTTATTCATTTCTTATAGTAATTCAATTAAACTGATTATCAAACATTTGCTGGCACTAAGAAAAAATACACAAAAATGTTTTTGTTTTTTTAGCATTATATTTTAATGTATGTATCTCTCCTTAAAGGGACACTAAACACTAAGGGGCCTATTTATTAATGTGCGAGCAGACATGATTCGATATTGCGGATCGTGTCCGCAGCACATCGATAAATGCCGACAGCTGCCTGCATTTATCATTGCACCAGCAGTTCCTGTGAACTGCTGGTGCAAAGCCGCCCCCTGCAGATTCGCGCCCAATCGGCCGCCAGCAGGGGGTGTCAATAAACACGATTGTACTGGATTGGTTGATTTTAGGTGATGTCTGTCTGCCGCCTCAGAGCAGGCGGACAGGTTATGGAGCAGCAGTCTACTATGCTTATAAAAGGGCTAGATTACAAGTGGAGCACCGAATTATCACATGCCCAGTTATTTTTTAAAAAGTGTCCCAAATGCCTTCAAAATAGAGGGCATTATAGTTTTTTATTAAAAAGTTGCATTTTTTAAAATAAAAAACAACTGCACTAGACAGTTTTTGGGGGTCTAAAGATGGTGGGAGTGGGGTGTTAGAAAAAAAAGGCATTACATTGCAGTCTATGGGAACTGTGTGTTCCCAGTAAATATATATGTATATGCTTATATACATATATATATATTTATATGTTAATATGTGTATATACACATATTAACACACATATATATGTTTATCAGCATATACATATATATTGTAACAGGCTTTCATTAACCCTGTGATATACCTGTGCTTGTAAATGTAATTTTTAGTTAACAATGCATAACTTTGCAAATAAACTTTGTTTATGGCATGCTTGTCTCAATAAAAGCTGCTATGTAATGTTAGATTGCAAATTAATATTGTTATTCACTTGATAAATATGCCAACAGTAAGAAATACATTCTTTCAGCAAGACACTTATAACTAACTATAAATGATAGATTTCTTTTAAATCTATCATGTACAGCTTCTATACATAAAGACTGTACCTTGTTATAAGAGCCTGTTCACATAAATTGTGAAAAATATAATCTTTAATATGCTTATTTTGCAATATATGTATGATTATATTCAAATATATGTTTAAATGATGTACAATATGTACAATGTATAACTGAATACTTTTATATGTTTAAACAAAAGTCTTTTACAATATAAAAGGTTTTTATTATCTGTCTGCTAACATACTAACCAACTAACTAGTCTTAACATAAGATGTTATATGATTTAAAATGGAGGTTTATTCAACCTTGAATTTATAGCTCTAAAATGGATGTTCCTTGCAATTTAAAGTGCGTATGTCTAAACTCTTGTATAACAGATTATCAAGGCCACATAGTTGAAGATAGAAAAAGCTAGACAAGTTTTGTTGATGTTAAAATGATGCTAAAAATACATATAAAAAGAAAACAATAAATGATGACGTCATCCAAATAAAAAACTATATAAACACCTTGTTGTAAACATGAGGTAGGTGACTCTGACAGGATATTATAGAGCATCTCTAAGGATAAGATTTGGTTGCAAAGAAGTCATTTCGAGTGGTATGTAACAATTGTTATTGAAAGAAAGTTTAAACTAAAAGTCTTTTAACTCTGTGTGTTTAACTCTGTGTGTATATTGGATTTAAATGAATTTAATTTTATATTACTACTGTAAGCTGATTTTACTGTATAATAAAAAATTATTTTTAAACAATGTTATCTACTCAAGTACCATTTCTTTATTGTACTCAAAACTTTATTTGTAAGAAATGAGACCTGTTTCACTGATATAACATTTAAAGTTCAGTGCTTGGAATTTATATTTCAATATAACTGTGCTTTAAGACCTTATAAGTGAATTAGGTGTGAACCACTACAATTGGCGTCCCTGGGTGTTTTGAGAGATAATATATGTTTTATAATAATTATTATAATTTTACCTAGGTCCTCTTACACGTAAGAGATGGTACTGATATATCATGGCTAATCAGGATTTGCAGAATCTTTTGAAACTCAATGATGTGTTTAAAATGCAGAATGGTAGAGTGATTGGAAATTATGAGGTTATTGCTTTGGAGATACAGTTAGGGTTTAATTCATTTAAACTTTGCTAATGCTGCTGGAGTAGTTTTGCAACAACCTATATATCACACTATAGATGCAAATTTTGATCCTGCAACAAATAGAAATACAAATGTTTTTTATGATGGTATAGTAGAGATTTTAGGCAGACCTCCTGTTATTGCTACAGGAATACAAAGACATTGACCTAAAGGCTTTAGCCTGAATTGAGATGTGGGGTACTCCTAGATCTAGTTTGTACAGTCCAGTAAAGGGAAAATAAATAATACCAGCTGCAGAATATGAGCAAGCTGAGAGGGAAAACCTTTTTAATGTGATACAATGTTTAGGTTATATGTAAGCTCAGGTTTTAAATAGTGAAAATGTCTGGAGTGTCCGGCATATAGCAAGTTTTTTTTTTTGTTTTTTTTTGCTGAAGCTGCAGGAATTCCTAAATGTAATATAGAAACAACAATCGGAGTGATGCCACGCAATCCGAAGGACATAGCTTTGTGGTTAAATGACAGAGTTCATGCATTGGCTGGAGTTTATCCAACTCATTATCTTTCACAAAATAGAACATTAGTTAATGCTATTTTATTCTATGGTTTGTGTGTTTTTATATTTGAGGCAAGGAAGTGGAATTTAGTGATTTATGCATATCATGTAAAGACACAAGGTAAAGATACTTTGGCTTCACTTGCTGATATTATATTAGGAATGATGAATATAAATAGTGGCATTGTAGCAGCATATTTATTAGAGCTGAGATTTCCAATTAAAATAATCACGACATGGTTGTTTAAAGCCAAATGTTAAAGGACAAGGCTTAATTTTGGATATAGAGAGACAAATACTCTCTGTACCTATAGCAGAGAGACCTAAATAAATGCCTCATATATATTAAGACATACTTATACACTTGTAGGTAAGGACCTGACTGGAGATGCACTAGTAACTTCAAATAGCAGAGAAAAGGAAGGAGAAAAGATTTTCCAGCAGAGGAAAAACAGAGCTCAGTTTGTAAAATAAAAAAAGAATGCAAGAGAACAATATCCACAGAAACAAACTAAATTTAACTCTCCACTACCTTACTCCCACGCACCTCCATCTTACACCAATGAAAATCAGTTTATAACTATTTAGAGCAAATCTTCAGATTTGCCTTATGAGGAATTTCCTCGCAGGACATTGAGACCATTTTTTTTTTAAAAAAAAAGACTCCAGATCGGTATGGATTTGGAGATGGTAGTGTAAGATATAGAGGAAAAGGTACAGGGGTCAGGATAGATATCAGGAGCGTGAGATTCATTCTACTGAAAGGAGTGAAATTTCAGATGCCCCAGCTAATACTAAAAAAGTAGGGCAAATAGAGAAATCACTACCAGACATCCCAGAAGAGTCTGAAGGTGAATGAAGTAAATTAACAGTAGAATATGGGGGAGAGACTTATGAGGGGTATTTAGATACACAAGCATAAATATCTTTAGTACAATCAGATATGTTAAAAGAAGATGTATTAGCAAATATAACTATACAGACTTTAAAAGGTGAAGGTACTTCTCCCTCATGTAATACACAGGTAAAAATAAATGGTAAAAGAGTGCACTTAGAATTAGTTCAGCATCCTAAGCTTGATTCTGATTTTCTTATAGCTTATAAGGATGTATCACATTTTATTTCATTGCAGCTGGAAGATGAACTTCCTTTAACTACTAGAGTTGATGTAGCAGCATTTATGAAAATGCAATTGGATAATACTGCAGCATCTGATGTTAGAAACTTAGATTTTTGCTTAAGGAAAAATGTTAAAATATTTCAGAAGTGGGAAAATCAGGTTGGGCATCGTAAAGGTATCAGTCATCATATTGCTACAGGCATAGTAGTTCCTAAGAAACAGGCACAGTATAAAATCAATAGTGTAGCCATTCCCTATATACAGAAAGTCATTGATGATTTACTTAAACAAGGAGTACTAAAAGAACAGTACAGTCAAATGAACTCAGCAGTCTACCCTGTTCCCAAACCGGATGGTTCTTGGTTAATGGTATTAGACTATAGAGAAGCTAACAGAGTTACACCAAGGGTGACAACACAAAATACACATGCACCTTTTATTTTACACAATTTGCAAAGGAAAACTTTTAAGACAAAGTCAGACTTGGCAAATGGATTTTGGAATCATCCTATTACTCCAGATAGTTACTGGATAACAGGTTTTACTTGGAGAGGCAAAATTTTGGTATTTACCCGATTACCTCAGGGATTTTTTAATTTGAGTGCGTTATTTACTTCAGATGTAGTAAATTTATTGTCTAAATTTCCAGAAGTGAAGGTGTATGTGGATGACATATATTTTTCACATGATAGTGAGGAGTAACACATAGCAGTGTTAGATCAGGTTTTGACTATATTACATGCTGCAGGTTATGTAGTATCTCTTAAGAAATCTCAAATTGCAGGACATACTGTTACTTTCTTGGGATTTGAAATTTCTGAAAGGGGGAGAGGATTATCTTATAATTATAAAGACATAATAGCAGCTTTAACGCATCCACATTCTCTAAAACAATTACGTAGTATAATTGGTTTACTTACTTATGCAATGTTTTTCATACCTGATTTCATTGTGTTAATTGCACCTTTGCATGATGCAGTCTCAAGGGAGATAAAATCTAAAACAAAAAGACCAAGGATATTTTTTAAGTGGACGACTCAGGAAGATGATGCACTAAATGCATTATTAGAGGCAGTAAATAGAACAGAGTATTTAGCTCAAAGAGATAGTACTAAGGATCTATTAGATTACATAAATATATCGCCTAATGCAAGCTATATAAGGTTATATAACGTAAATGAGACAATTCCAATAGCACTTCTATCTTATGTATATTCAAAAACAGAGATAAAGTTTATTATGATAGAGAAGCTTTTGGTAGCTGTTAATATAACACTGTTAAAGTCAAGACAGATTGCACAGGGGAAAGATATATATGTACATACATCATTAGCCTCACTTGATAACTTACAAAAGCAAACTATACCAGACAAGGAAGCACTAAAGAATAGATGGATAAAATGGTTTTCTAATTTGGAAGACCCACAGATACATTTTATTCATGATAAGAATCTGACACCTCTAGATGATTTACCAGCTCCAAAGCAACCCTCAAGTTGGAATTTACAAACTTATCCAAATAATC
Organism: Bombina bombina; assembly: GCF_027579735.1. Classification (NCBI taxonomy): domain Eukaryota; kingdom Metazoa; phylum Chordata; class Amphibia; order Anura; family Bombinatoridae; genus Bombina; species Bombina bombina. The sequence continues at coordinate 677,522,748 of NC_069501.1, read as the reverse complement.
GTTATTCTGCTATTTTTTATACTGATGGTTCTGCAGTAATTTCTAGTAAAGAAAAAGTAAATAAATCTGCTGGAGCAGGAATTGCAAAATATTCTCCCACTCTGACTTTGATGCGTTCATGGCAAATCCCTTTAAGGGATCATTCAGCTTAATGTGCAGAAATTTCTGCATTAGCATTTGCTATGAAGGAAGCATTGTTAGATAAAGGACCAGTGTTGATTGTAACTGATTCTGCATACCTGGCAAGATCTGTATTCCAGGATTTACGAATCTGGAAATCTAATGGTTTTTTAACTGCAAAGAAAAACCATTAAAGCATATTGTCAAATGGAAAGCAATTGCTGCTTATTTGGATCTAAAGCCTGATATTGAAGTAGTACATGAACCAGCTCATAGAAAGCTAGGTTCTTCTTTGCATACAGAAGGCAATATATTTGCAGATACTCTTGCACAAAGTGTAAGTAAAAATATGCAGTAACTGCAGTTAAAACTCGAATGACAGCAACCAGTAATCTTGACACAGAGTTAAATGCTTGCTTGGATAAAACCAGACCTAATCCACCTGGTTATCCTAAAACATATCTTTATGAATTTAAAGACAAACATTGTATGGTTAAGATTGGAGACAAATAATTGATTATTCCCCCTGTCATAGACAGATGGAACATAACAGAGATGGCCCATTCTAGTATTGGGCATCCTCATTTAGGGCGAGATAAAGTCTTATTTACCCTAAAGTCAAAATATTGGTGGCCTAATATGAAGGAAACGGTCATAAGAATTATAGGGAGTTGTAAAGCATGTCTCCTTGTTAGTAATCCAAATCACTATAAACAACCATACATTGTTAAAGAAATTCATAATAAGCCATTTGATCTGATTTATTTAGATCACATAGGGCCTTTACCTACTTCACATGGGTATAAATATGTGTTAGTATATGTTGATGCTTGTACAAGGTTCATATGGTTATACCCTGTTAAAAGTGCCACGGCTAGTACCACGCTTGATAGTCTCAATTCCTTAGTAAGTATTGGTAAACCTAAAGCCCTACACTCAGATGCTGGACCAGCTTTAACATCTACTCAAGCACAAGAGTGGGCTAAGTCTTTTGATATAAAATGGGAAATCAGTGCACCTTATCATCCCCAAAGTAGTGGGGTTGTTGAAAGGAAAAATGCTGAGGTAAAACGATTGTTAACCAAGTTACTAACTAACCGCCCAAAAACAGTGGTATCCCCTGTTAACTTATGTACAAGTAGGTTTAAACAATATACCTTCTGTTATTTCTGGGAAAACACCTTATGAATTGTTATATGGTATACCTATGAATACAATGTTTAATACTGAGTACCTTTCTGCACCAGGGAGATTAGAGCAATTATCTATTTTACAAGAAATACGTGATTGTTTTGCACAACCTGCTTTTACACCTAACCTTTTATGAGCTTGGACACCACAGGTTGGTCAGTTTGTCCAGGAAAGAGTTCAAGCAGCGAAACCTTTATGGCCAAGATGGAAACCTACAAAGGTAAAACATGTCATTAACCTAAGGACTTTGATTATAGAAGACAAACAAGGAAAAGACAGAATTGTCAGCATTGATAACTTAAAACCAGCTTCTAAATTTGAGTTAGAAGATGACAAACCCTCTGACTTACTCTCAGTGGGTTACTCTGAATGAAGCAAACCGGATTAATAATCAATTTCAAATGATGCCATTTTCTTCAAATCCAGAGACTATAACACCTTTTATTATTATGATGTTGAAGAAGGTGATCAAATAACTGAAGTAGATTCATTTGATACACCAACATCAGTTACAAGATCTAATCCTGTTTTACCTATCATAAATACTATGCTATCAGCACGAACACTGATACAACAACAAGGACTGAAAATGAACTTGTTCAATTATAAAAACCTTAAAATATCGAGATATACAGTACTGATACTTTTTATACTTCTCCTTATCTTGATATCAACCTGCATGATAGTTTTTCGTCTACAGTGGAATAATCTTGCAAAGAGACCCGGAGCTGTTCTGGCATGGAATCAAACAGAAGCTCAAGAGGATGCTGTACCAACGATATCAAGACTAAAAAGAGCTGAACATTACAATCTGCAACCTGTAGAAATAAAGATGAATGGGCTACTGCAAGGAATTTATTGGAAACCATTTCCAAAACCTATAATACAAAAACAAAAAGTATTAGGAATATCTCAAGTCGTATTGATAGATTCAACAGTAATATCAAAGAAAGAAAAGATCACAACTCAAATGGGAAGAAAATTGGTAAAAGATCACATAAATGGGCAAATGGAAATAATACAAGCAAAGACTTTGGAATATGATTTGCCTTTGCAAGAATACTGGAAACAAAAGGCATACAGAGAAAAAATGTGTTTTTCAGCATTTGCACATTGCTATTATGTGGACTTTCAAGGGACAAGGAGATGGCCTGCAAATGAAATAAAAGCAGATCAATGTCCACGTCCTGGGATTACAATTGACAAAGTCAAGTATAAAGAATATCCTATTTTTTATCTAAACACAGGACAATTAACTCAAAAAGGCTTCTTTCCTGAAAATCACACAGATCCTCACATTGCATTCTGGGAAAATGCAGAGGAGGAGGAATACAGGTTTCCTGGAGGAGTAAAATCATATAATGGAGCAGTGTTTTGTACTAACACACTCTATTCAGAATGGTGGACACCAGAGTTACATACAGATGAAGGATACCTGCAACTATTTGAGAAACTTCAGCTTGAAGTAGTGAATCAACAGACAGGAAGACTGCGAGAGCAAGCATTACTTACAGAATGGAATGAGAAAGGAAAGGATGAAATGTTTTTGAATCTAAAAGAATGGGATACATGTACAAAGCCAAGATATGCAGCTTTCCTGAATACAACATATTACAGTCACTCATGCAAAGAAAAGAACAATCTTTGTAATATAACAGTTGAAGATCTAATTAAAAAGGGCAAACTATCAATGTACATCCTGTTGTTTCTACCTTAAGGAATCAAGGACATATTTTTGTTTTTAACCTAAAGACATTGGTAAGGGGTTCCTACATTATGTAGGCATACCTGGGTTTTGGTGCGTGACAAAACATCACATTATTAACAAAAATAATGTAATATATTCCCTGTTTCAGAAATGTCTCATAGATAAAATATCCAGTAAATGTAGTAATTGCAAGTATGAAACTACAAATGGATGTAAATATAACAGTTGATGACATACCATGTAAATATGCTAAATGTTATAAGCAAAATGTGACAGATATGACTTATGATGAAGCTGTTTGGGGAACAAATAATATATTTGATAATGTAACATATATTACAATAGAGAATATAATTCCAGATGATTGCAATACAGAAGAAAAAGCAAATAAAAGGCAGTTAATGTCTAATGCTGAAGTTCAGATATTGACAGGGCATTTATTAAGTGATGCAGTATTAATTGTCAGTGAAATTTCAGATATTAATGATGTAGACGTAAAGAGAGGATTGATGATCTTAAGAGATCACATGATAAAAATGCTAACTGCAGTGATGTCTGATTTTACAATGGTAGATGAAGAAATGAAAGCAGTAACAATACTAAATTATTTGACAGCTATAAGGTTAACTTTACAAGAAGGACACATTGATATTACACTATTAAATGTTACAGAAATTTCTACACAATTAAGTCTAACGGTAAAACAAACAGAAATTATGCTGCATATTTCAAAGTCAATGATTTATAAGAGAATTAAAGCATAGAATAACAAATAACCCAGAAGATTGTGTATGGGAAATATATATATATATATATATATTATGAGATTATAATAGCTGGGAATATGTTGAAACAGAAAATTGTGTTCATCTAGGATATTTAGTATGTAAAAATGTCTACAAACGAAAAACATGTGGTATTGATAAACAAGACTCTGATTGTACTGTTAAAATTACGCCTGCACAATTACCATACACTCGCATAGAACCAATTCATAATGGGTCATATGTTGTGATTACTAGTCAAAATGATTGTAAAATCCCAATGCTGCAAGCTACAATGGTAACTGTTAATGAATCTGTAGAGTGTTATAATACAATTTTAACACCACCAGTGATTAAGAATATACATGCTAGATCACATTTAACAATGCAGGTACCCCATATTACATTGCAAATTCCATACATGACAGCACTCTGGGCTCATTTACATAACATGCAAGTGAGATTGGGCTCCTCCCATAAAGCAATTGAGAATTTGATTAAAAGGGCACATGCAGACCTCTTAAGAATAGACTTGCATAAAGGGGACTTTCCTACCTGGATTAGAACTTTAGGTAAATCATTGATTCCAATAATGCCAGCATTGGGTAATGTTATTTCAAAAAATTGGAGAAGGTTTAGCTACAGTGGGGAATGGTATTTTTGGAGACATACTGGGAATATGTACTATGTATTAATAGCCATAGTATTGTGTATTATTTTATTTAGAATTTTTGTCCTTTCTTCCTAGGAGAAAATCTAAGTAAAAAAAAAATAATAATAATAATAAGCAATTATTTGTCAACCTGTTTTCTTTTGAATGAAATAGCAGAAAAGAAACGGCAAGCTTATTATCATGTTATGCTATAATTCATATATGCTATATGTATATATCTTGTTAAGCTATAATTTATATGCCAATAACATCTGTAGAAGTAAAGATTTATTATTTTTATTATAAATGTATTTTTATTGTAAATGTAACCAGTATAAACTTATTGGTTAGAAACATTAATAATCCTTTATTTTCACGAAGAAAACCTGTGGATTACAATTTATTATCTACTTGACTTAAAAAACCTTGAATTACAAATTGTTATCAGTGTCTTTGCATTAAAGCAGAATCAAGAATGAGAAATGTGCACGTTTTTTTGTTTCTTTTTCTCATTTAAAAGGAAAGTAATAAAAGTACTCCTACGACACATTTTTATGAGGATATTTCTCCAAGCAAGAATTACCAAGCTAACTGGACATCTATAACTCATCCACTAATGAATCATACACCAATTAACCAATTTCTATCAAATGGATATTTTGGAGAATTTATTTACGACGTGTTCCTAAATGGCAAGTCATCTTCCAATGAGGAGGATTTAACCATTGTTACCTTAGGATTTAAAGTTATTTAACGTTATAATCTTGTAACTTATAAAAGAAATACTAATATGCTTCAACAAAGCTTTATGGAGATTTCTTATTTGTATGAATCTGTCATACTTACATTGGCTGGGATCCAACTGTTTTTCTTACTGGCGCAGGAGTAAAACGTTTCTGTTCAACTAACAGTTTGCTTCAAACTTCCCGAAATGGATTACAAACAAAATCCTGATTCTCCAATCCAGAGATAAGTTTGCTGCAATCATTTCCATAACGGAATACAAACATGATGTTCTGTCTGGCTCAACGCTTCATTAATTAATTACAGATATACTCCTACTTAAAGAAGATTATGAAAAAGTTCAGTTTAATTCCTGGATCATTAATGTCTGACTTTATTTTGTTTGCATTATTAAGGACACTTTGATTTCATGACCGTTACTCTGCTGAATCCTGGACATTAATGACACATTTCTTTTTCTGTGGGAACGAAGGGCTGGACACTTTCTTATCTTTTCTTCAAGAATGTATTGGAGGGGCTGTAACAGGCTTTCATTAACCCTGTGATATACCTGTGCTTGTAAATGTAATTTTTAGTTAACAATGCATAACTTTGCAAATAAACTTTGTTTATGGCATGCTTGTCTCAATAAAAGCTGCTATGTAATGTTAGATTGCAAATTAATATTGTTATTCACTTGATAAATATGCCAACAGTAAGAAATACATTCTTTCAGCAAGACACTTATAACTAACTATAAATGATAGATTTCTTTTAAATCTATCATGTACAGCTTCTATACATAAAGACTGTACCTTGTTATAAGAGCCTGTTCACATAAATTGTGAAAAATATAATCTTTAATATGCTTATTTTGCAATATATGTATGATTATATTCAAATATATGTTTAAATGATGTACAATATGTACAATGTATAACTGAATACTTTTATATGTTTAAACAAAAGTCTTTTACAATATAAAAGGTTTTTATTATCTGTCTGCTAACATACTAACCAACTAACTAGTCTTAACATAAGATGTTATATGATTTAAAATGGAGGTTTATTCAACCTTGAATTTATAGCTCTAAAATGGATGCTCCTTGCAATTTAAAGTGCGTATGTCTAAACTCTTGTATAACAGATTATCAAGGCCACATAGTTGAAGATAGAAAAAGCTAGACAAGTTTTGTTGATGTTAAAATGATGCTAAAAATACATATAAAAAGAAAACAATAAATGATGACGTCATCCAAATAAAAAACTATATAAACACCTTGTTGTAAACATGAGGCAGGTGACTCTGACAGGATATTATAGAGCATCTCTAAGGATAAGATTTGGTTGCAAAGAAGTCATTTCGAGTGGTATGCAACAATTGTTATTGAAAGCAAGTTTAAACTAAAAGTCTTTTAACTCTGTGTGTATATTGGATTTAAATGAATTTAATTTTAGATTACTTCTGTAAGCTGATTTTTCTGTATAATAAAAATTTATTTTTAAACAATGTTATCTACTCAAGTACCATTTCTTTATTGTACTCAAAACTTTATTTGTAAGAAATGAGACCTGTTTCACCGATATAACATTTAAAGCTCAGTGCTTGGAATTTATATTTCAATATAACTGTGCTTTAAGACCTTATAAGTGAATTAGGTGGGAACCACTACAATATTTAAAGGGACAGTCTAGTTAAAGTTAAACTTTCCTGATTCAGATAGGGCATGTAATTTTAAACAACTGTTCAATTTACTTTTATCATCAAATTTTCTTTGTTCTCTTGGAATTTATAGTTGAACGCTAAACCTAGTTAGGCTGCCTTTTAACTGAATGCATTTGACCGTTTTCACAGCTAGAGGGTATTACTTAACGTGTGCCAAATAGATAACATTGTGCTCACGCCCGTGGAGTTACTTAGGAGTCAGCAGTAATTGGCTAAAATGCAAGTCTGTCAAAATAGCTGAAATAAGGGGGCAGTCTACAGAGGCTTAGATACAAGGTAATCACAGAGGTAAAAAGTATATTAATATAAATGTGTTGATTATGTAAAACTGGAAATGGGTAATAAAGGGATTATCTATCTTTTTAAATAATAACATTTCTAGAGTAGACTGTCCCTTTAAATTTGCTGCTCATCACTGTGCGACTTACCCCCTGCGCTGCACCATGTCTAACGGCATCAGAACAAGGCTCCCATTGGAGCCTATGGAAACACGCGCACGTGAGCACAATGCTTCTTAGCAATGCGAATGTGAGGTTATGTTCACATTGCTGTTAACTTGTGGTACCAGCGCACATTAGCATGCACTGGTATTAAACAGTGGAGCACGAATATCGCTTTCTTGAAAGCGATATTTTGCGCTCCACCTGTAATCTGGCCCAAAATGTATTTACTGCCAGATTACAGGTGGAGTGCTATTTAACATTCTCGTTTGAGCATTAGCTGTGATAGAAGTAAGCTTTTTGCGCTCGTCGTGTTGCGCTCTTATTATGATTTGAAAGTAAACTGTTTTTGCTCATGCTCTAACCCGATGAGCACAATAAGCTGAACTTACAATATTGCACAAGCGATAACCTTTTCCCCTATAGAAGTCAATGGAGCAAAATAGTGGAAAGAAACCAAACTCGCGAGCAAACCCAATCGCATATTCTCATGTGCGCTAACCCGACATGAAAATATGAATATGACCAAGGCCTCTGTGAGGGGCCGAAACATTATGGGCTTTTATATGACACATTAAAGGTGTTTGACGTATCTCTGAGTGCCTGCTTTTTTTTGAAGATTATATGGGATTCACACCGGATCCTGATCCTCAAATACTTTTTCCTTGGATGTTTACAGCAGTGCACAGAGTGGTTGGTGACGTTGGTGAGTGCTGATCTCTTTGTAAATATTTATATATATATATATTAGAAAAAAGAGTGCTGGAAGGAATTCAGCGCCATTTAGTGTGCCCTCCAAAAGTGTATTGTTATATTATAAATTCATAAACATTAAATATGGCAATATTGAGTGAAACTTTATCTTGTTTCAAAGGGAAACATAAAGATAATGGAAGATAATAGTGGTAATAGTCCCAGATTGCAGGATGAAACAGTGATTCTTAAAAGATTCAGAAGTTTCCAAACAGTTAATATCCACTAAAGGCTTGTATAATCTACTTACTACACCCCCAATCATATGAGGAAAGTGTGAAGCGTGATCTAGCCGATTTTCAACAAATGGTGTAAGTACTGCATGGTCCACTTGTGTTTCAAGCTCCGCCCCTGCTGTCTCCAGAAAGTTGTCCACCCAACTCTGATATGTGACTTGTCTCCGGTTAGTAGGTTATGTTGACACCCAGGTAGTCCCCTCTGCTGTACAACAGAAAAACTTTCCTGAATATTTGGCAAAATTTCAGAACCTTCTTTACAAGTTTCAACAAGTTTCAACATAACCTACTAACCGGAGACAAGTCACATATCAGAGTTGGGTGGACAACTTTCTGGAGACAGCAGGGGCGGAGCTTGAAACACAAGTGGACCCCGCAGTACTTACACCATTTGTTGAAAATCGGCCAGATCACGCTTCACTCTTACCTCATATGATTGGGGGTGTGTCTAGTAAGTAGATTATACAAGCCTTTAGTGGATATTAACTGTTTGGAAACTTCTGAATCTTTTAAGAATCACCGTTTCATCCTGCAATTTGGGACTATTACCACTATTATCTTCCATTATCTTTATGTTTCCCTTTGAAACAAGATAAAGTTTCACTCAATATTGCCATATTTAATGTTTATGAATTTATAATATAACAATACACTTTTGGAGGGCACACTAACTGGCGCTGAATTCCTTCCAGCACTCTTTTTTCTAATATTTTATTTAAGGGATTGCCAAGAAAGGGTTCTCCCGCTCACTGGAAGGTTCATTCACAGCAGCCATTGGTCTGCCCCCCCTAATATACACATAAATACAAATATTTTTGTATGACTTTCTAAATTCATTTATATATGCATTTATATCAGATAATATTAGGTGACATTACTCATTTATAAACACGCATATATGTATGTATTTATTCATATGTGAATCTTGAATTTATATTAAGGATAGATTTTATTTTTCAATCTATCCATATTATTTATTATTATTTTTTATAATTATTACAAACATTGTGTACCTAATATTCTATTATAGATTGTACTGAAGTTTTGCGCACCCTATACCAGAAAGCTTGAAGCTGTACTAGTTACAGTTGTATTCTACTTCCCACACCAATATATATAGTGGGGCAAAAAAGTATTTAGTCAGCCACCAATTGTGCAAGTTCTCCCACTTAAGAAGATGAGAGAGGCCTGTAATTTTCATCATAGGCATACCTCAACTATGAGAGACAAAATGTGGAAACAAAACCAGACAATCACATTGTCTGATTTGGAAAGAATTTATTTGCATATTATAGTGGAAAATAGGTATTTGGTCACCTACAAACAAGCAAGATTTCTGGCTCTCACAGACCTGCATCTTCTTCTTTAAGAGGCTCCTCTGTCCTCCACTCATTACCTGTATTAATGGCACCTGTTTGAACTTGTTATCAGTATAAAAGACACCTGTCCACAACCTCAAACAGTCACACTCCAAACTCCACTATGGTGAAGACCAAATAGCTGTCGAAGGACACCAGAAACAAAATTGTAGACCTGCACCAGGCTGGGAAGACTGAATATGCAATAGGCAAGCAGCTTGGTGTGAAGAAATCAACTGTGGGAGCAATAATTAGAAAATGGAAGACATACAAGACCACTGATAATCTCCCGCAATCTGGGCCTCCACGCAAGATCTCACCCCGTGGGGTCAAAATGATCACAAGAACAGTGAGCAAACATCCCAGAACCACATGGGGGGACCTAGTGAATGACCTGCAGAGAGCTGGAACCAACGTAACAAAGGCTACCATCAGTAACACACTACGCCGCCAGGGGCTCAGATCCTGCAGTGCCAGACGTGTCTGTAAATACATATATACACATATTAATACATAAATACATATGTACACACACACATATATATATATATATATATATATATATATATATATATATATATATATATGTGTGTGTGTATTGGAGCCCTTCACAGTTAAGTAGATGAAAACATGTAAAAGCATATTTATGCAATATTAATTTTTAATTAAGATTTTAACTATGTATTTAATCTTTATTAAAAATGAATATTGTATATATATATATATATATATATATATATATATATATATATATAGTGCAGAGTAGTTGACCAAGCACTTCACCTTATGTAATCCACAAGTGACCTGGGTGCAGTCCAAAGTTATAATTCATATATAGATTTCATAGGTATGGGCACTCACAGGATTTATTATTCATTTCACAGTCGGCTGTAAGATGAGGAGCTCAGGGCTTCACTGACAGAGCTGCTCACATGCAGTTAAGGACATGTTGTCTTGAAAAAGGCCTGATGTAAGGCCAAAACGTCGACCCTTTAACCCCTTAATGACCGGACCATTTTTCAATTTTCTTACCCTTAATGACAATGGCTATTTTTACATTTCTGCAGTGTTTGTGTTTAGCTGTAATTTCCCTCTTACTCATTTACTGTACCCACACATATTATATACAGTTTTTCTCGCCATTAAATGGACTTTCTAAAGATACCATTATTTTTATCATGTCTTATAATTTACTAAAAAAAAAATAATAAAATATGAGGAAAAAATGGAAAAAAAACACACTTTTTCTAACTTTGACCCCCAAAATATGTTACACATCTACAATCACCAAAAAAAAACCCATGCTAAATAGTTTCTAAATTTTGTCCTAAGTTTAGAAATACCCAATGTTTACATGTTCTTTGCTTTTTTTGCAATTTATGGGGCAATAAATACAAGTAGCACTTCGCTATTTCCAAACCACTTTTTTTCAAAATTAGCGCTAGTTACATTGGAACCCTGATATCTGTCAGGAATACCTGAATATCCCTTGACATGTATATATTTTTTTTTAGAAGACATCCCAAAGTATTGATCTAGGCCCATTTTGGTATATTTCATGCCACCATTTCACCGCCAAATGCGATAAAAAAAAAATAAAGTTCACTTTTTCACAAAATTTGTCACAAACTTTAGGTTTCCCACTGAAATTATTTACAAACAGCTTCTGCAATTATGGCACAAATGGTTGTAAATGCTTCTCTGGGATCCCCTTTTTTCAGAAATAGCAGACTTATATGGCTTTTGGGTTGCTTTTTGGTAATTAGAAGGCCGCTAAATGCAGCTGCGCACCACACGTGTTTTATGCCCAGGAGTGAAGGGGTTAATTAGGGAGCTTGTAGGGAGCTTGTAGGGTTAATTTTAGCTTTAGTGTAGTGTAGTAGACAACCCCAAGTATTGATCTAGGCCCATTTTGGTATATTTTATGCCACCATTTCACCGCCAAATGCGAGCAAATAAAAAAAAAAACTTAACATTTTTCACAATTTTAGGTTTCTCACTGAAATTATTAACAAACAGCTTGTGCAATTATGGCAGAAATTGTTGTAAAAGCTTCTATGGGATCCCCTTTGTTCAGAAATAGCAGACTTATATGGCTTTGGCGTTGCTTTTTGGTAATTAGAAGGCCGCTAAATGCTGCTGCGCACCACACGTTAATTATGCCCAGCAGTGAAGGGGTTAAATTAGGTAGCTTGTAGGGAGCTTGCAGGGTTAATTTTAGAGATCAGCCTCCCACCTGACACATCCCACCCCCTGATCCCTCCCAAACAGCTCTCTTCCCTCCCCCACCCCACAATTGTTCCCGCCATCTTAAGTACTGGCAGAAAGTCTGCCAGTACTAAATAAAAGAGGTTTTTTTTTTTTTAAATAAAAATAATAAAGTATTTTAGCTGTGATGGACCCCTGCCTTAGCCCCAACCTCCCTGATCCGCCCTCCAGCTCTCTAACCCTCTCCCCTACCTAATTACCACCATCTTGGGTACTGGCAGCTGTCTGCCAGTACCCAGTTTGGCCCCAAAAACCCCCCAAAAAGTATTTTTATTTTATTTTTACTTAAAAAACTATTTCTGTAGTGTAGCAGCCCCCCACAATACCCCCACCCCCACCCAGATCCTTTTATATTTTTTTTTTTTTTAAAAATCCCTTTTTTTTCCCCTTTCTGCCCTCATTCATTGGTGTCAGTGGGGCTAATGGGTGCACGCGCACCCTCACACCCGGCACTATCGCTACCGGGGCAGAGAGGGCCACAGAGTGGCTCTCTCTGCATCGGGGGCTTGTAAAGTGGTATTGCAGGATGCCTCCATATCGAGGCATCACTGCAATACCCTCAGAGCTGCTGGAAGCATTTGTGATCGCTTCCAGCACTCTGTTAGACAACTGACGTACCAGGTACGTCCATTGTCATTAACTGCTTGTTAATGCATGACGTATCTGGTACGTCAGTTGTCATTAAGGGGTTAAACTAGAATTCTAAGGACACGGTAATCATTTTAGAGTAAACCGTGATTGTACTCAATCGATCGTGTTTACTTTCAACTTGAAATTCAAGCAGTAAACCCAACGAGCGCAAGCACCTGCGATAAACCCCTTATCGCTTGTGTGTAACTGTTAGCATTCCACTTGTAATCTTGACCTTTTTGTGCTCTGAATTTATATATATGTTGTGATAAAATATTTGGAACAACAATCCTTAAATCCTTAAAGGTATATAAAACACAACATTTTATTCCCTGCTATCTAATTATTGGTGCTGCCATTTTGGAACCTAGGTTACACTGCAGCTATCTGAAAAAGGTTACTGCACATGTGCAAAGACATCAGCACTGGAATTAAATGATAGCTCAATTTCAATATGGTGGCAGCCATCACTAGGAGTTTGTAATGCCAAAGATTAATCTTCCTTAAAATTATATTATTATTATTTGCACTCTAAACCAGTTGCAATTACTCTGTACTATTATCTGGGACTAGAACTCTCAAAAACCTCTGTTGCTTAATTACTTATGGGCATGTGTTATCATATAACACAATGTATACTGAAATATATCAAAAATAGCAACCACTCACCTAGATTACGAGTTTTGCGTTAACAGGGGTGCGGTGCTAACGAGCAGTTTATGCTCACCGCTCACTTGCAGACAGCGCTGGTATTACGGGTTTTTAGAAACCCGGCGTTAACCGCAAAAAAGTGAGCAAAGAGCAAAATTTAGCTCCACATCTCACCTCAATACCAGCGCTGCTTACGGTAGCGGTGAGCTGCTAAAACGTGCTCGTGCACGATTTCCCCATAGGAGTCAATGGGGGAGTACCGGCTGAAAAAAAACCTAACACCTGCAAAAAAGCAGCGTTTAGCTCCTAACGCAGCCCCATTGATTCCTATGGGGAAACACATTTTATGTCTACACCTAACACCCTAACATGAACCCCGAGTTTAAACACCCCTAATCTTACACTTATTAACCCCTAATCTGCCGCCCCCGACATCGCCGACACCTGCATTATATTATTAACCCCTAATCTTCCGCTCTGGACACCACCGCCACCTACATTATACTTATGAACCCCTAATCTGCTGTCCCCAACATCGCCTAACCCTACATTATATTTATTAACCCCTAATCTGCCGCCCCCAATGTCGCCACAACCTAACTACATTTATTAACCCCTAATCTGTCACCCCCAACGTCGCCACCACTATAATAAAGTTATTAACGGCTAAATCTAAGTCTAACCCTCCTAACTAAAATTTAATTTAAATAAATCTAAATAAAATTAATACAATTCAATTAATTATTCCTATTTAAAACTAAATACTTACCTATAAAATAAACCCTAAGATAGCTACAATATAACTAATAGTTACATTGTATCTATCTTAGGGTTTTAGTTTTATTTTACAGGCAACTTTGTATTTATTTTAACTAGGTACAATAGTTATTAAATAGTTATTAACTATTTAATAACTTCCTAGTTAAAATAAAGACAAATTTACCTGTAAAATAAAACCTAACCTAAGTTACAATTACACCTAACAATACACTATAATTAAATAAATTACCTAAACTAAATACAATTAATTACAATTAAACAAAATTATCTAAAGTACAATAAAAGCAAACACTAAATTACAGAAAATAATAAAATAATTACAAGATTTTTAAACTAATTACACCTAATCTAATCCTCCTAACAAAATAAAAAAGCCCCCCAAAATAAAAAAGCCCTACCCTACACTAAATTACAAATAGCCCTTAAAAGGGCCTTTTGCAAGGCATTGCCCCAAAGTAATCAGCTCTTTTACCTGTAAAAATTTTTTACAAATACCCCCCACAACATTAAAACCCACCACCCATACAACCAACCCTACTCTAAAACCCACCCAATCCCCCCTTAAAAAAACCTAACACTAACCCCTTGAAGATCACCCTACATTGAGACGTCTTCACCCAACTGGGCAGAAGTGGTCCTCCAGATGGGTAGAAGTCTTCATCCAAGCCGGGCATAAGAGGTCCTCCAGACGGGCAGAAGTCTTCATCCAGACGGCATCTTCTATCTTCATCCATCCGGCGTGGAGCGGGTCCATCTTCAAGACATCCGACGCGGAGCATCCTCTTCTTTCTTCGTCCAACGACTGAATGAAGGTTCCTTTAAATGACGTCATCCAAGATGGTGTCCCTTCAATTCCGATTGGCTGATAGAATCCTATCAGCCAAACGGAATTAAGGTAGAAAAAACCTATTGGCTGATGCAATCAGCCAATAGGATTGAGCTTGCATTCTATTGGCTGATTGGAACAGCCAATAGAATGCCAGCTCAATCCTATTGGCTGATTGGATCAGCCAATAGTATTGAAGTTCAATTTTTTCTACCTTAATTCCGATAGAATTCTATCAGCCAATCGGAATTGAAGGGACGCCATCTTGGATGATGTCATTTAAAGGAACCTTCATTCAGTCATTGGATGAAGAAAGAAGAGGATGCTCCGCATCAGATCTCTTGAAGATGGAACCGCTCCGTGCCGGATGGATGAAGATAGAAGATGCCATCTGGATGAAGACTTGTGCCCGTCTGGAGGACCTCTTCTGCCCGGCTTGGATGAAGACTTCTGCCCGTCTGGAGGACCACTTCTGCCCGGTTGGGTGAAGACGTCTCAAGGTAGGGTGATCTTCAAGGGGTTAGTGTTTGGTATTTTTAAGGGGGGATTGGGTGGGTTTTAGAGTAGAGTTGGTTGTGTGGGTGGTGGGTTTTAATGTTGGGGGGAATTGTACTTTTTTTTTACAGGTAAAAGAGCTGATTACTTTGGGGCAATAAGGGCTATTTGTAATTTAGTGTAGGGTAGGGCTTTTTTTGATAGGGGGGCTTTTTTATTTTGTAAGGGGGATTAGAGTAGGTGTAATTAGTTTAAAAATCTTGTAAGTATTTTATTATTTTCTGTAATTTAGTGGGGTTTTTTTTCGTACTTTAGATATTTTTTTAAAATTGTAATTAATTGTATTTAGTTTAGGTAATTAATTTAATTATAGTGTTGTGTTAGGTGTAATTGTAACTTAGGTTAGGTTTTATTTTACAGGTAAATTTGTCTTTATTTTAACTAGGTAGTTATTAAATAATTAATAACTATTTAGTAACTATTGTACCTAGTTAAAATAAATACAAAGTTGCCTGTAAAATAAAAATAAACCCTAAGATAGCTACAATGTAACTATTAGTTATATTGTAGCTAGCTTAGGGTTTATTTTATCAGTAAATATTTAGTTTTAAATAGGAATAATTTAGCTAATTATAGTAATTTTATTTAGATTTATTTAAATTATATTTAAGTTAGGGGGGTATAGGGTTAGGGTTAGACTTAGATTTAGGGGTTAATACATTTAATATAGTGGCGGCGACGTTGGGGTCGGCAGATTAGGGGTTAATAAATGTAGGTAGGTGTTGGCGATGTTAGGGCCGGAAGATTAGGGGTTAATAATATTTAACTAGTGTTTGTGATGCGGGAGTGCGGCGGTTTAGGGGTTAATATATTTATTATAGTGGCGGCGATGTTCGGTTTGGCAGATTAGGGGTTAAAAATTGTATTTTAGTGTTTGCGATGTGGGGGGGGCTCGGTTTAGGGGTTAATAGGTAGTTTATGGGTGTTAGTGTACTTTTTAGCACTTTAGTTAAGAGTTTTATGCTACGGCATTGTAGTGTAAAACTCTTAACTACTGACTTTAAAATGCGGTACCAGGCTTGACAGGAGAGGGTGTACCGCTCACTTTTGGTCAGACTCGTAATACCGGCGCTATGCAAGTCCCTTTGAAAATATAGGATACGCAATTGACGTAAGTGGATTTGTGGTATTTCCGAGTCTGGCCAAAAAAGTGAGCGGTACACCTGTACCTGCAAGACTCGTAATACCAGCGGGCGTTAAAAAGCAGCGTTGGGACCTCTCAACGCTGCTTTTTAACCCTAACGCACAACTCCTACTCTAGCTGACTTTTATTTCACCAAACAAAAAAAGTGCCTACTATAGAATAAAATTTGTCTGCATGCCAAATTTCATAAATATTGTTGCAATGGTTTTAACTGTAGGTTCAGATTACAATTTTCTTTAACAATTAATAGCTACACCGCTAATATACAGCATTTTCAGGGTTTAGCATTTAGCAGTGGAACAAACTATAACTGTATGCTTATGTAATTAGTGTTAATTTTAAACTGATATTAAACATGATTAACAGCTTGTCAAGGAAAATACTTAAAATAAGCTGTGAAGTACTGTAGAATTCACTGGTTCTCCTTTCTGTAATGTTCCATACTTCTGTGTTTGAATAGAGTCAAATAATCGAGTTGAGCATGCACATTAAATCTTTATATACAATGTCAATCTGTTATTGATTGACTCTACTCTTTAATGAAATAAAATTGCACCCAACACTTGTCCAGCTAAATAACATGAGCACTTGTTTTAGTTTATTTGCAAATAAAAAACTATATACAAGTAGTCATTCATTTATCTTTTATATATATAACTTTCATTTCATTAACTTTCATAACTTTCATTGTTATCGAAGACAAAAAATAAATTTTAATGTCATTGATAAAGTATAGTTTTATTGAACAGTAAACAAATTTTAATGAAATTTGCCAATTTTATTAATACTCCTAATGATAAATATACATTTTTAAATTCTAAGCCAACTAATTATCACCTAGATTACGAGTTTTGAGCACTATAGAGAAATTAACGAATGCAACAAAAGTTTTCAAACATGCGCCTTTTGAGTGCAAATTAGTTGTGTTGAGGTCCATACCGCACACAATCAGAGCGCTGTTGAAACGTGCTCGTGCACGATTTCCCCATAGACATCAATAGGGAGAGCCGGCAAAAAAAAAACCTGCGATCGACGGAAACAAAAAGTTCCGTAACGCAGCCCCATTGATGTCTATGGGGAAATAAAAATACAGTTTAAACCTAACACCCTGACATAAACCCTGAGTCTAAACACCCCTAATCTGCTGCCCCCAACATCGCTGACATCTGCCTACAGTTTTTACCCCCTAATCTGCCTCTCCCGATATTGCCGCTACCTAAATAAAATTATTAACCCCTAAACCGTCAGCCCCCCACATCGCAACAAGCTAAATTAAACTATATTAACCCCTAAACCTAACCCTAACATAACCATAACCCTAACCCTAATGCAAACTTTACTCTAACACCCCCTAACTTTAACATAATAAAAATATAGCTAAATTAAATTTGCAATTATTAACTAAATAAACCTATTAAACCCTAAACCAGCCAGTCCTCCCCCACATCGCAACAAGCTAAATTAAACTATTAACCCCTAAACCTAACCCTAAACCTAACTTTAACATAATTAAATTAAGTTTAGGTTTTATTTTTATTTCACAGGTAAATTTGTATTTATTTTAACTAGGTAGACTAGTTAGTAAATAGTTATTAATTATGTAATAACTACCTAGTTACAATAAATATAAACTAAACTGTGAAATAAAAATAAAACCTAATTCGAATTAGCCAATAGAATGAGAGCTTCTTAAATCCTATTGGCTGATTTGAATAGCCAAAAGGATTTTAGCAGCCCTAATTCCTATTGGCTGATTCAAATTTCTCAGCCCATAGGAATGCAAGGGACACCATCTTGAATCGCATCCTTTGCATTGAAGATCCAGTGTACGGTGGCGACCGTATGAAGAGGAGGCTCCACACCGGATGTCTTCAGGATGGACCTGCTCCGCGCCTCCGGGATCAAGATAGAAGATGCCGCCTGGATGAAGATTGAAGAGGCCGCCTGGATGAAGACTTCTCTCCACTTTGAACAGAACTTTGCCGCCAGGATGAAGATTGAAGAGGCCGCCTGGATGAAGACTTCGCTGGGATGAAGATCATTCAAGTGGGACTTCAAAAACTGTAAGTGGATTATCAGGGTGTTAGTGTTAGGCTTTTTTAAGGGTTTATTGGATGGATTTTATTTTTTAGGTTACGGTCTGGGCAGTAAAAGAGCTAAATGCCCTTTTAAGGGCAATGCCCATAAAAATACCCTTTTCAGTGCAATGGTGTCAGGGTGCCAGGAATCAGACTGAGATGAGAAATGCAAAAAAAAGGTTTTTTTTATTTTGGGTGGGCTTTTTTATTTTGATAGGGCTATTAGATTAGGTGTAATTCTTTTTTATTTTTTAAAATTTGTTTGGTATTTTTCTTAATTTAGTATGGTTTTTTGTAATTTAGTTAGTTTTTATGTTTTGTAATTATATACTTTTTGTAATTTTTAGAGTAGTGTTAGGATTTTTTTATTGGTAGTTTCGTTTTATTTAATTTGTAGTTAGTTTAATTTTAGTTTAATAATTATATTAGTTTAATTGTTAGTTTAAAATATTTATTTTTAATTTGACAGGTAAGTTTTAATTTAATTTAAGAAATTAAGACAGGGAAATTTTAATTTTAATATAAAGTTAGGGGGTCGGTTTAGGGGTTACTAGTTTAAATTAGTTTATTTCGTTGTGGGGTGCTTTCAGTTTAGGGGTTAATAGGTTTATTATAGCGGCGGTGTGGGTAGACGGCAGATTAGGGGTTAATAATATTTAAATAGTGTTTGCGATGCGAGAGGGTGGCGGTTTATGTGTTAACAAGTTTATTATAGTAGTGACGATGTCAGGGAGCAGCGGAATAGGGGTTAATAAATTTATTATAGTGTTTGCGATGCGGGAGGGCCTCGGTTTAGGGGTTAATAGGTAGTTCAAGGGTGTTTAGTGTACTTTGTAACAATTTAGTTATGAGTTTTATGTTACAGCTTTGTAGCGTAAAACTCATAACTACTGACTTTAGATGGCGGTACAGATTTTTGTCATTTTAGGCTGTACCGCTCACTTTTTAGCCAGAACGCAAAACTCGTAATACTGGCACTATGGGAATCCCATGAAAAAACATAATTTTTACGTTTGC
Source organism: Bombina bombina (assembly GCF_027579735.1). Classification (NCBI taxonomy): domain Eukaryota; kingdom Metazoa; phylum Chordata; class Amphibia; order Anura; family Bombinatoridae; genus Bombina; species Bombina bombina. The sequence goes on along the minus strand of NC_069501.1, from coordinate 677,503,128 downwards.
AGCACTGATGTTGCGTTACAGGCTAAAAGGTGAGCGGTACAGCTTTACCGACAACACTTGTAATAGCTGTGGTGCTGTTTTAACGCTGAAAATGCCATATTTTCAGCATTAAAAGCAGCAACACAAAACTTGTAATCTAGCTGTAAGTCTTTTAAAAATTAATCCAATATGAAAGAAATTCATGGATTTTTAACAAAGATACAGCAAACACTGATGCACTAATCTATATAAAAGTTGGCAGGAAGATGGATGTTACAGGTAGAATATTCTTAACTTGCTACTAGCTAATTAATTCTGTAGATATTAAGATTTAATATCCTGATTGATATATATATATATATATATATATATATATATATATATATATATAATTTATTTTTATTTATTTATTTATTTTTATTTATTTATTTATTTTTATTTATTTATTTTTATTGCAAAACAAAAGGAAGTCAGTGCAGATGGCGTTTACAGTTAAACATTGTCATCACTTTAATATTAAAGTTTGGGTTATACTTATATAAATATTTTATGCATCATTATGACATTTAGGTTGAGTTTTTATTTTTTGTTTGTTTTTTGGCAATCTAGATTCGGTAGATTTAAACTGTGTTTGGGATCAATTCTGATCTTTCTTAGCTAATTTGATGTAATCATTTCACTAGTCATATTTCAATTTCACTTGATGACCAATAAAAAGTTTGAAATAAAACCAGAGTAGATAGAGTATCTGACCCCTAAAAATAGATTTATTTATTCTTTACACGCTCAGATATCATACAAGACAATAAGTTTAGCCTTCTCTTTAATTAGTTATGTAGGAAAGCTCAGTCTGACATTTAAAAAAACTTACTTACCAACAGATTCTCAGCTAATTCTTGTACAAAATGTAAGGACAAGAAATATGCAGAGATCCTCATTTCTGTAGAAAGTGTGCTTGTGAACACACTTAATTTATGACTATAATAAATGTATCTGTGTCAATAACAGACTTGTAATGCAAATCTACTAAATTATGTCTCAAAGATAATTAAGTAAGGCATGTGTTGAAGTTCAAAGCTTCAGATCAAACATAAGGCAGATAATATAATTTAATAGTCAAGTATTAGAGCTCCTACAGAGATTACTTACAACTCATGAAGTATTAGTGTATATTTTTCATATATAAAATGTATGATTGAGTAAGATCAATCTCTTGGATACAGGTTTGGTAAAAACAAATCTCCCTAACCACTTAACTGATATTCATGCCAAAGGTCACTCAAACAGAGGGGAATATAAATACGACGAGAAATGGAGAACATTTAAAACTTTGTTAAATAAATATACACATCAACACATATCACATGGTTATAAAGGTAAAATAAATAAATCCATAATAATGTGGCTAAATTAGGAAATTGGGAAAAAAAACATAGGTCAATAAAATTGTAAAAATAATAAGAAAAGTAGTTAGAAAATAGTATTGACTCGTCATTTCAGATATATAAGGAGTGTGAAAAAGCAAGCAAAATAATGATCAGATTAGTCAAAATTGAAAATGAAAGGGTTATTGCAAAGGATTCTAAGACAAACTGTCAGGGTGCCAGGAATCAGACTGAGACGAGAAGTGCAAAAATAATCACACCTTTATTAATAACAAAAAAATAATAAAAAGTCCACAAGTCAAATAACAAGCCAGGAGTCAAAACCTGAGCTGGTAGTCAGACGAGCCGAGTCAGGAGCCAAAGCGAATAGTCAGATGAGCCAGAATCAGGAACAAGGAAAACAGCAGAGTCAGGAACAATCCCGGGATCAGGAACCAGGAAGGACGTCAGACAGCCAGGTAATACACAGGAACTCTTACAAACAGGTCTGAGACAACGCAAAGGCAAAGCATACTGAACAGAGGCCCTTTAAATAATAAGTGATGACATCACAATTCTGAGACTGCATCCTGTCTCACACAGATGATGCACACCAGTCTGGCCATAAAAGGAAGTGCAGGAAATGAGCAGCATCCCCCACAATGCACCATAGTCAACAAAAAAGGTGAGTAAAATGGCTGCCAGCAGCACATGGCAAACAAAACAGTGAAAAAACCCTGACAGTACCCTCCCCTCAACGACCCCTCCCCTGTGGGAGGACAAAAGGCTTATTGAGGAAACAGGCATGGAAGGCATGGAGGAGGGCCGGAGCATGAACATCAGACGAGTGAACCCAAGAACGCTCCTCCAGACCGTAGCCCCTCCAGTGAACCAAATACTGTACACGGCCCCTGGACATACGAGAGTAAATAATGCTGCTGACCTCATACTCCTCATGGTTGTCAACAAAGATAGGATGGGGACAAGGCAACACAGTGGTAAACTGATTGCAAACCAATGGTTTCAAGAGGGAGACATGAAAAACATTGGAGATGCGCATTGCAGGAGGAAGGTCAAGAGTGTAGGCCACAGGATTGACCCGTCTGAGTATTCGAAAAGGACCAACATAATGTGGAGCCAGTTTATTGGAAGGCACATGAAGGTTCAAGTTGTGGGAGGACAGCCAAACTTTCTCACCAACCTGGTAGGAAGGCGCGGGCAGACGCCTACGATCAGCCTAGAACTTTTGGTGCTGCATAGAATGATGAAGGCAATCCTGAATCTGCACCCACGTGGAACGGAGTTGCCGGAGATGCTCCTCCAAAGCCGGAATACCCTGAGACTTGAATGAATTGGGCAACAAGGATGGTTGAAACCCATAATTCGCCATGAACGGGGATAACTTGGAGGAAGCATTAATAGCACTATTACGAGCAAACTCTGCCCAAGGTAACAGTTCAGACCAATTATTGTCATGATCTGAGACATAGCAATGGAGGAACTGTTCCAGAGCTTGATTAGACCGTTCCGCAGCCCCATTGGATTGAGGGTGATATGCAGAGGAGAAGGAAAGCTGGATCCCCATTTTAGCACAAAAGGAACGCCAAAATCTGGAGACAAACTGGCTACCCCGGTCCGACACTATCTCCTTGGGTAACCCATGTAAACGGAAGACCTCCCGGGCAAAAATTGAAGCAAGCTCCTGGGCGGTAGGCAACTTCATCAAGGGAATGCAATGTGACATTTTAGAAAAACGGTCAACCACCATAAGAATAACAGTATTGCCATTGGAAACAGGGAGCTCAACAATGAAGTCCATGGAAAGATGTGTCCAAGGACGCTCACCATTAGCAATAGGTTGAAGAAGACCCACAGGAAGACGTCGAGGAGTCTTATTCTGTGCACAAACTGGGCAGGAGGCAACATACGCAGCAACATCAGAACGAAGACCTGGCCACCAGAATTGTCGAGTGACAGACCAAATCATTTGGTACTTGCCTGGGTGACCTGCGGCTTTAGGATAGTGGTAAGTGTGCAAAAGTTTAGTTCGAAGATTCTCAGGAACAAAACACTTACCACTAGGTTTCTCAGGAGGTGCATTGGTTTGTGCAGCCAGGATCTCCTCCCCCAAGGGAGAAGTCAAATTACTACGTATGGTAGCTAAAATATGGTCAGGAGGTATAACAGGAGTAGGTACAGACTCCTCCTTGGACAGTGTAATGTCCCTTTAAGACATTCCACTCACTTCCCTCCTGCCTATAAAACCTCCCCTTTCCACACATCTTTGCTTGATTATTTTGTGCAACCTGTTTGCTTATGTTCTATTCGAACACACCAGCCTCATTCAAGTCTAATCTCTTCATTAAGTATTTGCTTATCTAAGCAACCACAGAGGATCTCTACAGCGGATTCACCTTCTTTTCATTTAACTACTGGATCGGGTTCTAATCTCCAGATGGGTTCTTTTTGGGAATCCTCTTTCTTACGCTCTCAGCAGCTTCCAGCAAATCCGGAACCAACACCTCTTCAGGAGTTCCTACGCCGCATCTAGTTCCAGCCTTCCTCGTTTGCGCCTCACTTGGCGGTCACGGTGTCTTCACTCCATCCATCTCTTCTTCACGGATCTTATGGCAAGCATTATAGAATGCCAAGTTGTAAGTAGTTTCAACACCAAGTTTCAACCACGCTCCTGATGAGCAAGACCGGACCTTAATTACCGCAAGTATTGTAACGATTGTACATTAACCATCTTGCATTATTGCTTTCACATCTTTCATATGCTTTATACTGCTATATCTAAGCTACTACCATAAGGTGCATTCCTTTACCGATGTTTCAGTATTCACTTATGAACTCACAAAACTGAACAAGTGATACACTTATCCTGTGACTGTTTTTTCTAACTACTCACTAATATAGCTGCATGAGATTACTAATAGCGCATAGCACACACTGTGATACCAAAGCTATAACTAGCCTGTGAACCGCTAAGTCTTATTAACTTGCTGGCACAAATACTACCAGGTGTTTCAGAATAGCATTCTGGTTTCTTGTCCAGCTACAAATACATCGTTACAGACAGAGGCGAAAATTGTTGAGAGAGGGAATCGGCCCTAATATTCTTACTACGAGGCAGGTAGGAGACCACATAATTAAACCGAGACAAAAATAGCGCCCATCTGGCCTGTTGGGGTGACAAATGTTTTGCTTCAGATAGATAAGTTAAATTTTTGTGGTCAGTAAGAATGAGCACTGGCACGCTAGTACCCTCGAGAAGATGCCTCCATTCCTTGAGTGCCAAAATTATGGCCAGTAATTCCCTGTCGCTAATTTCTTAATTGCACTCTGCTGGAGACAATTTCTTAGAGAAGAAACCACACGGATGGAAGGAACCGTCAGGCGTAGGACGTTGAGACAAGAGGGCACCTACTCCAGTCTGAGACGCATCAACCTCAAGATTTGAAAGGCAGGACAGGGTTAGGATGAGCCATAACTGGAGTGGCAGCAAAGGTAATCTTAAGACTATCAAAGGCCTTAATGGCAGTAGGTGACCAATGGAGTGGATCATTCTCTTTACGGGTCATGTCTGTGATAGGTTTGACCAAGGAAGAAAAGTTTTTAATAAACTTTCTATAGTAATTGGCGAACCCCAAAAAACATTGAATAGACCAAAGACCAACTGGGCGAGGCCACTGCAGAACTGCAGATAACTTGTCAGGATCCATGGAGAACCCTGCAATGGAGATAACATAACCTAGGAAGGTTACTTGAGTCTGATGGAACTCACATTTCTCGAGTTTACAAAACAGGCTGTTCTCACGTAGTCTCTGAAGAACCCGTGTAACATCAGAACGATGAGCCTCAAGTGTGGGTGAGTGTATGAGGATGTCATCTAAGTACACCACAACACACTGTAGCAACATATCTCGTAGGACATAATTAATACATTCCTGGAAAACAGCAGGAGCATTACATAGGCCAAAGAGCATTACAAGATGCTAATAATGCCCGCTCCTGGTGTTAAATGCTGTTTTTCATTCGTGGCCCTCCTTTATCCTAACGAGATTGTACGCTCCTCTCAAATCAAGTTTAGTAAAGACCGTAGCTCCCTTGAGGCGGTCAAAGAGTTCCGTAATAAGCGGAATAGGGTAAGCATTCTTAATGGTAAGACGATTAAGACCCCTATAATCGATGCATGGTCTTAACTCGCTACCCTTTTTCTTCACAAAGAAGAAGCCAGCCCCTGCAGGAGAGCAGGATTTGCAGATGACCCTGTAACAGAGCATCAGCAACATACTCCTCCATAGCACAATTCTCTGCAACAGACAGAGGGTAAACCCGGCCCCGAGGAGGAATGGCTCCGGGTTGCAGGTCTATGGCACAATCGTAAGACCGGTAAGGAGGCAACGTACCGGCACACACCTTGTCAAAAACGTCTAGGAACCCTCGGTACTCCTCTGGCAATTGAGATACCGAAGAAGTGCACAAGACTTTAACTGGTTTCCAAAGACAAGTAGAAATACATTGCAGGGACCACGACAAAATTTCGCACCTGCGCCAGTCGAGACTGGGATTGTGCTTTTGAAGCCAGGGATAACCCAGAATAACCGGAAAATGCAGAGAGTTTATCACCTGGAACTGGAGGGTTTCAAAATGGAGAGCCCGAACAGCAATGGAAAATGGAGCAGTTTCTTGAGTAACGAGTGAGGGTTGAAGGGGCCTGCCATCAATGGCCTCAATAGCAAGTGGAACGGACCGAGGCAAAACAGGAATAAAGTGCTTTGATACAAAAGCACTGTCAATGAAATAGCCGCAGCACCGGAGTCAACAAGAGCCTGGGTGACTATGGAGGAGTCCACCCAGGAAAGGACAACCGTGACCAAAGGTTTCTCCTTAAGCAGTTCCGGGGACGAGGATAAACCACCCAAGGTCTGCCCCCGACAGGACCTTAGGTGTGAGCATTTCCCGGCCGTGTAGGACAAGACTTCAAAAGGTGGCCCTGTAACCCACAATAGAGGCAGAGCCCCTCCCTCCTCCTAAAGGCCCTCTCCGCCGTGGAGAGACACGTAAATCCCAACTGCATCGGCTCAGCAGTACCTGGTGACTCTGTACCAGGAGGCATGGGAGGAGAGGGAGGCATGGGTGGGAACGAACATGTAGGAGACAACGGAACAGGAGGATTCCACAAGCGCTCCTTGAAAGAGGGCCTCTCTCTGAGTCTAATGTCAATTAGGATAAAAAAAGACACCAATGCCTCGAGATCCTCTAGTAAATCTCTGGCAGCAACTTAGTCTTTAATTGCATCAGAGAGCCCATGAAAGAAGGTGGCAACAAGGGCTTCATTGTTCCAACCAACCTCTGCGGGAACTCAATAGCATACTGAGCAACAGATCTTGTACCTTGCTGAATGGACATGAGTCATTTAGCAGCAGAGGAGGAGCGAGCCAGAACATCAAATACCCTTCGAAAGGAGGCCACAAATTCAGGGTAATTTGAAATCACAGGCTTATTACTCTCCCACAAGGTATTATCCCAGGCAAGAGCTGTGTCAGAGAGTAACGAGATGAGAAATCCCACCTTAGCTCTGTCAGAGGGAAACGCCTGAGGTAACATCTCAAAGTAAATGCCCACCTGTTTCAAAAACCCTCTGCACTAAATAGGATCGCCTCCATATCGCTGAGGTAGAGGTGCAGAACCAGACATGCTCCTGGTAGGACTAGGTGCAGCAGCGGAAACAGGAGCAGCCATAACTTGTGGGACACTTTGGTCCAAATGTGCAGTGCGAGTCAGCAGGGTTTGCAGGGCTAGTGCAAATTGATCCAAGCGGTGATCCTGTTCATCCATCCTGTAAATGATGGCAGGTAAAGGTGGATTATTAGCACCATCAGAATTCATGGCCTTTGCATAATGTCAGGGTGCCAGGAATCAGACTGAGACGAGAAGTGCAAAAATAATCACACCTTTATTAATAACAAAAAAATAATAAAAAGTCCACAAGTCAAATAACAAGCCAGGAGTCAAAACCAGAGCTGGTAGTCAGACGAGCCGAGTCAGGAGCCAAAGCGAATAGTCAGACGAGCCAGAATCAGGAACAAGGAAAACAGCAGAGTCAGGAACAAGCCCGGGATCAGGAACCAGGAAGGACGTCAGACAGCCAGGTAATACACAGGAACTCTCACAAACAGGTCTGAGACAACGCAAAGGCAAAGCATACTGAACAGAGGCCCTTTAAATTATAAGTGATGACATCACAATTCTGAGACTGCATCCTGTCTAACACAGATGATGCACACCAGTCTGGCCATAAAAGGAAGTGCAGGAAATGAGCAGCATCCCCCACAATGCACCATAGTCAGCAAGAGAGGTGAGTAAAATGGCTGCCAGCAGCACATGGCAAACAAAACAGGGAAAAAACCCTGACACAAACCCAAAAAAGGTTGAGCTAACAATGGTAGAGACATTGAAACAAACTAGAACATACAAGCCTATAGCAATTATTGGGTTATCTCTAGATGACATCAGGACAAAAACTGTATAACATCAAGGTAAATAAAGTTCTAGGTCCAGATGAAATACACCTAAGAAGGGAATATAGCACTTTCATATCTAAACCCCTGCTCTTAATTTTCCAAGCCTTGTTATCCTCAGGCATAGTACCCCAGGACTGGTGTAAAGCTCATGGCTACCATGTTTTAGTTGAAATACTTTTTATTGGTTATAATATAATTAAAGTACAAGTCGTGCAGATCAAATAGGAATGAGTTACAGAGCACTTATTTATCTCAAAGAAACATACATATAGCATTCTGCACGTATAACAAAAGAACATTATGTAAAGTGCACAGACCATACAAATATAGCTTCTATATCTGTTAATTTAACATTTAACGAATTAAGCTAAACATTATAAGTCAATGAACATTCCCCCCCTACCCCCCTACCCCCAAACCAGGTGTTTCCTCTAATTCAATTTAGCTTCTTATAAGTCTAGCGGTCAACTCTCAGTAAAATACCAATAGTATCTGTCGTGCTCTGGAGTTTAGGTAACTAAAGATATGGATCTCCGCCTGTTCCTCTTATCCCCACCCTTTCAAGTCGCCTCCCCCTTCTCTTCTTCTTCATGGGTAATAGTAGGTTATGAGTTCCCCCCTAGAATCCAATAAAACCATACTTTCTGAAAATGATCAGTAGTCCCTTGAGACCAAGCCGCTAATTCTGACATTAAATAGGTATCTTTTATCTTATCCAATACTTCTGACCAGTTCGGTGCTCCCACCTTCCAATGTCTAGCTATACAGACACGTAAGCATGTACACAGAGTTTTAATAAAGGTGTTGGACGCTGAGTTTAACCTTCTTATCCGCTCATTCAAAAGACCTTGAGTTATAGTTAAATCAATGTTCTCGTCTAGCGTGTCACAGAGTAATTTCGAGAGTCTCGTCCATAATGGGCGTACTTTTGGGCAGTCCCACCACATGTGTCTATAGGACCCTCATGCCCCACAGCCTCTATAACATGCTGCAGTGCTTAGGGGGGGGAATATGGGCTGTCCGCTCCGGTGTAAGATACCACCTAAAGGCTACCTTCAAGCAGTTTTCCCTCATATCTGCACTGATCATTCCCTTACTAGTTTCAAATATAATTTTCTCCCACACTCCCCTTTCCCTTGTTTCCCCTGTATCATTCTCCCATCTTTCCATAAGGGAAGATTTGAGGGTAATTTTCCGTTCTTGTAGCAATAAGTATATCTGTGAAATCATATGTTTCCCTCTAGTCTGTGTGCTACATATTCTTTCTAGAGAGGACAGGGGTTGGTCTCTTCTATTAAGGGCATACTTAGTTATAGCTGAGGTTATCTGTAAGTAAAGAAACCAATGTAAAGTGTATGGTTGGATTTTGTCTCTGATCTGATTGAAGGTGAGAATCGTGGTTTTGTCTAAAAAATCTGCCACCCTGTACAATCCTTTATTTTCCCACTTCCCCACCACCTTTCTAAGGTCCAAGGGCAATAAAAACTTCAATGGTAGAAATATGGAATGTGGGGTAATCAATCCCAATTGTTTGGTGATCTTATGCCAATTGTGAATAGTCTCCATTGTTATTGGTGATTTATAAGTGAGTCATTTCAGTTTCAGAGTTGGGTCCCACAGCAGGTCGGACGGGCACTCACATCCCGCAATATCTGCTTCAATTTTTGGCCAAGAGAGCTCTCGTAAATTTTTCTCAAGTATGATAGATTGTGATAGCCTAGTTGCTTGGTAGTATTCCACCAGGTTTGGAACCCTCACTCCCCCCATCTGTCTATGTTTTTTCAGTAGTTGTGAAGCAATCCTAGCTTTCCCATCCGCTCTCAGAAAGCGAGATATATCAGTTTGTAAAGTGTTTAAGTCCACCAGGGGAACCCCGATCGGCAGAGCCCTAAAGAGGTACAGCAATCTGGGGAGAACGTTCATTTTAATAGCTGATAGTCTCCCATACCACGAAAATCTACCTTTTTTTCAGTTGTTTAGGTCCCTCCTGATGGTTTTATATATGGGCAAATAGTTTAATCTGTATAAATCTGAAAAAGTACTGTTTAATTTAATCCCCAAATAGGTAATATGACTCTTTGCCCATATTAGGTTGAAATTCAGTTCAGCCATTTTTTTTGTATGTGACGGAAGGCAGATCGGCAAGGCCTCGCATTTATCGAGGTTGATCTTATACCCAGAAATTTCTGAAAATCTCCCCAGAACACTATACAAGTTAGTCAAAGACACCAATGGTCTGGTTAAAGTCAGCAACACATCGTCAGCAAATAGTGTCAATTTATATTCTTCCCCAGTTATCTCCACCCCCCTTATATCTATTGATTGCCTAATGAAAGCTGCCAGTGGTTCAATGCTAATGGCAAATAATAGCGGAGAGAGTGGGCACCCCTGACGAGTCCCATTTAAAATATCTATTAGCCTTGAGTTGTATCCTGCTGCCCCCACTACTGCCGTCGGTCTGGAATATATAGTTGTAAGTGCTTTTATAAAGGCCCCCTTGAAGCCCATTTTATCTAGTACCCTAAACATAAACTTCCAATCCACCCTATCAAACGCCTTTTCTGCGTCAAGTGACAGGAGTATGGATGGCGTCTTGGTCTGTGATAGGTAGTCAACCAGGGTCAGAATTCTCCTGACATTGTCGGGGGCTTCTCTATCTTTAATAAACCCTACTTGGTCCTTATGTATCAGTGAGGGTAGGAATAATTTAAGTCTATTTGCCATAATCTTGGTGAAGATCTTAAGATCCGTGTTGATTAGGGATATAGGCCTGTAATTACCACAATATTTCAGATTTTTCCCCTCCTTGGGTATTACCACTATCTTAGCTTGTAACATGTCTTTAGGTAACTCCCCTCCCGCCAGTATTCCGTTACAAAAGGCTAATAGGTAGGGCAGCAGCTCTTTCTTAAATAATTTGTAATATTCCCCTGTAAGGCCATCTGGGCCAGCCGCTTTACCTGACTTAAGGTCTTTAATTACTGATAATATTTCTATAGCTGAGATGTCTGCATTGAGGTTTGCCAGATCTGTCTCCTGAATGAACGGTAACTTAGCCTGATTAAGAAACTCTTCTGTCTGCCGACCAAGATCCCCCGGGAGTACCTTTTTCCCATCATATAGGTTTTCATAAAACTGAGCAAAAGTTTCAGTTATTTCTTGAGGGTTGGAAGTGGGGGTCCCATTGAGTCTATGAATAGAGGGTATAGCAAATGATTTAATTCTTTCCCTTAATTTATATGCAAGATATTTATCCGGCTTATTGGCGTACACATAATAGTGTGCTCTCAGTCTCATTGCCGCTCGGAACGAGGACTCATTTAAGATCTTGGATAACTCCTGTCTCTTGGACTGGAGGGATTTATATACCCCCTGGAGAGGGTACGTCTGTGTTCTATCTCAAGTGTTTCAACCTCATTCTGAAGTGTCTTAACTACCTGTGCAGAGTGTCTCGTCGCTAATGATTTTTCCTTAATTAGTAGGCCCCGTAGGACCGCTTTATGTGCCGCCCATGTCATCAGTGGGTTACATGTAGATCCTACATTTAACTGCCAGTATTCCCTCATTGCTACTTGTACCCTCTCATATATTTCAGGTCTCTTAAGTAGTGTTGGGTTATATGTCCACGTCCTGGGGCGTAAGAAATTCAATATGCCCGATAGATCCAAGAGCACTAGTGAGTGATCCGACCATACACATGGTTGTGTGGTGGCTGAAACTAGATTAGGGGTCATAATTTGGCTCACATAGATATAGTCCAGTGTTGAGTAGGAATTATGTGCTGGTGAGAAATAAGTGTAATCATGTTTAGAATTGCCCACCGCCTCCCAAGAGTCGATAAGGTTGTGTGTCCCCAATGAGTCCCTGATTGATTTGACAATAGAGTTATGTCGATGCTGTTTACTTGTTAATCCCCCGGAGTCTCCCCCTGAAAACGGAGCCATAACTACATTAAAATCCCCCGCTAAGATAATTCTATCTTGAGACCATTGGGTTAGGAGTTGCGAAATTGTCACAAAAAAGGCATTCTGCGTTTCATTCGGTGCGTATATGTTACAGAGAATAACTCTAGTATTCTGAATTGTGCCTCTAACTATCACAAACCTGCCTTCTTTGTCTTTTATTTCACTATCAAGTATAAAGTCTAAGGATTTATGCAGCAAAATTGAGACCCCTCTTTTTTTTGAATCCGTTGTAGAATGGAAGTGATGGGGGAACTGATGTGACCAATATTTAGGGACTGTCTGTGATATGAAATGTGTCTCTTGGAGGAATATGATACTTGCCTTTTCCTTTAGGTAGTGGGTGAGTGCAATGCGTCTCTTAGTGTCTGAGTTCAGGCCCCTAACGTTATGTGATATAAGTCTTATCTTATGGGTCTCCCTTGCTTCGCTATGTGCCATAACTCAAGTAGTTTGCAAGTGCCCTGAAAGACCTTTCTCCCCTCTGTAACCTTTGTAACTGGCGTCGCCCAGACCCCTCGGCACCTCCCTTTTTTGCTACCTACCTCCCTGTAAGGAAACACCTGGTTTGAAAAAAAAACAGTTAAAAAAACAATAAACATAAAACATATAACCGTAAACTTTGATACTCTTATCCAAAGTCCAGAACATGTTTTTCCCCTAGTGCAGTTATTTACATCTCTTACTTATCGTGGCAATACCTCTATCACATGTTTATGGAGTAAACAAGCATGAAAAAGGAAGTAGAGCAGAATAAGAAATTTGTAACAGTTATAACAAAAACGTCAATGATGACAACAATGAGAGACCATCTCTGGACTATTCCTATAAGTAAAACTCTCGGGTCTTATGAACATTACAAACAGTAACAACCATTGTATTGAAGTGTCTTTGGGTGCAACCTGTAAGGAGAAAAAGAAAAAAAAACACATCCTTTCCACTAGTCTCATTCCCCTTCTTTTGTTTCTAAAACCCTCATGCTAAGTCTCCTGAAAGTAAGATAACAAAGCAAACACAAACATCATAACAGGATTATACTTATCTATCCATCGTTAAGTAGATCTGTGGGCTGGAACTGATAAGGCATAAGTCCGCTGCATTGCACAGCTTATGTCCCAGAAAACACTCAATCTTTCCGATTGTAGAAGTTCTCAGTAGTTTGAAGGTAGTTCAAGTTTTCCGCTTCTTTTTTACTGGTATCTTGGACCATTGCTTTTGGCGTGGCTTTCCCCCTTGTAGGCTTTGATCCGGAATTGCCTCCTGTTGCATTAGAGCTGGAGGGTCCATTCTCAGCCTCCGGCATGCCTCCGGGATCTCGTGGGGTTCTTTAATGAAGAATGATCTATTTTCCCATGTTATATGCAGAGCGAAGGGAAAGCCCCACTGGTATGGGACTTGGTTTTTCCTCAGTAAAGAGGTGAAAGGCCGGAGTGAACTTCTTCTCTGCAGGGTCCTCAGACAAAGATCTTGAATAAACTGTATGATATTCCCTTGATGTTTAAACGTAGGATTTTTCCTCGCTGCAGCGAGAATTTCCTCCTTTTCTTGGAAGCGCAGCATCTTTATAATAGGCTACCATGTTTTAAAAAGGGAAGCCGGGCTGATCCATGAAGCTATAGACCAGTAAGCCTGCCATCAGTAGTGGGGAAGATACTGGAAGGGATTATATTCATCAGTATATTTTGGGAGAAAAGATTTTGAGTTAAAATCAGCATGGTTTTATGAGTAATAGATCATGTCAAACAAATATAATTAGATTTTATAAAGAGGTAAAAATAGATAAATGTGAATCAGAATAGACTTTGCTAAGGCTTTTGATACAGTGCCCATGAGAGTTTATTGTATTCAATTAAGGAACTGGGAATAGATTGAAATGTTAGCTCATAGATAAATAACTGGATAAAAGGCAGGGAGCAATGTGCTGTTCTAAAGCTAATAAGATACTAGAATGTATTAAAAGAGGCAGAGATGCAAGAGAAGAAAGCATAATTATGTTCCTGTATAAATCCCTGGTTAGGCCTCACTTGAGTATGAAGTACAGTTCTGGGGATCAATTTTAAAAAGGGACATTGCAAAATTAGAAACAAAAGTGGAGAGATGCAATAAATGGGTCAGCTTTGTAATTGTTTAATGTAAGTTTAATTTTCAGCTTCTTTAGTGTAAATTAGGTAGTCTCTATATAGGTTGAAATCAATAGACTTCTGTCTTCTTTCAACCTTATCTACTATGTTACTATGTTACTTCCTGCCCATATACAGACAAGATGTCAGAACATGACTCAGGGCCCAATGATCTAAATATGTCATAATATTGCTATGTTGAAAAGTTATCCACATTGCAAATCAAAAGTGCATATGTAATGTTCAAAAGTGTTCAAAATCATGTGTGGGGGTTATTTTCCAAATAGAAGCATTAGTAGCCTTCACTGTGTTATGCAAGGGTTCCCTTCTATTTGCAGAATGTTTCACGCAGTTCCCCTGATGTACTAATACAATGTTCCTTTAGCAGGTCTAACCCTTGCATTACAACTTTTTGAATTGATCCCATGTACAGTGTGTAAGGGCAATAACAATTTATAAAAAAATAATTAACCTTGTTCTAAAACAAAAGCTAAACTTGCAAATTATTATTAATACATTTAAGATGGGGCATTATGGGCATACTGGGCATGTACGTAGGGTGTATTATGTATTTGCATTATACTGTAAAATTGCTTATTGCATAATTTTTTAAACTTAATTTTTTGGGAAAAAGTGATTTGAATTTTGCAAGATTTTTCCCTAGTATGAAGATTTAAAAAGTGTCTTAAATTTTTTACTTTTGCAGTTTACAAGAGTGGTCTTTAAACACTCTGTAAGTCATGTTTTTAAAAAAATGCAAAATTTCAACCATACTGTAAGTAAATCCTGTTCTGTATAGTGCGGACGTTGATAAGCCCACTATTGTAATAGAGCAAAGTTGAGGTCACTTTATACGTGATATATTAATACCATGAATTGTTCATTTTCAATCTACAGCAAAATCTCAAAATATAAAAAAAAATAACAATAAATAGTTTTAAAAAATCTCTACAATAAGCTGTTTTACATTATAATGCATATCAATGACATACCCTAAAAGAATGTTCAGTATACCTATTATGCCTCAACTCAATTGTATTAATCAGTAATGTGATCTTTTTTATATAATTTAATCACCAATGGCCATCACATTGCATAGCAAAGACATAAGCGTTCCATGGGCGCAACTTGTATTACAATGAGCAAAACTTTGAGGCAAAGTTTAAAATCTTTACACATATATGTCTCACCGTTCTTTCATTGGCAAGATGATTATATTTAAGAAATATACTTAATTTATCTTGTAATTTACCATATAGATATCTAAGGTATTGAAAAATATAATATATGTTTAGATTTAGAATATTTACATTATATCAGAAAGATATTTTGAAAATATGCCACCTCCACACTTCTAACATTCACACTTCTAAAGTGGAGATACCTAGCAACATCACATAGCGGGCTCCATTTATATATCTGAGAGCGGTTTAATCATCCTTTGATCTGCACCACCGGAATGAAGAAAGAAGATGGCCCCACGCCGGATGAAGATGGAGCCCGCTGGAAGAAGACCTTAACCGCTAGACTTCAGGAATGGTGAGTACCTATTTCGGGGTTAGTGTTAGGTTTATTTTTTATTTTTTTAGGTTTTTTTTTTTTTGGATTAGGGCTTTTTTTGTTTTTTAATGGGCTAAAAGAGTTGATCGCCCTTTTAAAGATATACTAAACCCAATTTTTTTAGGCTATCCAGGGTGCTGAACCTAAAATGGGCCTGCTCCTTAGCTTAGATTCCTGCTTTTTCTAATAGAGATAGCAAGAGAACAAAGAAAAATTGTTAATAGAATTAAATTACAAAGTTGCTTAAAATTGCATGCTCTATCTGAACAAGGAAAGCAACTCTCTTTTGACATTTATGTAAATTACTCTTGGGTCTCCCTAAGAGTAATGGGTAATCCAGACGTGGACTCCGTGCACACATGCCCTTAGTGAGATACAACTGCACCTCACTGACGAGGCCCATAGGAGGCCGAAACGATCATCTGGGGTTGTTGCTTCCCTTGTTCAGAGAAGAATTGCCTGGTATTTCAGCGCTGGACTGTCATTGGGCAGGGTCAGACTGATATGCTACAGGATATTTTTTTCTCTGTGAAGGGGCATAGTGTGCTAAAAGAACCTGCACCCTGAGTTGCAATAAAAATGAACAGGCATGAAAGTTATTCTAGCTTTTGTTCTATCTCAGGAGTGCTGTTCTCTCTCTTTTGACATTTATGTAAATTACTCTTGGGGGTCTCCCTAAGAGTATTGGGTAATTCAGTTTTACATTACTGTAAATCTGCTGGCGAGTGCCAGGTTTTCTGTGTGTTGTGTTGATAATGTTTGTAATGCTTCCCTGTGTGGCCTGTCACCCAGGCTGCTCTGGGGTAACTGCTGGGTTGCTAGGAACTTTGCAGTTGTCTGTCAGTGTTCAGGGCTGTGAAGTTTGCTGTGGCTTAGGATGTGTACCCAGTCCAGTCTGTGAGTGCGGTCCATTCCTGTGTTTTATATATATATATATATATATATATATATATATATATATATATATATATATATATATATATATATATACAGGGAGTGCAGAATTATTAGGCAAGTTGTATTTTTGAGGATTAATTTTATTATTGAACAACAACCATGTTCTCAATGAACCCAAAAAAATCATTAATATCAAAGCTGAATATTTTTGGAAGTAGTTTTTAGTTTGTTTTTAGTTTTAGCTATTTTAGAGGGATATCTGTCTGTGCAGGTGACTATTACTGTGCATAATTATTAGGCAACTTAACAAAAAACAAATATATACCCATTTCAATTATTTATTTTTACCAGTGAAACCAATATAACATCTCAACATTCACAAATATACATTTCTGACATTCAAAAACAAAACAAAAACAAATCAGTGACCAATATAGCCACCTTTCTTTGCAAGGACACTCAAAAGCCTGCCATCCATGGATTCTGTCAGTGTTTTGATCTGTTCACCATCAACATTGTGTGCAGCAGCAACCACAGCCTCCCAGACACTGTTCAGAGAGGTATACTGTTTTCCCTCCTTGTAAATCTCACATTTGATGATGGACCACAGGTTCTCAATGGGGTTCAGATCAGGTGAACAAGGAGGCCATGTCATTAGATTTTCTTCTTTTATACCCTTTCTTGCCAGCCACGCTGTGGAGTACTTGGACGCGTGTGATGGAGCATTGTCCTGCATGAAAATCATGTTTTTCTTGAAGGATGCAGACTTCTTCCTGTACCACTGCTTGAAGAAGGTGTCTTCCAGAAACTGGCAGTAGGACTGGGAGTTGAGCTTGACTCCATCCTCAACCCGAAAAGGCCCCACAAGCTCATATTTGATGATACTAGCCCAAACCAGTACTCCACCTCCACCTTGCTGGCGTCTGAGTCGGACTGGAGCTCTCTGCCCTTTACCAATCCAGCCACGGGCCCATCCATCTGGCCCATCAAGACTCACTCTCATTTCATCAGTCCATAAAACCTTAGAAAAATCAGTCTTGAGATATTTCTTGGCCCAGTCTTGACGTTTCAGCTTGTGTGTCTTGTTCAGTGGTGGTCGTCTTTCAGCCTTTCTTACCTTGGCCTTGTCTCTGAGTATTGCACACCTTGTGCTTTTGGGCACTCCAGTGATGTTGCAGCTCTGAAATATGGCCAAACTGGTGGCAAGTGGCATCTTGGCAGCTGCACGCTTGACTTTTCTCAGTTCATGGGCAGTTATTTTGTGCCTTGGTTTTTCCACACGCTTCTTGCGACCCTGTTGACTATTTTGAATGAAACTTTAATTTTGAATGCAATTTTAAGAGTGCTGTATCCCTCTGCAAGATATCTCGCTATTTTTTACTTTTCTGAGCCTGTCAAGTCCTTCTTTTGACCCATTTTGCCAAAGGAAAGGAAGTTGCCTAATAATTATGCACACCTGATATAGGGTGTTGATGTCATTAGACCACACCCCTTCTCATTACAGAGATACACATCACCTAATATGCTTAATTGGTAGTAGGCTTTCGAGCCTATACAGCTTGGAGTAAGACAACATGCATAAAGAGGATGATGTGGTCAAAATACTCATTTGCCTAATAATTCTGCACTCCCTGTATATATATATATATATATATATATATAAAACACAGGAATGGACCGCACTCACAGACTGGACTGGGTACACATCCTAAGCCACAGCAAACTTCACAGCCCTGAACACTGACAGACAACTGCAAAGTTCCTAGCAACCCAGCAGTTACCCCAGAGCAGCCTGGGTGACAGGCCACACAGGGAAGCATTACAAACATTATCAACACAACACACAGAGAAAACCCTGCACTCACTAGCAAGCTCACAGCTAAGATTTAAAAGCAAAAATGGAAAGGTTAGTTACCACATCTGGCCAAATGGGACAAGCCCAGGTACCACGTCAAGGTCCTTTCCAATACCTGGGACCCTAAAACAGCCACACAATGCAAGCTCTCAAATTCAAACAAACTGGGAACAAGGGAAGGGTGCACAGGCTTATGTAATCACCCCAGTAATATACAAAACACGGAAGGGGGTAATTTCCCCTATGGTTCTTGCACCTAGACCTGTCTGGGGTTAGCTGTCCGTGACTCTGGGGACAGCACAGCTTCTTGTGAGGGCCACTGAGCACCCAGGGCTGAGCATGTTGCAGGGTCATGGGATGTGTACCCGATCCATTCTAGGAGTGCAGTCCCCTTCCATGTTTTATATATATATATATATATATATATATATTACTATGCAACAGTCTTAGGCCACCATTAGATCTGTTGTTTTAGCAAAGTTTGTTGACCATCCATATTTATTTTTCAGGTCACTTTATTAAGATACAAACAGGAAATATCTACACAAAATATATAAAAAACACAATTTTCAGAACAAAATGGCATCTTCAGGCAAAAAGTCAGTATTTAGTGGGACCTCCCTTGGCACTAAGCACATCTTGAACTCTTTCGGGGAGACTGTCCTGATGTTTTCTGAAGTAATCTTCTGGTATATTATACCAGGCTTCTTTCAGCATTTGCTTGAGTTCTTCTTTAGATTTAGGTATTTTATTTCTTTCTCTGTCCAGGTGATCCCATACTGCCTCTATAATATTGTGGAGGCCAGTCCATAACTGTAAGTGTTTTATCAACTGTTTTTATCTCCAAATATGATATGCTTGGGATTGTTATCATGCTGAAAAATAAAACCATTGATGAATTAAAACCTGTCTGTACTTTTCAGCATTCATGATCCCATCAATTCGGACAATATCACCAACACCACTGGCAGAAATGGAGCCCCAAATCAGGACAGACCCTCTACCGTGTTTCACTGAAGGCTACAAGCACTCAGTTTTTCATCTCTCTCCAACTCTTCTTCTCACATATAGTCGATGATAGGACCCAAATTTTTCAAACTTGGATTTGTCACTCCATAATACTCTTTTCCACTGATCTTCATTCCAATCTTTGTGAGATTTAGCTCACTCTGTCAGCCTTCAGAAAAAGTGGTTTCTTGGCTGCTACCCTTTGACAAAGACCATATCTGATCAAGCTTCTTCAGACTGTAAAATGGTCAACTTGGCATCCCAATAAAGCTGTCAGATGCTGAGCCAGGTCCATGCTGGACTTCTTCCGGTCTCTCAAAGAAGAAACTCTGAGAAACTTCTCATCATATTTTGAAAGTTTTCTTGGCCTTCCAGCCATTTTATGTCCTTGACCTGTCCTAATTCTTCAAATTTCTTTATAACAGCTTGAATACAGCATCTTGAGAATCCAGTTTGTTTTCTGGTTTCCCTTTGAGAGTTGCCTTGCTGATGCAAAAGTATGATTTTATGTCTGTCAAATTCTGTGATCTTTGGCATTTTGAATGGAATGATGTGATTTTAAGTTGGTCTTGCACAAACCTGGTGTAATAGACTTTTTCACAGCAGTCATTTTGACATGATATAGTAGGACAAATACAGGTGTTAGCAATGACATTAATTAGGGTTCCATTCCATTTAGGTTTAGAGCCAGGCTCCTGCTATTGCTCAAGTGTAAGGGGAAGTCACACAAAATACTCTAGCCTATAGAGGTAGTTTTTTTTTTCTTTTTAATACTACTTCATACAAATATCCTATATTTTCTGGTTGTATTCTAATAAAGGAACTGAGAAATAATTATATATAGTCATTATACCATTGCTAAAACAACAAATCTAATGGTGACCTATGACTTTTGCACTTTTAAAATTTTTAGCACCTTTATGATAATTTTTAATAATTATTATTGTTAATATTTTTTATTTTTTTAAATTTAATATTTCCATAACGTGCATTAAGATAACTAATTCTTCATGTGCGCTAACCAGACACCGTCTTAGACCTAAAGTACTAAACCCAAAGCATGTTTTGCATATTTTACATTCCTATATTCTTCACATAGAATTTTTTTATTATTTAATATATATTTCTATATATATATCTGATATGTAAACTAAATATCTATAGCTATATATCTATAGGAATAGATATATAGGTATAGGTATATACAGATATATGTATAGAAATATGCATTGACAATAAAAAGAACATTTTCCTGTATGTTAAGAACATTGGAAAATATAATATAAATAACTCCTGTCAGGATAGTGATACTTTAAGAACCGGCTAAGCATACATCTGAAAAAAAGTTATTTAGACTTTTCTTTAAGAAATAATTAACCCCAGATATGACAGTATAATTAACTACTACATGTAAAAACAAACTAAACTGTAAACTGTCATTCAAACCACCCACTGAGATTGTGTGTCTAAACAAGCAATGTAGAGTATTGACCTAAATGTGCAAAACTATTATTATCTCTAGAACATGGTCTTTATAAGGAAGTATATTCAAAACAACCCTTTTGATACTGCCAACAACCTACACTCTCTATACTTAAAGGGACACGTAACCCAATTTCTTTTGTTTCATGACTTAGATAGATTACTCATGTAATCTAAATTTGATCAGTCCCTTTGTATGCTTTGTTGAAAAGAATACCTAGGTAGGTAGGAATACCTAGGTAGGAGCTAGCTACTGATTGGTGTTTGCACATAAATGCCTCTTATAATTTGCTTGCTTAATGTGTTCAGCTAGTTCCCAGTAGAGCATTACTGTTCCTTCAACAAAGAATACCAAGACAATGAAGCAAGTTTGACAATACAAGTAAATTGGGGACTTGTTTAAAATGGTATGCTCTATCTAAATCATGACAGTTTTTTTGGGGCTTTTATGTCTCTTTAAGTTTTATATTTTATCCCTTATTTGTTTTTGCAAGATGCCATGAAATATGTGGTAACAAAGATGCATGGGCCCCTGTGTAATATGTTGTCTCACAACACATTTTGAAAATAATTATTGGCCTATACATATTTAGTATTATTCTATTTAAATTGAAAAGTAAATATAGACATACATTTTTAAGAATACACCTATTCACAGCTGCCAGTGAAGGGGTTAATCAGGTAGCTTGTAAGGTTAATTTTAGCTGTAGTGCAGAGAATACCTTCCCACCTGACACTTCCAACTCCCCATCTGTTCCCTCCCGAACAGCTCTCTTCCCTCCCTCACCCCCCACTGGTCACTACCATCTTATGTACTGGCAGAGAGTCTGCCAGTATACAGTTTAGAGATAATACTTTTTTTTTTTAATTCAAAAATAAAATACAATTTGAGATTGTAGAGAAGCCTCCTTACCCACCCACCTCAATTATGCCTTCCTCCCAAAACATCTCTCTAACCCTTCCCTCCTCACTAGATGCCACCATCTTAGGTACTATCAGCTGATTTTTATTTTTTATGTAGTGAGCGGTCCCCCCTCACATCCCCCCAAACTATTGGCACTGAGATGTCCCCTTCCATCACCCATTTTCCATAGTGCAGCATCCCATATCTCGCTCTCCCTTAGATTTTATTTTATAGTGTAGGGTCACTCCCACTCCCTCCCCCTTTGACACAGGGCCACCCATCCACCTTCTCTAGCACACATCCTGCCAGCACCAAAAGAGATTGTTACAGACAGTGATACAGACAATACCATATGAAGAGAGATGACTTCGGCCTCTAGCTGTCAGAGTTGACAGCCGGGACCACAGCATGAGGCAGAAGGTTGGACATAGCTACTACATGAACAGCGTACGCTATGTGAAATACCCTGTGACATGGTAGCTATGCCTATATGTCTTAAGGGTTTAAATCTTATTTGCTTGCCATCCAGATTACTAACCAAGTCTCCAACTTTATCTTATCATCAGGCCCCAATTTGGTGCAGGATTACGTAGGCAAATACAGCTAATGATAATGGCTATAAACGTTTTGGGAGAATACTAGAAATAGCCACTATAGCATAATCACACAAAGAACAAATAGTGTACTCAGCAAAGGTGCAATTAATGAGAGTATTTGTTCTCTTACAAACCATCTCTGCCGCAACACTTGCACCAATGTGCATAATATATAGTTTAGAACATTGATGGCTAACCTTGGCATCTCTGATATTTTGGAACTACATTTCCCATGATGCTCAACTAGAATGCAGAGTGCCTAAGCATCATGGGAAAATTTAGTTTTAAAACATCTGGGGAGCCAAGGTTAGCCATTTCTGGTTTAGAACAATATTGCAAATAATTTGATATTTTTTTAAACATTTATTTAATGTACACCTATAATTAGTTTAAAGTATAATAATGCTTATTTGTTTAGAAATATTTTCACAAAATGAGGAAGGTAATTAGCTTTATCAAATCTGACTTGAATATTTCCCGTTCTATTTTTTCTCCATAAAATTAATGCATTATACTATTCATTTTGGCTTCAGGTAAAATGCCATTTACCATCCTGGCATTAAACTGATGAACAGGCTCACATGCATATGTTAGACACTTGACCACTTGACATTTGACCAGAAATTGGTTTAGCTTTCTCTGGCAGAAAGGACTGTTGCTAATGTGTTTGATTGTTTCTTGAGCATTATAATCCGAAATCTTTTTATATTATGTTGAACCTTAAGTTAACTCTACAGTATTTATGCCACTCGGTGGAATGGGCTTCCATATATGAGATAAAAGTGACAGATAAATAGATAGATAGTTAAATGATAGATAGATAGATGATAGATAGATGATGGATAGATAGATAGATATAGTTCATTTTATATCTATATATCTCATATATAGAAAAATTACACCCAAAACATAACTCTAATATGTATATGTAAATACCCTCATGTATAATGTTCAGCATACTCTATATAAATGGGATAAGACAGGAATACAGAATTATTGCTTCCTAATAAAAAAATCTAAGTTTTCATTTTTGGATTTCCAGATTATACAATATGTCATCTCTAGCATTATATTCAGTTAGTGATCATCTCATAGGAGATTATTCCTAACTACCAAAGGGCTAGATTAGTGGAAACGTTTGCACCCAAGCGATAAGGGGTTTATCACAAGGGTTTGCGCACGTAGGGCTTACCGCTCAGAGTCATATTACTAACTGAAAGTAAAGCCCTCAACTGCACTGCTCCCCCCTACATCTCAAACCTTGTCTAGAGATACTCTCCCTCTTGACCCTTTTCGCTCTGCCCACAATTTCCTCCTCTCCTCCTCTCTTGTTACCTCCTCACATTCCGTTTACAAGACTGGCTCCCATCTTGTGGAACTCTCTGCTTCTGTCAGGGTGTTTTCCCTGTTTTGTTTGCCATGTGCTGCTGGCAGCCTTTTTACTCACCTTTCTTCCTGACTATGGTGCATTGTGGGGGATGCTGCTCATTTCCTGCTATTCCTTTTATGGCCAGACTGGTGTGCATCATCCATGTGAGACAGGATGCAGTCTCAGAATTGTGATGTCATCACTTATTATTTAAAGGGCCTCTGTTCAGTATGCTTTGCCTTTGCATTGTCTCAGACCTGTTTGTGAGAGTTCCTGTGTATTACCTGGCTGCCTGACGTCCTTCCTGGTTCCTGATCCCTGGCTTGTTCCTGACACTGCTGTTTTCCTTGTTCCTGATTCCGGCACGTCTGACTATTCGCTTTGGCTCCTGACTCACAGTACTTATTATTTCAGTCTTATTATTTTTTAATCTTTGGCCAGTTGCTGGGAAAATATGAGAGAGGGGGCTGACTCTAAGTTTAAGGTGAGAGAGGATTGAAGGGTTTTTATTCAATATTTAGTTTTCTTTACTCACCCTCTCTTTGACTCTATTAAAACTTGAGAACCAGTTTTTCTCTTTTCCCACATACCGCAATATGAACATTGATTTAAGCAATTTTTCTTTATATATATTGATGAAAATATATATTGAAGAAAATAATTTTGTGTTATTCAGTATTAGCATGTTTTTTGATGAGGGTATATATTAATACTATTAAAAGTACATCAGGTGCAATATGAATATTTGTTTAAAAAACTTTTCTTCATATGTATTAAAGAAAACAATTTGTTGCTATTTATTGTTAGTTGTGTTCTTTGAAGAGAGCATATATTAATACTTAGCGTACAAGGTATTTTTATTAGGTTATGTTGTTGTTAGTTGTTATTTGTAATGCCATCATGTTAACCACCATTAGTGCATCTCTTTTTTAGGGGTTAAAGATCCAGAGGGAGAACTCCTATCATCTGTCAGTAATTGTTCAATTAACGAAACAACCAATCAGCTTTGCCCTTAGGGTATATACATGCTTAGCATTATATGGTACATAGGTCACAGATGAAGGCGTGAGCCGAAACGCGTCTGCCCGTCCTTGCCTACATGTAGTTTGTTTTATATTTTATGTATTTTTTTACCTTTCCATGTATTGACCGCAATAAAGGTGCTTTTGCTTTGTACCTTCCACCTGAGACCCGCTTTTTGTATATACTGCCAGTTTGTATTACCTGGCTGCCTGACGTCCTTCCTGGTTCCTGATCCCTGGCTTGTTACTGACTCTGCTGTTATCCTTGTTCCTGATTCCGGCTCGTCTGACAATTCGCTTTGGCTCCTGACTCGGCTCGTCTGACTACCAGCTCTGGTTTTGACTCCTGGCTTGTTATTTGACTCGTGGACTTTTTTTTTTTTTGCTATTAATAAAGGTGTGATTATTTTTGCACTTCTTGTCTCAGTCTAATTCCTGACACCCTGACAACTTCACTCCACAAGACTCTCCCCTAGTTTTGAAAGCTTCAAGTGCTCCCTAAAGACTGTACTATTCAGGGATGCCTACAACCTACACTAACCTTTCCTAACTCCACTGCTATCCTCTTGAACCCCTTAGCATGTAAGCCTATGAGCCCAGCTGTTTGTAGACTACCCCCATAAGAGTCGATTACAACAGTGCAACTCTCGACAGGGACTTCTACCCATTTGACCCCCTATAAATGTTACCTTGTATACCGCCTATGTTTATAGCACTGCGGAATATGTTGGTGCTCTACAAATACCTGATAATAATAATAATAATACAAGTAAACACAATTGCCTGAGCGCAATCGTGAATTATGCTAGAATGATTACTGCAACTTCAGAGATGTGGTTAACTGTTTTGCTAAACATATGTACGTGTGTACATATATATTTATATATATATATGTATATACAGACATATACACACATACAAACACATAAATACATATGTAAACATATATATACACATATATAAGTGTATTGGAGCCTTTTGCCCTTAAGTAGATGAAAACATGTAAAAGCGTAAATATTCCTATGTTCTGCACATAGCAGAATATGTTCTATGTATTGATAAATAGATGTTCCTATATATCTCTGTATATATCTATACCGTAACATATATATATATATATATATATATATATATATATATATATATATGTATAGATATATTGTACCAAAAACATCATATATATGTACAAATATGTATTTATGAATAAATAGAACATATTGGACTCTAGTTATCAAAGCCTGGAGGACCTGGCTCAACCAGAAACACGGGGCCTCAAGCTCTATCCGGAGCTTGATAGATAGGCCCCATTGTGTTATGTGAAGAACATTGGAATATGAATTATTAATATTTTCATGTTGGGTTAGTCCAAATGAGAATGCGATCGGGTTTGCACGAGAGTGGGGTATTTATTTTTTCACTTTTTTTCTCCATTGACTTCTAAGGGGGAATATGTAAACGTGCAAGCAATATTCTAACCGGATTTTCGTGTTAGTTTGGTTACCATGAGAGCAAAAACAGTTTAAGTTCAACTCATAACACAAGCACAACCTGACGAGCGCAAAAATCTTATTTCTAGTTTAATTTACCCTCAAGTGGGAGCGTTAATTTGTGCTCTACTCATAATCTGTCCAACAGTGTTTTAAAGAGCAAAATGTTGAACAGAGAATGAGTATATTCCCCTCAAAATATAAAACACAAAAGAGACAAAATATTCTGTTGTAATTTGAGGTTAACTATATTTAATTTAGGCAGCCAATTACATTAATTAGTTGTTTGTAGTCTTTTCAGCTAACATTTCTCTGTTAAATAACAAGGTGCAATTGAAATGTGAACATTATAATTAGGTCTATGAGGAAATGTAATGTACAATATATATATATATATATATTTTCCTTTTGCTTTTTTGTTGTTTTGTTTATTAAGTATAACTAATCATGTGCACAGTACAAACATTCAAATATTATCTAAACATAGAAACATAGAAGCTAAGCATAATGTGGTTAGATATTGTATTCAAAATCTGTGTAAATTATTATTATTTGAATTGTATTTACATTGAATATAACATTGATAGCATTCACATTATGTGTGGTCTAGAGAATAATTACATATTTATATAGCACTACCTACTACTTTAATATAACATAAAACAAATTAAATGGACTTGAGTGATTGGAGTGGTTCTTTTAAAGGGACAGCAAACATTTTGAGATTTTAGTACAAGGTCTAGTTACACATAGTAATAAAAACAAATTTGCAATATACTATTATTACTTATTTTGCAAAATGTTTCATGTAGTTTTGCTCTGAAAATTGTGGATTTTTTTTATTCTCAGAACTAGAAAACCACACGGCAAGCTTCTTAAGGCTATCCCTGACACATATTTTTCCCTCGACTTTAGCTGATTACAACTGCAAAACAATGCACTTTATTTTAACAAAATAACCATGGCTAGCCTTGTGGGTGGAGGTGGAGGAGGTGGGTGGAGTTTGATTATTGAAAAACATTTGTAGCAAACAAGATGATTTAGGGCTAGATTACAAGTGAGGAGCAAACGGTTTTGTGCAAGCTATATTGTCTTTTCGCTAGCCTTTTTCCTTGCGCTGATATTACAAGTTGAGCAAAATCACGATTGCGCTAGCGCAATCGCCATTTACGCTTCAATCCTTACCGCAATCTCAGAGCTGTGGATAACTGTTTTCCAAAACAAAAAGGTTGCACAAAACACTTCAAAAATACATTACAAAGTACAGTTACACTGTCTAATAAAAAGTATTGAAAAAAAATATTGCACACAAAAGTTATAAGGGTTCAAAGATAGGAGATCTCTGTGTTAGGGGGAAAAAAGGCAAGCAAATGGCCTAAACATTGAGACACATTCGGCTAGATTTAGAGTTCTGCGTTAGCAGTCAAACCAGCGTTAGAGGCTCCTAACGCTGGTTTTGGGCTACCGCTGGTATTTAGAGTCAGTCAGGAAAGGGTCTAACGCTCACTTTCCAGCCGCGACTTTTCCATACCGCAGATCCCCCTACGCCATTTGCGTATCCTATCTTTTCAATGGGATCTTTCTAACGCCGGTATTTAGAGTCTTGGCTGAAGTGAGCATTAGAAATCTAACGACAAAACTCCAGCCGCAGAAAAAAGCCAGGAGTTAAGAGCTTTCTGGGCTAACGCCGGTTCATAAAGCTCTTAACTACTGTGCTCTAAAGTACACTAACACCCATAAACTACCTATGTACCCCTAAACCGAGGTCCCCCCACATCGCTGCCACTCTATTAAATTTTTTTAACCCCTAATCTGCCGACCGCACACCGCCGCAACCTACGTTATACTTATGTACCCCTAATCTGCTGCCCCTAACACCGCCGACCCCTATATTATATTTATTAACCCCTAATCTGCCGCCCCCAACGTCGCCTCCACCTACCTACAATTATTAACCCCTAATCTGCCGACCGGACCTCACCGCTACTATAATAAACTTATTAACGCCTAATCCGCCTCACTCCCGCCTCAATAACCCTATAATAAATAGTATTAACCCCTAATCTGCCCTCCCTAACATCGCCAACACCTAACTTCAAGTATTAACCCCTAATATGCCAACCGGACCTCACCGCTACTCTAATAAATTTATTAACCCCTAAAGCTAAGTCTAACCTTAACACTAACACCCCCCTAAGTTAAATATAATTTAAATCTAACGAAATAAATTAACTCTTATTAAATAAATTATTCCTATTTAAAGCTAAATACTTACCTGTAAAATAAACCCTAATATAGCTACAATATAAATAATAATTATATTGTAGCTATCTTAGGATTTATTTTTATTTTATAGGCAACTTTCAATTTATTTTAACTAGGTACAATAGCTATTAAATAGTTATTAACTATTTAATAGCTACCTAGCTAAAATAAAGAGAAATTTACCTGTAAAATAAAAACTAACCTAAGTTACAATTACACCTAACACTACACTATACTTAAATAAATTATTCCTATTTAAAACTAAATACTTACCTGTAAAATAAACCCTAAGATAGCTACAATGTAATTAATAATTACATTGTAGCTATTTTAGGATTTATATTTATTTTACAGGTAACTTTGTATTTATTTTAGCTACAACTAACGAGTAATTGTAAATAGACTTACAAATAGGAATAGGTAACTTAAATCTGTGAGAAAAATTCCACCAACTGAGCCCTTTCTGAGTCAGAGCTAAATTTGTTTTAATTAGAAAAAATGTTTTTCTTATCCATTCATACACTAAAGTTTATTAAGAAAATATATTTAACCACACATACATTTAGCAAGAGCAAAAATTAATAACACTGCACCTAAGTTGAGCTATGATTATTAAATTAAATTATTCTGAAATCAGCATCAAGGGTATCTTGCAGCAAAATTATAAATATAGGCTAAGCCCTTACAATCCGAGGGCTAGTTTAAGTTTAAGTTTTACCAAGTTTTTTTTTTTCACAAAAAACGCTTCGCTTTGACCCCTCTGAGGAAGCGTTTTTTGTGAAACGTACGTCAGGGGTCCTCTGGGATAAGCTTTGTCTTTCCCTTTTTTAAATTGCTCACCTTTGTTGGTCTGGTAAATTGCAGCTTTATAAAAAACTTGGTAAAACTTAAACTTAAACTAGCCCTCGGATTGTAAGGGCTTAGCCTATATTTACAATTTTGCTGCAAGATACCCTTGATGCTGATTTCAGAATAATTTAATTTAATAATCATAGCTCAACTTAGGTGCAGTGTTTTTAATTTTTAGCTCTTGCTAAATGTATGTGTGGTTAAATATATTTTCTTAATAAACTTTAGTGTATGAATGGATAAGAAAAACATTTTTTCTAATTAAAACAAATTTAGCTCTGACTCAGAAAGGGCTCAGTTGGTGGAATTTTTCTCACAGATTTAATTTACCTATTCCTATTTGTAAGTCTATTTACAATTACTCGTTAGTTGTACTTTGCTTTTAACTTTAAATCTGTGGCAGGAGGTATTAGCGGTTAGGAGATTATAAAACTTAAATTGGGCTATTTGCCTTTAACCACTAACCTCTTGTATATAGTATACTTTGCCCTACCCCCACCTACTCTTACTTTTAATTTATTTTAGCTAGTTAGAATAGTTATTAAATAGTTATTAACTATTTAATAACTACCTAGCTAAAAGAAATACAAAATTACCTGTAAAATAAATCCTAACCTAAGTTACAATTAAACCTAACACTACACTATCATTAAATTAATTAAATAAATTAACTACAAATAACTACAATTAAATACAATTACATAATTTAACTAAAGTACAAAAAATAAAAAAGCTGTTACAAAAAATAAAAAAATAAGTTACAAACATTTTAAAAATATTACAACAATTTTAAGCTAATTACACCTAATCTAAGCCCCCTAAGAAAATAACAAAGCCCCCCAAAATAAAAAAATGCCCTACCCTATTCTAAATTAAAAAAAGTTCAAAGCTCTTTTACCTTACCAGCCCTGAAAAGAGCCTTTTGCGGGGCATGCCCCAAAGAAAACTGCTCTTTTGCCTGTAAAAGAAAAATACAACCCCCCCAACATTAAAACCCACCACCCACATACCCCTAATCTAACCCAAACCCCCTTAAATAAAGCTAACACTACCCCCCTGAAGATCATCCTACCTTGAGTTGTCTTCAGCCAGCCGACCCACCGATGGAACCGAAGAGGAGATCTGGAGCGGCAGAAGCGATCCTCCAAGGGGCGCTGAAGAAGTCTTCCATCCGATGAAGTGATCCTCCAGGCGGCGCTGAAGAAGTCTTCAATCCGGGCAATGTCATCTTCCAAGCGGGGTCTTCAATCTTCTTCTTCAGGATCCATCTTCATTCCGCCGACGCGGAACATCCTTCTTCCCCGACGGACTACCGACGAATGAAGGCTCCTTTAAGGGACGTCATCCAAGATGGCGTCCCTCGAATTCCGATTGGCCAATCAGATTGAGCTCGCATTCTATTGGCTGATCGGAACAGCCAATAGAATGCGAGCTCAATCTGATTGGCTGATTGGATCAGCCAATCGGATTGAACTTGAATCTGATTGGCTGATTCCATCAGATCGGCGGAATGAAGATGGATCCTGAAGGAGAAGATTGAAGACCCCGCTTGGAAGATGACATCGCCCGGATGGAAGACTTCTTCAGCGCCACCTGGAGGATCATTTAATAGGATGGAAGACTTCTTCAGCGCCCCTTGGAGGATCACTTCTGCCACTCCGGATCTCCTCTTCGGTTCCATCGGTGGGTCGGCTGGCTGAAGACAACTCAAGGTAGGATGATCTTCAGGGGGGTAGTGTTAGCTTTATTTAAGGGGGGTTTGGGTTAGATTAGGGGTATGTGGGTGGTGGGTTTTAATGTTGGGGGGGTTGTATTTTTCTTTTACAGGCAAAAGAGCAGTTTTCTTTGAGGCATTCCCCCGCAAAAGGCCCTTTAAGGGCTGGTAAGGTAAAAGAGCTTTGAACTTTTTTAATGTAGAATAGGGTAGGGCATTTTTTTTTATTTTGGGGGGCTTTGTTATTTTATTAGGGGGCTTAGATTAGGTGTAATTAGCTTAAAATTGTTGTAATATTTTTAAAATGTTTGTAACTTATTTTTTTTTATTTTTTGTACTTTAAATAGTTTATGTAATTGTATTTAATTGTAGTTATTTGTAGTTAATTTATTTAATTAATTTAATGATAGTATAGTGTTAGGTTTAATTGTAACTTAGGTTAGGATTTATTTTACAGGTAATTTTGTATTTCTTTTAGCTAGGTAGTTATTAAATAGTTAATAACTATTTAATAACTATTCTAACTAGCTAAAATAAATACAAAGTTACCTGTAAAATAAATATAAATCCTAAAATAGCTACAATGTAATTATTAATTACATTGTAGCTATCTTAGGGTTTATTTTACAGGTAAGTATTTAGTTTTAAATAGGAATAATTTATTTAAGTATAGTGTAGTGTTAGGTGTAATTGTAACTTAGGTTAGTTTTTATTTTACAGGTAAATTTCTCTTTATTTTAGCTAGGTAGCTATTAAATAGTTAATAACTATTTAATAGCTATTGTACCTAGTTAAAATAATTGAAAGTTGCCTGTAAAATAAAAATAAATCCTAAAATAGCTACAATATAATTATTATTTATATTGTAGCTATATTAGGGTTTATTTTACAGGTAAGTATTTAGCTTTAAATAGGAATAATTTATTTAATAAGAGTTAATTTATTTCGTTAGATTTAAATTATATTTAATTTAGGGGGGTGTTAGTGTTAAGGTTAGACTTAGCTTTAGGGGTTAATAACTTTATTATAGTAGCGTCGAAGTCCGGTTGGCAGATTAGGGGTTAATACTTGAAGTTAGGTGTCGGCGATGTTAGGGAGGGCAGATTAGGGGTTAATACTATTTATTATAGGGTTATTGAGGTGGGAGTGAGGCGGATTAGGGGTTAATAACTTTATTAGAGTAGCGGTGAGGTCCGGTCGGCAGATTAGGGGTTAATAAGTGTAGGTAGGTGGAGGCGACGTTGGGGGTGGCAGATTAGGGGTTAATAAATATAATATAGGGGTCGGCGGTGTTAGGGGCAGCAGATTAGGGGTTCATAGGGATAACGTAGGTTGCGGCGGTGTATGGAGCGGCAGATTAGGGGTTAAAAAAATATGCATGGATCAGCGATAGCGGGGGCGGCAGATTAGGGGTTAATAAGTGTAAGGTTAGGGGTGTTTAGACTCGGGGTACATGTTAGGGTGTTAGGTGCAGACATAGGAAGTGTTTCCCCATAGGAAACAATGGGGCTGCGTTAGGAGCTGAACGCTGCTTTTTTGCATGTGTTAGGTTTTTTTTCAGCTCAAAATGCCCCATTGTTTTCTATGGGGGAATCATGCACGAGCACGTTTTTGAAGCTGGCCGCGTCCGTAAGCACCGCTGGTATTTAGAGTTGCAGTGGCGGTAAATATGCTATACGCTCCCTTTTTGGAGCCTAACGCAGCCCTTCTGTGAACTCTAAATACCAGCGGTATTTAAAAGGTGCGGGGGGGAAAAAGCACGCGTAGCTAACGCACCCCTTCTAACGCAAAACTCTAAATCTAGCCGATTGTGTCTTATTTATATATATATATATATATATATATATATAGATGTACACTTATAGACATATATATAAGTGCATTAGAGCCCTTTGTCATTAAGTAGATGAAAAGATGTAAAAACATATATATGCAATATTAATATTTAATAAAGATTTTAGCTATGTATTTACTGTAAATATTTCACATTTGCTAATGTGAATAAGCTATGTTGTTTGCGCGATCTCGGGTGTTAGTTTTTTTGCCACTTTTTTATCTCCATTGATTTCTATGAGGGAATACATGCAAGCACATGTGGAAAATTGCTAGTTTTTTTTTGCACTATCCTGGTTAACTCTAGCGCAAAAGTATTTTTGAAACTTGTAATACGAATGTGACACAACTAGTACAAAAAGCTTAACTCTTGCAGAGTTTTCACAATTGCAAAAAAAAAATACTGCGCAACTATCTAGCCCATATTGTTTTAAAAATATTTAGACTTAACTGATATGTGATTCTATAGCAAGACAACATAAATGTATTTACAATGTTCTTTTAAGTGGCAAGCATTGTAAACCCGGGGCGAGATTACATATACGGCACAGGCTTCAGCGCAAGCGCTGCAACCCGCGCCGCCCGTAATTTCACCTCGGACATCGGGGTATTACATATAGGGTGCCGGAAGTTCATAAAGTGCCATAAGTCGGATAAACTAGCGATGTCCAGAAATGTGCGTAAATACAAATTTCTGGAGTCGCCAGTGACTTACAGCACTTTAGAAACTTCTGGCGCCTAAGAAAATGAATTTTTTTTTTACAAATCTCCCGTAAACATCTAACCCGCCTCCCAAAAATAAACCTGACACATAAATCCCTATATCAATGTAAGTGGTATATCCAGGCGCCAACAATGGAGGCTAAGGTTAAGGTTTAGACTTAAATGTTTATTCGAGACAAATCTTCTATACAATAGATGATGGTGTGGATGTTATGATAAAAATGTAATAAAACACTTTATACAAATGGTTAAAATATTGGTTAAAAATGCAAGGATCCTCGCTAAAAAGTTAAAATCAATAAACTATATTCTTACACTTTGTACGGGGTAAACTTATATAATCATACACTTTAAACAGAATAATCATATATAAAAATAGCTACAACTTGTAACAATAATATGTGTGGATGTGTGTGTAAGAGCTTGCGCTCCACACTGTGAACTAGATCCAAGTGGTGATGAGTGTGCTTGAAAAACAATCCTGTGGACAAAATATAAATAAAAGTCAATCCTGTGACCAAAATAAATGTCAATCCTGTGACCAAAAAATAAAAATAATAATAATAATAATAATAATAATAATAATAATAACTTGGATCTAGTTCACAGTGTGGAGCGCAAGCTCTTACACACACATCCACACATATTATTGCTACAAGTTGTAGCTATTTTTATATATGATTATTCTGTTTAAAGTGTATGATTATATAAGTTTACCCCGTACAAAGTGTAAGAATATAGTTTATTGATTTTAACTTTTTAGCGAGGATCCTTGCATTTTTAACCAATATTTTAACCATTTGTATAAAGTGTTTTATTACATTTTTATCATAACATCCACACCATCATCTATTGTATAGAAGATTTGTCTCGAATAAACATTTAAGTCTAAACCTTAAGCTTAGCCTCCATTGTTGGCGCTTGGATATACCACTTACATTGAATTTACCCCAGGTGGCAGCTAGGTACCACCATTCCGGGCATACAAGGTCCTGTAGGCGCCGAGATATACATTTACACATAAATCCCTATATCCCCCATCAAACCACATTGCAACTAATAAAAGTATTAACCCCGAAACCGACAACCCCCCCACAACGCAAAATGCCTAATTAAATTATTAACCCCTATATCCGCCATCAAACCCACATCGCAAGTAATAACTAAATTATTAACCACTTTATCCGCCAACCCTAACATCTCAAACTACCTAATGTATTAACCCCTAATCCGCCATTAACCCACATCGCAAAGTCCCTATTAAAACTATTAACCCCTAAACCACCATCCCCCACAACGCAAATAAATAATTAAATTACTAAGCCCCCTAACCTAACACCCCCTAAATTAACCCAAATTACCTAAATTAAAAAAACTAAAGTTACTAACTATTAAAATAAAATAAAAAACTAACATTACTTCAAAAATAAAAAAAACTAAGTTTAAATCAAGCTAACATTACGGAAAATAAAAAAATCTAACATTACAGAAAATAATAAACAAATTATCAAACATTAAAAAATTAAACCTAATCCCTATGAAAATAAAAAAGCCCCCCAAAATAAAAACACCCTCTAAACTAACAATAGCCCTTAAAAGGGCTTTATGCAGGGCATTGCCCTAAGCAAAAAACAACTCTTTTACATTAAAAATAAACAAAGCCCCCCCTAACAATAAACCCCTCCACCCACCAAACCCCCCAGCCTAACACTAATAAACCTAGTCTAACCATTGCACTGAAAAGAGCATTTGTATGGGCATTGCCCTTAAAAGGACATTTAGCTCTTTTGCTACCCATCCCTAATCTAAATAACCCCCCCCCCCAAAAAAAAAAAAAAAAAAACTGTTCCAGGCGGTGAAGTCTTCTTCCAAGTGACAACCTCTTCTTTCTTCTTCCAGGATCAAGCTGGCATGGAGCGGAGGGCGGAGCTGAAGACCGATGACCGTGGAGCTGAATACCTGCGACTAAATGTTTGATAATTTGTTTATTATTTTCTGTAACGTTAGATTTTTTAATTTTCCATAATGTTAGCTTAATTTAAACTTAGTTTTTTTTTTTTTTTTTTAAAGTAATGTTAGTTTTTTTTTATTTTAATAGTTAGTAACTTTAGTATTTTTTAATTTAGGTAATTTGGGTTCATTTAGGGGGTGTTCGGTTAGGTGATGTTAGGTTAGGGGGCTTAGTAATATAATTATTTATTTGCGTTGTGGGTTAATGGCAGTTTAGGGGTTAATAGTTGCAATAGGGACTTTGCGAAGTGGGTTAATGGTTTATTAGGGGTTAATACATTAGGTAGTTTGCGATGTTGGGGTTGGCGGATATAGGGGTTAATAATGTAATTATTACTTGCGGTGTGGGTTTGATATATATAATATACTTTATTATTTATTGCGGTGGGGGATTGCGATTGACAGGTAGATAGATATTGTGCATGATTTAGGTGTTAGTTTATATTTTCAGGCAGTTGCGGGAGTTACGGTGCTCCTTTGTGTGGCGAGGTGAAAATGGAGTAAAATTTCTCCATTTTCACCACCTAAGTCCTTGCGCTGAATATTGGATACCGATTTGCGACGCGGTCCCATGTTAGCTTATGGGAGTAAAAATTGCAGCTGATGGGTGAAATATACATGCCGCATTTATATGCGGCGCTGTATATTGGATACCTAAACCGCGTAAAACCAGTGGCGGCGGCTTTTGCGGGCGACGCCGCATATGTAATGGAACCCCAGGAAAGGTGTCATTCTCTCTCATTCCTACCCCACCAAGATTTCTCATGTTTACAATGAAAAAAAGATGAGATTTCAGTAGTGGCATTTGTATTTCCATATTAATAAGAACAAAATGAATGTATCTGCAGCTCTAGTCTGCCTGTATATTTTTTTATCCCTCTGCAAGTTATCAGTACTATATCTATTTCTTAGTCCACACCAACATCCCTCATATTTGCATCATACTTATCTTAAAACTTAAACTCATCCATGCTAAGTAGAAAGGACCAAAATCAATCTAATCAGATGCATCAATTTCTATAAAGATGATCAAAGCTGCATATGTATATGAGATTGAACGGTCTATTTTACAAGAGCACTGCATTTACATAAATTAGCATGCAAAGTGATTAATGTTTCTGTTCTTTAATCACTTGATGAAATGAAGTGGATTTTTTTTTTATTCCATCATATTTTATTTGCCATACATTTACAGTGCTACTTGTTTAAATGAGCATGTTATAATAAGTAATATAGTGGAACATGATGAAACTGTTGCATAATTATGTTTAAAATATTCTCATAGATCCCCCCCCCCCCTAACTGTAAACATTCATTATTTTATTTTTTTATTTTATGACATTCGAATGGGATTTAGTTATTTTGTGTCATTATATAATAAGTCTGGAAATATTTTTTAAAGAAAATTAAATATGACTAAGCAATGTTCTGAATAATGTATGTTCCATAATAAACTTGATACAGGCTAATGATATTTTAAATGACCATTAACCTCTTCAGGACCAGGAAAAACTTTCTCAAAGTACCAGATCATTTTTTAGCATTTTTGCTATCACTCCCCCCCACTTACCCTCCCACCTGCCTGATTCTTCCAAAACAGCTTTCTATCTATCCTCCAAATGGTCTCTAATAATCTTGTCTGTCAGTACCCAATTTATATACCTGCTTTTAAAAAAAAATTGAATTATTTATTAATAAATAAATATATTCTGTAGTGTAATAATCCCCCCTTTGCCTTCACCACCTCCCCACTCCAAGAGATCATGCTATAGGGCCTCCTCTCTCATAATCCCCTTTTCCACAGTTCAGTGGTCAATTGGAAAGTTGTTGTTTTTTTTAATTGCATTTTCTATTTGATTCATGAAAGTTTAATTTTGACATTATTGTCCCATACAGTGCAGGAAAACATGGCTACAATAGTTTTTATTTATGGAGAGCCCATTACTGCTACCTTTTTCCTAGCAAAATGGAATTTAGTATTGTTATCTGGCATCAATATGTGTGTATGTATAATAACTGCACTGTGCTTATGAAGTTAAATTGACATCTTTATGTGTGTGTCTGTGCATTTGTTAGAATATAATGTATTTATATAATCAAAGAATTTTTGAATGAATAATAATTCATAGCATAATTAGAGAGTGCATTCAGAGCATTTTATTTTATAAATGTCTGGTTCAGACAAAATATTAATGCAAGTTACATATAAATAATATATGATTATACCTACATTTAATTTACATATTATTATGCCTGCATTAAAAGAAAATGCTACAAATAGTTGATCACTGTACAGGATAACAACCTTATAAAAACAGTATACTCGATATATTTAATATTTTTAAAAAAAAAAAAGGAAATTAATGAATTTAACAATCTTACAAGATTCCTTAAAGTGACACTGGAACAAATATTAACACTCTGAAACTCCAAAGAATAAGATCTTGTTGGTAACTGCCAAGACAAAAACTGCATTTTCAACAAATAAATTACTGTAACATAGGATTTCAGGAACATAAATATTAACTAACTAAAGGCATTTAACTAGCAAGTTTTCCAGATGGGTTTTTTAGACTTTGTGGTTATGTTATTTGTTTTCTCAATTTTAATTGGTTCTTGTTTGCAAGATAGCATGAATGTGACCTGTTAATGCAATTAAATTTATACATTACAAGAAAGTTCACTAGTAATGGACTATAAAATAGAGATGAAGAAAATCTCACTGATTGTAGCCCATTGTTTAATAAGTTCAAACAAAATGGAGCTGTAGACTAATTTCAGCGCATTTTGCAATGTGCAAAAACAACACAACGTTCCATGTGAAAATATCTTGAGATATTCAGAAAACAAGTGTTGAAGAGGCCAGTTGAAATCAATATGTGAAAAATGGGTCCATAAATGGGACTGTCCCATATTACATATAGAGCTATTTATCATTGATTCAACAATGAGTTATTAGTTCCAAGAAACAATGGAAAACGGGATTGTGATAGTGCAGACATTGAAAAGTGCTTATTGACATATGTTTTCATGCTGAAAATGATCAAACAATAGATAGTCCTAAACTCCAAATGTTTTTCCTGAGTCTTTAGAGCCTTACCCAAGTAGAATTCACCTACACTTCACATTAATATTTGTTTTTGTCATTTATTTGTGTCAAATAATTAAAAAGAATCTGAGAAGAATGACAAGGATTCAAAGGGACATGGTACTCACACATTTCTATTATGTATGAGTTAAAGGGACATGAATCTCAAAAAATATATTTCAGATAGACAATAGAAATTTATCTATTTTACTTAGTAATTAGGATTAGGTATCCTTTGTTGAAGAAATAGAAATGCACATGGGTGAGCCAAAAACACAAGGCATCTATGTGCAGCCACCAATCAGCAACAACTGAGCGTATTAAGATATGTTTCTACAAATTATATCTAGAAAATGAAGCAAATTAGATAATAAAAGTAAATTGGAAAGTTGTTTAAAAGTGCGTGCTCTTTCTGAATCATGAAAGAAACAATTTGGGTTTCATGTTCCTTTAACCCCTTAAAACCAATATTGTACCACAAAATGTATATATATGTTATAACTTCAGGAAGCAACAGTAGGCTTGACTGTAAAGTGACTGCCGAAAGCTGCTGTTCCTGAGCTATAGAGATCTGTCTGCATATGGAAACAGAGCAAGATCCGTGCTCCAGTTCCATATGAAGGCAGATGCCTTATAGTTACAGACAGCGACATGGTCTGTGTCACCGTCTGTAATGATTATCCATTTGTGCTCGTTGGAGGTTTGGGAGGGATGAAGGTGGATGGGTGGCACAGCGGTGGAGAGGGGAGTGAGTGGATACACCCTAACTACAGAAAGATAGTTTGGAAGGGAGAGGGGATGTTTCACTACAGAAAAAAATGAATCATGGTAGGGGGCCTACATAATGAACATGGGGAGAGGGGGAGACCCCCTACACTATGGAAAACATAAATAAAAATTATTAAATAAAAAACTATAAACTGGGTACTGACAGATTTCTACCAGTACCTAAATTGGTGACACCATTAGAAGGGGGAGGTTTAGAGGGCTGTTAGTAAGGGATCAGGGAGGTGGGAGGGTAAGGGGGAATTCTACACTGCAGAAAAATAAACAGATAAATACAATTAATTTCTTTAAAAAAAAACAAAAAAAACTTCATACTGGCACTGGCAGACTGTCTGCCTGTACTTAAGATGGTGTTCAGGAGCGTGGGAGGGGAGAGAGCTGTTATGGAGGGTTTAGGGAGGTAAGAAGTGTCAGGGGGAGGGTAAAAAATAATTTTACCCTTACCAACCAATTAATTAACCCCTATACTGCTGGGAATTTCAAAAGTGTGTTGCACAGCTGCAATTAACAGACTTCTAATTGCTAATAACGAATTGCAAAGCCATGCATGTCTGCTATTTATGAACAAAGGGGACCCCAGAGAACCTTTAACAACCATTTTTCCATGACTGCAGTAGTTGTGTGTAAATAATTTAATTGAAAAAAACAAATTTTGGGAAACAGTTAACATTGTTTTTAATATGATCACAAAACAGTGGCATAAAACATACCAAAATGGGCCTAGGTCAATACCTGGGGTTGTCTACTAAAATAAAAAAGTATATAGTTTTTATAAATAACTTACACAAAAATTCTTCGGTATTTTGGGCACGTTTTTCTCTGAAATTCTGAAGGGGCTAAATGAGTTAAAATTGTGTTTTGCATGAAAAAAGATTAAAGGTACACTTAATTTTCATGATTGAGATAAAGCATATAGTTTTAAAAGTTCCCTCCATTATCTAACTGTACACAAATGTGTCTTTGTTTATGAACACTTTCTGAGGCACTGAGCAAGAGTTCAAAGTGTATAGATACAGAAAAAAATCTACTGCTAATTTAAAAGTGCATTTGCAATTCTACAGTATTTAATGGTCGTTTACTCCCCTCATGCCAGTAAAAAGGAAATCACGCAATCGTCAATACAATCATGTGATTTCAAGTCTGGGATTGGATCATGGGGGACTGCCTACGTTGTTGGGCGTGCCCCCCATTCCGATTCTTGATTGTGTCAAAGGGGGGGCTGCAGGACACCCTAAATAGCAGGATGTTCCATGCTGTCCTAATAGCGTTAAAGCCCAAGCACAGTTAGGATGGCATAAAACATCCTAACACCGTCTAGGGGTTAAGCAAAAAAATATTAAAGGGACAGTCTACACTAAAATTGTTATTGTTTAAAAAGATAGATAACACCTTTACTACTCATTCCCCAGATTTGCACAACCAACATTGTTAGATTAATATACTTTATAACATTTAAACCTCAAAAAGTCTGTCTGTTTCAAAGGCCCTATTAACAGCCTCTTAATCACATGCTTTTTTATTTGCTTTTCACAACAGGAGACTGCTAGTTCATGTGGGCTATATAGATAACAATGTGTTGAGTGTTCACGCCCAGGGAGATATTTAAGAGTTAGCACAACACAGCAAGTCAATAGATAATAAATACAAAGTCATGTGATCAGGGGCTGTCAGAAGATGCTTAGATATAAGGTAATCACAGAGGTAAAAGGTATATTAATATAACTGTGTTGGTTATGTAAAACTGGGGAATAAACAGATTATCTATCTTTTAAAACAATAAAAATTATATTGTAGAGTGTCCCTTTAAATGTACTGTGAAACTAGCAGGAAGCGAATAGTTGTGTACAAATTAACTCTAATTATTAGTGGTTGTTAGGGACACACACAGCATATGTGGATTTTATAAGGGATAAACCTCCTATTACGTCCTATGTTCTATACCACTTAAAATAAAACACAACACAACTGCTTGGGGAAAAGACCGGTCACGGTCGCGTTTATTAAATAGCAAATTTAATTCTGCCTAATATTAGCCAATAATTAGGCAGCTCATTTCAACTTATCACTGAACTTGTAACAAGTTCATTCCAGTTGGTTGCGGCATCTTCTTCTAACTAACTAACTAACTAACTAACCCCTACAGATTGCCGGAGAAGGCCCCTCCGATGTCTGCAGCGTGGCACAGGGGTTGCGCATGCTCATTGGCACAGTGCAAGAGATGTTCGGGCCGTCACTCTGCTCTCACTGTGCCCGCTCCCAGGGCCTTGCCCGACCGCCAGCTAGGGCACACTTCACCAACCCAGTAAGGCGTCCCCTCCAAACGAGTCGTCCAACACGATTGAGAGAGGTGGATGACTATCTTACAACCTTGGGCTTATGGGGCTAGTTCAACTAAACCTACCCCCGCCGAGGACAGACTTACCCTCAACCTACTTGCCGCCACATACGAATTCTGGAGGCAGGAAGAGGCCGGATCCACTGGAACAGGACCCTATAAAGGCAAGAGGTACACCCGCCCACCCACTTGCAACATTGTAACATACACACACT
Organism: Bombina bombina; assembly: GCF_027579735.1. NCBI lineage: Eukaryota > Metazoa > Chordata > Amphibia > Anura > Bombinatoridae > Bombina > Bombina bombina. The sequence continues at coordinate 677,461,175 of NC_069501.1, read as the reverse complement.
CTAGAACCCTCCAGACTTCAAGTCAGCTATCCCTTAATTTTGCTACAGGCCCACTAGAGGGCCTTCCACTTCCATAAGGGATAAACCTCCTATTACGTCCTATGTTCTATACCACTTAAAATAAAACACAACACAACTGCTTGGGGAAAAGACCGGTCACGGTCGCGTTTATTAACCCCTTAGTGACCGAGGACGTGCAGGGTACGTCTGAAAAAAAAAGGCAGTTAACGCCTGATGGCGTACCCTGCACGTCCTCGGCTAAAGTGAGTGCTGGAAGCGATCAAGATCGCTTCCAGGCACTATTACAGTACTGCAGGGATGCCTCGATGTCTGGGCATCCCTGCAGTGCTGTTACGGAGTGCCGGGACCGGAGCGATCACTCCCCCTTGAGTGATCACTTCCGGTTTTGCTCCACGTGGAGCCCGGCAGTGCAGCAGAGCATCGGAAGCGATCGGACACGCTTCCGATGCTCTGCTAGTGTGCTAAGTGCCTCGGTGGGTCGAGGCACTTAGTTAGTATATAAATCAAATCAAAAATGTGAAAAAAAAATATAATATATAAAATAATAAAGCCCACATATAGCGCCCCCCCCCTCCCCCATGAGGCTTCCAAAATGGCGATGCCCGGTGCATCATGGGGCATCTGGGGGTGTCCCTAGCCTGTCTCACCATAGGGGCAAGCTAGGGTCACCCAATCTGAGCCTTCTTAGAAAAAAAAAAAAATAATAATAAAATACCCCATTTGTCTGATCATGTCAATATTTGTAAATATTGACTCTGATCAGTGTGGATCTCCCTCCCTCTCCTCACTTGCCATTTTGTTGGAGAAAGAGAGAGACCTGTATTTTAGCAGAGAGAGATTTATTTCTTTTATTTGTTAAAAAAATTAAAATCCAAAGGCTCTTTTCAGAGCCATTAACCCCTAGCTTGCCAGTGATCACTATAAATCACTGGCAGTAGCACAGCTGCACTTTTTTTTGCTGTCTGTGCATTTTTTTAGGGGTTAATTTTTGTTGTTGTATTTTTTTTTAAAAACTCAAAGGCTCCTTTCAGAGCCATTTAGCTAATTTAATTTAATTTAAAGACTATTTAACCCCTAGCTTGCCAGTGATCGCTATACATCACTGGCATTAGCATAGCTGTAATTTTTTGCTGTCTGTGCATTTTTTAGGGGTTAATTTTTGTTGTTGTAATTTTTTAAAAACCTAAACGCTCCTTTCAGAGCCATTTAGCTAATTTAATTTAATTTAAATAGTATTTAACCCCTAGCTTGCCAGTGATCGCTATACATCACTGGCATTAGCATAGCTGTACATTTTTGCTGTCTGTGAATTTTTTTAGGGGTTAATTTGTGTTGTTGTAATTTTTTAAAAAACCAAAGGCTTCTTTCAGAGCCATTTAGCTAATTTAATTTAATTTAAAGAGTATTTAACCCCTAGCTTGCCAGTGATCGCTATAAATCACTGGCATTAGCATAGCTCTACATTTTTGCTGTCTGTGCATTTTTTTAGGGGTTAATTTTTGTTGTTGTAATTTTTTAAAAACCTAAACGCTCCTTTCAGAGCCATTTAGCTAATTTAATTTGATTTAAAGAGTATTTAACCCCTAGCTTGCCAGTGATCGCTATAAATCACTGGCATTAGCATAGCTGTACTTTTTTAAAAAAAAACCCAAAGGCCATTTAGTTAATTTAATTTAAAGAGTATTTAACCCCTAGCTTGCCAGTGATCGCTATAAATCACTGGCATTAGCATAGCTGTACTTTTTTTTAAAAAAAACCCAAAGGCCATTTAGTTAATTTAATTTAAAGAGTATTTAACCCCTAGCTTGCCAGTGATCGCTATAAATCACTGGCATTAGCATAGCTGTACTTTTTTTAAAAAAAACCCAAAGGCCATTTAGTTAATTAATTAATTTTGGTTTTCTGTGACAGATACAAAAATGTCACAGAAAAGATATAGTGTTGAGGAGGCGTATGCCATCCTTGCGTCAGAGTCAGATGCCTCTATGTCTGACTCAGACCCCAATTTTGACCCTGCCATATGCTCAGATACATCATTAGATGCAGTCTCAACTGATAGTGATGTATCTGTGGCTGCTAGCCCCCCTGCCAGCCCCCCTGCTAGCCCCCCTGCCAGCCCCCCTGCTAGAAGGAGGCTTGTTGCTGCCATTGCCGCTGAAGAGTGGGTAACGCCTCATCTCCAGAGGCCAGATATCCCACCCTTCACAGCAAATGCTGGCATAAATATAGATGTGGCAGGTTTTAGCCCCCAACAGTTTCTGGAGGTGTTTCTGGGTGATGATGTATTGGGGAACATTGTCGCCCAAACTAATTTATATGCCCATCAGTACCGTGCTGCAAAGCCTGAAACATATTTGGCAAAGCAGCAATGGGCCCCCATCAATGTGCCAGAATTTAAAAAATTCTGGGCATTGACTATGCTGATGGGCATCATAAAGAAACCCTCCGTTCGCTCCTACTGGAGCAGTAGCCCCATCTGCTCTACCCCCCATTTTCTCCCAGAGTATGTCGAGGCAGAGATATGAAATGATTCTTCATTTCATGCACTTCAGCGACAACAGCCTGTGCCCCCCTAGGGAGCATCCCCAATTTGACAGGCTGTATAAAATCTGCCCCCTGATTACCCACTTTTCTGCCAGGTTTGCAGAGGCTTATACACCTGGAAGGAATATATGCGTTGATGAATCCCTGATGAAGTATAAGGGAAGGCTGGGATTCAAGCAGTATATTCCTTCCAAGCGCTCCAGGTATGGGGTAAAGGTGTATAAGCTCTGTGAGAGCGAGACTGGGTATACTCAGGCCTTCCGGGTGTATGAGGGAAAGGATAGCCACCTTGACCCTCCAGGTTGCCCAGAACATATGGGAACCACTGGCAAGATTGTCTGGGACCTGATATTACCCCTAATGAACAAAGGGTATCACTTGTACTTAGACAATTTTTATACAAGTGTCCTTTTGTTCAAGCTACTGTATTGCTTTGATACAGTAGCTTGCGGTACTATTAAAAAGAACCGCAAAGGTTTCCCAGGACAACTTGTACGCACCCGGCTACGAAGGGGGGAGACCTCTGCTCTGCGCCAAGAGGAGCTGTTGGCACTGAAGTACAGAGACAAGAAGGATGTATACCTTCTTACCACCATCCACACAGAGAGGACGGTGGCGGTCTCTGTACGTGGCAGAGCTGAGATCATAAGGAAGCCAGTGTGCATCAAATCTTATAACCGGCATATGGGTGGGGTTGATCTGGCAGATCAGCTGCTGCAGCCCTACCTAATTATGCGGAAGACAAGGGCCTGGTACAAAAAGGTTGCAATTTACCTAATGCAGATTGCAACCCACAACGCTTTTTTGTTGTTCAAAAAAGCAAACCCCGGAATGAAACTGACTTTTTTACAATTTCAGCTCCAGATCATTTCGGGGATTTTGTACCATGATGCACCTGCTCCCCGGGCGGTGATGGGAGAGAGCAGAGTTGGGGCTACTCATTTTATTTTTAAAATCCCCCCTACTGCCGCAAAGCAGAGACCACAAAAAAAATGCAGAGTCTGTACCAAGAGGGGGCAGAGAAGGGACACTGTATATCACTGTCCTGATTGCCCTGGACAGCCTGGACTCTGCATTGGGGACTGCTTCAAGCGGTACCATACAATGGTCAATTTTTAAAAAATAAATAAATTTGCTGTTATTTTTTTTTTGTTATGTTTACTGTTAAATTTTTTGTTATTTTTTTACTTTTAATATGCCAGATTTTTACATTTCACTAATATATTTTTTTTTCTAAAATGGGGCTGTTCTTTTTTTTTTTTTTTACAAAAACCCCTGTCAAACCTATGCATGGGGACATAGGTGTACTCAGGGTGCCTAGCAGAAAACAACCTGTAGTATTTTTTTTGCACTAACTTACAACAGTCTCTCCTAAATCATAGTCAAAAAGCAATGTGTGTGTAAAAATGAAAATTGAAAAAATGCCACCATACACTTTCTCCAATTTTTTTAGCTAAAACAGTTACTTCAAATGCATCAAAGCACACCATATACAATACCTTGGGGTGTCAACATTTCAAAAATATGCACATTCATGGCAATAAATAAAAGTGGGGTTTACAATAGGCCCCAAACTAAAGATAGGCCTATCAGAAGAAATACTCTCACTTAATAACTAAAATCACAAGTCATAAAATTGTAACATAACCTTCCCAAAATCCTGGCAAACCTATGCATGGGGGGCATAGGTGTACTCAGGGTGCCTAGCAGAAAACAACCTGAAGTATTTTTTTGCACTAACTTACAACAGTCTCTCCTAAATCATAGTCAAAAAGCAATGTGTGTGTAAAAATGAAAATTGAAAAAATGCCACCATACACTTTCTCCAATTTTTTTAGCTAAAACAGTTACTTCAAATGCATCAAAGCACACCATATACAATACCTTGGGGTGTCAACATTTCAAAAATATGCACATTCATGGAAACAAATAAATTGGGGTATGTTAAAATACCCCCAAAAAGACAATAGGCAAAGAAAATATGTTAAATGTGAAAAAAAAATCACAAACGCATGTTGGACATTTGGCATTACACCCCCCGAACAAGCCAAGAAACTTATGCATAGGTGGTATCACTGTACTCAGGAGATGTTGGTGAACACATATTGGGGTCTTCTTTGGCAGTAACACATAACAGGAGCTGAGAATTCATGTCTAAAGTACAATGTGTGTGAAAAATAACACACAAAAAATGACTGCCTAATAGTTTGACAAAGAATTAGTGCATGGAAAGTGTTAAAATACCAGCATTTGAAATACCCTAGGGTGTCTACTTTTCAAAAATATATGGTTTGATGGGGGTAAATTACATTGGCCGGCTTCAGAAATGTCCTACATAGGACATGGGTGCATGGGATGTGAAAATTCCAAGTTGAAAAACTGGAATGCGCCCCCTAAAATTAAGGCCTTTTAGCCCCCAGAGAACCCGACACACCTATACATGGGGGGTATCACTGTACTCAGGAGATGTTGTTGAATACATATTGAGGTTTTTTTTGGCAGTAACACATAACAGGGACTGAGAATATATGCCTAAAGTACAATGTGTGTGAAAAATAATGCAAAAAAATGACTACCTAAAAGTTTGACAAAGACTAGTGGTTGAATTAGTGCATGGAAAGTGTTAAAATACCAGCATTTGAAATACCCTAGGGTGTCTACTTTTCAAAAATATATGGTTTGATGGGGGTAATTTACATTGGCCGGCTTCAGAAATGTCCCAAATAGGACATGGGTGCATGATGACAGATGTGAAAATTCCAAGTTGAAAAACTGGAATGCGCCCCCTAAAATTAAGGCCTTTTAGCCCCCAGAGAACCCGACACACCTATACATGGGGGGTATCACTGTACTCAGGAGATGTTGTTGAATACATATTGAGGTTTTTTTTGGCAGTAACACATAACAGGGACTGAGAATATATGCCTAAAGTACAATGTGTGTGAAAAATAATGCAAAAAAATGACTACCTAAAAGTTTGACAAAGACTAGTGGTTGAATTAGTGCATGGAAAGTGTTAAAATACCAGCATTTGAAATACCCTAGGGTGTCTACTTTTCAAAAATATATGGTTTGATGGGGGTAATTTACATTGGCCGGCTTCAGAAATGTCCCAAATAGGACATGGGTGCATGATGACAGATGTGAAAATTCCAAGTTGAAAAACTGGAATGCGCCCCCTAAAATTAAGGCCTTTTAGCCCCCAGAGAACCCGACACACCTATACATGGGGGGTATCACTGTACTCAGGAGATGTTGTTGAATACATATTGAGGTTTTTTTTGGCAGTAACACATAACAGGGACTGAGAATATATGCCTAAAGTACAATGTGTGTGAAAAATAATGCAAAAAAATGACTACCTAAAAGTTTGACAAAGACTAGTGGTTGAATTAGTGCATGGAAAGTGTTAAAATACCAGCATTTGAAATACCCTAGGGTGTCTACTTTTCAAAAATATATGGTTTGATGGGGGTAATTTACATTGGCCGGCTTCAGAAATGTCCCAAATAGGACATGGGTGCATGATGACAGATGTGAAAATTCCAAGTTGAAAAACTGGAATGCGCCCCCTAAAATTAAGGCCTTTTAGCCCCCAGAGAACCTGACACACCTATACATGGGGGGTATCACTGTACTCAGGAGATGTTGTTGAATACATATTGAGGTTTTTTTTGGCAGTAACACATAACAGGGACTGAGAATATATGCCTAAAGTACAATGTGTGTGAAAAATAATGCAAAAAAATGACTACCTAAAAGTTTGACAAAGACTAGTGGTTGAATTAGTGCATGGAAAGTGTTAAAATACCAGCATTTGAAATACCCTAGGGTGTCTACTTTTCAAAAATATATGGTTTGATGGGGGTAATTTACATTGGCCGGCTTCAGAAATGTCCCAAATAGGACATGGGTGCATGATGACAGATGTGAAAATTCCAAGCTGAAAAACTGGAATGCGCCCCCTAAAATTAAGGCCTTTTAGCCCCCAGAGAACCCGACACACCTATACATGGGGGGTATCACTGTACTCAGGAGATGTTGTTGAATACATATTGAGTTTTTTTTTGGCAGTAACACATAACAGGGACTGAGAATATATGCCTAAAGTACAATGTGTGTGAAAAATAATGCAAAAAAATGACTACCTAAAAGTTTGACAAAGACTAGTGGTTGAATTAGTGCATGGAAAGTGTTAAAATACCAGCATTTGAAATACCCTAGGATGTCTACTTTTCAAAAATATATGGTTTGATGGGGGTAATTTACATTGGCCGGCTTCAGAAATGTCCCAAATAGGACATGGGTGCATGATGACAGATATGAAAATTCCAAGTTGAAAAACTGGAATGCGCCCCCTAAAATTAAGGCCTTTTAGCCCCCAGAGAACCCGACACACCTATACATGGGGGGTATCACTGTACTCAGAAGTTGTTGTTGAACACATATTGAGGTGTTTTTGCTCAGTAACATATAACAGGAACTGAGAATCCATGCCTAAAGTACAATGCGTGTGAAAAATAACACACCAAAATGACTACCCAAAAGTTTGACAAAGACTGGTGGTTGAATTAGTGCATGCAAAGTGTTAAAATACCAGCATTTGAAATACCCTAGGGTGTCTACTTTTTAAAAATATATGGTTTGATGGGGGTAATTTGCATTGTCCGGCTTCAGAAATGTCCCAAATAGGACATGGGTGCATGACGACAGATGTGAAAATTCCAAATTAAAAAACTGGAATGCGCCCCCTAAAAATAAGGCCTTTTAGCCCCCAGAGAACCCAACAGACCTATACATGGGTGGTATCACTGTACTCAGGAGATGCTGCTGAAGACATATTGGGGTGTTATTTGGCAGTAACCCTTAACGTTCTCAGTAAATGTATTCTTGAATTGCTATTTTGTCAAAAAATCACCATTTTTTTTTTTTTTTTTTCAAACTTTGGCATAGATTGGTGGTAAAATAGTTGCATGGAAAGAGTCAAAATACTCCATGTTTAATACCTTAGGTTGTGTTCTTTTAAAAAATATATATATGTGAAGGGTTAATCAGGGATTCCTGACAGATATCAGTGTTCCAATGTAACTATCGCTAATTTTTTTAAATTTTTTTTGGAAATAGCAAAGTGCTACTTGTACTTATTGCCCTATAACTTGCAAAAAAAAGCAAAGAACATGTAAACATTGAGTATTTCTAAACTCAAGACAAAATTTAGAAACTATTTAGCATGGGAGTTTTTTGGTAGTTGTTGAAGTGTAGGAGATTTTGAGGGTCAAAGTTAAAAAAGTGTGTTTTTTTCAATTTTTTCCTCATATTTTATAATTTTTTTTATAGTAAATTATAAGATATGATGAAAATAATGGTATCTTTAGAAAGTCCATTTAATGGCGAGAAAAACGGTATATAATATGTGTGGGTACAGTAAATGAGTAAGAGGAAAATTACAGCTAAACACAAACACCGCAGAAATGTAAAAATAGCCTTGGTCCCAAACGGACAGAAAATGGAAAAGTGCTGCGGTCATTAAGGGGTTAAATAACAAATTTAATTCTGCCTAATATTAGCCAATAATTAGGCAGCTCATTTCAACTTATCACTGAACTTGTAACAAGTTCATTCCAGTTGGTGGCGACATCTTCTTCTAACTAACTAACCCCTACAGATTGCCGGACAAGGCCCCTCCGATGTCTGCAGCGTGGCACAGGGGTTGCGCACGCTCATTGGCACAGTGCGAGAGATTTGTTACGAAGAGCTCTTCGGCCTGCAGCTCTTTAAAGGGAGAGGAACCCCTAAGCCGGCACTTAGTGGGCGACACTTCTCCCTGTGTTCGGGCCGTCACTCTGCTCTCACTGTGCCCGCTCCCAGGGCCTTGCCCGAACGCCACAAGAGAAAAATTCCCTCTCGCCGCCACCCTAAACCAACATAGCCCTTAAATAACTTTAAATAAATAACTTGAAAAACTAACCAAATTTTAAAACTTTTTTTTTTTTTTTTAATTGCTGTGTCAAACAATGGTCGGATACCAACCATAGCACAGAACTTCAACAAAGCTAACTATTGCCTAACAAGTTTCTATTTTAAACAACCAGTGAGATGGCTTTCCTTAGGTCAGCCAGAAAAATGTCCAGCCCGACGTCCGCCAGGTGAACCCCATCCGGTCGGTAAAGGGCCTTCTTGTCAGCCGTGATAGCATCATGCCTGATGACAAAACCACCCACGGCCGTGACCGCTCTTCCCACTTCCCTATTCACTTTTTTGCGGACATTATACGCTGCCCTCTGCGTGACAATGTGACGCCAACGCAGCCGTGCAACCACGTTAGACCATCCTATCCGCACGTCCTGGAGCCAAGTACACACCCACTTTATGTCCGCAATCATAATCCTGATCAAGTCCAACACGGGGATGGATCCCAGGTCGTTCCCTCCCAAATGCACAACAATCACTTGAGGCTTTCCCCACCTCCTATGCGCATCCTGTAACAGAGCGGGAAGCGAACTGCCGTCCCCGTGAATGAGAAACTGCTGCACTCCATTCGGCCGGACGTGGCAATACTCTGCCACACTCAACAGCGGGCAGCATTCCTGGATTTCGTGCCTGGCTAAAGGTAACCAAGCCCCTTTACCGTCCTGATCCGTTTTGGATCGGGGAATGAGAAATAGTACGCCCTCTTCTGAGGCCCTCACATGCTCCATCTTGATTCCGCCCGCCTCTACCTTAGTAGAGGTGGAGACTACTTCGCCTATTCTGAGCTCCCCCGCAAACGCCAGCGTGAAAGCTGTCCGAAACAAGCAAACCTAGTATGCTGAGCTGCACACCGCCTCCAGTTTTCCCACCATCAGACGCAACAGTTCTGATGTGATTGGTTCCCTCTGATCCTTAGGTGGTGGGGCCATCCGGCCTCACCCCTTCAGGATCTGCCTTACTAAGAAAGTACTTGTGTAATCCGCTAAACCCAAGGCTTTGTTGAAAAACGACAATGCCGCTAACCTGCTGAGAGCTGACAACCTAGACACACCGTCTAGCTTCAGACACGCCAACCATTCCAGAATGTGTACCTGAGACGCTTGATAGAATAAGAAACCTTTCTGTTCGCTGAAAAGCACCCACGCCTTCCGGTGCAACATATACGTCACCCACGTCTTGGGAGCGAGCGAAGCTCTGATCAGGGGGAGAATGGTCTCCCAACCTCCGCCAGCTGCCAAAGAAAAGGAGGGCATGTTAGACCCTCCGCCGCTGCCCTCGGGGTCACCCTCCTAAACTGATCCCATTGAAATCTCGATAGGGCGTCTGCTATCACATTGCTAACCCCCGGCACGTGTCGTGCTGTGAAGCGAATATTGAGCTGCAAACACCGCAAAACCAGGTGTCAAAGATAGGTTACCACCACCGGCGAAGCTGCCGACAACCTGTTTATGGCGTACACGACGCTCATATTGTCCGACCAGAAAATGACCGACCGATTGGCCAGCCTCTCCCCCCAAAGTTCGACTGCAACGACTATAGGGAAGAGTTCCAGTAGTGCTAGATTACGCGTAAGGCCCAAGGCAATCCAACCCTCGGGCCATGCCTCCGCGCTCCAGTCTCCGTCCAAATAGGCGCCATAGCCCAGCCCGCCCGCTGCATCTGTGAACAGATGCAGGGCTTGATTGGAAATAGGCCCATCCCGCCAAAGGCAGACCCCGTTAAAATGAACCAGGAACCTCTCCCAAACTCTTAGGTCGTCCCTCATCTGGTCCGTTACCCGGCGCCTCTGACTATGCCCCCGAGGCCCTTTCAATAGGGCCTCCAGCCTGCGGTTGAAGACCCTCCTCATGGGGATAGCCCTGCCCGCAAAGTTAAGAAGGCCCAGCAGAGATTGCAGCTCCTTGATGGAGATGTGCTCCGTGGGACCTGCTGCTTGAACCGCCTCTAGGAGGCGGTCGACTTTCTCCCTCGGGAGCCTGCATAGAGATTCGACGGTGTCAATCTCTATGCCCAGCAATGTCATGCAAGTGCACGGGCCCTGAGTTTTCTCGTCCGTGAGCGGGACCCCAAACTCAGCTGTAACATCTTGCATCACCTTCATCAGCCTAGCACATTCGTCAGTTTCCGCCCCCCTACCAGCAGAAAATCATCCAGATAGTGGGCCATGGCCGCACCTCCAGATGTTCTCTGCACTACCCAGTGCAGGAAAGAGCTGAAACATTCAAACAGGGCACACGACAGGGAGCAGCCCATAGGCAAGCACCTGTCGACAAAGAATTTGCCCTCAAACTTCATTCCCATCAGCCAAAAGGATAAAGGATGAAGCGGGAGCAAACGGAAAGCGGACTCGATGTCCAGATTGGCCAATAATGCCCCTCGTCCCCGAGAGCGTAACCACCCCCAGTGCCTTGTCAAAGGACTGGTAGTGCACAGAGCTGAGGTCTGGGTCTATTGTGTCGTTCACTGACACCCCTTTGGGATACGACAGGTGATGAATAAGCCTGAACTTTCCCTGCTCCCTCTTGGGAACTACGCCCAGCGGAGAGACCACCAGATCAGGTAGCGGCCGTTCCCGGAACGGGACGACCACCCTCCCCAGCCTCAACTCCTTCGCCAGCTTTTCCCTCACCACGTGAGGGAACTCATAGGCTGACTTCAAATTGCGATGGACAGAGGACCCCGATACCTGCGAAGTAACTGGTATCCTAAACCCCTCCCTCAACCCTGACGATAGGATCTCCGCCGCCTCCCCGTCAGGGTATAGCGCCAACCATGGCGCCATCTTCTCTAACCTAAGTGGAGTTGGGGCCCTTTCCCCCAGCCCCCCCTCTAATATTCTGGGAGGGTGCGCTTGAGTCCCGCCTTTTTGCACAGTCTGACCCTGGGTGTGGTCCGCTGCAAAATTTGCAGATGTGACGAAAGGAGCAATTCGCTCCCCTGTCACACTGCTTGTCCTGGAATTTCCAGCACTCTCTTCCCCACCTCTTCTGGCGTGGCAAGGACCACTGGGCTCCAGACCTAGCCACCGCAGGTGGCGAAGTAGACCTCTCGCGCCCCAATTTAGACCACAGGTGCATATCCTGCGTCCCGAAGTGCCATATGGGGTTTCCTACCATTTTCTTGCGGAATGCCAAATCGTAATCCTGCCAAGCACCCTCCTTAAACCTCTTATAAATATCACCAATAGTGTCCTGATATTTAAAAAGGTTATGACCACCTATCTACATAGCAGGACGCCAACACCCTATAGCCGGCCTGCCACTCCTCATAAGTCTCCTGATGCCGCACTTTTTTGGGGCCAGAGCCCTCGGCCGCCCTCTCCTTAGCTCTGCAAGCTTCCGGAGTGAGCTCGTAGATATTCACATATCTACCCTCTTGTATTTTCTTAATCACCTTAGCCTTCAGATGGCCATATAGCAAGTGGACCAGGCATGGGTACGAATCCCCGTGCACCGCCATTTTCCGTGGCGCAACCTGACCAGCTGCTACCACCGATGCCTCCCCTACCTGTGATATGGAATTGCCCTCGACTACGCCTTGCGTGCCTGCCTTCGCCTGCACCTGAGCTGCCACCAACTTCTTTATCATTCTAAACATCTGTTGTTGGCCCTTACCCACTAAACCCAGCCCTGCCTCGCTATCAGAGCCTGAGTCACTAGAGGAAGAACCCATGTTTGTGTGTGTGATGTCAGTGATGGTGCACTCACCGGACTGCGGTAGCTGCTGCGAGGCCCCTTTCCGATGATGGTAGCTGAACACCTGCAGTTGAGGTTGAAGATCCTGCAACTCCTCCATTCGCTGTGCTTTGGCTGCTTGGACCAGCCCGCATTCTCTGCTCCTCAACAGTTGCCATCTGGGGAGACAAAACAGACTGGGGAGTACTCTGAGTGACGATGAGGGCCCCAAAAGGGGAACATCCCTCCCCTTCTCCACCCCTCGCCCTCTCCTGTACCCCAAGTGCTGCAGCCACCGCTCTCCTAATTATGTCCTCCTGAACACCCAATGCCTGACTAACACACTCTCTCACCTCACGCTGTACCTCAGCAGCGATCTGCGCGCTGTCCACACACACAGTCACACCCCTCGCCTGGCCCAGCTGTGGATTTCCTGCGTTTCCAGGAACACCTGTGCCCTGAATAGCAGCAGCATTTTCCGGCCTAGTGGCCAAGTCCTGACCCCTGCCAGTTCCTAGAATCTGCTCCCCCCACTGACTAGGGCCCTGTGGCTGCAAGTCCCCTTCCTGAGCGATAATGGCATCATGCGCGCCTTCACCCTGCCCCATGCACCTTCTCACCCCTTGTCCCTGCCTAACAGCTTGACTAGGCCCAAGTGTAAAGGTATCCCTGTTAGCAGTGATGTCGGCGTCATTTGCGCCTCTACCCCTCAGTACTACAACCTCTGCTTCAATCGGTTGCCTAAACTCCTGAGTTTGAGGATCCCCTGCTGCACAGATGGCGTCATTTGCGCCTCTGCCCCTTGCACCGCTCATCTGCCTAACCGGCCCATGCTGCCTCTGATCCCCGCTCTCTACCGCACTCCTGGTTGGCCCTCTGACCACCCCCCTGCCCCCTGCGACCGTCGTCGCCACCCCAGGTCGTGCTGCAGGGCGGCGTCTCTCACGCGTGCGACCGCGCTCCTCCCCAGCAGAAGATCCATCAGAGGGGGAGGAGTCACGATGCACGTCACGTACGGGGCGTGGCCATGCCCCACGCTCATTGAAGGCCCCAAGCCTGCCTGGCCCAATGCACCGCCGCCACCACCGGACCCCCCCTGCCCCATCCCAGCCCTGCACCGCACCGCCCGGCCCCAAGCCTGAAGCCAGGGACTGCGCGAGGGCCAAGACAGTGGCCAGAGCACCCGGCGGGAGTGCCGGCAACTGGTGCAGTCAGGCTCCCTAACATTCCCCATACTGGTATGAGCCCTAGCAGGAACCTGGGCTGAACTAGCACCCGCCCCCACTCGTGATGCACCTCTCCCGCCTGCGCTGGTGCTGGCCCTTGCCCCAGCCCTGCTCTTAGGGGGAAAGCTTAACTCCCTCCTGACCATCTGCCTAGCAGAAATTGAGGGCCTATTGGACACCCTTGCTTGGGGGGTAGGGGGTACCACATCCTGGTCTGATGCTTCCTTTTCTCCAGCAGGTCTCTTTCTTCTTGAAGGCTCCACCACCGCATCCCTGTACCTCCTGGGAGGCAAAGAAGTACGCCTGGCACGCTTCATGATCACTGAGGCCTAGAATGGAAGATATCCAGCACTGAAGAAAATTATCCTCGAAGTCTGGAGGCAGGAAGAGGCCGGATCCACTGGAACAGGACCCTATAAAGGCAAGAGGTACACCCGCCCACCCACTTGCAACATTGTAACATACACACACTCTAGAACCCTCCAGACTTCAAGTCAGCTATCCCTTAATTTTGCTACAGGCCCACTAGAGGGCCTTCCACTTCCATTAGCAGAGGAAAATCTGTTATTAAAAAATCAAGGCACTGTAATGCATTTTGAAACATTCCATTTTAGATTTGTTCAGTGAACATGTTTGAATATCATATCCTTTTAAAAGAAAAAAAAAAATAATGTCTTCAAGAAAAAAAACAATTTGCTCAAAAATTGAAGGGAGACAGAAGAGGAAATGAGAGTGGAGGGCCCTCTAGTGGGCCAGTAACAACATTAAGGGATTACCAACTTGAAGTCTGGAGAATGCTAGGGTGTTTTTTGTTACAATGTTGCTGGCGAGGAGGCGGTGTTTTGTGCTTACCTTTATAGGGTCCTGCAGCAGTGTATCCGGCCTCTTTCTGTTCCAGACTTCGAGGAGAAAGTTTTTCTTTGTTCAGGGCTTGAATGATGGAGAGATCTAGAAGGAAGTCGGTGCCTCCCAAGCGCTTTAGGGAGGTTGTGGAGGTCGCAGCAAGGAAGAAGGGACCTGCAATGCAGAGAGAGAAGGACATGTCAGATGATGCGGTACCCCCCACACCCCTAAAAACCCCACCTAGCAGGAGTTTCAATAAAGGGAAAGGGCCTAAGAGAGGTGGGCCCAGCACTGGTAGTAAGGCCCAAACTAGTGTGGGGCACCATTTAACCGTGGGCCCTGATGTGATGTGTAGTACACCTTCCCCTGGGTTACCCCGGGTTTGTTCATCCCCCAGGGGGAGGCAGGTTGCCAGGGGGGAGCAGGGGAGCTTGGAGGGGCTTGCTGAGGGCCCGGTATCGGCAGTGGGGCCTGAGAAGGAGGGGGGCCTAACGTCAGGGGCAGGGCCTGCTCTCGATTATGGGCCTGGGGAGCCAGGGGCATTAGATGGGGCGCTAGGCATAGCGGCTGCAGTGTTGCCCGCTCTCGCGCCGGCTGCCATGGCGGCGGTTCTGGCCCTTGCCCAATCCCTTGCCACGGTTGTGGTGCCATCTGCACAGGGCCGGGCTGGGATGGCTGCAGTGGCGGCCGGAGGGAGCATGGAGGACCGTGGTCCGATTGCAGAGTGCGCAGCAGGCCCTCCCTCCACAGATGGCGGCTCTCGCAAGAGTTCCTCCTCACGTGCTTCCAGTGAGGATCGCGGCCGCCATCTTGGAGGGAGGGATGAAGGAGCAGAAGGAGGACCGCGCGACCGGAGCAGCCCAGGTAACTTGGGGAGGCTCCGGTTCGCGGGGGGGGGGGGGGGCTCCGGCGGCCACAGGGAGGGTCCAGGGGTCCTCAGGGCGTTTACCTGGGTTTGCGGGTGCGGCGCTGGCGGAGGATGGAGCGGTGAGGCCCGGAACAAGTGCGCATGCGCAGAGGCAGGCTGGTACGCATGTTGAGAGGGCTGAAGTGATGCAGGGGGCGGTTATGCCCGGGACAAGTGCGCAGGCGAAGAGGACAGGAGGAGTACATGTGGAGAGGGCTGAGGCAAATGATAGGGCGAGTAGGCCCGGAACCAGGGCTCTTGCGCAAAGGGAGCTGAGGGCACATGTGGAAAACAGGAATGGCATGCAAGCTGTGAATGTGAGAAGGCAGCAGCAGGGGAGCTTAGCTGGAGAGCATGTGGGGATGACACGGGCTGGGAACACAAGGCAATTTGTGGGAAGTATGCATGGTGCTGCGTGTGGGGCTCCTATGAACACACAGGGCTTGGTAAACAGGGCTGGAATGCATGACACCCAGGGTGTGTGTATGGAGGACATGATAAGAAGGGCTGTTCAAGCAGCTATGAGTGACGCAGGTATGATGGCCCGTCCTGGGTTCTGTGACAGCACCCAGGGGGGTCCTGTTCAAGAGGCAATTATTTCTAGGGCAGTGGCAAACGCACTGGGCATGAATACAAGGGGGGGGCAGATGGGGTCTAGGATGGGGGCCTCGGTCGGGGACCCTCCAGTGAACCAGATGTCTCCCCAAGTTGCTTTGTCTCCCCAGGTTACATCGGCAGCAGAGATGAGGACACCAGCTGGATCATCTAGTGTGCTGGTGGTGGCGGGGCCCAGCAGGGAACAGCAGAAGGAGGCTGACCCAGTCCAGATGGCAGCGGCGGACGCCGACAGACCTGCAGTGGGTGAGTCCTTTGTTCTAAACACTACACACGCTGACACTGACACTTCTTCTAGCGGGTCAGGTTCTGAGAGTGGGGAGGACCTAGGGCTAGTGGGAAAAGGGCAGCGTAGGATGTTTAGATGGATCAAAAAGATGGCAGCGAATCAGGCAAAGGGGAGGTCTGTAGGGACAGGGCAGGCAGAGGGGATAGTGGGGCCGTCAGGAACGGGCCAGAATATGCCCTCGGAGTCACCAGTCCCGCGCAAAGTGGCGGCACAGGGAGACACGTATCCCTGCCTGGTGCACTCCCTTTACGGCCATCTCAAGGCTAAAGTTATTAAAAAAATTCAGGAGGGACGTTACGTCAATATTTTTGAGCTCTCACTGGATGCGTTCAGGGCCAAAGAGCGGGCCCTGGATGGATCCGGTCCGAAACGGGTGCGTAGGCCAGAAACCTATGAAGAATGGTTGAAATGCTTCAGGGTCCTGGCGTCCTGCTATGTGGATAGGTGGCCCTTACAGGGGCACAACTTGTTCAAGTAACAGGACACGATTGAAGACATCCATGGCAGGTTTAAGGAGGGCGCATGGCGGGAGTACGACATGGCCTTCAGGAGAAAGATGGTTGGCAACCATCTGCTTCATTTTGGGACACAGGATATGCATCTGTGGTCCAAATTGGGCTTGGAGGGGCCATCCCCCCTTCCCTCCCCGGTGCGTCAGGTGCAGGGGCGGGTTGGGCAGAAGCAAGGTAGAAGGGGTAGAGAGTGCTGGAAATTCCAGGACAGATTGTGCGACAGAGGGAGCAGCTGTTCCTTTCGGCACATCTGCAAGCACTGTGGGGGACCCCACCCAGGTGTGGAATGCGGAAAAAGAAAAGAGCAGGACAGGCCAGACCAGCCGTTATGCCGGGAACTGGAGTTAAGGGCCCCAACACCGCTTAATCTGGCAGCCATGATGCCATGGCTGGCCGATTACCCGGATCAGGAGTCAGCGGTGCTGCTCCGGGACGGGCTGGGTGTGGGCTTTCAGATACCAGTGCGGGGTTTGGTTGTGGGGTCGGGGGTTCATAGGAACCTGAAGACGGCCTATGAGTTCCCACAGGTAGTGAGGGACAAACTGGCTAAGGAGGTTGCGATGGGCCGGGTGTCCGGCCCATTTGCAGTTATGCCCATAGCCGACCTAGTGGTCTCCCCCCTGGGGGTGGTACCTAAAAAAGAGGTAGGAAAGTTCAGGTTGATTCATCACCTGTCCTTCCCGAAGGGCGCGTCGGTAAACGACGCAATTGATCCGGACCTAAGTACAGTGCACTATCAATCGTTTGATGAGGCGCTGACGTTGGTGCGAGTAAAGGGCCCAGGGGCTCTGATGGCAAAGCTAGACATTGAGTCAGCTTTCAGATTATTGCCACTGCATCCCTCTGCCTTTAGGCTTATGGGGATGAAGTTCGAGGGGGCATTCTATGTGGACAGGTGCCTGCCGATGGGGTGTTCGTTGTCATGCTCGTTGTTCGAGTGTTTCAGCACATTCCTTCATTGGGTGGTGACGGTGGCGTCGGGGGGTGGGTCTGTGGCCCACTACCTGGATGCTTTTCTGTTGGTAGGGAGAGCACGAAGCACGGAGTGTGCGCGGCTCATGTCGGTAATGAGGGAAATCACAGATAGGTTTGGTGTTCCCTTGGCCGCTGACAAGACAGAGGGCCCTTGCACGTGCCTTACGTTCCTAGGGATAGAGATTGACAAGGTCAAGGCTCTATGTAGACTGCCAGACGATAAAGTGGAGCGTATGCGGCACATGGTGCAGCTAGTACGGGGGCAGGAGAGAGTGGCCAGAAGGGATGTGCAATCCCTATTGGGCTTGCTGAACTTTGCTGGCAGGGCGATTCCAATGGGAAGAGTCTTTAACAGGCGCCTGGAAGGGCAACTGAAGGGACCAATTGGAAGTGGCAAATGGATCAGAATCACACCGGAGGTCCGAGAGGATCTGAGGGTGTGGGACACATTTTTGTCACACTTCAACGGGATTTGCTTATGGAGGCACCCGACGGTGTCTAATCAATTGTTGCATCTGTTCACCGATGCAGCCGGCAGTTTCGGGTATGGCGCATACCTGGACGGCGAATGGAGTGCGGGGCCATGGCCCCGCGAATGGGTGGAGGCTGGCTGGGTCAAGAACTTGACTTTGCTGGAGCTCTTCCCCATTGTGGCTGCGGTGGAAATTTGGGGAAGGAGACTGGCTAATAGGTCAGTGGTTTTCTGGTCGGACAATCTGAGCGTGGTGTACGCCATTAACAGATTGTCTGCCTCCTCGCCGGGGGTAGTATGCTACTTGAGACATCTAGTGTTGCGCTGCTTGGAGCTCAACATCACGTTCACGGCCGAACACGTCCCGGGGGTGCATAACGTTATCGCTGATGCACTCTCTCGATTCAACTGGGAGCAGTTTAGGAAGGCAGCGCCCAGGGCCGCGAAGGAGGGTCTAATATGCCCGTCTTTTCTTTGGCAGCTGTTCCAGGCTGGGAGGGGATCCTCCCCCTAATCAGAGCATCGTTAGCGCCAAAGACTTGGTCTACATACGTCAATCACTGGAATACATGGGTGGCTTTCTGCCAGCAGATGGGAGTGCAGGTGGAAGACGCGTCCAGGGTACAGGTACTGGAATGGTTGGCTCAGTTAAGGATAGGAGGGGCTAGTAAAATGGGTGCAGCAAGCAAACTAGCAGCGTTAGCATTTTTTAATAAGGCATTGGGCTATACTGACCATTCAAGGTCATTTCTGGTTCGTCAAGTGCTGAAAGGTTGGGGTAGGGTTTCCCCCCGTCCTAAGGATCGGAGGGAGCCCATAACATCGGGCCGGTTTACGAGACCTGGCCAGACAATTGCAAGCTGCCTGTACATCGGACTATGAAAAACTCCTGTTTAGTGCAGCATTCGCGCTGGCTTTTGCGGGGGCATTACGAGTGGGGGAGTTGGTGTCCTCCTCCAAACTTAAAGGGACAGGAGGCATCCTGGCAGAGCACGTGCGTTGCTCGGGAGAGGGGCTTCTCCTGTTCGTTCCTCGGTCCAAAACGGACCAGGAAGGTAAGGGGGCATGGCTCCCGCTGCAGAGGCACGCATTTGAGGAATGCTGCCCGGTGCGATGTGTTGAAGAATTTCAAAAGGTAAGACCTCAGAGTAGCAAACAGTTTTTAGTGCACAAGGATGGCAGCTCCTTGTCGCTTTTTCAGTTTCGCAGGGTACTCGCGAAAACGGCAGAGTTGGCGGGGCTGGATCCGAAAAAGATTGCCCCACACTCGTTCCGGATTGGGGCAGCTACCAGCGCGGCGGCGGCTGGGACACCAGCTGCAGAAATTAAAAGGTTGGGCCGATGGAAGTCAACCCAATACAAAAGATACATTAGACCCACATAATAAGGGGTGGGCTCACATCCATTAGGGTCGGGTGCCAGGGCATTACGAGTGGGGGGAGGAGGTCTGTAGGGATTGCTTGAAAGGGGCATGACGGGTAATGTGGTTTTGATCTGTTTTGCCAGGTGTAAGAGGTGGCAATCCCCCTCCAGTTCGGGTATGGATTGTCGGACATTCCTACATCCATTGGGCGTCCATCAGGGCGCTGAGTTCTGCTGAAGGGCAGCAACTTGGATTCGCAATGTCCAGGGCGAACTTCCGGTGGTTAGGGCGCAGGGGCCTCACTTGGGCTGATTTGCCGGCATTATTGCAGGAGGCGCACAAGAGGTGGGGGCAGCCTAATGTGATAGTGCTGCACCTCGGGGGGAATGACTTGGGGTCTCTCCCAGCATTGGATTTGATAAAACGCATGATGGCAGACTTGAAGTGGGTACACACATGGCTTAAAGATGTTAAGTTGGGATGGTCCAATGTGGTCGCACGACTACATTGGAGGCATATTGTGACCCAGAAGGCCGCCTACAATGTACGAAAGAAGGTTAACCGGGAGATGGGAAGGACGGTCACGGCCTTAGGGGGCTTTGTGGTCAGACACGAGCTCTTGACGGCCGACAGGAAGGATCTGTTTCGCCCTGATGGTGTCCACCTGACGGATGTTGGTCTGGATATCTTCTTAAAAGACATCAGGAGCGCTTTATTGTTAGTTATATAAAAAAAAAAAAAAAAAAGTTGTTGTAATTTGGTATAGTAGGTATATAGTTGCCTGTTGGCTTATTTAGTTTGGCGGCAAGAGTACGCCTGGCTCTTGTGGCGGGTGGTCAAGGCCCTGGGGAGCGGGCATAGAAGGAGAAGAGTGACGGTCAATAAAAGGGGAGGGGTTACGCCCGCCCAGGAGCCGGCTTGGGGGGTCCCCTCCCTTACGAATACAGGCTGAAAATCTCTTATTTCCACAGCTCTCTTTTTGTGCCATTGGGCGTGAACAGCCGGGTGTCACGCTGCAAACACCGAAAGGGGCCTTGACCAGCTGCTGATAGGGGTTAGGTTTAGGGTGAGATGCCGCCAACAGATTGTTTAACGAACTTGTTGCCAAGTTTTGGAAGTTAATTTATTTGAGTGCCTGCAATGGTATTAAATACCATCGCAGGCACAAGTTAAATCGTTTATGTTTAAATAAACGTGACCGTGACTGGTCTTTGTTTTTTCTCCCAACTGAGTGTCTGGTCTGTTTATTTCTTATAAGTATAAGGTTTAATGCAAGTCGTAAGATGGAATAGGGGGTTAAGACCTTATGAGAGTGGAGGGCCCTCTAGTGGGCCAGTAACAACATTAAGGGATTACCAACTTGAAGTCTGGAGAATGCTAGGGTGTTTTTTGTTACAATGTTGCTGGCGAGGAGGCGGTGTTTTGTGCTTACCTTTACAGGGTCCTGCAGCAGTGTATCCGGCCTCTTTCTGTTCCAGACTTCGAGGAGAAAGTTTTTCCCCGCCCACCCGGCCCCTTAGGATGAAGAAGAGAGTGGCGGCAGCGATGCGGCAGCATGAGGGTGAGTGAACCCGGCAGGGGTAGGTTTAATTGAGCTAGCCTTTTGTAAGCCCGGGTTGTTAATATAGCCACCCACCCACATCAGGAGGGTTGTACGATTCGCCTGATGGGGGGTGCTCTACTGGGTTGGGTGGAGATGCCCTAGCCGGCGGGTGGTCAAGGCCCTGGGGAGCGGGCACAGAAGGAGAAGAGTGACGGTCAATAAAAGGGGAGGGGTTACGCCCGCCCAGGAGCCGGCTTGGGGGGTCCCTCCCTTACGAATACAGGCTGAAAATCTCTTATTTCCACAGCTCTCTTTTTGTGCCATTGGGCGTGAACAGCCGGGTGTCACGCTGCAAACACCGAAAGGGGCCTTGACCAGCTGCTGATAGAGGTTAGGTTTAGGGTGAGATGCCGCCAACGGATTGTTTAACGAACTTGTTGCCAAGTTTTGGAAGTTAATTTATTTGAGTGCCTGCAATAGTATTAAATACCATCGCAGGCACAAGTTAAATCGTTTATGTTTAAATAAACGTGACCGTGACTGGTCTTTGTTTTTTCTCCCAACTGAGTGTCTGGTCTGTTTATTTCTTATAAGTATAAGGTTTAATGCAAGTCGTAAGATGGAATAGGGGGTTAAGACCTTATCACATTTCTTGCACATTTACTTAAAAATAAATAAGTAAAACAACAAATGCACCACTGGAATTTTAAGAGAGATGAGAAACCAAATACATTAGGGGCATCATTATGTAACAAATAACAAAATGTGGTGACATTTGGGGAGAAGTGTTTCCACTGAAATTAGATCTAATAATAAAATAGTGCATGCTTTAAGATGCAGGTTTTTTGCTCATAGAAAAATCCCAATCACAAGAACAAGCAGTGTAATATATGCAATACCAGGATGTTTAAGACAATAATCAAGGTCAGACAGGCACAAGGTCAGGTGTCAGAGATAGTAAGTCCAGGGCCAAGGTAAAAGGTTAAAATACCAGTAGGTCAGCAACAAACCAACACTACAAACACACACTATAAAGCTCTGTAACAACTGAGCACATAATGCTGCTTGCTGCTAGTTTAAATAGTGTGTTTATTGGTAATGCTGTGTACTTGTCTCATCAGGTGTGGGAAATAGGTTCAGACACGATATAGGCTAAATACTGGTAAGTTTATATAAACAACTAAGTGGTCTGATATCTCTTTGTGTAAGGTTATAGCTCTTCACACATGGATCTATATATATTTGTTTTCCAGCCAGTAACGCCATGACCAAATTATTTAAAGTCACTTCTTTTGCTCAGGGTTTACAAGGGGGTCCTGACAGTACTTTTCTGTGTGTGCAAGGGCCAGCAGTAGATCTTCTCAACAGATGGCCCTGGTGCAAACATTTTTTTGGAGCCCCTCAAAGGTACCTCATTAGTAAGCAACAGCAATAATATAGATAGACAGACAGATATTTTCAAATACTTTATGTATCAATTAGACAATTAAAAACACCTGAATTAAAAATAGTTTAACTCAGTGTTTGCAATATACAAGTTAAAATATGAATAATCCCTAAGATGCCATTAGAGTTACATTTAAAGACACAATAAACACTGTGAGATTTTTACTCTAGTAAATAATGTAAAGCTTTAAAAAGTATAGGATATTAGAATACAATATGGTGACACCTACTACTTTACAGACTGAAATGTAACAGTTATTTCTTAAATATTTTAATATTTAATATAAAAAAATAGATATGCACATTATTCCCTGGTTAACCATTGCTTTGAATATATCATTATATATAGCATTTATTTAGTGTTTAATATCCTTTTAAGATAATAGAATGACTAATAAATGACCTACATAGAATTTTATTGTTTGTGATTCCAGATTAAATGTCCAATTCCACTAAAGTATATATTTACAACAAATATATTGTAATATATTATAAAGGGTCGTCTCTTGCCCTGATTTACCAGTACAACTTTTGCAAATAAAACATAAGTCAAATTTTTTTCTGGATCATTTTAAACATCATTTACTTGTTTGAAATATAACATTGTGCTTATTTATTAGAATTAATCTTTGTATACAATGTTTAGTAGTTCTTACATAAGTGAACGTGCAAAAAGTTTATTTCATCTATAGATTCATTTTGGAAATATTTCCCATTCGTCTCCAAAGAATTTTATTTATGTCAGTTTGTTTTGTCAGAATATTCAGTGGAATAATTAATCTGCTAACAAAACACAGACAATACTAATTTAGGGGGAGCCCCAGCACGTAGCAGCAGTATTGGAGGAGTCTTTATGTTTACTACAGGCAGCACCAGCAGAGTCTAGGAGGTGCAGCAGCAGTGGAGACCAGGAGGAGACACATCAGCCAGCAGCAGTAGAGGTAGATCCTTTTAAGTATACAGCAGCAGCTCTATATGAGGAGCAGCAGCAAAATGGATTTTAGGTGGCGCCTGATCAGGCAGCTGCAGAATGTTTAGAGGCTTTTAGATATACTGCCTGGCAAATTTCAGGTACATGTGGTATTATTAGAAGCTTTTAAATATACTGCAGAAGCAGCAGAGTCTAGGAGGACTCTTGGGCCCCAAGTTATCAAGGTCTGTCGGACCTGATCCGACAGTGCGGATCAGGTCCGACAGACCTCACTGAATACGGCAAGCAATACACTCGCCGTATTCAGCATTGCACCAGCAGCTCACAAGAGCTGCTGGTGCAACGCCGCCCCCTGCAGACTCACGGCCAATAGGCCGCCAGCAGGGGGGTGTCAATCAACCCAATCGAACTCGATCGGGTTGATTTCCGGCGATGTCTGTCCGCCTGCTCAGAGCAGGCGGACAGCTTATGGAGCAGCGGTCTTTGTGACCGCTGCTTCATAACTGCTGTTTCTGGCGAGCCTGCAGGCTCGCCAGAAACACGGGACATCAAGCTCCATTCAGAGCTTGATAAATATGCCCCTTGATCTCAACAGACAGCAATGGTATCACTAGAGACTTTTAAATATACTGCAGGAGAAGCTGAGTCTATAGGAGCTGCATCAGTTAGCACAGGTATTGGTAAATACTTTTCACCCCTGAATGTCACAGACTTACCCTGTACGTCCCGGGTACTTAAGGGTTTTAGCCCTGTAATAGCATGTGTCGCTGAAAGCAGTGAGACACACTATTGTTACATGCCTCCCTCTAGGAGAACCGTGCTATTTAACACCTTGCAGTGAAAACAACAGCCAAAGTAATCCTGTACTTTGGCTGTTGTTTTCACTTCAAGGAGTTAAATAGAGGCTTATAAATATACTGCAGTAAAAGTGGAGCCTATGAGGAGCTGCATAAGGCTGCAGCGGTATTGGTAGAGGCTTTAGGAGTCTAGGAGGAGCAGCAGAAGCAACATGTTAGAAGGAGCCGCATCATGCAGAAGTGATGTTAAAGTGGAAGGAGACTTTTAAATTATTAAAATATATTGTTCTAAATGCAAGAAGCAAAATCCTAAGGAAGAAAGGTGAGTGGCAAACTGGATCCATGGGTACAAGAAGCAGCTAGGGCATTTCTTATGTGATGATTAGATACCTTTCTTGTTTGATGATGACCAGTAGTTTGGTGGGTTTATTCCCCTAATCTTGCAGCAGTTTAGCCAAACCAAACTCATGTTCTGGGGGACTCCAGGGAAGTATGGTTGCAATTGCAAAGCTAAAAACTTAAAGGAATCGACTTAAGGGCAGTGACAAACATAGAACAAAAGCGGCAGGAGCAGCATGTCAGAAATGCTAATAAAAAAGACTTTTAAAGGACTTCCGGTTGGCGGTGTGTTAAGATGGCCACGGCCTTATAGAGCTCCAAGTATACTCTCTACTCTTTAGCACAATTGTGGCTACATCTTTTGCCATCCATCTTTCCATTGGCAGTTTAGGTGCCCAGGACTTTTGTGGATCGGGACATTTCATCTTCGGGCCACCGAGAAGTCGGATAAGAATTTTAAAGCCGTTAGGCATTTACTCTGCAACGCATCATAAAGACAAGATGGCGCATGTTATCAAGGACATTTCTGCGCTTCTCTTACCACTGTTTGATAACTTACTATTATCATTGGAAAGCATATTGCAAGACTCTCATATCAATAGAGGACCAGAATCTGGCGCAGAAATTGTGGAGCTGGCACAGAATCTACCTGTTCTACACAGCGCCGCTGAGAACAGCGGTAAACATCAAGAGCTCATAGGTATGGGCGTCCCTGAGATAGCTTTTTCTGACGCTCCCCAAGCTGAAAGCCCGGCCGCAACCGAATCAAAGAATGCCCCCCAGGATTATAAGCCGGACTCGAGAAATATGGGGCCAAAACAGTGTTTAGCTTCTCAAGAGTACATCGGGGACTGCGCTATCATCATCAAGTCGCCTACGTCCCACGAAGCCATGCTTCCTAATAGCGTTACTAAGACTATGGAAACCAAACAGAGTGCGGCTCTATATATAGAACTTATCCAGATCACGGACCCCTGCTTATCGTTGCTGAACTGTTATTGGCGAAACCTGAGTGTACCATCAGCTATGGACTTTGTCTCATTGCTTCCGAGACTGCACCCGACGTTCTTATTCTTGCACAAATTAATGTTGTTGACAGGTCTATACCCAGCAGGGCTTGCACATCACACATTATTACTTAAAAAAATGCCAAGCCTTCCTGAACTCTGCTTGCACATAGTCCGCATAGGGGTTGGCTGAGTTAGGTGTGCAGTCCTTTCCTGACGTGCTTGTACTTTAAGGCATGGCGATTTGGATAGTGTTTATATTTCTTGTGATACTAACCACTCATCTTGTGTGCTGCTTTAACACACTTAAATGTTACACAATACAATCAGACTGGTGCCATTTGTAGCACACAGCCTCAAAAGGTGATTCACGCTGAGCTCATGCTCCCTTATGACGGGATACCCTACACTGGCTTACAAGCACCGCCTCTGACTCTAGCTTACGGATTGAAGTCAGCACACACTGACAGATTTTGCATAGTAATATTTGAGACACAATTAGTTTTAGGGCACCCCATTAGATTTACTTAAAATAGGAGACATGACTGGGTCACACTTAAACATCCCACATCTTATTACTGTGATAGGTTCACTCTGCTATTGCTTGATGTTTCTTCTAAATCTCCTCATTCTACTACCACCCTCACATGTTCATCTTACACATATAAGCTAGATATGCTCAATGGTTCAGTCTCTCTTCACTTTATATGTGCTTTATAAGTGGGATAACATTCTGTTTTTTTTTGATGGAAGCATATTCTAATTCAGCCCAGTTTCTGCAAAACTGCTAACATCTTATACGTGAATCACACTTTTAACAGGTTTTTGTTCTGTGTTAAATTGCTTGTTTGTTGTTGTTTTGTTTTTGTTTTTTGTGATATTTTGTTTGCTTACTGTTTTATGTTATCAAAATGAGACACAATAGCCCTCCCCCCATGGCTTAGAAACGACTTAGTATATCTACTCCTAATGCTGTATGCATAGACAGAATTTATCTATATAGATTCAGGCTTAATTTTAGAAGCGTCATACAGAAGACATCTTAAATTGGTATATTCTCACAGGTATAATGTGTTTATCCTCATGCCTTCTAATCTTCATACGTTGCTCCTGTACTCTGCAAATCACATCAAAGTATTGTAGACCTTTGTGGGGGAATTAAGTATATAACTGTATATTCCATTTACCCCACGTCTCTCTAAGATTCATTCACCCTAAAGTTAGAACAGCTAAGTATCATGTTTGCTTGCACCCATCAATGCAATTTTAATTGTGGCGACACAAATTGTCACCTCCCTAATGTTATCATGAATGTTTGACTGTGCAGTTTATTTTTGGCCCCAGACTTCTGGTCATACTGGGTTTTTCTATTTCATTTTCTTGCATTTTATTTTAACTAAAAATAGAGTCTCCTACATCTATTAGGAAGCATAATTTCACACCATGATCCATGAGGGCTGCTTTGAAATATAGCCAGACGCTCCTGATCACTGTAAGCAGCCTACCCATATCACACTCATACTTACCAAGAATTTATTAAATCATTGCGTGCAGGCAGTACAAAGGCAGCCACACTTTACATACTGGGTCATTCCCCATACGTCTCTAACTGGGGTGCATTGTTATTTTAGTTTAGCTTATATGGGTAGTATAGATGTCTTCCTTTGTAGTTTTGCTTTGTGTTGTTAGTTAAGATTTGTGTTGTTAACATTTAAAACTAAGGAGTGCAGGTGCAATATGTTAACTCTCACTGTAGGAATTATTTCATATTAAAACGAGGCGTTATTGCCAATTCTATAGAATACACTTGTACTATGCTCTATGAAAAGAGTTTGCCATTACTTATTGTATCTGAGAGCAACAGTTCCACTACCGATATTGCATTGATATTTCACATGTTATACTCATTCTATGATATTATTGATGTTGTCGCGGTGACTCTGCATGTCAATGTATGTACTTGATTATTTGTACCTGTGCTTCTTTAATAAAAAGAATTTGAAAAAAAAAAAAAAAAAGACTTTTAAATATACCACAGCAGCAGTGGAGTCTAGGAGAATCAGTAGTGGAGGGTCCGCATCAGATAAGAGCATTATTGGAGGGAGGAGGCCTTTAAATTAAATAAAATTCACCTGTAATAAAGTATCAAAATCCTGAGGAGGGAAGGAGAGCAGAAAACCAGAACTATGACTTTTTTTTATTTTTAAAGTGTGCTTTATTTAAGTATATGGGGAGAAGAACTTAACTCGTCACAATATCCAAAGCGCCTATGCATTTTTAGTAAGGTTATTATTTAAAAAATTGGTTTTAACTTTTGTCTTCTTTTTTTTTTTAGGAAGAAGATTTTGAGTATGAGATATTAATTTCCAAAAGAAAAGATTAGATGCAGCATTTTCATGTTACATTAGTGTATTTTTTAAACTTGCATTATGTAAAATGTGTTTTTAGAAATTGAAGACTTTTTTTAACAATATATTTTTATAGCCAATACATAGTTTTCACTATGTGTTTAGTTCTAATATTGCAATCATACTGTACCAAATGTGTTATATATTATTAACTACATCTGTTACAGTACGGCAGCAATATTATAAATAGAATAATTCAGTACTTTGTAAACTTACTTTTATTTGTCTCTATATAATCACATAATACCAAACATTTCCCTCTCAAAATCGCAGGCGAGAAAAATATTTATCCAGGAAATGCATTTTAAGAGAAAAAGAACCCACACATTTTTCTGCCCTTTACTACCCCTCTGCTTTCATTGTTCTAATTCCACACAAACAATGGAAGATACCTGGTTTTACAAGGTCTTATTGGCAATAATATTAACCTATAAGATGAATATACACCAAGCACACGCCAATCCTCTTTCATTAAAAACATTACTACTTCCAACCTAGATAGAATAACAAAGGGAAAACTGAAATTGGCTGGAGATCTTAACACCCCTCTCAACCCTGCTGTAATTCCATGAACTCCAAACTGCTAGGCTTTCATGATACTAGGCAATATCTCAATTTTGACTGATGTGACTACACATTCTTTTCTAAACCCAACAAAACCTATTTCTGATGTGTGCTGCTCTTCAATAAGACACTAAAATAGTGCATAAGATATTTCAGCCAACTCAGTATACCCAAAAATGCAGAAAGATTTACTTAAAGTGAATGTAAATTTTGATGCTAAAGTGCCTGGTTTTTAAAACTTTGATTAAAAACAGGGGCACTTTAATTCATCACATTTTTCTTTTCACTCCTGTTGTGAAAAAAACTTATCTTTTAATCTTCACAGCAGCTCCAGCTTCCTCCACCCGTTTCAAAGCCTCTTCCTGGGTCTAAAATGAGGCATCCGGCTTCCTCCAATCACAGCAGTGAATCAGACACTGAATACCCCGGGGGGAAAGCTGTGATTGGAGGATGACCTATCAATCATTTCTGACATTAGAAATGGCTTGTGAGACCGGAGGAAGCTGGAGCTGCTGTGAAGTTTAAAAGGTAAGTTTTTTGTAACAACAGGAGTGAAATGTAAATTTTAATTAAAGTGCCCCTGTTTTTAATCAAAGTTTTAAAAACCGAGCACTTTAGCATCAAAATTTACATTCACTTTAACTAAAAAAAGAGATTTAAAATGTATTATTACTTGTGACCATTTAGTATTTCCTTAAATGTAGGAATATTTTCTTAAATTCTATTCACTGTGTGCACTGTGCTTTAAGGAAAAGCAGACACATAACTTATAACTTGAAAACAATTGAAATAAGGTGCCCCCCAAATGCAGGAAGATTTAGTAAAAATTGTATGCACTGTGTGACTGCGCAATAAGACACTAAAAGTTTCTTATTAGCAATACATTTAAAAAAAGGGAGGCTGGTCAGATTACAAGTGGTGTACTATTTAGAGTTTTCGCTCATGCGCAAACACCTCTAGAAGTAAACTTTTAACATGAGCCTGTTTTGTGTGTGCATTATAAGTTGAAAGTAAAATATTTGCGCACAAGTAAAAACCAACACTGCCCTAACTTCTTCTCCCCATAGACTTCAATGGAGAGCTCAAACTGGGAAAAAGCTAACAATTATCGATTGCACGCTAAGCTGACAGGAGTTAAACCTACAGTAATAACTCTAAGGTAGTTATGAATATTTTACATTCCAATGTTCTTCACATAGAATAAAATGATCTTTTTTATTTTTAAAAATATATATGTATTTTTTTGTAAAATATATCTATATATATATATTTATAGGTATATACAGATATATATAAGAATATCTATTTAAAAATACATAGAACATTTTCCCCTATGTGAAGAACATTGGTATGCAAAATATTTACAGTACATACACAGTATAAAATACATTATTAAATATTAAAACTGAATTATTATAATTGTTGTTAAAGTCTTTGGGGATTTCTATAGATTAATCATTTGCTAAGTTTTTCTAAAGGATTTTGAACAACCTCTAAATTTTTAGGGGAACAATTAAAAGCCTAGGACAGCAAAATGCACACCACTGCAATAAAAATGACTAACATTTTAAGGGACATTAAACACTAAGGGCCAGATTAAGAATGGAGCGTAAATGTTTGTGCGCAAGCAATAAGGGGTTTATTGCAGTGTTTTGCTGTTGTCGGCTTACCGCTTTTATTAGGAATTAAAAGTAAATGCGATCAATTGAGCACAAGTACGCAGGAATGATTACCGCAACTTCAGAGCTCTGGTTAACTGTTTTGTGAAACTAAAAAGTTGCACAAATCACATAATTTTGGCACCTTTGGTAAATATGAGCAAAGAAGGCTGTGAACAATCTTTGTTGTTTAACCTTTTGATATTTTGTTAAAAAAATACACAAAATACTATGCTCTTATGGATATCAAACATTTTTTTTTTTTTTAAATAATTTTTTTTATTGAGACACACATTAAGATAATAAAACAGCACCATCATAATTTACAGGGTGTATTCGTCAATAGGTAAAGACATAAAGCATATGATTATATGAAAAGTAGATAATAATAAGTTGGTGAAAGTGTGGGTCTGTTCATATGGAGAGCGGTGGGATATGGAATGGTGGTAGTGGAAGGGTCTCTTTTATGGGAATGATATAGGAAGGGATTGTGTCAGGTAGTTATATCTACTGTTAGTAATGTTTGAGTGGTTGTGTCCGGTGGTTATATCTTGAGGGGAAGTTTGGTCGAACTAGGTTTTGCGTGATGGAATTTCAGAGTATGTGTAGATATAATTAAATAATATTTGCTTTGTTTGTTGTTTCTTTTTTTCTTTTTTCTTCTTTCACGGGGGGGGGGGGGGATAAGCGGTCCAGAGCCGCTTTGGTTAAAAAAAAATTAAGGATGGGGGGGAATAATCTGATATGATGATATGATAAGATGGAAGGTAGTATGGGGGGGGGGAGGGGGGGCGGAGACTAGTGTGTGTAACCTGCAATGGGTTAGTTTTTAGAGTAGATATGTGAGCTGTCAAAAAAGGTAGATGCTTGATGAGGTTAGTAGAGGACAAAATGGTGTGAGTAGATGAGCAGGAGCTAGAAGGTAAAGATATTGAGTAAGTGTCAAGGTGGGGAGGTGGCTAAACACGACACCCCCCCCCCAGTTTGTGCGTGATGAGGTAGGTGGACAGAAGCAATTAGTTTTGGGGATGTATAATTACTTTGAACTAGGATTAGGAGGGGATCTGTGGAAGATTCAATTGGGGGTAAGGCTAAGTACCCGTTTGTACACACCATTCCCCTGGCAGTAGTACTCACTCAGATCAGTACTTGAGGTATCACCCGGTATCAACTCTGAGTCCCAGTATTGTGCCCGTTCCGTGTAGGGGAGTCAGCAGGTGGAGAGTTATGCAGCCGGGAAGATCACTGTGGACGTTGCTGAAGGCTTCCAAAGAGGAGATAAGTCAAGCAGTACAGACGGTGTCAGAGCTGTCTCTCAAAGGGCCGACCGCACTAACAAAAGGTCCCGGATATCAAGGAACTGTCTGAGGCTTGCGCTGCGTACCGTAATCAGTGCTACAGTGGAGATCAAGATGGCTGCTGTTTACAGGCTTTTCTCCCGCACTACTATGACCCTCCATAGGTGGTAACAGGGACCTCTTCGGTCACTCACTTGTCACCAGAGGATCTGGAGAGGTTGAGGCAGTCAGCAGGGAGTGGGGAAGTCATCGGGCTCAGCGTCCAGTAAGTTTAAGCATTTTCTGTACCTATCCTTCCTTTTCTTTTTCTTTCCTTTTCCTTTCTTTACCCTTTATTTCTTTTTCCTCTTCTTCTTCCCTCCCTCCCTCCCTTCTCCCCTTTCATTTTACCCCTCCCCCTTCTATGTCATTTCTCAGCATTCCCCTAACATTCCTTTACAGGGGTTCAAATAGAAGGGGGACTCAATCAGGCAGTGACAGAGTCAGAAGACACCAGGATTCCCATCTCAGTAATTCCATCTCCTGGTTTGAAGAAATGGGGTTCCGTGGGCGCCACTCCGGAGCTGCCATGTTGAGACTGTTCATTTTTCCTTGTTTCCTCGAAGAGGGGTCAGAGACCTCAGAGAGTCCCAGGGTGTTTAATAATTTCATACCCTGATCTAGGGATGAGATGGCATAGGAATGATCCTGATGTTGTACAAAAAGCTTCACAGGGAATCCCCATCGATATTTTATCTTATGATGTCTCAGAGAAAATGTAAATTGATGGAAAGTTCTCCTTTTAGCTAGTGTGTGTGGGGACAAATCTGGAAAGACTTGCAAATTTTGATAGAGTTCTTTGAGTGGTTTGTTAATGAAAGAGGCTCGCAGAACTCTCTCTTTGGTGGTATAATAATGCAAGCAAAGAATGACGTCTCTGGGAGTGTCAGCAGTGGAGTTATGGGGCCGTGTAGCCCTATGTGCCCTATCAATCAGCAGATCTTGTTCTGTCGTCGTGCCTAGGAGATCCTTAAAAAGGGTGGTCAGGTAGTTATGGAGTTCAGATGAGGAAATTTCTTCGGATATGCCTCTAATCCTAAGATTATTTCGGCGGGATCTGTCCTCTATGTCCGCTAGTTTGGTCTCCAAATCTGAGATTTGCTCCGCAAGGTTTTGGGAATAAGACAGGAGGTTGGAGTGATCAGTTACTAAGTCTTCATGCTTTCTTTCCAATATCTCTGTCCTCTCCCCTAGTGAGGAGATGTCTCGTTTTAGTTCACTGACCGATTGGCGAAGATCTTGTCTGAGAGTTGCATAGTGAGTTTCCATCTTGTCGGTTAATAGTTTAATGGATTCTAGAAAGGTGGATTGTGAGAGTGTAGTTTTATCTTTACGGGAGATGCCTGATTTAGTATGTTCAGACCTGAGAGCTATTGAGTCTCTGGAATCTTCTCCTGAGAGATCTGGATCCGACAAATTCTTGCTATGAAAATTGTCAGTCAGGGTCCTTTTGGGATTGTCCTGATGTTTTGGTTTTCTCTTTACTGATTGTGCCATAATGAGAAGGGTCAGCTTCGAAACTTTGAGTTTTGTCAAGATCTATTGCTTCCTCGTTAGGATTAAAAACTGGGGGGGTATCAGGTCAAAACCTCTATATCATGGTGCCCTAGCCCTCCATTACTTCTTCAAACACTTAAGCCAGGATAATTAGGGTTATCAGGGTTCAATTAGTGGTGCAAGCGCAGACTATCTGGGATGACGGGAGTGCAACAGTGGTCCCTCTCCTGGAGCAGTGCCACCTCTGGGCGAGTCCAGGAAAAGGAGTGTGGATATGACCTGCAAATCAAAGTGTCTGCGGGAAAGGGAGGAGAGGGATTTCTATAGAATAGGTATGAGAGGTTGTTGTGGGGTCCCCCAAACCCTGGCAGGGGGATTAGAGTAGGAGTTATCCCTCTTGCGTTAAACGGTAGAGACATATTGATGGTTAGCTCCCGCAAGCTAATTGGAAGGGCTCAGTGGTATAGCTCATATTTAGTTAGTAAAAAGAGTGATGGTAGCTCCAGGCGCTGTCATAAGGCCTTGACTGTTGCTAATATTTATAGCTATGTGCTGCACTATGTTGTTGTTTGCGGTATTGATAGGAACAGAAATTGCCTGAGTATATGAAAAATTCTCTGGGTTCCCCTAAGGACCTGAGACTGACGTGGTGTTCTCCTATAGGATTTATGCAGCTATAGGTGTACTATGGGGAGTTGTGTAGACCAGTGAGGAGTCTTGCTGAATTTGCTAGAATATTTAGCTTTAGTTACATGGGATGGTACTTTAGACTTTGTGTATATATAAATTGCTGGGAAGTCTTAGAGCAAACTGTCTGGGTGTGATGCAGGGTGGGAGTTGTAGAGGATGTTACTGTGTGCCTTGTCAGGTCCCCACACCCTTTTAACTGGCAGTAGTAGGTATCACTCTGAGTCCCAGTATTGTGCCCGTTCCGTGTAGGGGAGTCAGCAGGTGGAGAGTTATGCAGCCGGGAAGATCACTGTGGACGTTGCTGAAGGCTTCCAAAGAGGAGATAAGTCAAGCAGTCCAGAGGGTGTCAGAGCTGTCTCTCAAAGGGCCGACCGCACTAACAAAAGGTTCCGGATCTCAAGGAACTGTCTGGGGCTTACGCTGCGTACTGTAATCAATGCTACAGTGGAGATCAAGATGGCTGCTGTTTACGGGTTTTTCTCCCGCACTGCTATGACCCTCCGTAGGCAGTAAGAGAGATGCACAGGGACCTCTTCGGTCACTCACTTGTCACCGGAGGATCTGGAGAGGTTGAGGCAGTCAGCAGGGAGTGGGGAAGTCATCGGGCTCAGTGTCCAGTAAGTCTAAGCATTTTCTGTATCAGGACATGACGGCGTGGAGGTCTAACAAAGTAATATATTTTTCCTGGGTAGAGATGAAGGTATGTTAGGGCAGGGAGGGTAAGGGGGATCTTTGAGATAAATTAGGGGAGTTTTTTTGGCATCTTAAAGGAGCTTTAGATGGATATTTAACTGATTTAGGAAGAGAGCTCCAGTCCTGTGCGACCAGTCGGTTCCGTAGTTGGCTCCGCCGATATCAAACAATTTCAAACCCAACACAGGTTAATAAAAAAAAAAATCTTTGTTAAATATATGTGTGGCACAATTATTGGCACCCCTGTAAATTCATATGAGAAAAATATATTTGAAGTATATTCCCATTGATATTTTACATTTTTTAATACACCTGGATGACTAGGAGCAAGAGATTGTTCAACCATGACTTTCTGTTTTACAGGGGTATAAATATGATTTAACACATAGGCCAAATTCCCTTAGTCATTCATCACAATGGGTAAGAGCAAGGAATATAGCTGTGATGTGCAAAAGGTTGTTGAGCTTCAGAAAATAGGGAGTGGCTATAAGAAAATAGCAAAAGCATTAAAAATGTCAATTTTTACCATCATGGCAATAATTAAGAAGTTCTAGTCTACTGGAAATGGTATGAATCAACCTGGAAGAGAACATGAGTCTATATTGTCTCAACGCACTGTGTAGAGTATGGTTCAAGTGGCCAAAATATCTTTAAGGATCACAGCTGGAGATTTGCAGAAGATAGTTGCGTCTTTGGGTAAGAAAGTCTCCAAAACTACAATCCGATGTCACCTACATCACAACAAGATGTTTGGGAGGGTTTCAAGAAAAAAAACTCTACTCTCATCCAAAAACAAACTCATGTGTCTTCAGTTTGCTAGACACTACTGGAACTTCAAATTGGATCGGGTTCTCTGGTCAGATGAAACCAAAATAGAGCTTTTTGGCAATAAACACCAGAGGTGGATTTGGCACACACAGACCGGGCCGGACTGGAAAATCAGACTGGTCCTGGAAATTTATATAGACTTCCCAGCCCGCCCACTCTGAATATACCCCACCCGTTTCAGCTTAGCCCCACCCCTCCAGCGCAGCCCCCCCTCCGACTCAGACTCGCCCCCCTCCAGCTCAATCTCCCTGGAAATGTAAGGACACCCTCCCTCACCTCCAGTGCTATATGACAACTTGCCAGCCACTGCTTATGTCTTAGCGCCACCACTAGATATAAATGGGGAAAAACTTATTATTTATCTTTATTGTGATTGTGAAGAATAATTACATGTCAAACACTGATTAAAACTGACCTGTAGCAGAACTAGGAAGCCTGTCACCCCTTTCTGATACCAGCCAAATTCTCCTACTACTGTATACGCATTCATTTTATTGCTGCAGATTTTTGTTTATAGTAGTGGCTGTCACTTGTCCTGTTTCTAACATGACAACCATGGCATCTACTATGGTTTTGACTTTAAACCATTTCCTCTGTCTAGTTACACGCATGCGTTGTAAAACAACGCTGGGAACTATTGCATATGCCTAAGAATTTGCTACTAACCATGCGCACTACGGGCACTTGTCATGATGGATGTGCGCATGCGCTGCATTAACACCGTGCATGCGTTTCCATGGTATCCTCCATTAGTAGATTTGAGCAAGGTTGTTGTAGGAAGGGAAGTGACGGAAGTTCTTAGGGCCCCCTCCGGCTCAGCCTCGCCCCCCTCTGACCCAATCTCCCCGGCGGCAATGTAAAGACACCCTCCCTCACCTCCTCACACTGTGTAATGTTGCCTTGTCGGCCGCTCCGCTCCTTCACTGGCTGCTCACACACACTGTGCTGAGTGCTGTGCACAGTGCTCTCTCTGTGCAGCTGCTGGCCCATCTGTTTTTTTCCTGGCATCTCGGTGGCCCGAACCAGCCCTGCACACAGAGAGGTAGCCATATGGAAAAGTAGCTCATGCCCACGGTTAAATATGGTGGTGGCTATTTAATGTTTTGGGGCTGTTTTTCTGCCAGAGGACCCGAACATTTTGTTAAGATACATGGCATCATGAACTCTATCAAATATCAACAGATATTAAATGAACACCCGACTGCCTTAGCCAGAAAGCTTAAAATGGGCTGTGGTTGGACCTTTCAACAGGACAATGATTCATAACATACATCAAAATCAACATAAAAATGGTTTACTGACCTCAAAATCAAGGTCCTGTCATGGTCATCCCAGTGCCTTAACTTGAACCCCATAGAAAACCTGTGGGGTGAACTGAGGAGGCGAGACCACCTGTATCAACCTCAATATTTAAAGGATCTGGAAAAATTCTGTATGGAGGAATGATCTCAGATCCCTTGCCATGTATTCTCCAAACTACTCACGCATTATAGGAGAAGAATCAGAGCTGTTATCTTAGCAAAGGGAGGTAGCAACAAGTATTTACTAAAAGGGTGCCAATAACTGTTCCACACATATATGTAACAAAGATTTATTTATTTTTTAGCCCCTTAATGACCACAGCACTTTTCCATTTTCTGTCCGTTTGGGACCAAGGCTATTTTTACATTTTTGCTGTGTTTGTGTTTAGCTGTAATTTTTCTCTTACTCATTTACTGTACCCACACATATTATATACCGTTTTTCTTGCCATTAAATGGAATTTCTAAAGATACCATTATTTTCATCATATCTTATAATTTACTATAAAAAAATTATAAAATATGAGGAAAAAATGAAAAAAACACACACACTTTTTCTAACTTTGACCCCCAAAATCTGTTACACATCTACAACCACCAAAAAACACCCATGCTAAATAGTTTCTAAATTTTGTCCTGAGTTTAGAAATACCCAATGTTTACATGTTCTTTGCTTTTTTTGCAAGTTATAGGGCAATTAATACAAGTAGCACTTTCAAAATTAGCGATAGTTACATTGGAACACTAATATGTTTCAGGAATCCCTGAATATCCCTTGACATGTATATATTTTTTTTTAGAAGAAATACCAAAGTATTGATCTAGGCCCATTTTGGTATATTTCATGCCACCATTTCACCGCCAAATGTGATCAAATAAAAAAAAAACGTTCACTTTTTCACAATTTTTTTCACAAACTTTAGGTTTCTCACTGAAATTATTTACAAAAAACTTGTGCAATTATGGCATAAATGGTTGTAAATGCTTCTCTGGGATCCCTTTTTTCAGAAATAGCAGACATATATGGCTTTGGTGTTGCTTTTTGGTAATTAGAAGGCCGCTAAATGCCGCTGCGCACCACAAGTGTTTTATGCCCAACAGTGAAGGTGTTAATTAGGGAGCTTGTAGGGTTAATTTTAGCTTTAGTGTAGTATAATAGACATCCCAAAGTATTGATCTAGGCCCATTTTGGTATATTTCATGCCACCATTTCACTGCCAAATGCGATCAAATAAAAAAAAAATTGCTAACTTTTTCACTAACTTTTTAAAAAACTTTAGATTTTTCACTAAAATTATTTACAAACAGCTTGTGCAATTATGGCACAAATGGTTGTAAATTCTTCTCTGGGATCCCCTTTGTTCAGAAATAGCAGACATATATGACTTTATTGTTGCTTTTTATTAATTAGAAGGCCGCTAAATGCTGCTGCTCATCAGACATGTATTATGTCTAGCAGTGAAGGGGTTAATTAGGGAGCTTCCAGCGTTAATTTTAGCTTTAGTGTAGAGATCAGCCTCCCACCTGACACATCACACCCCCTTATCCCTCCCAAACAGCTCTCTTTCCTCCCCCACCCCACAAATGTCCCCACCATCTTAAGTACTGACAGAAAGTCTGCCAGTACTAAAATAAAAGGTATTTTTTTATTTATTTTTAAAGCCAAATTCTGCTGTGTAGGATCCCCCCTTAGCCCCCAACCTCCCTGATCCCCCCCCCCAAATAGCTCTCAACTCTACCCCTCTACCTAATTTGTGCCATCTTGGGTACTGGCAGCTGTCTGCCAGTACCCAGTTTACAATAAAATGTAAACTGGCCAGTCCCTCCACTCCCCCACTTAACTTGTGAAAATGTTCCATAGTGTAGTGGTTCCCACCCGCTCCCGCCCTGTGCACGCGCACATCCGTGCGTACCCCCGGTGACTCCGCCCCCGATCCGGCCCCCCTCTCACTGCTGAACTTCACCGATGTGTAGTGTTATTGCAGGATGCCTCAATATTGAGGCATTACTGAAATAACATGAAAGCGTCTGGAAGCGATCAGGATTGCTTCCATCGCTTTCAAAGACCGACGACGTACAGGGTACGTCCTCGGTCGTTAACTGTATTTTTTTGGAGGACGTACCCCATATGTCGTCGGTCGTTAAGGGGTTAATAAACCTGTGTTGTGCTTGCACTTGTTTGATATCCATGAAAGCAGATTATTTTTGTGAATTTTTAAAACAAAAAGATCAAAAGTTTAAACAATAAAGACAATTTTTCACAGCTTTATTTGCTCATATTTACCAAGGATGCCAATATTAGTGGAGGGCACTGTGCATAAACATCTTTGACCCCTTCACTACCCGGATTTTCAGAGAAGAACTTGCCCTAAATACCGGAGAACTTTAAGCATTTTTAATATCACTCCATTTAAAAAGAAATAGAGCCATTTTTTTTATTTACCTGTCAAAACTATATATTTTTTTTAAGTAGACAACCAAGGGTATTGATCTAGGCCCATTTTCGTATATTTCATGCCACCATTTCACCATCAAATGCAATCATATAAAAAAAAATCTTAACTTTTTAACAAACGTTTGCCTAGATTACGAGTTTTGCGTTAGGAGGGGTGCAGTGCTAACGAGCAGTTTATGCTCACCACTCACTTACAGACAGTGCTGGTATTACGGGTTTTTACAAACCCGGAGTTACCACAAAAAAGTGAGCGAAGAGCAAAATTTTGCTCCACATCTCACCTCAATAC
Organism: Bombina bombina; assembly: GCF_027579735.1. NCBI lineage: Eukaryota > Metazoa > Chordata > Amphibia > Anura > Bombinatoridae > Bombina > Bombina bombina. The sequence continues at coordinate 677,421,981 of NC_069501.1, read as the reverse complement.
CAGTGTTGCTTACGTTAGTGGTGAGCTGGCTAAACGTGCTTGTGCACGATTTCCCCGTAGGAATCAATGGGGGAAAGCCGGCTGAAAAAAAACTAACACCTGCAAAAAAGCAGCGTAAAGCTCCTAACGCAGCCCCATATATTCCTATGGGGAAAATACATGTATGTCTACACCTAACACCCTAACATGAACCCTGAGTCTAAACACCCCTAATCTTACACTTATTAACCCCTAATCTGCCGCTCCGGACACAGCCACCACATACATTATACTTATGAACCCCTAATCTGCTGCCCCCAACATCGCAGAACCCTACATTATATTTATTAACCCCTAATCTGCCACCCCCAATGTCGCCGCAACCTAACTACATTTATTAACCCCTAATCTGCCGCCCACAATGTCGCCACCACTATAATAACTTTATTAACCCCTAAACCTAAGTCTAACCCTAACCCTAACACCCACTAACTTAAATATAATTAAAATAAATCTAAATAAAATTACTACAATTAACTAAATTATTCCTATTTAAAACTAAATACTTACCTATAAAATAAACCCTAAGATAGCTACAATATAACTGATAGTTACATTGTATCTATCTTAGGGTTTATTTTTATTTTACAGGCAAGTTTGTATTTATTTTAACTAGGTACAATAGTTATTAAATAGTTAATAACTATTTAATAACTACCTAGTTAAAATAAAGACAAATTTACCTGTAAAATAAAACCTAACCTAAGTTACAATTACACCTAACACTACACTATAATTAAATTAATTAAATAAATTAAATACAATTAATTACAATTAAATAAGATTATCTAAAGTACAAAAACCCCCCACTAAATTACAGAAAATAATAAAATAATTACAAGATTTTTAAACTAATTACACCTAATCTAATCCCCCTAACAAAATAAAAAAGGCTCGCCAGAAGTAGCACTTGTGAAGCAGCGGTCTAAAGACTGCTGCTCCATAACCTTGTCCGCCTGCTCTGAGCATCGGGTTGATTGACACCTCCCCTCACAAGAGCTGCTGGTGCAATGCTGAATATGGAGAGCGTATTGCTCTCCGCATTCAGCGATGTCTGTTGGACCTGATCCGCACTGTCGGATCAGGTCCGACAGACATTTGATAAATTGGCCCCATTGTCTCCTGTGGCCATTTCAGATTGCAAGATAATAAACTATTTGCAAATACCTGTGAAATTGTTGTAAATAGTTCTTTCAAGTGCCTAGAGGTGTTTAAAATGATCAAGATATTCTTTCAGGAATCTCTGGGAAGATATATGACATTTGATTTAAAGGATAGAATACAGTTAAATACATATGTGTTATGCACTGGAATGTAAAGCTAAAAGAGCATAAAGAGAGAATTGGAAGTCTCCATATGTTAGGCCTGCAGAAAGGTCTACACATTATGAAGAAAATGATGTTTCTAAATGAGTCATGGAGTTTAAAAAAAGAAAAAGAATTCAAAAAGCTAGTGAATTGGCAATATCATCCCTTTAAAATACTCACACATACACCAGCAAAAAAAAACCAAGAGCAAGAGCGTGCTTACTTATGTGCAAACATGGTGGTCCCCTGTGCCTAAGTTAGTTGGATTTTTTTTTACATTCCAGATCTCTATATTTAACAGCAAGGTAAGCATATCATATCACAGAATGCTACTTTCTATTGTTGTTTGGATTATTGTTTAGTTTACGTTTAATCCTGGATCCTGAATGATAAATATAATTCTAAGATTCCCTGGATTGTATTTATATATATATATATATATTATATATATATATATATATATATATATATATATATTATATATATATATATATATATATATATATATATATATATATATATATATATATATATATATATGAAGGAATAAGTAAAATGTGTCTCCTCAGTAAACTGAGTTGACACAAGTGATACTCTGTAGTGGGCGCTGGTCAATAAGTGAATAGGAGATAGTGGCGGCTATATAGGACAGATACTGGGAGGGTTAAAAGGCCCTAGACAGTAAGAGTAAATATATATATTAAAAGGTGGATACAGCGCCTATATGTCCAATATACTGTTGAGGTATGTGAGGATTAAATGTTGTGACAAAAAGAAAAAATACACTAATAAAAGATACAATGATAAAAGAAAATTAAAAAATAATAAACAATAAATAATAATGTTAAAAAATAAAATAAATTAAATAATAGTCCAGCTAAAAATAGCATATGAAATATATGAACTTAGAAGTAGTGTTCATACGAGTCCTAAAAATGGTATAATTCGTAATGAGTCTCCAGACGTAGTGGTTATACAGTTATAGTTGGTATATAATACCCTTACCAGATATTACCTCAATCGAATGAGGTAAGTATGCCGCACTGGGGGTATATATAGATGATTAGATTTCCTCCTTGTATCCTGCTGTGCCTCTTTGTGGTATTCGTTACCCTCTTGGAGTATGCAGGGATATGTTTCTGATGATGAATTACTCCCTTACACTTCCTGTGGGTTAATGGTTCGCCTCTTGGAGTGCTCTTTCTGTTCTGGTATTAACTGATAACAAAACCAGAGAAGGCCGAAGTGAGCTTGTCTTAAGATGGCATCTATAATTTCCTGGTTAACTTGCACTGAAAAAGGTTTTGACAACTGACTCAAAAGAATAAACGTTGGGCCATATGTGAACGTTTATTCTTTTGAGTCAGTTGTCAAAACCTTTTTCAGTGCAAGTTAACCAGGAAATTATAGATGCCATCTTAAGACAAGCTCACTTCGGCCTTCTCTGGTTTTGTTATCAGTTAATACCAGAACAGAAAGAGCACTCCAAGAGGCGAACCATTAACCCACAGGAAGTGTAAGGGAGTAATTCATCATCAGAAACATATCCCTGCATACTCCAAGAGGGTAACGAATACCACAAAGAGGCACAGCAGGATACAAGGAGGAAATCTAATCATCTATATATACCCCCAGTGCGGCATACTTACCTCATTCGATTGAGGTAATATCTGGTAAGGGTATTATATACCAACTATAACTGTATAACCACTACGTCTGGAGACTCATTACGAATTATACCATTTTTAGGACTCGTATGAACACTACTTCTAAGTTCATATATTTCATATGCTATTTTTAGCTGGACTATTATTTAATTTATTTTATTTTTTAACATTATTATTTATTGTTTATTATTTTTTAATTTTCTTTTATCATTGTATCTTTTATTAGTGTATTTTTTCTTTTTGTCACAACATTTAATCCTCACATACCTCAACAGTATATTGGACATATAGGCGCTGTATCCACCTTTTAATATATATATATATATATATATATATATAGAGAGAGAGAGAGAGCGTCAATTCTGTAAAAGGCCAGCACTTACAATTCAAATCCAAATGCACTTACCAGGATTTTTAAACAAAGTTACCTTTATTCAGTGTGACGTTTTGGGGTTTCACCCTCTTCCTCAGCCATTGAAAATTTGTTTTAACACAGATAGCCACCCCCTCTGTGACATTTATACCCTGTGAACAGCCGGACACCGTGAAGCACACTGTAGTGGGTCACACCCCCAAGTATGATGTCATCTACTTGCGACATGGCTCTCAGTCATTCTTACATAAAACAAGTGCCAATAAAACAAGTGCTAAAACAAAAAGAACATACTGTATCTCACAAAAGTGAGTACACCCCTCACATTTTTGTAAATATTTTATTATATCTTTTCATGTGATAACACTGAAGAAATGACACTTTGTTACAATGTAACGTAGTGAGTGTACAGCCTGTATAACAGTGTAAATTTGCTGTCCCCTCAAAATAACTCAACACACAGCCATTAATGTGTAAACCGTTGGCAACAAAAGTGAGTACACCCCTAAGTGGAAATGTCCAAATTGGGCCCAATTAGCCATTTTCCCTCCCAGGGTCATGTGACTAGTTAGTGTTACAAGGTCTTAAGTGTGAATGGAGAGCAGGTGTGTAAAATTTGGTGTTATCACTCTCACACTCTCATACTGGTCACTGGAGGTTCAACATGGCACCTCATGGCAAAGAACTCTCTGAGGATCTGAAAAAAACAATTGTTGCTCTACATAAAGATTGCATAAGCTATAAGAAGATTGCCAAGACCCTGAAACTGAGCTGCAGCACGGTGGGCAAGACCATACAGCAGTTCCACTCAGAACAGGCCTCGCCATGGTCGACCAAAGAAGTTGAGTGCACATGCTCAGCATCATATCCAGAGGTTGTCTTAGGGAAATAGACGTATGAGTGCTGCCAGCATTGCTGCAGAGGTTGACGGGGTGGGGAGTCAGCCTGTCAGTGTTCAGATCATACGCTGCACACTGCATCAAATTGGTCTGCATGGCTGTTGTCCTAGAAGGAAGCATCTTATAAAGATGATGCACAAGAAAGCCCGCAAAGAGTTTGCTGAGGACAAGCAGACTGAGGACATGGATTACTGGAACCATGTCCTGTTATCTGATGGGACCACAATAAACGTATTTGGTTCAGATGGTGTAAAGCGTGTGTGGCAGCAACCAGGTGAGGAGTACAAAGACAAGTGTATCTTGCCTACAGTCAAGCATGGTGGTGGGAGTGTCATCGTCTGGTTCTGCATGAGTGCTGCCGGCACTTGGGAGCTACAGTTCATTAAAGGAACCATGAATGCCAACATGTACTGTGACATACTGAAGCAGTGCTGGAAAATAATGGTGGCCAAACAAAATATTGACAATTTGGATATTTCCACTTAATGGTGTACTCACTTTTGTTGCCAACGGTTTAGACATTAATGGCTGTGTGTTGAATTATTTTGAGGGGACAGCAAATTTACACTGTTATACAGGCTGTACACTCACTACTTTACATTGTAACAAAGTGTCGTCTTCAGTGTTGTATTGTTAAAATATATAATAAAATATTTACAATATTTTACAATACAATACTGATATTCAGCAGTAATGCCTAAGTACCACCTGACCCTTTGTCATAGGAACATGTAAACAACTTCACTTACTCCTGGACAGATTTGTTCATCTACCTATGTAAAAGGTAAAAAGGTCTAGCTGCTCTATCCACAGCCCCTTCAAGCAAATTACATCCTATATACTATCTATGCTTTATGGTGATAAGGTGCTTCCTGGTTCACTATTGAACTGTAATATACACTGTGACAAGTAAGTTAACAATCAAGCTGAGGATTACACTTAGAAATTATCATAGATACTATGTAGGATGTAATCTGCTTAAAGGGGCTGTGGATAGAGCAGCTAGACCTTTATCAGAGATCTGAATTTTGAAGTGTTATGTATTTATTGTGCAGTATTGTATTTGCATTGACTTGCCTTATCCTATATATGTTCTATTTGTTTTAGCACTTGTTTTATTTACACTTTTTTATGTAAGAATGGCAGAGGGGCGTGCCGCAGGTAGATGACATCATACTTGGGGTGTGTGACCAACTACAGTGTGCTACACGGCGTCCGGCTGTTCACAGGGTATAAATGTCACATAGGGGGTGAGCATCTGTATTGTCACCATTTTCACTGTCTGAGGAAGGGGTTGAAACCCCGAAACATCATCAAAGGTGACTTTGTTTGAAAATCCTGGTGAGTGCATCCCTCTATGGATACTATTTAAAAACTTTTGGAAGCACCCTGGGTGGTTGGATATGAATCGTAAGTGCTGGCCTTTAACTGAATTGACAATATATATATATATATATATATATATATATATATATATATATATATACATATATATAGGCAATTCAGTAAAAGGCCAGCACTTACGATTGGTGACAAGAGTGAGGGAGGGGCCTACAGGCCTTTATAAGTTTGTTTATTTGTACACTTTGGTTGTCAGAAGAAGGGACGTTTGAGGTCCCGAAATGTCACTAATAAAATTTTGTTATACTGATATCCAAAGTCTAGTGAGTGCTTCATTCTGTTTCTTTGCTATATATATATTTACTTTTTTTAATTATTTTTTTACTTTTACTAATAGGAGAAAAGCTTCTTTAAAATAAGCAGAGGTAAACAATGAAAAAGCAAATGGAAATATGAAATATCAAATGTTTTATCTTGAAACTTTACATTAAAAAGTTTCTTCTATAACTCTTGCCATTTCCTGTCCTTAACTTTTTTTGCAATAAACCAAGAGTTTTTGTTAATATATTTTATAATGTGATTATTGTGTAATTTAGTCAGGTGTTTTTTGTGAGTCACAGAATCATATCACAGGGTTAATGAGAAGTTATATGTCTAATCAATCACTGGCTTAAATTCCAACCTTGTTGTTATTACAAAAATAATCTTCAGTTGAACCCAATTAATTAATTTTACCTGGAAGACTAGCCATAGACCTATATGCCTTAAACTTGTTTTTATGCATTTCTCCCTAGCAGCTTCAATACCTCACTGATGCTGTTCTTCCAGAATGTAATAGGAAATTAGCTTAACCTAGAGTGTCATGGTAACTGTAATCTGCTTTCCATAGAAAATAATGGACTAACTGGAAAGTAGATTCTTGCCGGAAGCTGCTAGATTAACATGAGGGCGCCCAACACTGATAAAATCTCTCAGTTTGAAAAAAAAAAAAAAAAAAAAAATTTTTTCAGCAAGGTTTGATTTGTATTCACTTTAAGTATAATATAAATTAATTCCATTGACACTTTAGACAGTATGTCTTACATTTTAGATAATGTAGCAGACAGTAAAATGGTAAAACAAATCTGCAAACCCTGCAGATGTTAAGGGCTTCTTATATATTTTAAGGGACTTTACATAATATGAAATAAAAAATTGATTTGAGATATTGTATTGCTCCATGAGGTCATGCTTAAAATAAAATAAAAAAAGCACTAAAATAAATACAACTCACATTTAATTTCCTAACCTAATGACCTGCATTTGACTTTATTACATGAGATATAGAGCATGGTCCTAGGCAAGCTACATAGCTTGTAATGTATGTTCTCCCTTTAATTGATTCCACTAGAAATCTCACAGGCTTGATACATCCTGAAGTAGCATTTTATTTTCGAAACAAGGTTTAATAAATCTGGACAATTCAATCTGGTATCACCTTGGATGTATCTTTACATATATGGTTTTATATCTGTCAAAAAGTTTTATCACCCAATATTTGGGACTATGCACAATGACCTAAATTACAAGTGGAGTACTATTGACAGAGCAGGATGCACTATCGATATTGATAGATGGCTCGCAAATTGGTATTACAAGTCCACGGTAAAGAAGAATCCTATACGTTTAATAGATATTGCGACAGCACTAAATATTACAAGTTCAAATCTTTAGCTCAACACAAAGCAGCACTAAAAAAGTTAGACCGACTTAAGACCTAAAGAAGTGTTATGGTTACAAAAAAAGTCTAACAAAACACATGGAAAACATATTAAAATAAAGTATATATTTGAAATAGATATACTTTAAATAATTGTGTTATTCCCTTAGAAGAAAATGTTATTTTTTTTCAAATGTGTAATCTATCTATCTATCTATCTATCTATCTATCTATCTATCTATCATATAAATATGTCTAGATCAATATCTATATATATCCATATAGATATATAGCTACAGATATATATATATATATATATATATATATATATATATATATTAAATATAAATATATTTATAAACACACACATAAATATATAGATAAATATATTTAAAAATAAAAATAAAAATTTCTGTTAAGTGAGGAACTAAGGTATTTAAAGTATTTTTTAGGTCACCTTCAGCTTTAGGGAAGTTGGCCTAGCACACCTTTGGATTAATGGGGGGGGGGGCAAAAGACATCAGAGGCTTTTGTAGCACAGCCCATAGACGTCTATGGAGAAAGGGTGTTATTGTAACGGTGCTGTCCAACCCCATATGTTAGCTTTCACTCTTGCCCTAACATTTTACTTTCAACTTGTAATACGAGCACAAGAAAAGGAGTGCATAATATTCAGGTAGATTACGAATTTTGCGTTACGGCTTTTAACGCTAAAAAAATGTCAATTCCAGCGTAATGGCAGTAACGCAATTACGAGTCATGTCGGTATACCGCAAGCATTTTAGCCTGTAACGCAACATCCATTCCGTACTTTTCATAGCGGCGGTATTACAGGTGTGCAGTGAGGCTAAAATCCCTAAACCGCCGGCCCCCCACATCACAAAACACGAAATTAAACTATTAACCCCTAAACCTAACACCCCCTAACTTTAAATTAAAATTACAAGATAACTATATTTAAATAAATAAAAACTTACCTGTGAAATAAAAATAAACCTAACATTAAACTTTAAATTAAACTAACCTTATTATTCTAATAAAATTAAAAAACTACCAATTAAAAAATCTAAATTAAACATTTAAAATAAACTAACACTACGAGAAAAATTAAAAAAACTAAAATTACAAAAAAATTTAAAACATTAAGCTTAAAAAAAATAATAAACAAAATTGTCAAAAATAAAAACAATTACACCAAATCTAATAGCCCTATAAAAATAAAAAGCCCCCCAAAACAAAAACACCCCCTAGCCTACAATAAACTACCATTAGCCCTTAAAAGGGCCCTTTTTAGGGCATTGCCCTAAGTTAAACAGCTCTTTTACCTGTAAAAAAATACAAAGTCCTCCCAACAGTAAAACTCACCACCCAACTAATCACCAAAATAAAAAACCTAACTCTAAAAAAAAACCTAAGCTACCCATTGCCCCTAAAGGGGCATTTGTATGGACATTGCCCTTAAAAGGGCATTCAGCTCTTTTTCATTGCCCTTAAAAGGGCATTTAGCTCTTTTTCAAATTGCCCAAACCCTAATCTGAAAAAAAAACACCCCAAAAAAATAAAAAAATACCTAACACTAACCCCAGATAATCTACTCACGGTTCCTGAAGTCCGGACATTCATCTCCATCCAGACCGCGAGACGTCTTCATCCAGGTGGCTACATCTTCATCCACTGCAGGGGCATCTTCTATTTTAATACCAGCGGCGTGGAGCGGCGAAGACATCCAGCGCGGATTTCAGTAGCTCTCATCCTATTGGCTGTTCAAAACAACCAATAGGATTTCAGTAACTCTCATCCTATTGGCTGATTTGAATTTGAAGAATCAAATCAGCCAATAGGAGTGCAAGGTACGCCATTTTTAAATGGATACCTTGCAATTAAACTTCAGTGTTCGGCGGGGATGTCTTCACTGCTCCGTGCCACCAGGATGAAGATAGAAGACGCCTCACAGACTTATTTCACAGGTAAGTTTTTATTTATTTAAATATAGTTATATTGTAATTTTAATTTAAAGTTAGGGGGTCGTTAGGTTTAGGGGTTAATAGTTTAATTTAGTGTTTTGCAATGTGGGGGTGGCAGTTTAGGGGTTAATAGGCTTATTTAGTTGCAGAGATGTGGGGGGTCGGCAGTTTAGGGGTTAATAGGTTTATTTAGTTGTGGAGATGTGGGTGGCCGGTGGTTTAGGGGTTAATAGTTTTATTTAGTGGCAGAGATGTGAGGGGCTGGTGGTTTAGGGGTTAATATGTTTATTTAGTTGCGCAGATGTGAGGCCGGCGGTTTAGGTTTATTTAGTTGCGGAGATGGGGGTGGCAGTTTAGGGGTTAATAGGTTTATTTCGTTGCCGAGATGTTGGAGGCCGGAGGTTTAGGGGTTAATAGATTTATTTAGTGGCGGTGATGTCAGGGAGCAGAGGAAACAGAATTTATGCTTACCTGATAAATTACTTTCTCCAACGGTGTGTCCGGTCCACGGCGTCATCCTTACTTGCGGGATATTCTCTTCCCCAACAGGAAATGGCAAAGAGTCCCAGCAAAGCTGGTCACATGATCCCTCCTAGGCTCCACCCACCCCAGTCATTCGACCGACGGACAGGAGGAAATATATATAGGAGAAACCATATGATACCGTGGTGACTGTAGTTAGAGAAAATAATTCATCAGACCTGATTAAAAAACCAGGGCGGGCCGTGGACCGGACACACCGTTGGAGAAAGTAATTTATCAGGTAAGCATAAATTCTGTTTTCTCCAACATTGGTGTGTCTGGTCCATGGCGTCATCCTTACTTGTGGGAACCAATACCAAAGCTTTAGGACACGGATGAAGGGAGGGAGCAAATCAGGTCACCTAAATGGAAGGCACCACGGCTTGCAAAACCTTTCTCCCAAAAATAGCCTCCGAAGAAGCAAAAGTATCAAATTTGTAAAATTTGGCAAAAGTGTGCAGTGAAGACCAAGTCGCTGCCTTACATATCTGGTCAACAGAAGCCTCGTTCTTGAAGGCCCATGTGGAAGCCACAGCCCTAGTGGAGTGAGCTGTGATTCTTTCAGGAGGCTGCCGTCCGGCAGTCTCATAAGCCAATCGGATAATGCTTTTAAGCCAAAAGGAAAGAGAGGTAGAAGTTGCTTTTTGACCTCTCCTTTTACCAGAATAAACAACAAACAAGGAAGATGTTTGTCTGAAATCTTTAGTAGCCTCTAAATAGAATTTTAGAGCACGGACTACGTCCAAATTGTGTAACAAACGTTCCTTCTTTGAAACTGGATTCGGACACAAAGAAGGTACAACTATCTCCTGGTTAATATTTTTGTTGGAAACAACTTTCGGAAGAAAACCAGGCTTAGTACGCAAAACCACCTTATCTGCATGGAACACCAGATAGGGCGGAGAACACTGCAGAGCAGATAACTCTGAAACTCTTCTAGCAGAAGAAATTGCAACCAAAAACAAAACTTTCCAAGATAGTAACTTAATATCTACGGAATGTAAGGGTTCAAACGGAACCCCTTGAAGAACTGAAAGAACTAGATTTAGACTCCAGGGAGGAGTCAAAGGTCTGTAAACAGGCTTGATCCTAACCAGAGCCTGAACAAATGCTTGAACATCTGGCACGGCTGCCAGTCTTTTGTGAAGTAAAACAGATAAAGCAGAGATCTGTCCCTTTAGAGAACTTGCAGATAATCCTTTCTCCAAACCTTCTTGTAGAAAGGATAGAATCTTAGGAATTCTTATCTTGTTCCATGGGAATCCTTTAGATTCACACCAACAGATATATTTTTCCATATTTTATGGTAAATTTTTCTAGTTACAGGCTTTCTAGCCTGAATCAGAGTATCTATTACAGAATCTGAAAACCCACGCTTTGATAAAATCAAGTGTTCAATCTCCAAGCTGTCAGTTGGAGGGAAACCAGATTCGGATGTTTGAATGGACCCTGAATAAGAAGGTCCTGTCTCAAAGGTAGCTTCCATGGTGGATCCGATGACATATTCACCAGGTCTGCATACCAAGTCCTGCGTGGCCACGCAGGAGCTATCAAGATCACCGAGGTCCTCTCCTGATTGATCCTGGCTACCAGCCTGGGGATGAGAGGAAACTGTGGGAATACATAAGCTAGGTTGAAGGTCCAAGGTGCTACTAGTGCATCTACTAGAGTCGCCTTGGGATCCCTGGATCTGGACCCGTAGCAAGGAACCTTGAAGTTCTGACGAGACGCCATCAGATCCATGTCTGGAATGCCCCATAATTGAGTTATTTGGGCAAAGATTTCCGGATGGAGTTTCCACTCCCCCGGATGGAATGTCTGACGACTCAGAAAATCCGCTTCCCAATTTTCCACTCCTGGGATGTGGATCGCAGACAAGTGGCAGGAGTAATCCTCCGCCCATTGAATTATCTTGGTCACTTCTTTCATTGCCAGGGAACTCCTTGTTCCCCCCTGATGATTGATATATGCAACGGTCGTCATGTTGTCTGACTGAAACCTTATGAATTTGGCCTTTGCTAGTTGAGGCCAAGCTCTGAGAGCATTGAATATCGCTCTCAGTTCCAGAATGTTTATCAGGAGAAGAGACTCTTCCCGAGACCATAGACCCTGAGCTTTCAGGGATTCCCAGACCGCGCCCCAGCCCACTAGGCTGGCGTCGGTCGTGACAATGATCCACTCTGGTCTGCGGAAGCTCATTCCCTGTGACAGATTGTCCAGGGTCAGCCACCAACGGAGTGAATCTCTGGTCTTTTGATCTACTTGAATCGTCGGAGACAAGTCTGTATAATCCCCATTCCACTGTCTGAGCATGCACAGTTGTAATGGTCTTAGATGAATTCGTGCAAAAGGAACTATGTCCATTGTTGCAACCATCAATCCTATTACTTCCATGCACTGCGCTATGGAAGGACGAGGAACAGAATGAAGTACTTGACAAGAGCTTAGAAGTTTTGATTTTCTGACCTCTGTCAGAAAAATCCTCATTTCTAAGGAATCTATTATTGTTCCCAAGAAGGGAACTCTTGTTGACGGGGACAGAGAACTTTTTTCTTTGTTCACCTTCCATCCGTGAGATCTGAGAAAGGCTAGGACGATGTCCGTATGAGCCTTTGCTTTTGACAGGGACGACGCTTGAATCAGGATGTCATCCAAGTAAGGTACTACTGCAATGCCCCTTGGTCTTAGAACCGCTAGAAGGGACCCTAGTACCTTTGTGAAAATCCTTGGAGCAGTGGCTAATCCGAATGGAAGTGCCACAAACTGGTAATGCTTGTCCAGAAAAGCGAACCTTAGGAACTGATGATGTTCCTTGTGGATAGGAATATGTAGGTACGCATCCTTTAAATCCACGGTAGTCATAAATTGATTTTCCTGGATAGTAGGTAGGATCGTTCGAATAGTTTCCATTTTGAACGATGGTACCCTGAGAAATTTGTTTAGGATCTTTAGATCCAAAATTGGTCTGAATGTTCCCTCTTTTTTGGGAACTATGAACAGATTGGAATAAAATCCCATTCCTTGTTCTCTTATTGGAACTGGATGCATCACTCCCATCTTTAACAGGTCTTCTACACAATGTAAGAATGCCTGTCTCTTTATTTGGTTTGAAGATAATTGAGACCTGTGGAACCTTCCCCTTGGGGGTAGTTCCTTGAATTCCAGGAGATAACCTTGAGAAACTATTTCTAGCGCCCAAGGATCCTGAACATCTCTTGCCCAAGCCTGAGCAAAGAGAGAAAGTCTGCCCCCCACTAGATCCGGTCCCGGATCGGGGGCTATCCCTTCATGCTGTTTTGGTAGCAGTGGTAGGCTTCTTGGCCTGCTTACCCTTGTTCCAGCCTTGCATTGGTTTCCAGGCTGGTTTGGGTTGTGAAGTATTACCCTCTTGCTTAGAGGATACAGAATTAGAGGCTGGTCCGTTTCTGCGAAAGGGACGAAAATTAGGCTTATTTTTAGCCTTAAAAGACCTATCCTGTGGGAGGGCGTGGCCCTTTCCCCCAGTGATGTCTGAAATAATCTCTTTCAAATCAGGTCCAAATAATGTTTTACCTTTGAAAGGAATGTTAAGCAATTTTGTCTTGGAAGACACATCCGCTGACCAAGACTTTAGCCAAAGCGCTCTGCGCGCCACGATAGCAAACCCTGAATTTTTCGCCGCTAATCTAGCTAATTGCAAAGCGGCATCTAAAACAAAAGAGTTAGCCAATTTAAGTGCTTGAACTCTGTCCATAAACTCCTCATACGAAGATTCTTTACTGAGCGACTTTTCTAGTTCTTCGAACCAGAAACACGCTGCCGTAGTGACAGGAACAATGCATGAAATTGGTTGTAGAAGGTAACCTTGCTGTACAAAAATCTTTTTAAGCAAACCCTCTAATTTCTTATCCATAGGATCTTTGAAAGCACAACTATCTTCGATAGGAATAGTAGTGCGTTTGTTTAGAGTAGAAACCGCCCCCTCGACCTTGGGGACTGTCTGCCATAAGTCCTTTCTGGGGTCGACTATAGGAAATAATTTCTTAAATATAGGGGGGGGGGGACAAAAGGTATGCCGGGCCTTTCCCACTCTTTATTTACTATGTCCACCACCCGCTTGGGTATAGGAAAAGCGTCGGGGGGCACCGGAACCTCTAGGAACTTGTCCATCTTACATAATTTCTCTGGAATGACCAAATTGTCACAATCATCCAGAGTAGATAACACCTCCTTAAGCAGTGCGCGGAGATGTTCTAATTTAAATTTAAATGTCACAACATCAGGTTCAGCTTGATGAGAAATTTTTCCTGAATCTGAGATTTCTCCATCAGACAAAACCTCCCTCATGGCCCCTTGAGATTGGTGTGAGGGTATGTCAGAACAGTTATCATCAGCGTCCTCTTGCTCTTCAGTGTTTAAAACAGAGCAATCGCGCTTTCTCTGATAAGTAGGCATTTTGGATAAAAGATTTGCTATGGAGTTATCCATTACAGCCGTTAATTGTTGCATGGTAATAAGTATTGGCGCACTAGATGTACTAGGGGCCTCCTGTGTGGGCATAACTGGTGTAGACACAGTAGGGGATGATGTAGTATCATGTTTACTCCCCTCATTTGAGGAATCATCTTGGGCAATATCATTATCTGTGGCATTACTGTCCTTACTTTGTTTGGACACTATGGCACAATTATCACATAAATTTAAATGGGGAGACACATTGGCTTTCATACATATAGAACATAGCTTATCTGATGGTACAGACATGTTAAACAGGCTTAAACTTGTCAACAAAGCACAAAAAACTTTTTAAAATAAAACCGTTACTGTCACTTTAAATTTCAAACTGAAAACACTTTATTACTGAATATGTGAAAAAGTATGAAGGAATTGTTCAAAATTCACCAAAATTTCACCACAGTGTCTTAAGGCATTAAAAGTATTGCACACCAAATTTCAGAGCTTTAACCCTTTAATTAACCCAACCAAGCCCAGAGGGGAATACGATACCAAATGACGCCTTCTAGAAGCTTTTTTAGTGATTCTTAGATCCTCACACATGCATCTGCATGTCTTGCTCTCCAAAAACAACTGCGCAGTAATGGCACGAAAATGAGGCTGAGTCTATAACTAGAAAGGCCCCCAGACTAAAAAAGGTGTCCAACACAGTGCCTGCCGTTTTTTAAACGTTCCCCAAGATTATAATGCCAATTATAAGCTACAATCTGCATAATATGCCCCAATAAAGCAATCGTTTTAGCCCATAAAAATGTCTACCAGTTTTTAAGCCCTTTTTTAAGCCCTTTATTCTTTTATATTTGACTAAGAAAATGGCTTACCGGTCCCCATGAGGGGAAATGACAGCCTTCCAGCATTACATGGTCTTGTTAGAAATATGGCTAGTCATACCTTAAGCAGAAAGGTCTGCTAACTGTTTCCCCCAACTGAAGTTACTTCATCTCAACAGTCCTGTGTAGAAACAGCAATCGATTTTAGTTACTGTCTGCTAAAATCATCTTCCTCTTACAAACAGAAATCTTCATCCTTTTCTGTTTCAGAGTAAATAGTACATACCAGCACTATTTTAAAATAACA
This sequence comes from Bombina bombina, assembly GCF_027579735.1. Classification (NCBI taxonomy): domain Eukaryota; kingdom Metazoa; phylum Chordata; class Amphibia; order Anura; family Bombinatoridae; genus Bombina; species Bombina bombina. Next base: position 677,406,599 of record NC_069501.1, on the reverse strand, counting down.
AACACTTGATAGAAGAATAAAAACTACATTTAAACACCAAAAAACTCTTAACCATCTCCGTGGAGATGTTGCCTGTGCAACGGCAAAGAGAATGACTGGGGTGGGCGGAGCCTAGGAGGGATCATGTGACCAGCTTTGCTGGGACTCTTTGCCATTTCCTGTTGGGGAAGAGAATATCCCGCAAGTAAGGATGACGCCGTGGACCGGACACACCAATGTTGGAGAAATCGGGTTTAATAACTTTTATTAGTGGCGGCGATGTCGGGAGCGGAGGAATAAGGGTTAATAACTTTATTTAGGTGTCGGCGATGTCGGGGGCGGCGGATTCGGGGTGTTTAGACTTGGGGTTTATGTTAGGGTGTTAGGTTTAAACTATTTTTCCCCATAGACATCAATGGGGTTGCGTTACAGAGATTTTTCATTCCCCGATCGCAGGTGTTATTTTTTTTCTAACACTCTCTCCCCATTGATGTCTATGGGGGAAAGCGTGCACAAGCATGTCAAAGCAGCCCTTGGCTTTTGTGCGGCATGGAGCTTAACGTCACTATATAACACGCGCAAGGAGGTTTTTCAGTAACTCTTAATGGCAGCACTATGGAGAGTGAAATAACGCAACTTTTTTGCCATTAGTTTCGCACCCTGTTTAGCACAAAACTCATAATCTAGATGATCGTAAATTGAGCGCAGGTAGCACTCAATAATGCTAATATTTTTGAATTTCACTTGTAATCTACACCATATATGCAAAAATGTTTGACCCAATGGCATCATGAAGTGATAGATTGCTGAACCCCAATCAAGACTGTGTACATAATTTTATTTTTAACCTCATTTAAGTAGTTAAGAGAGTTCAAACAGATAATGTTTTGTCAATTTAAAGAAAAAAATAATAACAGTATTATAATAATATATATATAGCAATATATAATATATTATATATTATATATATATATATATATATATATATATATATATATATATATATATATATATATATATATATATATATATATACAGGGAGTGCAGAATTATTAGGCAAATTAGTATTTTGACCACATCATCCTCTTTATGCATGTTGTCTTACTCCAAGCTGTATAGGCTCGAAAGCCTACTACCAATTAAGCATATTAGGTGATGCATCTCTGTAATGAGAAGGGGTGTGGTCTAATGACATCAACACCCTATATCAGGTGTGCATAATTATTAGGCAACTTCCTTTCCTTTGGCAAAATGGGTCAAAAGAAGGACTTGACAGGCTCAGAAAAGTCAAAAATAGTGAAATATCTTGCAGAGGGATGCAGCACTCTTAAAATTGCAAAGCTTCTGAAGCGCGATCATCGAACAATCAAGTGTTTCATTCAAAATAGTCAACAGGGTCGCAAGAAGCGTGTGGAAAAACCAAGGCGCAAAATAACTGCCCATGAACTGAGAAAAGTCAAGCGTGCAGCTGCTAAGATGCCACTTGCCACCAGTTTGGCCATATTTCAGAGCTGCAACATCACTGGAGTGCCCAAAAGCACAAGGTGTGCAATACTCAGAGACATGGCCAAGGTAAGAAAGGCTGAAAGACGACCACCACTGAACAAGACACACAAGCTGAAACGTCAAGACTGGGCCAAGAATTATCTCAAGACTGATTTTTCTAAGGTTTTATGGACTGATGAAATGAGAGTGAGTCTTGATGGGCCAGATGGATGGGCCCGTGGCTGGATTGGTAAAGGGCAGAGAGCTCCAGTCCGACTCAGACGCCAGCAAGGTGGAGGTGGAGTACTGGTTTGGGCTGGTATCATCAAAGATGAGCTTGTGGGGCCTTTTCGGGTTGAGGATGGAGTCAAGCTCAACTCCCAGTCCTACTGCCAGTTTCTGGAAGACACCTTCTTCAAGCAGTGGTACAGGAAGAAGTCTGCATCCTTCAAGAAAAACATGATTTTCATGCAGGACAATGCTCCATCACACGCGTCCAAGTACTCCACAGCGTGGCTGGCAAGAAAGGGTATAAAAGAAGAAAATCTAATGACATGGCCTCCTTGTTCACCTGATCTGAACCCCATTGAGAACCTGTGGTCCATCATCAAATGTGAGATTTACAAGGAGGGAAAACAGTACACCTCTCTGAACAGTGTCTGGGAGGCTGTGGTTGCTGCTGCACGCAATGTTGATCGTGAACAGATCAAAACACTGACAGAATCCATGGATGGTAGGCTTTTGAGTGTCCTTGCAAAGAAAGGTGGCTATATTGGTCACTGACTTGTTTTTGTTTTGTTTTTGAATGTCAGAAATGTATATTTGTGAATGTTGAGATGTTATATTGGTTTCACTGGTAAAAATAAATAATTGAAATGGGTATATATTTGTTTTTTGTTAAGTTGCCTAATAATTATGCACAGTAATAGTCACCTGCACACACAGATATCCCCCTAAAATAGCTATAACTAAAAACAAACTAAAAACTACTTCCAAAACTATTCAGCTTTGATATTAATGAGTTTTTGGGTTCATTGAGAAGATGGTTGTTGTTCAATAATAAAATTAATCCTCAAAAATACAACTTGCCTAATAATTCTGCACTCCCTGTATATATATATATATATATATATATATATATATACATAGCCACTTTAAAAAAAACACACATCAACATTTGTAACCATACCACACAAAAGCAAAAAACAAAGTTGAAATCTGTGACGTAACATACGATCCGCAGGTCTCAATCCGACACAGATCGATGCTTACGTACAAATTCGTCACTATCTGACAACTTTTGCAAGTTAACAAATTTCTAACAGGTACGCTCGCCACTATTCCGGCCCAGCATACCTGGTTTTCAATCCGCAACCCTGGAGGCCGCGGATGCCATAGAAATCAAAGGGAGTCTGAAAGCAGCGAAAGCTTATGTTCGATGCTGCCCGATATCCCATTTATTTCTATGGTAGAATAAAAGTTACGTTTACACAGAGCACCCTAACATAAACCCCAAGTCTAAACACCCCTAATCTGCTACCCCCGACATCGCCGCCACCTACATAATGTTATTAACCCCTATCCCGCTGCTCCCCAAGACCGCCGCAACTAAATAAATGTATTAACCCCTATCCCGCTGCTCCCGGACACCACCACAACTAAATAAATGTATTAACCCCTATCCCGCCGCTCCTGGAGCCCACCACAAATAAATAAATATATTAAACCCTATCCCGCTGCTCCCGGAGCCCACCGCAACTAACTAAATGTATTAACCCCTGGCCTCCCACATCACTACCACTTACTAAACCTATTAACCCCTAAACCGCCAGCCCCCCACATCGCCATAAACGAAATTCAGCTATTAACCCCTAAACCTAACAACCCGCTAACTTTACATTAAATATTAACTCATCCCTATCTTATAATAAATTTAAACTTACCTTTAGAATTACATTAAACTATATTAAACTACTAAACCTACAATAACTATTATACTAAAATTACATTAAACTAAATTAAACTAATAATTAATCTACCCTAACTATTATACTAAAATTACATTAAACTATATTAAACTAATAATTAATCTACCCTAACTATTATACTAAAATTACATTACACAATATTAAACTAATAATTAATCTACCCTAACTATTATACTAAAATTACATTAAACTAACAGTTAAATTATCTATATTATACATTTAAAAACCTAACCCTACTCGAGTTATTTAAATCTACAATAAAGAATTATTAAGTTACAAAAAATAAAAAACACTAAGTTACACAAAATAAAAAATAAATTATCAAATATTTAAACTAATTACACCTAATCTAATAGCCCTATGAAAATAAAAAAGCCCCCCCAAAATAAAAAAAAACCCTATAGCCTACTTCCAATGGCCCTTAAAAGGGTCTTTTGCGGGGCATTGCCCTAAAGAAATCAGCTCTTTTACCTGTAAAAAAAAAATACAAACACCCCCCCAACAGTAAAACCCACCACCCACACAACCAACCCCCCCCCCAAATAAAAACCTATCTAAAAAACCTAAGCTCCCCATTGCCCTGAAAAGAGCATTTGGATGGGCATTGCCCTTAAAAGGGCATTTAGCTCTTTTTCCGCCCAAACCCTAATCTAAAAATAAAACCCACCCAATAAACCCTTAAAAAAAACTAACACTAACCCCTGAAGATCCACTTACAGTTTTTGAAGATCCGACATCCATCCTCAACGATGTGGCAGAAGTCATCAGAGAAGCCGGCAGAAGTCTTCATCCAAGCGGGCAGAAGTCTTCATCCAGACGGCATCTTCTATCTTCATCCATCCGGCGCGGAGCTGCTCCATATTCAAGACATCCGGTGTGGAGAATCCTCTTCTGGCCACGTCTTCTGAACAATGAAGGTTCCTTTAAATGACGTCATCCAAGATGCTGTCCCTTGAATTCCAATTGGCTGATTGAATTCTATCAGCCAATAGGAATTAAGGATAAAAAATCAGATTGGCTGTTGCAATCAGCCAATAGGATTGAGCTTTCATCCTATTGGCTGATCCAATCAGTCAATAGGATTGAACTTACATTCTATTGGCTATTCCAATCAGCCAATAGAATGCAAGCTCAATCCTATTGGCTGATTGGAACAGCCAATCAGATTTTTTTAACCTTAATTCCTATTGGCTGATAGAATTCAATCAGCCAATCGGAATTCAAGGGAATTCAATAGGTTTAGTAAGTGGTAGTGATGCGGGAGGCCAGGGGTTTAGGGGTTAATACATTTATTTAGTTGCGGTGGGCTCTGGGAGCGGGGGGATAGGGGTTAATAACTTTATTAGAGTTGCGGTGGGCTCCGGGAGCGGCAGTTTAGGAGTTAATAACTTTAGTTGCAGTGGGCTCCCGGAGCTGCGGGATAGGGGTTAATAACTTTATTTAGTTGCGGTGGGCTCTAGTTGTGGCGGGATAGGGGTTAATATCTTTATTAGAGTTGCGGTGGGCTCCGGGAGCGGAAGGATAGGGGTTAATACCTTTATTTAGTTGCGGTGGGCTCCGGGAGCAGCGGGATAGGGGTTAATACCTTTAATAGAGTTGCAGTGGGCTCCGGGAGCGGCGGGATAGGGGTTAAACATTTTAGTATAGTTGCGGTGTTTAATGACAGGGTATAAATAAAGTTGTGAAAAAGCCAAATAGCAGCAAGATCGATGACTGTTAGTTAACAACAGTCCGTTGCTCATCGCCCCATACTTGGTACGTGACTTTCTGACAACTTTTTTGATAAATATGGAGAGCGTATTCAGGTCCGCGGCCACGATGTTAAGGGAGCATATTGGTGCCGTTGAATGCAGCATAGTTGACGGCTTGATAAATAGGCCTCTGTGAGTGTTCAGATGAGAAGGATAATTTATGTGTTGCAGCAATGAGTGTACTGGGGGCATTCACATGAGAGTGTTAACTCAAGGAAAGAGAGGGATAGTAGAGAGTCCTGTAGAAAACAGGCAATGACATTTTAGAACAGCTTATTTTTCCATGCTGAAGAATAATCAATAGATTTTATTAAACATCATACCTATGGCTATGGTGTACCAATGATAAGTAAATAATAATGGCAAAATAAAAACTAATTCTATAGAAGTAGTCCATTATGATAATTATGGGAAGACCTCCTTGAAATTTAGTCAAAAGCGGCAGTGAGTAACAGCTGATGTGGCACAGTACTTTGTGAGAGCATAAACATCATTAGAGTTGCAGGGGCAGGCGTACTGTGTGAAACTGCTATTGTATACATATCTTACTCTAAAAACGAATTGGTCAAATAATAAACTTTTACATGGTTTCCATACAAACATACAAGTTTTGCATGATTTTCTTGAAAATATAAACAGCTTTAATATAATAATTATAGTCAAATAATGCCATTCTTTAATTCATTAGAACATGTCATTTTAACACTAGCAACCCTGCATTACTGTGTGTTTAACCCCTGCAAAGGGGTTAAACTCCCAGTTGAAGCGCTGCTCAGGAAACATAGAACACTACTGGTCCAAAGTTGAATCCACTGTTGTTCTAATCAGCTGAGCTATTTACAAACCTTGGTTATGCTAATAGCGCTGCTGACTGGTTCAGCATAAGGTTCTGCTCTGCACCAGCAGTGCTTCTCAGGTCCCCAGCAGCACTTCTACTGTGTGTTTAACCCCTTTTGTTGCAAAATGACATGCTCCAATGAATTAGAGCATGTCACTTTTATGGGTATGTAATGGTCTTTACATGTACAGTTGAGTTTTCTGCTTGTGAACATGTCCATAAGCGTTAATAAACATGACAATACGTGTATTTACCTGGCTCATATGAAGAGGTATTGTAGCACGCTACAAATGTACTCACATGGTGGATATTTCTTAATCTTGCTTTTGGACTCTGAAATCTATCTGTATTGTAGTGATATCCTATACTATAAAAGGCCAAGTGTGTTTGTTCGAAGCTGTCATGCGCAGTAGAGACTGCACGCGAGGACAAATACACCTGGCTTTCTACTCTGCAGACTCAGAGTTAGAAGTGACAGGCCGCCGGGCATTACGCGGGCGTGGTTGGGTGGGACATGGGCATGGCCAGATGGGGCATGGATGGGGTCAGACGGAGACGGGTGTGTCATGGGCGGAGCCGGGTGGGGCCGCGCAAGGCCGTGCAGAGAGCTCAAAAGAGGGGGGATAGACTCAGAGTGAGTATTGAGTAGAGAGTAAACATAGGGAGAGAGACAGCAAAAGAGAGGGTGTAGGGAGAGCAAAAGAAAGGGGAGAGAGAGATCAAGAGGGGAGATAAAGAGAGGGAGAGAGACTGCAAAAGAGAGGGGGAGAGAGAGCAAAAGAAAGGGGAGAGAGAGATCAAAAGAGGGGAGATAGAGAGAGCAAAAGAGAGAGAGAGGGAGAGCAAAAGAAAGGGGAGAGAGAGATTAAAAGAGGGAAGACAGAGACAGCAAAAGAGAGGTAGAGACAACAAAAGAGAGGGGGAGGGAGAGCAAAAGAAAGGGGAGTGAGACATCAAAAGAGGGGAGATAGAGAGAGCAAAAGAAAGGGGAGAGAGACATCAAAAGAGGGGAGATAAAGAGAGCAAAATAAAGGGGGAGAGAGCCAGCAAAAGAGAGGGGGAGAGAGAGCAAAATAGGGGGGATAGAGAAAGCAAAAGAGGGGGGAGAGAGAGAGAGAAAGAGAGGGAGAGAGAGAGAGCAAAAGAGAGTAGGGAGAGAGCAAAAGAAAGGAGGAGAGAGACAGCAAAAGAGAGGGGGAGACAGAGTAAAATAGGGGGGATAGTGAGAGCAAAAGATAGGGATAGGGAGAGAAAGAGCAAAAGAGGGGGGATAGAGAGAGCAAAAGAGAGGAAGAGAGAGAGCAAAAGAGAGGAAGAGAGGGAGAGAGCAAAAGAGAGGGGAGAGTGCAAAGAGATGGGGAGAAAGAGCGCAAAAGAGGGAGGAAAAGAGAGGGGGAGAGAGAGAGCAAAAGAGAGGGGGGAGAGAGAGAGCAGAAGAGAGGGGGGATAGAGAGAGAGCAAGGGGTGGAACCGCTGTACTGCAAAAATTGGCCTGTGTACATGGGCTTTAGGACTAGTATAATATAATAGAACATTTGTATATATTGATCAATAATTTAAAGGGACACTGAACCCAAAAATTTTTCTTTAGTAATTCAGATAGAGCGTGCAATGTTAAGCAACTTTTTAATTTTCTCTTATTATCAAATTTTCTTCGTTCTCTTGCTATCTTTATTTGAAAAAGAAGGCATCTAAGCTATTTGTTTGGTTCAGAACCCTGGAAAGTACCTGTTCATTGGTGGATGAATTTATCCACCAATCAGCAAGAACAACCCAGGTTGTTCACGAAAAATGGGCCGGCATCTAAACTTACATTCTTGCATTTCAAATAAAGATACCAAGAGAATGAAGAAAATTTGATAATAGGAGTAAATTAGAAAGTTGTCTCAAATTGCATGCTCTATCTGAATCACAAAAGAAAAAATGTGGGTTCAGTGTCCCTTTAACTTGATCTGGAGCTGCAAAATCTAGCATTGCAAACTTTTTTAAGTGCTAAATTATTATTATTATTATATTATTATCATTTTAGTGTTATTATGTGGCAACAACATGAATCTTCTCTAATCAAGTCTGTATATATTGTTGTTGCTGTCAGATTGGAAACGTTTACAGCTAAAACAGGATTTGTAAAAGACATCAATCTGTAGCTTCCAAGGAGAGCAAACTAGTGACAGACTATTTATTAAACTTCACACCAGGATTCAGTTAATAAATTAATCTAAAATTAATCCAGGCTCTAGGATCTTTTTTTTTTTTTTATCCTTGATTACTTTAAAAAATAAGCACTTTGGAATTGTGTTATTAACAAATATAAAATAAATGAGGATTCAGCTGTCAACAACAAACAATAATAATGCAGATTAATATGGCCATCTAGCTGTGGTTATTTTTGTCTACTTTTAACTGTATTATAGAAAATTATTTATGTGTCCTGTAATACATTATAATTGCATTGTATTTGCAATGTACAACATGTTCTTTAAAAGGAACTCCTAGGCTAAAGAAGAGGGAGTGTGGGAGTTGGATTGTAAAATCTATCATAGGAACTTAAATGGTATTCTAAGTATTAAAGAGTATAGGGTTGATAAGATTAGGACATTTATTATTTGGAGTCTTTTAGTTGAGTTTCTGGAAGAATTTGCTGTTACTTAACCTGTTTGAGAGCATTTAGAAGGCACAGAGAGACCATGCTAAAATATCTATACATTCAAATCAACCATCCATACACTTTCCCTATCCAAGTTCTAATTTACGAGTGGCACATTAACTGTTGCGCGCAAGCAAAAAGGGTATATCTCGGCTTTTTGCGCAGGTCGGAAGTAGCAAGAGTATTATGAGTTGAAAGTAAATGCATTCTCTTGAGCATAATTGAATTTAATGCGCATCAGGATAGCGTGACTTCAGAGCTCTGGTTAACTGCTACGTGAGACAAAAAAGTGGAAAACCAACCCCTCAAAAATGCATTTAAAAGTACAGTTACAATCATAATAACACTGTCTGATAAATATGTATTTAATAAAAAACATTTCATAAAAAATGTTATAAGAGCTCAAAGATATGATGTATCAGGTGTTAGAAAATAAAGGCAAGCAAAGGACTTTAACATAAGGATACATACATATAGAAGAACATTGGCATTTTAATTATTTGTGCGTGAGTAGGTTTTTTTTTCATATTTCACATTCCATTAAAGTATATGGGGAATACGTTAACGCATGCATAAAAAAGAGACATTTTCTATAGGTGCATAAAAAATGCTGGAGTGGAGCATTTTTTATGCGCCTATATAAAATTTCTCTTTTTCTATGCACATGTACTTGAGGTCCTTCTGGAGATAAGGGCCAATTATATTGGGTAGTGAGTTAGGGGGAAGTGCTGATATAACCAAGAAACAAGCCCAGTGCAATATAGCAGTGCATGCCATCAGTGTTCTGCTGCATTTACACACTGTGCTTTGTATTTTATATCATTTTACACTTCAGGTTAACTTTTATTTAATTTAAACTTTGCACTTTCTATTTTGTATTTTATTTTGTATTGCCACAGTGTATTTAGGATTTTGATTTAAAAAATCTCATTATGCCTTCACAGTTTCTGTGTAACTTTAACAAATTAGTTTCATATTTTGTATATTTATGTGTGTCTTAAACAAATTAAATTGCACTTTCCATTTCTTCTATTTAAATTAAATCTGAGGAATTGTCAGCTTCAGTTTCCCAGGGAGCTTTGTTCCTTTCTATGGGCCAGATAATCATAAATGTTCAAGGTTGGAAAGACATTGTAGTGCAGACTTCACAGTGGTAGAACTCACTGCATTTTCTAAGAAAAAAGGGAGAACATAGAAGTCCCAGACATATAAGAGATGCATTCCATAGAATGTAATGAAGCTCTCTTGGATACAACATTTCACATGGGAGAGAGATTGTAACTGTAGAACCCCTGGGGCTAATATAAAGGCTCAATTTGCATCAATTACATTTTGAACTGAAATGTTTTTACTATAATTTAACTTGCTTTATTTATTATATATATATATATATATATATATATATATATATATATATATATATATATATATATATATATATATATATATATATATATATATAATGGAGTAGTCAAGGTGCACTCTCACAGACCAAAGTTCCAAAGACCAGGGTGCTAGAGTATCAGCAATATCCAAACAAAAATTCTGCAGTCACTGGATTTAAATGTGAAAATAATTATACTTTATTGCAAAGTGACATTTTGGACATACCCTGGGATCTCTCCTGTTCAGCCCAAGGAACTGCCCTGCCCCTCCAACTTTCGAAAACTGTCAGTTTTAGCTTACAATGGAGCAAATACAAAGTGCAATGTAATTTGTAAAAGATACACAGAAATATACACAAAGTATGATCCTAATTTGGTAAAGTAACACGAAAACTTTCAAAACATAATCAGAATTTGTAAAATCCCTGCTAAATCCAAATGTATAAAAATATAAAAGAGAAAGTATAAAGCTTAAATGCAATAATACTAAAACAACTTAATATGAAATGTATAGTAATATAAAATACAAAGCACAATTTGTAAGTGTAAGAAAACTCTTATATCATGCAGTGCTTTATTGCACTGGGCTTGTCTCTCCTTCACATACATAAATTATAGAGATCTTGCAATGCTGGAGAGTTCTGCCCTTTTTCCTTTGAGCATTCAGTGAGTTCAAAGCAGCCCCTGTGAAGTCTGAACTACAATTTCTCTCCAAGCTAGGTAATCCTTTGAATATCATGGACTAGGAGTGATTAAACCACAGTGTGGAGAGTCAATTTTACCCTCCCTCCTCAGCAGGGTAGAATCATAAAAGATTGTAGAGCGTTTGCCCCCTTGTAGAACCACAACAGTTCTGTCTGCTTCTCAACCTCAGTGTATCACTAATAATTCCTACTGTTTTAGTTACTTTCTTTATATCAATTATAGTTTGGGGCTCCCATTCTTCTGATTTCATCTTATTAAAGGAAGTTGCATTGTAGTCAGTCAGGCTAACAGAATACAAGTCTGCACTATCTTTTAAGAAATGCTAATTTAAAATAGCATATTTTAAGGTAACATGAGACAATAGTGTACCTCATCTGGAGACCAACACTGTTTACACTTTCAGAAGTCAATATCTGAGAAGAATGTTTGTTTCTTTATACGATTAAGCTGCTTTTGATAATTTTCCAATGTTTGTCAATGGACTGAAAACGCTATACAGATCAGTTCCATAAACAGTTAATTCTATTAATGAAATGTCATAGACATATGCCAGACACACATAAATTCACTAGTACTGTCTGGTTAGATAATCGGTGAGGCTACTGAGTAATGTCTACGAATGGAGAAAAAGATATAATAGGGAATCTAAAGACAGCTAGGGCTTGTAATAAATAACTAACTTAGATATATGTCACTGAGTTGAAGGCATACATGCACTTTACATAAGTGCTTATAATGTATTTATGCTCACAAGATCCTCAATAAAGAAGCATAATTAACAGTAATCACAAAATGAATTTAAAAAGCAACATGGGAATGATTATCAGTGAAATGGATCTTGTTTCCTTCTGTTAATATAAATGCACTTATTCTTTTGTTTGCAATCGTCCTAAGTTCATTGCTCCCTTTATCATATTATTAAATACATTAATTTATGTTTATTTTTAATATTTATATGCTCTTTATTGAAATAGCTAATCTTCGATTTTTCCAAACAAAATATGAAGGGCAATATTCCAAATGGAGCAGTATTTAAACACTAAACATTTGTATACACTTACAATGAGGTAGATTAGTAATATATAGAGATAGGGCTAATTTTATTTTCATTTTAATTCCAAGGACTATAAGTTTTATTTATGTGTGTTTCTATGTGAAGGAATTTCTCTCTGAAAAACAATGAATTGTTTGCTCAGTTTACAATAATATTAGTTTTCTATATTTTTCTATATTTATTTTTTTTACATTTATCTCTAATTATTTTTAAAATGATTCTCGCAGAGGGAATATCATGTGATTTGACTTAATCACCTGTTCCATTAAGTATCCTACCTTTTTCTCTACAGTATATCAAATTAAAAAGATTTATATGATCTTAAAATTATTTTAGAATACTTTTTGTTCTTGTGTTATCTAATTAAGGGAGCTTCAAAATGTGTTAATGAAATATTTTAACAACATGATTTTGTCTTAATAAAACAAAGTTTTCCTGTTAGTTTTGGAGAGGCACACCCTATTCTATAAACAGCGATGTTGGAACTGAAGTACGAAACTCAATGGGTCCCATTTATTAAGCTGCAGCGTTTAAGGCTTGCATCTTATGATCAAAGCTACTTAACCGCTCCACCCCCTAAAGAGTGGCAGAGTTAACTAATCCCAATCCGATCATGCTCAAGCAGGGGGGCAGCATTGCTTTCAACTATGCCGGAACGATGAGGGTCATGAGAGCGAACCTTATCCACCTGGCATATGATAAATTAACCCAATGAGGTAAACTCCTGAGATATTAATTTAATTAACATTTTTAACAGTGTTTGCTTAGACAAAGATATTTCTCAATATGTAGCATGGTAGTCCATAGTTCAAATTTATTTTATTATTAAAATAATCCTCACAGTATGGAGGTAAGGCCTGAGTGGTAGGGGTTTGTAGAAATTAAAGTATTTTTTTATTTTAAATGTATCTGTCTTTCAGATTTTTTGTTTTATTAATTCCCACTTAACAAGATGAAGATTTTTGTTATGGAGATCCAACAAATTCTGACTTGTTACATCATTTTCATATGCCTGGAATAAGACATTCAAGGCTGTCATAGGCATTTAGGTTTTATGGAGTAACCCCATGTGTCTAAAGACTAACACATTCAATAATCTAAACTCAATAATTAGAAACTGTAAACATCTGCAATTGGGCTTGGGCGTGCTGTAAAAAAACAACAAAAGACTAACCGTTATTGCTCCGGTGCTAACCTGACACTGCACTAGACTAACTGTGTTAAAGTTGAAGGTGTTAAGAATACTTCACATTAACTATGTTCTTCACATAGAATAAATATGTAACTTTTATTTTTAAATATATATTTCTCTATATATATGATTATTTGTTTGTAAAATATGTATATATAGCTATATGAGATATATATATATGAGATATATATATATATATATATATATATATATAAACAATCCCCAAGGTATGCACAGGCATAGTCCTGGAGGCCATCTAACAGGCAATCTACCATTCTTTGGAAAGTGGCTGGGGCATTCTTCATTCCAAACGGCATGACCTTAAACTGGTATAAGCCAAAGGGAGTGATGAAGGCAGACTTGGGGATGGACTCAGGGTCGATGGGAATTTGCCAATAACCCTTGCATAGGTCGAGGGTGGTCAGGAAGTGGCCCCTGGCGATTCGATCTAACAGGTCATCTACTTGGGGCATGGGATAGGCATCAGAGGTAGTTCTGTCCTTGAGACTACCGTAGTCAACGCAGAACCGGGTAGTTCTGTCCTTCTTGGGTACTAACACTACTGGGGAGGCCCAGGGACTGTTGGACAGTTCAATGACACAGAGGTCCAACATTCCCCGGAGCTGTCAGTGCATACTTTCCCTGACAGCCTCTGGGATTCTGTAGGCAGCCTGTCGCAGGGGGGTCTGTCCTGGTGTCTCCACCCTGTGGATGGCTGTGGTTGTAAACCCAGGGACAGTAGAAAACATGTCACTTCTCTGTTCCAGAAGTCGCCGGGCCTGCCTTTTCTGTCTGGGCTCTAACCTGTCATGTAGGGATATGTCATCCACCCCCTGGGGGGCGTCAGTAGGTCCGGGAAGCTCCGGCATTGAAAGAATTTCAGAGTCCCCCACTGCCGGTGCACAGATAACGGCCACATCTCTGGATCTTTCTATGTATGCCTTCAACATGTTCACATGAACAGTCCGATGGATCCTTTCATCTGAACACTTTGCTACCAGTTATGTGGTGTTATTCAGTTGGTCCACAACCTGGTAGGGTCCTTGCCAAGAAGCCTGTAGCTTGTCTGTTTTTAAAGGCTTTAGGGCGAGGACCTTCTGTCCAACTATTAGGGTTCGGGTACAGCATTGCGATCATACCATCGCTTCTGTCTGTGTTGAGGCCTGAAGGTTCTCACAGACCTGGGCAGCCAGGTCCTGCAGCTGGTCCCTGAGCTGGAGTATGTACCCCACGACAGAGTGCTCTTCCCCCCCCCTGTGGTTCCCTCCCAGTGGGCTCATACCAAATCTAGCGGGCCCCTAACCTTTTGACCATACAGTAGTTCAAAGGGGGAAAAGCCAGTGGATTTCTGAGGCACCTCTCAATATGCAAAGAGGAGGTGAGGCAGGAATTATTCCCAGTCCTTGTGAGTGGCCGAGAATGCCCGAAGCAGTTGCTTTAGGGTCCCGTTAAAACTCTCACACAGCCCATTTGTCTGGGGATGGTAAAGGGCGCTGTGCAGGGGTTTAATCCCGCACAACTTTCAGAGTTGTTGAGTGATTTCCGCAGTGAACTGTGTTCCCTGATCAGAAATCACTTTCCGAGTAAACCCTACCCTGGTGAATATCTGGAGCATTGCATCTGCTATGGTCTCTACCTGGATATTGGCCAGGGGGATTGCCTCTGGGTATCGGGTGGCATAGTCTACCACTGTAAGGATGTATTTCTTTCCTGAGGGGCTGGGCCGAGCTAATGGCCCCACAATGTCTACTGCTACTTGGCTAAATGGTTCATCAATAATGGGCAGGGGATGGAGGGTGGCTTTCGTATGATCTCCCGTCTTTCCTACCTTCTGGCAAACCTCACAGGATTTACAGTATTCCTTAATATCGGCTGTAATGTCTGGCCAGAAGAAGGTTTGAGTCAAGCGGTGGTGGGTCCGTTTCTTTCCTAAGTGGCCGGCTAAGGGAATGTAATGCCCTATTTTAAGCAGGTTGGACTGACACTTCTTTGGTACGACCAGCTGGCGTTTGGGCACTGGTCCTTTTCTCCTCTTGGAGATCCAGTACAGGAGCTCACCCTTCCACTGGAACCCTTCGTCTCTGGGGCCATGGGCGCCAGCACCTACTTGTTCTCGGTAAGGGGCTAGGGTTGGGTTGCTCTCTTGGCGAAGTCAGAGGGGGTCACCCAGGAGGGGTGGGTCGGCAAGTTCGGGGTTAGTGGGAACGGGCCGTCGGGGAAAGGTCAGGGTAGTAGGTCTTACCTGGGTCCCCAGATTTGGTGAGGTAGCTTGGCATCTGGCCTGCTGGTGGGTAGTCACTAGGCAGGTGTCCAGAGATGTATTCCCCACAAAGGTGGAGACAAGGTGGCCAAGGTCATTTCCTAACAGGACCTCGGCAGGGATATGGTGCATAACCCCCACTTCTACATTATGGTACAGTTAGTTTTCCAGTCCAAATGGACCCAGGCTGTAGGGATCTTGAGTACATCACCTCCTACTAAACCCACAGCAAGGGTTTGCAAGGGGGGAACGAGGTGAGGCTGAATCAAAGAAATGGTGGCCCCAGTATCTCTCATTCCTTGAGCCTCCTGCCTGTTGACCCAGACATCTTGCCGGTGTTGTTGTCGGTTGTCTTGGCCCACTGAACTGATATGGTGCAAGACACCACTTCTTCTCCGGTCCACTCAGCATAGGGGCCGGAGCTTGCTGTATGTGCACAATGGGCAGCAGCCTGATAGGTTTGGGCTTGAGGAGTCCACCACGAAGTTGGTGCAGGGTTCCTTGGTGGCTGGGCTGGGAGGTTTCTTTGTCGGGTTGGGCAGTTCCGTATAACATGGCCGGGGTGTCCACACCCATAACACCCCCGGGCATTGCTGCCTCCAGACGGGTAGACAGGGCGCAACCAGGTCTGGGGCTGCCAAAAAGCTGTTGGGGGTCGAGCTGGGGCTGGAGCAGAACAGGTTGTTGGCCGGATGTCAGTGGCCGCCTGGCGCCGGGCATCCACATACTGATCGGCCAGGGCGGTGGCTTGATCAGCTGTTCTGGGTCCCTTGTCCTTTACCCAGTTCCCTATCTCCACTGGAGTTCGGTTGTAGAACTGCTCCAGGAGGATGAGTTGAACAGCTCCATCTAGGGTGATGTGTCACCCAGTGACCCAGGAGTTCGAGAATCGAGCTAAGCCATGGGCGAACTTGGTATAAGGCTTCTCCTCTTGTCTTTGTAGCCCCCGGAATCTTAGCCGGTGAGCCTCCGGTGTGAGTCCATACCGGGCATGGATACACTCCTTCACCCGGTCATAGTTGTCTTGATCCCTGGAGGGGACAGTGAGGAAATCCTCCTGGGCTCTACTGGACAGTTTCCCAATTAGAATAGTAACCCTGTCGGCATCAGAGACCCCATGCATCCAGCACTGGGTCTCGAACAGCTGTAGGTAGCGGTAGATATCCTCGCTCTCATCATCCTGGAATGTTCGGAAAGCCCTGTGACCGTGAGGTAGTTTCTTGGGCCAGGAAGGGGAGTCCAGGGGATCTGGCCTGGCCCCCCCATCGACTTCTGAAGCTCCAATATATGTACCTTGTTGGCGTTAGTCACTATCCGAGTAATTATCTCCTCGGGGGGGGGGGGGGTTAGGTCCATAGAGAGCCAGTTGCCACTGTATCTGCCGCTGAAAGTCGGACATTGTAGTCCCCTGAGTGGAGGCTGTATTGAGCCATCCCCCGCTTTGGTCACTCTCCTACCCACCAGCCTGTTAGCTAGCCCGATCGTCCTCCATCAGTTCAGCTAGGAGCACTGCCTTTGTCTTGTTGCCAGCGACTTTCTCTCTAGCCTTCAGCAACGTTCTCAATTCTTCCTTCCGGAGCCCATGGTACTGCTCCATCCAGCAAGATCTTCAGTTGGTGGTTTGGACGTTCCAGGTAGACGAAAGCATCCCACCACTGCCAACCAATGTGACGGATTCCCGACTGGGTAGCTCCGCCAAATGGGTCCTTCCGCTGTCTGGAACAAGCTGCTATGTAGCCCAGGAATGTGATTCTAGCAGGAGCCCACCTAAATGACTAGACAGACTAGCATTCAGGTAAAATAAGAACTGATTTTATTGGGACAAACACACATCTTTTATACATACAACTCATCTTGATAAGACAATGCCACAGGTTTCCTGCCATTTCCGCCCCTCTAGACAGGCTGGCGCCGGCCATAGCAAACATGAACCTACAGATTCCCAGTACCAAGGGGTGGATGTTTTTAGGGTGATCCCGGGGGAGTGGTGGCACTTCCAGAGTGTCATTTTAAAGTTCTCGGTCCCCAGAATCTACAGTCCAAAAAGCGACGTGATCCATGGAATTATGCTGGTTTAAACGTCCACCTGGATGTCCAGGGAGAATAGGGGTTATAGGGGGAACCGGAACCCCCGGTTCCCAAGGGAGCTTTCTTCAGGCAATCACCCCACCTCTGGCCCACCCTGAGAGGCAGCAAACCCCAGAAGAGCGGAGCTCTGGGACAAATGGCCACTGGAGCAACCTGGGTCAAAGGGTACTGGTAATCCTGGATGATGCGGCCGACCGGTAGTTCCAGGGGCCCGGCCGGCCGAAGGGGAAAGTGGCGGTCAGCGGCCAGCTCTTCCTAGATGACATGCAATAAACACAACAACGGGAACAGAAGGTCTGGGGAATCGTGGTTGCTCTGAGGAGCCCAAAACCGCTGAGAGATAGCAGGGGTGAGGTCATAGGGGGTAAGGGATCAATCCCTGCAGCCCAGTATCCGTGACAAACCTTGAATATATTGAGATCCGAAAAAAATTATTCACAGTCTCACTATACTCCAATTTAAATCATATGGGACAGTCCATTGAGTTCAAACATGACACCCACTGCTCCAAATAACCTACACTACCCCCCCACACACACACACACACCAAGAACACATCATCAATGTAACATACATAATATCTGATGTGGGTGTAACATACATAATATCTGATGTGGGGGTGAGCAAATGGTTTCATGGCCACTTGCTCGTACCACGCCATGTAAGGGTTAGCATATGAGGGTGACATGTTTGAACCCATGGCCATCCCAGAGATTTGTAAATAATAGTCCCTTTCAAACCTGAAAAAGTTCTTATCAAGGCATAGGGTTAGCAGCTCAAAAAGAAACTCAATAGGAGGTCCTTCATACAGGGGGTTCTCCGTCACCATGGATCTGACTACCACAACACCCTCTCATGGGGCTCAAGGTGTAGAGGCTGTTCACATCCATGGTGACAATAACGTCATTAGACTGAAGCCCCACATAGCTCCTCAGAGATGTAATCAAACTGGGTGAGTCCTGTAAATACGCAGGAATACCTTTCACCACTGGCTGTAGGTTAAAATCTATATAGATGGCTAGACTCTATAATAAGAAATCCATGACAGACACAATGGGTCTGCCAGGGGGATCTTTAAGAGTCTTATGCACTTTAGGCAATAAATTTAGTATAGGAATTTTGTTGTGATCAGTTATTAGGAATTCAACCTCCTGCTCAGATAGTAATCCTGATTTATAAGCCCTATGTATAAACTCATCAATAACTTTTTTGAAAACAACTGAGGGGTTTCCCTTAAGTTTTAGATAGACTATGGCATCTGAGAGTTGACGTAAGGCCTCAGTTCTATAATTATCATAATCCTGTATAACAATAGATCCCCCCTTAGCTGCCAAGCGGATAATTATGGTGTTATCACTGCTTAAAGCCTTAACAGCCAGTCGCTCCTCTACGTTCAAATAGGGGTAAGTGGTTTATGGTTTCATTTTATTAACATTGTGACATAGCATTCATGTAAAACTCTTAGATGGATGGGTATTCAGGGGTTCAAAGGTTGATGGTTTTTTAAACACAGGTTGTGCCATTATGGTACCCCCTTGACAGTGTTCTTTCAACTTAAGCTGCCTTTGCAATTTGTGAATGTCAACATAAGTGTTAAATACATCACACTTAGGGGTAGGTACAAATGACAATCCACAATTTAAAACCGAAATGTCAACGTCACTGAGGGGTCTAGAACTGAGATTAAATACAATATTAATTTCTTCTTCAGTTGTTTTTTGCGATTTGTGTCCACCTCTCCTAATATGCGGCCGTCTAATTCTCTTTGTTCTGTGGGTAGCGGAGGTTTGGCTATAGATCTTGTGGCAACCCCAGAAAAAGACTGTCTGATTGGTGGACCCCTTAGTATTGATGTTACTCTTCACATTATCAGTGCCAGATGAATCGCCCCCACTGCTGTCCACTATGCTAAGAGTGTTCCTAGCCCGTGTATTTTTTTGTTTAAATCTAGGGGTTTCATCCTTGCCATAAAACCACCTTTCTATGCGTTTATACCTATAGTCACTTTCTACTGTATTCAGTTTTTTATTTTTGAAAGCAATAAACTCATTTCTATACTTAGTGACCATGTTGTCTAGTTTGGTCACCCAGTCCTGTGTTTTTTTGATCCTGCTTTGACATTTGACAAAGGTGTAATGATACACCGAAACGTTATGTCTTTTTACTAATAATTTGAAATAAATACTACATTTTATGAAGACCAGCGAGTGCCTTTTCTACGCTGGGAGTCTTAATGTGTTTGTAAAGTGCACCCTGGCAGCTGAGATAATCCTGTAAGACTGTGCTTATCCTTTATTGGGGATTATTTGTCTATCACATTGGATAATGCACTCCAGCTTTATTTGAAATAAATTGTACTTTTTGGCTATATATGGAACCTGTGCAATAACTAACACACTATCTGCATTTGATTTGTGTTTATACTCTGCACAGAATCATTTACTAAAATGGCAACCATAGCACCGGATATGGACAATATGTATATGGATGAAGATCTCAACACTGAACCGTTCGTTTTCACTGATGAAGACACAGAGAGGATTAGAGTTACGGATGATCTGAGTGAGTTGAGGGGTGACACCCCTATTAACATCTATCATAAATTACTTACTTTACATAAGAAAGAGATCGATTACCAAATTCATGCTGTCTATCTCTCATGGTATCATCGTAAGAAATACATTCCTAGTGGTTTTAGAATCAAAAATATTCCTACCCTGGGCCGACAGAATATGGCATTCTGCAGTAGTGATGTCGCGAATAGTTCGCCGGCGAATAGTTCCCGTGCCACCACTCATATGTGGTGTATGTGGTGTATGTGGTGTAACAGTAGTGTAAATTTAAAAAAAAAAACATTTTTTGACTGTGAAACATCAGTCTGCTCGTGTAATCTAATTGCAGTTGCCTGCCTGCCAGCGTGTGTGCCAGGCCCACTTGCCCAGTGCCACCACTCATATCTGGTGTAACAGTAGTGTAAATAAAAAAAAAAACTTTTTTGACTGTGAAACATCAGTCTGTTTGTGTAATCTAATTGCAGCTGCCTGCCTGCCAGCGTGTATGCTAGGCCCACTTGCCCAGTGCCACCACTCATATCTGGTGTAAGAGTAGTGTAAATTTAAAAAAAAAAACTTTTTTGACTCTGAAACATCAGTCTGCTCGTGTAATCTAATTGCAGTTGACTGCCGGCCAGCGTGTGTGCCAGGCCCACTTGCCCAGTACCACCACTCATATCTGGTGCAACAGTAGTGTACATTTTTAAAAAAAAAAACTTTTTTGACTGTGAAACATCAGTCTGCTAGTGTAATCTAATTGCAGTTGCCTGCCTGCCAGCATGTGTGCCAGGCCCACTTGCCCAGTGCCACCACTCATATGTGGTGTAACAGTAGTGTAAATTAAAAAAAAAAAATTGACTGTGAAACATCAGTCTGCTAGTGTAATCTAATTGCAGTTGCCTGCCTGCCAGGGTGTGTGTCAGGCCCACTTGCCCAGTGCCACCACTCATATATGGTGTAACAGTAGTGTAATTTTTAAAAAAAAAAACTTTTTTGACTGTGAAACATCAGTCTGCTTGTGTAATCTAATTGCAGTTGCCTGCCTGCCAGCGTGTCTGCCAGGCCCACTTTCCCAGTGCCACCACTCATATCTGGTGTAACAGTAGTGTAAATTTAAAAAAAATACTTTTTTGACTGTGAAAAATCAGTCTGCTAGTGTAATCTAATTGGAGTTGCCTGCCTGCCTGCCAGCGTGTGTGCAAGCCCCACTTGCCCAGTGCCACCACTCATATCTGGTGTAACAGTAGTGTAAATTTAAAAAAAAAAAACTTTTTTGACTGTGAAACATCAGTCTGCTTGTGTAATCTAATTGCAGTTGCCTGCCTGCCAGCGTGTGTGCCAGGCCCACTTGCCCAGTGCCACCACTCATATCTGGTGTAACAGTAGTGTAAATTTAAAAAAAAAAAAACTTTTTTGACTGTGAAACATCAGTCTGCTAGTGTAATCTAATTGCAGTTGCTTGTCTGCCAGCATGTGTGCTAGGCTCACAGCGTATACTGTGCCCACTTGCCCAGTGCCACCACTCATATCTGGTGTAACAGTAGTGTAAATTTAAAATAATTTTTTTTTTGACTGTGAAACATCAGTCTGCTTGTGTAATCTAATTGCAGTTGCCTGCCTGCCAGCGTGTCTGCCAGGCTCACAGTGTATACTGTGCCCACTTGCCCAGTGCCACCACTCTAATAAAGGGGGGTAGCATTAATATATCCACCTGCCCCCCACAGCATGCCAAAACTGTTAGTCCAAGTAACAATTCTCGAAATTCTAGTAGAAAAATTCTTTGTGCCAGGAGCACAAATGCTCGCAGCTTAGGAAATAAATTACCTGAACTCATTTCAATAATGACTAGGGACAACTTGGATTTAGTAGCTATAACAGAAACATGGTACAATGATTTGCATGACTGGGACATAGTCATACCTGGATACATGTTATTTAAAAAGAACAGAGTAGGAAAGAAAGGTGGAGGAGTTGCTTTGTATGTAAATGAAAATATAAAGGTTACTGAAATTGTAGGAACAAATGATGAGGTGGAAAGTATTTGGGTGACTTTGAAAATTGGAGATAAAAATGTTTTTAGAATAGGGGTTGTATATAGGCCTCCATTGCAGGATGAAAAACTGGACAATCTGTTATTAGATGAAATAACCAAAATGAACATGAAGGGTAAGGTTATAGTACTGGGGGACTTTAATTTGCCAGATATAGACTGGAAGATTCCTTCTGCTAGATCGGCTAGAAGCAGGTATATTCTTGAATCTCTGCTAGGGGAATCACTTGAACAATTAGTCAAGGAACCAACTCGTAAGGAAGCTATATTAGATCTAATACTTACAAACAGTGATACAGTTTCAGATGTGTCTGTAGGTGAGAACTTAGGATCCAGTGATCATCAATCTGTTTGGTTTAGTATTCATGTTCAGGAACTGTCCACCCAGACTAAAACAAAAGTTTTAGACTTTAGGACGGCAGATTTTTCATTAATGGGAGAATACCTAAAAAACTATTTAAAGGGGAAAACTCTTATTACAGGGGTTCAAGAACAGTGGGAATTTGTGAAAGGTGCCATTTTAGATGCAACCGCACACTGTATTAGACATGTCTGTAAAAGTAAAAGAAAGCGGAAACCAATTTGGTTTTCCAAAGAAGTAGCACATGCTGTAAAGACAAAAAAGATAGCTTATAAAAATTACAGACACACACAAGCAGATGATGATATGAAAATATGGAGACTCCAACAAAAAAAGACTAAGCAGTTAATTAGGAAGGTTAAAGCTCATGCAGAAGAGAAGATAGCACAGTCAGTAAAACATGGGGACAAAACATTCTTTAGATATATCAGTGAAAGAAGAAAACATAAGGTAGGAATAGTAAAATTGAAATCAGTTGATGGTAGAATAATAGAAGAAGATAAGCAGATTGCAGACTGTCTCAATGATTACTTCTGTTCTGTTTTCACTAAAGATTGTGAAGATACAATGTCTACATTAAGGGATGCTACGCAAAATAGAAACAAGCTTAACAGTAATCTTTTTACAGAGGATGAGGTTTTGTTAGCATTATAAAAAATAAATGTTACAAAGGCAGTGGGTCCTGATAATATTCATCCAAGGGTTTTAAAAGAACTTTGATCAGTGCTAACTGTCCCATTAACTGATCTGTTTAATCAGTCACTATTAATAGGAGCTGTCCCAGATGATTGGAAAATAGCAAATGTAATACCTCTTCATAAAAAGGGCAGTAGAGAAGAATCTGACAACTACAGGCCAGTTAGTTTAACTTCAGTAGTAGGGAAATTAATGGAAAGCCTCTTAAAAGAAAGAATTATGACTTACATAAAGACAAACAATTTAGAGGACCAAAATCAGCATGGTTTTACTTCAGGGAGATCATGTCAGACTAATCTAATTGACTTCTTTGATTATGTAACAAAAGTATTAGACAAGGGAGGAGCAGTTGATGTAGCATATCTAGATTTCAGCAAAGCATTTGACACCGTCCCACACAATAAACTTATTCACAAACTATATCTCCTTGGTCTAGATTCAAAAATTTTGAACTGGGTGGAATGCTGGCTTAAGGACAGAAAACAAAGTGTCTTAGTAAATGGAGTTCATTCAGCAGAGGGGGCTGTTACTAGTGGTGTTCCTCAGGGGTCAGTTCTGGGGCCTGTTTTGTTTAACATATTTATCTGCGATATCAGCAAAGGGCTACAGGGGAAAGTATGTCTCTTTGCAGATGATACAAAAATTTGCAACAGAGTGGATGTTCCAGGGGGGGTAGACAAAATGAGAAGTGATATACAACAATTGGAGGATTGGACAAACGACTGGGATCTAAAGTTTAACACAGCAAAGTGTAAAATAATGCATTTAGGGAAGAAAAATCCAAATGTTAATTACAGACTCAATGACACTTTACTGACTGTTACAGACGAGGAACAGGACTTGGGAATTATTATTTCAGATGATTTAAAACTTAGTAAACAATGTAGTAAAGCAGCGAGTAAGGCTAACAGAATGTTTGGATGTATTGGTAGAGGTATTTGCAGCAGAAATAGTAAGGTTCTTATGCCACTTTATAGATCATTAGTTAGGCCTCATCTTGAGTATTGTTTGCAGTTCTGGAGGCCATATCTTCAGAAGGATATTAACAAACTTGAATCTGTGCAAAGGAGGGCTACCAAAATGGTACATGGTCTAAAAAATAAAACTTACCAGGATAGGCTCAATGACCTAAATATTTATAGCTTAGAGGAGAGAAGGGAAAGAGGTGATATGATAGCAACTTTCAAGTACATTAAAGGGTTTAGTAAAACTGAGGCTGTGGGTATTTTACATAAAATGGAAAATTCAAGAACAAGGGGTCATGAGCTCAAGCTAAAGGGTAGTAGATTCAGGAGTAATTTGAGGAAGCACTTCTTTACAGAAAGAGTGATTGATTTATGGAATAAACTTCCTCAAGAGGTAGTAGCAACAAACACTGTGAGGGACTTTAAAAATGCATGGGACAAGCATAGGGCTATCCTACAAACTAGATAAGTTTATACTGTTAGGTAAGGTCGGGCAGACTTGCTGGGCCTATGGCTCTTATCTGCCGTCAATATCTATGTTTCTATGTTTCTATGTGTAACAGTAGTGTAAATTTAAAAAAAAAAAAAATTTGGACTGTGAAATTTCTGTCTGCTTTTTTGTGTCAGGCTCACAGCGTATACTGTGCCCACTTGCCCAGTGGCACCACTCATATCTTGTTTAATAGTAGTGTAAGTGTACATTTAAAAAAAAAAACATTTTGCTTTTTTGTGTCAGGCTCACAGCGTATACTGTGCCCACTTGCCCAGTGCCACCACTCATATCTTGTTTAATAGTAGTGTAAGTGTACATTTAAAAATATAAAAACTTTTTGGACTGTGAAACATCAGTCTGCTTTTTGTGTCAGGCTCACAGCGTATACTGTGCCCACTTGCCCAGTGCCACCACTCATATCTTGTTTAATGGTAGTGTAAGTGTACATTTAAAAACAAAAAAAACTTTTTGGACTGTGAAACATCAGTCTGCTTTTTTGTGTCAGGCTCACAGCTTATATTGTGCCCACTTGCCCAGTGCCACCACTCATATCTTGTTAAATAGTAGTGTAAGTGTACATTTAAAACAAAAAAAACTTTTTGGACTGTGAAACATCAGTCTGCTTTTTTGTGTCAGGCTCACAGCGTATACTGTGCCCACTTTCCCAGTGCCACCACTCATATCTTGTTTAATAGTAGTGAAAGTGTACATTTAAAAAAAAATGACAGGCAGAGGCAGGCCACTATGCAGGTGCCATCGTGGTCATGGTGCTGTGATTCCCTTTGGCCCTAGAATAATGCCCAGTGTTCAGAGGCCACGTCCCATGAACTCGAAAAGTTCTGAGGACATAGTTGACTTTTTAACACAGGACACCCAATCTTCTATAGCTTCCGCTCAGAACCTTGACGCACCATCCTCCTCCAGCTTTTCTTCGGGCACCTCTCAAGTTACAACTCGCCCGCCTGCCGCCACCACCAACATTAGCACCACAGCCACCTCATTTGATCTGTCAGAGGAGTTATTTACACAGCAGTTGGAAGAAATGAGTGATGTGCAACCATCATTGACAGAGGATAGATAACAGTGATATGTCTCAGTCAGGCAGCATTACAGACATGGACATACGGTGTGATGATGATGATGTTGTCCCAGCTGCTGCTTCCTTTGTTGATTTGTCAGATACAAGTGAAGCGGTTGATGATGACGATGCATCCGTGGATGTCACGTGGGTGCCCGCTAGAAGAGAAGAAGAACAGGGGGAAAGTTCAGATGGGGAGACAGAGAGGAGGAGGAGGACACGAGTTGGAAGCAGGGGGAGGTCGTCGCAAGGAGCTAGTGGCACAGTCAAACAGCATGCATTGGCACCCGGGGTCAGCCAGACAGCACGCCAATCAACGCATGCTGTTGCCATCACCAGAATGCTGTCATCGCAGAGCTCAGCAGTGTGGCATTTTTTGTGTGTGTCTGCCTCTGACAACAGTGATGCCATTTGCAACCTGTACCAAAAGAAACTGAGTCGTGGGAAGTCCAACACCCACCTAGGTACAACTGCTTTGCAAAGACACATGATCACACATCACAATCGCCTATGGGATCAACACATGAGTAGAAGCAGCACACAAATTTAAAGCCGCCATCCTCCTCCTGGTCCAGCATCTTCAGCAACGTCAACCACTGCTGTCCTCCTTGCCCCCTCTCAACCATCCGCCACTCCGTCTCTCTTCCAGAGCAGTTCCTGCTCATCTGCCCACAGTCAGGTGTCTGTCAAGGACATGTTTGAGTGTAAGAAACCAATGTCCCAAAGTCACCCCCTTGTCCGGCGTCTGACAGATTGCTTGTCTGAACTCTTAGCCCGCCAGCTTTTACCATACAAGCTGGTGGAGTCTGAGGTGTTTAAAAAATTTGTAGCTATTGGGACACCACAGTGGAAAGTACCCGGCCGAAATTTCTTTGCACAAAAGGCAATCCCCAACCTGTACTCGATTGTGCAAAAGGAAGTAATGGCATGTTCCAGGGGGGGTAGACAAAATGAGAAGTGATATACAACAATTGGAGGATTGGACAAACGACTGGGATCTAAAGTTTAACACAGCAAAGTGTAAAATAATGCATTTAGGGAAGAAAAATCCAAATGTTAATTACAGACTCAATGACACTTTACTGACTGTTACAGACGAGGAACAGGACTTGGGAATTATTATTTCAGATGATTTAAAACTTAGTAAACAATGTAGTAAAGCAGCGAGTAAGGCTAACAGAATGTTTGGATGTATTGGTAGAGGTATTTGCAGCAGAAATAGTAAGGTTCTTATGCCACTTTATAGATCATTAGTTAGGCCTCATCTTGAGTATTGTGTGCAGTTCTGGAGGCCATATCTTCAGAAGGATATTAACAAACTTGAATCTGTGCAAAGGAGGGCTACCAAAATGGTACATGGTCTAAAAAATAAAACTTACCAGGATAGGCTCAATGACCTAAATATTTATAGCTTAGAGGAGAGAAGGGAAAGAGGTGATATGATAGCAACTTTCAAGTACATTAAAGGGTTTAGTAAAACTGAGGCTGTGGGTATTTTACATAAAATGGAAAATTCAAGAACAAGGGGTCATGAGCTCAAGCTAAAGGGTAGTAGATTCAGGAGTAATTTGAGGAAGCACTTCTTTACAGAAAGAGTGATTGATTTATGGAATAAACTTCCTCAAGAGGTAGTAGCAACAAACACTGTGGGGGACTTTAAAAATGCATGGGACAAGCATAGGGCTATCCTACAAACTAGATAAGTTTATAGGATAGCCCTAGGTAAGGTCGGGCAGACTTGCTGGGCCTATGGCTCTTATCTGCCGTCAATATCTATGTTTCTATGTTTCTATGTGTAACAGTAGTGTAAATTTAAAAAAAAAAAAATTTGGACTGTGAAATTTCTGTCTGCTTTTTTGTGTCAGGCTCACAGCGTATACTGTGCCCACTTGCCCAGTGGCACCACTCATATCTTGTTTAATAGTAGTGTAAGTGTACATTTAAAAAAAAAAACATTTTGCTTTTTTGTGTCAGGCTCACAGCGTATACTGTGCCCACTTGCCCAGTGCCACCACTCATATCTTGTTTAATAAAAACCCGCCAGCTTTTACCATACAAGCTGGTGGAGTCTGAGGTGTTTAAAAAATTTGTAGCTATTGGGACACCACAGTGGAAAGTACCCGGCCGAAATTTCTTTGCACAAAAGGCAATCCCCAACCTGTACTCGATTGTGCAAAAGGAAGTAATGGCATGTCTGGCACACAGTGTTGGGGCAAGGGTCCATATGACCACTGATAGCTGGTCTGCAAACCATGGTCAGGGCAGGTATATCGCCTACACTGCAAATTGGGTAAACCTGCTGACGGCTGCCAAGCATGGAATGCGTGGCTCTGCAGAGGAGGAGTTGGTGACACCGCCACGACTTGCAGGCAGGGCTGCTGCCACCTCCTCTACTCTTCTTACTCCATCCTCTTCAATAACCTCCTCATCTGAATCTTCTTCTGCTGCTGCATCTTGCTCCACATCAACGGCACCCCCCCATCTTCCAAGGTACTATTCCACATCCCGGATATGGCAGTGTCACGCCGTCTTGGGGTTGACTTGCCTGAAAGCAGAGAGTCACACCGGACCAGCACTCCTGTCCGCCCTGAACGCACAGGTGGATCAGTGGCTGACTCCGCACCAACTGGAGATCAGAAAAGTGGTTTCTGACAACGGAAGTAATTTGGTGGCGGCATTGAAATTGGGCAAGTTGACACAAGTGCCGTGCATGGCTGATGTGTGTAATCTGATCATACAATGCTTTGTGCATAAGTACCCAGGCTTACAGGACGTCCTGAAGCAGGCCAGGAAGGTGTGTGGCCATTCGAGGCATTCTGACACGGCCATGGCGCACTTTTCAGATATCCAGCAGCGAAACAACATGCCAGTGAGGCGCTTGATTTGCGACAGCCCAACACGTTGGAAGTCAACACTCCTAATGTTCGACCGCCTGCTACAACAAGAAAAAGCCATTAGCGAGTATTTGTATGACCAGGGTGCAAGGACAGCCTCTGCGGTGCTGGGAATTTTTTTGCCACGTTACTGGATGCTCATGCGCAATGCCTGTAGGCTCCTTTTGAGGAGGTGACAAACCTAGTCAGTCGCACCGCAGGCCGTAGATGAGCATGAAGAGGAAGAGTTGTGGTCACCATCACCACCAGAAACAGCCTTATCAGCATCGCTTGCTGGACCAGCGGCAACACTGGAAGAGGATTGTGAGGAAGAGGAGACAGAGGAGGAATGT
Source organism: Bombina bombina (assembly GCF_027579735.1). Classification (NCBI taxonomy): domain Eukaryota; kingdom Metazoa; phylum Chordata; class Amphibia; order Anura; family Bombinatoridae; genus Bombina; species Bombina bombina. The sequence continues at coordinate 677,377,806 of NC_069501.1, read as the reverse complement.
GGCTTTGAGGAGGAGGAGGAAAACCAACCACAATAGGCATCCCAGGGTGCTCATTGTCACCTATCTGGTACCCGTGGTGTTGTACGTGGCTGGGGGGAAGAAGATACTTTCAGTGAGATCACTGAGGACGAGGAACGGGACATGAGTAGCTCGGCATCCAACCTTGTGCAAATGGGGACTTTCATGCTGTCGTGCCCGTTTAGTGACCCTCGTATAAAAAAGCTGAAGGAGAATGACCTGTACTGGGTGTCCACGCCACTAGACCCCCGGTATAAGCATAAAGTGCCTGAAATGTTACTGAATTACCGCAAGTCAGAAAGGATGCAGCAGTTCCAAAATAAATTAAAAAGTATGCTTTACACAGCGTATAAGGGTGATGTCACAGCACAATGGGAATCTAACAGGGGAAGAGGTGAAAGTAATCCTCCTCCTCCCACGACCACGCAAGCAAGGACAGGATGCTTTCCAGACGTGTTGTTGATGGAGGACATGCGGACCTTTTTAACTCCTATGCATCTCCACAGCCCTTCAGGGTCCAACCTCAGAGAACGACTCGTTCGACAGGTAGCATACTACCTCGCCTTAAATGCAGATCTCGACACTCTGAGGAGTGATGAACCCCTTGACTACTGGGTGTGCAGGCTTGACCTGTGGCCTGAGCTATCCCAATTTGCTATAGAACTTCTGGCCTGCCCCGCTTCAAGTGTCCTGTCAGAAAGGACCTTCAGTGCAGCAGAGGTATTGTCACTGAGAAGAGAAGTCGCCTAGGTCAAAAAAATCTAGATTACCTCACCTTTATTAAGATGAATGAGGGATGGATCCCGAAGGGACTGACATTGGGTGATACATTCGAGCAAAAAAAAGCCTGATGAGATGAGCTGCCTTTGGCTAAAAATGGTCCACACGCTGCTGTATTTTATCTTCGAATGCTGGATGACTTGCGTGACTTATCCGCCACCAACTAGGGTTCAAGCCGCAATGTTTTAGGGCACTTTCTGCCTGGGAAACAAACATCAATTTTTCTGGCCGCTGCTACAGCAGTGGCTGCAACAATACCTAATTTTTCAGGCATGTGTACATGTCAAATTTTTCTGGCCTCTGGTGCTGCACTGTGGCTTCAAAAACCAAACCAAAAAAAAGGCACGTAACAGGGATTAAACTGATAGGAATAGTACTACTTAAAACACGACTCCTATCTGGTGGCATATTAGATTGCACGCGCAGTGCCCCAAATTTGAAGTAGGAGGACCGACCAAGCATCTTTTTCCATCTCCCGGTTCCTAAAATCCATGCCATATACACATCCCCTGGTGCCGCAACTGCCTCTGGGAACCTAACCATGGGTCCCAGCCCGCACGTCTTGTAATTCTCTGTCTGGGAAATTATCTATCTATCAAATCTATCTATTTATCTATCAAATCTATCTATCTATCATATCTATCAAATGTATCTATTGCATCTATTGATCTATCTATCTAACCTATGTATCTATCTATCTATCAAATCTATCTATTTCATGGCCGGACTGTTATCTGACAGCCACTTGTGTTTCGGCCAAATGTCCGTCGGCCAAATGTCCGTCTGCCAAATGTCCGTCGGCTAAAAGTCCGGCCACGATTGCAAGCGCAGTGCCCCAAATTTGAAGTAGGAGGACCGACCAAGCATCTTTTTCCATCTCCCGGTTCCTAAAATCCATGCCATATACAAGTCCCCTGATAGGGGACGTAACAGGGATTAAACTGATAAGAATAGTACTACTTAACACACCACTCATATCTGGTGACACAGTAGATTGCACGCACAGTGCCCCAAATTTGAAGTAGGAGGTCCGATCAAGCATCTTTTTCCATCTCCCGGTTCCTAAAATCCATGCCATAAACACGCCCCCTGATAGGGGACGTAACAGGGATTAAATTGATATGAATAGTACTACTTAACACACTACTCATATCTGGTGGCACAGTAGATTGCACGCGCAGTTCCCCAAATTTGAAGTAGGAGGACCGACCAAGCATCTTTTACCATCTCCCGGTTCCTAAAATCCATGCCATATACACGTCCCCTGATAGGGGACGTAACAGGGATTAAACTGATAAGAATAGTACTACTTAACACACCACTCATATCTGGTGGCACAGTAGATTGCATACGCAGTGCCCCAAATTTGAAGTAGGAGGACCGACCAAGCATCTTTTTCCATCTCCCGGTTCCTAAAATACATGTCATATACACGTCCCCTGGCGCCGCAACTGCCTCTGGGAACCTTACCATAGGTCCCAGACCGCACGTCTTGTAATTCTCTGTCTGGGAAATTATCTATCTATCAAATCTATCTATTTATCTATCAAATCTATCTATTGTATCTATCAAATGTATCTATTGCATCTATTGATCTATCTATCTAATCTATGTATCTATCTATCTATCTATCAAATCTATCTATCTCGTGGCCGCACTGTTATCTGACATTCACTTGTGTTTCGGCCAAATGTCCGTCTGCCAAATGTCCGTCGGCTAAAAGTCCGGCCACGATTGCACGGCAGTGCCCCAAATTTGAAGTAGGAGGACCGACCAAGCATCTTTTTCTATCTCCCGGTTCCTAAAATCAATGCCATATACACGTCCACTGATAGGGGACGTAACAGGGATTAAAATGATAAGAATAGTACAACTTAACACACCATTCATATCTGGTGGCACAGTAGATTGCACACGCAGTGCCCCAAATTTGAAGTAGGAGGACCGACCAAGCATCTTTTTCCATCTGCCGGTTCCTAAAATCCATGCCATATACATGCCCCCTGATAGGGGACGTAACAGGGATTAAATTGATAAGAATAGTACTACTTAACACACCACTCATATCTGGTGGCACAGTAGATTGCACGCGCAGTTCCCCAAATTTGAAGTAGGAGGACCGACCAAGCATCTTTTTTCCATTTCCCGGTTCCTAAAATCCATGCCATCTATCTATCATATCTATCAAATGTATCTATTGATCTATCTATCTAATCTATGTATCTATCAAATCTATCTATCTCGTGGCCGGACTGTTATCTGACAGCCACTTGTGTATCGGCCAAATATCCGTCGGCCAAATGTCCGTCTGCCAAATGTCCGTCGGCTAAAAGTCCGGCCACGATTGCAAGCGCAGTGCCCCAAATTTGAAGTAGGAGGACCGACCAAGCATCTTTTTCCATCTCGCAGTTCCTAAAATCCATGCCATATACACGTCCCCTGATAGGGGACGTAACAGGGATTAAACTGATAAGAATAGTACTACTTAACACACCATTCATATCTGGTGGCACAGTAGATTGCACGCGCAGTGCCCCAAATTTGAAGTGGGAGGACCGACCAAGCATCTTTTTCCATCTCCCGGTTCCTAAAATCCATGCCATATACATGTCCCCTGGCACCGCAACTGCCTCTGGGAACCTTACCATGGGTCACAGACCACACGTCTTGTAATTTTCTGTCTGGGAAATTATCTATCTATCTATCAAATCTATCTATTTATCTATCAAATCTATCTATCGTATCAATCAAATATATCTATTGCATCTATTGATCTATCTATCTAATCTATGTATCTATCTATCAAATCTATCTCGTGGCCATACTGTTATCTGACAGCCACTTGTGTTTCAGCCAAATTTCCGTCTGCGAAATGTCCGTCGGCTAAAAGTCTGGCCACGATTGCAAGCGCAGTGCCCCAAATTTGAAGTAGGAGGACCGACCAAGCATCTTTTTCCATCTCCCGGTTCCTAAAATCCATGCCATATATAAGTCCCCTGATAGGGGACGTAACAGGGATTAAAATGGTAAGAATAGTACTACTTAACACACCACTCATATCTGGTGGCACAGTAGATTGCACGCGCAGTGCCCCAAATTTGAAGTAGGAGGACCGACCAAGCATCTTTTTCCATCTGCCGGTTCCTAAAATCCATGCCATATACACGTCCCCTGATAGGGGAACGTAACAGGGATTAAACTGATAAGAATAGTACTACTTAACACACCACTCATATCTGGTGGCACAGTAGATTGCAAGCGCAGTGCCCCAAATTTGAAGTAGGAGGACCGACCAAGCATCTTTTTCCATCTCCCGGTTCCTAAAATACATGCCATATACACGTCCCCTGGCGCCGCAACTGCCTCTGGGAACCTTACCATAGGTCCCAGACCGCATGTCTTGTAATTCTCGGTCTGGGAAATTATCTATCTATCAAATCTATCTATTTATCTATCAAATCTATCTATTGTATCTATCAAATGTATCTATTGCATCTATTGATCTATCTATCTAATCTATGTATCTATCTATCAAATCTATCTATCTCATGGCCGGACTGTTATCTGACATTCACTTGTGTTTCATCCAAATGTCCGTCGGCCAAATGTCCGTCGGCCAAATGTCCATCTGCCAAATGTCCGTCGGCTAAAAGTCTGGCCACGATTGCACGGCAGTGCCCCAAATTTGAAGTAGGAGGACCGACCAAGCATCTTTTTCCATCTCCCGGTTCCTAAAATTGATGCCATATACACGTCCCCTGATAGGGGATGTAACAGGGATTAAACTGATAAGAATAGTACTACTTAACACACCTTATTATAATGCAGAGAGAGGCAACGCAGAGAGAGGAGTCTGAAGAAGAGGAGTCAGAGGAGGAAGATGGCTTTGAGGAGGTGGAAGACCAAACACAGCAGGCGTCCCAGGGGGCTTGTTGTCACCTTTCGGGGACCCTTGGTGTTGTACGTGGCTGGGCAGAGGAAGAGACTTTCAATGACATCAGTGAGGACAAGGAACGGGACATGGCTAGCTTGGTATCCAACCTTGTGCAAATGGGGAGTTTGCGGTTGTGCAAATGGACTGTTTGCGGTTGTTTGCGGTGCGTTAAATGGGGAGTTTGGTCTGTCACTGTGAAGCGGGCGTAACCCTTACACTACCTGATCGATACAACATCACACCTGATGTTTTAAAGCACGTTATTCCAAACAATTTTGGAATGTTAGGTGATTTATGGCCTTTATGGATTAAAACCAGACTCTGCATCAACTATGTAATTTTCCGTAGGAGTTTTGCCATGGATCCCCCTCCGGCATGCCACAGTCCAGGTGTTAATACCCTTGAAACAACTTTTCAATCACTATTGTGGCCAGAAAGAGTCCCTGTGGGTTTTAAAATTCGCCTGCCTATTGAAGTCAATGGCGGTTCGCCCGGTTTGCCCGTTCGCGAACATTTGCGGAAGTTCATGTTCGCCGTTTGCGAACGGAAAATTTTAAGTTCGCGACATCACTATTCTGCAGGAGGTGGTGTTCAATTTTAAATAAATGCTCATATGACCTTGTGTTATTGGTCATTGAGGAATCATTAGACTTGAATTTAAGATCAAATCTGAGATTGAAACCACTAAACTGCAGGGTTACCATATAATAGTCGAAGACAAAACACAGGAATGGTGACCAAGCTAGACAACATGGTCACTAAGTATAGAAATTAGTTGATTGCTTTCAAACATAAAAAACTGAATACAGTAGATAGTGACTATAGGGATAAATGCATAAATAGGTGATTGTATGGCAAGAATAAAACCCCTAGATTTAAATGAAGAAATACACAGGCTAGGAACACTCTTAGCATAGTGGACAGCAGTGGGGGCGATTCATCTGGCACTGATAATGTGGAGAGTAACATCAATACTAAGGAGTCCACCAATCAGACAGTCTTTTTCTGGGGTTGGCACGAGATCAACTGCCATACCTCTGATACCCACAGAACAAAGAGACGGCTGCATATTAGGAGAGGGGGACACAAATTGCAAAAAACAACTAAAGAAGAAATTAATATTGTTTTTAAACTCAGTTCTAGACCCCTCAGTGACGTTGAAATTTCGGTTTTAAATCTTGGATTGTCATTTGTACCTACCCCTAAGTGTGATGTAATTAACATTTATTTCGACATTCACAAATTGCAAAGGCAGCTTAAGTTGAAAGAACACTTTCAAGGGCGTACCATAATGGCACCAACTGTGTTTAAAAAAAATCTGCCTTTGAACCCCTGAATACCCATCCATCCATTAAGGGTTTTACACGAATGCTATGTCATGATGTTAATAAAATGAAACCATTTACCACTTACTCCAATTTGAATGTAGAGGAGCGACTGGCTGTTAAGGCTTTAAGCAGTGATAACACCATAATTATCCACTTGGCAGCTAAGGGGGGATCTATTGTTATACAGGATTATGCTAATTATAGAAATCTGCCTTTGAACCCCTGAATACCCATCCATCCATTAAGGGTTTTACACGAATGCTATGTCATGATGTTAATAAAATGAAACCATTTACCACTTACTCCAATTTGAATGTAGAGGAGCGACTGGCTGTTAAGGCTTTAAGCAGTGATAACACCATAATTATCCACTTGGCAGCTAAGGGGGGATCTATTGTTATACAGGATTATGCTAATTATAGAACTGAGGCCTTGCATCAACTCTCAGATACCACAGTCTATCTAAAACTCAAGGGAAACCCCTCAGTGGTTTTCAAAAAAGTTATTGATGAGTATACACATAGGGGTTATGAATCAGGATTACTATCTGAGCAGGAGGTTGAATTCCTAATATCTTATCACCCCAAAATTCCTATACTATATTTATTGCCTAAAGTGCATAAGACTCTTAAAGATCCCCCTGTCATACCCATTGTGTCTGCCAGGGATTCCTTATCGAGTCTGGCCATCTATATAGATTTTCACCTACAGCCAGTGGTGAAAGGTATTCCTGTGTATTTGAAGGACTCGCCCAGTTTGATTACATCTCTGAGGAGCTATGTGGGGCTTCAGGCTGATGACGTTCTTTTCACCATGGATATGAACAGCCTCTACACCTCTATCCCCCATGAGGGTCAAACAGAAGATAGGTGGGTGATAGAGTGGCGCACAAGGCTAAGTTCCCAGATAAAATAAAAAAGATAAATACCAATATCCTTATAAGAATGTATATATATATATATATATATATATATATAGATAGATAGATAGATAGATATATATATATATAAAAATGCTAATTAGGCACTAAATAGACGTTGAATCAATAAGATTATTTATTAATCAAATCTCAAACTCAATAACATGAATTAGATAAAATAGATTAAATAAAACAAATTGAACAGACAAACAAATTTGTATAAATAAATATTAAATGAATTAATTCTGGCAGTTAAAAAAGAAACAACTAATTAAATTTGATAAATTCTGATATGATGTGGCCACATCGTCTAAAATCAGCTAATTAAATACTAAAACCAAACATTTAATCATATAAAAGAGAAGTAAACAATGATAAGAGCATGTTCTAAAGAGGTTAGTACTCTAATAAGTAGACGCTTACTACAAAAAGAGAACTTGTACAGAAGTTATAAGTATATATATAAAAGTGTACTTCTGCTAACATCAAATCATTGAAAAAACGGCAATCCGATAATACGGCTTAAAAGTTCAAATTTCCCTTTTTGTGCACAAAAGGAAAGTGCCAAGTGAAAAAGTCACCAGAGCCAATGTAATAGTATATAGCTAATGGGTTAAAATAAATCTCCAAGTGGTGAGTCTCTCCAAATACTTGTAGGGTATTAGTGTGGATTACTGACCGGTCAGATAAATGTTCGCTCCAAAAGTAATGTAGTTATATTTGAAAGTATAATCCTACGTACCTGACAGACTTGCGGCTAAGAGTGACTCCGATATTATACCCGCACTCACGGCAGAGTGGGCGGCTGTGAGCACTACACGCTGAGCTTGTTTCCTGCTCCCAAGCGTGACTCCAGCGTCTTCACTGTCTGCGTACGTGCTTTGTCACCTGACAGCTAGCATCCAATGGGGACTCTCCAAAAGTGGTCCGGATTCAAATGTCACTTTCAAGTGTAGAAAGTAAAGGATGTCCAATGTGGGGTCCAAAAGTTAGTAAGTCTCTTCTACGCGTTTCGGCACGTTGTGCCTTTATCAAGATGACTTACAGGGTACCTAATACCTATTTATATAGGGTTCATCTGGATGCCATTTTTTGTTTTAACTGTTTGAGGGCTGTGTCAATAAACTTTGTTCGTTTTAGCCAGAATATTTATAATCATAACAGTCTCCCAATTTTTTACAAGCCAAAATGCTCACACAAAATAATATAATAACTGCAATATTTATTTAAAAAATATATAAGTTAATTATAAAATAGTTCATAATTGATGTATAAAAATATTAAAATGATTGATATCATTTGATGAATCTGATTACTACTTGCAAAATGGATAAATACGTATTATTTCTCTTAAAGTCGTACAAAAGTTCAATTTACTATAAAATGGTAAGAGGCTGGATAAAACTACTATATAGATTTGACCATAAAAACAGTACAGAGGATTAAAAATATATGTGCAAATATTCAATTAAAAGGATTTAGATCAAGTTATATAGAATATTTGCACATATATTTTTAATTAGCTGATTTTAGACGATGTGGCCACATCATATCAGAATTTATCAAATTTAATTAGCTGTTTCTTTTTTAACTGCCAGAATTAATTCATTTAATATTTATTTATACAAATTTGTTTGTCTGTTCAATTTGTTTTATTTAATCTATTTTATCTAATTCATGTTATTGAGTTTGAGATTTGATTAATAAATAATCTTATATTGTTATATTAGACTCTTGGAAAGAAAGACTAAGTATGAACTAAATGGATGTGTTATAACTGCTTATAAGTGAACACACTGCCCATATAATATATATGTATTCTTTGTTGCGATCATACATTAAGTTAATATAAACCCCTTGACGCTCATGTAAATCTTATTAAGCTATGGTGACCTATGAGAGGTATGGTATAAAATGTGTTCTGGAGACATGATTCCATATAAATCATCAATCCTTTAATGCCAGCTCACATATGACAGACGAAAGTGAGCCCAAATGTAACACATAGCATGCTAATGTAACGGACACTGAACAAGATACACATAGTGGGAATTTGGTTATTAGGAACCATATGATAATACGTCAGTAAGCCCCCACATCAGGATGACACACATTGGTTAACGTAGGAGCTGCAGGGTGGGCTTTACAGTATGGAATTGGTATAGCCGTGTAGCCTTTTAGCCACTTGGATATGGCACACGAAGGACGTAGAGAGCCCATTTGAACCTGACACATATTGCGATTACATTTGTGAACACCCGACTGTAACGTAAGAATCGGAGGTGGGCATATGATACAAGGAGTGTAAGAGGTTCACATACAATTCAATAACTGATTGTTGATACCGATCTGCTATGTTTATCTCTGCTAACGGTTAGTGTTTTACGAGAAATTGATTCACAATATTTCAAGGAGCACTTCTCTAGCATTGCTGGCTTATGATTGGTGTTTGAAACTGCTGTTAGATCCAATCATACCACAACCCGCAATTACGCCCATTACACACCGCCTCACATTGGCTACTGACTGGGCGGTTTGTCATGCAGGACAGGGATTGGCTAAGAACTTACACACATGCACTACTTAAGAGGGTGGCACCCAGGCCTCGGCTTGAACGATCCCATTGAGAAAGGCTGAATAACACAGCCGAAACGCATTTGTGCTTGCAGTACGCACTTTGTTGTGCACTATTTGTTGGTTTTAACACTGTCCCTAGTCCCTGACACCTGAAGCTGAGGGAGCTGCTATCGGCCAGGAAACAGGGGGGCTAGGTGTACAGTTTTAGTGTGGGTACTTTATCAAGGCATATCCTTGTTTTTACTTTGGTCTTTATTAAAAATTCAATTTTTTAACCCTTACGTATTTAGGGATGAGTGCTAATTAAACCCTAAACCTTTCTGGTTCTCTTACCAATTCCTAGTGTACCCTTATATACCAACCTTTACATGGCATGGTACGTGCAAGTGGCCATGAAACCATTTGCTCACCCTCACATCAGATATTATGTACGTTACATTGATGATGTGTTCTTGGTGTGGGGGGGTAGTGTAGGTGATTTGGAGCAGTGGGTGTCATGTTTGAACTCAATGGACTGTCCCATATGATTTAAATTGGAGTATAGTGAGACTGTGATACATTTTTTGGATCTCAATATATTCAAGGTTGATGCCTGTGATGGTTGCTCTTTTGATACATCATTATACATGAAATCAACTGAATAAAACTCCTTATTGGAGGTGAGAAGCTTCCATCCCAGGCACCAAAAATGTGGAAAGTCATGTCACAACTCACCAGAGTCATCTGCAACAAAAGTGAGGTACCCACTATGATGGAGCAGCTCACAGAGATGTAAAAGAAACTAGTAAGACGCGGTTATGACGGTGTAATGGTCCGAAATACCAAAGAGAGACTAATGGAATCCACAGTGGAAACTAAACATAAGAAACCTAAAGATGACATACAATTGAATTTTGTGACCACATATACCCCCATGTGTGAGATGTTGAGGAAGTCAGTACATCAGCATTGGTCTCTTCTTGAAACAGATCCATCACTCCTATTCTAGAAGATGAAGCCTCCATGGATGGTGCACAGGAGGGCCAATAATCTGAGGGATATACTGGTGAAAACCGACCCAGTTGGATGCTATCAAAAGGATACCTGGTTGAAAACTTTGAGCAAAGGGTGTTTTCCTGTGGAATTTGCACAACATGCAACAGCATGATAAGAGGGAAAACCTTCCAACATTACCACATATATATATACATGTTCACTTGCCCATGTTCCCTGGTCTATATCGGAAAGACAATTACAAGCTTCAGGGACAGGATGGCCAACCATCGTTGTGCCATCCGGGAAGCCCTCAATAAGGGGGACTCGGAGCAACCAGTGGCACGCCACTTCGCTAGATGTAATCATGGCGTTTCTAGTATGAAAACAATGCTGATAGACCATGTTCCTCCACTTACTAGAGGGGGCAATAGAGCCAAAAGGCTCCTACAAATGGAAACCAAATGGATCTATGCTTTGGACACTTTGATACCAAGAGGTACAAACACCTTCCTGGATTTTGGGCCATTCTACACTAAATAACCAATAACTGGACGCATGCAGAATCATAATTCAGTTGGCTGAATAGAAGAAGGTACCTTATGGGGATCAACATGAATGTTCTTTCTAGTGTGTACCCACGGGTTTCTACCTATACTCCTGGAGACATGAAGAGGGTAGTAATTGATATATAAAGTTTCATATAGAAGGCTAATACTTAAATTTTCATTACAGGTTGCTTTTTATAAACGGGATGACAACACTGTGCTTATGTATTACTGCAATAGGATGTATTTAATTTTTAGATTTTTGATTTGATATGCTTTTTATGTAATATTTCTTACACCGAGTGTAATTATCCTTCTAGTTATGGGATTTGATGCTAATGTTGACTTAATGAGTGACATGTATGATGGTTACATTTTAAGAAAATATAGTACCATATAAAGTTATGCACTGTACTGTGCCTTTTGTCACCAAGATGGAATATTGGCATCTTTCGCTGTTAGTTATACAGCGATATCCCATGTAGCTAGATACATGATTACGCTTCTGTGTATAGGTTACCATGGTAACAGATGGCCAATCGATCGGCTGTGATGTGTCACGCTTACACCGTAGCATGATGATGTCACTATGGGCCTATGCAACAGAGCAGGTTGCTTTTAAAATGTATATAAGGTGGGTGATGGTATGTCATGTTATGTGTTTCTTTGGGGATACATTTTTGATCCTTCTTTGACATTTGACAAAGGTGTAATGATACACTGAAATGTTATGTCTTTTTACTAATAATTTGAAATAAATACTACATTTTATGAAGACTAGCGAGTGCCTTTTCTATGATCGAGATCGAGAACGTTCCTGAAGTATATCAGTCTGATCCCACCTAGTAAGGTCAGTCCAGCACCAAATTATCAGGCAAGCCTCCTCTGAACAAGGAGCATGACAACCCCAGATGATTATTTCGGCCTTCATTGGACCTCATCAGTGAGATGCAGCCACATTCCTCTAAGCACATTGGGCAAGGACTACACATCTGGTTTCTTCCATCACCCTTAGGGAGAACTTCCCCAGGCTCATTATACAAATGCATACAGAAACACAAGCGCTCTACCAGGAATAAATAACAGCTCAGTAGCTAGTTCTATGGCCAGTTACTACCCAGGAGCAGCCACTTTAGCTCAATTGTGCTTTTCACAGAGGAGAATTGTCCTGAAGTATATCAGTCTAATCCTGCCTAGTAAGGTCAGTCCAGCACCAAAATACCAGGCAATCCTCCTCTGAACAAGGAGCATGTCAACCCCAGATGATTGTTTCTGCCTTCATTGGACCTTGTCAGCCACATTCCTCTAAGCACATTGGGCAAGCAGTCAATGCCTGGCTTCCCCATCGCCCTTAGGGATACTTCTCCAGGCTCATAATACAAATACATACAGAAAGAGTAGCACTCTACCAGGAAAGAACAACAGCTCAGTAGCTTGTTCTATGGCAAGTTACCATCCAGGAGCAGAGACATTTAGCCCAATTGTCTTTTTCGCAGAGGAGAATGTTCCTGAAGTATATCAGTCTGATCCTGCCTAGTAAGGTCAGTCTAGTGCTGAAATACCAGGCAATCCTCCTCTAAACAAGGAACATGACAACCCCAGATAATTGTTTCAGCCTTCATTGGGCAGCTACATTTCTCTAAGCACATCTGCTTTCCCCTTCACTCTTAGATATATATATATATCTATGTACCCTTAGATATGAATGTGTATATATATATATATATATATATATATATATATATATATATATAGTTTGAAAACAAAGTGTTGAGCAGCGCGCTCCCTCTTGTTCAGGGACCAAACATAGGGCATACATATGGCATACATGTAAAACGCATGATTATGTAGTGGAGGGCAATACTTGTAGCTCCACCACTACTAAACAAACACATGAGATAAAATTTTATATAAACTGTAATACAACCCATGTAATATACCTCCTGACTTGTAGGGGCTGTTTGAAACAGTACATAGGGAGAACCAAGAGGTCCCTAAAAGATAGGGTGCTACAACACCTTAGATCTATTGAGGATGAGGACTCAACTACACCAATAGCAAAATAAAAAAAAAAGTCCAGGGAATTGATCATGTGCCCAGTTGGAGAAGGGGGGCAATAGAGAGAACAAATTGAACCTTATAGAGGTCTTTTGGATATTTACTCAAAACATCCATCCCAGATAGTTTAAACTTTAGGAGGGGTATTGACCTTTATGTATAAGAATATATGTACCTATATAGCAATGAGATAATTTTTAAGGTAGATATTATTTATGTGATGGAAATGTTAATACAATTTAGGACTTGAGTCATATTACATTATATGTCCTCTCTAAAAAGTTGGGCATTAATTCCACCTTTCAGGAATAATGAATTAAATTATAAATTATCTCTGTGACTAACCTTATAGTGCAGTAATATTGCAATGAATTATAAATTATCTTTTTGATAACATTTATAGTGTAGTAATATTGTACCCAGACACATATATATGATAAGATAGAGGGTATAAATACATTTGATATATGCTGTATCTTTAAGAAAAGAAGTGTATAAAAGGCCGGAAAAAGCCGGTGCTCCTCTATGCAGTGAACAAGTGCCGTGTGCACTAAACATGTCTGCTGAGGAGCATGACTATACACTGTATACTCTTTACTACGATTTAACTACTATTTTTCATGGTTTTAATGATGTTTGGAATTAAAAGACTTTTTACATTTTTACTTGCCTATGACTGGTGCTTTGGATTACTGTGTACATATATGTGTGTATATATATATATATATATATATATATATATATATATATATATATATATATATATATATTTGTGTGTGTGTATCTGTAGATATACAGTATGCGTATATACATCTGTATACACATACCTTGAAATATGCAATACCATTTTTTTATATGTTTTAATGTGTTTTGAATAGAAATACTTCAAATTTTAACATTCTTCACTTTGAAACAAAAACCTGTCTATATATATATATATATATATATATATATATATATATATATACGTTGATTGCAGTAGCCATGTTAGTCCAGAGATTTAGATATCAAAATAACAAGAGTATTGCATTGAGCAATGATACTTTTTTTATTGGACTAACTATACATTTATAAGTTGACAAGCTTTCGGAAGAGTTCCTTCCTTTATCAAGTCTGAAGCAATACTGACCAATTCAATGGAATTTACAGATTATATCTTAAAACACAGAATAGCTAAGAAGACAGAAAGTGCAGGGAGAGGAGGAGGTGTCGTAAAAATCATGAGGGGGGCTTAGGTAACAGGCAGACAGTGTCCAGTGTAGGAGAACAGACAGGGGAAATATATAGCTATACATAGAGCATATACTGACATAAAGTTATATATCAACATTGAATCAATATCTATAAAGATGTGAAATTGTATATACAGGGGGAGTACAAAAGTTAAAAAAAAAAAAGGACAAAAGTGTGGACATAGGCTTACCTGTGTACCTATGTATAAAGAATGTGGAATATACAATGTAATTGACTAAATGAAAGTATATTACAAAAAATTTTGATAATGTGTTAAGAATCCAGAGTCCACATTTAGTCCAGAATTAAACAGGTTGAAGTGCATTATCATTTTCATTTCAAAGGTTTTTCTTTCCATGGTGTTTTTGAAGTTGCCTCTGAGAATTTTGATTTTGAGGTTTTGGATGGAGTGGTCAGGTTGGGTGAAATGGTGACCAACAGGGGTGCAGTATTTTGTTTCACAGTGGTTTTTGATTGAGTGTCTGTGTAAGTTCATTCGAAGGTGCAGTTTTTGGCTTGTTTCTCCAATATAGCATCCCATTTCACATGCAGTGCAATGTATCATGTATACCACATTTGCAGATATACATGAATATGCCCCTTTAATGTTATAAGATTTATTATTGTGGTTTGCTGTGCTGCTTTCACAAACGTGTTGACACAGTTTGCAGAGTGCTTTATAGCAGCACTTGGTTCCATTCAAAGTGTTCTTTTTCTCAAGGGGTAGCTTCCTATGTACCAATTTCTGTTTTAGGTTAGGTGGTTGTCTGTATGCCAGGATTGGGGGTTTTGGAAAGATTTTTTTGAGTGTGGGATCCTCTAAGAGTAGTGGCTGTAAGTCTTTTATGATTTTTCGTATCCCTTCCACAGCAGGGTTGTATTTGACTACTAGTGGGATACGTGATATGTTTTTCTTCTCCCTGTATTGTAGTAAGTGTTCACGTGGAGTATTGAGGGCAGAGTTAATTTTTTTATTTATAATCCTTGTTTTGTAACCTTTTTCTCTGAATGATTGGGACAGTGTGATGAGGTGTTTGTCACGGTCCTTGGTATCTGAGCAAATTCTGTGGTATCTTGTAGCCTGACTGTAGATTATGGATTTTTTAATGTGATTGGGGTGGGAGCTGGAGCTGTGGAGGTAGCTGCATCTATCTGTTGGTTTCCTGTATACAGATGAGTGCAGTTTGCCATTTGTGATGGATATTGTTGTATCCAGGAAGCTGACACAGTCTCTAGAAAAGTTCATTTTAAGCTTGATTGATGCATGAAATAGATTAAATGATTTATGAAAATGTTCAAGGTTTTTTTCTCCTTCTGTCCATATGATGAAAATATCATCGATGTAGCGAAAGTATTTGAAGGGTTTTTGAGGGTGAGTGGCTAGGAATCTCTGATCTAAGTCAGCCATGAAGAGGTTTGCGTACTGTGGTGCCATTTTGGTGCCCATGGCTGTTCCCATGGTTTGTAAGTAGATGGAGTGGTTGAAGATGAAATAATTGTGAGTAAGTATAAATTCTGTAAGTTTACTGACTGTAGAAGCACTATATGTCTGGTTAGGGCTGTTGGAGGAAAGAAAGTTTAAGCAGGCATCAATACCATCTTTATGTGGAATATTGCTGTACAGGGATTCCACATCCATTGTCACAAGTATAGTATCCTCTGGCAATTCTGTTATCTGGCTGATTTTGTTAAGAAAATCAGTGGTGTCTTTTATAAAGCTAGTGGTGTTAATAACTAAGGGCTTAAGAATATTCTCCACTAGGCCCGATAGTTGCTCAGTCAGAGTGTCCATGCCTGTTATTATTGGTCTTCCTGGGTTCCCTGGTTTGTGGATTTTTGGGAGCATGTAGAATTTCCCTATGCTAGGGTTAGAGGGCACCAGTTTGTCCAGTTTATGTTGCGTGTGTTTAGGGAATGTTTTAATTATTTTTCGAAGTTGCAAAGTGTATTCCTGGGTGGGGTCCTTTTCCAGTTTTTTGTAATAAGTTTGATCTGATAATTGTCTATTTCCCTCTGTGATGTAGTCCTGTGTATTCATGATCACCACTGCTCCTCCCTTGTCCGCAGGCTTAATGGTAATATTTTCATTATTTCTTAAGTTTTTTATAGCGTTTTTTTCTAAGTGTGAGAGGTTATACATTATTCTTTTCTGCTGTGTGTTGAGCAGAGATGCAGTTCTCAACTGGAAGCTTTCAATATAGCTGTCAAATTTTGTGTTGCGTCCTGCTGCAGGTGTGAAGATTGTGTTCTTTTTCTTTTCATTGTAGTCCTCCCTAGTGCTGGTATTTTCTTTGTCATAGAAGAATTCTTTTAGTCGCAATCTCCTGAAGAATTCCTCTAAGTCTGAGTACAGTTGGATTTTGTCTAGATTTGTACTTGGACAGAATGATAATCCTTTAAACAGTACTGATATCTCTGGCCCTGACAGGTGGTAGTTTGAAAGGTTCACAATCCCTGAGTTTTCTGTGTGGTTTTCTTGGTTGGTGACAGTTTGAGTTTTAAATGAGGTGTTGTTATTGTCTGTTGACGTTTGGTCATTTGTTGTTGTAGTTGATCTGTCACCTGGAGCTCTGTTTTCTTGCATTTGGTGTTTTATTCTGTTTTGTGACAGGCATGCAAGTTTCTTCTTGATAAAATTTTGTTGTTGTGTTTTGTGGAAGTGTTGCATTTCTTTTTTAATTTCTTCATTGTACCCATTATTTTCTTGTAGTTTTTGTAGTAGGAGCTGATTTTGGTCTTTTATTATTTGCTTTTTGCTGTATAGTTGATGAATTAGGTTATTTCTCAGTTTCTCACTGGTACGTCTGCAAAGTTTTTCAGCATACTCACAGTTATGAGTGGATTCTTAATTTTCAGTCCATTTGGAATGAGATTCATTTTTTTGCAGGATGATAGGAAGTATATATCACTGTTGATCTGTGTTTCTTTTGTGATCAGTTTCATGATTTGCTTCTTATTATGGCTATATTCAGTATCTTCCATAGTCACGTTGATTGCAGTAGCCATGTTAGTCCAGAGATTTAGATATCAAAATAACAAGAGTATTGCATTGAGCAATGATACTTTTTTTATTGGACTAACTATACATTTATAAGTTGACAAGCTTTCGGAAGAGTTCCTTCCTTTATCAAGTCTGAAGCAATACTGACCAATTCAATGGAATTTACAGATTATATCTTAAAACACAGAATAGCTAAGAAGAGGCAATTAGCTATTCTCAGAGGCAACTTCAAAAACACCATGGAAAAAAAACCTTTGAAATGAAAATGATAATGCACTTCAACCTTTTTAATTCTGGACTAAATGTGGACTCTGGATTCTTAACACATTACCAAAAATTTTTGTAATATACTTTCATTTAGTCAATTACATTGTATATTCCACATTCTTTATACATAGGTACACAGGTAAGCCTATGTCCACACTTTTGTCCTTTTTTTTTTTAACTTTTGTACTCCCCCTGTATATACAATTTCACATCTTTATAGATATTGATTCAATGTTGATATATAACTTTATGTCAGTATATGCTCTATGTATAGCTATATATTTCCCCTATCTGTTCTCCTACACTGGACACTGTCTGCCTGTTACCTAAGCCCCCCTCATGATTTTTACGACACCTCCTCCTCTCCCTGCACTTTCTGTCTTCTTAGCTATTCTGTGTTTTAAGATATAATCTGTAAATTCCATTGAATTGGTCAGTATTGCTTCAGACTTGATAAAGGAAGGAACTCTTCCGAAAGCTTGTCAACTTATAAATGTATAGTTAGTCCAATAAAAAAAGTATCATTGCTCAATGCAATACTCTTGTTATTTTGATATATACATATATATATATATATATATATATATATATATATATATATACACACACACACACACATATAAATATATATACACACACTTACATTTCAATATATTGAAATATATATATAGAAATATCCAATGCTTATTTTGTAATTAAAAAGTTGCCGGTTGATTATTAATTGATATATTTTGCTCAATAACTTTGAGAAAAGCAAACGGAAAACTTTATTTACAATGCTTGATATATTTTGCAGCCTCCTTCTGTTAAAACTAGAGTATTGCATAATAATTACAAATACTACTTGTTATGAGATGGCAGAGGTGGTGGTACTCAGTACTGATGAGTACCTCCACAAAAAAAAAAATTATATTTAAAAAATAGAAATAATGTTTTTTCTAAGTAAATAGTTATATTAAAGAAACATCAAAACATATTAAAAAGGATATTACATATTTCAAGGTATGTGACTGGGAAGGTATCGAGATATAGAGATATATATGTGTGTGTGTGTGTGTATATATATATATATATATATATATATACACACATGTGTATATATGTGTTTATATGTGTATATACATATGCACATACAAATTTACACCTATAAACACATGAATACACACACATTTCTATACTATAATCGGCAGTTGCACACGCATCCTCAAAGGAATGTTGGCTGCGCGAGGCAGCCAAAAGAATGTCGGCTGCGTGCACACCAAAAAAAAAACCCAAAACACCTGGATGCAGCAGTCAGAAAACGGCAGGGTGGTGAAAGAATCCACCTTCCATGGATTCTTTCACTACCCTACCATTTTCAGAATCCACCTGAATGTAGTGTAGGCAAAAGAAGCCTTAAAACACGCAACCACCCGCAATAATTCACTAAAAAACACGTAACCCCCCGCAAGAAATAATAAAAAAAAAAACTCAAAAAAAACGAACCGCCTGCACAAAGTATTAAAAAACTAACTAAACACCCACACAAAGTATTAAAAAAATAAAATAAGCATAACCGCCTGTACTAAGTATTAACAAAAAGAACTAACCGTTAAATCTCTAAACTCCCATAACAGAAACTATCTAACCCTTACACTTCCAAGCCTCACAACGTCAACTAAATAAATTACAATATTAACCCCTAAACTGCCAAAACCTACAACACCAACTAATTATACTATTATCCCTAAAACCGACAAACCCCCACATTACAATAAACCTAAATAACATATAAACCCCTAAACTGCCGACCCCCCACATCACAATAAACTTAATTAACCTATTAACTCCTGAACTGTCAACACCCCACAACGCAAATATCTAATTTAATTACTAAGCCCCCTAATTTAACACCCTCCTAAATTAACACCAATTACTACTAAATTACACTTAAAATAAGAATTCCTAACATTAAATTACAAAAAAATGAATCTAACATTACAAAAAATAAGTCTAACATTACAGAAAAAAATAAACAAAATTATCAAAAAAAAAATTAAACCTAATCCCTATGAAAATATAAAAGGTCCCCAGCAGTGTGGAGGCTCCTCTTCATGTGATCGTCCGTTGCACACTGAAGATTGAATGCAAGCTACCCTATATTTATTGGGGTACCTTGCATTTCTATTGGCTGAAATTTTGAAATCAGCCAATAAGATAAAAGCTACTAAAATCTTATTAATTGATTTGAACAGCCAATAGGATTTTAGTAGCACTTATCCTATTGGCTGATTTCAAAATTTCAGCCAATAGGAATGCAAGGTACCCAAAATTGATTGTGGTACCTGACATTCAATTTTTAGTGTACGCCGGAGATTGGATGAAGAGGAGCCTCCACGCCGCTGAGGATCGCTGCTGCTGAAGACCGCCGCTGAGAACCGCCACCAAGGCCCACCGCTCCTGATCCGCGATTTGGGGAAGATCGCTTCGCACCTCTGCTCGGTGCCATCTTCGCACAGGATGAAGATAGAAGATGGAGCCGCCTGGAACAAGACCTTCTCCGCCGGACTTCAGGAACAGTAAGTACCTATTTGGGGCTTAGTCTTAGTATTTTTTTTATTTTTAAGATTAGGGATTTAATGGGCTATAAAATAGCTGATTGCCCTTTTAAGGGCAATGCCAATACAAATGCCCCTTTAGGGGCAATGGGTAGTTTAGTTTTTTTTTATTTTGGGGCAGGTTGGTTGGGTGAGGGGTCACTGGTAATTTTTAAAGTAAAAGAACTGTTTAACTTAGGGCAATGCCCTACAAAAGGCCCTTTTAAGTATTAGATTAGGGGGTGTTTTTATTTTGGGGAGAATTTTTTATTTTTATAGGGGTATTAATTTAGCTTTGAATAGCTTTGTTTATTTTTTATGTAATATATATATATATATATATACAATTTTCCAATTAAATAACCAAAAAACATATATAAATAAATAGCAAACATAAAGAGAAATGTGTGTGACTTAAAAAAACAAGGATCAGTCCAAACTATGAAAGTTATACAGCACACATACAGTATTAAATACCTTTTTTTGTATTGTTTTATAAGCTTTATTTATATGTTTGCTTAGTTTCCCCTGGTGTATTATTGATGCAAAAATAATTGAGGTAGGCAAATGTTGACAAGTTTGCTCTATATTCCATTTTGTTCTTTCAGTAAATCAGTTTCTAAATGTGACTCAGAGGAAGATAAAATTATGCAAAATTGTCTTTGAACAAAAAGAATGCAATATTCTACAGAGGTTATAAGTGTCAACATCTGTTAGTGTTAACTTGGCATTCTAATATCTATTAGGACACTTGATCGCTATGCATTTTTTTTCTCACAGTTTCTTTAGTAAATATGCTGTTAAACCTCTGTAGAAATATAACTTGTAATATCATCATGCAATTATATCTCTGTATTGTTTCTTCACACAAGGCATGATTTTAAAATTATGGATAAAAAAAGGCACTGGAGGGGGTAAAAATTAGATTTAAATAAGTGAAAAAAGTAGAAAAGAGAAAGGGGTAAGTTAGAAAGCACGACTGAAAGAAAGAAAAAAGTGGATAAGATGAGAGGATGAGTAGAATACAAAGAATTTAAAGTGAAAAAGGTAAGAAGAAGGGGCTAGTATTATATGATGATGAAGCTTTGGTTGAACTGTGTTTGCCTTGAGACCATTAGCCCTTTAATTGCCTTTGCAGCTATTTACATAGTAGTCATAGCCAGGGCTCCAATCTGAACTTATGTCCAAGCTTTTAATCAAAAAATATTAATTAATCTGCTCTGAACAAGAAACTATTATGAAAAATGACATTTAGTACCGAAAATAGGTTAACCTATCCTTATGTATATTGTTTCTTTAAACACAGCTATACAATTAAACACAGAGTTATGTGTAGAATTGATGGGCCTTTTGGTTCGTCTCTACCATTAAATTCTATATTTCTATGAGTTTCGTATGATAAAAAAACCCCAAAATTTTTTATCAGACATTATAAAATTCTAATATCCTGCCAGGCAGATATAAGTATGATTGCATTAAAATGCTTCTATAGATTTTGTTTAACATTACTGCAATTCTGGCTTTAAATGTGCCCTTGTCTAAAAGAAAATGTAGTTATTATTCTTATTAAGGGCTAGATTACTAGTGGATCGCTAATTTTTCTCAAGTCAAAAGACCTATTACTTATAAATGGTCCAGCATACCTCACACCAGACATAACTGTCATGTGGTGGAAGAGAAGCCAGATGCTGTTGAGATTAATTTCAGGAATAGCTTTGTACCTGAAATAACTGTCCTACAAATAGATTATCAGACTCTAAGTGGCTCTGATGGTCATTAGAATGAGAGGAGAAGGAAAAGGGGCTAGTAGCACTCAATCCTACCTATAAAGGAAAGGTGGGCAGAGAAATTATGTATTATTTCTAATGAACTGGCTATCCAGTGCGCAAAAATATTTACTCCATAAGTAATTTACCAATCTCGAAACTATTACAACATTATTTAAAGTGGAAATATCTAGTATTCTTAATAACCCCATACAAATGGTAAAAGAGGGGATCATAAAATGACAAAATGATACACCTCAATCCAGGTCATAAATAATTGGCTTTTATCTAGATTATAATGAATAGTATCCAGTGGCGTCACTAGGGTTGGTGTCACCCGGTGCGGTAAGTTATGGTGTCACCCCCCCCCCCCCCAGAAAGCAGACACACACAAAAACACAGGCAAACACACATACAAACATTCAGACACACTTAAAAACATACTCAGATGCACACACAAACACTCGGAAACACACTCAGACACACACACAAAAACACACACACAAAAACACTGAGACACACACACACACACAAAAACACTGACACACACACACACACAAAAACACTGAGACACACACACACACACACACACACAAAAAACTCAGACACACACACACACAAAAACACTGACACACACACACACAAAAACACTGAGACACACACACACAAAAAAACTCAGACACACACATACAAAATATGTAAACTGCACTGCATTAATTATAAAGCTCATGCCTAGAGCTGCTCCCTGGCTCAGCAGAGCATCAAATGAAAGATAAACAGAGCACTCTAAAAATAAATCACTAAAGAAAAGGTTTAGGTGCAAACTATGAAAATTCTGCTCTCTGACTCTGTTCCGCGTGCCTACCGCTTCTTATGGCCAATCACCTCTGCACTCTGCCCACCCACAGACCCCCGCCCGCCCTCCTACCTGTTCAGTGTGCACTTAGTGTACCGTAACCGTAATGGTCTGGTGGGCATCATACGTGGCTCCTTCACTTTAAAGACAGTGTCAAACAGTCATGCGGTCAGGTGCCAGGCATCCCCTCATGATTTTCCAGTTCCCGTTTAGAGAGACAGCACAGAAGTGAGTGACTCCACTGCTCCACATGTCACTGAGCAGTGAGCACAGATAGGCAGGCAGGTTTAGGCTAGCAGCGCAACTTTGCAAGCCCCACGGCATGCCCACAACATTCATAGCGAAATTGGGCAGGGGAGAAGCAAAGTACAAACAAGCAAAAGCAGCCGGGAAAACTATTTGTTGAAATTGCAGCACTGGCTCAAGGGGCAAAAAAATTGTGTGTCTACATCTTCCCCAGTCCCACCAATGTTCGCAAATGCCAGCCCCTCTAATAAAAAAAAATCTATGCATCTCAACATTGTATTTCTTTGAAATTCAATAAAATTAAAAAAAAAAAAAAAAAAAAAAATTTTTTTGTGTCACCCCCTGGTGGGTGTCACCCGGGTGCGGCCCGCCCCCCCCCCCCGCCCCCCCCCCTAGTGACGCCACTGATAGTATCACTGTAAAATTATCTATGTAAGTGGCAATAGTTACATGGGATGTCCAAAATAATAATAGGTAAAGCAATCCCTGACAAATTACGTATGAACCTCCAAATATCAGCCCTCTATTCTGGGCAGATGTTAGGTACTGAAATACCATGAGGCAAATAATATATAGAAAATGATGTAAATCTCAATACTCTTAGTTTACACATGCAGTGGATTACATGAAATACAGCAGGTATCCTTGCGGTGATAATCCTATGATCCTTATTCAATGCATGCTTTATGCCTAGGATCTACTTATGTACCTCTAACACTTTTTACCAGTCAGGTGAGGGTATTAGTAATTGTTGGAATATATACGTGTAATCATAGTGCTATATGAACAATGTGCTCGATCTTGCCTAGAGAGTGTATACATCTAACCTGACAGGGTTCCAGATAATAAGAGTCTAAATCTGATTAACCCTTATCAGGAAACAATTTAAAGATATACCCAAAAATTATTGTTCTTGTTCATCCCTTGGGGCATTACTGTATGTAAATTAAAAATCCATTTTGTTTACATCTTTAAAAGTCTCTGTTCAGTAGCTCCCCATCTGATACCTGGTCTTAATCTTTCTAACCCCCAACATCTGAAATCTTTAGGGCTGCCATTGTGTGAATGCAGAAAATGTTTCCACACAGTCGTGATTTTTTTACCATTCTCTACATCTTTATGGGCCTTTATAATATTACTCAGATGTTCAGTCATACGGGCACCCATACATCTAGTGGTCATTCCTACATAATAAAGATTAAAATTGCAGGAAATACAGTAAATCACATTGGTACTCTTACAATTTATAAAATCCTTTATTTGCCAGTTTTTACCAAATCTATCCATCATGGTCTGTTTTTTGGTCATATACTGACAGACTTTACAACTGCCACATGCTATTGAACCTTTAAAAATGGGTGCTTTGTTGACATTTCTATCAAAGTGACTTCTTGTTAGTGAGCCACTGATATTATTCGCCCGTCTAAAGGTAAAGGATGGTATATCTGGGATTAAGGATTTAAGTAGTTCATCCGCTTGAAGGATGTGCCAATGTGTTTTTACAATATAATTAATGTGATCACTAGCAGTTAAGTATATGGTCACAAACCATACGGTATCATCAGTTTTTTAAATTTGGGGGTAAGTAGTTCTTTCCTGTCCCTAGTTAGAGCTTTATTATAAGCTCTGGCAAGAGATTTCTTGGAATAACTTCGTTTAAGGAGTCTAGTTTTTAAATCCAATGATGCTATTTTGAATGTATCTACACTACTACAATTTCTTCTTAGACGCAAGTATTCACCTACCGGTAATCCTCTTATTGTAAAGGGATGGTGGTGGCTACTGGCTAGAAGTATATTATTAGTATGGTACGGTTTGTGAACATCTGAGTAATATTAGAAATGCCCATAAAGATGTAGAGAATGGTAAAAAAAATCACGACTGTGGCGAAACATTTTCTGCATTCACACAATGGCAGCACTAAAGATTTCTGATGTTGGGGTTTAGAAAGATTAATACCAGGTATCAGAGGGGGAGCTACTGAACAAAGACTTTTAAAGATGTAAACAAAATGGATTTTTAATTTACATACAGTAATGCCCCATGGGATGAACGAGAACAATAATTTTTGGGTATATCTTTAAATTGTTTCCTGATAAGGGTTAATAACCCTGTCAGGTTAGATGTATACACGCTCTAGGCAAGATCGAGCACATTGTTCATATAGCACTATGATTACACGTATATATTCCAACAATTACTAATACCCTCACCTGACTGGTAAAACGTGTTAGTGGTACATAAGTAGATCCTAGGCATAAAGCATGCATTGAATAACGATCATGGAATTATCACCGCAAGGATACCTGTTGTATTTGATGTAATCCACTGCATGTGTAAACTAAGAGTATTGAGATTTACATAATTTTCTAAATATTATTTGCCTCATGGTATTTCAGTACCTAACATCTGCCCAGAATAGAGGGATGATATTTGGAGGTTCAAACATAATTTGTCAGGGATTGATTTACCTATTATTATTTTGGACATCCCATGTAAGTATTGCCACTTACATAGATAATTTTACAGTGATACTATTCATTATAATCTAGATAACAGCCAATTATTTATGACCTGGATTGAGGTGTATCATTTTGTCATTTTATGATCCCCTCTTTTACCATTTGTATGGGGTTTATTAAGAATACTAGATATTTCCACTTTAAATAATGTTGTAATAGTTTCAAGATTGGTAAATCACTTGTGGAGTAAATTTTTTTGCGCCCTGGATAGCCAGTTCATTAGAAATAATACATAGTTTCTCTGCCCGCCTTCCAGGGATGATGTGCACTTGGAGGTGTGCATATAGTACTCTATTAGGACTGGCTAATACCTAAGCAAAAATTTATATAATGGTCACGGTCTCGTAATGACTTTTCATCACACAAGTTGATACTGGGAGTTTAATATGTATAGGTAAAAGTGTACTGGCATTTTATGATACTCGGTGCACATATATGTTTTTAAGTGTATACGATTAACACATTATTCTAGCTGTTACAACTATACAGCTAGTTAAGCCTATTATAATTTACATCTCTTAAATCCATAGAATTATTATATAATCCACAAACCAGTTAGTTTATTATGGTTGTAACATTTTTAATATAGACTTGGTAAGTCACTGTGAGTAAAATCCTATAATGAGCGCGATGTAGTCTAACGTAAGATGTGTATCAACAGTCACAATTATTCATGCCTCATGTATGTTCAACCAATTGAAAGAGTGTTGAATTATTCCTACACACCCCCACAGTATAACATATATGGAGAGGTGTGTAGTATAAGTTTCACTGCTATTGGTTGATTAATGCACCGACACAGTTTATAGGGCAATAGTTGGTATAGCTTTGGCTTGTTCATTTTCCCTTTATTTGACAACGGTTAACATTGAGAAAGGCCGGTTAATGGCAGAAACACGTTTGTACTAATTATACCTGTTGTTATTACCGTGTTTATCACTCCTGTCACCTGAAGCCGAAGCTTCCAGTTTTCGGCCAGGTAACAGGGGAGTGATACACAGACTTTTATGGTGGGAAGAGTGTTTGGTTTGGTTTGGTTTACAGAGGTTACTCTGATTTTACTTTTAGATACTGAAATAAAATTTAGTTTTATGTTTATCCGTTATAGGTAGGATTGAGTGCTACTAGCCCCTTTTTCCTTCTCCTTACATTCTAATGTATATAATTGAGGGGTAACACCAGTACCTTTCTGGTTCCTTTCCCTGCCTCATATTGTACTTTACGTAGGGCCAGTAACTTATCCATTTTGTTATAGCTCTGATGGTCATACCATTAAATTTTCGCCTGGAAGAATAGCCAATATTTCCCTAGACGGTGATGTATTGACCATATCTTTACACAAAGGAGATCCTAAATTCTCTAAAGGGGGTGATCACTTTCATTTCCTTGCAGAAAATGAGAATATTAAGGATGATGTATTTATCCCTATGCAAGTGTATGACCTGGGGAAAAAACAAGTATGCTAAATTAAACTTAAAACAGGAAGCTAGCTATATAAGCAGAGGCTTATTGGCACAGATAGCTGAACCTTAAGTAATAAAATATCTTTCTCCCCAAGATCACTGGGTCTATGACCTAGATGATAACTCTGAAAGCTATAACATTACAGCTAAATGTTTATTATCTATCTCCATAGGTAATAAATCAGCGAAACACCTGTTTTTAGTTTTAAATAATCTCCATAATCAAATATACATTGACAATGATATCTTGCATAGATATGCCATAGATATGCCATACAAAGAGATTTGATTCATCTTTGCCTCTGGAGGTGACCCTGAAATATTTCAGGATGAAAATGCGGCCCTGAAATCAAACCAGCAAATGCCATATGCTGTGAATATGCAGGTGTCTGATGATATTGTAATCCCTGCTGGGGCTGATAAATTTCTCTTACCCTTACAGGTAAAAATGGGGTCAGAAGTTAAAAACTTCTGAAGCGCTAATTTTTATCTCCCAGAGAATATGCAAAAAATTGCCAACACACTCATCATAAAAGTGTGTTCAAACAATCCTACTTAGGGCTAGATTTATTAAAGCCCTACGGCTGCAAGTTCTCACAAGAACTTGCTCGCCGTAATTTATCAAGCAGCGGTCACCAGACCGCTGCTTCCCTAACCTCTTTGCCACCTCTAAGGTGGTGAAATTCAATCTCCTCAGTCTAGTCAGACCGAGGAGATTGACAGCTCCTGCCCGCGCTTGATTGGCTGTGCGTGGACAGGGGGCGGGATTGCACACGAGAACAAAATTGCGCTCGTGTGCAATGGCGAATACCTGCGGGTAATTTCGCCCCACCACAGGCGAGCTGAGGCGTACAGGGGCGCATATACGCGCCCCTGTCCACCTCAGCTTTAATAAATCTAGCCCTTAGTATAATCCTTGCTGCTCTCGTAAATTCCTCAGACAGTTTAAATATGTTTATAATCCCTGATCTTTTCAGTGGCTTCAGTACAGGACAAAGGCAAGGCAAAGATAATTGTCCCTACCTACCCATACTCCTATGGTAAATATTGGAACTATTCCAATACATGTTATTGTGCATAACATGACCCCACAGGATATCACCTTATCCAAGGGAATTACCAAAGGACATGCTCTGGAATCCAGTTATTACACTTTTGAATTCTAGAATAATGTAGTCAGGCTTAATACCTGAAAGGTATTTAACCGAAGAGCAATCAATAGAACAATCCTTTGCATCCATGCCAGAATGATTATTCACAATTCTGTCTATTTATCCTTTCAACTCAGAGGAAGGCATCTGTAAAATTGAAGAAGCCTCCCTGGTGTTTGATCAACCGATCATAGAGCAAGAATACCCCAATAACCAGAATCCTGGGGTAATGAAAACTATAATCAAGGGGACCTCATCTCTATGCTTGAAGAAGCTTATGAGATAGGATAGCCTGAAATCTCTCCAGGATTTCAGCAAATAGTCGAAGAGCAAATCTCCTTAGCTAATGGCTGCTCCAGTGATGATGAACGACAACAGCTACGAGAACTCCTAATGGAATACCAGGATATTTTTGCTAGGGATTCTTACGACTGTGGGACCACATACCTACACATTGCAAGAATCCAAACAAATCCCAATGCACCACCTGCATTTATTAAACAATACAGCATTCCCTTAGCTTCCTATGATACTCTATCAGATATCATAAGGAAGAAAGGGGTATCATCAGACAGGTACATAGCTCTTATAATAATCCTATTCTAGGTATTCTTAAATTCAATGGACAATGGTGTTTGTTTGCTGACTTAAGACAGCTAAATAAATGAGTGTACATGTCAGGCTGGCCTGTGCCATATATTGTACAGTGCCTAGCGCAGATGCAATGGATCCAAAATATATACTGCCATTGATTGTGCACAGGAATATTGGACCATAAAGGTACATGAGGAAGACCAGTATAAGCTCTCATTCTCCTTCCAGAAGGTCCAATATGCATTCCAAAGATTTCCATTTGGATACATAAATTCAGGACATGCATTTGCAGTATTATGCATAAGGCTATGCCTGATGCGCTAGAAAGGGGGGGGGGGCATTATCTTATGTTGATGATGTGTTAATCAAAAGCACAGACTTTGAAAAACATATCACAGAGCTTAAACATGTCCTCAGCCAACTTAAAAGGGCTGGTGTCAAATTATCCCTACAAAAAGCTCAATGAAGCCGCACTCGTGTCAACTTCTTGGGACAGGAGGTTACTTCTGAAGGGTTAAATCCTCAGAAGAAAAAGGTTGAAGCCATAATAAATTCTAAGAACCCAACTAACTTAAAGGGATTAAGATCATTCCTGGGTATGACAAATTATTCTCGCAAATTTATAGATAATTAGACAGAATTGGCTAAACCACTGATACATCTTTTAAAGAAGGATGTAGTATGGCACTGGAGTGAGGCTCAAGGGGCAGCCTTAAGAGAGCTGAAGAGGAAACTCACTCAAGCACCTTGCTTAGTTTACCCTGAAGGCAGTAGACCTTTCTACCTAGAAACAGGTTACACAGATGTAAGCATGAGTACTGTTTTATACCAAAAACATGATAGTTTTAACAAAGTTATTGCTTATGCGAACAAAACCCGCATAACAGCTTGGACTCTTTCCTTACAAGGCTTGCCTTTAGAAATTCGCTATAAGCAAAACAAAAAGAATCCAGTCACACAGGGGCTTGCTGAGATTCATGACTGTACTGCTAAAGATCATGGGGAAGAGTTAATAGAAGATGATTTCCTGGAGGAACAATTGCTTTCCCAATATAAAATATACAATGAGGACCAGTGTCAAACATTACCTTGGGTATAAGTTGATGGTTGTTCTTACCATGCCACTATTTATAATAGTGGCATGGTAGTTGCTGGTATAAGCATTGGCAGTCACTGGCATTGGTATAGCTTGGGCAAATGGATTCCCAATTTCTGTAGGATTCAACATTGGACCAAGATCCATTCAAGTTGCAGAAATAGCTGCTGTTCTAAAAACCATTGAGATGGCTATTGAACAAGGTATTCATGAATTTGTGATCATTACTGACTCAAATTATATGTGTGACAGTTTTGTTGAATACCTGCCAACTTGGAAAAGAAATGGCATCCAGAAAACTAGCAACAAACCAGTCAAACATGGCAAGTTCTTCTGCAACATTGATACATTAGTGGTTTCCAATGGGTTAACCATACACTGGAAAAAGACCAAGGGTCATTCCAGAATTTAAGGTCCTGATAAGGAAGTCAATGATCTTGAAGATTCCTTAGCCAAGCAAGGAGCCATAAATGGAGAGCTCCTCAATATTGACCACTTAATGGCTGCAATTCAGGTAGAGGCCAATACCAGAAGTCAGGCTAAACAACAAAATGAGCCTAACCTGGTATAATGGAGTCAGGATTCTCCTAGTGAGGACCTGATAACTAGTCAAAAAGAAGACCACATTATAGGTATTTTCTATAAACATATAGAAAATCCTGAAAACAACCTCATCTTAAAATATGACTATATTGGTAAGGAAGAGCTTAGAATCTTAATGAAGTCCAAATCACAATTCAAATTACAGGATGGTTTGTTAACTAGAACCTCCAAAACAGGTATCCAACAATAGGTGGTACCTACCCACCCCAGAGGTCTCATGCTTCAACATGCCCATGATGCTCCCACATCTGGCCATCGTGGTGCCAAATTAACATAAGAAATAATGCATGACTACGCCTTTTGGCCGCATATGTTGAAGGATGTTCAAACATAATGTCAATATTGTTTAATC
Organism: Bombina bombina; assembly: GCF_027579735.1. Classification (NCBI taxonomy): domain Eukaryota; kingdom Metazoa; phylum Chordata; class Amphibia; order Anura; family Bombinatoridae; genus Bombina; species Bombina bombina. Next base: position 677,346,946 of record NC_069501.1, on the reverse strand, counting down.
TGTCCATATTTCTAACCCACTGCATCAATGCATTGAGCACCATTGCAGAAAAGGGGGATGGTAATGCCATGGTCAGATATACAAATTTTATTGGTCCAGTAACTAGGTTATCAAGAGGTAACAGATACATGTTCACAGTAACATGCCTGTTCACCAAATGGGTAGAGTGCATCAGTGCACCTAATAATATTGCTGAAACTTTCATAGCATTGCTCTTTAACCACGTGTTTCCCAGATTTGACTTACCCCAGTGAATCGAATCCAATCGGGAGATCCACTTCACTAGTGAAGTGATGACAAAAATGTGGAAGATACTAGGAGTTAAAAGAAAGCTCTATATACATATAGAGCTGCCTCTAGTGGTGATGTAGAGCGTTATAACCAGTCTATTGTGAAAATACTCAAAACGTTTGTGAATGAAACAGGTAAGGACTGAGATGTAAAATTTCCTCTAGTCCTAATGGCATTAAGAGCAACACTAAGTAGTGCTACTAAAATGTCTCCTTTTGAATTGATGACTAGTAGAAGAATGGTTCTACCTCAAAATTTACTGCACCGTACATCAGACCAGAACTTAATAAATGCTGCTACTACCCATCAATATGTGGAAAGTTTTAGAAAGCATCTGCAATATGCTTTTGCATTTGCTCAAAGGAACGTAGAGAAGGCCACAACTGCTGCTAAAACTTATTAAGACCTCAACACTTCCAAAAAGGAATATGAAATCAATGATAAAGTTTATCTTTATAACTTTGAAAGAGATCAAGTCAAGGAGAGGAAATTTCTTCCCTCATGAAAAGTCCTTTTGTCATTACTGACAAAATATCTCCAGTTGCCTATAAAATTAGGAGCCCTAAAAATTATACTTTTTTAGATAAATACATCCATATTAATCAGTTGCATGTGTGCCACCCTAGGTCCCAACTTCAAGACATGGAGGGAGAATGACAAACCATATCCCCAAACACACTAATAAAGTGTTGTAGTTTAATAGATGAATAAGATGTCTAGCTAAAAAAAAAAATAACGGAGTCTCTTCATAGCAAAACTGTCTATGATGCATACTGTCAGTACACTCACCAATTACCAATGGATTTAAGTCAATTCCAATACATGTGCCTTACATATATTAAAAGGGGGATTTATGTCAATGTATTGCTGAGTGGCATTGGATAAACTACATATGAATCACATAATTTAATATTTCATTTTAGCTAATATCTACTGATATGAATTGATTTGGCTAAGCTACAGCAGTGCATTTGTAAATAACTGAGAAGGGTGACACAGACCATCCCTCTTGCTGCTTAAGACATCTAAGAGTTCAAAAGCCAACCCAAATTTTTTTTCTTTCATGATTCAGATAGAGCATGCAATTTTAAACAACTTTCTAATTTACTCCTATTATCAATTTTTCTTCATTCTCTTGCTATCTTTATTTGAAAAAGAAGGCATATAGGCTAAGGAGCCAGCAAATGTTTGGTTCAGCACCATGGACAGCACTTGTTTATTGGTGCTGTCCAATCAGCAAGGACAACCCAGGTTGTTCACCAAAAATGGGCCGGCATCTAAACTTACATTCTTTCTTTTCAAATAAACATACCAAGAGAATGAAGAACATTTGATAATAGGAGTAAATTAGAAAGTTGCTTAAAATTGCATTCTCTATCTGAATCACAAAAGAAAAAAATTGGGTTCAGTGTCCCTTTAGGGTCACTTCAAAGAAATTTTTGATCACTTCCTAGAATTGTGTAATAAGATTTCCTATTAGATCAGAGACACCAGAAGTCTGCAGTATGAGATACATTTCCAGGATGGCTAGGAAATGTAAATATCTATTATCTAGGTGTTAATTGTCCCATACTGAGTTAAATATACAAAACCCTAGAACCTATGTCAGATTCAAATGCCCTGGGTATTATAGGGGGAAGTTAAAAGTTCATATAACATTTTAAAGTCTAAAATATTTTTTTAGATAACTTTCAGATGTTTAATTTGTACCTTAGTATGGTATAAATGTAAATAAATGAGTCTAAGAGATTGTCTATGTTTATATAATATATTAAATATGAAATGAAGTGAAGTGAATATGTATCTGTATTGAATTCAAAATGTTTGACAGATTTTTAAATTAACAACATTTGCTTTATTCCAGAATCTGATCCCAATGAGGTTTGGAAATTAATACATCTTCAATAAGTTGTCCAATGAATTATATCATATCTGTGTTTTCATGCATTCAAAATAACATTATCAAGAGATGTACTAAATATGGAGTATATTTATATTAATAGGAAATGAGAATCCAATAAATATATCTGTATTATTAGTTACTATAGAGTTGACTTCTAATTACATATATAATATAAGATGGTGACTGGGAAATTCAATATATACCAGTATATTAAATGAACTGATATATTAATTAATATCATACTGAAAGTATTACATTAAAATTCTTTTAAGTCCCCTCATAAAAATTTAAATTTTAAATACATCCCTTAAAATATTAAGTAAAATTGTATTGAGACACACACTGAATATATGTGTATTATATGTAAGCAGATATGCAATTAGAAATATGTCTAATACTAAATCATTATACTCATGTTTGGTATTGAAATACACATGTTCAGCCAAACTAAATAATACCATATCAAATTGACCAAATAGTTTATTGAGCAATGAAATATGAGTTTATTAAATAGACATTTGATAAAAATATATAGCCCTGTAATTGAGAAACAGAATATTTTAAATATGAAATGAAACTACACTCCTACTCCTGTTGCCCTCCGGTGTCCGATATGGGAATTACAGACAGATATATTTAATTTAAAGGGACAGTCTACACCAAAAAAAATAGATAATCCCTTTATTACCCATTTCCCAGTTTTCCATAACCAACACAGTTATGATAATATACTTTTAACCTCTGTGATTATCTTGTATCTAAGCCTCTGCAAACTGCTCCTTTTTTCAGTTCTTTTGACAGACTTGCAGTCTACCGAATCAGTGCCTGCTCCCAGATAACTTCTTGTGCATGAGCACAGTGTTATCTATATGAAATATGTGAACTAACACCCTCTAGTGGTGAAAAACTGTTAAAATGCAATCTGAAGGAGGTGGGCTTCAAGGTCTAAGAAATTAGCATATGAACCTCCTAGGTTAAGCTTTCGACTAAGAATACCAAGAGAACAAAGCAAAATTGGTGATAAAAGTAAATTGGAAAATTGTTTAAAATTACATGCTCTATCTGAATCATGAAAGTTTATTTTGGCCTAGACTGTCCCTTTAAGGAAATTGAATGGCATTACCAGCAACCTATAGGCTAGATTACGAGTTTTTGTCTGTAATGGTGGGCAGTGCTAACGAGCCATTTTTTCTCACTGCTCACTTAAGACAACGCTGGTATTACAAGTTTTCTGCAAGCCGGCGTTAGCCTCAGAAAAGTGAGCACTGAGCAAAATGTAGCTCCACATCTCACCTCAATACCAGCGTTGCTTAAGTCAGCGGTGAGCTGGCTGAACATGCTCGTGCACGATTTCCCTTTAGGAAACAATCGGGCTGAGCTGTCTGAAAAAAACCTAACACCTGCAAAAAAGCAGCGTTCAGCTCCTAACGCAGCCCAATTGTTTCCTATGGGGAAATAACATTTATGTCTACACCTAACACCCAAGCATGAACCCTGAGTCTAAACACCCCTAACTTTACACTTATTAACCCCTAATCTGCTGCCCCCGACATCGCCGACACCTACATTATATTATTAACCCCATAATCTGCCGCTCCGGACACCGCCGCCACCTACATTATACTTATGAACCCATATTCTGATTCCCCCAACATCGCCGAACCCTACATTTTATGTATTAACCCCTAATCTGCCCCCCCAACATCGCCGCAACTATATTAAATTTCTTAACCCTAATCTGCCGCCGCCAACATCGCCACCACTATAATACATTTATTAACCCCTAAACCTAAGTCTAACCCTAACCCTAACACCCCTAACAAATATAATTTAAATACATCTAAATAAATTTACTATAATTAAATAAATTAATCCTATTTAAAACTAAATACTTACCTATAAAATAAACCATAAGATAGCTACAATATAACTAATAGTTACATTATAGCCATCTTAGGATTTATATTTATTTTACAGGCAACTTTGTATTTATTTTAACTAGGTACAATAGTTATTAAATAGTTATTAACTATTTAATAGCTACCTAGTTAAAATAAGTACAAATTTACCTGTAAAATAAATCCTAACCTAAATTACAATTACACCTAACACTACGCTATCATTAAATTAATTACCTAAACTAAATACAATTAACTACAATCAAATTAAATAAACTAAAGTACAAAAAAACAACTAAATTACAGAAAATAAAATAATAATTACAATTTTTGTAAGCTAATTACACCTACTCTAATCCCCTAATAAAATAAAATAGCCCCCCCCAAAATAATAAAATTCCCTACCCTATACTAAATTACAAATAGTCCTTAAAAGGGCCTTTTGCAGGGCATTGCCCCAAAGTAATAAGCTCTTTTACCTGTAAAAAAAAAAGACAATACCCCCCAAACATTAAAACCCACCACTCACACACCCAACCCTACTCTAAACCCCACCCAATCCCCCCTTAATAAAACCTAACACTACCCCCTTGAAGATCACCCTACCTTGAGCCGTTTTCACCCAGCCGGGCACAAGTGGACCTCCAGAGGGGCAGAAGTCTTCATCCGATCCGGTCAGAAGAGGACATCCAGACCGGCAGAAGTCTTCATCCAGGTGGCATCTTCTATCTTCTTCCATCCGGAGTGGAGCGGGTCCATCCTGAAGACATCCAACACGGAGCATCCTCTTCCATCCGACGGCGACTGAAGAATGAAGGTTCCTTTAAGTGACGTCATCCAAGATGGTGTCCCTTCAATTTCAATTTGCGGATAGAATCCTATCAGCCAATCGGAATTAAGGTAGGAAAAATCCTATTGGCTGATGCAATCAGCCAATAGAATTGAGCTTGCATTCTGTTGGCTGATTGGAACAGCCAATAGAATGCAAACTCAATCCTATTGGCTGATTGGATCAGCCAATAGGATTGAACTTCAATTCTATTGGCTGATTTCAATAAATGTAGATAGGTGTCGGCGATGTTAGGGATGGCAGATTAGGGGTTAATAAAATGTAACTAGTGTTTGCGAGGCGGGAGTGCGGTGGTTTAGGGGTTAATATATTTATTACAGTGGCAGCGATGTCCGGTCGGCAGATTAGGGGTTAACATTTTTATTAAAGTGTTTCCGATGTGGGGGGAGGCTTGGTTTAGGGGTTAATAGGTAGTTTATGGGTGTTAGTGTACTTGGTAGCACTTTAGTTAAGAGTTTTATGTTACGGCGTTAGCCCATAAAACTCTTAACTACTGACTTTTAAATGCGGCGTTAGGCAAATCCCATTAAAAAAGATAGGATACGCAATTGATGAAAGGGGATTTGCGTTATGCGAAAATCACAGAAAAAAAGTGAGCGGTACACCTGTACCTGCCAGACTCGTAATACCAGCAGGCGTTAAAAAGCAGCGTTGGGACCCTTCAACACTGCTTTTTAAGGCTAACGCAAGACTCGTAATCTAGGCATATGAGAGGTGAGCTTCAGCTCGAAGGGCGTAACCAGATCCTATTAGAATGATTTGAGAATGAAGAAGTGGCTTATGACTGATATATGCTTTCTCTATCCAAGAGAGGAAAGACTCACTTTGTAAGAGAGACATACACTCATTTTGGGCCTATACTTTCTCTGACTCCTGGCTGGAACACTCTCTGTGGATAAGAGAGATACTCTTTGACCTGTACCCTTGCAAAATAAGTTGAATATTCCTTCACGTATGACCAATAGAATATCTGGAAGCTGAAACTCTCAATTTGGTTATCTTGTAATGTATGTGTGTTTAATTTCTTTTATATATTAAACAGGCCCTAGCAAATAAATTTGCATAGTGTAGCTGCAGCTGTGAATTAAAAGGTATCTTATTCTTATATTTACTATTAATTAGATTAGGGTAGTAAGTATTCTAGTGTTAAATATTATTATTAAGAAAGGATTTATGTATTTTAATGTCATATTATTTGTAATTATTGTGATATATACTGTATTAGAATTTGTTTTATTGTGGTTAAATAAGAAGTTATCTCATGCTAGATTAATTGGTATATGTTGAATTGATAGTATTGTGTAACAATCTCTGGGTTTAAGTAAAGTATATTAATTATATTGAGTTAAAAATAGTGAATTATATTTCATGGAAATTTCAATAGATTGTTGGAGTTAAGCTAAGATTTCATTGTGAGATTTGAACATAGGTGAATACAAATGTTGTTAAATAAGATATAAATATATATATATATATATATATATATATATATATATATATATATTCAACGGAGGTTGCAGCTTGTACACTGAAATACAAATTACACTTTCTGCTGACATAGATAAATGTTATTACTGACAGTTTGGTTATATCGTTAGGTCCCAAGCTGTGTGTCAATGTAATCATGCAGTTTGTGTATATGTTACTATTAGTATTATGTTCCTTGTCAATCCTTGTGGTAAAGTGAACACATATACTTAAGGAGTAACATGCCACTATTAAAGCACTGGTGCAAAGTAATGTTACCTTATACTGTCTACTCTGCTTTACGGGTTGAATTCAGAACACATTACTGGCAGGTAAGGAGACACTCCCCTGGCTCCCGGAAAAGAAAATCCAATATGCAGTAATAGAAAATATACCTGTTGCAAGGAAAAAGACACCGCAACAGGTAATGCAGGTAAAAATCAAACTTTATTGAAAGTCTATACATACATACAGGGTATGTTTTAAAGCTCAGGAGGGAGCTAGAAACAAACAAAACGTCTGACGCGTTACCTGCCGTAGGCACTTCGTCAGGGTGCCTACGGGCAGGAAAGGCATCAGACGGTTTGTTTGTTTCTAGCTCCCTCCTGAGCTTTAAAACGTACCCTGTATGTATGTATAGACTTTCAATAAAGTCTGTTTTTTACCTGCATTACCTGTTGCAGTGTCTTTTTCCTTGCAGCAGGTATATTTTTTTATATTTTCTATTGTTGCATATATATTGAATTGATTAAACTTTCTGTCTATTTATAAATTATTATGGTATAATTGCTGTGTGAGCAATTCATTTTGAGAGGAGGCTAATTTGTAGAAATATTGTGTCCATAATACTAAGGTAACTTTAATTCATTTTGAGTTAAGGTTAATTTATAGAACTATTGTGTCCCTAATTTTGAGGTACCTTTAATTCATTTTGAGTTAAGGTTAATTTATAGAAGTGTTTCGTCCATTCATGAGATAATAGACATATATATTTGGTCATAATTAATGCACTATTTTTCTGCATAAATAAAATCAATGTGTTTATAGAGATTGACTGGTCAGAACTCAGGAATTCATTTAATTTTGAGATTAAATATTAATGTTAATAATAATTTTATTGTCATCATTTTTAGATATCTCATTAGCATTTTGCAATATACTACAGAGATTATATAACGTTTCACTTGAGTGTATTGACAAATTCTACCATATCAGAAATTATATTGCTGACGATAATTTTATGAATGATTACTAATATTTATAATTCCATTAATCAAAAATATTTTTTACGTAAAAATATAAAACACGTTGGAGGTTACTGCTGAGATAGAATTAAATAATATTGTAACCTAGAATATATAACAGTTGTAACGAGTGGGTATTTGAGTTACTGTTGCCTTTCTATCATCTCAAACTAGTCTGCCCATTCTCCTCTGACCTCTGACATCAACAAGGCATTTTTGACACACAACTGCCGCTCAATGGATATTTTCTCTTTTTGGACCATTCTTTGTAAACCCTAGAGATGGTTGTGCGTGAAAATCATAGTAGATCAGAAGTTTTTGAAATACTCAGACCAGCCCGTCTGGCACTAACAAACATGCCACGTTCAAAGTCACTTAAATCCCCTTTCTTCCCCATTCTGATGCTCGGTTTGAACTTCAACAAGTCGTCTGAACTATGTCTAGATGCCCAAATGCATTAAGTTGCTGCCATGTGATTGGCTGATTAGCAATTTGTGTTACCAGGCAATTGAACAGGTGTACCTAATAAAGTGGCCGGTAAGTGTGTGTGTATTTATATATATATATATATATATATATATATAAAAAAAGAGAGAACAGCACTCCTGAGATAGAACAAAAGCTTGAATAACTTCCATGCCTGTTCATTTATATTGCAACTCAGGGTGCGTGTTATTTTAGCACACTATGCCCCTTCGCAGAGAAAAAATATCCTGTAGCAAATCAGTCTGACCCTGCCCAACAACAGTCCAGCGCCAAAATACCAGGCAATTCCTCTCTGAACAAGAGAAACAACAACCCCAGACTATCGTTTTGGCCTTTTGTGGGCCTCGTCAGTAAGGTGCAGTTGTATCTATCTAAGGGCATGTGTGCACGGAGTCCACATCTGGTTTTCCCATTACTTTTAGGGAGACCCAAGAATAATTTGCATAAATAGCAAAAGAGAGAGAACAGCACTCCTGAGATAGAACAAAGGCTAGAATATATTCCATGCCTGCTCATTTTTATTGCAACTCAGGGTGCATTTTCTTTTAGCACACTATGCCCCTTCACCGAGATAAAATATCCTGTAGCATATCAGTCTGACCCTGCCCAATGACAGTCCAGTGCCAAAATACCAGGCAATTCCTCTCTGAACAAGAGAAACAACAACCCCAGATGCTCGTTTCAGCCTTCTGTGGGCCTTGTCAGTGAGGTGCAGTTGTATCTCTCTAAGGGCATGTGTGCACGGAGTCCACATCTGGTTTCCCCATTACTCTTAGGGAGACCAAAGAGTAATTTGCATAAATATCAAAAGAGAGAGAACAGCACTCCTGAGATAGAACAAAAGCTAGAATAACTTCCATGCCTGCTCATTTTTATTGCAACTCAGGGTGCGGTTCTTTTAGCACACTATGCCCCTTCACAGGGAACAAATATCCTGTAGCATATCAGTCTGACCCTGCCCAATGACAGGCTTAAACGATCATCTGGGGTTATTGTTTCTCTTGTACAGAGAAGAATTGCCTGGTATTTCAGTGCTGGACTGTCATTGGGCAGGATCAGACTGATATGCTACAGGATATTTTTTCAGTGTGAAAAGGCAAAGTGTGCTAAAAGAGTTGCAATGGAAATGAACAGGCATGGAAGTTATTCTAGCTTTTGTTCTATCTCAGGACTGCATCTCTCTCTCTTCTGATATATATATATATATATATATATATATATATATATATATACGTTGATTGGAGTAGCCGTGTTAGTCCAGAGATTTAGATATCAAAATAACAAGAGTATTGCATTGAGCAATGAAACTTTTTATTTTTTTTTGTTTTTTTTTAGGTAAGCCTATGTCCACACTTTTGTCATTATTATTCCCCTTTTTTTCTTTCTTTCTTTTCTCCTTTTTTTGACTATTTTATATTCCCCTGTATACCTAATTTCCCATCTTTATTCATATGGATTCTATGTTGATATACTATGTCAGTATATGCTTTGTGTATTACCATATTTTTCCCTGGCCTGTAATCCTTTACTGACACTATCTGTGTGTCTCCTAAACCCCCATCATGATTTTTACGACACCCCTCCTCCCCCTGCATTCAGACCTCTGTAAAACTTTGTCTTTTTAGCCTGTGTTTTAAGATATAATCTGTAAATTCCATCAAATTGGTCAATATTGCTTCAGACTTGAAAAAGGAAGACACTCTTCCGAAAGCTTGTCATCTTCTAAATGTATAGTTAGTCCAATAAAAAAGTATCATTGCTCAATACAATATCTATATATATATATATATATATATATATATATATATATATATATATATACATACATACATACATACATACAGAGAGAAGCACACTCACAGAAACGAACAGCTAGCTCAATACCATAGTTAGCCTGTTCTATGACGATTTACCACCTAGGTGCAGCTTCTTTTTAGCCCAGTAATGCTTTTCACAGAGTAGATCTTTCCTGTAGTATATCAGTCTGATCCCGCCTATTATGGTCAGTCCAGCACCAAAATACCAGACAATTCCTCTCTGAACAAGAAACACAGCAACCCCAGACGATCGTTCCGGCCTTCATTGGTGAGATGTAGCCATATTCCTGAAATCCAATAGGATTTCAGTAGCTTTCATCCTATTGGCTGATTTGAACAGCCAATAGGATTTCAGAAGATTTCATACTATTGGCTGATTTGAATTTGAAGAATCAAATCAGCCAATAGAAATGCAAGGTATGCCAATTTGAAACGGGTACCTGGCATTCAACTTCCATGTACGGCGGTGATCATATGAAGAGGGCACTCTGCGCAGGATGTTATCGCCCTCCAAGATAGCTCCGCTCCTCGCCGCCGGGATGAAGATAGAAGACGTCACCATCTGCGCTGTTCCTGTCTCAAGCCCTACTTCATTCCTGGAAAATCAGAACTGTGTCCTTGTTCAAGTTGCCTGTGTACATAGGTGTGTACCATCTTTTATTTTTAGTGAAAGTTCACTCTATTTATTGTAATTGAGTATCGTCATCTGTTTTTTAATTTCTAATTAATCACAAATCACCTAGCTTACAGCTTAATCAACCAGCGGTAGCCATCAGCTGTTCCTTTCCGACCTGAACTTACTTCTGCATTGTGGCGTGGACGCCGACACTAGCACTCGTTCCGGATTCATCCTCCCAGTGCACAGGTTATTGCACTTCCAAGACTTCCACTGCATATTCTGCTATGATTAGAATTGTTGTAAGTACTGTTTTCTTACCTCTCATGAGTGTATCTACAGACTATACTAGTTACCTGAAATTAATTTCAACACTTACTCCATGCCTCTCAGAAGTAAATTGCAAGTTTAGTGTCTCATGCAAATCCTATCACTCTCAGTAATAGATAAGTGTAAAGATATTAGTTGAGGTATCTGCAGTATCTTACATACTGTATATAAAGTATTATATCATAAGTGTTATATTACAGTAAAAGTATTAATCCTGATCCTATACTGTATATATTTGATTAATTGCTATTACAACTCTCAGAATATATAACAGTATTTATCCTGAGACTGTGTGTAGCCACAAAGCAACTTTTTACTCACAAATTTGTACAAACATACGGCTAGATTACGAGTTTTGCGGTATGAGTGAAAAAGCAGCATTATGGCTCTTTTTCACTACCACTGGTATTACTAGTTTTGCAGGTATAGCTGTACCACACACCTTTTTGGCCATAACGCAACGTAATTACAGCAGCTTTCAAAAAGTCCTTTTTCAATGGGACTTCCACAGCGCTGGTATTACGAGTCTGCCTGAGAGGCCAAAAAGTGAGTGGTACAGCCTATACCGCCAAGATCCATACCGTAAACTAAAAATGTCAGTAGTTATGGCTTTTATGTTGCAAAGCTGTACCATAAAACTCATAACTAAAGAGCTAAAAAGTACACTAACACCCATAAACTACCAATTAACCCCTAAACCAAGGCCCACCCACATCGCAAACACTAAAATAAAATTATTAACCCCTAATCTGCCGCTCCGGACATCGCCGCCACTAGAATAAACATATTAACTCCTAAACCGCCGCACTCCCGCATCGCAAACACTAGTTAAATATTATTAGCCCCTAATCTGCCGCCCCTAACATCGCCGCCACCTACCTACATTTATTAACCCATAATCTGCCGCCCCCAATGTCGCCGCCACTATACTAAATTTATTAACCCCTAAACACTAACACCCCCTAACTTAAATATAATTAAAATAAATCTAAATAAAATCTAGTGGTGGCGACATTGGGGATGGCAGATTAGCGGTTAATAAGTGTAATGTAGGTGGCGGCGACATTGGGGGCGGAAGATTAGGGGTTAATAGTAACGAAGGTGTCAACGATGTTGGGGGCGGCAGATTAGGGGTTAATAAGTGTAATGTAGACGGCGGCGACATTGGGGCAGCTTATTAGGGGTTAGTAACTATAATGTAGGTGGTGGCGGCAGATTAGGGGTTGATAAGTGTAATGTAGGTGTCGGCGATGTCGGGGGCAGCAGATTAGGGGTTAAAAAGTATAAGATTAGGAGTGTTTAGACTCAGGGTTCATGTTAGGGTGTTAGGTGTAAACATAAATTTAGTTTCCCCAGAGGGATCAAAGGGGATGCTTTATTGCAAGTGTTAGGCTTTTTTTCAGCCGGCTCTCCCCATTGATGTCTATGGGGAAATCGAGCACGAGCGCGAAAAACCGGCTCACCGCAGCTTTCAGCAGTGCTGGTATTGGAGTGCGGTATGGAGCTCAATTTTGCTCTACGCTCACTTTTTCCCTGCTAACACCGTTTTTTTTTTAAACCTGTAATACCAGCGCTGTAGGGAAGTGAGCGGTGACAGCAACTTGCAAGTTAGCATAACGCAAAACTCGTAATCTAGCCGATAGTGATTTAATTTTTTTCTGCTCTACATAATAGATCCAATCGCACAGTTGTCATTACATAATATCAAGCCACCCATAATGGATCCTACTGAGCTGACAAATCATGTACAAAATCTTTCTCAAAGGGTAGATTTGCTCTCCCAGGGATTAAGGGAGCTACAAATACAAAATGACACATTAAGGAATGTTATTAAAGATACAGTAACCTCTAAATCTAACGCTACTGAATTTCCTCCTGAACCTAATGTAAGCCCTCCTGAAAAGTTCTATGAAGATAGATCTCAGTTCAGAGACTTTAACAATGCCTGTTACATAATGTTTGCACCTAAACCTAAGAGTTACCCTACTAACAAACATAAGGTGTTATCAGTTATATCCTACCTTAAAGCAGATCCCAGATCCTGGGCTAACACATTCTTTAAAACTAATGATCCCTTACTAAATTCAATTGAAGAATGTTTTCAAGCTATGGCATTACTTTATGAAGATCCAGTGAAACAAATCACAGCTGAAAATGCAATGAGAGCCCTCAAACAACTAAAAAGACCAGTGGAAGATTAGATTGCAGAATTTAAGATGTGGTCCAAGGACATTCAGTGGAATAATGTGTCACTTAAAAATCAATATAGACTTGGTTTATCAGAAGCATTGAAAGACAAATTGGCTATGGTAGAAATACCTGATACTTTAGAAGCATTAATGACATTAAGCATCACTATAGATCGAAGACTCCGGGAAAGGAGAAAAGAAAGAGGTATTCCAGAATCATTTAAACCCAAGTTTACACCCATAACAGATTATACATCCAATAAGCCTAAGGAGAAATCCATGGAGATTGGTTTTGTTAAGGGACCCCTGAAACCAGAAGAGAAGGCAAGAAGACGCCTTAATAATCTATGTTTATATTGTGCTGCAAAATCACATGAAGTAAAGGATAGTGATGTCGCGAACCGCCATTGCATTCAATAGGCAGGCGAACTTTAAAACCTACAAGGACTCTTTCTGGCCACAATAGTGATGGAAAAGTTGTTTCAAGGGTACTAACACCTGGACTGTTGCATGCTGGAGGGGGATCCCTGGCAAAACTCCCATGGAAAATTTGCATAGTTTATGCAGAGACTGCTTTTAAGCCATAATGGGCCTAAATCAACTAACATTCCCAAAGTGGCTGTCTCAAAACATCCCAGACAGAAGATAGATTGATAGATAGGATAGATAGATATACATAGATTGATAGTTAGATAGAATCGATAGAAGAGAAATAGATAGATTTGTTAGATATATAATTACCCTAATAAAGTCTAATAATTAAACATGCGTTCTTGGACCCAACTAGGTTGTGTTAAGTAGTACTGTTCTTCGCACTTTCAGCCCTGTAACTCCCCCTATTGGTGGAGGTCTATATGGCGGTTATGATTACCCTGACAAAGTATAACAACAAAACACATGGCCTGGGACCCATGGTAATTTTGTTGTGTTAAGTAAAACTTTTCTTATCACTTGAATCCCTCTTACCCCCCCCCCTTTTGTTGGAGCTCTATATGGCCTGCATGATTAGCCTGACAAAGTATAATAATAAAACATCTGGTCTTGGACCCATGGTAATTAGGTTGTGTTTAAGTAGTACTATTCTTATAACTGTAATCCCTGTTACTCCCCCTATCAAGGGAGGTCTATATGGCCTGCATGATTACCCTGACAAAGTATAACATCAAGACACACGGTGTTGGACCCATGATAACTAGCTTGTGTTAATTAGTACTTTTCTTAGCACTTTAATCCCTGTCCCCCCCCCCCCCCCTATCGGGGTGTTCTATATGGCCTGCCTGATTACCCTGAAAAAATATAATAATAAGAAATGCGGTCTGGTACCCATTTTAACTAGGTTGTGTTTTAAGTACTACCATTCTTAGCACTTTAATCTCTGTAACTCCCCCTATTTGGTGAGGTCTATACGGCCTGGATGATTACCCATACAAAATATAATAATAAGACATCTGCTCTTGGTCTGCGACCGTTGGTAACTATGTTGTGTTAATTAGTAATGTCCTTCGCATTTTAATAGCTGTTACTCATACTCACCCTATCGGTGGAGGTCTATATGGCCTGCATGATTACCCTTACAAAATATAATAACCAAACATATGCTCTGGGACCCATGGTAAGTAGGTTGTGTTAAGTAGTACTGTTCTTTGCAGTTTAATACCTGTTACAACATCAAATGGTGGCAGGTCTATCTGGCCTTCATGATTAACTGCACCCAAACCCCCAAAAAAGCCGAGTGGTCTTAGACTAACACCCATGGCTAACTCGGTTATTTCAATTAGTACTATTCTTAGCACTTTCATCCCTGTTATGGGTGGTCTACATGGCCATCATGATTAGCCGAACAAAATACTACAATCCAACCTTTGCTCAGTCTTCATAGGCTCTTCATTGTCTGTATTTTGATAGTACAGTTCTTATTATTTTTATAGCTGATACAACACTGAATGGTGGCAGCTCTATATGGCCTGCATGATTAGCCGCACCCAATACAAAAATAAATCCAAGCGGTCTTGGATTAACACCCATGGCTAACTCTGTTGTTTCAAGTAGTACTATTCTTAGCACTTTCATCTCATCATCCCTGTTACTTCCAGGACTCTCGGTGGTGGTCTACATGGCCATCATGATTAGCCTAACCAAATACTACAATCCAACCTTGGCTCACTCTTCATAAGGCCCTTCATTGGCTGTATTTTGGTAGTACTGTTCTTATTAGTTTAATACCTGATACAACACCGAATGGTGGCAGCTCTATATGGCCTGCATGAATAGCCTCACCCAAAGCCAAAAAAAAGCCAAGCGGTCTTGCACTAACACCCATGGCTAACTCTGTTGTTTCAAGTTCTACTATTCTTAGCTCTTTCATCTCATCCCTGTTACTTCCAGGACTCTCAGTGGTGGTGGTCTACATGGGCATAATGATTACCCTCACCAAAATATAACAACAATACGTGCGTGCAGGGAACCATGGTAAGCTTACTTCCTTTCGCAAAATCGAGTATAACAGTTGCAGGCAGAGGTTCTGACCCTGCATTATGGCTGCACCTCTCCCTAAAAGAGGCATGCGTTACCGAGTCTGTGGGCATGTATGCAAAGAGCTGGCCTGTCTAAAAAGATGAGCATGGCTGTACAGGTTGTTCTCCTTCAGCCGTTTTATATGCTGTCCCACGGCCACGACCCTCAACAACCACAACAGAATGAAACACCACATATGCCATCCTTTTGAACAACAGAGTACAGGTATGGCATTGATTTTAGTTACACAGCGACATTTATTATGAACCGTGAAATTGAAAACAAAAACATGATTGGACACCAAGTACAGTACAAGTCGTTCTCCTTCGGCCTTTTTAGAATAGTGTTCCGGACCCCCAACAAAAACAACAGCAGGAAAGAGGACATATGGCATCCTTTTGAACAATAGATGACAGGTAAGGCATAGATTTTACAAAGCCATAGATAATTTTTTTGCAACTGTGAAATAAAAAAAAACATTGATTGGACACCCAGCACACTTCTTTATCCTTAGGCCTTTTTATAAGAGGCTCCCGGAGCCTCAACTGAAACAACAGCATGAAAAAGGACATATGGCATCCTTGTGAACAATTGATTACAGTTAAGGCATTGAATTTAGAATCCCAGAGATCATTTATATGACCCGGGAAATAGAAAAAAACATTGATTGGACACCTAGTACACTTCTTTATCCTTAGGCCTTTTTATAAGAGGCTCCCGGAGCCTCAACAGAAAAAACATTATGAAAGAGGACATATGTCATCCTTTTGAATAATAGATTACAGGAAAGGCATTGATTTTAGAATCCCAGAGATCATTAGTTGCAACCGGGAAATAGAAAAAAATATTGATTAGACACCCAGTACACTTATTTATTCTTAGGCCTTTTTAATAAGAGGGTCCCGGAGCCTCAACCGAAACAACAGCATGAAAGAGGACATATGTCATCCTTTTGAATAATAGATTACAGGAAAGGCATTGATTTTAGAATCCCAGAGATCATTTATATGACCCGGGAAATAGAAAAAAACATTGATTAGACACCCAGTACACTTATTTATCCTCAGGCCTTTTTAATAAGAGGGTCCCGGAGCCTCAACCGTAACAACAGCATGAAAGAGGACATATGTCATCCTTTTGAATAATAGATTACAGGAAAGGCATTGATTTTAGAATCCCAGAGATCATTTATATGACCCGGGAAATAGAAAAAAACATTGATTAGACACCCAGTACACTTATTTATTCTTAGACCTTTTTAATAAGAGGGTCCCGGAGCCTCAACCGAAACAACAGCATGAAAGAGGACATATGTCATCCTTTTGAATAATAGATTACAGGAAAGGCATTGATTTTAGAATCCCAGAGATCATTTATATGACCCGGGAAATAGAAAAAAACATTGATTAGACACCCAGTACACTTATTTATCCTCAGGCCTTATTAATAAGAGGGTCCCGGAGCCTCAACCGAAACAACAGCATGAAAGAGGACATATGTCATCCTTTTGAATAATAGATTACAGGAAAGGCATTGATTTTAGAATCCCAGAGATCATTTATATGACCCGGGAAATAGAAAAAAACATTGATTAGACACCCAGTACACTTATTTATCCTCAGGCCTTTTTAATAAGAGGGTCCCGGAGCCTCAACCGAAACAACAGCATGAAAGAGGACATATGTCATCCTTTTGAATAATAGATTACAGGAAAGGCATTGATTTTAGAATCCCAGAAATCATTTATATGACCCGGGAAATAGAAAAACATTGATTAGACACCCAGTACACTTATTTATCCTCAGGCCTTTTTAATAAGAGGGTCCCGGAGCCTCAACCGAAACAACAGCATGAAAGAGGACATATGTCATCCTTTTGAATAATAGATTACAGGAAAGGCATTGATTTTAGAAACCCAGAGATCATTAGTTTCAACCGGGAAATAGAAAAAAACATTGATTAGACCCCCAGTACACTTATTTATCCTCAGGCCTTTTTAATAAGAGGGTCCCGGAGCCTCAACCAAAACAACAGCATGAAAGAGGACATATGTCATCCTTTTGAATAATAGATTACAGGAAAGGCATTGATTTTAGAATCCCAGAGATCATTTATATGACCCGGGAAAAAGAAAAAAACATTGATTAGACACCCAGTACACTTATTTATCCTTAGGCCTTTTTTTAGCAGAGGCTCCAGGACCCTCAACAAAACCAGCAGCAGGAAAGAGGACATATGGCATCCTTTTGAAAATTAGATTACAGGAAAGGCATTGATTTTAGAAACCCGGAGATAATTTGTTGCAACCGGGAATTTGAATCAAACAAATGATTCGATGGACACCCAGTACACTTCTTTCTCCTTCTGCCTTTTTATAAGAGGGTCCAGGACCCTAAAAAAAAAAACACCAGCAGGAAAGAGGTTGTATGGCATTCTTTTGAACAATAGAGTACAGGTACAGCATTGATTTTACAAACTCAGAGATAATTTTGGTCAAGTGTGAAATAGAAAAAAAAATTGAGTGGACACCCAGTACACCTCTTTCTCCTTAGGACTTTTTATAAGAGGGTCCAGGACCCTCAAACAAAATACCAGCAGGAAAGAGAACATATGGCATCCTTTTGAACAATAGAGTACTGGTACGGCATTGATTTTAGAAACCCACAGATAATTGTTTGGTAAAGTGAAATAGCCCCAAAAACCATGCTTGGACTCCCACTCCAGGTCGTTCTCCTTCAGCTTTTTTATAAGAGGGTCCAGCACCCTCAACAGAAACAACTGCAGGAAACACCACCACATATGCCATCCTTTTGCACAAGTGAGTACAGGTATGGCATCCATTTTAGAAACCCAGAGATAATTGAGAGGAACCAAGAACATTTTTCTAAAAATTTGATGGGGCACCCATTACAGGTCGTTCTCCTTCAGCCTTTTTATACCATGGGCCACGACACGCAACAGGCACAACAGCATGAAACACCACATATGCCACCCTTTTGCACAATAGAGTACAGGTATGGCATAGATGGAACACGGAGATAATTTAGAGCAACCAAGAGATGGATAAAGATGCTTGGTCGGTCCTCCTCCTTCAAATTTGTGGCATTTTGCGTTCAATTTAATGGTCCACCAGATATGAGTGGTTTGCTAAGTTGTACAATTCGTAACAGTTTAATCACTAGTGTTATGTGCCTTATTTTTTTTATTTGAGTTTTGTACCCACAGAGCTGCAGCAGAGGCCAGAAAAATTAGGAATGTACAAATGACTGAAAAAATTGGGTATTGTTGTAGCAACTGCTGTAGCAGCGGCCAGAAAAATTTATGTTTGTAAAACATTTATAAAATGCCCTAAAAGCTTGTGGCTTGAACACTAGTTGTTGGCAGATAAGTCAAGCAAGTCCTCCGGCTTTATAACAAAAAAAAAAAAGGCCAGCCTGTGTACCAGTTGTAGCCCAAGCCAGCTCATCTCATCATCAGGCCTTTTTTATTCAAATGTATCGCCCAATGTCAGTCCCTTCGGGATCCAGCCCTCATTCATTTTTATAAAAGTTAGATAGTCAAGGCTTTTTTGACCTAGGCGACTTCTCTTCTCAGTGACAAAACCTCCTGCTGCACTGAAAGTCCTTTCGGACAGGACACTTGAAGCGGGGCAGGCCAGAAGTTCCATTGCAAATTGGGATAGCTCAGGCCACAAGTCCAGCCTGCACACCCAGTAGTCAAGGGGTCCATTGCTCCTGAGAGTGTTGAGATACGCAGTTAAAGCTAGGTAGTCTGCTACCTGTCGGTTGAGTCTTTCTCTAAGGCTGGATCCCAAAAGGCTCTGATGGTGCATGGGAGTTAAAAAGGTACGCATGTACTCCATCAACAAGACGTCAGGAAAGTGTCCGGTCCTTGCCGCCGTGGTCGTGGGAGGAAGAGGATTAATTTCATATCTTCCCCTGTTACATTCCATTGGTGCTGTGAGATCACCCTTATACGCTGTGTAAAGCATAGTTTTTAATTTATTATGAAAATGCTCCATCCTTTCCGACTTGCGGGAATTTGGTAACATTTCACTCACTTTATGCTTATACCGGGGGTCGAGGAGCGTGGACACCCAGTACAGGTCGTTCTCCTTCAGCTTTTTTATACGAGGGTCCCTCAACAGGCACGACAGCATGAAAGAACCCATTTGAACAAGGTTGGAAGCCGAGCTAATCATGTCCCGTTCCTCCTCCTCACTGATCTCACTGATGGTATCTTCTTCCCCCCAGCCACGTACAACACCACGGGTACCAGAGAGGTGACAACAACGAGCACCCGGGATGCCTGTTGTGCTCGGTCTTCCTCCTCCTCCTCAAAGCAACATTCCTCCTCTGACTCCTCTTCCTCACAATCCTCTTCCTGCATTGATGCAGGTCCAGCAAGCAATGCTGATTTGGCTGTTTGTGGGGGTGATGGACACCACAACTCTCCCGCTTCCTCTTCACGCTCATCTACTGCCTGATCCAGCACTCTTCGCAGGGCACGCTCCAGGAAGAAAACAAATGGTATGATGTCGCTGATGGTGCCTTCGGTGCAACTGACAAGGTTTGTCACCTCCTCAAAAGGACGCATGAGCCTACAGGCATTGCGCATGAGCGTCCAGTAATTTGGAAAAAATATCCCCAGCTCCCCAGAGGCTGGCCTAGTACCCCGGTCATACAAATACTCATTAACAGCTTTTTCTTGTTGGAGCAGGCGGTCAAACATTAGGAGTGTTGAATTCCAACGTGTCGGGCTGTCGCAAATCAAGCGCCTCACTGGCAGGTTGTTTTGACGCTGGATATCGGACAAGTGCGCCATGGCCGTGTAGGAATGCCTGAAATGGCCACACACCTTTCTGGCCTGCTTCAGGACATCCTGTAAGCCTGGGTACTTATGGACAAATCGTTGTACAATTAGATTACACACATGTGCCATTCACGGCACATGTGTCAACTTGCCCAATTTCAATGCCGCCACCAAATTACTTCCATTGTCAGAAACAACCTTGCCAATCTCCAGTTGGTGCGGAGTCAGTCACTGATCCACCTGTGCGTTCAGGGCGGTCAGGAGTGTTGGTGCGGTGTGACTCTCCGCTTTCAGGCAAGTCAACCCCAAGACGGCGTTACACTGCCGTACCCGGGATGTAGCATAGTACCTGGGGAGCTGGGGGGGGTGCCATAGATGTGGAGCAAGACACAGAAGTTGAAGAGGACTCAGCCGAGGAAGAGGTTATGGAAGAGGATGGAGTAGGAGGAGTAGAGGAGGTAGCAGCAGGCCTGCCTGCAAGTCGTGGCGGTGTCACCAACTCTTCTGCAGAGCCACGCATTCCATGCTTGTCAGAAGTCAGCAGGTTTACCCAATGCGCAGTGTAGGTGATATACCTGCCCTGACCATGCTTTGCAGACCAGCTATCCGTGGTCATATGGACCCTTGCCCCAACGCTGTGTGCCACACATGCCATAACTTCCTTTATCACAACAGAGTACAGGTTTGGGATTGCCTTTTGTGAAAAGAAATTTCTGCCAGGTACCTTCCACTGCGGTGTCCCAATAGATACAAATTTTTTGAAAGCATCAAACTCCACCAGCTTTTATGGTAAAAGCTGGTGGGCTAAGAGTTCAGACAAGCCAGCTGTCAGACGCCGGGCAAGGGGGTGACTTTGAAAAATTGGCTTCTTACGCTCAAACATGTCCTTGACAGACACCTGACTGTGGGCAGATGACCAGGAACTGCTACGTAAGAGAGACTGAGTGGAGGATGGTTGAGAGGGGGCAAGGAGGACAGCACTGGTTGACGTTGCTGAAGATGCTGGAGCAGGAGGAGGAGGGCGGCTTTCACTTTGTGTGCTGCTTCTACTCATGTGTTCTTCCCATCGGCCTTTGTGATGTGAGACCATGCGCCTTCGCAAAGCAGTTGTACCTAGGTGGCTGTTGGACTTCCCACGACTCAGTTTCTTTTGGCACAGGTTGCAAATGGCATCGCTGTTGTCAGAGGCAGACACACAAAAAAATGCCACTCTGCTGAGCTCTGCGATGACAGCATTCTGGTGGTGGCAACAGCATGCGTTGATGGGCATCAGCGTGCTGTCTGGCTGACCCCTGGTGACGATGCATGCTGTCTGACTGTGCCACTAGCTCCTTGAGACGACCTCCCCATGCTTCCAAATCATCTCCTCCTCCTCCTCTCTGTCTCCCCATTTGAACTTTCCCCCTCTTCTTCTTCTCTTCTAGCAGGCACCCACGTGACATCCACTGACACATCATCATCAACCGCTTCACTTGTATCTGAAACATCAAGAAAGGAAGCAGCAGCGGGTACAACATCATCATCATCATCATCATCACACCGTACCTCCATGTCGGTAATGCTGCCTGACTGAGACTGATCACTATTATCTACATCCTCTGTCAATGATGGTTGCGCATCACTCATTTCTTCCAAATGATGTGTCAATAACTCCTGTGACAGATCAAGTGAAGCAGCTGTGGTGCTAGTGTTGGTGGTGGCAACAGGCGGGGGAGTGGCACTGGCCACTTGAGACCTGCCCAAAGCACAGCTGGACTTAGATGCTGCGTCAAGGTTAGGAGGACTAGCAGCGGAAGCTGAAGAAGATTGTGTGTCCTGTGTTAGCCATTCAACTAGGTCCTCCTCAGAAGTTTTTGCGTCCCCCCTGGCACCCGGCGTCTGAACAATGTGCATATTTGTAGGGTCTAAAGGAATCACAGCACCACAACCACGACCACGGAACCTGCGTGGTGGCCTGCCTCTGCCTGTCATTTTTTTTAAAATGGACACTAACAATACTATTACACCAATTGAGTGGTGGCACTGTGAGAGTGGGCACAGTATAAGCTGTGAGACTGACAACAACAAAAAAGACAGATGTTTTAAAAATCACAAATTGTTAATTTTTTTAAATATTACAAGTACTGTGACAACAAATATGATTGTTTGGCACTAGTTGGCAAATTGGCCTGTCTGGCACACACGCTGGGAGAAAGGAAACTGCAATTCAATGGCCCTAGGAGACTGAAGAATCACAGTCAAAACAGTTATGATTAACAAAAATTCCAATCCTGTTACAATAAATAAGATTGGTGGCACTAATTGTCTAGTTGGGACTGGCACACAGGCAGGCAGGCAGGCAGGAGGAAAATGCAATTCAAGGAGGGCACTAGTAGACTGCAGATTGACAGTCAAAACAGTGATGATTGACAAATTTTGCTATACTGTTAAAATAAATATGATTGCTGGCACTAATTGGATAGTTGGGCCTGGCACACAGGCTGGCAGGCAGTAGAAAAGTGCAATTCAATGGCACGAGCAAACTGAGGATTAAGATCAACAATCAAAATGTTTTTAATTTTAATTAGTAACTATACTGTGACAACAATTATGATTGGTGTAAATAGTTGGCAAGACGGCCTGGCACAAAAGGCTGGCAGGCAGGAGGTAGATGCAATTCAAGGACACTAGGAGACTGATTACTGACAGTCAAAACAGTGATGATTGACAATTTTTGCAATACTGTTAAAAGAAATATGATTGCTGGCAATAATTGGCTAGGTGGGCCTGGCACACAGGCTGCAAGGCAGGAGGAAAGTGCAATTCAATGGCACGAGCAAACTGAGGATTCACAACAACTATTACCAAAAATTTTAATTTTTAATTATTAAGAATACTGTGACAACAAATATGATTGGTGTAAATATTTTTCAAGTAGGCCTGGCACACAGGCTTGGAAGGCAGTAGAAAAGTATAATTCTATGGCACAAGCAAACTGAGGATTAAGATCAACAATCAAGAATTTTTTAATTTTAATTAGTAACTGTACTGTGACAACAATTATGATTGGTGTAAATAGTTGGCAAGATGGCCTGGCACAAAAGGCTGGCAGGCAGGAGGTAAATGCAATTCAAGGACACTAGGAGACTGAATACTGACAGTCAAAACAGTGATGATTGACAATTTTTGCAATACTGTTTAAAGAAATATGATTGCTGGCAATAATTGGCTAGGTGGGCCTGGCACACAGGCTGCAAGGCAGGAGGAAAGTGCAATTCAATGGCACGATCAAACTGAGGATTCACAACAACTATTACCAAAAATTTTAATTTTTAATTATTAAGAATACTGTGACAACAAATATGATTGGTGTAAATATTTTTCAAGTAGGCCTGGCACACAGGCTTGGAAGGCAGTAGAAAAGTGCAATTCTAGGGCACGAGCAAACTGAGGATTAAGATCATCAACAATCAAGAATTTTTTAATTTTAATTAGTAACTATACTGTGACAAAAAATTATGATTGGTGTAAATAGTTGGCAAGACGGCCTGGCACAAAAGGCTGGCAGGCAGGAGGTAGATGCAATTCAAGGACACTAGGAGACTGATTACTGACAGTCAAAACAGTGATGATTGACAATTTTTGCAATATTGTTAAAAGAAATATGATTGCTGGCAATAATTGGCTAGGTGGGCCTAGCACACAGCAGGCTGCAAGGCAGGAGGAAAGTGCAATTCAATGGCACCAGCAAACTGAGGATTCACAACAACTATTACCAAAATTTTTAATTTTTTAATTATTAAGAATACTGTGACAACAAATATGATTGGTGTAAATATTTTTCAAGTAGGCCTGGCACACAGGCTTGGAAGGCAGTAGAAAAGTATAATTCTAGGGCACAAGCAAACTGAGGATTAAGATCAACAATCAAGAATTTTTTAATTTTAATTAGTAACTATACTGTGACAACAATTATGATTGGTTTAAATAGTTGGCAAGATGGCCTGGCACAAAAGGCTGGCAGGCAGGAGGTAAATTAAATTCAAGGACACCAAGAGACTGAATACTGACAGTCAAAACAGTGATGATTGACAATTTTTGCAATACTGTTAAAAGAAATATGATTGCTGGCAGTAATTGGCTAGGTGGGCCTAGCACACAGCCTCCTGCAAGGCAGGAGGAAAGTGCAATTCAATGGCACCAGCAAACTGAGGATTCACAACAACTATTACCAAAAATTTTAATTTTTAATTATTAAGAATACTGTGACAACAAATATGATTGGTGTAAATATTTTTCAAGTAGGCCTGGCACACAGGCTTGGAAGGCAGTAGAAAAGTGCAATTCTAGGGCACGAGCAAACTGAGGATTAAGATCAACAATCACATTTTTTTTTATTTTAATTAGTAACTATACTGTCTGTGACAACAATTATGATTGGTGTAAATAGTTGGCTAGACGGCCTGGCACAAAAGGCTGGCAGTGGCAGGCAGGAGGTAAATGCAATTCAATGGCACTAGGAGACTGAATATTTGCAGTCCAAAAAAATTATGATTTTTATTTTTTTATATACTGTTACAAGAATTATGATTGGTGCCACTAATTGGCTATTTGGGCCTGGCACACAGGCTGGCAGATATGAGTCGTGGATGGTAGGTAGGGCAGCAATTTAACACAGTATGCTGTGTAAGTGACAAAAACACAGGCCTGATAGAAAATTAAGTTAGATTACACTAGCAAAATATTTTAAAATTTTAGATTTTAATATTAAAATTATGTTAAGAAGTGCAATGCACATATGACTCTATGAGTGGTCGCACTGGCTGGCTGCTACATAGGGCAGCAATTAACAACAGTATGCTGTGTAAGTCAGATAGACAGTTAGACACAGGCCTGATAGAAAATAAAATTAGATTACACTAGCATAATGATTTAAAGACTTTTTTTTGGGAATTTAAAGAAAAAGGTTAAGCACATACATATGAGTCGTGGCTGATAGCCTTGGAAGGGCAGCTATTAAAAACAGTAGGCTCTGTAAGTCAGATACACACACGCCTGATAGAAAATACTATTAGATTAAACTAGAAAAATTATTTAAATTATTTTTTTGGGGGGGGAATTAAAAAAAGGTTAAACACACATGAGTCGTGGCTCATAGACTAGGGAGGGCAGCAAGTAAACACAGTAGGCTCTGTATGTCAGGTCGGATAGAAAATTATATTAGATTACACTATCAAACAAATTTAAACTTTTTTTTTTATATTAAAATTAAGGTGAAGAAGAATAGATATGAGTGCTGGGTGGCTGCCTGGCACAGACCAATTAACCAAAAGACTGAAAAAAAATGAGGTATATTAATGCTGAGTGAGCCTGACAGACACAGGCCTGATAGTAAATGTAATTAGATTACACTAGCAAAATATATACATATATTTTTTTTAAATTTAAAATAATGTTATAAACGGATATTAACACTGGTGGCTGCTGACTGGCACAGAGCAATGAACCAGAGTATATGCTGTGTGACACTGGCCTGATAGAAAATGAAAAAAAATTACACTAGCAAAATAATTAAATTTTTTGGTTAGTTAAATTTAAACTAATGTTGTTAGGGAGATATCAGTGGTGGCAGTAATCACAGCATATGCTGTGAGCCTTAAACACACAGCCTGAAAGCCAGGCAAATGCTAATAAAAAAAAAAACAAAAAAAAAAAAAAAAAAACGGCACGAAATATAGCCCTAAAAAGGGCTTTTTTGGGGTGCTGTGCTTGCAGCAGAGATGAGTGGAGTCCTTCTGGACTGTAAATACACTAGCCTAGCTATGTTTTTCCTATTAATGTCAGGAGCAAAAACACAACACGTCCTCTCATTAAGAAAGCAAGGTCGTTATGAGTCTAAAATGGCGGATTCTGAGTAGCTGGGAGGGTCTGTGAGGGAGTGTCTGATGTTGATTGGCTCTAATGTGTCAGGTGGCTGTGACATAAAGGGTCAAAGTTTCCTCAATGATGACACATAGGGGCGGATCGAACATCGCCATGTGTTCGCCCACAAACGCGAACAAGCTATGTTCGCTGTGAACCCTTCGCGGGCGAACAGTTCAGGACATCACTAGTAAAGGATTGCCCAATCCTCGCAAAGTCTAAAAAAGGTAGTAAAGTTAAAAATCCTTCACATTTGTCCTCTAATGTTGTTCCATCATCTCATTATTGTCAACTTTCTATTTCCCTACAGTGGGATCAACGACTGATTAAAATGAATGCCATTATCGATTCAGGAGCATCAGGATTGTTCACAGACTCCACTGTGGCCTCTAATAATAAAATACCCACAAGTAAGAAATTGAACCCAGTAGTCCTTCGAGTTTTTGATGGTACATCATCTTCCAATGGTCCCATCACTCCTAGTACTATACCACTATTAGTTAGTACAGAGTCAGGACATAGAGAAATTCTATCTTTTGATATAACATCCTCCCCACTACTTCCCATTGTGTTACAGCAACACCAACCCACTATTAATTGGAGTAATCTTACTTTGTCATTAGAGTCTGACTACTTTAAATTAACCTGTTATCCAACTGTTCTACTCATGCAAAGTAAAGAAAATAACATCCCTAGTGAATATGTTGATTTCCAGGATGTCTTTAGTAAAAAAGAGGCAGAATCTTTACCTCCCCATAGAACATATTATTGTCCTATAGATATCTTACCTGTGGCACCCATTCCATATGGACATATCTATCCTCTGCTCCAGCCTGAATTAGTCCACTTAAAAGATTATATAGATGAAAATCTCAGAAAGGGATTTATAAGACCATCAACGTCATCTGCTGGGGCAGGAATATTTTTTGTCAGGAACAAAGATGAGACTTTAAGGACAATCATAGACTGTTGTGAATTAAATAAAGTTACAATAAAAAATAGGTATCCTCTACCACTCATTCCAGAGTTGATAGAGCGTCTAAGTACTGCCAAAATCTACACTAAATTAGATCTTAGGGGGGCGTATAACTTAATAATAATGTGTTCTGGTGATGAGTGGATCACAGCATTCCGTACAAGATTCAGACTCTACGAATATACTGTGATGCCAATCGGGCTTTGCAATGCCCCTGCCATTTTTCAAAACTTTATCAATGATATTTTTCGCGACCTTCTAGATGTTTATATGATTATATATCTCATCTATTCAGATACTATACAAGAACATATTCTACATGTTAGGACAGTCCTCTACAGGTTAAGAAGTCATCACTTATATGCTAAGTCAGAAAATGTATATTTCTATACCTGGATACAGAATTAGTCCATTAGGTGTGGGATAGAAGAGAATAAAGTTACAGAAGTTACTAACTGGCCCATTCCCATATATAAAAAACAAGTACAACATTTTTTAGGTTTTTCAAATTTCTACCGGAAATGTATTAAAGGATTTTCAGTATTGTCAAACCCTTAACTCGCTTAACAGGGAAAAATGTTCCTTTTCATTGGTCTGAAGAAGCACAAAGTTCTTTTGAACTTTTAAAAGAGAGATTTACTTCAGACCCAATCTAACATTTTCCAGATCCTAACCTTCAGTTTACACTTGAGGTAGACACATCAGATGTAACCATAGGAGCAATACTTTCACAAAGTTCTTCCGTGAGTAAATCTTTACACCCAGTAGCTTTCTATTCAAAAAGTTTGTCTCAAGCTGAACTTAACTACCCCATTGGGGAAAAAGAGCTTTTAGCAATAAAATCCTCATTAGAACACTGGAGACATCTTTTAGAAGGTACAAAGTATCCAACTCTTATTTATACAGACCATAAGAATTTGGAATATCTCAAGACTAACCAGACATTATCTGCCAGACAAGTCCGATGGAGTTTATACTTCTCTAGATTTAATTATCTAATCATTTACAGACCAGGTGTTAAAAATGGAAAGGCAGATACTCTATCTAGACAGTTTGATTCCACCAAAATAATAACATCTCCTTCTACTGTAATACCACAAATCATTTCATTGCAAAAGTCTCTGAATATCTTGAACTTATTCACTCTGCACAAGAAAACAATTTTTCTCCTCCTTCATTGTCCCTTCATAAAGAAGCACATGGTATTTTGTACTATGATAAATTAATATATGTACCTCCTATGTTACAATTAACTATATTAGAATTGATTCATGATTCACTTTTAAGTGGACATCCAGGAGTTACTAAGACCCTTGAACTATTACAAAGGAAATTTTGGTGGCCAAAAATGGTTTAATCAGTAATAGAATATGTTGAATCATGTCTAGTATGTATTAAGACTAAACCAGATATAAACAGAACCAATGGATATCTTATGTCTTTACCAATTCCAGACAGAGCTTGGAAATAAATATCTGTGGATTTTATAGTTGATTTGCCTCCATCTTCGAATTACACAACCATTCTTGTAGTTGTAGATTTACTTACCAAAATGGCTAATTTTCTTCCAACCCGATCTCTACCTTCAGTTTCACAAACAGCTCAATTATTTTTAGATAACATTGTAAAATTGCATGGATTACCTTCTTTCATCACTACGGACAGAGGTAGTCAATTTACATCTAAATTTGTGCTGAATTTGCTTACAACAATTATAATAACTCTTATACATAATGTTCACCATTTTTTGCGAATTATGGATTTAATCCATCTTTTTATCTAGTTCCAGATATTCACTCCAGTTCACCCTCAGTTGATGATTTAGCAAATTCTCTCTCTTTGACACTGCAAACACTGAAAGACAACATATCCTCTGCTCAGTTAACTCAAAAACATTACTATGATCTCCGCAGAAGAAAACCTCCTGAGTATAAGATCGGAGATAGGGTTTGGCTTTCAACTACGCATCTAAAAATTTGTGCACCCAGTCGAAAACTTAGTAGTTTATTCATAGGACCTTATGAAATAATGAAGATTGTTAATGAAAACGCAGTCACTTTACAGCTTCCTTCTATGTTTCGCATACATCCCACATTCCATGTCTCCTTGTTGAAGCCTTTTCTCTCCCTCAGAGATATCACTAAGGTTGATATTCCAGCAGACATAAACCCTGATGAAGAATATGAGGTTGCAGACATTCTCGACTCAAGGAGATATCAAGGTATATTGCAGTACCTTATTCACTGGAAGGGTTACTGCCATGGGAATCTGCTTGTAATGTATCTAATGTATCGGCACAGGTGTTAGTTCACGTATTTCATATAGATAACACTGTGATCGTGCACGTGAAGTTATCTGGGAGCAGGCACTGATTGGCCAGACTGCAAGTCTGTCAAAAGAACTGAAAAAAGGGGCAGGTTGCAGAGGCTTAAATACAAGATAATCACAGAGGTTAAAAGTATATTATTATAACTGTGTTAGTTATGCAAAACTGGGAAATGGGTAATAAAGGAATTATCTATCTTTTAAAACAATAAAATTCTGGTGTAGACTGTCCCTTTAACTAGGAAGTTATTAAATAGTTAATAACTATTTAATAACTATTGTACCTAGTTAAAATAAATACAAAGTTGCCTGTAAAATAAAAATAAACCCTAATATAGCTACAATGTAACTATTAGTTATTTTGTAGCTAGCTTAGGGTTTATTTTACAGGTAAGTATTTAGCTTTAAATAGGATTAATTTATTTAATTGTAGTAAATTTATTTAAATTATATTTAAGTTAGGGGGGGGTGTTAGGGTTAGGGTTAGACTTAGGTGTAGGGGTTAATAAATTTATTATAGTGGCGGCGACGTTGGCGGTGGCAGATTAGGGGTTAATAAATGTAATATCGTTGCGGCAACTTTGGGGGGGGCAGATTAGGGGTTAATAAATATAATGTAGGGTTTGGCAATGTTTGGGGCAGCAGCTTAGGGGATCATAAGTATAATGTAGGTGTCGGCGGTGTCCGGAGCGGCAGATTAGGGGTTAATAATATAATGTAGGTGGCAACGATGTCGGGGGCGGCAGATTAGGGGTTAATAAGTGTAAGATTAGGGGTGTTTAGACTCGGGTTCATGTTAAGGTGTTAGGTGCAGACATAAAATTGATTTCCCCATAGGAAACAATGGGGCTGCGTTAGGAGCTGAACGCTGCTTTTTTGCAGGTGTTAGTTTTTTTTTCAGCCAGCTCAGCCCCATTGTTTCCTATGGGGAAATCGTGCACAAGCATGTTTTGCCAGTTTACCGCTGACTTAAGCAGCGCTGGTATTACAGTGAGAAGTGGAGCTAAATTTTGCTCAACACTCACTTTTCTGAGGCTAACGCCGGCTTGAAGAAAACTTGTAATACCAGCGTTGGCTTAAGTGAGCGGTAAGAAAAAAAGGCTTGTTAGCACCGCACAGCCTTACCGACAAAAACTCGTAATCTAGCCGATAGTGATTTCATTTTTTCTGCTCTGCATAATAGATCCATTCGCACAGTTTTCATTACACCACCTGGATGAAGACGTCTCGCTGCCTGGATGAAGATAAATGTCCAGACTTCAGGAACCATTAGTAGATTTTATGTTAGTGTTAGTTTTTTTTTTTCATTTTTTGGGGTGTTTTTTTTTAGATTAGGGCTTTGGGCACTTGTAAAAGACCTGAATGCCCCTTCAAAGGGCAGTAAGAGAGCTGAATGCCCTTTTAAGGTCAATGCCCATACAAATCCTTTAGGAGCAATGGGTAGCTTTGGATTTTTTAGAGTTAGGCTTTTTATTTTGGGGGGTTGATTGGGTAGGGGTTTTTTTAGTGGGGGACTTAGTAATTTTTAAGGTAAAATAGCTTTTTAACTTAGGGAAATGCCCTACAAAAGGCCCTTTTAAGGGCTATTGGTTGTTTATTGTACAGTAGGTTAGCTGGTGTTTTTATTTTGGGGGGGATTTTTTATTTTTATAGGGCTATTAGATTAGATGTAATTGTTTTTATTTTTGATAATTTTGTTTATTATTTTTTGTAATCTTAGAGTTTTTATTTTTTGTAATTTAATGTTTATTATTTCTTGTAATGTTAGATTTTTTTTTAAAAATTCGTAGTGTTAGTTTTTTTAAAAATTTAATTGGTAGTTTTTTTTAATTTTATTAGAATAGTTATGTTAGGTTAATATATAGTTTAAAATTTTTTTTTTTAATTTCACTAGTAAATTTTAATTTATTTTAAGATAGTTATATTGTAATTTTAATTTAAAGTTAGGGGGGTGTTAGGTTTAGGGATTAATAGTTTAATGTAGTAGTTACAATGTGGGGATCTGGAGGTTTAGGGGGTTAAAAGGTTTAGTTTACTAGTTGCAATGTGGGGGCTGGAGGTTTAGGGGTTAATATTTTATGATAGTGTTTAGCGATGTTGGGGGGTGACGGTTTATGGGTTAATAGGTTTATTTAGGTGTCAGCGATGTCGGGGGCAGCGGATTAGGGGTTAATAACTTTTATTAGTGTCAGCTATGTTGAGGCGCGGTGGAATAGGGGTTAATCATTTAATTTATGTGTCGGCGATGTAGGGGGTGGCGGATTATGGGTGTTTAGACTAGGGGTTTATGTTAGGGTGTTAGGTTTAAATGTAAAAATAAAAAAACCTAAGTTACAAAATTCAAAAATCCTAACACTATGAAAAAATAAAAATAATCTAAGATTACAAAATAAAAAGCACACTAAAATTACGAAAAATAAAAAAACTATGATTACAAAAAAATAAACTAAATTATCCAAAATAATAAAAATTAAACCTAATCTAATACCCCTATAAAACAAAAAAGCCACCCCAAAATAAAAACACCCCCTAATATTAAAATAAACTATCAATAGCCCTTAAAAGGGCCTTTTGTAGGGCATTGCCTTAAGTTAATTAGCTCTTTTACATTAAAATTTTTTACAAAGTACCCCCAGTAAAAACCCCCACCCAACCAACCCCCTAAAAAAAAATCTAAGTTTGTGGGGGGGCGGCGGTTTAGGGGTTAATAGGTTTAGTTTAATAGTTGCAATATGGGGGGCCGGCGGTTTAGGGGCTAATAGGTTTAGTTTAGTATTTGCAATGTAGGGGGCTGTCGGTTTAGGGGTTAATAGGTTTATTTAGTGTTAGTGATGTGGGGAGTCAGTGGTTTAGGGGGTTAATAACTTTATTTACTGTTGGCAATGTCGGGGGCGGTGGTTTAGGGGTTAATAACTTTATTTAGTGTTGGCGATGTTGAGGAGCGGTGAATTAGGGGTATTTAGTACTAGGGGTTTATGTTAGGGTGTTAGGTTTTTACATAACCTTCTTGTCCCCATAGACATCAATGGGGATTGTTTTATAGCGATTGCCATTCTGCGATCGCAGCTGTTAGTTTTTTCTAACACTTTTTCTCAATTGATGTCTATGGGGGAAAACGTACACAAGCACGTCAAGTCAGGCCTTCGCTTTTGTGTGGTATGGAGCTTAACGTACCATAATGCACATCACAAGAAGGTTTTTCTGTAACTTGTAATGGCAGCGCTATGGAGAGTGCGATACTGCTATATTTTTTGTGTTATTTACGAATCGGGTTTAGTGCACAACTTGTAATCTTGGTGTCGGTTAATATTTAAAAAAACAAGTTCTCATTTTTAAAAAAATATATATATATATATTATATAAATAAGTTAAATGACTTGTAAGGTGAAGAAGTTCCTTACGAAGCTGCTAGTGGCTGTTGGTTGATAAGTTGTGTCTCTGAAAGGGACATATTTGTTCAGTACTAAGTATTAAAAAAACAAGTTCTCATTTTTTTAAAGTTCTATTACTTTTAATTTTAAAAAGTTTATTACATAGCTGCTAGTGGCTGCTGGTGGACTGGTTGTGTCACTTAAAGAGACATATTTGCTTTCATTAATAAGTCAATAGTTAAAAAAGCAAGTTCACATTTTTTTGACCGGTTGTGTCTCTTAAAGCGACGTATTTCTTTTTTAGTACTAAGTTAATTTTCAGTTTTATTTTACAAAGTTATATTACTTGTAAGTTGAAAAGGTTCTTCTTACCTGTTGCATTGCTGCTAGCGGCTGCTGATGGACTGGTTGTGTATCTTAAATGACATTTTATTAAATAATTGATTAACTAATTAAGCAGGAAGGCACATAGGATAGGTTCAAAGTCAAAACTGAGCTATCTGCATTATCTGATTGGATGGGAAAGAGAAGGAGTACACTGCTTTTTCCCTCATAGGTTAAATGTACTGCTCTGAGAAACTATGGGTAGTATCCATCAAAACAGAAGGTTTCTTTTAGGAGAGGTAAACAAATGGAACAGTGGCTTCAATCAAGTGGAGTCCCATTGGTATAAATATATACTGTGTGTATATATATACAGTATAAATATATATGGAACAGTGGCTTCAATCAAGTGGAGTCCCATTGGTATATATATATATATATATATATATATATATATACATTATAAATAAATATCAGTATAAATAATATATATATATATATATATATATATATAAAACACATAGAAACACCCAGCACTCACCAGCTAGCTCACAGCTAAGATAAAATCACAACTGGAAAGGTTAGTCACCGCATCTGGCCAAATGGGAAAGCTCCCTTGTTTCTTGTTTCTTGCACCCATTCCGGACTGGGGTTAACTGCCTTTGGCTCTGGTGACATCACAGCTTTTTTGGAGTGCTATTTAGCACCCAGGGCTGGATGTTACTGAGTCACAGGATGTGTACCTGATCCGGTCTTGGAGTGCAGTTCCCTTCCATGTTTTGTATTTTCTATGGGTGATTACAGCCACCTGTGCACCCCTTCTTTGTTCTCAGTTTGTTTGGCTTTGTGAGCTCGCATGATGGTGTGCCTGTGTTAGGGACTCAGGCGGTGGAAAGGACCTTGACGTGGTGCCTGAGCTTTCCCATTTGGCCAGATGCGGTGACTAACCTTTCCAGTTGTGATTTTATCTTAGCTGTGAGCTAGCTGGTGAGTGCTGGGTGTTTCTATGTGTTGTATTACTTTTTATTTGTAATCTCCCTTGTTTCTTGCACCCATTCCGGACTGGGGTTAACTGCCTGTGGCTCTGGTGACATCACAGCTTTTTTGGAGTGCTATTTAGCACCCAGGGCTGGATGTTACTGAGTCACAGGATGTGTACCTGATCCGGTCTTGGAGTGCAGTTCCCTTCCATGTTTCATATTTTCTATGGGTGATTACAGCCACCTGTGCACCCCTTCTTTGTTCTCAGTTTGTTTGGCTTTGTGAGCTCGCATGATGGTGTGCCTGTGTTAGGGACTCAGGCGGTGGAAAGGACCTTGACGTGGTGCCTGAGCTTTCCCATTTGGCCAGATGCGGTGACTAACCTTTCCAGTTGTGATTTTATCTTAGCTGTGAGCTAGCTGGTGAGTGCTGGGTGTTTCTATGTGTTGTATTACTTTTTATTTGTAATCTCCCTTGTTTCTTGCACCCATTCCGGAATGGGGTTAACTGCCTGTGGCTCTGGTGACATCATAGCTTTTTTGGAGTGCTATTTAGCACCCAGGGCTGGATGTTACTGAGTCACAGGATGTGTACCTGATCCGGTCTTGGAGTGCAGTTCCCTTCCATGTTTTGTATTTTCTATGGGTGATTACAGCCACCTGTGCACCCCTTCTTTGTTCTCAGTTTGTTTGGCTTTGTGAGCTCGCATGATGGTGTGCCTGTGTTAGGGACTCAGGCGGTGGAAAGGACCTTGACGTGGTGCCTGAGCTTTCCCATTTGGCCAGATGCGGTGACTAACCTTTCCAGTTGTGATTTTATCTTAGCTGTGAGCTAGCTGGTGAGTGCTGGGTGTTTCTATGTGTTGTATTACTTTTTATTTGTAATCTCCCTTGTTTCTTGCACCCATTCCGGACTGGGGTTAACTGCCTGTGGCTCTGGTGACATCACAGCTTTTTTGGAGTGCTATTTAGCACCCAGGGCTGGATGTTACTGAGTCACAGGATGTGTACCTGATCCGGTCTTGGAGTGCAGTTCCCTTCCATGTTTTGTATTTTCTATGGGTGATTACAGCCACCTGTGCACCCCTTCTTTGTTCTCAGTTTGTTTGGCTTTGTGAGCTTGCATGATGGTGTGCCTGTGTTAGGGACTCAGGAAAAGGAAAGGACCTTGACGTGGTGCCTGAGCTTTCCCATTTGGCCAGATGCGGTGACTAACCTTTCCAGTTGTGATTTTATCTTAGCTGTGAGCTAGCTGGTGAGTGCTGGGTGTTTCTATGTGTTGTATTACTTTTTATTTGTAATCTCCCTTGTTTCTTGCACCCATTCCAGACTGGGGTTAACTGCCTGTGGCTCTGGTGACATCACAGCTTTTTTGGAGTGCTATTTAGCACCCAGGGCTGGATGCTACTGAGTCACAGGATGTGTACCTGATCCGGTCTTGGAGTGCAGTTCCCTTCCATGTTTTATATATATATATATATATATATATATATATATATATATATATATATATAAATAGAAAGAGGCAGGGTGGCGCAGAAAACTCAAACTTGCACAATTAGCTGATAGAATGAAACTATCTTTGCACTTTAGCCTAGAAACTATACTCAATAACTAAGGCTTAGTTATTGAGTATAGTTTCTAGGCTAAAGTGCAAAGATAGTTTCATTCTATCAGCTAATTGTGCAACATTTCTATGCGTGTCTGAATCTAATCGGATTAAAAATACCCTGCTGCAGCGTGGGTTCTGCTGATCACTTGTTCGTTTGTTTCTAACCCTGAATGCAACCTGCCTCAAGTCTTACATACGGAGCTGAGCTAGAGCTATCACCTGTTCGGCTTACACAGGACTTAAACCACAAGCGCTGATTCCTTCTCTGGGCTGAGAGCAGCGCAACCGCTACCGGACTATTACTTGTTTTGAATTGGAAGTTACTACTTACTAAAGAGAGCACAAGGACATTTGGAGGATTCTACTATCCATATTCCAAGATACAGAAGCCTGCACTCTGGGAGATCCAGTGGATCGTTCTATCTTTTCTACAGGGAGTGCCTTACTCTTTTATGAAAGTGCTACATTCTTACCTCATGTGATTTAGGTTCATTCAAGTAAGTGTACATCTAATAGGGGACTAACACCTGAAGACTTTGCTCTCCGTATTTGATGTGCTCCTGATTACTTCTGATCGTTTAGGATTTTTTATAGCTAATGGACATTTGTAACACATTATATTATATTATTTTATTTTACTATTTATAACTATTTATTGCTATAAACTGTATTGTATTTTATTTATCTATTTATTGTATTTTCTAGTTTGAGTTTTCTGCGCCACCCTGCCTCTTTCTATTTATGTCTCTTTATTGAGGAGTGATAGGTCTCCTCTGCCATTTTGGCTTTCGGCAGCTGGATACTTCTTACTGAAAATATATATATTTTTATGAGGTGCTGGGTATAGAGTATATACCTTGTGGCATAGCTTTTATTTGACAGTGAGCGCCTAGGAGTGATTCAGTGGATTTTTTCTACTGGTTCATTCATCTTTTGTCTTTATATATATATATATATATATATATATATATATATATATATAAACATTTTTTAGTTGCAATACATTGCAGTAATGGTTCAGTGTAATGCTTAGTTTGAGGAATTATGGCAGATAGCAGTTCCGTTTATTGAGGTTGTATGTGCATTGTAGGAATTTCAGAGATGGAGATTGAATAATTAATTAAACACTTAAGGGATAAGCTGGTAATACATTACTGCATTGAAGTGGTCCTTTCTTCTCTACAATCTTTAAAAAGCAGAGCCCTTTTCTTTGGCTTATCTTTCTTTATTAACCCCCTTGGTGAGGTCTACATTATATGTTGGAGCTTTACACACAAGGAATAATCACAGTAATACAGTACAGGTAACTTTAACCTCTCCATCTAACAGCCTCCTGAACAATGTCTGTCTTATACATTCACTTGCTCTAAATTGTAATTCTGTATCAATGTGCAACATTGTGATTGTCCTTATGTTATATTTTATTTTCTTGGGAAATGCTATATTATAGAAACATATTATAATGCAAATCTACGTAAGAATCGAATACCAACATTTTCTATAGTTTTAGGGCGTTTTTTTATTTTTCTAATACTTTGCTTCCGTTATTCTATTTTTTAAATGTTATAATGTTATTATAACGAACACAACAGTCTAGCACAATATGTAAATACAGAGAGATGCTCCGTTGCTGAGTACTTCCACTGCTCATGGATCACTTTTTACTGCTAGAATATTTGTTAGTTCAACCACTATAAGTGCAACTGAAAGTATAAATGAATTACTGATTAAGGTTTTATTTTTATTTACTTTGTTTATTATATCAATAACTATTTTTTTGCTTGATATTTAAGTGTTGCAATGTTTTGGCAATAGTGAAAACCGCAATATTAATTTCTTTATCTGTCTCCCAGTGCTGCGCTTTTACCATGTATATCATTTACGCTCCATCTTTCCCTACTGCCTGTGCCTCCATATGCTGACAGCAGCAACTATGCTACAGTGAATTTGTCCAGAGGGCAAGCAAGGATTCTTAAAATCCAAATGATCCCTGCAAGACGCCTTCTCCTTTAAATCCCATGCACATCAGTTATACACTCAGGAGATAAACTGCAGACAGCAGAGCACTCTTAGCTACATGGCAGCTTTTATAACACTGCCAGGGGAGATGCAGGGAGCCAGCAGGCGTGGGGTGATTTCATTACAAACACCACCATGACATCTACTTTTATTTACAGTCTCTTCCCTCTCCCTAGGTGTCTGCATTCTATCTCCAGATCCTCCCAGATGTATAAGAATCAGTCCCCTGGGCTATTCATCACAATATTTCTCTATCTCCTCAGGTTTAGCTGTACACACTCTTTAGAGACAAAAAAGCCCCAATCCTCTTAACCTGGGTACAAAAAAACTCTCTACATGTTTAGGAATGATTATTGTATGCTAAACGCTGATCTGTGACTGAGGATTAGAAACAGAAAAATAAATAAATAGAAAGGTAGACAGATAGATACATAGATAGATAGATATACATTCAGACAGGCAGAGAGAGAGATAGATTATAGATGATAAATAGATAGATAGATAAATAAATAGATAGATAAATAGATATATAGATAGATGTACATTCAAACAGGCAGAGAGAGAAAGAGAGAGGGAGAGAGAGATGATAGATGATAAATCGATAGATATAGATAGATAGATAGATAGATATACATTCAGACAGTCACAGAGAGAGAGAGAGAGAGAGGGAGAGAGATGAGATATATATATATATATATATATTCAGACAGGCAGAGAGATAGATGATAAATAGACAAATAGATAGATAGACATACATTCAGACAGGCCGAGAGAGAGGGGTAGATGATATATAGATGATAGATAGACAGACAGACAGATAGATAGATAGATAGATAGATAGATAGATAGATAGATAGATAGATAGATAGCAGAATGTACAAAGCAATTATTTTGTTCGAACAGACGTGAATTTGTGTAAGGTACAGGAAGGTTAACTTCTAACACAAGCTAACATTAGCATATGACTCAAGAGCTGTCAGTTAGACAGCATATTTATAAAAAATATAAGCTATGGATATAATTGGTGTGCCACTACCCAGTATTCCTTGCAGCAGTGCAAGCTGGCTGATTTTGGGGCATACTGGTTTGTAATTCTGCTTGAGACCTGCAAATATATTCTGATACATACTTTTTATAGTTGCTGATTTAGAAAAGTGATTTGGAAATCACTTTAATAGTCATTATGACTGTTTTGACTAATTGGTCTAAAAAGGCATCAAACTATTTTCTTTAAGTAATGAGCATACTTGTCACCCCCTGAGACTGTTACAACTGTAAACTCTATGATTAAATTGACCACTTATATGCAGAATAACAATTACATGTAAATAATTGCACCACTTAGCTGTGAGTGATAAATTAATTGAGCATAACATATTTTAAATTTATTAAAAACAATTGAGGTTGTAATAAGTAAATGCAGTGGCAGATCTAATGGATATTGGGCTTTGGAGTTATACTCTTATTTAGTACCTAATAATAACAAGTAAAGTAGTAGAATGAGCATTGATTTAAAGGGATATTAAAGTCCAAACTTTCATGATTCATATAGGGCATGTAAATTTAAACAACTTTCTAGTTCACTTTTATCATCAAATTTGCTTTGGTCTCTTTGTATTCTTAGTTAAAGGCTAAACCTAGGTAGACTCATATGCTAATTTCTAAGCCCTCTTATCTGAATGCACCTGGCAGTTTTTCACAGCTAGAGGGCATTAGTTCATGTGTGCCATATAGATAACATTGTGCTCACACCCGTGGAGTTATTTAAGTGTCAGCACTAATTGCCTGAAATGCAAGTCTGTCAAAAGATCTGAGAAAACAAGGCTGTCTGGAGAAGTTTAGATACAAGGTAATTACAGAGGTAAAAAGTATATTTCTATAACAGTGTTGGTTATGCAAAACTGGGGGATGGTAAATAAAGGGATTATCTATCTTTTTAAACAATAAGATTTTTGATGTTTACCTTCCTTTAAATATATAAATATGGAGAGAGAAAAAGAGAAAGATTTAAACACCTAATACTGAGAATAATGCATAATGCTTTTAATGCCAGAAATTTTGCATGGCTCTTCTAAGTAGAACAATCACTAGTCTCTTAATCTGTTCAGTGGGGAAAATGTTATAAAAAAGTGGGTCAACCTTCGCTTTACAGATGAGTTGCAATGTGCCTTACATAGAAAACAATAGAGGATGCTGCCCGTATAACAATCCACCCACATCACCAGTGAATGCAGATCTCAGCAATGTGGAGGGGGCATGCTTGCAAAGCATCTTTACACAAAATATACTGTACATTCAGAAAGTATAAACATTGATTATGTTTTGTAAAAGTTCAAATTATAGATATGGAAACTAAGTTTCACTATGCATTCAATAGATTTCACCACTGAAAGGGCTGTGAGACAGATATGTGTGAAAAGGTTTACCTAAGATGGCAATGTTTCCCCATTATTATACAGGAATGTCCCATGGAACGCCCATGAAACTCCCATTAAACACCTATATATTAGTTATGTGTTAGTCAGTTATGGCTAGATTACGAGTTTTGCTTTATGAGGGGTGCGGTGCTAACTTCTACGTTATTGTCACCACTAACTTAACTACAGCGCTGGTATTACAGGTTTTCCTAAACCCGACGTTATTAGGCAAGAAGTGAGAGTAGAGGAAAATTGTGCTCCATACCACACTCCAATACCAGCGCTGCTTAAGTCAGTGGTGAGCTGGTTTAAGTGCTTGTGCACGATTTCCCCATAGACATCAATGGGGAGAGCCGGCTGAAAAACAAGCCTAACACCTGCAATAAAGGAGTGTAAAGCTCTGTAACGCAAACCCATTGATTCCTATTGGGAAACTAAAGTTATGTTTACACCTAACACCCTAAAATGAACCCCGAGTCTAAACACCCCTAATCTTACACGTATTAACCCCTAATCTGCCGCCCCAGATATCGCCGACACCTACATTATATTTATTAACCCCTAATCTGCCGTTCCGGACATCGCTGACACCTATATTATACTTATTAACCCCTAATCCACTGCCCCCAACATCGCTGACACCTACATTATATTTATTAACCCTAATATCCTGCCCCCAATGTCGCCGCAACCTACCTACACTTATTAACCTCTAATCTGCTGTCACCAATGTTGCCGCCACTATAATAAACATATTAACTACTAAACCGCTGCACCCCCGCATCGCAAACACTAGTTAAATATTATTAACCCTTAATCTGCCGCCCCTAACATCGCCGCCACCTACCTACATTTATTAACCCCTAATCTGCCGCCCCCAATGCCGTTGCCACTATATTAAATTTATTTACCCCTAAATCTAAGTCTAACCCTAACCCCCCTAACTTAAATATAATTAAAATAAATACAAATTACTATCATTACCTAAATAATTCCTATTTAAAACTAAATACTTACCTATAAAATAAACCCTAAGCTAGCTACAATATAACTAATAGTTACATTGTAGCTATCTTAGGGTTTATTTTTATTTTACAGGCAAGTTTGTATTTATTTTAACTAGGTAGAATAGTTACTAAATAGTTATTAACTATTTAATAACTACCTAGCTAAAATAAATACAAATTGGCCTGTAAAATAAAACCTAACCTATCTTACTCTAACACCGAAACTAACCCTACAATTAAATTCATTCCATAAATTAAATACAATTAGCTAAATTCAAAACAATTAGCTAAATTACAAAAACAAACAAACACTAAATTACAGAAAATAAAAAGCAAATTACAAGATCTTTAAACTAATTACACCTAATCTAATAGCCCTATCAAAATAAAAAAAAACCCACCCAAAATAAAAAAAAAACCCAGCCTAAACTAAACTACCAATAGCCCTTAAAAGGGCCTTTTGCAGGGCATTGCCCCAAAGAAATCAGCTCTTTTACCTGTAAAAATAAATAATACAAACAACCCCCCAACAGTAAAACCCACCACCCACACAACCAAATAAAACCCTAACTAAAAAAACCTAAGCTCCCCATTGCCCTGAAAAGGGCATTTGGATGGGCATTTAGCTCTATAGCTGATCCAATCAGCCAATAGAATGTGAGTTCAATACTATTGGCTGATTGGATCAGCCAATAGGATTGAAGTTCAATTCTATTGGCTGATTGCATTAGCCAATAGGATTTTTTCAACCGTAATTCCAATTGGCTAATAGAATTATATCAACCAATCGGAATCTAAGGTAATCCATCTTGGATGATGTAATTTAAAGGAACCTTCATTCAGCAAGAAGACGTCGATTGAAGAGGATGCTCCGCGCCGGATGTCTTGAAGATGGAGCCGCTCCATGTCGGAAGGATGAAGATAGAAGATCTGCCCGTCTGGAGGACCACTTCTGCCCATCTGGAGGACCACTTCTGCTGGCTTTGTTGAGGACATCTTGCCGCTTGGATAAAGACTTTTCCCGGTAAGTGGATCTTCGGGGGTTAGTGTTAGGATTTTTTAAGGGTGTATTGGGTGGGTTTTATTTTTAGGTTTGGGCTTTGGGCAGCAATAGAGCTAAATGCCCTTTTAAGGGCAATGCCCATCCAAATGCCTTTTTCAGGGCAATGGGGAGCTTAGATTTTTATAGTTAGTTTTTTTTTGGGGGGGGTTGGTTTTGTGGGTGGTGGGTTTTACTGTTGGGGGGGTTTGTTTGTATTTTTTTTCAGTTAAAATAACTGATTTCTTTGGGGCAATGCCCTGCAAAGGCCCTTTTAAGGGCTATTTGTAGTTTAGTTCAGGCTAGTTTTTTTTTTTTTATTTTGGGTGGGCTTTTTTTTTTGATAGGGCTATTAGATTAGGTGTAATTAGTTCAAAGATCTTGTAATTTGTTTTTTTATTTTCTGTAATTTAGTGTTTGTTTATTTTTGTAGTTTAGCTAATTGTTTTGAATTTAGTTAATTGTATTTAATTTAGGGAATTTATTTAATAGTAGGGTTAGGTTAGGTGTTAGTGTAACTTAGGTTAGGTTTTATTTTACAGGTAAATATGTAGCTAGGTAGCTAGTAAATAGTTAATAACTATTTAGTAACTATTCTACCTAGTTAAAATAAATACAAACTTGCCTGTAAAATAAAAATAAACCCTAAGCTAGCTACAATGTAACTATTAGTTATATTGTAGCTAGCTTAGGGTTTATTTTATAGGTAAGTATTTAGTTTTAAAAAGGGATTTTTTAGATAATGATAGTAAGTTTTATTTAGATTTATTTTAATTATATTTAAGTTAGGGGGTGTTATGGTTAGGGTTAGACTTTGAGATTTTGAGGTTAATAAATTTAATATAGTTTCGGCGATGTTGGGGGCTGCAGATTAGGGATTAATAAATGTCGGTAGGTTACAGTGATGTTAGGGACAGCAGATTAGGGGTTAATAATATTTAAATAGTGTTTGTGAGACGGGAGTGTGGACGTTTAAGGGTTAATATGTTTATTATAGTGGCGGCGATGTCCGGAGTGGCAGATTAGGAGTTAATAATTTAATTTTAGTGTTTGCGATGTGAGAGGGTCTCGCTTTAGGGGTTAATAGGTAGTTTATGGGTGTTAGTGTACTTTTTAGCACTTTAGTTATGAGTTTTATGCTACATAGTTGTAGTGTAAAACTCATAACTACTGACTTTAGAATGCAGTACTAATCTTGACGGGATAGGGCGTACCACTCACTTTTTGGCCTCCCAGGACAAGGTCGTAATACCGGTGCTATGGAAGTCCCATAGAAAAAAAATATACATATTTATATATATTTGCGTAAGTTGATCTGCGGTTAGGCCAAAAAAAATGTGTGGTGCCCCTAAATCTGCAAGACTCGTAATACCAGCGGTAGTAAAAAAGCAGCGTTATGAGGCTTAACTCTGCTTTTTTACTCATAATGCAAGACTCGTAATCTAGCCATTAGTTAGTTAGATAGTTAGTTGTGTGCTAAAAAAACACAATATTTAAAAAGATGTATATATTTCAAAAATCATGTTTTACATAGTGCAGAAGAAAATGAACTTTTGTAAAACAACAAATTAATATCCAATAAAAAAAATCTTCTTCCTACAAAAAAAAAAGTTAAAAACATTTACCTACATAAAAAATAATTTTAAATACATAATAGAGATGCGCAGGGGACACAATTTTAATTTTGTTATTTTAACATTTTTGTTTTGTCCGAAATTCATTGATTGTCCAATTTGTTTAATCTAATTTTTTTTATAAATGTTAATTTTAAGTTGCAATGCAGATTCTTTCAATCTTTTCTATATCTGAAGCTGTCATCAGCTATAGATTTTCAAATGATTTAACTTTCTTTTAATTTCTAGCTTATTCTTTTATTTTATACATGCAATTTATGCACTGCTATGTTAAAAAAAAAAAAGTTTATTCAAAGGTACACTACACATTCACAAACAACACATACTTCTCAGTTAAATAACCACAATGT
Organism: Bombina bombina; assembly: GCF_027579735.1. NCBI lineage: Eukaryota > Metazoa > Chordata > Amphibia > Anura > Bombinatoridae > Bombina > Bombina bombina. Next base: position 677,302,574 of record NC_069501.1, on the reverse strand, counting down.
GGTGTTACTCCTCCAGTGCCAGGCTGATTCTCTCTTCCACACACACAATGTTCATATCACCATTTGCACACATACACTAACACTCACATACAGAGACGTAACTAGAAACAACAGGGCACAGGTGCAAGAATCTAAGAAGGGCCCCTCCCACCAGTACTGTATATAGTGAGTCAGTGACACAGTCTGTAATCTGCCGGTGAGATGGCTGGCCTGATCCTACCCGCCCAGTACTTTATTAAGTCACCACAGTAGTCTGTTACATGGTCCAGCCCTCCCTGTACCATATATAGTGGTTCTGTATAGTGACACTGTTTACCCCCTGCCCCCCCATGCTGTAGTAACAAGGTCTGTAATTTGCTGGTTCCACAAACATACACACATGCATGCATAAATACACACACAGTCACATACACACATACACATAAACACCAATGGGTAAGACAGAAACACTAACCCCTGTAGTCAGAGACACTAGTGAAGCATCACGTAACACTCACATGATATCAGTGTAGGCAGTGGCAGGTCAACTTTTTTTATTGAAATTTTTTTTTAAATTCTTTTGTAAGCTGGGCCCACACCCTCGGGGGGCCCGGTCGCAGTTGTGTCATCTGCACCCCCTGTAGTTCCGCCCCTGCTCACATACATTCATGTCACAAACACACACGCATTTGAATTTACATAATAAAATATAACAACAAATACAACACAATCATATACATTCAGTACCCATACTACACATATTTGTCAGTTGAATTAGCGCAATGTGGTGTTACACATGCAGTGTCAATAACACTGTTATTGCATCAACCATTTTACTGAGTCCACACACTCTAATCCCATTCCTATTGCACACATATTTGTCAGTTGAATGTGCACAATGTGGTGTTACTCCTGTAGTGTCAGTAGCACCATGTTATTGTGTCAACCATTTTACTAGTTATTCATATCCCATTCTCCTTACACACACCTTTCATGATGCAGTTCTTCACACATGGCACACTCACTCTCACTTTCACAAGCCCCTCTCTTCGACACACACACAACTTTCATATCACCCTTTGCACACATATACTAACATTCACTCACAGGTTTACACATTCACACACATTCATGTTACAAACACACACACATATACATTACAAAATATAACAACAAATACAGCACAGTCATACACACTCAGTTCCCATACCACACATACTTGTCAGTTTAATAAACGCAATGTGGTATTACTCCTGCAGTGTCAGTAACACCACCTTTTTGCATCAGCCAACAACCATTTTACGGAGTCCATTCATATCCCATTCTCCATGCACACACCATTCATGACACCATTCTTCACACACCGCCCACTCTTACTCTCACAGGCTCATTCTCTCCTCCACACACATAACTTAATATCACCATTTTAACACATACACTTACACTCACTCACAGGCTCATTCTCTTCTCCACACACACACACACACACACACACACACACACACACACACACACACACCTCAATATAACCATTTGTACACATACACTGACACTCACTCACAGGTTTACACATACACACACATTCATGTCAAAATCCCAGTTAGTAAATTAATAATTTAAGTAGGGTATGTACTAGTGTAACTAGGAGGTAGGTAGGTTAGGTTAGCTTTGTAGTAAGAGTTAGTAGAGCAGAATGATGAGATGAATGAGTTTCAAAAATGGTTACTAACTAGTAATGTTTACAGATTACTTACTGTAAGGTAAGGTGGGTGATTTATTGATCAAGTAAGTTGGAAAATTAAAGGGCCACTGTAAGTAAATATTTTCTATGCCTGTTACTAACTAACTACCCCAAATACGCTTTTTATCAATAGCATTTCATTAACATATCTCTACCGTATATCAGAAATCTTGTCTGCAAATTTAATTGTTTTCCAAACCCACTCCGTGGGTATCCTTTGCTCTGTACCAATTCGTTTACAATACCTAGGTTTCAAAATGGCGCTTTAAACACAAAGTTATTGGTTTAAGTATTTTGAACACTCAGTGCTGAAAATAGTGGGCAGGATAACGTGACATCATCGGCGAATAAAAGATATAACTTTTAGAACGTTATGAAACTTCGTTTTGGAGAAAATATAGGTCAGTAGGTTTTAATTAATGTTTATTAACTTTAATATGTTAGTTGTTTAGCTTAAACATTATAACAGAAAGTAATCCTTTAAGAGTTAAAAGTAGTGTAAGGCACTCCGATAGGGAGGGTCGCTTCTTAATTATAGTGGGATTGTACTTTGGTAGGCCCATTACTCTAGTGAACGTATATGCTCCCAACTGCCCCAAGCCCTCCTTTTTTCACACAGTAATAAACCACATTATAGATATTTCAAAAGGCCCAATACTCCTCAGTGGAGACCTAAATTTCCCTGTTAATCCCATATTAGACACATCCTTGGGCAGGTCTTATATTAGGAGCTCCCAGATCAAATCCAACTGGAGAGCAATAAGCACTCTCCCTCTCTTTGACACTTGGAGAACCACTCATCCAAATACCAGAGACTTCACTTTTTTCTCAAACCCCCAGCGCTCCTATAACCGCCTTGATTATATTTTTTGTGAACAGCAGTTACTTACTTCACTTATAGATTCGAGACTCTATCACACCTCCTGGTCAGACCATAGCATGGTCTGTTCCACGTTTTCGTGGTCCGCTAAACCGCGACACCAACACTGTTGGAAATTAAACGACCAAATCTTATTAGACCCCTTGATAACCACTGATCTAGCCGAAAAAACTTCAGAATTCTTCTCATTTAATAATCCCACTGCTACCTCAGCTATTAATAACCGGGAGGCATATAAATGTTACATAAGGGGGGTGATAATGGGTCACACACACAGACAACGCAAGCAACGCTAAGCTTTGTTTGAATCTCTATCAACTGAGTTTAAAGCCTGCGAAGATGCACTAAAGAGTAACCCTAGATCAACGCTATTGCTGCAGAAATCACAACAGGCTAAGGAAGATTTAAATCATTACTTAATTAAGAATGCGCATATGAGGGTGCTTACATCCAAATCCAAATTTTTTGTCGAAAACAATAAAGCGGGGCGTTTATTGGTGAGATCTTTGAAGAAGAAAAGATACAAAACCTACATACCTAAAATTATAGACTCCAAGGGTGTCGCCCACACCGATAACGCAGCAATTGTTGATCAATTTGCAGCATACTATACCTCATTATATAACCTCCCGAACACACACTTGGAAAATAAGCACAATAGTATAAATACATACTTAGAAAAGACTCTGCTTCCAACACTATCAGACTCAGATAGAGCAGCACTAGACGCACAATTTCCAATACAGGAGGTACTGTTAGCTATAAAAGATCTCCCACAGGGCAAAGCCCCCGGCCCAGATGGCTTCACTCCCAAATATTACCATCTTTTCAAATCCCTTCTGGGCCCCCATTTGCTAGAAATGTATAACTCCTTTGACCAATGTACACACCTACCACCCACGCTCCTGGAAGCTACAATCTCCGTAATCCCCAAACCAGGTAAACCCCCAGATAAGGTCACTAACTACCGCACTATATCCCTAATAAATGTAGATATCAAGCTATATGCAAAGCTATTGGCAGTGAGAATCAGTAAATATCTACCGTCCCTAGTACATGCTGATCAAGTGGGCTTTATCCCGGGTAGAGAAGCTAAGGAGAACACTATCCAAGTCTTACATACCCTATACTCTGCTACAAACTCTAACTTGCCCCTAGTCTTACTCTCCACAGATGCCGAGAAGGCCTTTGACAGGGTGGACTGGGACTTTCTCTGGTCTGCTCTGTCAAGGTTTGGATTCTCCCAAGTAATGATCTCACGTATTAAAGCCCTATATAGTAACCCCTCGGCATATGTTAACGCGAACAACACCCTTTCACAAAAGATTATGATAAATAATGGCACGCGGCAGGGATGCCCCCTTTCGCCCTTGTTATTTGCCCTAGTGGTGGAGGCGCTGGCCACCAGGATAAGGAATGACCCTCTTATACGGGGTGTCTCTTTTGGAGAGATCCATCAGAAATGTCTGTTATATGCGGACGATATCATATGCACACTGAGCTCCCCTTGTACGTCCCTTACAGCCCTCTTGGAAGAGCTGGAGGAGTATAGAAACGTCTCCAACTTTTCAATAAATATGGAAAAGTCAATGATACTCCCAGTACATTTAAATGCAGAAGACACGTACTACATTAAAACCCACACCTCTTTTCAACTAACCTCAAAAATTAAGTATTTAGGAATTGATATCTCTCCTACTCATACAGAATTATTTAATCTTAATTATGTCCCACTTCAAATAGAAACCGATAAGTCACTGGAGTCCTGGCACAAACAAGGCCATCTTTCATGGCTGGGATGCATTAATGCATTAAAAATGAACATCCTTCCCAAATTCCTTTATCTATTTCAAGTCCTTCCCCTAGATCTTCCCATACACTACCTGCTGAAACAACAGAGGAAGTTTGACCGATTTATTTGGTCACATAAAAGGCCCAGAGTAAACAGAAACACTTTGTTTCTTAATAGAGTAGATGGGGGTCTCGGGTCCCCCAATCTGGTTAACTACTATAAGGCGACCCACCTGGCACGCATAGTTGCCTGGAAACACTCACTGACGAGCAAACCCTGGGTGCAGATAGAATCCTTTTTAGCGGGGGGGATGGATTTGGGAGAACAGTGCTGGATCCCACATAAAATGAGGTCCCCCGATATAGGGAGTAATTTCTATACAATTGCCACGTTGCATACATTGGACAAATCCCTGGTAGAAGATAGACTGATATCAACACCAGTCTCTCCTCTTACCCCATTGCTCAACAACCCCCTGCTGCTACAAAACCATATCATTCAGACACCGCGTATTGAAGGAGCCCCCTCCAATGTACCAACACACATGCTGATACATAACGGCTTGATGCGCCCGCATGCTGAGGTAGCCCAATTAATAGGTTTCCCGTTCCAATCATGGTTTCCATACCTGCAGGCTAGACATGCCATTTTTTCTAGTCCACACAGACCAAACTTGATAAGAGCACTAACCCCATTTGAAACATTATGCATAACCCCCTCCACGGCTAAAGCACATATCTCTATAATTTATAAGCTACTAAGAGGATCCTTTCCCATTAAGAGACCTGCATATATCACCAAGTGGGAGAGGGAGTTAGATATAAAATTGACAGACGAACAATGGGATCGTATTTTCATTGAAACCAAAAAGTCGTCCCTATCATTAACTCTGGTAGAAACAAATTTTAAGCTACTTTCCAGGTGGTACCTTACCCCGCACAGGATACACAGTATTTTCCCCAACTCTTCTCCCCTGTGTTGGAGACACTGTGGAGAAGTCGGTACGCTTTCTCACATATGGTGGAAGTGCCCCCATATTAAACCATATTGGCACAGTATAAACACACACGTTAGCAAGATATTAGGGGAGTCCTTGGATCTTTCTCCTAGCCTGATTCTATTAAATAACTTTCCAGTTGTGGCCTGTTTGTATCGGAAAAAACTGCTACATGTTATGCTTAACTGCGCTAGGCGCCTTATACCAAGATTTTGGAAAAAAGCAGAAATACCAACATATGGAATCAGGGTTAGAGAGGTGAAACATGTACTTGAACTTGAAAAAATATATTATACGAATGTAGGGAAACTTAACTTTATTGCTGATGTGATATTCCTCTGGGAGCAAGTCGCATGAACCCAACATAAATGTTCTGACTCAAAATTAAAATTAAAAGGTCAACTGCCTTTTATTTTATTGTTTCTGTAACGTTTGTTGTTGATCCAGTTTGGAAGACTGATATACCTGGTAACAATCTGCAATGTTAGCAAGTACTGTGATTTTATGTGTTATTCCTGATTTAATGTATTTGCTGTTAACACCTACCTGTAGGTGCATATGTACACTGTATAAGATATATTTCTGTTTCTTTTTCATAATTTTGTTTGAAAATAATAAAAAGATATATTTGAAAAAAAAAAGTAGTGTAAGGAAGGTTAAAGAATGAAGATGAAAAAGAAAATATAAGATGAAAAAGGAAATAGAATTAGTAGTTAAACTTACCCACTTATTGAGGCTACACCACCTAAATACCTTCCTGCCATATTGAGGATGATTCCTCTTGGTGAAGTCAGCTGGGTGCTGTCAGTTTGACTTCTCTCTGCTGATTTGATTTAGTAATGATTCAAAGCCTGCTGATAATCTTCTGAAGTATTAGGCCCATCATGATGCATCATCACCCGGTGAATGTTGGATCTTCTTTTGGATAGTACTGGTCTTGGCAATGGTATAATTATTCCTAATTTATTTTCCTTAGCAAAAGCTGGGGAACTTGTTTTTTTGCACCTCATTGGTGAAACCATTTGTGGATGAATAACAGATTCGTATTAGATTTATTTGCAGACAGAAGGGGCCGTCAAAGTTTAATTAGTAGTAACTTATTATTGGTTCGTTAAGGGTATTTGTAGGTTAGTTAATAGTTTAGTTAGTCATTTTTGGTTAGTTAAAGGGATAGTAAACACCAAAAATGTTTATTTTTAAAAAGATAGATAATTCCTTTATTTACCATTCCCCGGTTTTGCATAACCAACACTGTTATAGAAATATACTTTTAGCTCTGTATTTACCTTGTATGTAAGCTTCTGCAGACTGCCTCCTTATCTCAGATCTTTTGACAGACTTGCATTTCAGGCAGTTAGTGCTGACTTTTAAATAATTTCTGGTGCATGAGCACATTGTTATTTATATGAAACAAATAAACTAACACCCGGCTAGATTTAGAGTTGGGCGGTAGCCGTGAAAAGCAGTGTTAGAGGCTCCTAACGCTGGTTTTTACCGCCCTCTGGTATTTGAAGTCAGTCAGGAAAGGGTCTAACGCTCACTTTACAGCCATGACTTTTCCATACCGCAGATCCCCCTACGCCATTTGCGTATCCTATCTTTTCAATGGGATCTTTCTAACGCCGGTATTTAGAGTCGTGGCTGAAGTGAGCGTTAGAAATCTAACGACAAAACTCCAGCCGCAGAAAAAAGTCAGTAGTTAAGAGCTTTCTGGGTTAACGCCGGTTTATAAAGCTCTTAACTACTGTGCTCTAAAGTACACTAACACCCATAAACTACCTATGCACCCCTAAACCGAGGTCCCCCCACATCGCCGCCACTATATTTAATTTTTTTAACCCCTAATCTGCCGCTCCGTACACCGCCGCCACTTACGTTATCCCTATGTACCCCTAATCTGCTGCCCCTAACACCGCCGACCCCTATATTATATTTATTAACCCCTAATCTGCCCCCCACAACGTCGCCGCCAGCTACCTACAATAATTAACCCCTAATCTGCCGACCGGAGCTCACCGCTAGTATAATAAATGTATTAACCCCTAATCCGCCTCACTCCCGCCTCAATAACCCTATAATAAATAGTATTAACCCCTAATCTGCCCTCCCTAACATCGCCGACAGCTAACTTCAAGTATTAACCCCTAATCTGCTGACCGGAGCTCACCGCTACTCTAATAAGTGGATTAACACCTAAAGCTAAGTCTAACCCTAACACTAACACCCCCCTAAGTTAAATATAATTTAAATCTAACTAAATAAATTAACTCTTATTATATAAATTATTCCTATTTAAAGCTAAATACTTACCTGTAAAATAAATCCTAATATAGCTACAATATAAATTATAATTATATTGTACCTATTTTAGGATTAATATTTATTTTACAGGCAACTTTGTAATTATTTTAAACAGGTACAATAGCTATTAAATAGTAAATAACTATTTAATAGCTAAAATAGTTCAAATAATTACAAAATTACCTGTAAAATAAATCCTAACCTAAGTTACAATTAAACCTAACACTACACTTTCATTAAATTAATTAAATTCAATACCTACAATTATCTACAATTAAACCTAACACTACACTATCAATAAATAAATTAAATAAAATACCTACAAATAAATACAATGAAATAAACTAACTAAAGTACAAAAAATAAAAAAGAACTAAGTTACAAAAAATAAAAAAATATTTACAAACATTAGAAAAATATTACAACAATTTTAAACTAATTACACCTACTCTAAGCCCCCTAATAAAATAACAAAGACCCCCAAAATAAAAAAATGCCCTACCCTATTCTAAAATAAAAATAGAAAAGCTCTTTTACCTTACCAGCCCTGAAAAGGGCCCTTTTCGGGGCATGCCACAAATATTTCAGCTCTTTTACCTGTAAAAAAAAAAACATACAATACCCCCCCCCCAACATTACAACCCACCACCCACATACCCCTAATCTAACCCAAACCCCCCTTAAATAAACCTAACACTAAGCCCCTGAAGATCTCCCTACCTTGTCTTCACCACACCGGGTCCCGATCTGTCCAGAAGAGCCTCCGAAATCTTCCTCCAAGCCCAAGCGGGGGCTGAAGAGTGACGTCCATCCTCCGGCTGAAGTCTGGATCCAACCGGCAAATGAAGAAATCTTCATCCTATCCGGGCAGAAGAGGACATCCGGACCGGCAACCATCTTGATCCAAGCAGTATCTTCTATCTTCATCCGATGAGGAACGGCTCCATCTTGAAGACCTCCAGCGCGGACCGATCCTCTTCTTCCGACGTCCAACTGAAGAATGAAGGTTCCTTTAAGGGACGTCATCCAAGATGGCGTCCCTCGAATTCCGATTGGCTGATAGGATTCTATCAGCCAATCGGAAATTAAGGTAGGAAAATTCTGATTGGCTGATGGAATCAGCCAATCAGAATCAAGTTCAATCCGATTGGCTGATCCGATCAGCCAATCAGATTGAGCTCACATTCTATTGGCTGATCGGAACAGCCAATAGAATGCGAGCTCAATCTGATTGGCTGATTGGATCAGCCAATTGGATTGAACTTGATTCTGATTGGCTGATTCCATCAGCCAATCAGAATTTTCCTACCTTAATTCCGATTGGCTGATAGAATCCTATCAGCCAATCGGAATTCGAGGGACGCCATCTTGGATGACGTCCCTTAAAGGAACCGTCATTCGTCGGGAAGTCGTCGGAAGAAGAGGATGGATCCGCGGTGGAGGTCTTCAAGATGGAGCCGGTCGTCATCGGATGAAGATAGAAGAGGCCGCTTGGAAGAAGATGGTTGCCGGTCGGGATCTACTCTTCTGCCCGGATAGGATGAAGACTTTGGAGCCTCTTCTGGACCTCTTCAGCCATCACTTGATAGAAGACTTCAGCCGGATGATGGATGTCTAGCCCCCGCTTGGGCTTGGATGAAGATTTCGGAGCCTGGAACGATCGGTGATACCTGGCATGGTGAAGACAAGGTAGGAAGATCTTCAGGGGCTTAGTGTTAAGTTTATTAAGGTAAAAGAGCTTTGAACTTTTGTAATTTAGAATAGGGTAGGGCATTTTTTTATTTTGGGGGTCTTTGTTATTTTATTAGGGGGCTTAGAGTAGGTGTAATTAGTTTAAAATTGTTGTAATTTTTTTCTAATGTTTGTAAATATTTTTTTATTTTTTGTAACTTAGTTCTTTTTTATTTTTTGTACTTTAGTTAGTTTATTTAATTGTATTTATTTGTAGGAATTGTATTTAATTTATTTATTGATAGTGTAGTGTTAGGTTTAATTGTAACTTAGGTTAGGATTTATTTTACAGGTAATTTTGTAATTATTTTAACTATTTTAGCTATTAAATAGTTATTCACTATTTAATAGCTATTGTACCTGTTTAAAATAATTACAAAGTTGCCTGTAAAATAAATATTAATCCTAAAATAGCTAGAATATAATTATAATTTATATTGTAGCTATATTATGGTTTATTTTAAAGGGAAGTATTTAGCTTTAAATAGGAATAATTTATTTAATAAGAGTTAATTTATTTCGTTAGATTTAAATTATATTTAATTTAGGGGGGTGTTAGGGTTAAAGTTAGACTTAGCTTTAGGGATTAATAAATTTATTAGAGTAGCGGTAAGCTCCTGTCGGCAGATTAGAGGTTAATACTTGAAGTTAGGTGTCGGCAATGTTAGGGAGGGCAGATTAGGGGTTAATACTATTTATTATAGGGTTATTGAGGCAGGAGTGAGGCAGATTAGGGGTTAATACATTTATTATAGTAGCGCTCAGGTCCGGTCGGCAGATTAGGGGTTAATAAGTGTAGTTAGGTGGAGGCGACGTTGGGGGCGGCAGATTAGGGGTTAATAAATATAATATAGGGGTCGGCGATGTTAGGGCAGCAGATTAGGGGTACATAGGGATAATGTAGGTGGCGGGGGTGTACGGAGCGGCAGATTAGGGGTTACAAATAATATGCAGGGGTCAGCGATAGCGGGGGCGGCAGATTAGGGGTTAATAAGTGTAAGGTTAGGGGTGTTTAGACTCGGGGTACATGTTAGGGTGTTAGGTGCAGACATAGGAAGTGTTTCCCCATAGGAAACAATGGGGCTGCGTTAGGAGCTGAACGCTGCTTTTTTGCAGGTGTTAGGTTTTTTTTCAGCTCAAACAGCCCCATTGTTTTCTATGGGGGAATCGTGCACGAGCACGTTTTTGAAGCTGGCCGCGTCCGTAAGCACCGCTGGTATCAAGAGTTGCAGTGGCGTTAAATTATGCTCCACGTTCCCTTTTTGGAGCCTAACGCACTGAAAACCCAGCCATTCTGTGAACTCTAAATACCAGCGGTATTTAAAAGGTGCGGGGGAAAAAAAGCACGCGTAGCTAACGCACCCCTTTGGCCGCCAAACTCTAAATCTAGCTGTGAAAAACTGTTAAATGCATTCAGATAAAAGGCAGCCTTCAAGGGCTTAGAAATTAGAATATGAGCCTTCCTAGGCTTGGCTTTCAACTAAGAATATCAAGAGAACAAAGCCTATTTGATGATAAAAGTAAATTAGAAATGTGTTTAAAACTACATGCCCTATCTGAATCATTAAATTTAATTTGGCCTTAATTATCCCTTTAAGAGTGTTTGTTGGTTGGTTAGGTTAGGGTTATGTTTTTGTTAATGCTCAAATTCAGTTCTAGGAGGTGAAGGGTTAGTAGTAGTAGTACTACTAGTAGTGTTAGAGGTTGGTCTGGTTATTGGTTAATGATAATTATTAATTAGCTATTACTGGGTTAGGTAAGGTTAAGGTTTGGTTTTAGGAAGGATGATAAAGATAAAGTCTTAGAGGGATATTTATCAAGCCGTCAACCGCAAATACGCTGGAATTCCACAGCTTAATTGTGGAGAGCTTGATTCCCCTTAGTTATCAATGGGAGTCTGAAAGCAGTGAAAGCTTATGTTCGCTGCTGCCCGATATCCCATTGATTCCTATGGGAGAATAAAAGTTATGTTTACACCTAACACCCTAACATAAGCTCTGAGTCTAAACACTCCTAATATGCCGCACCCTACACTGCTGCCACCTACATAATGTTATTAACCCCTAATCTGCTGACCTGACACCACCGCCCCCTACATTATACTTATTAACCCCTAATCTGCTGCCCCGCCTCTGCCGCCACCTACATTATACTTATTAACCCCTATTCTCCCATCCCGCCACCGCCGCCACCTACATTATACTTATTAAGCCCTATTCTCCCATCCCAACGCCGCTGCCACGTAAATAAAAGTTATTTACCCCTAATCTGCCGCTTCCGCCATGCCGCCACCTACATAAAGTTATTAACCATATCCCGCTGCTCCCGGAGCTCACCGCAACTAAATAAATGTATTAACCCCTAAATACCTGGCCTCCCACATCACTACAACTTACTAAACCTATTAACCCCTAAACCGCAAGCCCCCTACATCGCCATGAACTAAATTAAACTATTAACCCCTAAACCTAACAACCCGCTTACTTTATATTAAATATTAACTCATCCCTATCTTATAATAAATTTAAACTTACCTTTAGATTTAAATTAAACTATATTAAACAAATAATTAACCTACCCTATTATACTAAAATTACATTAAACTATATTGAAATAATAGTCTACCCTAACTATTAGACTCAAATTAAATTAAACTATATTAAACTAATAATTAATCTACCCTAACTGTTATACTAAAATTGCATTAAACTACAAATTAAATTAAATATATTATATATTTAAATACCTAACCCTACTCAAATAATTTAAATCTACACTAAAAAATAACTAAGTTACAAAAAACTAACCACTAAGTTACAGAAAATAAATAAACACTAAGTTACACAAAATAAAAAAGAAATTATCGAAAATTTAAACTATTTGCACCTAATCTAAGAGCCCTATGAAAATAAAAAGCCCCCCCAAAATAAAAAAAAACCTAGCCTACAATAAACTACAAACAGCCCTTAAAAGGGCCTTTTGCAGGGCATTGCCCCAAAGAAATCAGCTCTATTACCTGTAAAAAAAAAAATACAAATACCCCCCAACAGTAAAACCCACCACCCACACAACCAACCCCCCCAAATAAAGCCCTAACTAAAAAAAACTAAGCTCCCCATTGCCCTGAAAAGGGCATTTGGATTGGCATTGCCCCATAAAGGGCCTTTAGCTCCATTGCAGCCAAAAACCCTAATCTAAAAATAAAACCCACCCAATAAACCCTTAAAAAATCCTAACACTAACCCCTGAAGATCCACTTACAGTTTTGAAGATCTGACATCCATCCTCCAAGAAGCCAACAGAAATCTTCATCCAAGCGGCCGAAGTCTTCATCCAAGTCTGCAGAAGTCTTCACCCAGACGGCATCTTCTATCTTCATCCATCCAGCATGGAGCGTATCCATCTTCAAGACATACGACGCAGAGCATCCTCTTCGTTTGAAGACTTCTTCCCGAATAAATGTTCCTTTAAATGATGTTATCCAAGATAGAATTCTATCAGCCAATCAGAATTAAGGTTGAAAAAATCATATTGGCTGTTGCAATCATCCAATAGGATTGAGCTTTCATCCTATTGGCTGATCCAATCAGCCAATAGAATGCAAGCTCAATCCTATTGGCTGATTGGATCAGCCAATAGGATTGAAGTTCAATCCTATTGGTTGATTGCAAAAGCCAATAGGATTTTTTCAACCTTAATTACAATTGGCTGACGTCATTTAAAGGAACATTAATTCGGGAAGAAGATGTTGAACGAAGAGGATGCTCCGCGTTGGATGTCTTGAAGATGGAACCGCTCTGCCCCGGATGGATGAAGATAGAAGATGCCGTCTGGGTGAAGACTTCTGTGGGCTTGGATGAAGACTTCTTGCCGCTTGGATGAAGACTTCTGCCGGCTTCTTGGAGGATGGATGTCGGATCTTCAAAACTGTAAGTGGATCTTCAGGGGTTAGTGTTAGGATTTTTTAAGGGTTTATTGGGTGGGTTTTATTTTTAGATTAGGGGTTTGGGCTGCAATAGAGCTAAATGCCCTTTTAAGTGCAATGCCTATCCAAATGCCCTTTTCAGGGCAATGGGGAGCTTAGGTTTTTTTAGTTAGGGTTTTATTTGTGGGGTTTGGTTGTGTGGGTGGTGTCTTTTATTGTTGGGGTATTTTGTATTTACAGGTAAAAGAGCTTATTTCTTTGGGGCAATGCCCCACAAAAGGCCCCTTTAAGGGCTATTTGCAGTTTATTGTAGTCTAGGTTTTTTTTTTATTTTGGGGGGCTTTTTATTTTTATAGGGATCTTAGATTAGGTGTAATTAGTTTAAATCTTTGATAATTTCTTTCTTTTGTGTTTGATTTTTTTTTGTAACTTAGTGTTTGTTATTTTTTGTAACTTTAAATTATTTGAGTAGGTTTAGGTGTTTAAATATATAATATAGTTAATTTAATTTATAGTTTAATGTCATTTTATTCTAATAGTTAGGGTAGATTAATTATTAGTTTAATATAGTTTAATTTAAATCTAAAGGTAAGTTTAAATTTATTATAAGATAGTGATGAGTTAATATTTAATATAAAGTAAGTGGGTTGTTAGGTTTAAGGGTTAATAGTTTAATTTAGTTTATGGCAATGTGGGGGGCTGGCGGTTTAGGGGTTAATAGGTTTAGTAAGTGTTAGTGATGTGGGAGGCTATGGGTTTAGGGGTTACAACATTTAGTTGTGATGGGCTCCGGGAGCGGCGGTATAGGGGTTAATAACATAATGTAGGTGGCGGCGATGTAGGGGTCAGCAGATTAGGGGTTAATAACATAATGTAGGTGGCAGCGGTGTAGGGGGCGGCAGATTAGGGGTTAAGAACATAATGTAGGTGGCAGCGGTGTAGGGGGCGGCAGATTAGGGGTTAATAACTTTATTAGAGTTGCGGTGGGCTCCTGGAGCAGCGGGATAGGGGTTAATATCTTTATTAGAGTAGCGGTGGGTTCCGGGAGTGGCAGGATAGGGGTTAATAACTTTATTAGAGTTGTGGTGGGGTCCGGGAGCTGCGGGATTGGGGTTAAACATTTTAGTATAGTGGCGGTGTTTAGTGACAGTATACAAATAAAGCTGTGAAAAAGCCAAATAGCAGTGAGATCGATGACTGTTAGTTAGCAACAGTCCGCTGCTCATCACACCGTACTTGGAGCACGGCTTTATGACAGCTTTTCTGTTAAATATGGAGAGTGTATCCAGGTCTGCGGCCGCGATGTTAGGCAATGTCAAGCGAGCGTATTGGTGCAGTCGAATGCAGCACAGTTGACGGCTTGATAAGTAGGCCTCTTAGTATCCATCACCATGGTCGTGGGTGACATTCCATTATATTATTAATGTATCATAATTTTTACAAGGGTGAGCATGAGAATAAAGTCTTAGTAATTGGTGCTAAGATCCCTCCCCCTGGCGGTGGGTGAAGGGTATATCATTCATCATCAATAATCATAATTCATCATCAATTTTCTTAACAGCATTAAAGTTCTCTATCAAATAAAGACAAATAATGTTTATTTATTATTTTTATTGAGGTTTTAAAAATAATATATATGAGACTACAAGGAGTCACATAGATTACATGTACAAATGTTTCCAAAATTACAAAATGAAAATGATTTTGAATTTAAAAAAATAAAGATCAGTAATAATGTAATGTCATACATATAAGCTACATTACTAAGAATAGAGCATTTAGCAAAAGAAAACATTCATGGAACATCATCTGTAATCAGAAACTCGCTGAAACCTTTTTATAGATGCAATTAGGACCTCTTTATGAATAAGTCGACAACTCTTGGGCCATTTGAGAACATCTATAGAAACAGTAGAGGGAGTCATTTAGCATAAAAAACACCCCAAAATACATATGCTGGTCACTTTTGGACCATTGTGGAGAAAATAATAAAGATATAGGGGAGTGGGAAAGCCTTACAGGGTCTAAGGTTTAACGTAAGCTCCTTAAAATACAGGGAGTGCAGAATTATTAGGCAAATGAGTATTTTGACCACATCATCCTCTTTATGCATGTTGTCTTACTCCAAGCTGTATAGGCTCGAAAGCCTACTACCAATTAAGCATATTAGGTGATGTGCATCTCTGTAATGAGAAGGGGTGTGGTCTAATGACATCAACACCCTATATCAGGTGTGCATAATTATTAGGCAACTTCCTTTCCTTTGGCAAAATGGGTCAAAAGAACGACTTGACAGGCTCAGAAAAGTCAAAAATAGTGAGATATCTTGCAGAGGTATGCAGCACTCTTAAAATTGCAAAGCTTCTGAAGCGTGATCATCGAACAATCAAGCGTTTCATTCAAAATAGTCAGCAGGGTCGCAAGAAGCATGTGAAAAAACCAAGGCGCAAAATAACTGCCCATGAACTGAGAAAAGTCAAGCGTGCAGCTGCCAAGATGCCACTTGCCACCAGTTTGGCCATATTTCAGAGCTGCAACATCACTGGAGTGCCCAAAAGCACAAGGTGTGCAATACTCAGAGACATGGCCAAGGTAAGAAAGGCTGAAAGACGACCACCACTGAACAAGACACACAAGCTTAAATGTCAAGACTGGGCCAAGAAATATCTCAAGACTGATTTTTCTAAGGTTTTATGGACTGATGAAATGAGAGTGAATCTTGATGGGCCAGATGGATGGGCCCGTGGCTGGATTGGTAAAGGGCAGAGAGCTCCAGTTCGACTCAGACGCCAGCAAGGTGGAGGTGGAGTACTGGTTTGGGCTGGTATCATCAAAGATGAGCTTGTGGGGCCTTTTCGGGTTGAGGATGGAGTCAAGCTCAACTCCCAGTCCTACTGCCAGTTTCTGGAAGACACCTTCTTCAAGCAGTGGTACAGGAAGAAGTCTGCATCCTTCAAGAAAACATGATTTTCATGCAGGACAATGCTCCATCACACGCGTCCAAGTACTCCACAGCGTGGCTGGCAAGAAAGGGTATAAAAGAAGAAAATCTAATGACATGGCCTCCTTGTTCACCTGATCTGAACCCCATTGAGAACCTGTGGTCCATCATCAAATGTGAGATTTACAAGGAGGGAAAACAGTACACCTCTCTGAACAGTGTCTGGGAGGCTGTGGTTGCTGCTGCACGCAATGTTGATGGTGAACAGATCAAAACACTGACAGAATCCATGGATGGCAGGCTTTTGAGTGTCCTTGCAAAGAAAGGTGGCTATATTGGTAACTGATTTGTTTTTGTTTTGTTTTTGAATGTCAGAAATGTATATTTGTGAATGTTGAGATGTTATATTGGTTTCACTGGTAAAAATAAATAATTGAAATGGGTATATATTTGGTTTTTGTTAAGTTGCCTAATAATTATGCACAGTAATAGTCACCTGCACACACAGATATCCCCCTAAAATAGCTAAAACTAAAAACAAACTAAAAACTACTTCCAAAAATATTCAGCTTTGATATTAAGGAGTTTTTTGGGTTCATTAAGAACATGGTTGTTGTTCAATAATAAAATTAATCCTCAAAAATACAACTTGCCTAATAATTCTGCACTCCCTGTATAACAAATGTGCACATTAAGGATAAAAAGGCTAAGAAAAATACCAATTAACCAGTAACATATTAAATTAATATGAGGACAGGAGTAGAGTTGTGGCTTATGAGAGGGTGTTGTCAATATAAAAAGTCCAAGAAGACTTGCTAAAGATTATGGAAAGGTTCTGATATAACCTAGTTTCTTTCTACATTAATATGGCTAAATTGCCAGGAAGGGGGAGGTAATTTAAGATGGAGCATAGGCCCATAATAAAGATATAATATTTAGGTCAGACTATAATAAAGCAGTTGTATTAGTCAATGGCATGTTACCATGAGAAGCTTCTTGGTATAAAATCAAGAGTTGGTTAATTAGCTCCAACTACGCGCCTCAGCCCGCTGACGCTGGAAGAAGGGCACATTACTTATAAGATATAAAAGCTAAGCAAGCATGGATAAATGTAAATCTACAGAATTCCCGGTATAATATGCAGGGTTGTTCATTGGGGGGGGGGGGGGTTGTAAAGGGAAAAAAAGTGAAAATCCCCTCACCTCCCTTCTCCAACCTCAGTCAAGACACATTCTCCATGTAAAGCTATAGAATGAAAGGTAAATAACATTTATACAGAATTATAGCACATACAAAATAAATCCTGGTCTCAAAAAGTATATCTTAAGCAGTAGTAACATACTCCATATACCTATATAGGGCTTTACAATATGACAAAGGTTTGGAGAGGAGGTCAGTGGTATATGTTTCTCACTCTTTGTAAATACTGCTTCGAATAAATGTTATGTTTTACCTACACACTGCTTGAAATCTGGAAGAATATGAAGTCAGTATTTTCCGGCATACAGTCCTATATTCCAATATGAATGACTTTGGAGGGAAACAGGGCATTCTTATACCATCAACATTTTAATATTGAAAGTCTCTCCAGCACATATCTCAAAACGTCCACATTAATATTCACAAAAATGAACTTCAGAGGATATTGCGAGTTCTGCCATTCCCAGTTCTGTCATTGAGTTAAACTGTCTCCCCTTTCAATACAGGAGACCATAAAACCAGGGGCTGCATAGCTAAGTAAGGCTGTGGTGTAACAGTATTATCCAAATTATTTAGCTTTATTTGAGTCAAAGGAATTAAGGATGTTTGTTGTAGGTTTGTCTGTCCCTTTTATTCATCTTGGCAAGTGTTCTCTTATTGGATCCAGCAGAGTAGGACTTTGCACCAATTGTCAATTGCATCATCTTTCCACTCTACATATGAGATATGACCAGGATTTGCAGGATATTCGATCATCAGGTAACTGAGGTAAGCTGTTACAGAGATTGCCTCAGTTGCAAATCGTTATAGAATCTTTTGAAAAATCATGTTCATCCACTGTTCCTATTGGCTGTAACAGTATTCTAAGCTTGGGGGGTGTTCCATATATCCTGTTTCCATCTCAGTGCCGATCTCCAGAAAGCTTCTAATACTAGAATATGTAGTTAGTATTTATACAGAAGCTATGGATACTTATACAGAAACTACGGATAATCCCCAAAGGCAACTATTTTAAAGGTTGGGAAAGCAACGGTAGAATAAAGTCTTAGTAGTTGGCGCTAAGACTTTAAGTCCCTCACCCTGGTGGTGGGTATTTTTTTTTGGGGGGGGGGGGGTAGAGCAGCAGAAAGAACTTAAAGCCTCAGTAATTGGCGCTAAGAATTTAGATCACTCACCCCGGCAGTGGTTGAAGGATATGTTTGTTATTAATCACCTAAAGTGTAGCTTCTTGAACTCAAGGTGTTAGGACAAAAACCCATCAAACTTAGGAGGGTAGATGTTGTTACTGAGGCATAGTGCAAAGTACATTCAGCCTAAAACAACTGTATCCTTAATCTTGTGGTGAGTATGTCTCATGGACACAGCCATGTGCTATTCTCTAAGGATCCACATGGTGTCCGTTATTTTAAAGTGCTTTCTTGAAAACAAATTATTTAAAATCAGCAGTTTCTCCTAATTCAGCAGGAAACACTCCAGCCACAAAACTATGTAAGTACAAAGATTAGCATCTCACTAGAGCTTTAGCTAATAATTTACAGCTTACAACTGTGACATGGTTAAATGCTTCAGCATAGGGACAGGTACAGGAAACAACTACATTGAACAAAGACTGTTCCACCATCTTTCTGATTTTTTAACTCCATGGCTCATATCAAAGGCGATAAAAATAAAGCAATGTTTTCATAAAGTTCTGTAAAAAGAACACAAGGAACTATTATTTCAAATGTATAATTTCCCAGTTGTTTTCTTTGGTGTAAAATCCTTGGATTTTGGAAATTATAAGCAAACCAAGATCATTGTTTGAGTAAAATAGAATAATGCATTTTAGTGAATATATTAAAAATAGGTGAAATGAGCATAAAATCTTAGTATTTTTATATAATTTGTGAAAGCAAAAATGTTTTTTGTTTTATTTTTATTTGGCTTCACTTCTCTTTTGAAATATATACACAAAATATCCTGTTTAGGCAAAATTAGATTATTTTGCAAAATTCAAGAAGGATGGTGCTGTCTAAATAGATAGAAACCTGACATTTTCAAGATGTCAGCTTGTTTATTTTTAATTTCTAAATAAATACTTACAGCCAATAATTTAAAACCTGGGGGCTGAATTATCAAGCTCCGAATAACGGGTTGATTGACACCCCCTGCTAGTGGCCAAATGGCCACAAATCTGCAGGGGGTAGTATTGCACAAGCAGTTCTGGTGAACTGTTTGTTCAATGATAAATGCCGACAGCGAAGTGCGGCGATATGATAGGCTACATTGTATCATGTCCGCTCGCAGTTTGATAAATATGTCCCCCGCTCTCTGTAATGCTTTTGATGTAATAGGGACTAAAATATACCTTAAAGTTGTCACACTTCTAAATGTCACAATTTTCATGTAATTATATATATATTTTTCTTAATACAAGCTCAGGTATACACGTCACCTTAATTAAAGTACTTTCTGAAATAATATTCTTTATTTACATACTTCTCTTTCTACGACACATGATTCAATTCAACCCAGCTAATTGTACATTTTTCTTTAGAACTATGCATAATATGGATATTGACATATATTTTTAGAACATCCTCCATGTTTGAAGCTCATATTTAAAATTTCTATAATTTAAATAATTATGGTTATGGAGTGTCTAGCATACTACACTCTAATTGAGCCTTCTCTATGAAACCAAGCTTTTCTACTTGCAAGTTGCAAATCCATCTATACCCTCCCCTTTGCTAAATTTCTGAGCTGAATAAAAAGTTATCAAAAACACTATCACCTAGATACGAGTTTTATCGGTAAGGCTGTGCGGTGCTAACGAGCAGTTTTCCCTCACCGCTAACCTACAGACAACGCTGGTATTACGGGTTTTTACAAACCCGGCGTTAGCCGCAAAAAAGTTAGCGAAGAGCAAAATATAGCTCCACATCTCACCTCAATACCAGCGCTGCTTACGGTAGCGGTGAGCTGGCAAAACGTGCTCATGCACGATTTCCCCATAGGAATCAATGGGGGAGAGCCGGCTGAAAAAAAACCTAACACCTGCAAAAAAGCAGCGTTCAGCTCTTAACGCAGCCCCATTGATTCCTATGGGGAAATACATTTTATGTCTACACCCAACACCCTAACATTAACCTCGAGTCTAAACACCCCTAATCGTACACTTATTAACCCCTAATCTGCCTCCCCGACATCACCGACACCTGCATTATATTATTAACCCTTAATCTGCTGCCCCCAACATCGCCAACACCTACATTATATTTATTAACCCCTAATATGCCGCCCCTAATGTCGCCGCCACTATAATAAAGTTATTAACCCCTAAACCTAACTCTAACCCTAACCCCCCCTAACTTAAATATAATTTAAATAAATCTAAATAAAATTTCTTTCATTAAAGGGCCATAATACCCAAATGTTTAAACACTTGAAAGTGATGCAGCATAACTGTAAAAAGCTGACTAGAAAATATCTCCTGAACATCTCTATGTAAAAAAGAAAGATATTTTACCTCAAAAGTTCCTCAGTAGCCACCTCCCATTGTAAAGGATTTCTAAGCAGCATTTTAGTGTGTCTGTCCTGGGACATCTGAAGGGATGAGCATCGTGCACTCTCATTTATTTCACCAATCATGTAAAGGAAGTTTACAATGAAATCTCATGCGAGTTAAGTCAAATCTCATGAGATCACAGTAAAAGTTCATGACCTCAGCACTGCTGATGCTGATTGGCTGCTGTTCATTTCTTCATTTTTTTAAAATTTTTTACCTGCAGCTGGGAGCAGTTGAGTATAACTTTTTACACAGAACTTACTCTGCTAAGCTGAGGAGATTGTGAGGTAAAATATCTTCCTTTTTTACATAGAGATGCTCAGGTGATATTTTCCTGTCAGCTTTTTACAGTTATACTGCATCAGTTTCAAGTGATTTAGCATATGAGTATTATGTCCCTTTAACTAAATTATTCCTATTTAAAACTAAATACTTACCTATAAAATAAACCATAAGATAGCTACAATATAACTAATAGTTACATTGTAGCTATCTTAGGATTTTTTTTTTTATTTTACAGGCAAGTTTGTATTTATTTTAACTAGGTAGAATAGTTACTAAATAGTTATTAACTATTTAATATCTACCTAGTTAAAATAAATTCAAATTTACCTGTAAAATAAATCCTAACCTAAGTTACAATTACACCTAACACTACACTATAATTAATAATAAAAAGCCCTACCCTAGACTAAATTACAAATAGCCCTTAAAAGGGCCTTTTGTGGGGCATTGCCCCAAAGTAATCAGCTCTTTTACCTGTAAAAAAAAAGTACAATACCCCCCCAACATTAAAACTCACCACCCTCACACCCAACCCTACTCTAAAACCCATCCAATACCCCCTTAATAAAACCTAACACTAACCCCTTGAAGATCACTCTACCTTGAGAAGTCTTCACCCAGCGGGCCGAAGTCCTCCACGAAGCCGGGTGAAGTGGTCCTCCAGACAGGCAGAAGTCTTCATCCAAGCTGGCCAGAAGAGGTCCTCCAGATGGGCAGAAGTCTTCATCCAGGCGACTCCATCTTCAAGACATTCGACACGGAGCATCCTCTTCCAATGAAGTCTAACTGAAGAATGAAGGTTCCTTTAAATGACGTCATCCAAGATGGCATCCCTTGAATTCCAATTGGCTGATAGAATTCTATCAGCCAATCGGAAATTAAGGTAGAACAAATCCTATTGGCTGATGCAATCAGCCAATAGGATTGAAGTTCAATCCTATTGGCTGATCCAATCAGCCAATAGGATTGAGCTTGCATTCTATTCGCTGATTGTATCAGCCAATAGAATGCAAGCTCAATCCTATTGGCTGATTGCAATTTTTCTACCTTAATTCCAATTGGCTGATAGACAAACTTTTGCCCGTCTGGAGGACCACTTCGCCCGGCTTCATTGAGGACTTCGGCCCGACTGGGTGAAGACTTCTCATGGTAAGGTGATCTTCAAGGGGTTAGTGTTAGGTTTTATTAAGGGGGTATTGGGTGGGTTTTAGAGTAGTGTTGGGTGTGTGGGTGGTGGGTTTTAATGTTGG
Source organism: Bombina bombina (assembly GCF_027579735.1). Lineage (NCBI taxonomy): Eukaryota > Metazoa > Chordata > Amphibia > Anura > Bombinatoridae > Bombina > Bombina bombina. The sequence continues at coordinate 677,280,005 of NC_069501.1, read as the reverse complement.
GGGGTATTGTACTTTTTTTTACAGGTAAAAGAGCTGATTACTTTGGGGCAATGCCCTGCAAAAGGTCCTTTTATTATTTTGGGGGGCTTTTTTATTTTATTAGTTGGATTAGATTAGGTGTAATTAGTTTAAAAAACTTATAATTATTTTGTTATTTTCTGTAATTTAGTGTTTGTTTTTTTTCGTACGTTAAATAAGTGTTTTAAATTGTAATTAATTGTATATAGTTTAGGGAATTTATTTAATTATAGTGTAGTGTTAGGTGTAATTGTAACTTAGGTTAGGATTTATTTTACCGGTAAATTTGTCTTTATTTTAACTAGGTAGCTATTAAATAGTTAATAGCTATTTAATAACTATTGTACCTAGTTAAAATAAATACAAAGTTGCCTGTAAAATAAAAAAACCCTAAGCTAGTTACAATGTAACTATTAGTTATATTGTAGCTATCTTAGGGTTTATTTTATAGGTACATATTTAGTTTTAAATAGAAATAATTTAGTGAATTGTAGTAATTTTATTTAGATTAATTTAAATTATATTTAAGTTAGGGGGGTTAGGGTTAGACTTAGATTTAGAGGTTAATAACTTTAATATAGTTGCGGCGACATTGGGGTTGCCAGATTAGGGGTTAATAAATATAGGTAGGTGTCGGCGATGTTAGGGACGGCAGATTAGGGGTTAATAAAATTTAAACTAGTGTTTGCGATATGGGAGGGCAGTGGTTTAGGGGTTAATATATTTTTTATAGTGGCAGCGATGTCCGGTTCGGCAGATTAGGGGTTAAACATTTTTATTTAGTGTTTGCGATGTGCCGGGGGGCCTCGGTTTAGGGGTTAATAGGTAGTTTATGGGTGTTAGTGTACTTTTTAGCACTTTAGTTAAGAGTTTTATACTACGGTGTTAGCCCATAAAACTCTTAACTACTGACTTTTAAATGCGGTATTAGTCTTGACAGGAGAGGCTGTACCGCTCGCTTTTGGTCAGACTTGTAATACCGGCATTATGCAAGTCCCATAGAAAATATAGGATACGCAATTGACGTAAGTGGATTTGCGGTATTTTAGAGGCTGACCAAAAAAGTGAGCAGTACACCTGTCATTTCAAGACTCATAATACCAGCAGGCGTTAAAAAGCAGCGTTAGGACCTCTTACCGCTGCTTTTTAACGCTAACGCACAACTCGTAATCTAGCCGTATATTATTAACATTTGGTGAAATATTTTTAAAAAAATCCATGAGTTTGCTTTTAACTTGTTTCTTTTTCAAGCTAATAAAAAATGTTCCTCTCTTCAATATATTACCTTTCAAACCCAAATGCAACAAAAATGCATATGTTGTCCATTGATTTAAAAAAAATCTAGACTTTTTTTTTGTTTTTTTATCTACCTTTAAGCTGTCTGAAACAATAATTCCCAGTTCCCTTTGCACACTTGCTGTTATAGCTGCTGTTGTTCTTACTATTACCCGTACCTTTGGTTTTGAAACCTATTTTAGATTTGTCATACAATGAAGATGTCAGTTTCAATTAGATTTTTTGTAAACGGGTGCAGTAGATTTTTTTGTTTATTTATTTATTTTGTTTTCTTGTACTCATTTATCAACATGGCACTTTAAACAATAAACCATTTCTTTCCCCCATAATTTGTACAGAGCATATGTTTAGTGCCGGTTGCCATTATAGCACATTTCCATGTGTTTAATACCATGCTTTGTTATTGTGTTACGCCACTTAATGAATTACATTATGCTTCCTCTTCAGTTTTTGGTTTATATCATAGTGATATTTAATAATACATTGCCTGTGTCACATCTCTAATTCTGGGATCTTGGATGCTGCCATTTTTCTTTCTTGCATTATCTTTGATGTAGGTCGGTGTGTTTTTTCCTAATTCATGGTGCAACTGACGCGTCACATTTTCATTGGCCTTTTAACCACATAATCTTTTTTGTGTGGCTTTTTGACGCAATAAATAGCCAACTTATATATCTCCAATGCCTGTGTATTGGATTCCTTAGTGTCCTATGGTGTGTTTTGTTCTCTGACTATTTCTGTTGCTGATAGTTCTTCCTGTCTTTGACCTTGCAACCTGCCTGCTGTTTTGGTACCCTGCTTTGGTTACTGCCTGCATTTGCCTGATGACTACAGTCTGTCTTTGACCCTGCAACCTGCCTGCTGATTCTGTACTCTGTTTTGGTTTCTGCTTGCTTTTGTCTGACGACTTTGTCAGTCAATGACCCTGCAACTAGCAACAGCCCCAGAGTTCCTGGACTGTTCCTCAAGTACATTTTAATTTTCATCTTTCTACCAAGTCACAGGTCAGTCACATCCTAAGGTAGCCTCAGTTAGGTTTGGCACAGTTATAACAACTTCCCTCTTCAGCACCTGGGTCCATTTCCAGTGTGACAAATTCAGCTAGAACTGTGGTAGTATGCAATAAAATGTTCTTAATACAGTATTTATATAGTTAACCCCAAATACTTTCTTTTTAATAAAATCAGTTAGTGAAACATTTTTGGATTGACTTTTCTATATAGTTTTTATCAAAACCAACTACATAAAGGAGTCTAAGCATAGAAAAAATGATTAGGCTTTTCAAAAACTGTAAATGACTTTGGGCCTGATGACTTATTTTTGTAGACCTCATATTGTAATGTAGGTGTCTCTCCTTTACACCAAGAACTCTACATAGTGAGATAAAAACAACTCTCAAGCTAAATTTGCTTTTCTAAAATTACTTTTAATGTTCCCAGATCAGAGAGCTTTAGATCATTGGTTCCTTTGTACTTGAAGTAGTATGACATACAGAATGAAAAAACAATACTAATATTAAGACATTCAATAAAGTAAAAATATATATATATATTTTACCACAGAAAATAATTTTATATTTATTTAAAATATTACATTTCTGAAGTCTAATTCTCCAACAAATAATATATATAAACTCAGTGGCCTTGAGACAAAAAGGCACTTTTCACTTTGAGGCAATCACAATAGCAGACTTATAAATGTCTTTTGTAGCCAAAAAAAGTACTATTGGCTGATGGAAAAAGCTTTATTTTTACAATCCATTTTCTCAATACTTTTCAACAGGTTTTCCAAACAATTTTTCACTTCAAATAAAATTTGACACATAAAGGCACTTGATAAAGTCCCAAACTGGCCCTTTTGTAATAATTATATTATATTCTGCAATACATTCTGAAATAGCCACATATACTGTTTTAGAATTATATTTCTATAAATGGTCTAGATTCATTAAACCATCAATTCATTGATATTGTATAGTCCGTTGGTAGTGGGTGAGGCAGAAATTTATACATGTTTATGTATTTAATACATGCAATCCTTTACTGCTAGATCTACAGGAAACACAAGAAATTGGAAATTCAGTTTTAAAAAAGGTAATAATAAAAACTAGTTTCCTGCAGAGTTCAATCTTGATTTTGCCAATGGTGCTTTCTCAACCAATGATCAGAAAAACTAAAAGAAAAAAAAAACTTTTAAAATATTAAAAGTGTAAATATAATCCATGAGCAATATTACCTATTATACTCATCATGCTCATATACAATTGTCATTCAGATTGTTTACCAGATGTGAGGATGGATTTTAATTACAAAACATTATTCTTAAACATGTAAATGACAATTTCTTTTAGGGCCCAATAATCTAAAGATCTCTGGGCTGATGAGATTATATAAGAATGCTCACTAGTACTTTTTATATTTCCCTGATGGAATTATGTATAGTCACTTTTTACCCTGAAAACAGCTTTTGCTAAGGGGTGAATACTGCATTTTTGTATGGGAGTGAGATGCATACATTAGCAAAATGCACAATAAAATTTGTATATTAAAAAGCATGCAAAACAAATAATTGAATCATTCACACAAAAATACACAGGAAAAAATTGTATCGTTAAAGTGCATTACAAAATTGTAAATATTAGTTTTACCACAAATCTTATTTTATCAAAAATGTAATATCTGTATGTAAATTATGTAGGAATAAATCATATGAAATATGCACAGCATAAAATATAATTTAAGTACACTGGATGCACAAAAATCCACTAGGGCTAGATTGCTAGTGGAGCGGTAGTCTGCTCTGCTCGCACGTTAACCCAGTTAGATTTTTACTTTTTGCGGCAATCAAGTAGCACATTGTCAGGAACCTAGCTCCTTCTAGGACCCAGCGGAATCCTTCAAGCAAAAAACTTGCAGCTTGCCTTTAAAAACCACCCCAAATCAATTTTCTTTGCTTAGTAATTTGGAGTACAAGGCTACCCTATTTACCTGAGCCTAACTACTTTGAATAACTTGTTTTCTGAACTTTTTTCCTCACAGGAACTTTTTGATACTTTGTTCAACTTTAACTGGAATTCATCCAAACAACTGCAGTGTTCATTAACTTAGGAGCTGACATGCAATCAATTGAATGAACTGCCTGAACCAAACTGCAAGTATTATTCTATGTGTTCTAATGCTTTGTTACTTGGAGAACTTTCACTGTGTAGTTTGTATTTAAAGGAGAGTTACCACAGAACTTGTCACTGAAAATCTGGCTTTAACCCTTATTGAAACATCCTGACTGCAGATTAATAAACAACACAGCTTCCACAGTGAAACTGGAACTTCCACAGAACAGGCTGTGCATTCATTACAGCTCTGCCACACTACAAGTGCAACACAAGACAAGGTACAAGTAATCTCTGCAAATAAAATAGCAATACTGCATGAGCATATGTATAACTGTTAACAGAACCTGGTTACTAGTTAAATATTAATGTGTTACACTGCATAAGACTCTGAGAGTTAATAGAACCATTACTACACCTGCAACTTAAGAACTAAAGCTAACTTAATATTGAGAGCAATTTCTACAAATCCTATTCAAGTTTGCTTAACCCTAACTGCATAATCTGGGGTGTGGCAAAATAAACCACTAAACTATCACTATTAGGTGAGAATATCACTAAGCCATATTGATATTCCTTTACAATAGTGAAACAAAACAATTATTAATAAATTAAGATCTGTGAATTGTGTTCCATCGTTAACTTTATATTTGTAGCCTGACATATTACTAAGCCTTAAATATGGAGCCACCAGATCTACCACAGATAGTTTACAACCTCTCCCAAAAGGTTGATCAGCTTGCTCAGGCGGTTCATGATTTACAAATTGAAAATCAGTCTTTAAGGGGAATTATAAGAGACTCACTTACTACTCATACTGCACCACCTCAGCAAACACCTGAACCTTCAGTTTCACTACCAGAGCTCTTTTCTGGAAACAGGAAGCAGTATAGGCAGTTTAAGAATTCATGTCATTTACTTTATAATCTACGACCTCGCAGTTATCCCACAGAGAGGATCAAGGTATTCAGTACTATTTCATTCCTGAGGGGTGAGCCAAGAATCTGGGCTGACAATCTGTGCGAACATAATGACCCAGTGCTAGGATCCCTTTCTGATTTTTTCACATGTATGGATGATCTTTTTCACGACACTGATGTACAAATGTCCGCTGAAGCCTCCATGAGGAACCTTAAGCAAGCCAAGAGACCCGTGGAGGAGTACATCACGGAATTTAAATTATACGCTGCTGATTCGGAATGGAGTCAGATTGCACTTCGAAACCAGTTCCGTTTAGGCCTCTCGGAGAGCTTGAAAGATGAAATCGCCAGGATAGAACTCCCAAAAACCCTAGAAGGAATGATGAATGCTGCAAAACAATTGGATCGCAGACTGCGAGAAAGGAAGGCAGAAAGGTTTTCTGCAGATGTCCGACCAAAACCTTCTATCTATTCCCCACCTCAACCAACCCAACATAGTAAACAAACAGCTGTTCCCATGGAGATCGGAATAGCCCGTGGTCCTTTAACAACAGAAGAAAGATACCGCAGGAAGAGTAATAATCTGTGCATGTATTGCGCCAATCCTACACATTCAGTCCAGGAGTGTCCCATTTTACAGAAAAACAAGAAATGTAAGTTCAAAGTTACAAGTTCTTTATTAAACACCACTAAAACTAAAACTTATTGCATGTTAACTCTCTCCATACAGTGGGACCAAGATCAGCTGACTACTGAAGCCATCATAGACTCGGGAGCTTATGGATGCTTTATTGATTATAATGTTGTAAAGCAAAATAAAATACCCCTTATAAAAAAGCATACTCCATTTTCTTTTCATATGATTGACGGTTCAGAACCTAAAACTGGCCCTATCACACACCATACCACACCGTTAACAGTTACTACAGCAGGACACACAGAACACCTCTCATTTGATGTTGTCTCGTCACCACATTTCCCAGTGGTTTTGGGTATTAGTTGGCTCAAATTACATAATCCAGTTATCCACTGGTCACTATCTTCCATAAAATTTGATTCAGTCTATTGTAAAACAACATGTTTCCACAAACATGTTCTACTCCAGACCGAAATAGCTACAGAAAAACCTGAGTTGCAAATTCCTTCACCTTATGCAGATTTCAAGGATGTATTCAGTAAAGTAGAAGCTGAGAACTTGCCTCCTCATCGTGCATACGATTGTCCAATACAACTTCAACCTGGTTCTTCCATCCCTTATGGACACTTGTACCCTCTCTGCAAGCCAGAATTGGATCATTTAAAGGAGTATCTCGAAGAAAATTTACGGAAAGGATTTATCAGAGCATCAACATCACCAGCAGGTGCCGGAATTTTCTTTGTGCGGAATAAGGATTCATCATTACGTCCCATAATCGATTACAGAGAACTCAACAAACGCACAATAAAAAATCGTTACCCACTCCCATTAATCCCAGAACTAATCGAAAGGTTATCTGAGGCAACTATATACACGAAACTCGATTTAAGGGGAGCCTATAACTTAGTGAGGATAAAAGAAGGACACGAATGGTTGACCGCATTCAGGACAAGGTATGGCCTTTATGAGTACCTTGTCATGCCGTTTGGACTGTGCAACGCACCCGCCACTTTTCAACACTTCATAAACGATGTGTTCAGAGATCTCTTAGACATCTGTCTTGTGATATACCTAGACGATATTTTGATTTATTCTAAAAATGAAACAGAACACAAAACACACGTGCGATGGGTACTGTCTCGGCTCCGAGAGCATAAACTGTATGCTAAGTTGGAGAAATGCATATTCCATACCAAGCATGTGTCATTCCTTGGATATGATATCTCACCAACAGGTATCACTATGCAAAAACAAAAAGTAGACGCTGTCAAAAATTGGTTAATACCCAAGTCCAGAAAGGAACTCCAAAAATTCCTAGGTTTTGCAAACTACTATAGGAAATTCATTAGAAACTTTTCCAAGATAGCAAAACCACTGACGAAATTAACCAGCATTAACTCATCTTATAACTGGGATCCAGACGCTAATTCAGCTTTTGAATATTTAAAGGATAGTTTTACATCAGCACCCATTCTAAGATTTCCGAACCCCGAACACCACTATGTGTTGGAAGTTGATTCCTCTGATTTTGCCTTAGGCTCAGTTCTCTCTCAACAGGAAACACCAAACGATCCCATCCATCCAGTTTCTTACTTCTCACAGATGATGTCAACAGCTGAAAGAAATTATTCCATAGGAGATAAAGAACTCCTCGCAATAAAAAGATCACTGGAACACTGGAGGCATCTTCTCGAAGGTACCAAGTTTCCTATTACCATTTTCACTGATCACAGGAACCTACTTTATTTAGAAAACAACAAAACTCTTTCAGCAAGACAGGTCCGTTGGAGTTTATTCTTCTCGCGCTTCAACTTCAATATTGTATATAGACCTGCCTCCAGGAATGGTAAAGCAGATGCTCTGTCTCGCCTACCTGAGAAACCTAAAACAACAACCCAAAATACCACTATCTTACCTACCGAATGTTTTGTAGGTCTAACCACCGATGTGATAACCGAAATCAAACGTCATTGTCTCAAGGAGCCGGAGCTACCTCACTCTTCTGTACATAAGATTGATGACCTGTACTACCATGAAGGGAAATTATACATTCCCAAAGCATTGCGAATAAATTTTCTCAAGTTATACCATGACTCTCCATTAGCCGGACACCCAGGAATTTACCGAACCTTGGAACAGCTTTCACGGGATTGTTGGTGGCCAAAAATGAAAGAATCACATCTCTAATTCTGGGATCTTGGATGCTGCCATTTTTCTTTCTGCATTATCTTTGATGTAGGTCGGTTGTGTTTTTTCCTAATTCATGGTGCAACTGACGCGTCACATTTTCATTGGCCTTTTAACCACATAATCTTTTTTGTGTGGCTTTTTGACGCAATAAATAGCCAACTTATATATCTCCAATGCCTGGTGTATTGGATTCCTTAGTGTCCTATGGTGTGTTTTGTTCTCTGACTATTTCTGTTGCTGATAGTTCTTCCTGTCTTTGACCTTGCAACCTGCCTGCTGTTTTGGTACCCTGCTTTGGTTACTGCCTGCATTTGCCTGATGACTACAGTCTGTCTTGACCCTGCAACCTGCCTGCTGATTCTGTACTCTGTTTTGGTTTCTGCTTGCTTTTGTCTGACGACTTTGTCAGTCAATGACCCTGCAACTAGCAACAGCCCCAGAGTTCCTGGACTGTTCCTCAAGTACATTTTAATTTTCATCTTTCTACCAAGTCACAGGTCAGTCACATCCTAAGGTAGCCTCAGTTAGGTTTGGCACAGTTATAACAACTTCCCTCTTCAGCACCTGGGTCCATTTCCAGTGTGACAAATTCAGCTAGAACTGTGGTAGTATGCATAAAATGTTCTTAATACAGTATTTATATAGTTAACCCAAATACTTTCTTTTTAATAAAATCAGTTAGTGAAACATTTTTGGATTGACTTTTCTATATAGTTTTTATCAAAACCAACTACATAAAGGAGTCTAAGCATAGAAAAAATGATTAGGCTTTTCAAAAACTGTAAATGACTTTGGGCCTGATGACTTATTTTTGTAGACCTCATATTGTAATGTAGGTGTCTCTCCTTTACACCAAGAACTCTACATAGTGAGATAAAAACAACTCTCAAGCTAAATTTGCTTTTCTAAATTACTTTTAATGTTCCCAGATCAGAGAGCTTTAGATCATTGGTTCCTTTGTACTTGAAGTAGTATGACATACAGAATGAAAAAACAATACTAATATTAAGACATTCAATAAAGTAAAAAATATATATATATATTTTACCACAGAAAATAATTTTATATTTATTTAAAATATTACATTTCTGAAGTCTAATTCTCCAACAAATAATATATATAAACTCAGTGGCCTTGAGACAAAAAGGCACTTTTCACTTTGAGGCAATCACAATAGCAGACTTATAAATGTCTTTTGTAGCCAAAAAAAGTACTATTGGCTGATGGAAAATGCTTTATTTTTACAATCCATTTTCTCAATACTTTTCAACAGGTTTTCCAAACAATTTTTCACTTCAAATAAAATTTGACACATAAAGGCACTTGATAAAGTCCCAAACTGGCCCTTTTGTAATAATTATATTATATTCTGCAATACATTCTGAAATAGCCACATATACTGTTTTAGAATTATATTTCTATAAATGGTCTAGATTCATTAAACCATCAATTCATTGATATTGTATAGTCCGTTGGTAGTGGGTGAGGCAGAAATTTACATATGTATATGTATTTAATACATGCAATCCATTACTGCTAGATCTACAGGAAACACAAGAAATTGGAAATTCAGTTTTAAAAAAGGTAATAATAAAAACTAGTTTCCTGCAGAGTTCAATCTTGATTTTGCCAATGGTGCTTTCTAAACCAATGATCAGAAAAACTAAAAGAAAAAAAAAAACTTTTGTAAATATAATCCATGAGCAATATTACCTATTATACTCATCATGCTCATATACAATTGTCATTCAGATTGTTTACCAGATGTGAGGATGGATTTTAATTACATAACATTATTCTTAAACATGTAAATGACAATTTCTTTTAGGGCCCAATAATCTAAAGATCTCTGGGCTGGTGAGATTATATAAGAATGCTCACTAGCACTTTTTATATTTCCCTGATGGAATTATGTATAGTACTTTTTACCCTGAAAACAGCTTTTGCTAAGGGGTGAATACTGCATTTTTGTATGGGAGTGAGATGCATACATTAGCAAAATGCACAATAAAATTTGTATGTTAAAAAGCATGCAAAACAAATAATTGAATCATTCACACAAAAATGCACAGGAAAAAATTGTATTGTTAAAGTGCATTACAAAATTGTAATTATTAGTTTTACCACAAATCTTATTTTATCAAAAATGTAATATATGTATGTAAATTATGTAGGAATAAATCATATGAAATATGCACAGCATAAAATATAATTTAAGTACACTGGATGCGCAAAAATCCACTAGGGCTAGATTGCTAGTGGAGCGGTAGTCTGCTCTGCTCGCACGTTAACCCAGTTAGATTTTGACTTTTTGCGGCAATCAAGTAGCACATGTATTAAAAGTTTAAAGTAAAAAGTGTTTGCTTGCGCGCTAACCCAACGCACACAAAAAGCTGAACTTCAGATATCACGACTGTGTTAACACATTCCCCCATCAACATAATCACAGTCCAATAAGACAGCAGCACTCACTAAATCTTCATAATCCATACATTTATTGGAACACCAAGGTGGAAAAACCAAAGGACCTCTAGTCCTTAATCATGTCAATACACATAATGGGAACACATCTCTCTTATATAGGGACAGGTATACTATACCCCGCCCCTTTCCTTAACTCTTTAAATGATCATACAAATCAATGAAACAATACAAATCCTAGTGGTTACAAAACAAATTACATTGTATATCTCCATAATAATCACTAAAATAAGTATAAAGGTAAAAATGACATATCATTGACAAATGTTTATAAAAGTTTTTAATTACAATACTAATTCAATATATGATTAAAAAAATATATATTCTTTACTTAATTCCAATGGACTGTAGGTTTCCAATTTGTTGATCCAAATAACTTCCTTCTGTTTTAAATATAACTCTATATCACCCCCTCTCCTAGGAATACCAATATGGTCAATGATCTGAAATCTTAATTGGCAGATATTGTTTGTGACCAACTGTGACAAAATGTTCTGCAACTGGATTTTTGTATTCTTTTATTTGGTATATCAGACCTATGTTCACTCATCAGCCTCTAATATTACATGTCCTACCAGTTATATGATGGAAAAAATATCTACCTTTAGTTATGTTGTTACAACTTGAACACCCTAAACAAGAGTATCATCCCAAATTCTTTTCTGTAATATAAGTTTGTGGACTTATTTTCTGTGAGGCTATATCTGCTCAAATCAATTGATCACACAGGTTACTACTCATTTTGTATGCAGTCATAAACATAGACTTAATTTCCTTTACTGAAGGATTGCAAGTACTCAAAATGTGCAAATGTGTGTGCACTCGCGCACAACAGTTAGCACACGACTCGTAGTTTAGCCCATAGAAATTTGTACTTAGAAGTACAAAATGCACCTTTTTTATCGTAAAATGAGCTTAATGTGGATGTTTCATGGGTGTGTATGAAATTGTTTCTTAAATCCTAGCATAATTATCTAAATATTTCTGTCATACAAATCTTACTATTTTGTTTTTTTTGCAAACTAAAAGGTGGCGAGGTTGTGACAAAAAATGCAAAGTACTTAATACCCTAATAAAAAAATCACATGCATACAAAAATAGAGGTGATTGGAAGATGCTATATGCAGAAAGCAGCACAATGTGATTTGTTTTTGATGCAGAATTACATTTTTATAGTGTGTCCCCTGCTCACTTCCAACTTCGCTTTACCAAGCAGTTTCCTTTTTAGTGAGCTACATTATTTTCTATAGGAGACATCTCACCGCTCGCAGGAACTGTCCATTTTTAAGATAATTCCACAAGGGCAAAGTTTAGAAAATTGTGCTCTTAGGCACCATGCAAAGGATTTTTTTTTTGGATGGATTCATTCTTTTGATCCTGATAACAACTACTTAACACATTTTTAAGACGTCTTCGAGTGAAAATTTACGTAGAAACATAGATTAATCCTAAATGTTTAAACATATCTAGTTCGTAGGATAACCTTATGCTTATCCCAGGCATTCTTAAAGTCCTGCACATTGTTTGTCATTACCCTCTCTTGTGGAAGTTTATTCCTTGAATCAATCGCCCTTTCTTTTAAAAAAATGCTTCCTTAAAGGGACACTGAACCCAATTTTTTTTTTCTTTATTGATTCAGACAGAGCATGTCATTTTAAGCAATTTCTATTTTACTCCTATTAGCAAATGTTCTTCATTCTCTTGGTATCTTTATTTGAAATGCAAGAATGTAAGTTTAGATGCCGGCCCATTTGGTGAACAACCTGGGTTGTTCTTGCTGATTGGTGGATAAATTCATCCATCAATAAAAAAGTGCTGTCCAAGTTTCTGGGCTTTATTTTTCAAATAAAGATAGCAAGAGAACGAAGAAAATTGATAATATGAGTAAATTAGAAAGTTGCTTAAAAATGCACAAAAGAAAAAACTTGGGTTCAGTGTCCCTTAAATATACTACCCTTCAGCTTGAGATCATGACCCCTTGTTCTTGAATTTTTCTTTTTATGTAAAATACTCACTCCCAGCTTTAGTTTTACTAAGCCCTTTAATATACTTGAAAGTTGCTATCATATCACCTATTTCCCTTCTCTCCTCTAAGTTATAGATATTTAGGTAATTGAGCCTCTCCTGGTATGTTTTAATTTTTAGACTATTGGATTGTGACCACTTGAAAAAATACGCTGCCCATATTTTCTGAAACTGAAGCCTTGTTATCGAGACTGATAATGCAAAGCTTGCGATCAAGGCAAGAGTTACAAATGTGCTTGGTGAAATAATTTCCCAGGTAATATCAGAAACATTTTGATAAATGTCCTCAAATTTAAAAAGCATTTTTTGCACTTTATCTTTGAATTAAACATCTCTGAGCTTACTACATTGCTGGTGTTAATTTTAACCCACAAAGTGTTAAACCATTTGGTTGATGTAAATTGATAACACCTTCCATTTTTCTGTAGGTTTACATACTTTCTCATCCCTCAGGTATTAAATAGATTCCTATTTCAATTTAAAGTGAGAGTCTACTCCAGAATTGTTATTGTTTAAAAAGATAGATAATCTCTTTATTGCCCATTCCCCAGTTTTGTATAACCAACACGGTTATATTAATATACTTTTTACCTCTGTGATTACCTTGTATGTAAGCCTCTACAGACTGCCCTCCTGTTTCATTTCTTTTGACAGACTTGCATTTTAGCCAATCAGTGCTGACTTATGTTGTTATCTATATGGCACATGTGAACTAGCACTATCTAGCTGTGAAAAACTTTCAAAATGCCCTTAGATAGGAGGCAGCCTTCAGGGGCTTAGAAATTAGCATATGAGCCTACCTAGGTTTAGCTTTCAACAAAGAATACCAAGTGAACAAAGCATAGTTGATGTTAAAAGTAAATTGGAAAGGTTTTTGTTTTAAATTGCATGTCCTATCTGAATCATGAAAGTTTAATTTTGACTAGACTGTCCGTTCAATTTTTTTTTTTTTTTTTTTTAAGAAAATGACCAATTCAAGTATATTTTTAAAAATTTGACAAATATATTTTGAAATATGTACTAAACTATTACTATTTAATTGAAACCAATGCCAGATGCATATGTCCTGTTAATATAAATTTCTTTGTAGCTTTAAATAATATCTTATTTATATCATTATGAATTCTTTATTACTTTACACATAATATTTCAGGATTAAATAAATATATATATATATATATATATATATATATATATATATATATATATATATATTATTGAATACATATGTTGTTTTTAGGCTTCATATAAACTGTGAACAAATAATTGTTTTTCTGTTTCCATTGTCAAATCAATGGGAGCCTAATTAAAAATGATACTCACTAGCAATGTATTATTGAGCATGTCTTTGTCTTTAATGATTAACAAGTTTACCTGAATTATCACTCATTTTTTTCTCAAAGAACTTAAAGGGATATGAAACCCAATTTTATTTTTTTTTCATGATTCAGTTAGAGCATGCTATTTTAAGCAACTTTCTAATTTACTCCTATTATCAAATTTTCTTTGTTCTCTTGGTAACTTTATTTGAAAAGGGGGAATGTAAACTTAGGAGCCAGCACATTTTTTTCTTCAGCAATAAAGATACCAAAAGAACAAAGAAAAAGGATAATAGAAAAAAATAGAAAGTTGCTTAAAATTGCATGCTCTATCTGAATCATGAAAGGAAAAAAATAGTTTAATATCCCTTTCAATTCAACATAGTTTTTTAAAACAAATTGGTATTCTTGCTTTTAAGAATTTTTTTTTTACTGACTAAGAAAATTTGAGAAAATTTTATATCACTATTATCTTCTCTTAACAGTACAGAACAAGTTCTATTTCCATTAAAATGACTACTATATATACAGTACTGTTATTCCACAAGGTTTAGATCACAGTAATTCTTATTTTGCCCTACAAACTAAGTATACAGCTTGTAGAAAATTGCAAAATCTTAAAAAAAAAAGTATTGCTTTAAATGCTTAAAGGGGTGGTATAGTCAAAATCAAAATGGTTCTTTTTTTAAAAAAAGCATGACATTTAGGTCAACTTTGCAAAATACATCTATTACATATTCTTCACCTAAAGCTCTTAAAAAAAATGTACATTAGTACATAGTGCACACTGATTAAATAGCTAGCGGTTTTCCCTCGCTCCCTAACTAGCCTGCTTACATCAAGGGAGCAGGGCTGGATTGGGAATAAATATCACCCCTGGAAATATTTGAAGACCAGCCCTATTTTCTGTTCAAAATTTAATTAATTAATCTAGGCCTTGGTGTTTTAGAAGGATAGGGACACACAAGGCTGGTAGGCTTCAATACATTACTTGCCATAATAGTAGTTTCTCAAACTAGTATCTCACTAAACTTGCTGGGGGAAGTTTCTGAAGATGGATCTAGAGCTGCTTGCTGGTAGGGAGGGTGCTTGTGAGGCTTCTGAGGCAGCTGCTTCCATTCCTGTGCCAATTCTTTATGAGAGCAAGGAAGGTGCAGGTGCAGAGGGGGCATATACAAGAGTGTATGGTATTGCTGACAAAGAACCAATTCAGAAGAATATATAGCATTACATATGCGGTGTCAGGCGCAAAAACCGTCATCGCCAATTTTTTGTCTAATCAAGCAATTACATATACGGTGACGAGCGTATATTTAAACCTGTCGCCTGCAGTTTTAACTTCCATAAACTAACATAGAACTGGCGTTGCAAGTTGGTATCACATATTCAGAGCAGAGACTTAGGTGCACAGAATGGAGAAATGTTACTCCAATTCCACCTCACCAAACGGCTATACCGCTGAAAAATTGGCCTTTGCACGCAGAATGGAAGGTTTCCCGTTTTAGCCTGTACCGCAACTCTCTATTCCGCACTCAAAAAAATGGCTTTTGAGTGTGCGATTTTTATAGCGCCTGTATTACAGGTGGTGCTGTCCAGCTATAACGCTAGCATTATAGCTTATACCGCCATGATCCATTCCGCGATCAGAGACCATTATTTATGGATTTTTCAAAACAAAAATGTTTCACAAAACTCATAGCAAAATTGTTACAAAGTACACTAACACCCATAAACTACACTATTAACCATTAAACCGGCATCCCCCTGCATCACAAATGCTTTATAAACTTATTAACCCCAATCCACTGCCCACCCACATAGCCAACACTAAAATAAAGTATTTACCCCTAAACCTCTAACCCCTACATTGCCAAAACTAAATAAACCTATTAACCCCTAAACCGTCGACCCCCACATCGTAACTACTATAATAAACCTATTAACCCCTAAATCACCGACCCCCACATCGCCAATACTAAATAAACCTATTAACCCCTAAACCGTAAACCCCCCACATCGCAACTACTATAATAAACCTATTAAATCCTAAACCGCCGGCCCACACATCACAACTACTATAATAAACCTATTAACCCCTAAACTGCCGCCCCTCCACATCGCAACACACTAAATTAAACCATTAACCCCTAAACCTAACACCCCCTAACTTTAAATTAAAGTTACAATATGCTAACTACCTAAAAATAAATAAAAACTTACCTGTGAAATAAAAAAAAACCTAAGCTTAAACTTTAGATTAACCTTACATTACTATTTTAAAAAACTAAAATAAACTAAAAATTAAAAACCCTAAATTACAAAATTAAAAAATCCTAACACTACGAAAAACATTACAAAAAAATTACACAAAAAAACAAACACTAAAATTATAAAAAATAAAAAAATCTAAGATTACAAAAATAATAAACAAAATTATCCAAAATAATAAAAATTAAACCTAATCTAATACCACTATAAAAAAGCCACCAAAATAAAAACACCCTCAATCTAACAATAAACTACCAGTAGCCTTTAAAAGGGCCTTTTGTAGGGCAGTGCCCTAAGTTAAACAGCTCTTTTACATAAACAAATTACAAAGTCCCTTTACAGCAGGGGTGTCCAAACTTTGCTCTCCAGAGGTTTTGGAACTACATTTCCCATGATGCTCAGCTAGATAAAATGCTGGCTGAGCATCATCGGAAATGTAGTTCCAAAACCTCTGGAGAGCAAAGTTTGGACACCCCTGCTTTACAGTAACCCCCCACCCAACCAACCCCCCCCCCAAAAAAGTCTAAAAAAACCTAAGCTATCCATTGACCCTAAAGGGACATTTGTATGGGTATTGCCCTTAAAAGGGCATTCAGCTCTTTAGTGCCAATTAAAAAACATAATTTATGCTTACCTGATAAATTTATTTCTCTTGTGGTGTATCCAGTCCACGGATCATCCATTACTTGTGGGATATTCTCCTTCCTAACAGGAAGTTGCAAGAGGATTACCCACAACAGAGCTGCTATATAGCTCCTCCCCTAACTGCCATATCCAGTCATTCGACCGAAGACAAGCAGCGAAAGGAGAAACCATAGGGTGCAGTGGTGACTGTAGTTTAAAATTAAAAAATACCTGCCTTAAAATGACAGGGCGGGCCGTGGACAGGATACACCACAAGAGAAATAAATTTATCAGGTAAGCATAAATTATGTTTTCTCTTGTAAGGTGTATCCAGTCCACGGATCATGCATTACTTGTGGGATACCAATACCAAAGCTAAAGTACACGGATGAAGGGAGGGACAAGGCAGGTACTTAAAGGGACATTATACACTCATTTTTTCTTTGCATAAATGTTTTGTAGATAATCTATTTATATAGCCCATAAAGTTTTTTTTTTAATTAATGTATAGTTTTGCTTATTTTTAAATAACATTGCTCTGATTTTCAGACTCCTAACCAAGCCCCAAAGTTTTATGTGAATACGCTCGACTACCTACTCCAGCTTGCTCCTGTTTGTGTAAAGGGTCTTTTCATATGCAAAAGAAGGGGGAGGGGGGGGAGGGTCTTATTTGCCACTTGCAGTGGGCTTTCCAGCTACCTTTTCAACAGAGGTAAACTGACAGCTTCTAAGTAAGTTTTTAAACAGTTTTATACTGAATTTTTATATCAGTATCTGTGCATATTATTCTTTATAGTAGTGTCTATTACATGCAGTTATATGAAAATGAGTGTATACTGTCCCTTTAAATGGAAGGTACCACTGCCTGTAAAACCTTTCTCCAAAAATAGCCTCCAAAGAAGCAAAAGTATCAAATTTATAGAATTTTGAAAAGGTATGAAGCGAAGACCAAGTCGCCGCCTTGCAAATCTGTTCAACAGAAGCCTCATTTTTAAAGGCCCATATGGAAGCCACAGCTCTAGTAGAATGAGCTGTAATCCTTTCAGGAGGCTGCTGGCCAGCAGTCTCATAAGCAAAGCGGATTATACTTCTTAGCCAAAACGAAAGAGAGGTTGCCGAAGCCTTTTGGCCTCTCCTCTGTCCAGAGTAGACAACAAACAAAGCAGATGTTTGACAAAAATCTTTAGTAGCTTGTAAATAATACTTTAAAGCACGAACCACGTCAAGATTGTGTAATAGACTTTCCTTCTTTGAAGAAGGATTAGGACACAATGATGGAACAACAATCTCCTGATTGATATTCTTATTAGATACCACCTTAGGTAAAAACCCAGGTTTGGTAAGCAGAACTACCTTATCTGCATGGAAGATCAGATAAGGAGAATCACATTGTAAGGCAGATAACTCGGAAACTCTACGAGCCGAGGAAATAGCTACCAAAAAAAGAACTTTCCAAGATAAAAGTTTGATATCTATGAAATGAAGAGGTTCAAACGGAACCCCCTGAAGAACTTTAAGAACCAAATTTAAGCTCCAAGGTGGAGCAACAGGTTTAAACACAGGCTTGATTCTAACTAAAGCCTGACAAAATGCCTGAACGTCTGGAACATCCACCAGACGCTTGTGCAAAAGAATAGACAGTGCAGAAATCTGTCCCTTTAAGGAACTAGCTGACAATCCTTTCTCCAATCCGTCTTGGAGAAAAGATAATATCCTGGGAATTCTGACCTTACTCCATGAGTAGCCCTTGGATTCACACCAATAAAGATATTTACGCCATATCTTATGATAGATTTTCCTGGTGACAGGCTTTCGTGCCTGAATTAAAGTATCAATGACTGACTAGGAGAAACCACGCTTTGATAAAATCAAGCGTTCAATCTCCAGGCAGTCAGCCTCAGAGAAATTAGATTTGGATGGTTGAAAGGACCTTGAAGTAGAAGGTCCTGTCTCAGCGGCAGAGTCCATGGTGGAAAGGATGATATGTCCACCAGATCTGCATACCAAGTCCTGCATGGCCACGCAGGCGCTATCAAGATCACTGATGCTCTCTCCTGCTTGATTTTGGCAATCAGACGAGGGAGCAGAGGAAACGGTGGAAACACATAAGCCAGGTTGAAGGACCAAGGCGCTGCTAGAGCATCTATCAGCGTTGCCTTGGGGTCCCTGGACCTGGATCCGTAACAAGGAAGCTTGGCATTCTGGCGAGACGCCATGAGATCCAGTTCTGGTTTGCCCCAATGATGAATCAATTGTGCAAACACCTCCGGATGGAGCTCCCACTCCCCCGGATGAAAAGTCTGTCGACTTAGAAAATCCGCCTCCCAGTTCTCTACACCTGGGATATGGATAGCTGATAGGTGGCAAGAGTGAATCTCTGCCCAGCGAATTATCTTTGAGACTTCTAACATCGCTAGGGAACTCCTTGTTCCCCCTTGATGGTTGATGTAAGCCACAGTCATGATGTTGTCCAACTGAAATCTGATGAACCTCATTGTCGCTAGCTGAGGCCAAGTCTGAAGAGCATTGAATATCGCTCTTAGTTCCAGAATGTTTATTGGAAGGAGTGTCTCCTCCTGAGTCCACGATCCCTGAGCCTTCAGGGAGTTCCAGACTGCCCCCCAGCCTAGAAGGCTGGCATCTGTCATTACAATTGTCCAATCTGGCCTGCGAAAGGTCATTCCCTTGGACAGATGGACCCGAGATAGTCTCTTGATCCAGATTTAGTAGAGGGGACAAATCTGTGTAATCCCCATTCCACTGACTGAGCATGCATAGTTGCAGCGACCTGATATGTAGGCGTGCAAACGGCACTATGTCCATTGCCGCTACCATTAAGCCGATTACTTCCATACACTGAGCCACCGAAGGGCAAGAAGTGGAATAAAGAATACGGCAGGAATTTAGAAGTTTTGATAACCTGGACTCTGTCAGGTAAATCCTCATTTCTACAGAATCTATTAGAGTTCCCAGAAAGGAGACTCTTGTGAGAGGGGATAGAGAACTCTTTTCCTTGTTCACCTTTCACCCATGCGACCTCCCTTTCACCCATGCGAAATGCCAGAACTATGTCCGTATGAGACTTGGATACAATAAAAAATACAAAAAGCAAGGTTGAGCCTATTTATTTTAACCTGGATATCCAGGTAAAAACAAATTGTCTAAAAGTGGAAAATACAAATCTAAACTAAACTAGACTATAAATGAAAAATATGGATTTTAAATTATTTTTAGAGAGAGATATAGTTGGTTATTATAAATATAGTTTATTAAAAGTCTCTATGAGATAATGTAATCCTTTAATACATTTTAATAAGTTTTAATAGTTATTTTTTCTAAAATAAATCTGACAAATATAATCTAATACATGGAAAAAACAGGATAGAACAAGGTTAAAATACGAAATAAATAAAAAGTAGGTTAAAAAGTTGATTGGCCAATCAGAAAAAAGTTTAATACAAGATATGAGACTTGGCAATTTGGAAATTTGACGCCTGTATCAGAATGTCGTCTAAATAAGGGGCCACTGCTATGCCCCGCAGTCTTAGGACCGCCAGAAGTGACCCCAGAACCTTTGTAAAGATTCTTGTGGCAGTAGCTAACCCAAAGGGAAGAGCTACAAACTGGTAATGCCTGTTCAGGAAGGCAAACCTGAGAAACCGATGATGATCTTTGTGTATCGGAATGTGAAGATAAGCATCCTTTAAATCCACTGTAGTCATGTATTTACCCTCCTGGATCATAGGTAGGATGGTACGAATAGTCTCCATCTTGAATGATGGAACTCTGAGGAATTTGTTTAAAATCTTGAGATCTAAAATTGGTCTGAAGGTTCCCTCTTTTTTGGGAACCACAAACAGATTTGAATAAAATCCCTGTCCTTGTTCCTCCTGTGGAACTAGATTGATCAATCCCATAACTAGGAGGTCTTGAACACTGTGTAAGAATGCCTCTCTCTTTATCTGGTTTGCAGATAATTGTGAAAGGTGAAATCTCCGTTTTGGAGGAGAAGCTTTGAAGTCCAGAAGATATTCCTGGGATACAATTTCCAATGCCCACGGATCCTGGACATCTCTTGCCCAAGCCTGGGCGAAGAGCAAAAGTCTGCCCCCTACTAGATCCGTTACCAGATAGGGGGCTGATACTTCATGCTGTCTTAGGGGCAGCAGCAGGCTTTTTGGCCTGCTTACCTTTGTTCCAGGTCTGGTTAGGTCTCCAGACCGACTTGGACTGGGCAAAAGTTCCCTCTTGTTTTGCATTAGAGGAAGTTGATGCCGTACTCGCCTTGAAGTTTTGAAAGGCACAAAAATTAGTCTGTTTGGCCCTTGATTTGGACCTATCCTGAGGAAGGGCATGACCTTTTTCTCCAGTGATATCAGAAATGATCTCCTTCAAACCAGGCCCGAATAGGGTTTGCCCCTTGAAGGGAATGTTAAGCAGCTTAGACTTTGAAGTAACGTCAGCTGACCATGATTTAAGCCATAGTGCCCTGCGCGCTTGAATAGCAAAACCAGAATTTTTAGCCGTTAGTTTAGTCAAATGAACAATGGCATCAGAAACAAAAGAATTGGCTAGCTTAAGTGCTCTAAGCTTGTCAAGTATGTCATCCAATGGGGTCTCTACCTGTAAAGCCTCTTCCAGAGACTCAAACCAGAAAGCCGCAGCAGCAGTGACTGGGGCAATGCATGCAAGGGGCTGTAGAATAAAACCTTGTTGAATAAACATTTTCTTAAGGTAACCCTCTAACTTTTTATCCATTGGATCTGAGAAAGAACAACTGTCCTCGACAGGGATAGTAGTATGCTTAGCTAGGGTAGAAACTGCTCCCTCCACCTTAGGGACTGTCTGCCATAAGTCCCGTGTGGTGGCATCTATTGGAAACATTTTCTTAAAAATAGGAGGGGGAGAGAACGGCACACCTTGTCTATCCCATTCCTTAGTAATAATTTCTGTAAACCTTTTAGGTATTGGAAAAACATCAGTGCACACTGGCACTGCATAGTATTTGTCCAATCTACACAATTTTTCTGGCACTGCAACTGTATCACAGTCATTCAGAGCAGCTAAAACCTCCCTGAGCAACACGCGGAGGTGTTCAAGCTTAAATTTAAATGTAGACATATCAGAATCAGGTTGAATCTTTTTCCCTGAGTCAGAAACATCACCCACAGAAAGAAGCTCTCCTTCCTCAGCTTCTGTATATTGTGAGGGAGTATCAGGCATAGCTCTTAAAGCGGCAGTATGCTCTGTATTTCTTCTAACTCCAGAGCTGTCTTGCTTTCCTCTAAACCCAGGTAGTCTGGATAATACTGCTGACAGGGTATTATCCATGACCGCCGCCATGTCTTGTAAAGTAAACGCTATGGGCGCACTAGATGTACTTGGCGCCATTAGAGTGTGAGTCCCTTGAGCGGGAGTCAAAGGGTCTGACACGTGGGGCGAGTTAGTCAGCATAATTTCCCCCTCGTCAGATTCCTCTGGTGATAAATCTTTTGAAGACAGAATATGATCTTTATTACTTAAAGTGAAATCAGTACATTTGGTACACATTCTAAGAGGGGGTTCCACCATGGCTTCTAAACATAATGAACAAGGAGTTTCCTCTATGTCAGACATGTTTAAACAGACTAGCAATGAGACCAGCAAGCTTGGAAAACACTTTAAATCAAGTTAACAAGCAAAAAATAAAAACGGTACTGTGCCTTTAAGAGAAACAAATTTTGTCAGAATTTGAGAAACAGTGAAAAAAAGCAGTAAATCAAACAAAATTTTTACAGTGTGTATAATAAGCTAACAGAGCATTGCACCCACTTGCAAATGGATGATTAACCCCTTAGTTCAAAAAACGAATAAAAAAAATGATATAGACTTTTTTAACAGCACACCAAACTGCCACAACCTTGCTGTGGGCCTACCTTCCCCAACAAACGATTTTGGAAAGCCTAAGAGCCCTTGAGAGAGGTCCTATAGCATTCAGGGGACTCCTGGAAGAAGCTGGATGTCTCAGTCTGTAAAAGTTACTGCGCAAAAAAGCGCTAAATTAGGCCCCTCCCACTCATAGTAACACAGTGGAAAAGCCATGTGGAAAAAAACTAGGCCCCAATAAAGTTTTATCACCAAAGTATATATAAAAACGTTTAAACATGCCAGCAAACGTTTTATATTGCAAATCTATAAGAGTATTACCTCAGAAAGTAAGCATGATACCAGTCGCTATTAAATCACTGTATTCAGGTTTACCTTACATAAATCTGGTATCAGCAGCATTTTCTAGCATTCACTATCTTCTAGAAAATTTTTTAACTGCACATACCTCATAGCAGGATAACCTGCACGCCATTCCTCCACTGAAGTTACCTCTCTCTTCAGTCATGTGTAAGAACAGCAATGGATCTTAGTTACAACCTGCTAAGATCATAGAAATCACAGGCAGATTCTTCTTCTATTTTCTGCCTGGGACAAAATAGTACAACTCCGGTACCATTTAAAAATAACAAACTTTTGATTGAAGAAAAAATACAACTACGTCACACCACTTCTCTTTTACTACCTCCATGCTTGTTGAGAGTTGCAAGAGAATGACTGGATATGGCAGTTAGGGGAGGAGCTAAATAGCAGCTCTGCTGTGGGTGATCCTCTTGCAACTTTCTGTTGGGAAGGAGAATATTCCACAAGTAATGGATGATCCGTGGACTGGATACACCTTACAAGAGAAAATTAAAGACTCTCGAACTAAAAAAAAAGAAACACCCCAATTTTTTTTTTTAAAAAAGCAATGGTAACCCCAAAAAATGAACTCACAGTTCCTGAAGTACAGACATCCATCTTCATCCAGGCGGCGACATATTCATCTATCGCGGGGGAGTCTTCTATCTTCATCACGGTGGAGCAGAGCTGTGATGAGCAGGACCGGTGGTGGCGACGACATCCAGTGCGGAGCCTCCGCTTCATACAATCTCCGCCTCACACTGAAGATTGAATGCAAGATACCCCTTTTATATTTGGGATACCTTGCATTCCTATTGACTGAAATGTTCAAATCAACCAATAGTTTAGTATTTTTGATGTGGGGGCCGGCGATTTAGAGGTTAATAGGTTTATTATAGTAGTTGTGATGTGGGGGGTCTGTGGTTTAGGGGTTAATAGGTTTATTTTGTGTTAGCAATGTTGGCAGGTGGCAGTTTAGGGGTTTATAGGTTTATTTAGTTTGTGCGATGTTGGGGGGTGGGGATTAGGAGTATTTAGACTAGGGATTTATGTTAGGGGGTTAGGTTTTTACATAATATTCTGAAAAAATATTGTTCTTCACTGTATTTAAAGTGAAGAATTACTGCTTTAAGAAAATAACATCGAATGATAATATATATTAAAGGTGGTATAACCACATTCATACTATTCCTTTATTATTTAAACAAACAACCAATCATACCAGCTGCATATTTTTTTATAAAAAACACTTAAACCTTACCGCTACATAAAGTGAAAAATGTATTGGCTAATAAGTGATGGGACTACTGAAGCAGACTAAAGACTAAATATCAACTAGGCCCCTTCAATCCAGGAGCCACTTTATGTCTATTAATACAATGAACATCTAAGCGGCAGGGTGCCAAGTTCGTAAGTATTGATACAAGTTAAATCATTTAGGTTAAAGTAAGCTAGTTAAAATCAGGGAGACTAAGGCCTAGATTTAGAGTTGGGCGGTAGCCGTCAAAACCAGCGTTAGAGGCTCCTAACA
The DNA here is from genome assembly GCF_027579735.1 of Bombina bombina. Taxonomy (NCBI): domain Eukaryota; kingdom Metazoa; phylum Chordata; class Amphibia; order Anura; family Bombinatoridae; genus Bombina; species Bombina bombina. The sequence goes on along the minus strand of NC_069501.1, from coordinate 677,255,380 downwards.
CTGATTTTTACCGCCCGCTGGTATTTGGAGTCAGTCAGGAAAGGGTCTAACGCTCACTTTGCAGCCGCGACTTTTCCATACCACAGATCCCCCTACGCCATTTGCGTATCCTATCTTTTCAATGGGATCTTCCTAACGCCGGTATTTAGAGTCTTGGCTGAAGTGATCGTTAGAAAAAAGTCAGTAGTTAAGAGCTTTCTGGGCTAACGCCGGTTTATAAAGCTCTTAACTACTGTGCTCTAAAGTACACTAACACCCATAAACTACCTATGTACCCCTAAACCGAGGTCCACCCACATCGCCGCCACTCTATTAAAATTTTTTAACCCCTAATCTGCCGACCGCACACCGCTGCCACCTACGTTATCCCTATGAACCCCTAATCTGCTGCCCCTAACACCGCCGACCCCTATATTATATTTATTAACCCCTAATCTGCCGCCCTCGCTATCGTTGACCCTTGCATATTATTATTAACCCCTAATCTGCCGCTACGTACACCGCCGCAACCTACGTTATCCCTATGTACCCCTAATCTGCTGCCCCTAACACCGCCGACCTCTATATTATATTTATTGACCCCTAATATGCCGCCCCCAACGTCGCCGCCACCTACCTACAATTATTAACCCCTAATCTGCCGACCGGAGCTCACCGCTACTATAATAAAGTTATTAACCGCTAATCCGCCTCACTCCCGCCTCAATAGCCCTATAATAAATAGTATTAACCCCTAATCTGCCCTCCCTAACATCGCCGACACCTAACTTCAAGTATTAACCCCTAATCTGCCAACCGGAGCTCACCGCTACTATAATACATTTATTAACCCCTAAAGCTAAGTCTAACCTTAACCCTAACACCCCCCCTAAGTTAAATATAATTTAAATCTAACAAAATAAATTAACTTTTATTAAATAAATGATTCCTATTTAAAGCTAAATACTTACCTGTAAAATAAACCCTAATATAGCTACAATATAAATTATAATTAAACCTAACACTACACTATCAATAAATTAATTAAATACAATACCTACAAATAAATACATTTAAATAAACTAACTAAAGTACAAAAATAAAAAAATATTTACAAACATTAGAAAAATATTACAAATATTTTAAACTAATTACACCTACTCTTAGCCCCCTAATAAAATAACAAAGCCCCCCAAAATAAAAAAAATGCCCTACCCTATTCTAAAATTAAAATAGAAAAGCTCTTTTACCTTACCAGCCCTGAAAAGGGCCCTTTGCGGGGCATGCTCCAAAGAATTCAGCTCTTTTGCCTGTAAAAAAAAACATACAATACCCCCCCAACATTACAACCCACCACCCACATACCCCTAATCTAACCCAAACCACCCTTAAATAAACCTAACACTAAGCCCCTGAAGATCTCCCTACCTTGTCTTCACCACACCGGGTCCCGATCTGTCCAGAAGACCCTCCGAAATCTTCATCCAAGCCCAAGGGGGGGCTGAAGAGTGACGTCCATCCTCCGCCTGAAGTCTGGATCCAAGCGGGCGCTGAAGAAGTCCATCATCGGGATGAAATCTTCTACCGACGCCTACTCGCCGAATGACGGTTCCTTTAAATGACGTCATCCAAGATGGCGTCCGTCTAATAAAGGTAGGAAAATTCTGATTGGCTGTTCCGATCAGCCAATAGAATGTGAGCTCAATCTGATTGGCTGATCGGATCAGCCAATCGGATTGAACTTGAATCAGATTGGCTGATTTCATCAGCCAATCAGAATTTTCCTACCTTAATTCCGATTGGCTGATAGAATCCTATCAGCCAATCGGAATTCGACGGACGCCATCTTGGATGACGTCATTTAAAGGAACCGTCATTCGGGGAGTAGTCGTCGGTAGAAGAGGATGGATCCGCGTCGGCTGGAAGATGATGGCTCCGGAAGAAAGAAGATAGAAGATGCCGCTTCATAGAAGACTTCATCCCGATGATGGACTTCTTCAGCGCCCGCTTGGATCAAGACTTCAGCCCGATGATGGATTTCTTCAGCCGCCGCTTGGATCCAGACTTCAGGCGGAGGATGGACGTCACTCTTCAGCCCCCCCTTGGGCTTGGATGAAGATTTCGGAGGGTCTTCTGGACAGATCGGGACCCGGTTTGGTGAAGACAAGGTAGGGAGATCTTCAGGGGCTTAGTGTTAGGTTTATTTAAGGGGGGTTTGGGTTAGATTAGGGGTATGTGGGTGGTGGGTTGTAATGTTGGGGGGGTATTGTATGTTTTTTTTTTTTGCAGGCAAAAGAGCTGAATTCTTTGGGGCATGCCCCGCAAAGGGCCCTTTTCAGGGCTGGTAAGGTAAAAGAGCTTTTCTATTTTAATTTTAGAATAGGGTAGGGCTTTTTTTTATTTTGTGGGGCTTTGTTATTTTATTAGGGGGCTTAGAGTAGGTGTAATTAGTTTAAAATTGTTGTAATATTTTTCTGTTTGTAAATATTTTTTTATTTTTTGTAACTTAGTTCTTTTTTATTTTTTGTACTTTAGTTAGTTAGTTTATTTAAATGTATTTATTTGAAGGTATTGTATTTAATTAATTTATTGATAGTGTAGTGTTTAATTCTAGATAATTGTAGGTAGTTTATTTAATTTATTTATTGATAGTGTAGTGTTAGGTTTAATTGTAACTTAGGTTAGGATTTTTTTACAGGTAATTTGTAATTATTTTAACTAGGTAACTATTAAATAGTTATTAACTATTTAATAGCTATTGTACCTGGTTAAAATAAATACAAAGTTGCTTGTAAAATAAATATTAATCCTAAAATAGCTACATTATAATTATAATTTATATTGTAGCTATATTAGGGTTTATTTTACAGGTAAGTATTTAGCTTTAAATAGGAATAATTTATTTAATAAGAGTTAATTTATTTCGTTAGATTTAAATTATATTTAACTTAGGGGGTGTTAGGGTTAAGGTTAGACTTAGCTTTAGGGGTTAATAAATGTATTATAGTAGCAGTGAGCTCTGGTCGGCAGATTAGGGGTTAATACTTGAAGTTAGGTGTCTGCGATGTTAGGGAGGGCAGATTAGGGGTTAATACTATTTATTATAGGGTTATTGAGGCGGGAGTGAGGCGGATTAGGGGTTAATAACTTTATTATAGTAGCGGTGAGCTCCGGTCAGCAGATTAGGGGTTAATAATTGTAGGTAGGTGGCGGCGATGTTGGGGGCGGCATATTAGGGGTTAATAAATATAACATAGGGGTCGGCGGTGTTAGGGGCAGCAGATTAGGTGTACATAGGTATAATGTATGCTGCGGCGGTGTACGGAGCGGCAGATTAGGGGTTAATAATAATATGCAGGGGTCAGCGATAGCGGGGGCGGCAGATTAGGGGTTAATAAATATAAGGTTAGGGGTGTTTAGACTCGGGGTACATGTTAGAGTGTTAGGTGCAGATGTAGGAAGTGTTTCCCCATAGGAAACAATGTAGCTGCGTTAGGAGCTGAACGCTGCTTTTTTGCAGGTGTTAGGTTTTTTTTCAGCTCAAACAGCCCCATTGTTTCCTATGGGGGAATTGTGCACGAGCACGTTTTTGAAGCTGGCCGCGTCCGTAAGCACCGCTGGAATTTAGAGTTGCAGTGGCGGTAAATATGCTCTACGCTCCCTTTTTGGAGCCTAACGCAGCCCTTCTGTGAACTCTAAATACCAGCGGTATTTAAAAGGTGCTGGGGAAAAAAAGCCAGCGTATCTAACGCACCCCTTTGGCCGCAGAACTCTAAATCTAGCCGTAAGCTTCTCTTAAGGACCCCTGATGCACCTTTCACAAGAACGCTTTCTCAAAGGGCAATCCCATACAAAATGCCCTTTGGGGTGGCTTATTTGTTTTTAAGGGGATATTAGATTAAGAATAACTTGTTTTTATTTTGGATAATTTAGTTTGTTATTTTCTGTAATGTTAGCTTTTTTATTTTTGCAATCTTATTTTTATTTTAATGAAATCTTAGTTTTTTTATTTTACAATTATTTTAGGATTTTTTATTTTGGGTAATGTTAGTTTTTTTTTTAAAAAGTAATTTATGTTTTTTAATTTTGGTAATTTTTGATTCATTTTTAAGGTAGATAGTATTTTGCTATTTTAGTTTAGTGTTTTGGCTTAATTTAGGGGGTGTTAGGTTATGGGGCTTAGTTATTAGATTAATACTTTGCAATGTGGGGGTTGGCAGTTTAGGTGTTAATAGGTTAATTAGTTGTTTGCGTTGTGGGGAGTTGGCGGTTTAGGTGTTAATAGTTTAATTAGTTGTTTGCATTGTGGGGAATTGGCGGTTTAGGTGTTAATAGGTTAATTAGTTGTTTGCATTGTGGTAGGTTGGCGAATTAGGGGTTAATGGTGTAATTATTTAGATTGCAATATGGGGGTTGGCGGTTTAGAGATTAATAAATTTATTAGATATTTTGCCTTGTTCGGGGATGGCGGTTTATAGGTTATTAGGTTTATATTAGAAATGAAAAAGAGGGCGCCACATAGCGTAATAACGTCTGATCAGGAGCAAGATGAACAATTTCAAAAGGCTTACCGAAAGTAAATGCTCCGTTCTGTGACCGGTGCTCTCTGGCAGACTAACACTCGCAGTGGTTAGCACACTGGTGGATCCGTGATACCGCTGCACCTGAGCAAAGGCAGGTGAATCTCTGTAGAGCCCTGGTAAAGGTAGATGGACTTCTGTGGTATGTGATATTTATGGGCTGCAGTGTGAATCGAATTCGCTAGCCCTTCCAAGGCAAGATAAAACAAAGGACAACTTCCGTGGAGTAAAAGCAATCTTTAATCCATAAAAACACCGCTACGCGTTTCTCGACCGTAAGCTGGTCGTTTCATCAGGCATAAACAAATGGATACAAGTAATACAAATTAAAAACCTTAAATACTGGTGTGTTTTAAAAATGGAAGTTGTCATAATAACAAAGTATTATGGGAGTTGGTGGTTTAGGTGTTAATAGGTTAATTAGTTGTTTGCATTGCGGTGGGTTGGCGAATTAGGGGTTAATGGTGTAATTATTTAGATTGCAATATGGGGGTTGGCGGTTTAGAGATTAATACATTTATTAGATATTTTGCCTTGTTCGGGAATGGCGCTTTATAGGTTATTAAGTTTATATATTTGTTTGCTTTGTGGGGGAAGGAGTAGGAGTTATTAACTTTTATTAGTAGTTGCGATATGGGGGGATGCTGGATTAGGGGTTAATAACTTTTATTAGTAGTTGCGATGTGGGGGGATGGCAGATATAGGGGTTTTGATGTATCGGTTTAATTATTTTTAGAGGGGTTCGATTTTACATGGGATTTAAACTTTTATTTTTTTTAATTATGTGCCGGCAGATCATTTACTGCCGTAAGTTACTGACGACTCCAGACTGTGCAAGGTGAACTTACAGGCAATGGGGGTTTCAGCAGTTGCACTGAAACTTACGCCGCAAATGTAATCTTGCCCCCTGTAGGCAAATCCTCCCTGTCCAGTGTATGCTCAAGTTGATATATGACTAGGAAGAGTAAATACTTTTTGTACAAAACAAAATAAAAAATCATAAATACACATACATCCCTGTGGCAATTTCTCTAAAGAACAAAAATCCTTTCCCTATTGCACACATAAACTAATATGGAAACTGTGTGTTGCTACTTATAATAGCATTCAATCTGTTAAACGTGTGCTTGTAATGGAAATGTGTATAAAATGTCTGGTAGGCTCACTGTACCATAGCATCACATTAACATTTTTGAGACATTTCCATGCATTGCATTTTCTTCTATTTAAATTTATAACACATTAAAATTTACAGTGTTAATAGACACAACTTAAAGCATTGAAACTGACCTTATTCAGTTTTAATAATACCGTTTGGATTTTTCCCCTTTAGTAACCGCTGAAGAGATTTTTAAAGGCTAAATACAGGCTGCCAAGTGTATACTTGAATTGAACGTCTATAAAATAATAAGTTGCACACATTTTATTCTTTGGTCAAATCTGCTTTGGACACAGGGCAAATAGCAACACTGTGCTTCTCTGTACATGCAACCATCCCAGTACCTGCAATGCACATTATTTTTAGAAGCTCAGCTTTATTACAAAAGGACCAATTTTAGACAAAACTATTGTCAGGTGTGATAGTGCTAGTTGCCAAGTTATTTCAGCAGTATGGAACCAAAAAAAAAAAAAAAAAAGTGCTTAGCTGTAGGAGCATGCAAATTGCATTCAATGGTGAAACAATGTAGAAAAACAAAAAAGGACAAACCTGAAACATGTTATTTTATTTCAGTCTTCAGTGTTTTTTTGCAAATTGAAAAGGATATTTTAAGTTTGTTGGCAGCTCGTTTACTTCCATTGCTTTAACTCTTTTCATTTTTTAATGCAGTGTGTGGAAACAAAAACAAGAAGCAAATGAGTGTGTTAAGCTGAACAATAATGTAATCTTAAAGGGCCATAATACCCAAATGTTGAAACACTTGAAAGTGATGCAGCATAGGTGTAAAAAGCTGACTAGAAAATATCACCTGAACATATCTATGTAAAAAAGAAAGATATTTTACCTCAAAAGTTCCTCAGTAGCCACATCCCATTGTAAAGGAGTGAACTTTCGTGCACACTCATCTTATTTCCCTATTCAGTTTAAGGAAGTTTACCATGAAATCTCATGAGAGTTAAGTGAAATCTCATGATATCACAGTAAAATAGTTCATGACCTCAGTACTTTTGATACTGATTGACTGCTGATCATTTCTTCATTTTTTTTAACCTGCAGCTGGGAAGCAGCTGAATTATAACTTTTTACACAAAACTTACTCTGCTGAGCTGAGGAAATTGTGAGGTAAAATATCTTCCTTTTTTTACATAGAGATGCTCAGGTGATATTCTCCTGCCAGCTTTTTACAGTTATACTGCATCAGTTTCAAATGATTTAGCATATGAGTATTATGTCCCTTTAACTCTCAGACACTAATGGATGAGCTAAAGTCTTTCTATTATTATATTGACCTTGATTATTTGATTTTATAATGCTATGGTTTCAAATACATCATTATAAGCAGTAAGCTTATAATGATGTATATCAAAGTTAAATATCTATGTTTTGTTTCATTAAATGTATGTAGCACCCAAAAGTGAAAAAGTTACTTTGTCATTAAACTATATCAAAACATTTCAATATGCATTAACAGGCAGTATATTAACAATAGGTAGTATTAATGCAACCAATGAATAGTATGATTGCTGTTAACTAGATACATTTCTAAAGTAGTATAACAACATATTTAGGGCCAAATTACAAGTGGAGTGGTAAATATCGCTTTCAAGAATGCAATATTTACACTCTACTGAGTAATACCAGCGCACGCTAATGTGTGCTGGTATTACAAGTTGATAGAAATTCAAACGCGATTGCTTGGAGCATTGCACTCACGAGAGCACACTTTTATAGGCTCCAATAGGAGCCTCATTCTGATGCAGTCATACAGTAGGGTAAGTAGCGCATTGAATTAAAGTTAAATATTAAATATAGAGTTAAATATTATTTTCCAGGCCATTTTATGCTGCTCTGGCTATAACATCTAGATGTACAACAGTGGCAACAAAGTAATATCGAGCATCAACCATAGCAGGCAAGCCTATGTCTAGCCAAGAGAAGAAGATATTCAGGGCTCACCACAATAAACTAATATCATCTGTAGCAGGAAGCAGTAAGATGAGGGGGGGTCTGAGGTTACCATGGAACCTCCATGTACATGTCAGCTCTTTACAGAGTCTACTCCAAAATCCCCTGCACGATTGTTCACCCCAGTGCCACCATCAGTTCCACTACTGCCAGTTCTACCACTGTCCTGATTCCCGTTATATTTTATAGCAGCAGGCAGGTGGGTTTGTCAAACTCTGAAATCCAGACCAGAAGGAACTTGATTACAAGCCTAAGGAGATAGTGCAGGAGATTCCACTATACAGGTGGTACATGGCTGGTAGAAGCTCCATTTCCTCCCCAGTTTTAGGCCAAAAGTCTCCACATGCATTATCTCCTTCTCCATCACCACCATTATCTCCAGTTGTACAGCAGCCAGTTCCTAGAACAATTTTACCCACTAACCATGATGATACCTCCACTACATGTGTAATCATTGTCAGTACTAGAAACACTAGCAGTTCCCCCACAACCACCACCACTAGCAGTTCTACCAACAGCAGTAGGAGAGAAAAAATGGTTCCTGTGATGGCAGAGACATATAGTGGTGACACTTCTAAAACCACAAAGAACAGTTTCACCCATATTGACACCTCCACTACTAGTTTAATCACTGTCAGTATTAGCAGCATTAGCAGTTCTGAGAAAACCCCCACCAACAGTAGTAGGAGAGAGAAAAGTGTTCCTGTGAGGGCAGAGACATATACTGTAGTGGTGCCACTGCTAAAATCACCAAGAAGGGTACCACAGTGGTAGAAGGGCTGGTTGAGGCGGCAAGTGTGTCTCATTACTCAATTGTGTTTTACTCTTTTCTCAACACTGAACATGGGTACTTTGCTAAGTGCAAATTGTGTGGCAAAGAAGTTATCCATGGGAGAGTGTTGTGCTATCTCACCAGTTTCAAGATGAACCAGTATCTTAGTATACACCACACTCCAAAAGGCTGTGTTATTTAGGCAAGAAAGTTGGGCCACCAGCAGAAGCACAACAAAATATGTAGCACAGGCATCACTGCCACCAACTAACAGCAGCACTATTAGAAGTAGTCAGGGCAGGGGACATAGTGTGATGACAGTCAGCAGAGACAGGTGGCACCTTCAAAATCACACCAACTTGTTCACCATCTAGAACATTTTGGGGATTTTAACTCCAGTAGGATCTCTAAGCAGCAGTCAAGGAAAATAACATGATTGACAGATCAGCTTGTAGCTATCATTGGGAAATCCTTCACCATGCTTGAAGGGCACTCTTTCAAACATTTGATGGAAACCATTGCTCCCCAATACCACTTTCCTTCATGCAGCACTTTTGGAAGGAACATTGTCCCCTCACTCTACTCTTTCTATGTTGCAGGGTTGAAGAAGATGTTTGTGAAGGCTGCTGAACAGTTGGTTTACTTTAAAACTAACTTGTGTAGTACTCCTAGTGGCCATCATGCCTTCCCCTCCTTGGCAGCACACTGATGGACACCCTGGGTGTTTGATGAGGATGTGACTAATGGTATCGGTTGTGGTAGTGCAGCAGCTCTCTCCATCGCAGGAGCTGGTTGGTAGATCAGAAGTAATGCTGATAATTTCTCCTCTATGAGGAAGTTTTCTATGGCCAGCAAAATGCTGACAATATTTTGCAGGCTCTTAGATAGATGGTGACCCAGTGGTTAGGAGAGCAGGCAGGAACCCAGGTGGAAATGGACTTTGCAGTAACCAAGAGTGAAGGCTATCCATGAAGTTGATTTTGTAGGTGTGTACTGTTTGGCTTACATTCTCCACCTTGTGGTAAAAGCAGCTATCACAGAAAATAATTCAAATGTACCATGGTACTTTACTAGGGAAGAAGGATTACAGGACACTTCCACTACAGTGATAAAGCCAGTCAGCTCTTTAGGCAAGAACAGAAGTAAGAGCTTCCCCAGCACTGTGTTAAACCAATGTTGCTACACAAAGTGGGAAGATCAGTGTTATAAATGGATAAAATGTGGAGAATTATATACTGATATTATACACAATCTTTCATACTTTCTGGTGAGATGGTCTTGCATTATTGAGGCCAAATACCAGACTCAGTCTTCAGATTTTCTTCCATTCTATTGGTTATTTATATCACATCCTATTTTCTTAATGAACATGATTAACATATCTTATATAACATATTGTCATGGCCGTGCCTGGATTTGAACCTGGGACCCCTGGCTCCCAGCCTGTTTTTCTTTTCCTGTGCTACCAGAGGTATCTGTTCATGTTTGCAGCATTTTGGAGATCTGTTACCTGCAGTGGGTTAATCTCTGGCTCCACCTGCTTGCCAGCTGCAGGTAGTTTTCTAATCAGCTCTGCTATAAAGGGCTGCTTCACTAATCATTTGGTGCCTTGACATTGTGATTGATTTCCTTTGTTTTTGCCTCTGTTCTGTTTCCTGAAATCCTGTTTTGTTGTTGGATCCCTGGCATCTGAACTCGGCTTGCTTATTGACCATTCTTCTGAATTCCCCTTTTGCTTTAGGAAAGATTGGACTGCTTTCCTGGCTACTGACCCTTGGCTTGTATTCTGACAATTCTTTTGTATCCTGTATGCTTACTTGGCTACTGTGTCTAATCACCTGTGCTGTAGGAACTGTAAGCTTAACTAGCTGCTGAGTCTAAGCAACTATACTGTGACATTTGTTTATCCTGAAGCCAAGTACCTCTGCTGTGAGACTGAACACCTCTTCTGTGAGTACCTATATACTTCCTTGGCTGTTGGTACTAAACTCCACTGCTGTAAGAACTGTATGTTAATCTGCTTGCTGAGTCTAAGCACTATACTGTGACATTTGTTTATCCTGAAGCCAAGTACCTCTGCTGGGAGACTGAACACCTCTTCTGTGAGTACCTGTATACTTCCTTGGCTGGTGGCACTAAACTCCACTGCTGTAAGAACTGTATGTTTATCTGCTTGCTTAGTCTAAGCAACTCTACTGTGACATTTGTCTTCCTGAACCCAAGTTGCCTTACCGAGAAACTGGTCGTATACTCGGCCCATTCCTGAAACAAAGTTGCCTTACCAAGATACTGGCGTATGATACCAAGTACCCTGGCTCTAATACCCGTGTATGCCCACTTTGATCCTAATATCAAGTACTCGTAAGGGTCGTCTGTGTCTGTTGAAGTACTTCGGCTTGAACTGTTCTTTTACAAAGACTTTCGTTTTGTTTATTATCAGATTGGAATATAACCTCAATGTGCTTTACCTCTTGTTTTCCTTGCATTACCTTAGTAAAGTTTCTTTAAGAAAAGACCTTCTTTTGTTTTGTGTTTCCATTCTGGTATACTGAGTCCTACTCACCTCTTCACATCCTCTCAGCTTAACTCAGCCATCACCTTGCACATGCTCCATACCCCGTAACCTACTCAGCCGAGCATGACACATATGTCATGGTAACAAAATTAAAGGAACACTGAACCCAAAAAATTTCTTTCGTTATTCAGATAGAGCATGAAATTTTAAGCATCTTTCTAATTTACTCCTATTATCAAATTGTCTTCATTCTCTTGGTATCTTTATTTGAAATGCAAGAATATAAGTTTAGATGCTGGCCTATTTTTGCTGAACAACCTGGGTTGTCCTTGCTGATTGGTTGATAAATTCATCCACCAATAAAAAATTGCTGTCCAGAGTCCTGAACCTAAAAAAAGACTAGATGCCTTCTTTTTCAAAGAAAGATAGCAAGAGAATGAAGAAAAATTGATAATAGTAGTAAATTAGAAAGTTGCTTAAAATTGCATGCTCTATCTTAATCATGAAAGAAAAAATTTGGGTTCAGTGTCCCTTTAACAATATTATTATATTAGGTATGTGTCCTAACACCTCCTTTATGCATCTAAAGATTTTAAATAAACCTTTTCCACCCTTAGAGTGGTGGTCTCCTTTTATCCAAAACAAAAATCTACTGGGAGGTAATGGCTGAATCTGCCATCAATAAGTTCCCAGGGATTGAGTTCCACCCACAGCTTGAATGTTAAAATATTTTTCTTCTGTCCTTCAGTAGGAACTTTTTTTATATTTTAAAGACTTAAATTACTTAAATAGTCACCTTGTTAACTCCATATTTTACCAGAGACTGATATTATGCTACCTACCCCTTTGTCCATGTCCCTTTTTTAAGATTAAGGTCTCACAACTACCACTTTCAGTGGTTTTGTCCCTCTTATTCAACTTCAGAGTATATTTTAAAGGTTGCAATAATCTGCTAGTTATTAGCTTTCTCTTTGTTCCTCTGAAAAGTAAATGTATAATAAATTAAATCAGCTGTTTCTAGAAAGAATATATGTAAACAAATTGGAATTTATTCCAGTCCATTAGAAGAGTTGTGCAAAAAAGGGCTTCACACGGATTTACATTGGGTTTTCAATTCATGCACATCCAAATAATTTAAAAATCCAATAGAACACTGCTATCACATTTGGTTTTGCACCTAGTAAACCCCAGCAATACTTTGGAATGAGAAAATCCAAAAGCAGTTTTTTTTTTTTTATCAGAAAATTATTTTTAAGTAGCTTTTTTTAACATGATTTTTTTTACTTTTCTTTTTTAACAGCATTAAACCCCATTTTGGACTTTTGCATGGTGTATCTTGGTTGTCCTCCTAGGGCTAGATTTTGAACCCTAAACCCACATGCTAACTCCGCTCAACTTAACGCATGTATTACAAGTTGAAAGTAATTTTGTACCCCACCACACGTAAAGAGTAAGTTATTTTAGAAGAATATCACGACCACGTTAATATACTCCCCATAGACTTCAATGAAGAGAGAAAAGTGGAATAAAACATACTAACCCTAATCACCATAAGCCCCCTACTCTAATAACCCCTAAACCTCCACTTAGCCCACCACAAAGTCCCAACTACACTATTAACCCTTAAACCTCCACATGGCCCACCGGAAAGTCCCCACTACACTATTAACCCCTAAACTGCCACATAGCCCACTGCAAAGTACCCGCTACACTATTGACCCCTAAACCGCCACATAGACACCCCAAAGTACCCACTACCCTTTAAACTCCTAAACCAACGCAAAGTAAACACTAAACTATTAACCCCTAAACCATCACATAGCCCATTGCAAAGTACCCGCTACACTATTAACCCCTAAACCATTTAATAGCCCATCACAAAGTACCCGCTACACTATAAACCCCTAAACCGCCACAACCCCCATCGCAATGTACCCACTACATTATTACCCCTAAACTGTGACAACCCTCATTGCAAAATACCCTTCTACACAATTAACCCATAAATCGCCACACCCCCACATTGCAAAATACCCACTAACATCTAAGCCCCCTAACCAGCTAGCCCCCTAACCTTCTAACCAGCTAACCCCCCAACCTAACACCCCCTAAGTTACCCAAAAAAAATTAACTCTACCTGAAAAAAATAAACTAACCTTACCTAAAAAAAAATAACTTCCCTGAAAAAAACATTACATAAAAAAACTATTACAGAAAATAAAAAAAAATACCATTGCAGAAAAAAAACACATTACCACCAATAGAAAAAACAGTTATGCCTTTTCTAAAACTAAAGCCCCATTCTATTTGCTGATTTGAATTTAAAAATGAAATCAGCCAATAGGCATGCAAAGGTACCCCTATATAAAAGGGTAACTCTCATTAAAAATTTAGTGTGCGGATAAGAAGATGGATGAAGATAAAAGACCGCTGCCAGGATGAAGATGAACCACCGCTGAAGGTATAAAGATGGATGGCCACCACCAGGATGAAGATGGAGTGCTGCCGCCACTTAGGAGCCAGATTTAACTTTGAGTACAATCTTTGGGGCTTAGTGATAGGATTTTTTGGGGTATTTTTTTTTTTTTTTTGGCTAGCAAAATGGCTAGATGTCATTCTAAGGGCAATGCCCAACCAAATGCCCTTTCAGGAAACTTTTTAGAGCTTGCATTTGTATTGGGGGGGGGGGGGGGTTGAGTGGTTACTTGTAGAATGGGTATTTATTTTATTGAAAACAAGCTAAATCACTTTAGGGCAGTGCCCTAAAAAAGCCCCTTTTAAGGGCTATTGTTATAGTTTAGTTTAGTGTTGGTATACGTTATTTTATTTTGGTTTTAGAATACAAATAACTGATTTTTTTTTTTGGTAATTTTTTTTCTGTCATGGTAGTTTTTTTCATGGAATGCTAGTTTTTTTTTCAGGTAATTTTATTTTTATTTTTTGTGTTAGCTGGGCTAGCTGGTTAAGGGGTTTAGATGTTAGTGGATATTTTATGGTGGGGTTTGAGGTGGTTTAGGGGTTAATAGGGTAGAGGGGTAGTTTGCGATGGGGGCTGTGAAAGCTTAGTGGTTAATAGTGTAGTGGGGTATTTTGAAATGGAGGTTATGGCGGCTTAGGAGTTATTAGTGTAGTGCGGTAATTTGTGATGGGGCTCTGGTGGTTTAGCGGTTAATATTGTAGAAGGTAGTTTGTGATGTGGGGTGTGATGGTTTACGGTTAATAGAGTAGTGTAGAGCAACTGTTTCCTTTGGACAAATACGATTGCGTTAGAGCAATCGCATTTACTTTCAACTTGTAATACGAGCAGACATTGGCGCTCAACGCTGCCCATAGAAAATATGTGGTTATTTTAATAGCACAGCACTTGTAATATGTATTTAAGTGTAAAGAACACTGCAATCTCGCAATTATATTTACACTTCTCACGCTAATGATATTGCTGCACTCATAATCTTGCCCATAGTCTTTTAATGTTAATATTTTTCTGCATGCTCAGCTCACATATTAATAAACAAAATCATTTCGTTGTTTTATAGAAACTTAAAACTATAGCTGAAGTCATACTTTCAAACACAGAAACTTGTACACAACTAAAATATTATATTATAATATATTATCAGCAGAAAGTTAATTTATAATTGTATTGCATGAAAATGTTAGTAATAAAACTATATACAATTAGAAATTGTTGATTGCACATTTTATGATTTTTTATTATTGGTTAGGGAAACTACCTTCATTAAACACTTTAGACAGTTAGCCTTATTTTTTATGAATTAGCTGCCCTGTTTTACTTTTGATTTGACTTAATATTTTGTTGACATGTAAATTTGCAGAAATCTTTGTTCACCCAATACAAGTGAAAGGTTACACGTAAATAATACAGCATATATATAAAGAGAGAGAGGATCCAAAGATCATAAGCTTTCAGCTCAGGCAAGATAATCTAAGAAGTCTCATTAGCACTGTGAGGTCCATCAACAACATTTTTAGAAACAGAAATGTAAGCTTTAGAGATGCTTATTGTGCTATGTAGGTTTCTAGATATGAATGAGAAACATCTACGTTTTGATCATCGGGCCCAGAGAAAGAACCAAACTTCATTGATGAAAAACTTTGCTTAAAATTAACATTAAACTATTTTTTTTTTTACCTGATTCAGACAGAGTAAACAATTTTAACAATTTTCTATTAACTTCTTTCCTTAAATTTGCTTTATCCTTTTGGTATCCTTTGTTAACGGTACAGCAATGCATTACTGAGAGCTAGCTGAACACATTCGGTGAGCAAATCACAAAAGGCAAATAAGTGCAGCTACCAATCATCAGCTAGTTCCTAGTAGTGCACTGCTGCTCCTGAGCCTACCTAGTTATGCTTTTCAACAAAGGATACCAAGAGTACAAAACAAATGTAGAAATTAGAGGTAAATTGGAAAGTTGTTGCTCTATTTGAACCATAAATGAAAATGTTTGAGTTTAATGTCCATTTAACTACATTATTTAATGAACACTGGGTACTAGATTTATTTGTTATTTTGTATATTATATAACAGGTATGTGTACTAATTTCCATGAGGTTATATCAAAAAGAATGCCATTGTATTGAATGTTTTATATGTTTTCTTCTGCCGTTACAAGATAACAGATTATTTGATTGCTAAATTTGTCTCCTGGCTTTAATCTAGTATACAATGTAAATCTAGCAATCACTTTTATCTGTTATACATTACTAACATTAAAGACTTTGTGCACAAAAAAATCTTAAGACTAATTAAATTATCATCTGTTTAATGGTTTTGTGCATTAAATAATACATTTATTTAGTTTTCTGATATTACATAGTCGTGCATTGCTCATATAATTTTTTAGACGACTTCCATCCCTGAGACAATTTAAAGTGTCTTCATCCATTCAGACAAAACAAGTCAGAAATAATTGCAAATATTAGTCCTAAGCATATCTCTGGATGTATGCCCAAGTACTAAGGTCAATGACAAGAGAAGTTTATGTATATTATTCTGCTAGCAAAGTGTAGCCAAAATGCATTTCTTGTGTTAAGTTCATTGCCTTAGTATAAAAATAAACACTTTGACTAGAGAGAGCTTAAAGGACATACATTACTTCCCTTTAAAGAAGGAGAACAGAAAACAGCACACATTATATGTATATTCTAACTATACATTTATTACAAAAACACCACTTCAATCAGGTTAGGCTCACAGTGCTTTATTAAATAAAACCACTATTAGGACAAGCGGGAACAAAACATAGTACACTTCACATAAGTTATTGTGTTAATTTAAATTTTAAAGGGAAGCATCAAATTTAAAAATTAGTAGTATTAACTCCTCTCTCTGGGCAAGATTACATATGCAACGTCACCCAGCAAAAGCTTGCGACGCAGGTGTTTTGTCCGGATTTGCTATCACATATACGGTGGCGCATATATTTCACCTGTTGCCCGCTAATTTTACTCCCATAAGCTAACACACAGAACCACGTCACAAGTTGGTATCACTTATTCAGCATAAGGACTTACGCAGTGAAAATTGAGAAATTTTACTCCATTTTCACCTCGCCACACATAGGCAGGCACAGCAAGCTTTACACTGAAAATGTGAGCACCATAACTCCCATAACTCTCTGAAAATGTAAACTAACACCTAAATCATGCACAATATCTACCTTTCAACTGCAATCCTCCAGCGCAATAACTAATAAAGTATATTAGACCCCAAACCGCCTAACCAACACATCACAATATAAACTGAAAAACCCTTATCCTCCACTTACTCACATTGCAAACTACCTAATAAAGTATATTAACCCCTAAACCACCAACCCCCCACAACACAATTAACCTAATTAGGCTATTAACTTCTAAACCACCATTCCCCCACAATGCAAATAACAAATTAAAATACTAAGGCCTAGATTTGGAGTTTGGCGGTAGCCGTGAAAACCAGCGTTAGAGGCTCCTAACGCTGGTTTTAGGCTACCGCTGGTATTTGGAGTCATTCAAAAAAGGGTCTAACGCTCACTTTTCAGCCGCGACTTTTCCATACCGCAGATCCCCTTATGTCAATTGCGTATCCTATCTTTTCAATGGGATCTTTCTAACTCCGGTATTTAGAGTCGTGGCTGAAGTGAGCGTTAGAAATCTAACGACAAAACTCCAGCCACAGAAAAAAGTCAGTAGTTAAGAGCTTTCTGGGCTAACGCCGGTTCATAAAGCTCTTAACTACTGTACTCTAAAGTACACTAACACCCATAAACTACCTATGTACCCCTAAACCGAGGCCCCCCCCACATCGCCGACACTCAATTAAATTTTTTTAACCCCTAATCTGCCGACCGCCACCTACGTTATACTTATGTACCCCTAATCTGCTGCCCCTAACACCGCCGACCCCTATATTATATTTATTAACCCCTAGCCTGCCCCCCACAACGTCGCAGCCAGCTACCTACAATAATTAACCCCTAATCTGCCGACCGCAAAGAGCCGCCACCTACATTATAGCTATGTACCCCTAATCTGCTGCCCCTAACACCGCCGACCCCTATATTATATTTATTAACCCCTAATCTGCCCCCCTCAACGTCGCCTCCACCTGCCTACACTTATTAACCCCTAATCTGCCGAGCGGACCGCACGCTACTATAATAAAGATATTAACCCCTAATCCGCCTCACTAACCCTATAATAAATAGTATTAACCCCTAATCTGCCCTCCCTAACATCGCCGACACCTAACTTCAATTATTAACCCCTAATCTGCCGACTGGAGCTCACCGCTATTCTAATAAATGTATTAACCCCTAAAGCTAAGTCTAACCCTAACACCCCCCTAAATTAAATATAATTTTAATCTAACGAAATTAATTAACTCTTATTAAATAAATTATTCCTATTTAAAGCTAAATACTTACCTGTAAAATAAATCCTAATATAACTACAATATAAATTATATTTATATTATAGCTATTTTAGGATTAATATTTTACAGGTAACTTTGTATTTATTTTAACCAGGTACAATAGCTATTAAATAGTTAAGAACTATTTAATAGCTAAAATAGTTAAAATAATTACAAAATTACCTGTAAAATAAATCCTAACCTAAGTTACAATTAACTATGTTCCGATCAGCCAATAGAATGCGAGCTCAATCTGATTGGCTGATTGGATCAGCCAATCGGATTGAACTTGATTCTGATTGGCTGATTCCATCAGCAAATCAGAATATTCCTACCTTAATTCCGATTGGCTGATAGTATCCTATCATCCAATTGGAATTCGAGGGACGCCATCTTGGATGACGTCATTTAATGGAACCGTCATTCGTCGTTCAGTCGTCGGCCAGGATGGATGTTCCGCGTCGGAGGTCTTCAGGATGCTGCCGCTCTGCTCCGGATGGATGACGATAGAAGATGCCTCTTGGATGAAGACTTCAATCGGATGGAAGACCTCTTCTGCCCCGCTTGGATGAAGACTTCTACCGGATGGAGGACCTCTTCTTGCTCCGCTTGGATGAAGAATTTGGCTCGGCTGGGTGAAGACGACTCAAGGTAGGGAGATCTTCAGGGGCTTAGTGTTAGGTTTATTTAAGGGGGGTTTGGGTTAGATTAGGGGTATGTGGGTGGTGGGTTGTAATGTTGGGGGGGGGGGGTATTGTATGTTTTTTTTTTACAGGCAAAAGAGCTGAACTTCTTGGGGCATGCCCCGCAAAGGGCCCTGTTCAGGGCTGGTAAGGTAAAAGAGCTTTGAACTTTAGTAATTTAGAATAGGGTAGGGCATTTTTTTATTTTGGGGGGCTTTGTTATTTTATTAGGGGGCTTAGAGTAGGTGTAATTAGTTTAAAATTGTTGTAATATATTTCTAATGTTTGTAAATATTTTTTTTATTTTTTGTAACTTAGTTCTTTTTTATTTTATGTACTTTAGTTAGTTTATTTCATTGTAGTTATTTGTAGGTATTGTATTTAATTTATTTATTGATAGTGTAGTGTTAGGTTTAATTGTAACTTAGGTTAGGATTTATTTTACAGGTAAATTTTTAATTATTTTAACTAATTTAGCTATTAAATAGTTCTTAACTATTTAATAGCTATTGTACCTGGTTAAAATAAATACAAAGTTACCTGTAAAATAAATATTAATCCTAAAATAGCTATAATATCATTATAATTTATATTGTAGCTATATTAGGATTTATTTTACAGGTAAGTATTTAGCTTTAAATAGGAATAATTTATTTAATAAGAGTTAATTAATTTCGTTAGATTTAAATTATATTTAATTTAGGGGGGTGTTAGTGTTAGGGTTAGACTTAGCTTTATGGGTTAATACATTTATTAGAATAGTGGTGAGCTCCAGTCGGCAGATTAGGGGTTAATAATTGAAGTTAGGTGTCGGCGATGTTAGGGAGGGCAGATTAGGGGTTAATACTATTTATTATAGGGTTAGTGAGGCGGATTAGGGGTTAATAAGTGTAGGCAGGTGGAGGCGACATTGTGGGGGGCAGATTAGGGGTTAATAAATATAATATAGGGGTCGGCGGTGTTAGGGGCAGCAGATTAGGGGTACTTAGGGATAATGTAAGTAGCAGCGGTTTACGGAGCGGCAGATTAGGGGTTAAAAATAATATACAGGGGTCAGCGATAGCGGGGGCAGCAGATTAGGGGTTAATAAGTGTAAGGTTAGGGGTGTTTAGACTCGGGGTACATGTTAGGGTGTTAGGTGCAGACGTAGGAAGTGTTTCCCCATAGCAAACAATGGGGCTGCGTTAGGAGCTGAACGCGGCTTTTTTGCAGGTGTTAGGTTTTTTTTTCAGCTCAAACAGCCCCATTGTTTCCTATGGGGGAATCGTGCACGAGCACGTTTTTGAGGCTGGCCGCGTCCGTAAGCAACTCTGGTATCGAGAGTTGAAGTTGCGTTAAATATGCTCTACGCTCCTTTTTTGGAGCCTAACGCAGCCATTCTGTGGACTCTCAATACCAGAGTTATTTTAAAGGTGCGGCCAGAAAAAAGCCAGCGTTAGATTCGCGGGTCGTTACCGACAAAACTCTAAATCTAGCCGTAAGCCCCCTAACCTAACACCCCCTAAATTAACCCAATTACCTAAAATTAAAAAATAGTAAATTACAATTTAAATAAAAAACCTAACATTATTTTAAAAATAAAAAAACAAATTATCAAAAATAAAAAAATTAAGCGTAATCCCTATGAAAATAAAAAGCCCCCGCAAAATAAAAACACCCTATAATCTAAACTAAACTACCATTAGCCCTTAAAAGGGCCTTTTGTAGGGCATTGCCCTAAGTTAAACAGCTCTTTTACATAAGTTCCCCCTAACAGTAAACCCCACCCACCAACCCCCTCCCAAAAAAACTAACACTAAAAATCCTAAACTACCCATTGCCCCTAAAGGGGCATTTGTACGGCCATTGCCCTTAAAAGGGCATTCAGCTCTTTTATGGCCCAATAAAATCCCAAATCTAAAAAATAAAAAAATATAATTTTTTTTTTAAAAACCCTGTCTAATCCCCAGATAGTTACTCACAGTTCCTGAAGTCCGGCGGTGAAGTCTTCTTCCAAGCAGCGACATCTTCTTCCATCGCAGTGACCTCAGAACCGCGGAACTGAAGACCGGCGACCGCGGAACTGAAGACTGGCAACCGTGGAGCCATGGAGCGTGGAGGATCCTCTTCATACGATCGCCGCCGTACACTGAATATTGAATGCAAGTTACGCGTTTAAATATGGCGTACCTTGCATTCCTATTGGCTGATTTGAATCTTCAAATTCAAATCAGCCAATAGGATGAGAGCTACTGAAATCCTATTGGCTGTTCAAATAGGTAGCCGGTCTTCAGTTCCACGATCGCCGGTCTTCAGTTCCGCGGTCACTGGTCTTCAGTTCCGTGGTTCTGGATGAAGATAGAAGAGGTCGCCGCGATGGAAGATGTTGTCGCTTGGAAGAAGACTTACCCACTGGATTTCCTGAACCGTGAGTACCTATCTGGGGGTTAGATTTAGCCTTTTTAGATTATGGATTTTATTGGGCGGTAAAATAGCTGAATACCCTTTTAAGTGCAATGCCAATACAAATGTCCTTTTAGGGGCAATGTGTAGTTTAGTTTTTTTAGTGTAAGTTTTTTTTTTTTTTTCGGCGGTTTTACTGTTTAACTTAGGGCAATGCCCTACAAAAAGCCCTTTTAAGTCCTATTGGTAGTTTAGTATTAGATTAGGGGGTGTTTTTATTTTGGGGGGCTTTATTATTTTCATAGGGATTTGGTTTATTATATTCTGTAATGTTAGACGTTTTTATTTTTTGTAATTTTAGATTAATTTAATTTAATCTTAGATTTTTTTTTTTTTAGTACAGATTTTTTAATTTTAAATGTAATTTAGTATTTTATGTAATTTCAGGTTAATTTAGGGGGTGTTAGGTTAGGGGGCTTAGTAATTAAATTAGTTATTTGCATTGTAGGGGGTTGGTGGTTTAGGAGTTAATAGATTAATTAGGATTATTACGAAGTGGGGGTTTGGCAGATTGGGGTTAATAAATTGGTTACTTTGCGATGTGGGGGTTTGGTGATTTAGGGGTTAATACATTTATTAGGTAGTTTGTGATGTTGGGGTTGGTGGATTTTGGGGGTTAATACTTTTATTAGGTAGATTACGATGTGGGTGAATGGCAGATTAGGGGTTTATACATTTGTTAGGTAGTTTGCAATGTTGGGGTTGGCGGATTTAGGGGTTAATACTTTTATTAGGTAGATTGCGATGTGGGTGAATGGCAGATTAGAGGTTAATAGTTTAATTAGGCATTTTGCGTCATGGCGGGTTGTCGGTTTAGGGGTTAATAATTTTATTATTAATTGCGATGTGGGGGGGATTGCGGATATAGGGTTTTTTACTTGTTGGGTTTATTTTTGGGAGGCGGATTAGACTTTTACGGGATATTTAACTGCCATAAGTCACTAGCGAAATATACGCACATTTCTGGACATCGCTAGTTTATCCGACTTATGGCACTTTATAAACTGTCAGCGGGGATTAGCAGTTGCGCTGAAGCCTGTGCCGCATATGTAATCTCGCCCTCTGTCTCTTACAATTTTTGTCATTGCCTTAGTATGTTTATTAAAAAGACAAGAAAATGTTAAAACTGATTAAAAGGGATAGAAAATTCAAAATTAAACTTGCATGAAACAGATGGAGCGTGCCATTTTAAGACAATTTTAAATTCACTTCTATTTTCAAATGTGCTTTGTTCTCTTGGTATCCCTTGTTGAAAAAGAATACACACATATTCTACTCTATTGGGGGCTAGCTGCTGATTGGTGCATGCACCCATTTGTCTCATGTGATTGGATAACTAGATGTGTTCAGCTAGCAGCCAGTAGTGCAATGCTGTTCCTTCAACAAGATAATAAAAAATGATAATATAAGTAAATTGGAAAGTTGTTTAACATTGTATGTAATATGCAAGTCATGAAAGAAAATGTTGGGGTTTCTTGTCCCTTTAAGTACTAAATATATGCTAGATAGAATGAAGTTTTCAATGTAAATAACAGCCTGGACATAGTTTTTTTTTTATTCTATTAGTTGCTTAAATATTAAAGAATTACAGTAAGTGAAAAATGTTAGTTGTCCATAAAGCATGGGTGTTGCCATGTTTTTTTTTTTGTTTTTTTTTTTAATTCTTTTTATTGGGAATCCACAGTAGTCATACAACACAGTGTAGTATAGTATAAAGGTCAAACAAAAGTTTAAACAGTATTGAATACAATCATTATCATCTCTGGTTGAACAAATCTGTGAAATAAATAAAAATGGAAAAACAAATCTGTGGTGGATTCTAGAGATCAAAAATAAACATAACAGAACAAATAGGTCTTGTTGCCTAAACATAATATAGAAGATGCCACACTTTATATCTTAAAAGTACAAAACCTCTAAGAATTATGAAAACAAATATGCTAATGTCTACCAGGAGCCAGAGCAGGCCATGAACAATCTGTGATAAAGTCCTAGTCAAGGGGGACATATCTATCTCTAAGTATTTTCTAAATAGTGTTCCCATGTGTATTGGAGTTCAATAAAAGTTTCCCTCTTTTTTGGGGTATAGGAACCATATTCCTCTAGTTCAATCAACTCCGTGACCTTCCTGCGCCACATCTCAACTGATGGGAGCTCTGCCGATTTCCAATTTTGTGCCACTAGTGTCTTAACCCCGTTAGTCATAATCCTCAACAGAGGTCTAAAATGTAATTGTGGTAACTTTACTGATTTGTTAAGAAGCCAGACCAAGGGGTCTAAGGGGAGTGTTATCTGGGAAAAAAATTCTATTTCTGCTATTATGGTCCTCCACAGCGTCTGCAGTTGGTTACACCACCACCACATATGCCCCATCACGCTGCCTACGTGACCACATCTCCAGCAACAGTTGTTGGTGCTAGGGAATAATCTATGTAATCTCCTGGGAGTTAGATACCAGCAGTGTAATATTTTGTAGTTCAATTCTTTCACGGAGGCTGAGGAAGAGCTAGATTTCGTATTTAAAAAGATATTGGTCGCCACTTGTGGCGTAATGAATAGCCCCAGCTCCCTCTCCCAAAATTCAATAGATCTTGGCAAATTGCCAGGAGGTTGTTGGGTAATTATATTATATATTAAAGAGAGGCTATGTCTTACTGGTGGGGAGGAAGAGAACAGCTTCTCAATGTTTGTCAGCGGTCTGGACATGTTACCATAGTGCTTATGTGTTGTAATGTAGTGATGAACCCTTCTGTAGGAGAACCAGTTAGTCGCCCAGTCTTGTCCCCTCTCAACTAACAGGCTCTGGCTACCCATTTGTTCATTGGAAATCAGTTGTGCAATGAGGGTCTCTCCTATCGAGGTATCCGCTGTCTGGTTCCTCATTATGGACAGCAGGGAAAACTCATCATTATGAATAATGGATGTTAGAGGGCCGGGGCATGAGGATAAATAAGGGTTCGTCTTAGAGGTTTGGTCCCATATTCTGAGTGTCTCCTTAGTGAAGGGATTGTTAGTCTGGTTATATACTGTATTAAACCCTGAGTTCCAGCATATGGATGGGAGGTGAATGTCTGGGTTCAGTTTTCCTTCCAAGTGGATCCATCTTTTATGGTCCCCGTGGATTCTCCAGTCTAGAATTCTCTGTAGGAATATTGACTTGCGGTAAGAATCAACATCGGGGATACCCAGACCGCCCTGTGGTGTGGGACGAGACATAGTCAATTGATTAATTCTGGGGGGGGCGTCTTTTCCAAATAAAAGAGCCAAGCAGTCTTTGAATCTGTGTGGTATAGTTGCTAGGTAGGGGAATAGGGAGGGTCTGCATTATGTATAATAGGCGAGGGAAGGCGTTCATCTTAATGGAGTTTATTCTACCTAGCCAAGATAGATTATTCCTGGACCAGGATGACAGATCCCTCACCAGAGTTTCCTTAATATGCTTGTAGTTGCAGGTAAATAGTGATTCCTGGTTGTCTGCAAGATAGATTCCCAGGTATCGTAGAGATCCCTTACACCATCTAAAGGGACAACTACTGGTGATCAGATCTCTCAACTGGGGGTCCACGGCTACCCCCAGCATCTCAGATTTAGTTTGGTTTATTTTAAAATTTGATAGTTTGTTAAATATTTCTAGTTCATGTAGGAGGGGTGGGATCGAGCCAACCGGGTTCGTCAAGGAGAAGAGGATGTCATCAGCAAAGAGTGATAACTTGTATTCCTCTCCCCCTATATTCAGCCCCCGGATGCTCTGGTTCATTCTAATTTTAGTCGCTAGGGCCTCTATAACACATGTGAACAGTAAGGGGGACAGGGGGCATCCCTGTCTAGTTCCGTTCGATATCTGGAACGGGCCAGACAAGGTTCCGTTGAGGGCAAGTCGGGCACTGGGTTGATTATATAAAGCAAATATCCTATGTACAGTCGTGTCTCCAAGGCCAAAGGCCTCTAGAGTGGCTCTCAGAAAAGGCCATCCGACACGGTCGAACGCCTTCTCTGCGTCAGTTGAGAGCCACAATGAAGGTATTTTTTGGGATCTAGCATACCACATTAAGTGTATGTTGCGGACTGTATTATCTTTCGCCTCACGGTAGGGGACAAAACCGACCTGGTCTTGATGGATAATTTGGGGGATGATTTTATTTAGTCTATTTGCTAGGATCCTTGCATAGATTTTAATGTCTGTGTTCAGTAGGGAAATGGGCCTATAGTTTGGAATAAGGGAGCTAGGTTTGTCTGGTTTTGGGATCAAAGTTAACTTGGCTTGTAGGGCCGAGGGTGGAAATGTGTAATCGTCATCGATTGTTCGAAAATAATTTAGGAGGTGAGGGGTCAATTGGTCTCTGAAGGTCATATAGTAATCATTACTAAAGCCATCTGGGCCTGGGGATTTACCCTTTTTAAGAGATGTGATTGCCCTTTTAATTTCTCCATCTGTGATCGGAGACTCTAGGTCTTCTTTTTGTGCTGTAGATATTTTAGGAAGATTCAGTTGTGTCAAATAACCGAGTATGGCTGATTGTTTTGGAGGTGGGCAGGTCTGATCCAAATTATATAGAGATTCGTAATATCTTCTAAACTGTTCTGCGATATCTGTAGATGTATGCCAGTCTTTGCCCCTATTGTCCTTAATGTGTAAAATATATCTATCCAGAGTCCTCCGCTTGAGTTGTCTGGCTAGTTGCCTCCCCTGTTTGTTAGCCCCTTCGTAAAATTTCTTTTTTAGGTATAATGCGTTCCTTTTAGCTTCTACTCCCAGGTAGCAGTTAAGCTGTTGTCGTTTGTGTTCTAAACTATCTAAAAGAGAGCGGTCCTCTGGGAAGTTTTTATGTGTCTCTTGTAGTTTTTGTAGGTCAGTCAATAGAGAAGACAGGTATGTCTGCTGTTGTTTCAGTTTGGCTGATTTTATAGCTATCAGATCACCTCTAAGGACACATTTGTGAGCATTCCAGAGGTGTTGTGGGTCTATTTCGGGTGAGGAGTTCAATCTGAAATATTCTTCTATAGATTTGGTCAATTGTAGGACTACCAGAGGGTCCTGTAGGAGGAACTCATCTAGTCTCCAAGATCTATGTGGGTTAGCCTGGCTATGTATGTCTAAAGTACAGCTAATCATGGCATGGTTTGACCATGTTATGGGGAGGATTTCGGAATTAATCACTTGTGACAAACAGGTGACATCAATCATCAGGTAATCAATTTGAGAGTACTGCTGGTGCGGATATGAGTAAAATGTATAATCTTTAGTGTGAGGGTGTTTTAGACGCCAAATGTCGTGGATTGCCAAGCTAGATAGATGGGACTTAATCGAACGCAGAGCTTTGTTTGGAACTGATGATCTGCCTGTAGAACAGTCTATAGAGGGGTCAAGGGCCACATTGAAGTCACCACCAACTATCAGACTAGTCCGTGGAGTCTCCAATATCTTTTTGGAGATGTGATTGAAAAATTGGGGGGAATCAAGGTTGGGGGCATAAATATTGACTATTGTGATGTGTTTATGGTATAGTGTCCCTGTTAGGATCAAATACCTCCCTGCTCTATCTCTCACCACGGAGTGAGCCTTAAATGGAACTTTGTTCCTTATCATTATACAGACCCCATTGTGTTTAGTTGTATTGGATGCAAAATACACTGTCCCAAACTTTTTAAAAGATTCTCGGGGCTCGCTACCCTTTTTAAAGTGGGTTTCCTGGAGCAGTACTATGTCACATTGCAGCCTTTTGTAGTCCCTAAATGCTATAGAACGCTTCTGCAGAATATTAAAACCCTTGACATTATGGGATAAGATCTTGAGATTATTCATGAGTATTGTGTTTATGGAAACTAGTCTTAATATTTAATTCTGTCAGTTCAGTGCGTTTATGTTCATGGCTCCTGGTAAACTTGAGTCTCATTGATAAATAGGCAAACAACCAGTAATTAACAAACAACATATTCTTAATAAAATAAAAACTGTAAACATTTTTAACAAGTAGTGTATCTGTATAACTATACACTTTGATTGGGGGTAGATGGTGCCGCATGTAGCTCTAATCATTTAATTAGAAAATTAGTATGAGCAGTGTTGGACCATTAGGGCAATATTCACAGCCACGTGTTACCTCCAGTTAAGGTTTACAATCTATCTGTGTATCAGCAAAATGTTAAACGTGTCCACTGTGTGAGTTATGTCCAGTTGTCCGATAAGTGAAAACTATGATGAGACATTAATAAACAGTGACCAGGTTTAAACTAGAGATAAACACAGGATTAGAATCATATAATCATTTTCACCAATGTCTTACCAACCGTGGAGAAGAGAATCATGGTATGGGCTGGCAGCCGCCCACACATCCAGGCTCTGGGAACAGATTTGATGACAGGCTGATCAACAAAACATTCAACAATTAAAATTAAAGAGCAGAATGATCAGCTAAAAGAAAACATTTAACAGTGAGTCTGGATCATAATGACTGATAGTAGATAGGTCAATGTTACAATTTCAGGGGTGGTATCCCTCAATTCAAGTCAGTCCAGATTGCCAATGTCTGGTAGCAAATGGTTCAGTGCTACCATACCAGAGATGGGAGTCACCCCTTCAGACCAAGCCAGACTGTAGATACGGTCCTTTTTATTTATTGTAGAGGTGAACATATCCCTGTACTGGCTAGTTTAGGGATTCTCTGGTGGAGAGGATTCTGTCTTCCTTCTCTTTGGCTGTGATTTGGTCCATTGTGGGCGTTGATCTTTAGGTAGAGTTTGATTTGAATCCTTGGGCATAGGAGATAGATCCAGAACACAATCTGCAGGGGGGACTATTTTAATGTTCAGTTTCTTTGAGAAAGAGTCTAAATCCTGAAAGTTTCTGTAAGTGGCCTGAGTGCCGTTATGATTGACTATCAAGCTGAAGGGGAACCCCCACCTGTATTTAATGTCATTATCCTGCAGTGCCTTGGTAATAAATTTCACCTCTTTCCTTCTCTGTATGGTTTGTGGGCTGATGTCTTGGTATATTTGTAGTGTGTGACCTTTGAAAGTAATATTGCGTCTTGTCCTAGCAGCCTGCCAAAATTCCTCTTTAGTGGTGAATCGCAGAAACTTCATAATTACGTCCCTTGGGGGAGCAGGTGGTCTTGAAGGCGGCCTAAGAGCCCTGTGCACACGCTCCAAGTCATCATTCAATAGTGCATGTGATCTAGGAGATAAGAATGAATATAGTTCCTTTACATAGGCCCTTAACTGATCTTGTTGGACCTCTTCTGGGATTCCCCTGATCCATAGGTTATTTCTCCTCCCTCGGTTGTCTAGGTCCTCTAGTTTCTCTTGGAGGGATTGGACCATAGAATCTTGT